>NC_058102.1:134807500-136057500 GCF_020171115.1 Neogale vison | reverse complement strand
TGACCTTATCGAGTTCATTTATAAGTTTACTGGTAGACTGTTTAGGGTTTTCTATACAGAGCATGATGTTATCTGCAAATACTGAGAGTTTCCCTTCTTCCTTACCAATTTGGATGCCTTTTCTTTTTCCTTGTCTGATTTTTCTGGTTAGAACTTATATTTCTTATTTGATTGCTGTGGCTAATGTGGTGAGAGTGGACATTCTTGTCCTGTTCCTGATAATAAGGGGAAAGCCCTCAACTTTTCACCACTGAGTATGACATTAGCTGTGAAATTTTCACAGATTTTCATGGATGGCCTTTATTATGTTGAGGTATGCTGCCTCGAAGTCTACTTTGTTGAGGGTTTTTTTTATCATAAATGGATGTTGTACTTTGTCAAGGGCTTTTTCTGCATCTCTTGAAATGATTGAATGGTTTTTATCCTTTCTCTTGTTGATGTGATGTATCTCATTGATTGATTTGCAAATATTGAGCCATGCTTGCATCCCAGGAATAAAACCTACCTGATTGTGGTGAATGATTTTTTTTTTTTTTTAACTATATTGTTGGATTCCATTTGCTAGTATTTTGTTGAGGACTCCTGCATCTGTATTCATCAGAGATATTGGCCTGTAGTTCTCTTTTGTTGCAGTGTTGTTATCTAGTTTTGGTATCAGGGTGATACTAGCCTTATGGAGTGAATTTGGAAGTTTTCCTTCCTCCTCTACTTTTTGGAATAAAAACTTAAATTTCATATCAACTAATTAGCAACTCTCCATTTTCACTTCTCTCAGCCCCCGGTAACCACCATTCTATTCTTTGCCTCAATGAGTTTGACTATTTTGATGCCTCATAGAAGTGGAATTGTGCAGTATTTGTCTTGTGATTGGCTTATTTCACTTAGCATGTCTTCAAGGTTCATACATGTTGCCACTTATTCCAGTATTTCTATCCTTTTTGAGGCTGAAAAATACTCTCTTGTATGTCTGCACCACATTTCCAAAAATCCATTATTCCATTGATGGACATTAAGGTTGTTCCCACATCTTGGCTACTGTGAATAATGCTTCAGTGAGCATGGGTGTGCAGCTATTTCTTCAAGATTCTGATTTCAATTCCTTTGGATAAATATCCAGAAGTAGAATTATTAAGTCCTATGGCAGTTCTATTTTTAATTTTATAAGGAACCTCCACATTCCTTTCCATAATAACTGCACCATTTTGCATCCTCATCAACAATGTGAAGGATTCCAATTTTTCACTTTCTCCACATCCACAACACTTGTTGTCTCTCTTGGGGTTTGTTTTTGTTTTTTCGATACTAGCCATCCTAATGTGTGACGTGGTATCACCCTGTGGTTTTGATTTGCACGTCCCTTACAGCAAATGACACTAAGTGGACACAGTGAACGTCAGAAGACTATAGAACATCAATGTAATATTCAGTAGGTAGTTGGATGTATGAGTCTGAAGTCTAGAGAGAGATCTGGGATAGGTATCCAGATCCTTGAATCCATGGAACATAGATGCTAGTTGAAACATGAGAATGGATGACATCATCCATGGAGAGGATATAAAAGGAGAGGAACAATGTACTAAGGACAGAATGCCAGGTTACACCATTTACTAGGTACATGGAGAAGCCAGATGTGTGAAGAGAATTAGAAGAGAGTGGTATCATAGAAGCCAAAACGTAGAAAATATCAAAAAGGAAAGAATGACCAATGATCTAAAATATAGAGGAGAACTCAAGAAAGGTTAGTACAATGTCCATTGGATTCAGCATGGTATGGCCATTGGTAATCTTAAAGCATTTTCAGGCAAGTGGTAAAGGGAGAGGTCAAACTGAAAAGCACTGGGAGGTGACACAATGAAACCAGTAAATCTATCCTACTCACTTGCAAGGTCTGAATGAGAAAGACAGTCAAGTGGCTGGACCACACCACAAGAAAGCTTAGTGCCAAGAGAGGAATTTTTCAGGCTGAGAGAGTTGGGCATATTCATAGACTGATGACAGTAAGGATATAAGAGAGGCTATAGAAGGAAAAAGGAGTGACCTAAGGAGCAAAGTCCTGGGAGACGTGGGACGGTAAAGGATCAAGGATAAGGTGCATGAGGTCACCTTCCGGAGAAGTTACCTCCTCATCTCAGAGTGAAGAGAAAGGCCATGTTGATAAGAATGTCCAAATGACCTTAATTTTCTTCATAATTCAGGAGGCAAGGTTCTCTGCTTAGAGTGAGTTCTCATCAGTTTAGCGGCTTTTAAAAAATGCTTATCTTTGCTGACTGGCACAGAATATCATTTGCATATTGTATCCCTTAGAATTCCTTCAGTCTTAAGTGTCAAAATACCTGGGCCAAACTGGCTTCAGTAAAAAGGTAATCCATTTTGTATCTGGATAGCCCATGGTAGAGCTGGCTCGAAGTCTTACTTGATGTCTGGACTCCAGGAACATTATCAGGACCTGGTTCTCTCTGCCTTGAGGCAAAGGGCTTGGCCCAGCTCACTGGGCTTTCTTCCATGTGTTGGCTTCATTCTCAGACAGGTTCTCCATTTGGGATTATAAGCCATCTGTACAGGAAACTGACTTCAAGACAGCTGGAAGAACAGGAGTCTTCTGGGAGCTTCTGGTAAATTCCTGACATTTACTCTAATTGGACAAGCAGAGGTCTTGTTTTCTGTCCCTGACCTGGGACGTGTGAGATTAGCAAAGGGAGTGGTTCCCCATGGTAGTGGCATCAGAACTACCTGGAGAGCCTGTCAGAATAGATTTGTGGATTCTGTGTCAGAATGTGCGATTCAGTAAGTCTCGGGGAGGGTCTGGACATTTTCATTTCTAACATGTGCCCAGGTGAGGCTGATGCTGCCAATCCCGGGACTGCACTTTGGTCACAGGCAACTGGGGTACAGCTACCCAAGAAGAGGAAATTCTTGCTACACCCATTTTCTGCTCTCCAGAGCCTGTCTCTAATTATATATTTGGCTTGTCCTGTAAAGTGAAGCTGGGGAAACATCGCTTCTTCCACACAGAATGAAAGACCTGCTTAGGCAGTTAGAAATAAGATGGTGAGAAATGCCAAAGCACAAAGCAGAGTGGCAAGGACTCAAATGACATGACAGTACCTTTCTTCACAGTTGGGAGTTTTTGAAGAATTCTTCCAGGCTGCTTGCCTGCGGCACAATGAAAGTTTTTTTTTTTTTTTTGGTTATACTCCTGATGTGTGGGTTTCTGCTCTTTAAGTCAACTGAAAAAGTGTAGACAGTGAATTTTGGCATTCTTACAAATGATATCCTCTATTCTTGTCATCTGATATTTCACCCAGTCTTCTATTTTCATCAAGTTAATTTAACAGTCTAAAATAAAATACACGGGTTGGGAGGATGACTTCCAAAAGCTGATTTCTTATCAATGTGTACTTGCAAGCCTTCTCAAACACACACACACACACACACACAAACACACACACACACACACACACACACACACCCCATAGGTAAATTAGTACAAATTTAATTCCAAATTTCTTAATTTCATATTTGAATAGATTTTCTGCCATCCTAATAATAATGCCTAATCTCTAATCTCCACATTAAGGGAAGATAAGGTCATCTCTAAGTGGGGTCATCTTTAGTGCTGATGAATGAACTATAAGGCAGCCATCTAGTGCAATTGTGGGCAGATAGGGACAAAGTCATTTTCTGACTAAGATGTGGTGCATCACAAGCAGCAAGAGGAAGAGAGCTGGTCACTCAGTGATAACCATTCCATGCACAAGACCTACTGGACTTAATCTATTAGATCCAGAAATAAGGACAAATCTGGGCATAGCATCTGTGGTTTGATTTTTATTATTGTGATTATGGAGATTTAGCACCTTGAGGATACCTGGAAGACATTCTTGCCCCAGATTTTTTTTAAGATTTTATTTATTTATTTGACAGATAGAGATTACAAGTAGGCAGAGAAGAAGGCAGAAAGAGAGGGGGAAGCAGGCTCCCCACAGAGAGCCCGATGTGGGACACGATCTCTGGATGCTGGTATCATGACCTGAGCCAAAGGCAGAGGTTTTAACCTACTGAGCCACCCAGACGCCCCTTGCCCCAGATTTTTAAATCAAAATCAAGTGCCTGGAACTTGTAGTTCTCTGATTGGCTCCTTCTGCCCATGACCTGGGATCCTGGCCCCTTCACTAGTCTTGCTAATCTGTTATTCTCACTCTGGCCAAATATCTGAGGTCTCTTTTCCATGTTCTGCTGGTGGATCGTAGTCATTGCCACCCCAGTACATCTGAACATTTTATTTTAAAGAACAGGGTCTGGATTCTTCTACTGGGCTTTTTATAATGTACCTCCAGTGGGTTTTCAGTTCTATAGATTCATTACTTCTCTCTTTTGTCCCTTGCCCAATTAGAGTCTGCTTAATAGAGAGTCCTGTATAATAATATGGCACAAATACAGGCATGTAATCTAGATGTGGGAAGTTGGAAAATGTTTCTTGGAGGAAGGAAAACTAAACCAAGACCTGAAAACAATCATAAGATTCAGCCAGAGGAGAGGGAGAACTGCTCTAAAGTTCAGGAATGAGAAGAGTGAAGAAACACAGCATGACTTGTGCTGTGGCCCCAGATGAAAGTGAAGAAATAGGTAATGGAGGCAAGATGGCAG
The DNA here is from genome assembly GCF_020171115.1 of Neogale vison. Taxonomy (NCBI): domain Eukaryota; kingdom Metazoa; phylum Chordata; class Mammalia; order Carnivora; family Mustelidae; genus Neogale; species Neogale vison. Next base: position 136,052,853 of record NC_058102.1, on the reverse strand, counting down.
AGGAGTAGCAGACTGAAATGACATCAGATCCCAGGAGTTCAGCCTAATAGGTATCAAACCATTCTGAACACCTACAAACTCAACAGGAGATGGAGGAGAAGAACAGCAGCAATTCTAGGAACAGAAAATTGACCACTTTCTGAAAGGTAGGACCTGTGGAGAAGCAAATCTGAAGCTATGGGAAGATAGACCATGGGGGGAGGGGCCGGCTCCTGGCAAGTGGTGGAGCAGCGGAGCACAAAATCAGAACTTCTTAGAAGTCTGCTCTACTGAGGGACATCACTCCAGAAGCTAAGCGGGGGTGTAGTCCTCACAGGGACAGTGTGGTCTCAGGTCCTGTGGGGTCACAAAAAAATCGGGGTGTCTGAGTGTGGCAGAGCTGCCAGGTATTGGAGCAGGGAAGCCAGCAGCAGACACAGAGCTGAAGAGTAAACTTTCAGATTGGGGTTACCTTAAACCATGATCCAAGTCACAGTCGGGCCACTGCTCTTTGAGTAGGGACCCCATAAGCAGCTGATCCAGGGGAGAATCACCAAGCAAAAGATCAACAAGGAAATAAAGGCCTTAAATGACACACTGGACCAGATGAGATGGATATCACAGATATATTCAGAACATTCCATCCCAAAACAACAGAATACACATTCTTCTCTAATGCACATAAAACATTCTCTAGAATAGATCACATCCTAGGTTACAAATCAGGTCTCAACCCATAACCAGTAAGTAGACTGAAGCAGTCATCAAAAATCTCCTAATAAACCAGAGCCCAGGGCCACATGGCTTCCCAGGGAAATTCTACAAACATTTAAAGAAGAATTAATACCTATTCTCCTAAAACTTTTTCAAAAAACAGAAATGGGAGGAATACTTCCAAATGAATTTTATGAGGCCAGCATTACCGTGATCCCAAAACCAAAGAACCCATCAAAAAGGAGAATTACAGACCAATATGCTTGATGAACACTGATGCAAAGATTCTCACAAAAATACCAGCTAATAGGATCCAATAGTACACTAAAAGGATTATTCACCATGACTAAGTGGGATTTATTCCTGGGCCTCAAAGTTGGTTCAACATTCACAAATCAATCAATGTGACACAATACATTAATAAAGGAAAGAACAAGAACCAAATGATACTTTCAATAGACGCTGAAAAAGAATTTGACAAAAGATAGCATCCTTTATTGATCAAAACTCATCAGAGTGTAGGGATAGAGGGTACATACCTCAATGTCATCAAAGCCATCTATGAAAAACCCACAGTGAATATCATTCTCAATTGGGAAAAACTGAGAGATTTTCCCCTAAGGTCAGGAATACAGCAGGAATGTCCACTATCACCACTGCTATTCAGCATAATACTAGAAGTCCTAGCCTTGGCAATCAGACATCCAAAAGAAATAAAATGCATCTGAATTGGGAAAGAAGAAGTCAAATTCTCACTCTTTGCAGATGATATGATACTTTATGTGGAAAACCCAAAAGACTCCACTCCAAAATTGCTAGAACTCATAAAGGAATTCAATAAAGTGTCAGGATATAAAATCAATGCACAGAAATCAGTTGCACTTCCATATACCAACAGCAAGACAGAAGAAAGAGAAATTAAGGAGTCAATCTCATTTAAATTACACCCCAAACCATAAGATACCTAGGAATAAACCTAACCAAAGAGGCAAAGAATCTGTACTCAGAAAACTATAAAGTACTCATGAAAGAAACTGAGGAAGACCCAAAGCAATGGAAAAACATTCCATGCTCATGGATTGGAAGAACAAATATTGTGAAAATGTCTATGCCATCTAAATAAATCTACACATTTAATGCAATCCCTATCAAAATCCCATCCATTTTTTCCAAATAAATGGAACAAATAATCCTAAAATGTATATAGAACCAAAAAAGATCTCAAATAGCCAGAGGAATGCTGAAAAAGAAAACCAAAGTTGTTGACATCAAAATTTCAGACTTTAAGCTCTATGACAAAGCTGTAATCATCAAGACAGTATGGTCCTGGCACAAAAACAAACACACAGATCAATGGAACAGAATAGAGAGCCCAAAAACGGACCCTCAACTCTATGGTCAACTAATTTTCGACAAAGCAGGAAAGAACGTCCAGTGGAAAACAACAGTCTCTTCAACAAGTGGGTATTGGTGTAACTGGACAGTCACATGCAGAAAAATTAAACTGGACCATTTCCTTATACCACACAAAAATACGACTCAAAATGGATGAAAGACCTCAATGTGAGAAAGGAATCCATCGAAATCCTTGAGGAGAACACAGGCAGCAACCTCTTTGACCTCAGCCGCAGCAACTTCTTCCTAGGAACATTGCCAGAGGCAAGGGAAGCAAGGGCAAAAATGAACTATTGGGACTTCATCAAGATCAAAAGCTTTTGCATAGCAAAGGAAACAGTCAACAAAACCAAAAGACAACCAACAGAATGGGAGAAGATATTTGCAAACAACATATCAGATAAAGAGGGCTAGTATCCAAAATCTATAAAAAGCTTATCAAACTCAACACCCAAAGACCAAATAATCCAGTCAAGAAATGGGCAGAGGACATAAACAGACATTTCGGCAAAGAAGACATCTAGATGGCCAACAGACACATGAAAAAGTGCTCTCACTTGGCATCAGGGAAATACAAATCAAAACCCCAGTGAAATACCACCTCACACCAGTCAGAATGGCTAAAATTAACAAGTCAGGAAATGAGAGACGTTGGTGAGGATGCGGAGAAAGGGGAGCCCTCTTATGCTGTTGGTGGGAATGCAAGCTGGTGCAGCCACTCAGGAAAACAGCATGGAGGTTCCTCAAAAAGTTGAAAATAGAGCTACTCTCTGACCCAGCAATCTCACTATTGGGTATCTACCCTAAAGATACAAATGTAGGGATCCAAAGGGGCATGTGCACCCAAGTGTTTATAGCAACAACATCCACAATAGCCAAACTATAGGAAGAACCTAGATGTCCATCAACAGATGAATGGATAAAGAAGAAGTGGTATATATATACAATGGAATACTATGTAGTCATCAAAAGAAATGAAATCTTGCCATCTGCAATGACATGGATGGATAGATAGATAGAGGGTATTATGCTGAGCAAAATAAATCAATCAGAGAAATATAATTATCATACGATTTCCCTGATAGGAGGAATTTGAGAGGCAGAGTGGGGGGCTTGGGGGATAGGGAAGGAAAAAAATGAAACAAGATGGGATCAGCAGGGAGACAATCCATAAGAGACTCTTAATCTCAGAAAACAAACTAAATGTTACTGGGGGGATGGGGTATGGAGAGGGGGGTTGGGTTATGGACATTGGGGAGGGTATATGATATGGTGAGTGCTATTAAGTGTGTAAGCCTGACGATTCACAGACCTGCATCCCTGGGGCAAATAATACATTATATGTTAATAAAAATAATTAATAATAAAATTATTTTTTTAAAGGGGGGGAAAAAGAAAGTGAAGAGATAATAAGCAAGAGTCGTATCATACTGGGCTTCATAAACTCTGATAATGATTTAGCAGAGGAAATGGGGAAAAATAATGCTAATGAGAGACAATGGTGGCCTAAATTAGGGTGGTGACAATTTTGGAGTTAAAACCAAGAGATGATGGTGTTATTGGGATAGGTAGTAAAGGAGAGAGCAGCTACTAGCAAAGGGGCCTGCGGGACATGAATTCAAGTTTTAAAATATTAAGTCCAAGGCATCTGTGCAGGGACCAGGTAGCTACATATATGGACCTGGAACTCTGGACAAAGAACCAGGTTAGAGTTTTAGATCTGGGAGCCACTAGCATGCAAGTGGGAATCCAAGGATGGAGAGTCACCCAGAGAGCATGTAGAATGACAATAAAGGTAAACTTGGGATGGAATTCTGAGAGTTACATATAAGGGACAGACAGAAGAGAAGGAACTGCAAAAGAGACCCAGGGTGATAGCAGCAATGAAAGGAGAATCAGGAGAGTACAATGTCACTGGAGTCCCTGAAGTGAATACTTAAAGGAGGGAGGGGCCACTACTACCACATAAGGGCAAATGGTCAAGTCATCTTAGGTTGTGAAACCATCCATTGCTCTGGCAGCAAGAAGCTTGTTGGTGACCTTGAGCAATTTGAATGAGGTGCCGGGCATAAATGTAAGGTTGTAGAGGGTTAAGAAGTGAGGACAAGGTGAGAGAGTGGAAGATGGAAGTATAAAATATCTTAAAAACTATAAAAATCTCCAAAATTTAAGCTTTGAAGTAGAGGACAAAGAAGGGTAATTAGCAGGGAAAATGGGGACAAAGAAAAGATTCATCTTAAGAAAAAAATGTAGCACTTAAAATCTGTAGTTGAAGGTACAGGAAGGAAAGGGAAGATATCCAATAAAGAGAGACCTTGATAAAAGATGATAGAATCATTTGTTCTTGGAGAAGATTTCTCAGATAATTTGAGCAAATCTTGAAGAAATTGAGGACATGAACCATGTGGACACTAAGGACAAAGAGCAAAACAAAGAAAATGGCAAGTACAAAGTCCCTGAGGTGGGCGCATATTTCACTGCTAAAAGCATAGCAAGGAGGAGGAGCTGGAGGAGGGTGAGCAAGGGGAGGTTGGCTGGAGATGAGATCAAAAAGCCAGTAAGTATATTTTATAAGTGTATTTATAAGTATCGTAAGTGTATTTTAGAACTCCTCTTAGACCATGGAAAGGGCTTTGGATTTGCTCTGAGTGAGATGGAAAGCCACTGGAAAGTTTAGCAGAGCAGTGCTGCGTTTGATTTGGGAGTAAGGACATCTCTTCTATAACGACGAGAAGAGGATGGTGAGTTCCTAAGTTAGAGCAAGGAGGTTGCAGTTAATTCCCACTCAGTTTCTTCTGAGCTGGGAAGGGAGGCCAACTACTGGGAGAGACTTGTCAAGTGCGAGAGATGGAACAGAGTAAATAACGTTGAAATAACACTGAAGTGAAGCATTTCTCGAGTGGTAGAGGTAAGGACCTCTGAAAATTCACAGTGAGACAATGGCAAAAATGCTCAGCATTAACTTCATTAAAACATTTCATATTAACCAAAGAATTGCAATAGTTTGAGGGTTTATTAAAGGAAAATAGATGATTGTAGGTAAAAATAAAAAGCTTTGGGACTTACCCTGTAAGGCCCTATTTAGCCAAAGCAGCTCCATCCTGACCCTGCCCCCCTCCCTTCAGGGAACTTACTTAAAAACAAGTCCCAGAAACCAGTCCCAGGTAACAAAGCCCAAATACAAGGGTGGGTCAGGCCAGGTGGAGGTATTCAATCAGTGGGGACGCATACTGTCTCCTAGCTACCAAGGAGTATGGGCCCCGCCCTTTGGGTGTCAATTCTGGTCAACATGATAGGCTAGTTCAAATATCTACTATAGGGTAAACTGTAATTCAATTGGTCACTTATGTGTGACCCAGAAGGATGGTGCAGCTTTCTCTGTGTTACAATCTCATTGGTCACCTGTGCGTGGCCAGGCCCAACCACATGGCCTTTGCCCTTAAAAGCTAGTCTGTAAAGAAGAGAGAGGTCGCTTTCTTTGTAAGGGGCGGCCCCAACCCGTCTATTTGACAGTCGGTTTGATTCTTGATGCTTAGCACGAAATAAAGCCTTTGCTTGGTATCAGTCTCGTTCCTTTGACCATGGACCCATTATTGGGGGACCCAACAACCCCATCCCCAACACCCTTGCCCCAGCTCCTCCTTAACTCAAAGTCAACAGCTGCACCATCACAGTGAAAACCAGCAGCGTAGCCGCCCCAGGAGGGGGCACAGGATGGGAGTGGAGCTCTCCTAAAGCCCAGTTCACCAATGATTGTCACTCTTTGACATGCCTGATAGCTCCTGGATCTTGTCTTTATTTAACTTGATTGAGGGCTTACTCAACGTGAACAGCTCTATCACCAGGGCATCTGTAGAATACAATTAGTGGTAGTTATTTAACATAACAACTGCCTAAGGCAGCAATACCATTTGGGGCTAATTAGAGGTTACCAAAAATTCAAAAGGAAAAACTGGGAAATGAGATGTTCACAGGGGACTTTGAAAAGCTCTGAGATCGCTGGAATTCTAGAAGGACATATTCATGTGCAGGGCTGTGCACATACTCAGGAAAAACCTGAGGTGACCTAACCTTTCACCTCTGGCTGACCTGGAGGCACTGCACAAGCAGGAAGGGAAGAGTAAGGCATAGTTAAAACGTGCATGCTATAGCATGGATAACTTACCCCACACACAGACCCCCTCAGGAAAGGACAGACCTAGCAGTTCGTTCAAGATATTTAAGGAAATCTTTGTTCAATCATTTGCTGCACATTAAGATAACTGAACAGAGACTTCATTTGTTTCATGCAACAAAAAAAATACAGATTTTTATAGAATTAGTCAAGGAAAGTCACTAAATAAAAACTAGCAACAATAATAATAAACAGCAACAACAAACCCTGGAGAGGGGATGGGGAATCTGATCTCCAGACTCTATGTTTTGTTATTTTAAATGTCCAATTTTCAACAACAAAAAATTACAATATACAAGTATGCCCCTCCCCCCCACACACATGCAAAAGGCAATTAGTAGAAACTGTCTCTGACAAAGCCCAGAAATTGGACCCAACTGACAAAAATTTTAAATAAACTGTCATAAATATGTTCAGAGAACTAAAGAAAACTACATCTAAAGAACTAAAGAACATCTCACCAAATAGAGAAGACCACTAAAGAGACAGAAATTATGAAATTATTAAAAAAAGAACATAATAGAAATTTGTGGAGTACCAAAAAGAACAATAGCTGAAGTTAAGAATTCACAAGAAGATGTCAACAGCAGACTTGAGCTGACAGAAGAAGGAATCAGCAAACTAGAAGGTCAGTTGAGATTATCCAGTCTAAAGAACAGATAGAAAAAAGAGAAAATAAACAGAGCTTCAGAGTCCTATAAAATATAACCAAGGATGCATGAGTACAAATGGGGACTGAGAAGAACTGGAGAAAGAGACAGAAAGAATATTCTAAAGTTCCAAATCTAATAAAAAAAAAAAAAAATCCAAGAAGCTCAATGTTAGGGTCCGTGATCAAAGGAACGAGACTGATACAAAGCGAAGGTCAAGCAAAACTTTATTTCGCGCCAAGCATCAGGAATCAAACTACCGGTCAGAGCTACCTCTTACGAAAAGGCGGTGACGATGAACCCAACAAGGTCACTTCCAAGAAGGCCACTCTGGACGAGGCCGCTCTAGATGATGCTGCTGCTCTGCAGATGAGGCCGCTCCATGATTGGAGCCGTTCCCAAGAAGAGGCCGCTCCCAAGACAAGGCCACTGCTCAATGAAGTTGCTCCCCGGACAAGGCCGCTCCCAAGAAGAGGCTGTTCTGGACAAGACCATTTCCTGGATGAGGCCACTCCCAATGACGGAGAAGCAACAATGACAAGGAGGACAACCCAGATGACACAGACTCTGCTCCCCACGATGCTACTCTGACCAGGCTTCCACCCGGAGGAAGCCACCACTGCGGACAAGGCCACTTGTGGTTCGGGGTGGCGAGGCATTTTGCAGCGAGGCTGCTGGTGTCTAGGGGCCGTTGGCATCTCAGGGCTGCTCACGCCTCCAGACCGCTGGCATCTAGGGGCTGCAGGTGTCAGGACCGACTGCTGGCATCTAGGGTCTGTAGGCATCAGGACCGCAGGCGTGGAGGGACCGCCGACAACTGGACCGCAGATGTCTCAGGACCGCAGGCGTCGAGGGACCGCCGACAACTGGACCGCAGATGTCTCAGGACCGCAGGCGTCGAGGGACCGCTGACAACTGGACTGCTGGGCCGCCGCTGGAGGCTGGAAGCTGCAGGCGGCGGCGGCGCTTGGGGCCGCCGCCGGAGGCTGGAGGCGGCGGCGCTCGGGGCCGCCGCCGGAGGCTGGAAGCTGCAGGCGGCGGCGCTCGGGGCCGCCGCCGGAGGCTGCAGGCTGGACCGCCAAACGCGGTTATAGCTCTTACAAGAGCTGTTACAGCTCTTCTATACACCGTTGACGTTACAGCTCTTCTATACACCGTTGACTCCCCTGCTCTTCTGCGACTTCCACCGCTCTCCGCTCCACTTCACCGCCTTCCGCGGACTTCACCGCTCTCCGCCGACTTCACCGCTCTCCGCGGACTTCACCGCTCTCCGCCGACTCCATCCCTCCTGTAGCAGCCGCTGCTCTCCTGCAGCAGCCCCCGGCCCTCCTGCAGCAGCCCCGGCTCTCCTGCAGCAGCCCCGCCTTGGCAGCCTGGCAGAGCAACCTTTATGGGGGTGGTTAAGCCCCGCCCCTACACAGGTGGCCAATTGAATTCCAACCTTCCCAGTGGATATACATACGGCCTACTGATTGGATGACTCCACTCAGTCTGCCCCACCCTTACACTCAACAAGCTCTAAGTAAGATTAACTCAGAGATCCACATCTGGACATTATCATAGCCAGACTGTAAAATGACCAAGAGAAGATCCTGATCAGATAGAGAAGAAGAAAAAGATCCTGGAAAGATCCTGAGCTCACCTCCTCCCACATACACCCCAAGGCTGCAACCACATACAGAGCAACTATCTCTAAGAACAACCTGAAGACAGCAGAACGCTTTTTCCACAGTTAAATATACAAAGAAAAAGACACACTGAGAAGGGTCGGAAAGGCAGAGACATGGTTTCATTGGGACCAACACCCCCAACATGACAATCCACTATTGTGATGTTTCAGGCCCCACAATGTACACCACCTGTCCTGGGGACCTTCACCAGGATGACAAGCTGCCAAAATGTCTGGCTTTGAAAATCAGTGAGGCTTAATTCTGGGAGAGCTAGAAAACTAAAGAAAAGGAGACTCCATGGGACGCCTGGGTGGCTCAGTTGGTTAAGCAGCTGCCTTCGGCTCAGGTCATGATCCCAGCGTCCTGGGATCGAGTCCCACATCGGGCTCCTTGCTCGGCGGGGAGCCTGCATCTCTCTCTGCCTCTGCCTGCCATTCTGTCTGCCTGTGCTCACTCTCTCTCCCTGTCTCTCTTTGACAAATAAATAAAATCTTTAAAAAAAAAAAAAAAGAAAAGAAAAGGAGACTCCACTCCTAAAGGGCCCATGCACAAACTCACTCGCTCTGAGACTCAGCATGAAGACAGCCGTTTGAAAAGTACTTGAGCTATACAAGAAGGAGATCTATTGACTGATTTTACACCATGTGCCAAAGGGACAGAAATCTGTAGAGATGCTCTCCGGGTTTACAAACACTGGCAGCTGCCATTTTTCTTGACTTCATTCTGCCTAGTTGACCCATTGCTGGCAGGTACTAGCTTATTTTATTTTATTTTATTAGAGAGAGAGAGAGAAAGAGAGAACATGCACACGAGGAAGGGAAAGGGCCGAGGGAGAAGGAAGCTCCCTACCCAGCAGGGATCCCAACACAGGGCTCAATTCCAGGACCCTGGGATCATGACCTGAGCCAAAGGCAGATGCTCAACCTACTAAGCCACCCAGGTGCTCCTGGCAGGTACTAGTTCTGATACTTTCCATCTGCCTTACTAGTACCACTCACCCTGCCCTGGAATTCCCCTGCAGATCTGCCAAGCCCAACCTGCCCTCTCCTGTAGGTGCCCTCCCATAGTGACTCCGAATCTGCCACATTCAAGTAGGCAGCCTCAGCTGGGACCAACAGCTCTGAAAACAGCTTTCATCCTGCCACACACAATAGATAGCCTCAACTGGACACGTGCCACTCCAAAATGGCTCTTGCCCTGGAGTAGGGTGGGGGAACCAGTCCTGCACACCACTGTGCTTGTGATAGTCATGGGTGAGCAACACAAACCAGGCAGGCTGGAGGCCAGCCCACACACCAGCATGCTTGCAGCAGTAGAGGCCCATCCACAACAGGAGGGCACACAGAGCCTACACACAGAGGCAGAGGGTATACCTGGAGGGTCTTGTTCTAGTGGCTAGAGGATGTTGTGCTTCTGGGCCCCACATATGGCCACTCACTCAAGACCAAGAGATATAGCTGGCTTACTTATTAACACATAGAATCAGCCAAATGAGGAGTCAGGAATGTGTTGCAAATGAAAGAACACACAAAAACCTCAGAAAAAGAATTAAATGAAATAGATAAGCAATAAGTCTGACAAAGAGTACAAAATAATAAGATGCTCACCAAACTCAGGAGAATAGATAAACACAGTGAAAACTTCAACAACTAGATTAAAAAAACATAAAAAGGCTCAATCAGAGCTAAAGAATACAGTAACTGAAATGAAAAAGACACTATAGGGAATCAAAAACAGGTTAGAAAATGTGGAAGAATGGATCTGCAATCTGGAAGACAGGGTAACAGAAATAAGCCATGCTGAAGGATGAAAGAAAATACAATTTTAAAAATGAGGATTGTTGGGGCTCCTGGGTAGCTCCTCTGGTTGAGCATCCGGCTCTTGATTTCAGCTCAGGTCATGATCTCATGTTCATGGGGTTGAGCCCCACATCAAGCTCTGCACTCAGCAGGGAGTCAGCTTGTCTCCTTCTTCTGCCCCTTGCCCTGCTCACACACACATACACACACACACACACTCTCTCTCTCTCTCTCTCAAAAATAAATAAATCTTTTTAAAAAGTGAGAATAGTTTAAGGGACCTCTGGAACAATATCAAGCAGGATAACTGGGACTCCATTACAGGAGTCCCAGAAGAAAAAGACATAAAGGGGCAGAAAACCTCCATTACCTAAGAAAGGAAACAGACATCCAAATCCAGGAAGAAGAGAGTCCCAAACAAGATGAAAATAAAGAGGTCTACACCAAGGCACAAATAACTAAAATGTCAAAAATTAAAAAGAGAATCTCAAAAGCAGCAGTATAAGGCAAAATCTATAAGGCAAAATCTATATTTTCAGCAGAAAGGTTGTAGGCTTGAAGGGACTGGAATTATATATTCAAAGTGCTGAAAGGAAAAAAACCTACAATCACGAATATTCTTGGCAAGATTTATCATTCACAACTCAAGGAGAGATAATTTTCCCAACAAAATAAAAGGTACCACTACACTGAACTTTCTAGAACTGTTAAGGGACTTCTTTAAGCGGTAGGGGGGAAAGGCCATAATTGGAAATAAAAAAAATTTTTTTTTAAATCCCACTTAAAAAAAACTAACAGTAAAGGTAAATGAATCAACTACTTAAAAAGCTACTATGAACATTAACAGACAACAGTAGTAAAATGAACTACATATATAATAATGAGTTAAGGAATACACAAAATCAAAAATATGTAGAATATGATGTCAAAACAAAGTGGGGTGGAAATAAAAACATACTGCTTTTAGAATGTGTTCAAACTTAAGTGACTTTCAATATAAACTGTTACACACATAAGTTGTTATATATGAACCTGTTAACTACAAAAAAACCCTATACAAGATATACAAAAAATAAACAGAAAAGAATTGAAACATAACAATAAGAAAGTCATGAAATTAACAAAGGAGAATAGCAAGAGAAGAGGTAATAAAAAAACAACCAGAAAACAATGAACAAAATGGCAATAAGTACATACCTATCAGTAATTACTTTACATATACATGAACTAAATGTTCTGATCAAAGATCTAGGGTAACTGAACAGGTAAAGAAGAAAAAACAACAGACAAACAAACAAAACCCATCTATAGGCTGCCTATAAGAGACTAACTTCAGACCTAAAGATAAACACACATTGAAAGTCAAGGGATAGAAAAAGGTACTATATGCAATGGAAACAAAAAGAAAGCTGGGGTAATGATACCAATTCAGACAAAATAGACTTTGAAACAAAGACTGTGACAAGACAAAGAAGAATGTTACATAATGATAAAGATATCGAACAAGAAACATAAGGACTGTAAATATCTATGCACCATCATAGGGGCACCTGAATATATAAAATAACTATGAAGAGATATAAAAGGGGAAATTGACAGTAATACAATCATAGTAGGAAACTTTAACACTCCACTTACAAAACAAAATGTCTCAGTGTCTCAATAAATTCAAGAAAGTTCATCATCTTTTCTGAGCACAATGATATGAAACTAAAAATCAATAAAGAGGAAAAAAATACAAACACATAAATGCTAAAAATGTTACTAAACAACCACTAGGTCAGCAAAGAAATCAAAAAGGAAATTAAAAAATACCTTGAGACATTGAAAATGCAAAGACAATGTTCCAACATCTAACAGATTCAGCAAAAGCAGTTTTGAGAGGACTGTTCACAGCAACACAGGCCTACATCAAGAAACAAGGACATCTGACATTCTTGGTCCTCATCATTAATGTCAATGATGTCCACTTTGTATCATTTTGAAAATGAAATACTTTTATAATACTTCTGTATTATGAGTACTGCCTCATTGAGAACCACTGGTTTAGAAGTCCTGTTACTGGATATCAAGACTGAATACAGTACAAAAGGCAAAATCTCCAAGTCATTGCTGTAGAGTCTTGGTACTTCGGAGCTTTAGTCATAATGATGGGGGTAAAGCTAATTCTATTCTATATTTAACTTTATAACCATTCTAATATTCTGGAAGAAAGACTTTAATGATCCCTTTAATGAGAAAGCAAACAAGTAATAGACTATCAGGAAAAAAGTCTTGAATATTCACAGTCAATTAATGTCAGAACTTGCTTTCTAACTTGGTTCTTATTCAATGTTGCAGATAATGTTATCTTTTTAAAAGATAGTGAGAATAACAGAGTTCAGTTTAATAGCATGGTTCTAAATGATGTGCAGCCCAGCTCAGAAGAGTGTTGCTCACTCTGCTTTTGGCCCCAGCTAGTTAGAGAAAACAGCACTTCATGTCTTGGAGGATGGAGATCTGACCCCACGAGGTGCTGCTCCATACTGGCACCTTACCTGGAATGTCAACAGGTCATTCCATTGTCCTATGAGGATGGCTGCCTCTCAGTGATGCAGTTCATGGTTCAGTATCTATAAAGCAATCAATGTGATAAATGTAAACAAACAAAGGATAAAAATCATGATCGTCTCAATAGATCAGAAAGAGCATTTGATAAAATTGAACATCCACTCATTATACAAACTCAACAAAATGGATATAGAGGGAAACCAACCTCAATAAAATCACAGCCATAAATGATAAACAAACAGCTAACATCAAACTCAATTATGAAAATGGGAAAGCTGTTCCTCTAAGATGAGGAACAAGACAAGGGTGCCCACTCTCACCACTTTCATTCCACATAGTACTGGAAATCCTAGTCACAGCAATCAGATGAGAAGAAGAAATAAAAAATGTTCCAAATTGATATGACAAAGTGGTGAGAGCCTTGGTTTTCCTTTTTTGCCTCATATATCCAACACTTGAAGCTGAAGAATCTAGCAATCTAGAAACATCAATAGGCAAAGGCAAAAAAAAAAAAAAAAAGCCTCAACCTAAGCCTGCTCTCAATTGCTAACATAACAGGATTGGAGAAGCCTAGCAAGCTAGAAGCTTTTTAGATGATAACCACTCTATTCCAGCTAAACACCCTCAAAAAAACTATGGCTCCACTCCCACCCATACCAACATAGTTCAAGTGAGGAGTCCTGATTTCTACACTCAGAAGGCTGAGTGCCCCAACACTCCTGCCAAGGTGTTGTCAGAGGTTAGGTAGTGAGAAGGGGCAAGATGGTGGAGAAGTAGGAGACCCTGTTTCAACTGGTCCCCTAAAGTGAGATAAATATCTACTAGAACACTGAACACCCATGAAATCAGCCTGAGATATAAGATTACACACTTCTGGATCTCTAAGATGACACCAGTGGAGAGGTAAAGTGGTGTTGGAACACTCAGACTGGTATCGGAGGATAAACAGAAAGGGGAGGGAGCCACCAGAAGCAACACATTGGAAAGTAATACCCCAATATGAAAATGCCCTGTGGTTAGGGACCAGCATAAACTTGGGAGTCTGGTTAAAAGCACTCAAAAAGAGCAAAAGATTCAAGGGGCAACTGGTGGAATCAGGCAGTCATGGGCATGGACCTAAGCCCACAGTCCCAGGATGGTCGCCACTGACAACCGCCCATGCCAGAGAGAGTCCAGCAGGGCCTCCAGTCCGTGGTCCCTGAGCTCTGGCTTTCCCCTCCTTGCACCACCACTTGGGCTGGGGCACTCCCACCCGTGTCTGAGAGAGTCTGGCGTGAACTCCGGTTGGGGTCCTTTGGCCCACAGCCTTCTGCGACCTGCACCTCTACCTGGGATGAGCGCACCCAGTGTGGGCATGGACCCCAGACAGCAGTCTCAGCAATGGCAGCCACCTGGGTTCAGGTTCTCCTGGACCAATATCACTTGCAGTTTTAGTGGCATGGGGGTACAGAGACAAGCGGGGGCCTCTGGCAACCACTGGGACAGTGGCTGGGGGTGTGCACTGCCTGTGGGAGGCTACGGTGTTAGCGGAGTTTTGCAGAGGGGGAGTCTCTATGTTCTGGACCACCCAGGGGTGGGGAGCAGACCAAGGCTTCTCTCTGAGGCGGAGGTCTGGGTATGGACAGTTTACTTTCCATTAAACCGCCAAAAAACCATAAAATGCTGCCAAAGACCAAAAACATCTAGAGAACAAAAGCCTGAAAAACTGGTTTCCACAGAGCCAAGCCCCTTGATAGCGGGCAGGATGACTCAGCCCAAGCAGGACTGACTGAAAAACAATGCGGCAGGCCCCACCCCCAGAAGACAAGTCAAAAGAACAAGAGGACAACCACCATGAGGTCCCATAAAACTGTAAAACCCCAACATCAGGGAAAAACAATATATTAAGATCCTGGTATTGCCCCCAAACCAGTATATTTCATAGATACAACTTTTCTTTCTTTTTCTTTTTTTAATTCATTCTCACAATTCTTGTTCTTTTAATTTTTTAACCTACTTACCATTACAACTAGAGCTTTAATACAACATATTCCATAATAACTTTTTACCTTGAACTTTTAAAATACATATACCTGGTTTCTTTTTCTTTTCCTTTTATATATATATAGATAGATAGATAGATGGATGTAAGCTCCAAGGTAATCCTTTTTCCCTAGTCAAGACTACCCCTATATATAAACCAGTTTTAATTTCCCTGTATCTCTGGAAAGTTGAGTCCTTTAACAAAGATAACAAGATATACCCAGGAAGAACTGAAATAACCTTCCTCACCCACACTGAGGATTTATAACCACATACTCCCATCTTATTCTTCTGTTAGTATTTCTGTGTGTTTGTTTTTATTCTGGTATTATATAAATCTTATTCTTGAGGTTCATTTTGGCTGGGTTTTTCTTTTTTTTTTTTTCTTGTCTCTTATTTTTGTCAGTCTTTTTGTTTGTTCATTTTTGTTTATGTACCTTACAAATCTTACTTTTGGGGCTCATTTTGGCTGGGTTTTCTCTTTTTTTTCTTTTCTTTCTTTTTGGTGGTGACTTCTGATTGCTCTGAAACTTTCAGGGTGCACCTTGCCTGGATCATTGTTGATATATTAAGCTATACATCCCCTCAAACAACTCTCACCAAAATGACTAGAAGGAGGAACACCAAACAGAGGAAAAATTCAGAAACTGTGTCCTCTGCCACATAACTATTGGATATGGACGTAAACAGCATGTTGGAAAGGGAATTCAGGGTTAATATTATCGAGGCAATGGCTGAGTTGGAGAAAACCATTAATGACAACATGGAATCGATTAGGGCAGAAATAAAAGCTGCCTAAGAAAAAGTTAAAAGTGCTATCAATGAGATCCAATCTAATCTAAATATACTCAAACAGCTAGGGTAACTGAGGCAGAAATAGAATTAGTGATCTAGAAGACAAACTGATAGAAAAGAAGGTTCAAGAGGAGGACTGGAACAAACAGCTTAGAAACCATGAAAACAGAATTAGGAAAATAAATGACGCCATGAAATATTCCAACATCAGAATTATTGGGATCTCTGGGAGGGCGAAGAGAGAAGACTAGAAAATATAGTTGAACAAATTCTGGATGAAAATTTCCCTAATCTGGGGAATGGAACAAGTTTTCATGTCGTAGAGGCAGAAAGGGCACCCCCAAGATCAATGTCTAGAAAGACATCCAGACAATTGTGAAATTCACAAATCGTAATTTCAGACAGGATGTCTTAAGGGCTAGGGGAAAGAGATTCTTTAAGTAAAGGGGAAGGACCATCAGAATAACATCAGACCATCCACAGAAACCTACCAAGCCAGAAAGGGCTGGAAAGACATATTCAGGGCACTAAATGAGAAGAATATGCATCCAAGAATACTTTATCCAGCAAGACTGACATTCAAAATCAATGGAGAGATAAAGAGCTTCCAAGACCAGCAAAGTTTAAAAGGGTATGTGACCACCAAGCTGGCACTACAAGAAATATTAAGGGGGGGGTGGTCTAAAAAGAAGAAAGAACCCAAGAGTAACAGAGACCAGAAATTTACAGAGATAATCTATAGAAACAAGGACTTCACAGGCAACATGATGTCAATAAAAACGTATTTTTCAATAATCACTCTCAACATGCATGGTCTAAATGCTCCCATAAAATGGCACAGGGTTGCAGACTGGATAAAATGACAGGACCCGTCCACATGCTGTCTACAAGAGACAAATTTGGAACCTAAAGATACACCCAGATTGAAAGTGAAGGGATGGAGAACCATCTTTCATGCCAACAGGACTGGGGTAGTGATTCTCATATCAGACAAATTGGATTTTAAGCTTAAGACTGTAGTCAGAGATACAGAAGCACACTACATCATTCTTAAAAAGGTCTATCCACCAAGAAAATCTAACAATTTAAATATTTATGCCCCCAATATGGGAGAAACCAACTACATAAGCCAACTGTTGTTAATCAAAATAAAGCCATATTGATATGACCTCATTAATTGTAGGGGATCTGAACATGCCACTCTCATAATAGACAGATCATCCAAGCAGAAAATTCAAGAGCTTTGAATGACACATTGGACCAGATAGACCTCATAGATGAATACAGAACATTCCACCCTAAAACAACAGAATAACCATTCTTCTCGAGTGCACATGAAACTTTCTCCAGAGTAGAACACATGCTGGGTCACAAATCAGGGCTCAACTGATACCAAAAGACTGAGATTATTCCCTGCATATTCTCAGACCACAATGCTTTGAAACTGGAACTCAACCACAAGAAAAGTTTTGGGAGGAATTCAAACACTTGGAAGCTAAAGATCATTCTGCTCAAGAATGTTTGGCCTACCCAGGAAATCAAAGAATAACTTAAACAATTCATGGAAACCAATGAGAAAGAAAACACAGCAGTCCAAAACCTATGGGATATGGCAAAGACAGTCCTAAGGGGGGAATACATACCATTTAAGCCTCCTTCAAAAAAACTGAAAAAATCCCAAATACACCAACTCTCTTAACACCTTAATGAACTGGAAAATCAACAACAAATTAAGCCAGCCCCATACACAAGAAGGGAAGTAATCAAGATTAGAGCAGAGATCAAAGAGTTAGAAACCAGAGATATAGTAGAACACATCGACAAAACTGAAGCTGGTTCTTTAAAAGAATCAATAAGATTGATAAACCACTGACCAAAACTAACCCAAAAGAAAAGAGGACTCAAATTAATAAAATTATGAATAAAAGAGAAGAGATCACTACTAACACCAAGGAAATAGAAACAATCATCAGAAATTATTATCAACAGTTATATGCCAATAAATTAAGCAACCTAGAAGAAATGGATGCATTCCTGGAAACCTAAAAACTTCCAAGACTGAAACAGGAAGAAACTGACAACCTGAATAGACCAATATCTAGTAATGAGACTGAAGCAGTGATCAAAAATGTCCCAAAAGAGTCCAGGATTTGATGGATTCCCTGGGGAATTCTACCAAATCTTCAAAGAAGAAACAATGCCTATTCTCCTGAAGTTGTTTCAAAAAATAGAAACAGAAGGAAAACTTCCAGACTCTTTCTATGAAGCCAGCATTACCCTGATCCCCAAACAAGGCAAAGACCTCATCAAAAAGGAGAATTTCAGACCAATATCCCTGATGAATATGGATGCCAAGACTTTCAACAAGATCCTAACTAATAGGATCCAACAGTACATTAAAAAGATTATCCATACGACCAGGTGGGGTTTATCCCTGGGATGCAAGGGTGGTTCAACATTCACATATCAATCAATGTGATAGAACAAATCAATAAGAAAAGAGAGAAGAACCACATGGTCCTCTCAGTTGATGCAGAAAAAGCATTTGACAAAATACAGCATCCATTCCTGATTAAAACTCTTCAAAGTAGGGATAGAGAGAACATTCCTCAACTTCACAAAATCTATCTATGAAAAACCCATAGCGAATATCATTCTCAGTGGGGAAAAGCTGACAGCCTTCCCTTTGAGATCAGGAACACAATAAGGATGCCCACTCTTGCCACTGTTGTTCAAGAGAGTACTAGAAGTCCTAGCAACAGCAATCAGACAACAAAAAGAAATAAAATGTGTTCAAATTGGCAAAGAAGAAGTCAAACCTCTCTCTTCACAGATGACATGATACTTTACGTGGAAAACCCAAAAGACGCCACCCCGAAACTACTAGAATTCATATAGCAATTCAGTAATGTGGCAGGATACAAAATCAATGCACAGAAATCAGTTGCTTTCTTATACACTAACAGTGAAAATATAGAAAGGGAAATTAGAGAATTGACTCCATTTACTATAGCACCAAGAACCATAAGACACAAATTGGAATAAACCTAACCAAAGAGGTAAAGGATCTATACTCAAGGAACTATAGAACAGTCATGAAAGAAATTGAAGAAACACAAAAAGATGGAAAAGCATTCCATGCTCATGGATTAGAAAAACAAACATTGTTAAAATGTCTATACTGTCTAGAACAATCTATACTTTCAATGCCATCCCAATCAAAATTCCACTGGCATTTTTCAAAGAGCTAGAACAAACAATCCTAAAATTTCTATGGAACCAGAAGAGACCCCGAATTGCTAAGGAAATGTTGAAGAAGATTAAAAACTAGGGGCATCATGTTGCCTGATTTCAAGCTTTATTACAAAGCTCTGATCATCAAGACAACATGGTACTGGCACAAAAACAGACACATAGACCAGTGGAACAGAGTAGTGAGCCCAGATATGGACCTACAACTCTATGGTAAATAATCTTCAACAAAGCGGGAAAAAAAATAGCCAGTGGAAAAAAGACAGTCTCTTCAATAAATAGTGCTGGGAAAATTGGACAGCTATGTGTAGAAGAATGAAACTCGACCATTCTCTTATACCATACACAAAGATAAACTCGAAATGGATAAAAGACCTCAACATGAGGCAGGAATCTATCAAAATCCTAGAGGAGAACACAGGCAGTAACCTCTTCGACATGGCCACAGCAACTTCTTTCAAGACATGTTGCTAAAAAGACAAAGGAAACAAACGTGAAAATGAACTTTTGGGACTTCATCAAGATCAAAATCTTCTGCATAGCAAAGGAAACAGTCAACAAAACAAAGAGGCAACCCACAGAATGGGAGAAGATATTTGCAAATGACACTACAGACAAAGGGCTGATATCCAAGATCTATAAAGAACTCTTCAAACTCAACACTCAAAAAATAGATAATTAAGTCAAAAATGGGCAGAAGACATGAACAGACACTTCTCCAAAGAAGACATCCAATTGGCTAACAGACACATGAAAAAATGTTCATCATTATTAGCCATCAGGGAGATTCAAATCAAAACCACATTGAGATACCACCTTACATCAGTTAGAATGGCCAAAATTAACAAGACAGTAAACAACAAGTGTTGGAGAGGATGTGGAGAAAGGGGAATCCTCTTACACTGTTAGTGGGAATGCACGTTGGTACAGCCACTTTGGAAAACAGTGTGGAGATTTCTTAAGAAACTAAAAATAGCGTTACCCTATGACCCTGCAATTACACTACTGGGTATTTAACACAAAGATACAGGTGTAGTGAAAAGAAGGGTCTTCTGTGCCCCAATATTCATAGGAGCAATGGCCATAATCACCAACCTGTGGAAAGAGCCAAGATGCCCTTCAACAGATGAATGGATAAAGATATGGTCCATATATACAATGGAGTATTATGCCTCCATCAGAAACGATGAATACCCAACTTTTTTATCAACATGGATGGGACTGGAGGAGATTATGCTGAGTGATAATAAGTCAAGCAAAGAGAATCAATTATCATATAGTTTCACTTACTTGTGGAGCACAAGGAATAACATGGAGGACATTAGGAGAAAGCAAGGAAAAGTGAATTGGGGGAATTGGGAGGGGGGTGGAGGAATGGTGAACCTGGTGGTGGGTATTAAGGAGGGCATGTATTGCATGGAGCATGGGATGTGGTGCATAAACAATGAATCTTGGAACACTGAAAAATAAAATTAAATTAAGAAGAAGAAAGGAAAAGAAAAGGCTGAGTAGTGATCCAGGACTTTCTTTTCTATCAGCCAGTAATGAAGCCCAGGTGGTATCAGTGTGGATAATGTGTGAAGCCTGAACTTCCACCCCCTAGTGGGAAGTAACATAACATTTTTTTCCCTCCGGGCTGGGATATGGTCAGAGGAGGCTAGTGGAGAGCTAGGATGTTCACCATTTTTTAGTGTAAACAAGGCCACCCCGCAGATGTGTCTGTGGACACCATGTGGGAACTAGAATTCCCACCACACAGCATTATCCAGGGATAACTCATTGGGGACAATGGAGACTGCATGGGGAATCTGGGATTTTCACCTACACTTAACCATAGTGAGGTAGTGCTACCCCATTCTCTGCCAGGTGGTGTCAGAGAAAACCAATTAAAATAGAAGGTTTAAAGAAGATTCAGAATGTCTTTTATATTAAATGTCCAAGTTTTAATTAAAAAAATAATAATACCAAGAACCAAGAAGGTCTCAAACATAATGGAAAAACACAATCAACAGGTGACAACACTGAAGTGAAAGAGATGCTAGAAATGTTGTCATGAAAAAAATGCTTTGACAGCAAATACAAACATTCTGGAAACAAAAAAATACAAAATCCAAGAAAGGAAATAAAAAGTCACAGAAATGTGACAGGATATACAGAGAAAAACTGAACTGAAATATGAGAAATAAAATATAACCAAAAATATAAAGGTCAGTGTTGATAAATTCAACAATCAAATGGAGGGACAGAGAAAAGAATCAGCAAATGGGATGATAAAACAATAAAAATTAACCAATCTGAACAACAGAGAAAGTAGTATGGAAAAAATGAAAAACTCTTCAGAGATTTTGGAACAACAGATCTAAATATAAGTTATTGGAAATCCAGAGAAGAAAAAGAAGGTGGAATTTTAAAAGTACTCAAACTTGGGGTGCTTGGGTGGCTCAGTGGGTTAAAGCCTCTGCCTTCAGTTCAAGTCATGATCTCAGGTTCCTGGGATCTAGCCCCACATTGGGCTCTCTGCTCAGCAGAGAGCCTGCTTCCTCCTCTCTCTCTGCCTGCCTCTCTGCCTACTTGTGATCTCTGTCTGTCCAATAAATAAATAATAACTCAAAAAAAAAGTACTCAAACAAATAATGGCTCAAGCTCCCCAAATTTGTTAAGAGATATAGTTCAAGAGCTAAGCAAACCATAAACTGGGAACAGGCACAGAAATCAATGCTAAGATGAAAACTAAAGACAAATATTTATATATAAAACTAAAGACACATATATATATATAGACAAATATATATACATCTAATATATATATATCTATCTATCTTGAAGGCAATCAGAGGAAAACAAAACATTACTTACAGGGGGGCATCTGATTACAGCAACAGTACATTTCTCATCAGAAACTATGAGGCCAGAAGGAAATGATAAATATTTTCCCAAGTGTTGAAAGAAAAGTACTGTCAACTCAGATCTTATATGCAGCAAAAATACAGTTCAGGAATTAAGGGGGAAACCAAGGTGTTTTCAAATTAAAGAAAACTAAGAGAATTTGTCACAGGAGAGTTAATCTAAAAAATGTAGCTAAAAAAATTTCTCTAATTAGAATGAAACATTTAAAGAACTTTGAATCATTGGGAAGAAAGAAAAAACACAGTAAGCAAAGGTGTAGATATATAAATAGGCTTTTCTTATTGAGTTCTCTAAATCATATTTAGTGTTTAAAACAAAAATTATACCATTCTCTCATGTGTTTCTAAATGTATATAGAAAAAAATAAAAAGAAAATGTATATAGAAAATACATAAGAAAATGGAATTATTTTAAAAGTAAATAGATGTAAGGGAGGTGAAGAGTTTTTATATTTCACTTGAACTGGTATATTGTTGCCATCAGCAGACTGTGATAACTTATGTATATATAACATATTACCTAGGACAACTAAAAACCCATACAGATACACTCAAAAATCCTATAGATAAATTAAAATGAAATTATAAAACATGTTCAAATAACTCGCAGAAAGGCCAGAAAAAGCAGAGAGGACTGAAAAAAAAACATGACCCAACTATATTCTGTCAACAAAAATTCACTTCAGTACATGTAATGATATAGGTAGAATGAAAATGAAAGAATGGAAAAAGGTATATCATACAAATATTAATTAAATGACAGCAGAGTGGCTTAATTAATATCAGATAAAGTAGACTTCAGGGCAAAGAAAATTTTAGCAGAGGCAGAGAAGGATATTACATAATGATAAAAAGATCAATCCACCAAGAAGACCTAACCATCCAAAATATGTCTGACCTAAAAAACAGGACTCTGGTGATGTCAAACTAAAATAGCTGAAAGAAGAAGTAGACAACTCCACAACTACAGTTGGAGACTTCAAAGTCCCTCTCCCAACAACTGAAAGAATAACTAGACACAAAAGTAATAGAACGAAAATACTACCAAACACCAGGATATAATCCATATTTTTAGAGGATTCACACCCAACAATATCAGAATACACATTCCTTTTAAGCACCCATGAAACATATACCAAGACAGATCACATCCTGAGCTACCAAACAAACTTAAACAAATTTCAAAAAATTAAAATCATAAAAATATATTCTTATCACAATAGAATCAAAACAGAAATCAGTAACAAAAAGATAACTAGAAAATCTCCAAAAACTTAAGACTAAACAACACATTTCTAAACAAACGAAAGAAAATACATTGAACTGAATGAAAATAAAAATACACTATAACAAAACATGCGGGATGCAACTGAAGCAGTGCAAGAGGGAAATATGTATCACTTAATGCATATGTTAGAAAAAAGGGAAAATCTCAAATTAATAATCTAAGATTTTGCTTTAAGAACTAAACAAAGAAGAGGAAAGGAAACTCAAAGCAAATACAAGGAGGTAAATAATAGTTTTTTTTTTTAAATAATAAAGTTTAAAGAGGAATCACTAAAATTGGAAACAAAAAATATATAAAGAAAAGCAAATAAAGTTTAGTGAGATCAATAGTAACCTTTGAAAAGGTCAATAAAACTGACGAAAGGTAAAAAAGAGTAAAGACATGAGTTAATAATGTGAGGAATGAAATAGGGAGCTATTACCATAGGCCCTCCAGACATCAAAAGGATAATAAAGGAACACTATGAATATTTTACATATGTAAATTTGACAAGTTAGGTAAATCAATTCTTCAAAAACCAAAAATGCAATTCATCAATTATTAAATAGACAACTGAGGTACAGCTGGGTGTCTCAGTCAATTAAGCATCCAACTCTTGATTTCAGCTCAGGTCATGATCTCAGGGTTTTAAGACTGAGCCTCAGGCTCCATGCTGGGCATGGAGTCTGCTTAAGAATCTCTCTACCTCGCCCTTGGCCCCTACCCCTCCCTCTTTAAAAAAGAGTAGACAATTGAGTATCCCTTATAACTATTAAGAGAATAGAATTCAAAATTTAAAACTGTCAAGAAAGAAATCTCTGGACCAGATCATTTCATTTAAAAATGTTGTAAAACACTAATACCAATGGTACAAATCTCTTCCAAAAAAAAAAAAAAATAGAGAGAGGGAACACTTGCCAATTCACTGTATTAATCTCTTATTATACCTTGATATCAAAACCAGAGAAAGTCAATTAAATACTACAGAAGAGTATCTCTCATGATTATAGACAAAAATCTTTAATTATTTCAGCAACATATAAAAATAGATGTACACATGACCAAGTGGCATTTATTTCAAGGATGCAAGGTTGGTTTAATCTTCACAAATCAATGTACCACCACGGTAATAGACTAAAATAGAAAACTCACATGATCATATCAACTAATGTAGAAAAAGTATTTGATTAAATTCCACAGCCATTTATGATAAAATCTCTCAGAAAAATAAGAGAGGGAGAACATCCTAACAATAAAGAATGTTATAAAAACTTCATTTAACATCACAGTTAATGATAAAAGAGTGAATTTTTTCTTCTAAGATCTGGAACCATGCAAGGATATCTGCTCTGGTGATTCATTCAACATAGTGCTGGCAGTTTTATTCAGTGCAGTAAGACAAAAAAAGGAAACAAAAGATGTACAAATGTAAAAGGAAAAAATAAAGCAGTCTCTATTTACAGAGGACATGACTGTCTGCATAGAATATCCCAAGGATTCTATGAAAGAACCAGAACAACCAAAGGAATTCATACATGACACAGGTTATAAGAGAAAGGAGAAATATTATGAACATTTCTATATACCAACAATGAACATGTAAACACAATAATTAAGGTTCTAATGCCATTTAGAGTCAATATATTAGATACTTAGGTATAAATCTTTCAAAACTGGTTCAGTATTGGTATGTCAAAAACTATATAACACTGATGAAAGAAATAAAAAATAATCTAAAAGTAGAGAAACATACCAGGTTCAAGATTGCAAGACTTAACATAATAAAGATGTCAGTTTTTTCTTAAATTGAGATACAGGTTTAATGCAAGTCTTTCCAAAATTCCAGCAAGACTTTTTGTAACTATAGACAAAATTATTACAAAATTTATAAGGAAAATCAAGGAACTTAACTGATTTCTTTTTGGAAAAAGAAGAATAAAGCATTAATAATTACTCTACCTGGTTTAAAACTTATTTTAGAGTTATGGTAATCAAGACTGTATGGTAGTTTTGGAAGGACAGACACATAAACTTATGGTATAAAATAAAGAACTCAGAAATAGACTTATAAAAATATGCACAACTAATTTTAGAGAAAATTAAAAAAGCAATTCAATTAAGGAAAGATAAGCTTTTTAACACAAGGTGCTGGAACAGCTGGACATTATGGGCAAAGAAGAGAAAAAAAGAAAAAAACCTTGACCTAAATCTTATACTTCACACTGATCAAAATGGATCAGTCTTTAATGTAAAATATGAAACTACATACACATTTAGAGGAAAAAAATGGGATAATAATCAGTTATCTGGTGAGTTCTTAGACTTGACACCAAAACCATGACCCCTAAAATGAAATTGGGCAAAGTGGATTTCACTTTCTAACTTTAAATTTCTAATTTTAAATTAGATTTCTAATTTTAAATTTAAAAAGTTTGCTCTATATAAGACCCCACTAAGAGTATAAAAAAAAGTTACAAGAGTGGGAGATGATTTTTGCAAGCCACATAACCGACAAATGACTAGTGTCTTGAATGTGTAAAAAATTCTCAAAATTCAACAGTAAAAAAATTAAATACAACCAAAGGCATCATCTAGAAAATAATTCATAAGCTGAACTTTATAAAAAACTTCTGCTCTGCAAAAGACACTGACCAAAAAAATGAGAAGATAAACCACTGGCTGGAAGAAAATATTTTAAAAGATTTATCTGGTAATGGGTTATTATTCAAAATGTGTAAGAAACTTGAAACTGAAAACCTGATTTAAAAAATGGGCAAATTCCTGAATAGACACCTCACCAAAGAAGATACAGAGATGATAAATAAGCTATGAAAAAATGCTCCTTATAATAAGTCATAAGGGAATTGCAAATTAGAACAACAATGAGATACTACTAACTACATCTTAGAATAATTGGCATTCAAAACATTGACACCACCAATCCCTAGGAAAACCAGACGTTGGCAAGAGTATGGAGCAACAAGAACATTCATTCACTGCTGATGGGAATGCAAAATGACAGAGGCACTTTGAAAGACAGTGGGGCGTTTCTTACAAAACTAAACTCCTACCATATGCTCTAACAAGCATACTCTTCAGTATTTACCCAAATGAACTGAAAACTAATGTCACACAGAAACCCTCACACAGGTATTTATAGCAGTTCAATTCATAACTGCAGGCAAATGAACAAACTGTGGTACACCCAGACAATGGAATGCTATTCAGTGCTATAAAGAAATAAGTTATCAGTCCATAAAAAGACATGAGGAAACTTAACAGTATATTACTAAATGAAATATACAAACGTGAAAAGGCTACATACTGTATGATCCCAACTATATGACTTTCTGGAAAAAGCAAAACTATGGACAGAGTTAAAAAAGAAAAAAAATCCATGGTAAGCAGGGAGGAAGGGTTGAGTAGGGGAGCACCGAGAACTTTTAGGACACTGAAACTACTTTGTATGATACCGTAGTGTGCATACATGTCATTACGCATACATTTGTTGAAAGCCATAGAATATACAATACAGGTCTGAACCTTGGACTTTGTAGACTATGGCTTTTGGGTAATTATGATGCATCAATCAATGCAGGTTCACTCATTGTAACAAATGTACCCCGCTTTTGGAAGATGTTGATACTGGGGGATCCTGGGCATGTGTAGCGGCAAGGAATATAGAAGAACTCTCTGTATTTTCTGCTTGATTTCATTTTGAACCTAAAACTCCTCTAAAAAGTAAAGTCTATAAAAAATTTTAAATTTTTAAATTAAGATATTTAATCCCAAACAATTCAAATATGAAGTGGGCAATTGATATGAAGTGATATTTCACCCAAGAGGACATATAAAGGACAAATAAATGAAAAAAATTTACCTCATTAGCCAATGCAAATACAAATGAAAACCACATGAGATATCATTACATACTCATCAGAATGACTAAAATAAAAGAGAGTGACAATATCAAACACTGGTGAGGATACAGAGAAAAAGGATTATCCATATATTGCTGATAGGAATGTAAAATGGTACAATTGTTTTGGAAGACAGTTTGGCAGTTTACAGAATAAATGTGCAATTACCATACAAACAAGCAATTGCATTCCTGGACATTTATCCCTGAAAAATGCAGACTATAGTTTTAAAGGAAAATTGTGTAAAGGGTACCTAAAATTTCCCTATTTCTTATAAGCACTTGTAAATCTACAGTTATGTCAAAAATTTAAAGACTACATAAAGCAATAAAACTGTTGATGGGTTTATAATACATAAAACCTTAACTTCTATGACAACAATATCATGAAGGAGGGAAGAGACAGAAGCATATTAGCTGGTATTAATCTGAGCTAGATTGCTTTAAATTGAGATATTAATTGTAATCCCTAGGAAAACCAAAAAGAAAATAAGTGGGAAAGTCTATTAAAAGAATTACATGGAAATTAAAATGGTATACTAGAAAAAATTTAAAATTAAAGAGGGACTACTGGAGAAATAGAGAAATAGAAGAGACATAAGACATTTAAAAGAAAAATATCAAAATGGCAGATAAAGATCCTACTTTAGCCAACATGTTAAATATGCCTGCCCCAGTGATTGGCTTAGTGATGGATACAAGACCCCGGCTGAACAAATATGGAGGTTAACATATTCAATGACTGAGGAGTTCACTCTCCCACTGACATAGACAATGGATGACTTGGCTGATGCTGGCCTTCATCTGGTGAGCTCAAGTAGAGCCAATCTAAGGATGTTGCTTGCTGATGTAAGAAAATGGATAACAGGAAAAAATAAACCAATTTTTGGCTGACATTGTTGAGCCTCCAAGGCTCCCAGTATTAGAACATAAATTACCTCTGCGTAGATAAACAAGACAAATTTGGTCTGCAAGAGCATGGCTTTGCTATTAGAGGCTCCTTCATGTAAACAAAATGGCACCCCCTTCTCCAAATAGATCTAGCTCCATGCCTGAGTGGGTAAGCTGAACTTGGATCCCACTTACCTCCTTGTCCATGCTGCTTTGAGCAGGGGGCAATCTACACAACTATATAGTGGATCTCTGAGATTTGCCTGAAATGTGCTCATTCTCTGAGTTTTCTTTTCATTTTTTTTTCTAAAACATAGTTAACATCGAATGTTACATTAGTTTCATCCTCTGGAGTTTTTTTTTTTTTTTTACATGAACCAATATATCTTCTTTGTTGATTAACCCATTTGAGTAAGTCTCTTCTATTACTTGCAATAAAAGTATAACTCACACAGAATTTATCATAAAATGGGATGTTACACAGAATAAATTCTAAAATGTAGAATAGATGAGCTGAGAAAGTAGGCTGGAAGTTAATGAGGATGATTCAATCTATCCCAAACAGGGAAGTTGGCAACATTTTTATGTTGCAACTGGCTAAAATATCTCCTATTGTACTTTGGGACTCTGAGACATTTCTACAAGGCTACAGCAGTAACACATCTTGTAAAAAACCAGTGAATTCTGTTACACTGAAAAGAAATTAATTTAAAAATAAATAAATAATTAATTAATTAAAAATTAAAAATAATAAATGAATGAATGAATGAATGAATTGGGATTTTGGAGATTTTGAAGATATATTCCAGGCTAAAATATTTCCTATTATACTTTGGGACTCTAGGCACATTTCTACAAGGCTTATAGCAGTAACACATCTGGTAAAAAATAAATAAATAAAAAGTAAAAATTAAAAATAATAAATGAATGAATGAATGAATGAATGAATGAATCGGGATTTTGGAGTTTTTGAAAATATATTCCAACTTTGAGCTAGGTCTTATGTGAATGATACAAGCTTAGGCTGCAAGTAAGCCTTTCTGGAAATAGAGAAGAAATATAAAATAATAGTTGCTGTGTTACCCAATCTCTGATGAACTGATTGTTTGGTCAATTAATACATTCATTCTTCTATAAAATGTCTTGACAGAAGCCTGTAGTCCTCAGAATGTTCGTGGCTATGGGTGTTGACCTTAACCCACCAACCAGAGCTGTTCCCACCAATTGGGTTTTATGGCTACCTAGTTTGTCTCTTTTCCTAAACTTATTTATGCCAGTTACACTTATTGCAATTACATACTTTAATTAAGTATTATAGAATTACAGAAACCAATGAACTATAAATATGACAATAGATGGGCTTTTTTTTTCTCCCTATGAAAACTAAATTAAATACTTTGGAATGACTTGATAAAAGTCAATTGCTTAAAAATTGCACTCAAGCTGTAAGAATTGGGGGAAATTGTAAAATTTAAAAGGATTTTTCTCTCATATACTTTACAAGGTTCTTGTGGAATTCTCATTCTACTTAAAAAAGAAAGTGTAAATCTTAGATGCCTCAATGCATTATGGATTAAGTTTATATGAGAAAAAACCACACTTGAAGAAAAGACCTTGGCCTCACACCAAAGAATTAGTGAATGGATGAGTGAAAATAAAGTGTTTATAATATTTATTATCCTTTTATATTTCCTTTTGAATTTAAATTGACCAATAAGCAGTTCTACCATGATGGTTAAGAGATTTCTTCTACTGACTTGGCCAGGAGATACTGTTCTCCAGACCTGACTATCCATAGGGTCTGGCGGCCTGATAATCTGAAGCTTTTCAAGGTTAGAAAAGCTTAATTGTCCTTCACAAGCTGAAATTGGTGCCAGAGAAAACAGGAAGGTGGGAATTTCCTATAAAAGCAAATAAGCTTGGGCCTGAACACCTTCACCTCCTATATACATTTCAAACACCTTAGGTTATATATCAGATGAATGGGATAAAACCCAACATTTTTAAGGAAATTGTATTTCCAAAGAAGCCCCAGCCTGGCCAATAAATGATGACCTTAAGATCTGGTGTTTGGGGAAGAGAACACTCTCTCTTTGTGGGCATGCCACTGGTGGTCATAATACAGCCATGATACCAACAAGGGGAAGGCAGGGTACTGGGGGACATCACTGGGCTGCAGATCAAGACTTGCCTGAAGTTTACCCTGAGCCTTCTTTTTAAATTATATAAGCCAACTGAGGTCCTTTACCGTTTGGATTTAGTTTTCTGTTTGTTTCCAAAAAAATACAAAGAACATCCTTTTGACTGGGGAAATGGGGAGAGGCAGTGTCTACAAGTGGATTAAAAAGTTCAACCAGATAAAATACATTTCTTCTTTAGAGGATTTTTGAAGAATGCAAGTTGGTTTTTTTGTTTTATTTTGTTTTGTTTCTTAGTTGTATTTTTTGCCCCACATACCGACATTTCCAGAGATGTTTTCATGCTCCATTGATCTCTTAGTGCTCCTCAAAGGTTGGTGCCATGGACAACTGCCCAGCTGGACTTCCACTTAACCTGCCTCTGATGTTGTTATAAAGTGTGCTCTACCCAAAGGCCAGTGGATGCATTACAGCAGGACACCCAGACTACAAGCCAAATGGGTCCTTTAAAAAATGTGCATGGCCAAACTGAAATACTGCTTTAAGTAATGCAGCAGAGCAATACTGTCAAGACACAAGGAACAGTCAGGGCTAAACATACTTGCTTTGAGCAAAGGAACTGTGTGCAGCAGGAGAGTTCTGTGATCACAAGGGTGTGAAGCAGGTCCCTCCCAGTGGGACGTTCTCACCTGAACATAAGGAAGGAAGAGTGTCCTTCTTCTGCTAATATACACAACGTTTGTGCTGGTCCCAAGCCCATTTTCTCCGGGATCCATTCCTCAGTCCTCCTTTGCTCTGCACTGCAAGAAGGGTGAACCCTGCAGGCTGGTCCCCAGGCTGGGTATGGTCAGTGAGGACCCTCACAGGAAATAGGGGGAGAGAAGAGGGAGAAGCCAAGTATTTCTGCTGCTCCCTATCTGTCCCTGGCAACATCTGAGGCCATAGCTGAGGCATTTCCAGCTCCCCTGTGATCACCGTCATCCTTTGCCTCCTCAGGTTGGTCCAGGGGTAATCGTAGCCTCCTGGCAGTGTTAATCTACAGGTTGTGTCCCAGTCTGCAGTTGGGCATTTCAGCTCTGCCTTCCCCTGGGTGACCAATTTCCTGCATCAGGCTCTCTGTTTTAAATATGCAAGTAATTACCTTCCCTGAGAAGACTGAAATAATATAGAACTCAAAGCCCCAGGACAAAGCTTCAGGATGGGTCCAAAATATACTGTCCTGTTGCTCTTCCATAGCTAAAGGATTCTGGTATATTTGTTTCACATTTAATAAGTGCTCATGTTATTTCTCCCCTTTCCATTCTCAACATTTCTTCTATTTATGACTTAAAGTTACACTTCAACTTATAAATGGACTTTCTTGTTTTCTAGTTATTACATCTTGGCATAATACTTTCCAAACACCATTTTATTATGTTCCACACTTAAAAAGCCACCTGGATATTCTCCCTTTCTAGTCTTTTTGTTAAACTATCTTTAAGCCCCCTTGCGTGTTTTTGTAATGTGTAACGCAGACTCTGTTACGATAGAAAAGTTTCAAAAGACTTGTGCAGCTGGGAACTTTTTGATGATTTCATTTTATAAGTCCTTTGGAATGAACGTGGGCATTAAGAGGCACAATGAATACAATATCAGTTTAACAAGATTTGAGTGGCCTTATTTTTACAGAGAAGTTAACATTTCTAGACATTGCGATTCCACCAGTGGCTTTCTCCATAACTGTTTTAAAAATGGAATTTAGCAGACATATAAAACGGAAAAAAATAGAAGAGCCGTCATAAATCTTTTTTACTAAAGTGTTTTGCGATTGCTTCAGAAAGAAACAAGATGAGAAAGTCCAGGTGCTATTTGTTAAAGTACAAGGCTGATGTTTCAGCATCTCAAAGGGATATAATGAAAGAAACTAAAGAACACAGGTCACATGTTTGACGGTAACTCACCAGAGAAATCAGGTCCATCTGGCTTCTCCACAAGACACAGGGATGTATGAAGCCAAAGCAATGAAAAGTGCACAGCGTGGCAGAATACACCAGACCCTCCCTCTGCGGCAGGTCCCAGTCTGCCCCCATCCTGGCCATGGTACTGCCCCATGTGGGTCACAACTGGGGAAGAGGAGGGCGGACCGTGGAGGGGGATCTGCTTACTTTTATGACAACCTGCTCTGGCAATCATGTCAGCCACTTGACTGACAGCATCTCCTAAAAGGAGATCACTTGGCCACCTCACTTGGGCTGGGAA
This sequence comes from Neogale vison, assembly GCF_020171115.1. NCBI lineage: Eukaryota > Metazoa > Chordata > Mammalia > Carnivora > Mustelidae > Neogale > Neogale vison. Next base: position 136,020,494 of record NC_058102.1, on the reverse strand, counting down.
GGTTAGGAAGATCTCTTAAAAGCACTGTTTCCTCCTCTGTGTTCTGTAAGCTGATAAACACCCACAGACCCACAGACTTTGTTGTTGAGTTGTGCCTTTGGACCAACACTACTTCTCCACTGACATCTTTTCTCTTTAGGGTCTTTGGTTTAGTAGACAGCTTGCCCTTCAGCCTCTGAAAACTACTGAAAGATTGTTTCATATCCTGATTTTTTAAAAGACAATATACTTTTAGAGCTTTCATATATCAGTCTATATGCTCCTTCTCACATCTTTTTAAAAGATGTGTCATAGTCCTTAACACGGATATACTATATTTGTTTAAACCAGTGTTATACTGAAAAAGAAAGACTACAATACTTTCTCCCCAAGGTGGTGTTTTCCCAAAATGTAGCTTTATTTATTGAATTTCGTGCCTTATTGAACTTTCTATGTACTGACTTAAGAGCTAAGTTAATTACTTTTGCAAAGGAAAATACAGAATTGACTAGATTGCAAAGGAAAATATAGAACTGACTAGACTGCCAAATAATAAATGAATCATGTTAAATATCTGAATCATAAGTAGTACTTGAAGTTGTCTCTAATAAATATTTAGCATAGATCATGAAAAGATTTTTTTAAAAAAAACTATGATCATCTTCATGATACATAAATAGCTATGTGTTCTACACACAAAACTTAATGTGACTTACACATCTGTTATAAAATTCAGGGTCAGTTATATAAGTTAACTCTCCAGTTTTACTAAGAATAGGACACATTTTAAAACAAGACTCTGCTGGGAAACTAGAGATTTCACCTAGTGGTAGACTACAAGGTAAGGCCTTCTTGCTCTCTTTTTTCAATGCTAGTATGTCTCTGGTCTTCTAGGATGCTGGGAGAAATGTATACCCATGGAGTTCCCTCTAACCTTCGTATGCTGGTATAATTCCTACTCTTGACTTAACCTGATTCCTACACAGATACTCCTGAATTCTTCTTCCGTTTGCTGTGTTGTCTTCCATTTTGAACTTGCTCTCTTCTGGCCGTGGCTGATGATACTTCGCATCCCAAATTTAGAGAATTCCAGGGTTTAACTGATAATTTAGGTAGGTAACTTTGACTGGGATCAGGTTCCAAATAACCTGATTATAGCAATTTAGTAGAAAGACTCTAGTACATCACTTTTAACATACCAGCCAAATAGCTTTAATTTACTGAGGAAGTTCCAGGTTTATAGTTCTTATTAATCAGTACTTTGAGAAAGCCAATTATGTATAATCATTTGTTCTTGCAGGCCAGTTACATAAAGATTTGTGAATGAAAATTCAGAATCACCTCCTCCCACCCTGTCTTATTTAATTCATTTTGAATGGCTGAATGAATATGATATATAAAAAATATAAACTTTTGTCACCTTACATTATATGTTGTAGAAACAATTAGAAAGAAAACTCAATATTAAACACTAAAGAATGTTTCAACTAATTTAATCTGATATTCAGCAAAATACAAAATTGTGGACTTTGTTGTCATCCCTTTAACTTTTGGATCAATCCTGAATCATATAAACTTAAGTTTGTTTGGCATGTTTATTGGCAAGTTCTTTGGGAGAATCTTGAGAAATATAATTTCTAAGTCATGCTGATTCTTAACTCTGAGGCTTAACCAATTTTACTTCTCAAAGTATAGGCTTGATTTTTAAGACAATTTGCACATTCCTCCTCTAAATGCTTATATAACTTGAGTTTGTGAAGTCCTGAATGTTTCTGGTTTAAAGCAACATGCAGTAAAAGGCAATTATCAATGCTGTGCAATCAAAGCAGTTTAAAAAACTATTTGATGTTAAATAATTTTGTATGATATGTATTCTACCACTAAGGAAAGCATTCCTATGGGATAATGGAAATGTTTATAATTTTTCAGCTTATTTCAATTTATACAGTCAACCAATTCCTCTCACATTATAAAGATCTATAAAAAAAAATCACCAATAGCTGCAATGTTTTATAGTTATCACAAAATGGCTTTCTCTATAAGTTACAAAAAACTCACAGCCCAAAAGAATTGATTGAGGAAGTCAAGCATGAATTTTACAAGAAACAGATTACAGTAGTCATTTGAAATAACACATTTTCTGAAATAGTAAAATATAGACTAGTAAAACTTTCAGATTCCAACAATGCTAAAATCTCCCTCCAACAATAATTGTTAAATGTAAATATAACTGCTCTAGATAAATGATGAAGATGAAATTATCTGTTGAAAACTGATTACATGTTAAACACTTGAAATTTAAAAAAAAATTAGAGTCTCTGGAAATAAGTATTGCTCTAGTAAGGCATTAGAAATCTGACTAGAAATAGTTCCTTAATTATAACTATGAGTAAATGAATCTCCAACACTTTTAAAAAAAAAGATTGAGGAAGCAATTATATTTAAATTTCTCAACAATAAAATATGCAATTACTACTCACTGGTAGGCTCTTTTGCTTCAATTTGAATAGCCACAAATTGCAAGTAAAGCACTCAATTTGAGTAATTACTAGACACAGGAAATGAAAAAGTATCAATTCTAAAAGTAGTCATAAAGAGCACTATCATACTCATAAAACTTGAGAAGAATAGCAAAGAATTGATAGAGGGAAAGATCACAATGTTCACTGTTTAGAACAATTATACAATGCATATATTTGCTACAAGTACAATATTTATTATGAAAACATTTTGATTCTAATTTATACTAGTTCATATTTATATTTTTAAAAATTATTCTTGGATAAAATGTTTAAAGGACAATTATTAAAATTCATATCATTAAAAAAATTCTACAAATTAATAGGAAAATAAGCCAGAAAAGATTATGAAAATGGGTTAATTAGACAAACAGCAATCACAAAGAAGAGAAAACCAAATGGTTAACAGAAGTAAGCAAATATGTTCAGCCTCATTAAATCATAAGATATCAGCAGATTAAATAATATTCTCAACAGATCAACAAAATAAAGATTGATGATATCCAGTGTTGTCAAGGACATGGATATATATATTGGTAGGGTATAAATTGATAGAATCCTCAGAAAGTCATATGTAGTATGTCTAAAAATTTTTTTAAGCGTACATTGTCTTTGCCATAGCAGTCCCAGTTTCTGGAGTGTGTGTATGTGTGTGTGTATGTGTATACATACATATCCATATACACGTATTCCCTCCCACAAGCAATATAGATATTCACCTCCTCCCACAAGCAGACAAAACAAAGCAACAACTACATGTAATACAACTCACTTTGAAAACAACCTGAACACCAACAGAACAGATCTTCCACAGCTAGTGATATAAAGAGAAGGCCACATCAAGAAGAGTAAGAGTGACTGAGACGTGGTTGGAGCCAAACCCCAGTGAGGGCTCCCACAACCAGGAGGGAAATCACAGGTATGGAGGAGCAAGGAGATCAAGTCCCATTGGGTAGCTCCAGCCTTGGGGACCTGCTCCTTAATATCTGACAGAAAATCAGCAGGGATTCACTGTGAGAGATGGCAGGGCTATAGGAAATTCAGTTTTACACTCTTAAAGGGCCAGTGTGTTCTACCACTTACTCCCAGACCCAGCATGGAGACACTAGTTTGAAAAGCAGCTGCGTTATACATAAAAGAAATTTACTGAATAATTTTAGGACATGTGCCAGAGGGGTGGGGACCTGCAGTTTTCTCTGGGAGCAGATGCCATTTTTCTTGAGCTCCTTTAGCCTAGCTGGTGGGAAGCTTGTGAGAGCCAGCTTTGATACTCTCTATCTCCCTTGCTAGCACCACTTGCCCTGCTCTGGCATTCCCTTGTAGAACCCATAAGCCCTCCCGACCAGTGTGCCTACAGTAGTCACGGCTGGGCATAGCTGACAATGAGGCTGAGGGCCAGCCCTGCCCACTAGCATACCTACAGCAGTGGGAGCACAGCCATAGCAGGAGGGCACACACAGCCCACAGGGAGAACATCTGTAGAGCACCTGGTTCTGGTGACCAGAGTGATTGTTCTACTAGACACCATAGGATGCCTTCTACATAAGGCCGTTATTGGAGGAGACATAGCTGACCTACCTTATACACAGAAATAAATACAGAGAGTCAGACAAATGAGGAGACAAAGGAATATGTTCCAAATGAAAGCACACACACACACACACAGACACACAAACTTCAGAAGAAGAGCTAAATGAAATGGAGATAAGTAATCTCCCTGATAAAAAAGAGTTCAAAGTAGGGGCGCCTGGGTGGCTCAGTGGGTTAAAGCCTCTGCCTTCAGCTCAGGTCATGATCTCGGGATCCTGGGATCGAGCCCCGCATTGGGCTCTCTGCTCAGCAGGAAGCCTGCCTCTCCCTCTCTCTCTGCCTGCCTCTCTGCCTACTTGTGATTTCTGTCTGTCAAATAAATAAATAATAAAAAAACCTTTAAAAAAAAAAAAAAGAGTTCAAAGTAATGTTCATAAAGATACCAGATTGACAGAGTGGATGAACTCAGTAAAACCTCAACAAAGAGATATAATTTACAACCCCCTCCTCAAAACAAAAAACCCAGCACAGCTAAAGGCTATAATAACTGAAATAAAAATACACTACAGGGAATCAATATCAGATTAAAGGATGCAGAACAGTGGATCAGCAATCTGGAAGATAGGTAGTGGAAATTATCCAAGCTGAACAGTTAAAAAGAAAAAGAAAGAATTTTTAAAAATGGGATCTCTGGGACAATATCAAGCACAATTATATTTGCACTCTAAGGGTCCCAGAGGAGTAGACAAAGAAGGCAAAAAATTTATTTGAAGAAATAATAGCTGAAAATTTGTCTAATCTGGGGAAGGATACAGACATCCAGGTCCAGGGTGCACAGAGAATCCTAAACAAGATGAACCCAAGGAGGTCTACACCAAGACACATAATAATTAAAATGGCAATAACTAAAGAAGGAATCATAAAAGCAGTAAGAGAAAAGCTAACAGTTATGTACAAGGGAAATCCTATAAGGCCATTAGCTAATTCTGCAGAAAGTCTGCAGGCCAGAAAGAGTTAAAGGGAAAAACCCTACAGTCAAGAATACTCTACCTATTAGGATTATTATTTGGAATCAAAGGAAAGATAAAGTTTCCCAGGCAAACAAGTTAAACATGATTACTAAACTAGTTTTACCAGAAAGGTCATAGGGACTTCTCTAAGTGGGGGGAAAAAAAAAGGCCAAAACTAGAAGAAAACTATGAAAGGAAAAAATTACACTGGTAAAGCAAACATACAGTAAAGTCATGTTTAAAGCTAGTATGAAGGGTAAAAGATACAAGTAGTACAATCAATTATAAAGAAACTCATTAAGGATTATACGAAATAAAAACATGTAAGTTATGATATATACACAAATCATGGGATGTGGAGTAAAATTTGGTGCTTTTAGACTGTGTTCAAACTTAAGGAACCTTCAACTTAACATAGACTGCTATAAATATAAGATGTTAATAGGAACCTTAATCCAAAAACATATAATACACAAAAAAATAAAGAAAAAGAAATACATACATAACAATAAAGTTATAATATCACAACAGAAGAGAGCAAGAGAGAAAGAAATTACAAAAGAATTACAAAAAATAATGAACATATAATATTTAACAAGTACATTTTTATCAGTATATTCATGGATTAAATGCTCCAATTAAAGGACACAGGTGACTAAATGGATTTAAAAAAAGAGAAAGAGAGAGAGAGAGAGAGAGACCCTTCTAATTCTGCCTACAAGAGATTCATTTCAGACCTAAAGACAAATACAGACTGCAAGTGAAGGGACAGAAAAAAATATTCCATGAAAATGGAAGTGAAAAAGGAAAGCTGGCATAGCAGTACTTAGATCAGATGAAATGAACTTTAAAGCAAAAACTATTATGGGAGACAAAGAAGGGCATTACATAACGATGAATGAGCAATCAATCCTACAAGAGGATGTAACAGATGCACCCAAAATTGGATTACCTAAATAAATAAAGCCAATATTAACAGACATAGCAGAATTGACAGTAAGGATGGGGGCTTTAACACTTCTCTTACATCAATGGATAGATCATACAGACAGAAAATTCATAAAGAAAAAGTGGTTTTGAATGACGCATTAGGGCAGATGAACTTAACAGATATATACAGAACATTCCAGACAAGAACAGCAAGTAGATTATACATTCTTCTCAAGTGCACATGGAACATTCTCCAGAATAGATCACATGTTAAACCACAAAACAAGTCTGAAATTTAAGAAGACTGAAGTCAGGGTGTCTGGGTAGCTCAGTTGGTTAAGCAACTCTCTTTGGCTCAGGTGGTGATCTGGGAGTCCCAGGATTGAGTCCAGCATCAGGCTCCATGCTCAGCAAGGAGTCTGTTTCTCCCTCTGACCCTCCCCCTTCTTATGCTCTCTTTCTCATTTTATCTCTCAAATAAAAAATTAATAATAATAAAATGTAATTTAAAAAAGAAGGCTGAAATCATTCAAGTATATTTTCCAACCACAATGGTATGAAACTAGAAATCAATTACAAGAAAAAAAAAACTAGAAAAAACACAAACACATGGAACAATAAACATTAGCCATTAAACAATAAATAGATCAATGAAAAAAATCAAAGAAAAAGTAAAAAATATACATGGAGAGGAATTAATATGAAAACAATGGTTCTATATCTTTGGGATACAGCAAAAGCAGTTCTAAGAGAAAAGTTTATATTAATACAGGCCTACATCGGGAAAAATCTCAAATAAACAAACAAACTTTACACTTAAAGGAACTAGAAGAAGGAAAACAGAAAAGCCCCAAGTTAGTAAAAGGTAGGAAATAATAAAGATCAGAGTAGGAATAAATGAAATAGAGACTTAAAAAATATAAAAGAAAAGGTCAATGAAGCTAAGAGCTAGTTCTTAGAAAAGATAAGCAAAATGTATAAATCTTAAGCCAGACTCAATAAGAAATAGAGAGAACTGAAATAAATAAAATCAGAACTGAAAGGGGAGAAGTTAAACTGACACCACAGAAATACAGAGACAACTACAAAAAATTATATGCCAAATACTGGGCAATCTAGAATAAAATCATAAATTCCCCAAAATATGTACTCTTCCAAGTCTGAATTAGGAAATAATGGAAAATCTGACAGACCGATTACTAGTAACAAAACTGAACTGGTAATCAAAAAACTCTCAGCAAACAACTCCAGGACCAAATGGCTTCACAGGTGAATTCTACCATACATTAGTGAAATAAGAGTTAATACCTATCTGTCTCAAACTATCGCAAAAAAATTGAAGAGGACAGAATTCTTCCAAATCCATTCTACAAGGGCAGCATTACCAAAACCAGATGAAGACACTACTGCACATGAAAAACTGAATACCAATATCCTTGATGAACACAGATAGAAAAATCCTCAACCAAATATTAGTAAACTGAATTCAAAAATACATTAAAAGGATCATTTACCACATCCAAGTAAGATTTATTCCAGGGATGCCGAGATGGTTCAATATCCACAAATCAATCATTGTGATACACCACATTAACAAAATGAAGAATAAAAAAATATTATTATTATCTCAACAGATACAGAAAAAGCATCTGGCAAAATTCAACATCCACCCATCATAAAAACTCTCAACAAAGTACATAAAGAAGAAACATACCTCAACATAGTAAAGGCCATACATGACAAACCCACAGATAACATTATACTTAATGGTGAAAAAGAGAGTTTTCCCCTAAGATAGGGAACAAGACAAGGATGACCACTTTCATCACTTTTATTCAATGTAGTTCTGGAAGTCCTAGCCACAGCAGTCAGACAAGAAAAAGAAAGAAAAGGCATCCAAACAGGTAAGGAAGAATTAAAACTGTCACTATTTGCAGATGACCTGATACTACACACAGAAAACCCCAAGGACTCTTTAAAAAAACTATTAGAATAGATGAATTCATGGGGCGCCTGGGTGGCTCAGTGGGTTAAGCATCTGCCTTCAGCTCAGGTCATAATCCCAGGGTCCTGGGATTGAGCCCTGCATAGGGCTCTCTGCTCATCGGGGAGCCTGCATCCTCCTCTCTCTCAGCCTGCCTCTGTGCCTACAGAGGCAAATAAATAAATAAAATATTTTTAAAACTATTAAAAAAAAAGAATACATGAATTCAGTAAAGTTTAGGATAAATTAATATTCAGGAATCTTCTGCTTTTCTTATACTAATAATAAACTATCAGAAAGAGAAATTAGGAAAATAATCCCCTTTACAATTGTATCCAAAAAGAATAATACACCTAGGAATAAATTTAAACAGTAGATGAAAGACATACATTCTGAAAACTGTAAGACCTTGATGAAAGAAATTAAAGATGACAAAAATAAATTAAAAGATACATCATGCTCATGGATAGAATGAATCAATATTGTTAAAATGTCCATACTACCTGGGTGCTTGGGTGGCTCAGTCGGTTTAAGAGTCTGGCTCTTGATCTCAGCTCAGGTGTGGATCTCAGGGTCATGAGTTCAAGCCCCACACTGGGCTACATACTGGGTGTGGAATCTAGTTTAAAAAAAAAAATGTCCATATTATCCAAAGCAATCTACAGACCAATACAATCCCTATCATAATAACAGTAGCATTTTTCACAGAACTAGAACAAATATTCCTAAAATTTGTATGCAACCACAGACTTCAAATAACCAAAGCAATCTTAAGAGGAACAAAGAAGGTCATATCAAAATCCCAGATTTGAAACTATATTACAAAGCTATCGTATTCAAGACATTATGGTCCTGGCACAAAATCAGATACATAGTCCATGGAATAAAAAAGCCCAGAAATAAATCCACAATTACATGGTCAATTAATTTACAATGAAGGAGGAGGAAATATATAATGGAGAAAGAGTCTCTTCAATAACTGATGCTGGGAAAACTGAGAGTTACATTCAGAAAAATAAAACTAACCCACTTTCTTATACCACGCATAAAAATAAACTTAAAATGGACTAAAGACCTAAATAAAAGACCTAAAGCCATAAAATTTCTAAAAGGAAACACAGACAGTAAACTCTCAGGTATTGGTCTTAGCACTGTTTTTATAGCTAAGCAAGAGAAACAAAAGTAAAAATAAACTATTGGGACTGCGGGATGCCTGGGTGGCTCAGTTGGTTAAGCAGCTGCCTTCCACTCAGGTCATGATCCCAGGGTCCTGGGATCGAGTCCCACATCGGGCTCCTTGCTCAGCAGGGAGCCTGCTTCTCCCTCTGCCTCTACCTGTGCTCATTCTCTCTGACAAATAAATAAATAAAATCTTAAAAAAAAAAAACTATTGGGACTACACCAAAATAAAAAGGTTTTGTACAGTGAAGGAAACCATCTACGAAACAAAAAGGCAATATACTGAATAGGAGAAGATATTTGCAAATGAGGGGTGTATGGGTGGCTCAGTGGGTTAAGCATGTGCCTTCAGCTCAGGTTATGATCCCAGGGTCCTGGAATCAAGCTCTGCGTTGGGCTCCTTGCTCAGTGAGGAGCCTGCTTCTCTCTTTCCCTTTGCCTGCCACTCCCCTGTTTGTGCTCTATCACTTTCTCTCTCTCAAATAAATAAATAAATATTTAAAAAAGATATTTGCAAATGATATATGCAATAAGGGTTTAATGTCCAAAATGTTTAAAGAACCCCTACAACAGCAAAAATCAATCTGATTAAAAAAGTGGGCGGAGAACCAGAAAAGACATTTTCCAACAAAGATGTACACATGGACAACAGACACATGAAAAGATGCTCAGCATCATTAATCATTAGGGAAATGTAAATCAAAACCACAAACAAGATACCACACAGCACCTGTTAGAATGAATAGAATAAAAAAAGACAAGAAATAACAATTATTGGCAAGGATGTAGAGAAAAGGGAACCCTTGTACACTGTTGGGGGGAATGTAAATTGAAGCAACCTCTATGAAAAACTGTACGGAGATTCCTTAAAAAATTAAAAACAGAACTACCATATAATCCAGTAATTCCACTTCTGGGTATTTACCCAAAGAAAATGAAAACACTAATTACTGAAAAGCTATAAGCACCCCTATGTTCTTTGCAGCATTATTTACAATAGTCAAAATATGGAAGCAACTTATCTGTTGATAAATGTATAACAAAGATATGTTATATACAAACAATGGAATATTACTAAGCCTTTAAAAGGAATGAAATCTTGCCATTTGTGACATGGTTGGGCCAAGAGGGTATTACGTTAAGTGAAATGAGTCAAACATAATCCAATTTCACTTATATGATGAATCAACAAAAGAAACAGACAAGATTAAAACAAAAGGAAAAAGAGATTCATAAATACAGAAAGCTGGTGGTTGACAGAGGGTAAGGAGGTAGAGTAATATGCAAAATAGGTGGGAATAAGAAGTACAAATCTCCAGTTAGAAAAGAAAGAAGTCACAAGGACAAAAAGTACGGTATAAGGAATACGGTCACTAATATTGTTATAACTTTGTGTGGTGACAAATGCTAACTGCGCTTGCCATGGTGAATATTTTGTAATATACTTAAGATCTTTATTTTATTTTTTAAGAGGGAAAGAGGCAGGGCCAGGAAGGGCAGAGGGAGAGAGAGAGACTCGAATCTCAAGCAAGTTCCACGCCCAGCATACAGCCTGACGCAGAGGGCTGAGATCAGAACCCTGAGGTCATGACTTGAGCTGAAATCAAGAGTCAGATGCTTAATCAACTGAACCATCCAGGTGCCCCAAAAGAAGATCTTTAAAGGAGACATATTAACTGCAAAGAGGTAACAAATTGACTGCTGATTCCCTGATGGCAACGAAAGAAGCCAGGAGACAGAGGAACGATATATTCAATGTGCAAAGGGAAAACTATTTTGAACCTAGAGCTCTATTTTTAGAAAAAAATCTTTGCTGCATGAAGCCAAATGGGGATATTCTCAGGCCATCAAAAACTGAGGGGAGCTATGCATTAGCAGACCTTCCCTAAGGGAAGATCTAAAAAGAGTGCACTGGAGATGGAAGGAAAGTGATTTCATATTCAAAGTCTGGATGGAACCGGAAATGCAGAGAGAGGTTCACTAATAGGATTAGTGATTGGATTTGGATTTCTGCTCCTGCCTGACACACTACAACCATCAGTAAAATGAAGTGGCAGGAGAGAAGGATTAAAAGGGGCACAAGACAACTTTTGGAGATGATATGTTCATTCTCTTGATTGTAGTGATTGTTCCCCATATGCTGAAACTTATTAAACTGTACACTCTCAATATGTGAGTTTATTGTATTTCAATCATACCTCCGTAATTCTATTTTAAAAAGTAGAGAATAAAAAAATGATAAACGTATGGATAAATACAAAAATAGAAAATGACTTTAAAAAATAGCAAAATAACGCTTCAAAGAATTAAATAAAGAATTTTAAACACATGACCACGATAGCTTATTATTCCAGAGGGGAATACAACTCTGATAGGGATAGGGGTAATGCTTAAGAGGTAGGTAAAGGTATTAACTCGAGACTGTGATAATTACAAAGGTTCGTTTTGGGGGAGTAGACACTAAAAGAGTAGCATCAGAGTGTGTGACTTCACATAGCAGGGAGTAAAATTGAGTTAAAAAAAATAATCCAAATAGAAGGCAATGGAGGAGAGAAAAAGAATCAGAAAAGATGGGACAAATAAATGCACAAAATAAGATAACATATAGTGTAAGTAAGTGTCTTCATCAAGCAAAAATTACAGACTGTATTTCTTTTTTAAAATAGCTATATTCTGTTACAATAAATGTATCTAAAATATACGCTTCCAGAAAAGTCAAAAGTAAAAGGTTGGAAAAGATATACCAGAAAAACATCAAATAGAAAACTGGTATACGGTTGTTGAAATCCAACAAAATACACTTTCACATAAAAATCATTACTAGAGAAAAACAGGGTCATTTCATAATGATAAGAGTAAAACCTTAAGAAAAAATATGTAACAGGGGCGCCTGGGTAGCTCAGTGGGTTAAAGCCTCTGCCTTCAGCTCGGGTCATGGTCCCAGGGTCCTGGGATGGAGCCCCACATCCCCCACATCGGGCGCTCTGCTCAGCAGGGAGCCTGCTTCCCCCTCTCTCTGCCTGTCTCTCTGCCTACCCGTGATCTCTGTCTGTCAAATAAATAAATAAAGTCTTTAAAAAAAGAAAGAAAGAAAAAATATGTAACAAATTTAAATTTCTATGTACCTATTGAGAAAGCTTCAAAAGGTCAAAGGCAAAATTTTTCATATGATTAACTTGGGCCGATGAGCTGTAAGTAGAAATGCAGTGTGGCAATTTCCTTAAGAGCAAGCCAGCATGTGCCCCTTGCCCCCTTTCCTCCTCCTTTTCCTCCTCCTTTCCTCCTCCCTGCGGCTGGAATGCCGTCATGATGGCTGCCCATGGAGCCGATCTTGGACTTGGGGGCCCTGCATGATGAGTGGGGAGCCTGCCGCTCAGGACTCCGCAGAGGAAAGCTACTGCTCCGGCCCTCACCGCTCACTCCAGACTTGCTGTCATAAATTTGCCTTCTGTAAGCCAGTGTTTTTGAGAGTCTTTGTTTCTCACACTGGAACCTAAACTTAACTAAGTCAGAGTAAGTTTACAGAAGCGAAGGCAACAGACACTTCTGCAAAGGAGGGGGGAAAGCTTCGCGGCTTTCCTAACCCCCAAGTGTTCCTGTGATGTTATTGCAACACTTGGGTAATTAGTATGACAGAGGAAAAGGCAGCTCCTTCAAATGACAACTGAGAATATATTGCATGTGGTTTATTAATCTATGCTTCTGCCTCCTACTTTCAACAAATTTGCCAGTTAGGAAGGAAATAGAAGATTAATTTGGTTCATTTAGAATTTTTTTTTTTTTGTACTTCAAGCACTTAATGTCCATGGAAATTGGGAGATGGTCCATTTGTGCTTAATATCCTCTATAGGAAATGTAATTGATTAAGTGCAATATCCCTCAGAGAGAATGCACACATTCTTACTTCCTTTTTGTAATATCTGATTACAATCTGTTTGTGGTCCCTAGACATTGGTTTCTTTTTCCTGCTGCTGTTGCTGTTTCTGTTGTCCTCAATTCAGTGACAAGATGCAGAGAAAAACAGGTCAAACACAAACACTCGCCTGGTAATATTACGGGGATAAGATAAATACAGAGAAAATTGAAAGATTTCAATATGAAAAACCAAAGCCTGTGACCTTACTAAATGCTCTTCATGATACTAAATTCTGAAAGCTAATAGGTTCTGGTACATTTTGATTGCTGTGAATCCATACTGGAGTGTATCAGAGGAAACGATTTAAGACCTCCAAGGGCATTAGGAATTTGGGGAGCTCTATCTATGAACTAAGTGGTTTCCGAACTGGGAACACATGAGCTTTTTCCAGAGTATGGGGGTGTAGACAGTTTGTAAAAATCAATTTCCAGATTCCAGAGTCTAACTTATGGATCTGAAAACGCACCTATGTGCAAGGCACCAGCCTGGTTTTCTTATTCTACCTTCGTCTTTTTAATCATCCTCTCCCATTTCACAAGATTTTGAGATATAGTCCAGTCAGTGAAATAGACAGATCACCTCACCATAAAACCTTGATTTATTTATTTTCTTAACAAACAAATCACACTGAATGGCAAAACTGATTTTTGCTGTAAATAATTTATCCACCATTTCATTATTTGAAAAGGATGATGATCTTGGCTTCTATCTCTTTAATAATATTACAAAGTTGAAGTGCAAAATGCTACTAGTTACCCAAAGAATGCGTATCTTTTCAAAATAAGTAATATTCTTCTTCAGCCATGTTCTCATTTGTTAGGGACACATGATTTACTAGGCATCTGGAAGCCATTCTTTTAAGACGTCTTCGCTGTTTCCTTTGGTGTTTTTGGGAGACATCACCCGGATATTATTAATCCTCAGTTTGTTTTTCCAAAATATCAAGTCGCACATTAAATCCTTTATTCTCCATGAGGATTTCTGGAGTAATCACTTCTTGGCTAGACTACATATTTTCTATATCAAATAACTTTCCCTACATTCCAGTCTACTTTGCTCCCAGTTTCTGTTTTTTTTTTTTTTAAATCCAGAAAAGGGACCAAGGGCTCCATGACATAAATGGGATTAAACAACTTTTACAGGATTCTGTATTCTTACACAGATAAGAGAGAGAGCTTAGGTTAAAAAGGAAATATTTGAAATAAAATAACATAAACATTAAAAAGGTTTAGAATAGCTGCCCCAAAATAAAGAAGCACATCAGAACAATTAACCATTAATTCTGGTTTTGCAGCCTAGATATCACAGGTGACTGCACCACCTTGATAACATAAAGGGAATGAAGATGAAAGTTAGAATACATTTGATGGACAACGAGTGAGAAGTAAAGTTGGTGTTCTGGCAGATTGGATAGTTCCAGTGATGTCTTCACTCTGCTGTAGTACGTCATTTATACAACCCTTGCTACAGTTTCATACTGGGAAGGTAACAGCTGCCGGCCCCTTGACCTTGTGCTTGGCCTTGTGACTTGTTTGGGTCAACAGGCTATCCGTTTGATATGAAGTAGTCAGAGACTTGGAATGTCCATGGAAGTGATTCACCGGGACAAGAACATGCAATAGGCAGCCACTGTTCCTCGGCCTGGGTTCCAGAACTAGACCTACAGGGCAGGTTCACAGCCTGACCTCGAGACCAGAAGCAGGCGGCCTGAGGCAGAGCCCGTTAGGCTCAGCCTGGACCAGCCAAATACCACTGAACCTGCAGCTGTGAGCGTGAGTAGAATACCCGTAGACCACTGAGTTCTGGGGTGACCTGTTATGTGGCATTATGGTGGCAACTGTCAACTGTCACAGAAGCTTTACCTCCTCTGACGGTCTGTGTTCATCAGCACTGGAGGTCTCTAAGTCTGGGTGATCACTGGCCTGGTCTGGAAGATGGAGAATCAGCTTTCTACCAAGTGGATGGCCCTGGTTCTTCTTGACAAGCTGTTAGCTTCTGATTGTGTTTTGCTTTAAAATCACAGTGACAGGCAACAAACTTTACTTGTCTTTGGTACTGCTCAGTATTTCCAGATTTCTAAAGAACATGTTTAAACTGCTATTTCTTGGTTTTTCTTTTTATAGAAATTTTTAGTGACTCTTTACTCTGAAGGAGGATAGAATTCTCTCCCCATCTCTCCTGCCCCCTGCCACCTACATACTTTCCCTACTTCAGCACCTGTGCGTTTGCTTGTAAGGACACCTAAATGTCAACGCCTGTAGATTTTTGTCATCAGGCTGGTCAGTCTCAGTTCTTGTGCCTGATCTGGTCACCCTTGTGAGGAAGGCGGCCAGGAGAAGGGGCTAAGCAGTGTCTCAGCATTCAGCGCACCCGTCTGTTCTTAGGTCTTGGCTCTTCCTGGTGCCCTGACTTATGGCTCTTTCTACTGGGGAAAAGGATGCGGGGGTCCAGCTACTCCACCAAGCCTTTCAAGCCGCCTTCTTCTTTTCAGTCCACTCTGCAACTTCGGAGATGCTACCTAGTTCTGAGTCTTTTCAGGGTCTGTTATTTGCAAATGTTTTATTTTTATTGGCTTTGACCCCTTCAGACTACTAGCTTTCACTTTCTCCTCTTTCCTAAGCCATTCCAACTCCTCTGCTTTCCATTATTCACCTTTTGTTTCCATGTTTCACTTTTTTTTTTTTTTTAAAACCCTACCCTCCCTTCCTCTGTCCCCATCGGATCTTAGTGTGCTTTGGGGAGGTACATAAAGCACACATTTTCCTGGGAAGCTAGTGACATGGCACATAGGGGTAATTCATTCTATAGACCACTTTCATCATTTCTAGAGGTGTCAACTAAACTGAGAAGAGAATGTGCCTCTCTAGGTTTATTCTTTTTCTTTTTGATAGTGCTGAAGCTATAACATGCTTCTCCCTTATCCCCCCAAATTTGATTTGAGATTCCCCTGTCATTTTATGTTTGCCCTCAAATTTTCTAGTCAAAAGGTCAATCAGCTACATCACATGTAAATACAAGATAAAAATTAACGAAAACACCTTTCCTCCATGAAGTTGCTTCAGAATGTTTAAGGCAATCCTACAATTTTACTTTAGAATCAAAGTCCTTTTGTTTGATACATATGAAATAATTATTACCCGTTGTTATTTGACATATGAAAAATAATGGCTAATATTGATTTGTATGTATATGTATTTTGAATTTAGTTCTATGCCCTATGTTGTTTCTTATGATTCTGATTTTTTTAACTACAGGAACACAGGTTCATCATACTATATCAAAAGATAAAGAGGTATATAAATAAAGAATGATTAATTCCTCCTCGCCTTTTAAGGTGATATATAATATTGATCTGCTGTGTAACCATCCACGATCTGTACATATATCTAAGAAATAATATGTTAAAACTATTTCACTAATTCAAGACATTGGGATTCAAGATACAATAGATAATTTATCCAGAGTGAGGAACTAGGCCAAGAAGTAAAATGGTAAAAGCTCTAACTGGAAAGTCAATTACCTGACTCACCCACACTGAAGTTTTAGAAGGGAAATGAGTGGATTTCCAGGAAGGAGCTTTTCGGAGAGAGTCGTCCTGGCCATCTCTTCTCTATTCACCTGCCCCCAACCCCAAGTCAGAGAGGGAGAAAAGGACTTTAAGGAGACCACTTAGAGATCTAACTATGTATCCTTTGCCCCATGCAGCTGGATGTGGGGAGGACACAGTGGACAAGACTGCAGGTGAGAGACAGGCTGGGTAGTGCAGCAGAGTGGAGGAAACGTCTCTTGTGATGGACTGAGCTGCACTTCCCAAGTTTTTTGGCAAATAATGTGAGTGTGGTGACGGAAATACTCTGCTGGAGGCGGAACCACAGCTATGAGACCTCAGCAGACAGATGTATGAAGTGCTAGATTCCCGAAGCTACAACCAGAATGGAGACACTTGTTCTGCGAGGGAGCAACACCCTAGAGGAAGGACACCAACAGTCTATGGTTCTTGAAGAGCCGAGAAAAACTCTCACTAGAGAAAGAGCCAGTTTAGACTTCATGCAGAGGATGCAAAGCTGCTTCTGACAGGGAGATAATTTTGAAGGTTCCTTGGCCTCTTCCCTCTTCTTTCTCACCTGAAGGGCTAGAGTGGGACTACAGGTAGGAAATAGAAAAGTTAGGGTAGAAACAAGAAGCTGACCATGCACTCCAAGTGTCCCATGGCTATCACCTTGGCTGATCTGAGATGCTTGCCTGGTGGGATGTCCCAGACCTCTACTTCTGAGCCCTTAGTTGTCCTATGTGACCGTGGTTGCGTGATTTCCAATTCATAGCTTCAGCAAGGCATGGGAGTACTAAGAGCTGCCCAAGTACCAAGAGCCAAGACCCTTGTCCTCTGGGTTATAAACATCCTCCTTCATAGCATTCTAGCCCCCAAAGTAATTATGGTCAATCAATGACCCAACTAGTATAATTAAGTCCCTGCTTTTTGTTTTTGTTCTAATTGGTTCACTGGTATGAGGACCCAAAGTGGCCAGGTGGTAGTCACAGCTTCAAGTTCAATGGGACCTTGTATTCCCTGAGGCAAGCAATTCCCCCCAACTAGAAACTAGGGCTTCTAACTGGCAGATGCCAAGGCTGTGGGAATGGGAAGCCCAAGTAGGTTCTTAATGGTTATGATGAGAAAGTTCACTCCTTGGTTTGCACAACTAGAATTCCAGCTAGTAGAGAAAACAGCACACTACATGCCGATTGTTAACTTAGTGCTTAAACCACATTCTGGAGGATGGAGACCTGACCCAATGAGGTGCTGTGCCATACTGGCACCTTCGTTGGAATGTCAGCAGGTCACGTCGCTATCCTATCCGGATGGCTGCCTCCAGGTCATGCAGTTCATGGAGACAGCAATGGCTTTCACAGTGATAAACCTATTGTTGCCTCTCTGTTGCTCTCAAATAAGTCTCCTGTTCTGAGGCAATGTTGTGTGGACCACCATGTTGACGATGGAGGCATTTTGATTGTGGTTCTGGTTGAGGCATTGTGGTTCTGGCCAAGGCAGGGAAGGCAAATCCCTATTTGGAGTATGCACTGATCCTTGTAAGGAGGACTCTTTCTGCCACCTTCAAAATGGAAGGAATCCAATGTACCCGACCTCTCACCAGGGCCTGGGTAGTCCTCCCAGGAAGGTGTGGTGTTAAAGGTTTAGTGTCAGTGCGTGCTGTTAGCAGAATGGAGACACAGCAACAGCAAGAGGGAAATCTTTGTCCGGCCCACAGAGCCTCCATCCCTGCTGCCTTCTGCTAGATCTCTTCTTAGAGATGGTCTTCCAGCCTCCATATGTTCAGTGGAAGAACACATAAAATCTCCAAAATGGCTTTGGACAACTATCCCAACAGAACAACTACGTGGCCTTTTGGAGAATACTTCAAAAGGATGGGGTGCTGTCCTCCATACTGCAGTGCATACCCTAAATCAACAGCCGTGATATGGGGCTGTGACCCACAGAGGTCAAATGCATGGATTCTAGAATTCAGAGAGGGAAGGAGGAATGGCCATGTTTACCCAGCACTTGGGGGAATTTGTGCTTCCTGTCACTCCAGAGCTGGGCTCTGTACATTCAGAAGTCCTGGTTCCTGGGTTGGGGAGGGGCAATGTTCTAGCAATGGACATTCAACTTTAACTTTTGGGGGGCACCTGGGTGGCTCAGTTGGTTAAGCATTTGAGTCTAGATTTCAGCACAGGTGATGATCTCAGGATCATGGGATCAAGCCCCATCTTGGGCTCCCTATTCACTAGGGAGTCTTTTGAGATTCTCTCTCTCTCTCTCTGCCCCTCCCCCTGCTTGGGCTCTCTCTAAAATAAATAAGTAAATCTTAAACTTTAACTCGTGGTAACTTTGTGACTTTGGGCTCTTGTGCAAGAGACCAATGGGCAAGTAAAGGAGGCATGACCCCAGTCAGAGCAACTGACCATGATGAGTAGGAAGACGCAGGGCTGCTGTGGGGTAAGGGAAGGATGTGTTTGGAACTTGGGTGGTCCACCTGTAGATGGCTTGGTACTTCCTTGCCCAATTTTGATGCTAATGGCACAAATAAAATAGCCACCACGGGACAAGGTCTGATGCCAGTGGTTCAGATCTCTTAGCAGGGAGAGCCAGCGATCACCCCACCAGGTAAGCCATCTAGATCAGCAAGGTCCTGCTGAAGGGTGAGGGGTGTCTGGCATAGGCAGAAGAGAAGAGGAGATGATGAGTATCTGTTGTAGCTGCGAGACCAGCTGCACAGACAGGGGTTGCGATTTTCTCATTTCTCCCTTTTGTTAAGTTTCCCCAGGGAAAGCAGCCCACCAGAATCCTGGAGAAGCTGCTCCCAGGTGTACTGCATAATGCCAGTGACTCTCACCTGTGCAAGACGTGGACCGTAGTGAGTGCTGTGGACTCTCCAGACCCTAACCCCCATCCCACTCCTCCAGGGCCGGGGCATGCTTGTCCTCACCTGCTGGTGAGTGTTTGCAGCAGACAGCTCTTAACTTAAGGGCTGAAAGCCTGAATCCAGTGACTGGCCAGTAACAAAGGGCTGCTGTGGGAATACAGAGGTCCAGCCCCCTGGAATGGAAAAAACTCTGCAGGACCACCCCAGCTCCAGAGCTCCCTGCTGCAATTCAGCTGCTCTCATCCAATCCCACGGCCTTCATTTCCCTCCACATTTTCCTCACTAAATGGTTCACATGCATTTCTCCATCTTGGAGTCTGTCTCCTGGGGAATGTGACCCAACATGGCTGATTGATAGTCTCTTGGCTTCAACTCTGGTACTTTAAGAGCCTACTTCCACAACATAGCCAGAATGGCTAACAACACAAATCAGATCATGTCACACCCTGCTTAAAATCCCCCAATAACAATTATCACATGATCCCAATAATATGAGGAATTTGAGAAACAAGCTAGAGGATCATAGGGAACAGAGGGAAAAATGAAACAAGGTGAAACCAGAGAGGGAGACAAACCATAGGAGACTCTTAATCTCAGGAAACAAACTGAGGATTACTGGAGGGGAGGGGGGTGTGAGGGATGGGGTGGCTGGGTGATGGACATTGGGGAGGGTATGTGCAATGCTGAGTGCTGTGAATTGTGTAAAATGATGAATCAGAGACCTGTACCCCTGAAACAAATAATACATTACATGTTAGTAAAAATAATTTTTTTAAATCCTCTAGGAATTGTAAATGTGGCAAACGCAGGAGACAAAAGAAAATTTTGAAGTCGCTCTAGATCCTCCTATTCTAGGCAGGGGATTGCATCTATTTTAACTTAACATTAAAAATAGGAACTACAGGGAGAGGAAGCAAGATGGCAGAGGAGTAGGAGACTAAAATATCATTAGGTTCCAGAAGTTCAGCTAGATAGTTATCAAACCTTTCTGAACACCTACAAACGCAACAGGAGATAGAAGTGAAGAAGAGCAGCAATTCTAGGAATAGAAAATCAACCACTTTCTGGAAGGTAGGGTGTGTGGAGACATGAATCTAAGGCAATAGGTGGAAAGAGAGACTGCAGGGGTAGGGGTCTGCTCCCAGCAAGCAGTGGAACAGCGAAGCACAAAATCAGAACTTTGAGAAGTCTGCCCCATGGAAGAACATCACTCCAGAGGTTAAGTGGGGGTGGAGCCCTTGGGGGGACAGTGTGGTCTCAGGACCCATGGGGTCACAGAAAGACCAGGGGTGCCTGAGTATGGCAGGGCCCCCAGGTATTGGAATGGGGAAGCCAGCAGCAGAGATGGAGCTGAGGAGGGGCTCTCAGCTCAGGGTTACCTTAAACCGTGACCCAAGGCACAGTCTAGCCACTGCTCTTTGAGCAGGGACTCCACGAGTGGCAAAGCCAGGAAGACTCACCTTCCTCACATGGGAGGAGTGGCACGGCAGGGATGTGCTGGGTTTGGAGACTCCAAACAGGGCTGTGCGCCAGAGATAGAAACGCTTGGTCACAGGCTGGGTGAGCACAGAGTGCAGCCAGAGACCAAGGAGACAGGAGGGATTGACTGCTTTTCTCTGAGGGTGCACTGAGGAGTGGGGGCCAAGCTCTTGGCTCCTCTAGGCCACAGACTGGGAGGCCGCCATCTTCATTCCCATCCTCCAGAGGGGTACAGAAAGTGTTCAGGTAAAAAAAAAAAAGCTATGAGAGCAAACCCGAGCAGATTACTTAGCTTGACCCCTGGCAAGGGCAGTGCAATTCCACCTCAGGCAAAGACATTTGAGAATCATGGCAACAGAACCCAGAAGATCAGCAAGAATATCCAGCCAAGATCAAGTTCACCAATCAATGAGAACTGGGAACTCCAGATTTAGGGGAAAACAATGCATAGAATTCATGACTTTTTTCCCATGATCCTTTAATCTTTCAAAGTTAAAATTTTTTAATTTTATTTTCTTATTCTATTTTTTTACTTTTCCTCTTTCTTCTTTTAATATTTTTAACTATTTTATCTTATCAATAAAATCAATAATTTATTTAAATCTTTTAAAATTTTCATTGTTATAGTCATGTTTTATTCCTTCATTGTATTTAACCTTATTTTTTGTATACATATAAGTTTTTTTAGTTAAAATTTTGGAATAGAATTTATTCTCATAGATCAAAATGTACCCTAATACTAATGCATGGCTTTGTTCTGGTCTCCAGCCTGATCACATTCTCTCTTTTTTTTTTCTTTTCCAACCAACTTACCAATTCCTTTCTTAGAATCATTTTTAATTTTCATCTTTAAGATTTTATTTATTTATTTGACAGAGAGAGCGATTACAAGTAGGCAGAGAGGCAGGCAGAGAGAAAGGGGGAAGCAGGCTCCCTGCTGAGCAGAGAGCCAGATGTGGGGTTTGAACCCAGGACCCTGAGACCATGACCTGAGCCAAAGGCAGAGGCTTAACCCTCTGAGCCACCCAGTTGCCCCTTTAATTTTCATCTTTACAGTCATATTCCATCCCTTCATCATGTTTACCCTTATTTTTGTGTGTGTGTATATATATATGTGTGTATATATATATATTTTTTCTTTCTTTAAAATTTTGGGAGGTAGTTTCTTCTAAGAAACCAGAATACATCCAAAAGCAAGTGGGTATCTCTGTTCTAGTCAACAGTTTAATATATATTTTATTTTTCCTCTTACTTCTCCCCCTGGTTTCAGATCTCCTCTGATTTGGTTAGCATATAATTTTCTGGGGTCTTGCCATTCTTTTAGTATTTTGTTCTCTCATTCATCTATTCTTCTCTGGATAAAATGACAAGGTGGAAAAACTCACCACACACACAAAAAAAAAAAGAACAAGAGGCAGGACCATTGGCTAGAGACCTAATCAATATGGACATTACTACTATGTCAGAACTAGAGTTCAGAATGATGATTATCAAGGTGCTAGCTGGGCTCAAAAAAAGCATGGAAGATATCAGAGAATCCCTTTCTGGAGAAATAAACTCCCTTTCTGGAGAAACAAAAGAACTAAAATCTAATCAAGTTGAGATTTAAAAAAAAGCTATTAATGAGGTACAATAAAAAATAGAGGCTCTTACTGCTAGGATAAATGAGGCAGAAGAGAGAATTAGTGATATAGAAGACCCAATGATAGAGAATAAAGAAGCAGAGCAAAAAAGAGAGAAACAAGGGCTAGACCACATAGGGATAATTTGAGAGATAAGTGATGCCATAAGATGAAACAATATTACAATAATTGGGATCCGAAGAAGATGAAAGAGAGAGGGGAGCAGAAGGTATACTGGAACAAATTAAAGCAGAGAATTTCCCTGATGTGGCAAAGGGAACAAGCATCAAAATCCAGGAGGCAAAGAGAAGAGAACCCCCATCAAAATCAATAAAAATAGGTCCAGACCCTGTCATCTAATAGTAAAACTTACAAGTCTCAGTGACAAAGAGAAAATCCTGAAAGCAGCTCAGGACAAGAGGTCTATAACATACAATGGTAGAAATAGAAGATTGGCAGCAGACATATCCACAGCGACCTGGCAGGCCAGAAAGGACTGGCATGATATATTCATAGCACTAAATGAGGAAAAATATGCAGCCAAGAATACTATATCCAGTTAGGCTGTCACTGAAAATAGGAGAGACAAAAAGCTTCCAGGACAAACATAAACTAAAAGAATTTGCAAACACCAAACCAGCCCTACAGGAAATACTGAAAGGGGTCCTTCCTCTAAGCAAAGAGAGAACCTAAAAGTAATAGACCAGAAAAGAGCAGAGACAATATACAGTAACAGTTACCTTACAGGCAATACAAGGGCACTAAATTCATATTGTTCAATAGTTACCCTGGATGTAAACTGGCTACATTCCCCAATCAAAAGACACAGGGTATCAGAATGGCTAAATAAACAAGACCCATTGATATGCTTTCTAAAAGAAACTCACTTTAGACCCAAAGACACCTCCAGATTTAAAGTGAGGGGGGGAAAACAATTTACCATTCTAATGGACATTAAGAGAAAGCTGAGGCAGCAATCTTTATATCAGGTAACTTAGATTTTAAGCCAAAGACTATAATAAGAGATAAGGAAGGACACTATATCATACTTAAAGGATCTGTCCAACAAGAAGACCTAACAATTGTAAATATCTATGCGCCTAACATGGGAACTGCCAACTATATAAACCAAGTAATAACAAAATCAAAGAAACACATCAATAATAATATAATAATAGTTGGGGACTTTAACACCCCCTCACTGAAGTGGACAGATCATCTAAGCAAAATACCAACAAGGAAATAGGCTTTAAATGACACACTGGACCAGATGGACATCACAGATATATTCAGAACTTTCCATCCCAAAGCAACAGAATACACATTCTTCTGTAGTGCACATGGAACATTCTCCAGAACAAATCACATCCTGTGTCAAATATCAGATCTCAACCAGTACCAAAAGACTGAGATCATTCCCTGCATATTTTCAGACCACAAAGCTCTGAAACTAGAACTTAATCACAAGGGGAAAGCTGGAAAGAACTCAAATACATGAAGCCTAAGAGCATCCCACTAAAGAATGAATGGGTCAATCAGGAAATTAAAGAAGAATTTAAAAAATTCATGGAAACAAATGAAAACAAAAGCTCAACTGTTCAAAATCTTTGGGACACAGCAAAGTCGGTTCTGAGAGGAAAATATATACCAATACAAGCCTTTCTCAAGAAACAAGGTCTCAAGTACACAATGTAACCCTACACCTAAAGGAGCTGGAGAAAGGACAGCAAAGAAAGCCTAAACCTAGAAGAAGAAGAAAAATAATAAAGTTCAGAGCAGAAATCAATGAAATAGAAACTGAAAGAACAGTAGAACAAATCAATGAAACTAGGAGCTGGTTCTCTGAAAGAATTAATAAGATTGATAAAGCCCTGGCAGAGTTATTAAAAAGAAAAGAGAAAGGACCCAAATTAATAAAATCATGAATGAAAGAAGAAAGATCACAACCAACACCAAAGAAATACAAACAATTATAAGAACACATTGTGAGCAACTATAAGCCAGCAAATTTAACAATTTGGAAGAAATATATGCTTTCCTAGAGACATAAACTACCAAAACTGAACCAGGAAGAAACAGAAAACCTGAGCAGACCCATAACCAGTAAGGAGTTTGAAGTAGTCATCAAAAACCTCCCAAAAAACAAAAGCCCAGGGCTAGACAGCTTCCCAGGGAAATTCTACCAAACATTTAAAGAAGAATTAATACCTACTCTCCTGAAACTGTTCCAAAAAAATAGAAACGGAAGGAAAACTTCCAAACTCATTTTATGAGGCCAGCATTACCTTGATCCCAAAAAGAAAGACCCAATTAAAAAGGAGGGTCTTTTTAATGGTGTTCATCCTTGATGAACACCAATGCAAAAATTCTCACCAAAATAGTAGCCAATAGGATGCAGCAGTACATTAAAAGGATTATTCACCACGACCAAGTAGAAGTTATTCCTGGGCCTCAAAGTTGGTTCAACATCCACAAATCAATCAATGTGATACAATACATTAATAAAGGATAAAACAAGAACTATATGATACTCTCAACAGATGCTGAAAAAGCATTTGACAAACTACAGCATCCTTTTTTGATCAAAACTCCTCAAACTGTAGGGCTAGAGGGTACACACCTAAATGTCATCAAAGCCATCTATGAAAAACCCACAGCAAATATCATTCTTAATGGGGAAAAACTGAGAGGTTTTACCCTAAGGTCAGGAACATGGCAGGGATGTCCACTATCACCACTGCAATTCAACATAGCACTAGAAGTCCTAGCCTTGGCAATCAGACAACAACAACAAAAAATAAAAGACATCTGAATCAGCAAAGAAGTCATCAAACTCTCACTCTTTGCAGATGATATGATATTTTATGTGGAAAACCCAAAAGATTCTACCCTAAAACTGCCAGAACTCATACAGTAATTCAGTAAGTGTCAGTATATAAAATCAATGAACAGAAATCAGGTGCATTTTCATACACCAACAGCAAGACAGAAGAAAGAGAAATTAAAGAGTCAATCCCATTTATAATTGTACCCCAACCATAAGATACCTAGGAATAAACCTAACCAAAAAGGCAAAGCATCTGTACTCAGAAAACTATAAAGTACTCATGAAAGAAACTGAGGAAGACACAAAAAAATGGAAAAATGTTCCATGTTCATGGATTGGAAGAACAAATATTGTGAAAATGTCGATGCTACCTAAACCAATCTACACATTTAACACAATCCCTATCAAAATACCATCCATTTTTTTCAAAGAAATGGAACAAATAATCCTAAAATTTACATGGAACATTTAGGTGTGTACCCTCTAGAGTAATGTTGAAAAAGAAAACCAAAGTCAGCAGCATCACAATTCCAGACTTCAAGCTCTATGACAAAGCTGTAATCATCAAGACAGTATGGTACTGGCACAAAAACAGACACATAGATCAATGGAACAGAATAGAGAGCCCAGAAATGAACCTTTAACTCTATGGTCAACTAATCTTCGACAAAGCAGGAAAGAATGTCCAATGGAAAAAAGACAGTCTCTTCAACAAATGGTGTTGGTGAAATTGGACAGCCACATGCAGAAGAATGAAAATGGACCATTTCCTTATACCACACACAATAATAAGACTCAAAATGGATGAAAGAACAAAGCAGGAAAGAACGTCCAGTGGAAAACAACAGTCTCTTCAACAAGTGGGTATTGGTGTAACTGGACAGCCACATGCAGAAAAATGAAACTGGACCATTTCCTTATACCACACAAAAATACGACTCAAAATGGATGAAAGACCTCAATGTGAGGTCGGAATCCATCAAAATCCTTGAGGAGAACACAGGCAGCAACCTCTTTGACCTCAGCCACAACAACTTCTTTCTAGAAACAACCCCAAAGGCTAGGGAAGCAAGTGCAAAAATAAACTATCGGGACTTCATCAAGATCAAAAGCTTTTGCACAGCAAAGGAAACAGTCAACAAAACCAAAAGACAAATGACAGAATGGGAGAAGATATTTGCAAATGACTTATCAGATAAAGGGCTAGTATCGAAAGTCTATAAAGAATTTATCAAACTGAACGCCCCAAGAATAAATAATCCAATCAAGAAATGGGCAGAAGACATGAACAGACATTCCTGCAAAGACATCCAAATGTCTTCCAAGAGACCCATGACAGTGCTCCACATCACCTGGCATCAGGGAAATACAAATCAAAACCACAGTGAGATACCACCTCACACCAGTCAGAATGGCTAAAATTAACAAGTCAGGAAACAACAGGTGTTGACAAGGATACAGAGAAAGGGGAACCCTCCTACACAGTTGGTGGGAATACAAGCTGGTGCAGCCACTCTGGAAAACAGCATGGAAGTTCCTCACAAAGTTGAAAATAAAGCTACCCTATGACCCAGCAATTGCACTACTGGGTATTACCCTAAAGATACAAATGCAGGGTTCTCAAGGGGCACATGCACTCCAATGTTTATAGAAGCAATGCCCACATAGCCAAACAATGGAAAGAACCTCGATGTCCATCAACAGATGACTGGATAAAGAAGTGGTGTATGTGTGTGTGTGTGTGTGTGTGTGTATGTATGTATGTGTGTGTGTGTGTGTGTATATATATAGGAATACTATGCAGCCATCAATGGAAATGAAACCTTGCCATTTGCAATGACATGGATGGAACTAGAGGGTATCATGCTGAACAAAATAGTCAATCAAAAAAGGCCACTATCATATGATCTCTCTGATATGAGGAATTTGAGAGGCAGGGCTGGGGGTTGTGGAGGGGCAGGGAAGGAGAAAATGAAACAAGAAGGGACTGGGAGGGAGACAAATCATAAGAGACTCTTAATCTCACGAAACACACTGAGGGTTTCTTGGGGTTGGGGGACGGATAGGGTGGCTGGGTTATGGACATTGGGGAGGGTATGTGCTATGGTGAGTTCTGTGAAATGCATAAGACTGATGATTCACAGACCTGTAACCCTGGGGCAAATAATACATTTTATGTTAATAAAAAATAAAAGAAAATCCTCCTAATAACTTTCATTTGCTCCTGGAATAAAAGCCAACTCTTTTATCATGGCTTCAAACCTACTTTACGTAATCTTGCCCACCCGTTCATCCTCTTCTGCCCTACACTCTGCTTCCACTGTTCACTCTGCTCCACGCCACTGACCTTCCTGCTATTCCAGATTCTCGATAGACTTTAATGGAGATTTATTTATTTATTTATTTAGGTCAACACCCCAATTTAAACAACCTAGATCTGCTAACAGACTGCCTGACACATGTTGGTAGCCAAAAGCAAGTATTAATGGAATAAACTGATGTCCAGAAAGTGAGACTTTAAGGAGAAAGAGCCATTTCATTTCCAGACCATGAACCTTGGTCAGAAGTGATCCACTGAGAGCTATCTTGGTGCACAGGAAGACAATTGAAGCTGTCTAATGGCTGGTCTTTACAATGGAAGGCGGGATCTGGCAAATTTGGTCCTTAGGACTTCCTCAGACTTCACGCTATTTTCTGTCATCAGAATTTCTGTCGAAATCTGAAAAACTCCATGGAGAGATAATCTTTCCCCTCAATGAGACTTAATCCTAATATTGTACAGTGTAAGTGATGGTACTTTCCAGCAAGCCTTATGAAGTTGCTCCTGTGTTGGCCCTTTCTGACTAAGGTACTGGACACTCAAGCAGGCCTGTACATGCTTCTCTTGACTGCTTCACACCGGTTGGCCCTACTTCAACACAGAAGAATGGGCCCCGGAGACCTCAATTTTTTGTTTATGTAATATTATGTGTTGAATTAGGCTGAAGTCCTACAATGCATAGGTTGAATTCCCAGTATCTCCTTCCAGAAACTAGGCTTTTTACAGAGTGAATTAGGTTAGAATGAGATAATGAGAGTGTACTCTAATCCAATATAGATTTGCAAAATTTGCAAATTTACAAAGTTTGCACACTGAGACAGGTGTACAGGGAGAATGTCATATGGACATGAAGATGGCCATCTACAAGCCAAGGAGAGAAGCTTGGAATAGGTCCCTCACTTACAGCCCTCAGAAGGAGCTAACCCTGCTTACACCTTGATTTTGGACTTCCAGCCTTCAAAACTGTGAGAGAACAAATTTCTGTGGCTTCAGCCACCCAGTGTGTGCTGTCTTGTTATGACAGCCACTGCAGATTATAACACGGAATCTGTGCCTGAACTCTACAGAGGAGCTGAGCTGGTCTGAGCCAGGGTGGGTGGTTTCTCAGGGAGCATATGTAGCTGACATAAAGCTGCCGGGAAGGGCCAACTACTCTTCGGTCTTTCCCAGAATCCTTGACAGACTTTCCGTCCAAAGGAATAAAGCTCCAGCAGGCAGAACTGTGGTCCCATGTCCAAACTTTAGGAAGGCAGTGCCAGGAAGTCCTCGGCTGCAGCAAACCCCTAGCTGGGCTCTCGGTGTTGAAGGCTCTTTCCTGAACACAGCCACTCAGAATCATCCCGTGGGTTCTATCAACTATGCCTGAGGAAATGCGAGATTCACCCTATCGTGCCTGGCTCAACAAAGAATTCCAGGTAGCAAGGGATCTTTGTCTAGGGGATTCACCAATTTTACTCTTTCCATGTGTCACTCTTCTAGATCTTAGAGATGGAGACTTGAGTGGGGACAGGAAGGTCCCTTTCATGGAGCTTACTGTGGAGGTAGCAAACGGGCAGTAAGACAGACTAGTCAAGACAAATCCTACTGGGAGACTTCTTTAGTTTGGGTGGTCAGCACTCTCTGAGAAGTAGTCATTTAAGCCCAGAGCATGGAGGAGGGGGATGGTTGGTGGTTGGGGTCTAGGCAGTCCACAGCCTCCAGGACTAAAGCATGCCAACTTAGAACTCCAACGAGGCAAGGTAAAATTGGAAGAAGCCAGCTGGGAATTCTACAGATATTATTACATGATCTTTCCTTCTTGCACAATCTCAGGATTAATAAGTTAAAATTTTGCCATCAGATTAAGCAATGGTAGATCATAACACCTGGCATGAATTTGACAAATGAGGACACAGCTACTCAGATCTTGGTGGGTTCTGGCTTTCTCCAGCTTTGTAAATCAAGGTCAGGTGTCCTGAATTTGTAGATCTCTGACTAGTTTCTACTTCGGGCTCAGTAATGCTCTCTCACATAATACAGCTGGTTAAAATATGCAAGTGACAGAAAACACCCAGAGAAATTTCCCTGCTCCAGGACTGTTTCAGCAACCCTCTAAAGGGTGGATTCTGACCCTCACCAATGTGTGACCTGCCTCATTCTATAAATACGGTGTTGCAGCTGTCTCAGAGTGTCATCTGTTCATTTCTGGAAGGGCTCTCTTCAGATTGTATACCTATTAGCATACAATCTTCCCTTCTGATTCATTCCAAGTCTAGGCTTTGTTGGAGGCAGAGGCTACTTTAGGCAAAATGATTCCACTTCCAACAAGTTTTACACTCAAAAAAGAAGAAGAAGAAGAAGAAAACAAGAAAAAAGAAAAGAAAGAAAGAAAACAAAAGAAAAAAGAAAACTCCAAACAAAAGCCTAATCTATGTCATTTCTCTGTGTGTCTGTGCAAAGGCTCTGCTTTTAAGCCAGGACAATACCCTAACATGTAATAACTTAAAATCATTTGTATCTGCGTCTTTGACTTTAGAAAAAGAATCTAGTTCTAGTTCCTAAACACGCCAGCACCCTAAACGATCCAGGACCCGTCTCTAAACACTCTACCCCTGAAGACAGTATACTGTTCTTGCTCGCTTTTATTTTTATTTTTATTTTTCTCTAAATAGTTTCTTTTTTCCACTCCTTCAGCCCCTTCTGGTTTTTCAGAGCTGGGACTCTTGTTGGGAGAAGTGTCTACAGGTGAGACTAAGGCCATCTTGGTAAAAGGTAAAAGGCATTTAAAAACAGGGGGAACCGTTCTCCTTTCAGGTCAGTTCCCCGAACTAGACCCCTGAAGATCAGTTTCTGCTTCTGCAGGGAGTCCCCCCGTCTGTCTACCGCAGGTGCTTTCCGGAGGAGCCCACTGAGGCCCACTGAGGTCCGGCGAGAGCCCCTGCGCTACTCTGCGAACTCAGTGAAGGTTTAGGGTACACAGAACCCCGTATGGAACACGGCAGAACCCCTGTCCAGAAACGCGAGGGCGCACATAAAACGGTGTTTCTCCCGAACGCTCTTTGCTTTCCGTCGCGTTAATGTGCGGCTCAAGCCCCTCGCCGGGGGGGCCTTCGCGAAGGTAAACGTTTCCCACCTGGTGGCGCGAGTCAGGACGCGTCCTGGAAGGAGGAGGTCGGAAGCACGGTTTCCAGGGGGGCGCCAGCGGGGAGCAGCGGCTGCGGGCGTCGGTGGAACCCCGCGCGGCAGGGCGTCCCCCGGGCGGCGGCGGGGTGGGCGGGAGCGCGGGGCCGCCGGGGCGCACGCGGCTGCGGGCGGGGCGGGCTCTGGGCGCAGCCGCGCCGCACGCGCGGCGCGGTGGGCGGGCTCGGAGCTTCCCTCCGCGGGGCGGCGACGCGCGGCGCCGCCGGGTGTTTACCTGGCGTCCTAGCAACGGGCCGCGCGCGGCGAGGGCGCGGAGCCGGGCGCTGCAGGTGAGTGCGGCCGGTGGGCGCAGGGCTGCCGCCCGGGGGGACTCGCCGCTGCTCCTGCGGCCCCGGGCCCCGCAGCTCGCGCTCGCCCAGCGCTGGGGTCCTTGCAGCCTAACGCGTGGTTCGAGAGATGGGGGCGTCTCTCGGGCCCCCGCTTCTGCCTCCTCTGCCTCTTCCCTTTTCTCCCCTCGGGCCCGAGATCCGTCCCCTCGCCTTCTCTTTCCCTCCCGCACGGAGCCCCTGCCTCCCCGCCGACACCTGGCCCCTGCCCGGCCACGTCCTGCTCCTTCGCCCCCGAGCCCCCTCCCACCCTCGATACCCCCGCAGCACCCCATCTCCTCCTTACCCGTTATCTCTGCTTCTCAGGTCTACTCCCTGCCTCTCTTCCCCTTTCTCCTCGGCCCTTGCGCCTGTGCCTCTTTCTAGCTGTCCCGTCTTCACCGCCTGCCCCTTCCTGCCCGTCCTCCTCACCCCTCATCCCTAGACACTGAGTCTCAGTTCTAACGCTCGTCACCCGCCTGGTGGGTGCCATCAGCGCGGGTTTCCCCACAGAGGCTGAGTGTACTTTGATTAAGGGCGCTCTTCATGCCAGTTCCTGCAATGTCACTTTTTCTGTAGCTTCATCATCTCGCAAGGCCAGAGTGCGCCCTGACGCCCGGCCCATGTTACCAGCCGCATTTCTAGATCTCAGAGCGGAGGCTCACATTCCCCCGAGCTTCATAAAGAATTCGGGTTTGCTTCTGCTCAAGTGTTACAGAAATTATTCACGGACGGGTTTCATTTTATTAAGGATAACAGGAAGCTTGCCACTAGCCCTTAAAAAAGAAAAATTCTTTACAGCGATTTGATTAGTACAGAAAATGAGAATTCGTAGAGAAAATGAATATAAGTGATTTTCAATTTATGCAAACACACAAACAAAAACTTTTTTTCCTGTTAATCATTAAACTTTTAACAATCGCACCTGAAAGATATGTACTATGTATTCACATGTATTCGTTGCAACCATGGTTCTTAGGCCAAAAGGACACCTGGGTTGACCGTGGGGAGAAACTGGGGAACAATCCGTTTTGATAAAAAGTGTTAGTTTTGTATTTTTACCTGAGTTATACTGACCATTTTTTTAACACTTCTGGAATTAGTGGAATAAATGTTGTAGGTCTGGTTCTTTTGGTAAATGAAGACATTAGAAATTTCCTAGACTTAGCATGAAAAACATTAGATTACCCTGTTTTCTTTTTTAAATTTATTCAGTTAAGCCTACAAAGTATTTTTTTAAGCCTTTTTTAAACCTATCTTGTCTTGTTCGGGATTTTGTTCTATTTTTTCCCCCCTGATAATATATTATATGCCTTCTGGATTGTCCTAGGCCCCCGTGAAATTTTCTTGGACCTTCTGCTAAACTGCCTTCTCAAATCAAGCTGGTTCATTGTTGCAGCTCCTGGTTTACCAGATTTAGAGAAACAATTTGAAGTGATTCAAAAGTGTTACAGTTAGTTTTTTTACAGTTACTTTTGTATAAAAATTTATCATGATGAAAAGACCTTTTTGCATTTCTTAGCTCTTTTTAAAGTGTCTCCCAGGAAGTTGCTGTCTGGGGTGTTGACTGCTACATTCTTGTGTAATCTGTGTACGTCCACATTTTCCTTTAAGATAGTACAAGAAGAAAATGATACACACGCCATAGTTTTATAAGACCATTGAAACAAATGGTATAATTAAGATTAAATACAGAACTGTGCACCTAGGACTTTCTTACACAATAAACTTATTTGTACTTACCTTGCATTCTCATAATATTGGGCAAATCAACAGTGTTACATATAAGAGCAATATATGCTTTTGTGTTCTGAATCAAGCAGTAGAAACAAACTACTGGAATACTAGAATAAATGCACAAAAAGTTTGTATTCTAGTTGTATACATCTTATTTTACTAGCAATATATACAGACATAAATATATATATACAGATATAAAAGTATATACATATTTATATACACATATATCAGCCATTCTCAGCCCTGAGGAGTATCATTTTTTATAACAAATGTCTTGTAATGCCTACCTTGCTACTCCAAAATCAAAATCCTAGATGATAATTCTACATACATGCACAGTTTTAAATGTTGTTAGTGTTCTGACTGTAAAATAAAGGAAAATTAAAAGGTAAATCATCATAATACAGTATCAGCATGGAAATGCTCAGGTACCCCTATACTAGAATATGTAATGAAGTAGTCAGAGGCTCCCTCCTTACATAGAATTACCTACTGTGAATGCAGTGGCTCCAGATGTAGGCTGATACAAACATGTCATTGACACTTAAATGGCGTGATCAGCACGGCCATCAATGGCATGCTTTTCCAAAACACTGAGCTCTTGGTAGACTTCCATATAAAACAAAGTATGTACAACCTTCTTTTGACTTACATGATAGTTGCAATCCTGGAAAATTCAGTGTATATCAAAACTATGGGGAAAATACTTTGTGATTATCTGTAAAGTGGAGCTAGGTTCTAAGCACAAGTATTACTTACCTGAAGTTTTTCACCTGCCTGATGCCTGGAGATTGTGGAATAATCCTTCCTGTCATGCACATTACTGGATGTCTTACATTCTTGGTTCTCATCATTAATGTCAATGATGTCCCCTTCCTATCATTTTGAAAATGAAATGTCTTTTATAATACTTCTGTATTATGAGTACTGCTTCCCTGGGAACCACTGATCTAGGTGTCCTGTTACTGGATATCAAGATTGAATACGGTACAAAACCCATAATCTCCAAAGTCATTTCTGTAGAGTCTTGGTACTTCTAAGCTTTAGTCATAGTGACAGGGGGGAGGCTAATTCTATTCTATATTTGACTTTATAAGTGGTCTGATATTCTGGAAGGAGGGCTTTAATGATTCCTAAAGAGCAAAAAGTATAGACTATCAGGGAACAAAGCCTTGAATGTTCACAGTGAGAACTTGCTTTCTAACTTGGCTCTTATTTAATGTTACAGATACTATTTTCTTTTTAAAGGGAAGTCAGTGCTGGAGGTGGGAGGGGTGGGGGGGATGGGGTAACTGGGGGATAAAGATTAAGGAGGGCAGGTGATGTAATGCGCCCTGGGTTTTATAGAAGACTGATGAATCACTGACCTCTACCTCCGAAAGCAATAATACATTAGATGTTAATTGAATTTAAATAAAAATGAATTTTTTTAAAAAGTCAGGATAACAGAGTTCAGTTTAACAGCATGGTTCTCAACGATGAGGCGCCCTGGCTGGGAGGAGTGCTGTTCACCACCTCCGGCTCCCGCACACCTGCGGACCAAAGGCCTCCAGGCGACCACCCTCCAGTTCTTCCTTCCACCCTTGGAGTTCTCTAGTTGTTTGCTGCCCAGTGACTTGGATTTCCCCAGGGAAATGAGAAAGTAACTTAACTTCAGGGCAGACAGATATTGGAAAACCCAAGCGCCCCGCCCATCACTTTTCCTTAGATCTGGCTCAGTAACAATGAACTATTTTATTGCATTAAAGAGCAATTTGAAGATTAAAAAATCAGCCACTACAATTAATAAGCAGAATGTGGGTTGGATGGTTTAAAGGCTTGAAAATGAAAACCGTTCTGGGGAAAAGGGGCTTGCGATCCTCTGTTTCTCTTTCCACTCCCCTGCAGTGTGTGTGCAAAGCTCAGATCGGAGCCTTGACGGATCCCATGGGTGTGGCTCTGAGGAAATCCGCGCAGTGGACTGCTGCAGGTTACGGAACCAGAACCTTGGAAATCACTCCTCTCAATGAGGCGATACTGAAAGAAATTATGATGTTCGTGGAGAGTTTTATCTACAAACATCCCCAAGAGGCAAAATATGTTTTTGTAGAACCACTTGAATGGAAAACAAACTTGGACCCCTCAGCGTTTGAATCGGGATATATAGTCAGGTAAGCGGGTGAATCGCTTCTAGCAACTAGTATCGTCATTGTACATATTTCTGTTAATGGGTTTGTAGGTTTCTGGCAAGTTATTTAACATCTGTGAATCTCAGAAATATTCTGACCCAGGGATGGTGGACGAGAGGCACTCAGGTGAATCTGAGGATATTTTGTTTGGCCAACACAGTATTCATCTAATTTTTAAATTTTTATCTGAATTTCTTTTGATATGGGATGCATTTCCCCAGGTCACCACACTCCCAGAATTTGCTGTTGCTTCATGTTTGGGCTTTCTGCTCACCCATTCCACCCTCCAGGTGCAAGTAGCCATTGGTTTTGTGATCTTGGATAGAGACAAAATCCCCTCTGGTATTTAAATCTACTAATTCCTGGGGCGGTGGAGAGAGAGTGGTAAATTCTCACTACTACAAATTTTTGACAATTAGTATTGTCCTCAAATGAGAACCTTCCAACTCTGAGATTTTAAAAAAGATCCTGTCTCTACCTCAAACAGGGGGCTGTCAACTTAGCTCTTGCAAAGAACATAGGTAAAATATATATGTATTTATGTAAATGTAATTATAATTATAAAAGATTAATTTGCATATGCATATGTAAATCTTTTCTGTTGTTCTGGTCAGCTTCCGTTTATTTTCTACTTTCAGACACTAGGAGCCTCTTTTCTGTCACCGCGTTCCTCCCTGGTTTTGCATGTGAGCTTTTATTTACTTTTTTAAAAGATTTTATTTATTTATTTGACAAATACAGATCACAAGTAGGCAGAGAGGCAGGCAGAGAGAGAAGAGGAAGC
The DNA here is from genome assembly GCF_020171115.1 of Neogale vison. NCBI lineage: Eukaryota > Metazoa > Chordata > Mammalia > Carnivora > Mustelidae > Neogale > Neogale vison. The sequence goes on along the minus strand of NC_058102.1, from coordinate 135,984,603 downwards.
AGGTCCCCTGCTGAGCAGAGAGCCCGATGTGGGACTGTATCCCAGGACCCTGGAATCATGACCCAAGCTGAAGGCAGAGGCTTTAACCCAAGGAGCCATCCAAGCCCCCCCCACCCCCACGCATGTGAGCTTTTAAAGCCTGACCTTATCCAAGACAGGTCACTAACCAGCCTCAGCTCCCTAGAAATGCCTTTTCCATTTTTTCCCTTTGGGGTTATTTGTGAGAATAAACTCTGAATTTCATTCTTAGAACTGAAAATCCATTCTTGAATTGCATTTCAAGAGCGCTTTGGTTCTGCCCTAACGATTACCTTCTCTCTGAATTTCCTGGTGTCTTTTTTTTTTTTTTAATTGTATTTTATATCTATCTGTGCCTACGGTCACTTCCTCCCAAAGTGCTTGCCATTATTCATTGCTCCTACTTCAGTTCAGTCTAGTGTCACACATCGTTTTTCCTGACCTTTGAAAGATGAACTCATCTGCAAAACCCTGTAGTTCAAAAACGTAGGAACTACTTAGCACAAAGATGGATTTAAAGCAGATGTCAGAAAAATATCATGAGTGTCATTGTATCTTGCCTCTGTCCTTATTTTGCATTGCAAGTACATGTATGACCATATCTACTTAGGTGGGCTATTACACACACCTCAGTTAAACCACTATTTCTCTTTCTTTGTCTTTGTATGATTTCTTTTTTGCTCTATTTCCATTCTTATAATTCTGCATCCAATCTTCACACACAGTGGTCCCTATTAAGCAGGATGTCTCCACATTTTGGCACCATGTGTGTTTTGAACCAACTGCCCCTTGATTATCTTCCTTCTGTCAAATTGGCAGGGCAACTTTTCCTTGTGCCTATATATCCATTTTCTATCCATTGTTCTTGTTTCTGACCTTTATGGTTGATATCTCTGATGTTAGAAGGGAAAAGAAGGATCTTAGAGTAACCCTTGTTGTATTTAAAGGAAACCATCCCTTTGTGGCTTGATGAAAACAGGTAGGTACTGATTGTCCCGAAGAAGGCAAAGGATACAGCTGAAATTTTTTTTTTTTGAAATTTCGATACTAGTAGAAAATACCAAATGTTTACACATCTAAGTCTTGACCATTCTCCTTGCTCTGCTCCCCAAATCAAAGAACTGTTAGCAACCCATAGCCACTTGGTATGTTATGTCTAGCAATATAACAAGTGATATAGACCAGAGATGCCTTCAATGGCTGGAAGAATATATGATTATTATTTTTTAATAAACATATAATGTATTATTAGCCCCGGGGTACAGGTCTGTGAATCGCCAGGTTTACACACTTCACAGCACTCACCATAACTCATACCCTCCCCAATATCCATAAGCCCCGCACCCTCTTCCGATGCCCCAAGAATGTATTATTAAAAGAGCCCCAGCTGCTTCATTCTTTGCCCACAAGCACTCTTCTTGCTTAGCTGTTGGTCCTTAGAACACTTTATATTCACTTATTTAAAGCAGGGAAACTGCTATTTTTTCAAATAGGATTCAGGTCTATAAGTCCACGTAGATACAGATACCTTAGTCATCATAAAAGCTTTGAGTTTGGAGTCCCTGGGTATGTTTCTCCCAAAGCCGGAATGTTCTTGGGTATTTTAGAATATTTAGGCCAATTCTTCTTCTTGGGAATATATATTCTCTCAGCTTCTTGTTCTAAAACAAGTTGGTTATATCTGCTTGGAAATTCTGTTGAAATAAGCAAGCTACGCCCTTCTGTTGATCTCTTTTTTATTTACACGTATGGCCTGATTTCTCATTTGATGTTGTGCATCTCCAGATGCACTCTTTGTAACAGTCAGTAAAAGTGTGATCAGCCTTCTCCTGAATTAGTCTAACAGGCGTCTGATGTCAAAACCGATCCGCTCATCCGGCACTGGAAAGGTTTTATATTTTATTGCCCATCTTCTTTTGTGAGGGTCATTGTTGAGTAGATAGGCACGTCACTTTCTACACGTTAGATGACACGATGTTTTCCTTTAAAATCATTTCCAATGTACAGCTCTTCGTTGTGTCGTCTCTCCATATTCAGTGTTTTGGGGAAAATAGCTCCACTTTCATTTTGATGGAAATCTTAGGTCTCCTTGTATTACCATTTTCAATTGCTTTTGTTCTGATCAGACAGGATGAGATTACTGATCTTTCTAAGATACCTCAGAATGAAGCCTAAGTCCCCTCTAAGCTAAGGACAGATGACACTCTCCAATGATCGACACCATCTGTTGGTGGCACACAGAGCTGAGTTGCTTTGACTCATTAGACTGGACCTTGGGAAATTTAGAAACCGCATAAGTGTTCATTCAGAATCACTCAGTGAAAATGTTACTACCTGTTTTCTTCTCTCCTTCTTTGGGAGAACTATGATTTTTGAATCATATCGGCTTTAATTTCAGCTGTCTGAAATACCACAGCAAATGTCTCTCTGCTGCCTCAGTATTGTCTGAGTTGGGATAAAGTTCCCTTCTGGTAGGACTTCTGGGTGGATGAGAAGTCAGGCCCTGAGCAGTGGCCCTGGTCCTGCCCACTTCCCTCTCAATTCGTACCTTTCTGGTTTCTAGTTTTCTTTCTTTATTCTTCTGTAAATTTCCACAGGCATCTGTTTCAATTCTTTTCTTTTCCTTCCCATACTCCTTGGTAATGGGCATTGTTTAATCTTTTGGCCTTTTTGTTCTAGTTCTCTTATCCATGTCATGAAGGCTCAGTTACATGATCTCCGATCTTAAAACTGTATTATCTTATGAGACTATAATTATTATGTCTTGGTAAAACTTCTTTTTAAAAGATTTTATGTATTTATTGGAGAGAGAAAGAGAATGAGCAAGCAGGGGAGAAAGCAGAGGGAGAAGGACAGGCAGACTGCACTTAGCGCGGAGCCTGACAAGGCCTCAGTCTTATGACCCTGAGACCATGCCCTCAGCCAAAACCAAGAGTCAGACAGAAGCAACTGAGCCATCCAGATGCTCATATTGTGGTGATCCTTCTATGTCATGCTGTTAAGATCAATGGCCATAACTTTTGTTAGCTGAGCTCTTTGTTTTTCGTTCCTGAGAATTACTAACTAGTTTCTCAATGATAGCCTCATTTCCCTTGTTACTATTTAGACTCATTTATTGAGTAATTACCATATTCCAGACACTAAAGTAGGCACTGGGGATGAAATAAATGAGACATTCTCCTCCTCTCTCACTTTGTAGTATAAGCTCTAGTATTTTCAGCTGCCTTCCCCAATTCTAGTTTAAACATCTATTGATCAGGTCAGTGGATTTCATTTACAGCACATTCATCTTGACCTCACAAGGTGGGTGCTGTATTTTTCTTTCCAGAGCGCTTTCTTCTGGCATTAGAAACTGTGAGCCCAGAAACAAACCTGCTCTTCCGTATCCTTATAGCTGGCATTCAGTTCCTAGTGCTCTGTGAGCTACAGGTTTCAAGCCGTGGGAGCAATGAAATATGTGTCCTGTGCCCTTGACTTCTCTCATTTCTCACCAGGAGTTTCACCTTCTCGAGTTCAGTGGCTTGATATTGTTGGCATTCCGTCGGCTTTTAACTTAGTCTTGTCATCATCCACTTAGCATGCATGGCCAGCCCGGTACAAACCTTTAAGAAATCGCCTCGATCCTCTAGACATTTTCCCAAAAGTTTCATTTTAGAAAAAACACACATTCTGTATCCAACACACAGCACTGGTCAGTCTAGAAATCTTTTACTCATTTATTCCTCTTCTTTTTATTGAGCTCCTTCTATGTGCAGTTACTGTGTAAGTTACTGCACATACAGCAGTGGGTAAAAGTCCCTGTCTCAGCCTCCTTTTGCTGCTGTAACAAATTATTACCCACTCAGTGGCTTAAAACAATGCAGATCTAATCACTCATGGTTCTGGAGGCAAAAGACTAAAATGAATCTGTAGGGTTAATATCAAGGTGTCCATGGGGCTGTGTTCCTTCTGGGGGCTAGAGGAAAATCCATTCTTGCCTTTTCCAGCTTCTGGAGGCTACCTGCGTTCCCAGGCTCCTGGGTCTGTGTTACTCTGACCTCTGCTTCCATGTCACGTCGGCTCTTCTGACTTGACCCTCCTGCATATTTCAGAATCTTCCCAACTCCAGCTCCTTAACTTAACCCGTTTTCATAGTCCCTTTTGCCATGTGAGGCAACATATTTATGGGTTTCAGGGTTTAGGACATGGACGTCTTTGGGGAGCGGGAGCCACCATTCTGCCTCCCACATTCTCTATGCTCTTGCTCCTTTTCTAGTGAAATAGTGCTCTTAGTAGATCTGAGTCTAAGCCTGTCAGGCTTACTGTTTCTGATGAACCGGCAAAATTCCACATCTGCTTATCTGCATTACACTGTGAAGCATGTTAGGTCAGGTCTTAAGATGAGAACAGTTTTGCCAGGGATATCCACATATAAGAAAAACTTGGGCAGTTTAGTTAATGTTCGGCTCGGGTCATGATCTCAGGGTCCTGGGATCGAGTCCCGCATCGGGCTCTCTGCTCAGCGGGGAGCCTGCTTCCCTCTCTCTCTCTCTCTGCCTGCCTCTCTGTCTACTTGTGATCTATGTCTGTCAAATAAACAAATAAAATCTTTAAAAAAAACACAAACATTTAATACCTTTTAAATGCTGACCTAAAAAATAATTAAAATGGACAGAGACAAATCCAGGGGACTCAGTAACTTCTGATCAGGACAAGTCCATTTAGAAAAACTGCTTATTATCCTAAAGTAAACCAAATTAGAGGGTTTAGAGTGGGAAAAGCAGTCCACAGAGGGAATCTAGTTTGTTTCCTCTTTTTTTTTTATAGCTTTTTGTTCATAAACACAGAGTAGCCAAGAAAATTCCTAACCACTAATTACTGTGGTGTAAATTTTATAAATAATATAACATTAGAAATCCCCAAAACATGAATGGTCCTGTAGAACCAGTGATTTTTTTTTTTACAAGATCTCCAACACATTGTTAGAAAAACAAAAAACAAAAACTGTGATTGAGTTCATGTAAGTATTCCAGAAACTTGCTGAAGTTTTCCTTCCTGGATATCTTGTGTGGCTCTCTGTGGTCACCAGTAAGGCTGAGAACTTAAGGGTCTGAGTGTGGCCAAGGTAAGAAAAGAGATGGGTTTCTCACCAGAAGTATTTATATTTTGTGTTTTTTAATGAGACCTGGGAATAATCTGTCAAAATGTCTTGCATTTAACTTCACTAGCATCTAGGTAATCTTAAGCTTTCAATACACATTTATTTATTAATTTGTGTATGTATGTATATATGTATGCATGTATTTTTTTAATTTATTTTCCTAGTGAAACAACAGTCAAATCAGAAGAAGTTGACAAAGATGGGCAGCCCTTGCTGTTCCTCTCTGTGCCCCACATTAAGATCAGGAGCTTCGGGCAGCTGTCCCGCTTCTTGCTTACTGCCAAAGATACAAAACTGAAGGAAGCACAGGCCTGTATCGAAGGTGATATCTACACTCCTGTCTGTGATTTGATTTTATTTCTTTTAGAAACACAATCTTGGGAGGAGTCATTTGTTACAGCCTCTTAGAAAAAGTTCCGTGACCTAAAAGGTTAAAAGTCCTATGTTCGACTTCATAAACATGTCATTCATTTTTCTTGGCCGAAGGTCCTACTCATATCCAGTTTCTACTTTAAAACGAAAAGCGCTAATACTTTGCCACTAGCAAGCTTCTAGATTTCTCTAATTTTAGCATGTGGTTTAAAGAGAGGCTTCCTAGCTTCTGTGAAGGACCGGCAGCCCGTAGCCTTTGAGGTCCACATGGGAAAGAAGGCAGATTAGCAAGGGCACCCCCGGAGGACCCCCTCTACTCTCAGCTCTGCTGGGAGGGATGGTGCTGTGTTTCCTCTCCAGTGAATGTAGCAGAGATAGTGCAGAATAATCCCACTTTTCATTGGTCTCACTCCCATTCTACTGTGGGCTGCATAGGCTTCTGTGAATAGTTTCTTTCACTCAATGGGAAGTGTTTTTCCTCTTAATTAAGGATGTAGATTTCATTATTGTCTAAGCATCTAACATGCAAAAAGGAATTGATCAATTGCCTGCTGTAATGAGACTCTCAATTTTTCTTATGAGTAGAAATACCTAACAGTAGATAATGATGTCATCTACACGTTTTGCTTCTTTGGAATCGTGTGACTAGAAGGTCCCAAACATGAGGTGCCTGGGTCCCGCCGCCCCTCGTTCTTCACTGTGTCTATTGCTGTGACAAGGCAAGATGATTCTTTAAAAAAAAAAAAAATTAAGATGTGAACCTTAGGACAGCACCCTTTTCTTATCTCTTGCCTATTCTTCTTTATTAGGCTATCTATACATCATAGCTACTCTGCTGAGGAGGAATGAAATCTTAAGAGTAAAGCTGAATTCAAAGGGATTGTTAATAGCATCAAAGTCAATTTTAAATATGAACCTAATACATAGACTGGCTGTTATAGATCTGGTTTGGCTAAATGTGTATCCATTCATTGCTGGTTTTGTCCTTGAAGAGTTCTAGGTCCAGGGCGCCTGGGTGGCTTAGTGGGTTAAGCCGCTGCCTTTGGCTCAGGTCATGATCTCAGGGTCCTGGGATCGAGTCCCGCATCAGGCTCTCTGCTCAGCAAGGAGCCTGCTTCCTCTCTCTCTCTCTCTCTCTGCCTGCCTCTCAGTCCACTTGTGATTTCTCTCTGTCAAATAAATAAATAAAATCTTTAAAAAAAAAAAAAAGTTCTAGGTCCAACTCAGTTTTGGGTCTAAATTCCATGGTACATGGTAATTTGGAGGTCAGGTTTCTGTCTTTCCTCCAAATAATTCCATTTACTTTTTCATGAATCTTTAGGAAATGATTGCCATAAGGGTAAGTTGAGATGCTCAGTAAGTGGGTGATTCCTAGATCTCCTTTCCCCGTCCCTCCCCTCTTGTGGGCTTTTCTAAGAGGCCCTACGTCTTTTCTGCTATTTCCTGGAGCCACAGTCCCCTTCCTGTTGCAGGACTAATGCACTTCTTTTCATATCAATCAGATTGAGTTTTCTGGACTAGTCCCATAGGCCCTTTCTCCCTCCCTGTCCAAATGCACACATACTTCATCTTACCTGAATTCCCCCTTCCCAAATAAGGCTTTGCCCCCTTCTTCCTCACTTGCAACGTCATGATTCTTTGGCTTTTACCAAATTCTGTTTTCAGCCTCTCTAGGGTGGACTTTCACACCTATGTCAGCCTCGATCATGAGTTAGGATTGAAGTTTTTCAGTGTAACTTTGGTATGTGTGTAAGTACTGGCCAGACTTGTTTTTCCAACTCGAACATCAAAAGGCACTGAAAATATAAGCAGTTTGAACAGGTGGGAAAAACTGGCAGTAGATCTGTAGACTGAAAGAAACACGCAGTTTTGGAAAGAAAGCATTTGTGAACACTGAGCACTGGTGCGCGCGCACACACACGCGTATGTACACTCACACACACAGTTCTACTGATGATTCTCCTAAGACTAGTATTTCTCTATCTTCAGATCAATCCTGAATATGTTAATTGAATGCCCATTCTGGACAATGTTCCATAGTCAACTAAAAAAAAGGATGTCTTGTTCTCTGTCTCGTTAGATGATAGTTGGTACTGCAGTAGGAGGCAGGGCCTCTCCGGGACTGCAAGAAAGCTCCTAAATACAACAGAATCTGAAAAGTAGAGTTGAATTCAAAGTGGACCCATCAGAGAAAGGCTTAATGAAAGATGCCCATTTGGGTGGGCTTCCGAGGATGTTGTAGTCTTTATGTTTCTTGCAACAGAAGACAAAGAGGGTCATTTTTATTTATTTACTTGTTTGATCAGCTAACAGAGATCCCGTAACAAAAATCCTGGGTTTGGATTATAATGCAATGAAAGATGACACATCCGTAGTGAATATCCTTGATAAAATCACCAAAGATGGAGATCCCGAAAGTGAGATTAAGATGAAGCTTGGCATGCTGCTCAAGCACCTGGATCTGCACCTACTGAATCATTCTCTGAAACATATTTCATTGTGAGTCTTTTAGAGAAAAGAAACCTCTAACAACTAGTTACAAAGGATGCTTTCAGACTTGGTTTGTTTTTTTTTTTTTTTAAACACACACAAAATAAAGTATGGAGGTTATTGTGACTGATTTAACATTAATCTCTCTTAAGATTTCTTTGAGAGAGAGAAAGAGCATGCTCGTGTTCATGCGGGGGGCGGGGGATGAGAAGGAGACAGAGAATTTACGTGAACTCCCGGCTAAGCTTGGAGCCTGATGCAGGGCAGGATCTCAGGACCCTGAGATCATGATTTGAGCCAAAATCAAGTCAAACACTTCACCAACTGAGCCACCAGGTGCCCCTTAACATTAAATACTATTGGAATAAGATTTTAGTTTATTGCATGGGTATCTCTAATTCGAAAACTTAAACATTTGCAGTTAGCATTGCTAAAGCTTTCTGTGGGCGTTTACCTGATTTTGAGGACATGAAATGGCCTTGGTATTTTTAGTCTGCTCAGACTACCAGATAAATGATTAAATAGTGATGCAATTATCACGTAGAGTTTGTAAATTTTAAAACTTGTTCATTTTTCTAGGTTTTTCCCCCTAGTATTCTAGTATTACCACTAAGAAATCAGGTGAATATTTAAATGAGTATATTTAATGTTGTGTTAAATATGAATCACTGATCTCTTGACGTTTTGAGAGTGTTGTAAGATTATAACAGGGCTTAAAGCTAACTGCAATCTTTTAGTTGTATAATTTGACTACAGTTTTAATTATAAAAAATAATACACCCCCTCCCCAAAATGGAATATTTTCATGTGTTTTCTGGGGATTCTCTTGTAGAGTATTAAAATGAATTTCTTACTGTTCATTTCAGAGAAATATGCTTAAACCCAGCAATTGTTAAGAACGATATAGAACGGCTGAAACATCTCTCAGGGAAAGGAGAACAAACCGTCTTGGAATCTATTGACTACACCTCAGGTTCATATTATTCTCATAATTTGTTGTGTGTTATGTACAGTAATGATCATTTACAAATGCTTCACTGGCTACATTAGGATTGGATATTTGGAAAAATGAAAACTTAAGACTATAATCATATTTATTTTTTTGAAGCCAACGTATTTTATTTTTGGAGCTCCTTTTAACTCATCGATGATTGGTTTCAGATTATGAATTTTCTAATGGATGCCGAGCCCCACCTTGGAGACAGATTCACGGGGAAATTTGTTATGTGGTGGTGAAACCACATGATGTTGAAACTCTCTGCATTACTTGTAGTGCCGAAGGAGTATTTTTAAATGGTGTAAGTAATTTTTTAAGAACCGTGTTGACTTTGGTGCTTAGCTCCGTCTCTGTTAAACGCAGGCCCGTCTCCAGGACGGAATCCTGACGACCACAGAAAATGCGATACTGTTCTGTGGGATTGACGCAGATCCCTTTGCTATGTGTTTGCTGAGCAAATCCAAAATAGTTTGAGAATTAGCGCCAGTGTTCTCCATTGTAGGTCATTAAATCGGTCTTCTAAGAAATGCCTTTCAGAGGGACCCATGCCACTTTATAAAATGAAAACCTCCTTAACAGTCAGTTCACTGATTAGTTATATGAGTATTAGGGGAAAGAAAAGGAGGCCCGAGGTAACACAGGAGCAATAACCATAGCTTTTACCCTAAGAGTGGAGGGACAAAGGGAAGGGGAAGCATTAAATTGTGGGAGTTTGGAGAAAGTGCCCTATGAAGCTGGGACCCAGATGTCTAGTGAGGCGGCGTCACTGAGCTGTGCTGGAACCTTAGGATCTCAGAAGATGGACCTTGCAGAGCTGGGACTTTGACCTCTGAGCCGTGGACCCTGCTTACATTGGTGATGGTCCCTTGGGAGATGGCCCTCCCTCCCCCACAGAACTGGGACCCATATCTGTGAGGAACGGTCACTTCCAGGCTGTGCTGGTCCCCTTGGAGCTCTGCAGGTCTCCATGAACCCGGCACCCAGACCTCTGAGGAGAGCAATGCCCAATTAGCGCTCCTACCTCAGGGGCTCACAGGACGATCTTTGCAGAACTGGCAGAGCTGAGACCCAGACCTTTGAAGATGGAGCCCTGGTCAGCTTATAGTGGTATTTCTGAGGGACCTTAATGAGGCAGGTTCTGGGAGTGTAGGGAAAAAATCCTGGGAACTTGAGCCAGCTGTTGCTACTGGAAGCAGCAGCTGCCACTGCCAGGGGGGAAGAGCCGCTGCTGGGTTGAGGCTAACAGGAACAGTAGGCAAGGAGGAGGCAGCATGTCCCTTTCTCCCTCCTCCAGGTTTTCAGTCTCCCTTTTACTTCCTGCTGACCTAAGCTGGCAAAGGAGAAACAGCATGACAGATTCCCAGCCCTGAGCAGCACTAGGCAGAGTGAGAGCCTTCTGAACCTTCTACATTAAAAATTTTAATTTTGAGGCTCATACTTGCTCACTGAACTTAACTAGGAGCCTGGCTTTCTCCTTGGCCACACCCTGCCCTTGGTGTCTTCAGTGTAATTTGGGGCCGCATAGGCAACATCTGCAGGGAGAACCCAAATCCTGAATGGGGACCCTTTATCACAGAGGACTGTTTGGAGCATGGCTACCTCGTGGTTTGGTCTGTCGTCAAAATACTGGTGCCACTTTCTTGATGACCAGCAGGCATCTCTTGTGACATGCCTTGTGCTTTTCTTCTCAGAAGGACACTGTGCCTTATGTCTGCACAGAGAAGGGAGACAACCTCAATCTGATTTTGCATCTGGTTTGTTTGATACTCTAAGAAAGTGAAATTTCAGTTTAGAAAATCAGAGACTTTGAGTTTCTAGAGTGGGGCAAGGAGACTTTGTTTCTATCAAAGTCTATTGACCTACGTATGACTTTGTTTCGGAAATCTCTAAGCGTTCCTCTTATTTTCAAAAAATGAACACAAAACTATTCAGTAATTACAACAAAATGTGTAACATGTGAGAGTTACATGGGTATGTATGATGTTTTGTATATATGTGGTTATGTATACAGAGAGTAGACTACAGTTTTTTATATGTGCATTTGATTAAGGCAAAACCAAACCTTCCCTGTTAGGGTGGGCAAGCAAATGAAAATGAGGAAAGGAAAGAGACAAAAAAAAAAAAGAGGTACAGACACAAAGGGTGGAGGTGGTTACAGATGGTTACATGGAGCCTCTAAGTCTAGAAAATACACCTACAGCAATGGCATTATATACAGAGCAAGAGCAGAGTGTGACAAACAGAGGCTTTTCTGTGGTGGCATTCTAACCTTGGGGTCTTTTATGACTTCATCAGAGGTTCTTGAAGTCATAATGCTTTTTTTGCATGAGGGGAGTACAGAGGGAAGAAAGCTCTTGATTCTTTGCCAACTAGCAAAGTGCCCTACATGCATATAGGAGGTACTCAGTAAAGGCATGCTGGATGGAGGGATGGATGGCTGGATGGATGGACAGACAGATGGATAATTTTAAGAGGGAAGGGTTTTGCCTGTATTTTTGATGTATAAAGACTACCACACGAATCGTTGATAGAAGAAAACAGTATGTGGGCTTGGGTTGTGATGTATTGATCAGGTTCAGTAAATAACTAATGATAGCACCAAAATTTTTCTCCCAAAGGGCAAAACAGATGATGAGGGGGGAATTAATTATGAAAGAAAAAGTGAAATTTATAAAGACCTCGTCACATTTTTAAAAGAAAAATCAGCAAAATTCTTGGAAAATATGTCTAAACAGGTAAGTTTATAGACTTTTGAAATTTCATAGCATAGTGTTACTTGACTAAACTTTCTGTTTAGAGTCATTCTGCTTTTCTTTTGGCCTCTGCTTCTAATTTTTAGAATGTTTTCACAGTAGTTTACAAAATAAGAAATACTTTAAGTGGAGTACTTCCAGAAAGCTTCTGATTCTCTTTAGTTAATAGGTGTAAAGTATTTCAGATTGCTTCCTAAGTAGCACTTTTCATCTTCCCTTTTGAATTAATAACACTGAGAACAAAGGAGTCAGCCCTATTAACGAAGCCTAGATGTTTTGATTATTTTTTACCCTTTCTGGGCATCCCATGATTACTACCTAATTGGATTGTCTCAATAAGTGTGTCAACTGCATATACATAAGAACTGGGCTTCCTTTGTATCTTTCATGGTTTTTGAAACCGTGTTGGATGAAGAAATTGGCTAATATAGTTATGAAATAAAATTTTGATTGAAGGTGCTGTGGGTAAGAATCGATATACAAGAAATACTAATGTGATACACTTAAGCTCCAGGCTGGTTGTCAAGATGTGTCAGTTCCACAAAACCCGCATGAGATAATCTACCCGGTCCATTGCTTTCCTTCTGACCCTGCCACTTCCAGAGCATTCTATTTTCTTACTATACTGCTGCTGCTCTTGTACTAAAACTTCTCTTTGTCATTGTGCTGTGACCTTTTTTTTTTTTTTTTGAAATTTCTGATGTTTGAACACATTTCCTGGACTTCAGTTTTTCTTTGTTGTTATAAAATACCTATACAAAACAAAATTTGCCATTTTGACCACTTTGTATATCACCAAGTGCCATTAATTATGTTCATAATGTGCAACCAATACTACTGTCTATTTCCAAATTTTTTTCATCATCTCAAACTAAAACTCTGTTCTGATTAAGCAGTAACTTCCTCCTTCCCCAGCTCCTAGGAACCTCTAATCTACTCTCCGTCTTTATAAATTTGCCTTTTCTAGGTATCTCAAGAAGTGGAATCATACAATATTTGCCCTTTGGTGTTTTGCTTATTTCATTTAGCATAATGTTTTCAAGGTCCATCTATGTAGAATGTGTCAGAACTTCATTCCTTGGGGATATGACCACATTTTGTTTATCTATTCATTTACAATGGACGCTTGCTTTGTTCCACTTTTTGATTACAGTGAAAAATGCTATAAATATTGGCGTACAAGTATCTGAGTCCCTGTTTCAGTTTTGGAGGGTATATACCTAGAGGTGGAATTTCTGGGACATATGGTAATTCTGTGTTTAACTCTTAGAGGAACTGCCAAACTGTTTCTGCCTAGACTGGACCATTTTATATTCCATATTATATTATACAAGGACCATATTATATTGTACAAGGATTCCAGTTTCTCCACATTCTCACCAATACTTGTTATTATCTGTGTGTGTCTTTGTGTGTTTATTATAGACCTCTTAGTAAGTATGAAGTATGATATCCTATCGTACTTTCGACTTGCGTTTCCCTAATGATTAGTGATGTTAAGCACATTTTCATGTGCTTATTAAGCATTTTTTTTAAAGAAATGCCTATTCAAGTCCTTTGCCCATTTAAAAAAATGGGTTGTCTTTTCATTGTTGAGTTGTAGGAATTCTTTATGTATTGTGAATATCAATCCCTTATCAGATAGAATATTTGCAAATATTTTCTCCCGTTCTGTGGGTTGTCTTTTCACTCATCTTGATAGTGTCCTTTGACCCACAAACATTTTTAAGTTTGATGAAGCCCAATGAAAATATTTTTGTTGCCTGAATTTCTGGTACAGTACTTAGGAAACCATTGTCAAATCCAAGGTCATGAAGATTTGTCCCTGTTTTTTTTTTTTTTTTTTTTTTTAATTTCATGGTTTTTGCTCTTAAATTTAGGGACAAAGAGCTCTTAAATTTAGGTCTTTGAATTATTCTGAGTTAAGTTTTGTAGATGGCATGAGTATAGTAAGGATAGAGTTTCATTCTTTTGCTTATAGATATTCTGTTTTCCTAGCATAATTTGTTGAAGGGATTGTTCTTTTTCCATTGAATGGTCTTGGCAACCTTGTTGCAAATCAATTTACCACAGATGTAGGGGATTATATGTGGACTCTCAGTTCTCTTCTATCTTGTCTATCCTTATACAAGTCCCATACTATTTTGACTACTATATCTTTGTGGTAGTTTTGAAATTGATAAGTATAAGTCCTCAGACTTTGTTGGTGTTTTTCAAGACTGTTTTAGCTACTTGGGCTCCCTTTACTTCCTATATAAATCTTAGGTTTGGTTTTACCATTTCTTCACAAAACAGCATTGGGATTTTGATAGAGATTATATTGAATTTGTAGAATGCTTTGTATAGCATTGTCATCTTAATATTAATTTTTCCAGTTCATGAACATGGAGTGTCTTTCCATTTGTTTTTGTCTCCTTTAATTTTTTTTCAGCAGTATTTTATAGTTTTGTGTCAAGCCTTTTGCCTCCTTGGTTAAATTTATTTCTAAACATTTTATTCTTTTTGATGCTATTATAAATAGAATTGTTTCCTTAATTTCTGTTCTAATTGTTCACAGCTAGTGTGGAGAAAGAGAAATGATTTTTGAGTGTTTAAATCAGATCTGGCTTTTTTGAAAGTGAAATTCAAAATCAAATCTTGCAAGTTAATCATTGATTAACTCATTTTTTTAAATCTTTAAGTCTTTCTTTTTCTTTACTCTTTTTCTTTTTTGGGGTTCCTGGCCGGCTCAGTTGGTTAAGCATCTGTCTTTGGCTCAGGTCATGATCTCAGAGTCCTGGGATCAAATCCCACATTGGGCTCTCTGCTCAGTGCAGATTTTGCTTCACCCCCTCCCTCTCATGCACTCTCTCTCTCTCAATCTCTCTCTCAAATAAATAAATATGATCTTTAAAATAATATTTTTTTTAACGTGGACTCCACACGGAGCCCAACCCAGGGCTTGAACTTATAACTCAGATCAGGAGTCAGACACTTGACTGAACCACCCATGTACCCCAGTCTTCAGTTCTTTCTATGTATAAGCATGTCATCTGCAAACAGAGATAGTTTTACTTCTTCTTTTTCAATTTGGATGTTTTTAGAATTTTTCTTGCCTAATTACTATGGCTCGAACTTTTAGGCCTGTGTTGAATAGAAGCAGTGAAAGCTAGCTCCTTGTCTTATTCCTGATATTAGGGGGAAAATCTTTCAGGCTATTGCCACTAAATGTGATGTTATCTGTGGGCTTTTCATATATGGACTTTATTATTTTGAGGAGGTTCCCTTTCATTTAGTTTTCCTTTTGTTGGTGTACCCCATAATTTTTGGTGGAGCTTCCTGAGTGAAGGAGGCAAATAACAGGGAAAAAATTGAAGGTTAACAGGTGAAATATCTTTATTTTTCTCTCTCAGTTATTGTTTCTATAATGATAGTTCAAAAATAATTTTTACTTAGAATTTTAAAGGCATTTTTTTCCCATGTGGCTTGTCTGTTTTGACTTTTCTCATCTAAAAGTCTTTAGGATCTTATTCAGGATGTTCTGTACTTTTCATGATGATATGGTTGGTGCTGATTTTGTTTGTTTTTCATTAATGACAACATATGTCCTTCAGAACTAGAAAAATACTTTTTTTGGTATCACATTTTTAATTATTCTTTCCTTTCTGTTCTCTTTGCTCTCTTTTTGAAACTTACTAATTGAATGTTGGGCCTCTGAGACTCATTCTCTGATTTTCTTTTCTGTTGCCCACATTTTGTAAATATTCTTTTACTTTATCTTCAAAACATTGTATGTATCTTTAAAATTTATGCTCTCATATTTTCAACATTTTGTTTTTGGGTGTTTTTCTCTACCTATCCTATGTTTTCCTTTCTCTTGGGTAAAACTTAGGAGTAAAACAGCAAGGTCATAGGGTAGCTGTATCTTTAACTTCTTAAGCAATTCATAAACGGTTTTCCAAAGTGGTTGTTTATTTTACGTACATACTGGCAATGTATGAGAATTCCAGTTCTGCATATTTGTCAATAATTGGTATGGTCAGTCCTCCGATTTAGACATTCTAATAGATGTGTGTACTGGTATTCCACTGGGTTTTAATTTGTATTTCTTAATGCATTCTTTCATATGCTTATTTTGCCACTCTTATATTATATGTGATAATGTGTCTATTACAATTTTTTGCCCCGTTTTTTATTAGGTTTTTTGATAGTTGTGGAAAATCTCTATATATACTCTTGGCTTATGTATTCTGTCAGATGTATGACTTGTAAGTATTTTCTTCCAATCTGTGGCTTGTCATTTCATTCTCTAACCCATGTCTTCCAAAAAGCAAGTGTCCTTAATTTTGATGAAGTCCAACTTACTAATTTTTTCTTTGTAACATTGTACCTGATAAAGCTTTGCCAAACTCAGAGTCACAAAGGTTTTCTCCACTTCTTTTTCTAGACATTTTCAAATGTTAGGTTTTACATTTAGGCTTTTTAAAATTTATTTTTTGTACATGATATAAGGCATGGGTCAAAGTTCTTTTCTTTTACATATTAATATCAAGTTGTTCCAATGCCATTTGTTGAAAAAAAATCCTTTCTCCATTGAATTACCTTTATACCTTTCTCAAAAATCAGTTGTCTATTTGTGTGGGTGTATTTCTGTTCCAGTGATTTGTCTATATTTATGCCAGTACCACAATGTCTGATTACTGTAGCTTTATAATAAATCTTGAAGTCAGGTAGTATAAATTCTCCAATGTTCTCCTTTTTCAAACTTGTTTGGGTATTTTACATCTTTTGCAACTCCATTAGAATGTTAGGGTCACTTTGTCAATTTCTTCATGAAAAGCCTGAAAGAATTATGGTTGAGACTATGATTCGTCTATAGTTTAAATTGGAAAGAGCTAATGTCTTGACAACATTGGACATTTGGAAATTTGGAGGTTTCCAATCTATGAACAGAGTATGTCTTTCCATCTGTTTAGGTCTTTAATTTTCTCAGCAATATTTTGTAACTTGCACTGCACAGCTCTTGCACATCCCTTATGAAACCTACCTGTAAGTATTTCATATTTTAGAGGCGTTAAAAAGAAAACTACAGACTCAAAATGGCATCACTTAGGCCAAGTCAACATCCAAGAATTATATTTTATAATGTATATATTATTATATTATTTATACCTAAATAACTGCAGTTTCAGCCACCCAGGAGTATAACCCATAACCATAGCCAACTGCAGCTGCCTGGTCAATACCAAGAAATTTACTGATTTACCCCTTCTGCTCCTTGTAGGAGTGTACCTTTGCCTAAACAATACATTCCTTGCTAATAAATTCCTTTTGTTTAATGCTCTCTGCCTTTAAAAACCTTTCTTTTGTTTAGTTCTGTGAAGCATTTCTCTGCTTGCTAGACAGGATGCTGCTGGGTTCATGAATCAATTCATAAAACCCGTTAAATCTTCAAACTTACTCTGTTGAATGTTTATTTAACAAGGGCTATGAGTAATGGTAGTTTTAAAATTTCAATTTGTGGTATGTTTGTATTAAATAAAAATACACTTGATTTTTATATATTGCTTTCATATTCTGAAACACTTATTAATTCTAGTGTCTGCTTTGTGGATCCCAGAGGGTTTCCTATGTAGATGATCATATTGTCTGTGTATAAAGATCATTTTGCCTCTTCCTTTCCAAACTCAGTTCCTTTTTTTTTTTTTTTCTTTCCTTAATGCACTAGCTGGAACCTCCAGTACAGAATTATATAGAAGTAGTCTCTTGTTCCCAGTGGTAAAGGGAAAACTTTCAGTTTCTTACTATTAAGCATGATGTTAGCTATAGCTTTCTCACAGACGAAATTATTATTTGATCTATTTGATATTTGATATTGTTGAGAACTTTTATTAGGAATATATATTGGATAAAAACAGAGGAGGAGACAAATCCTAAGAGTCTCTTAACTACAGAAAACAAACTGAGGGTTGCTGGAGGGGAGATGGGTGTGGGAATGGGGTAACTGGGCGATGGCATTAAGGAGCACACTGGAGGAAATGAGTACTGGGTGTTATATGCAACTGATGAATCACTTATTTCTACCCTGAAATCAGTAAGACACTATATGTTAACTAACTTGAATTTAAATAAAGCCCCAAAAGAGTAACAAATATTGGATTTTATTGAGTGATTACCTATTGAGATAATAGTGGTTTTTTTTTCTTTTTTAGTTTATGTAGTAAATTACATTGATGAGTTTTCAAACATAAACTAATCTTATCTTCCCAGAATAAATCTTATTTGTTCAGGATGTAGTATCCTTTTTATATATTATGGGATCTAACTTGCTAAAATTTTAAGTTTCACATCTACGTAAGGTTATTAGTGTGTAATTTTCCTTAATATCTTTTGTTTTGCTTATCAGAGTGATACTGGCCTTCTAGAATGAGTTGGGTAGTTTTTTTTCCTCTGCAATTTCTGGTAGAGTTTGTGCAGAATTGATATTGTTTCTTTCTTACATGTTTGGTAGTGAAGCCATCAGGGCCTGGAGTGTCCTTTGTAGGTAAGTTTTTAAGCAACAGATTTCAATGTCTTTAATAGTGAGAGCCATGCTGTTATCTGTTTCTTCTCGAGGGAGTTTTGGTAGATTGTTGTTATTTATTTTTTTGTACTGGGATAAAATACCCATAACCTTTGCTATGTTAACCATTCTGTTTTTTAATTTAAGTAATCTCTACCCCCAGTGTGGGACTCAGACATAAAACTCCAAGATTAAGAGCAATGTGCTCTACCATCTGAGCCAGCCAGGCACCCTGGTCTTCTTTAAAGGAAATTCTCCATTTCATCTAAGTTGTCAAATTTATGGCCATAACCTTATTCGTGGTTATCCTTTCATCTTTGGTAGCTATTATTACCTCTCTCATTTGTGATACTGGTCATTGGTGTTTTGTTTTTTCTTGATCCATCTGGATAGAGGTGTCTTGACTTTCTCAATATCCTCAAGAGACTTAGCTTTTAGTTTCATTGATTTTTCTCGTCCCTCCCCACTTCCCTTTGATATTTATTATTTCTTTTCTTATTTTTACTTTGTAGATTAAAACGTGGTTTTTGATGTTAAGGTCTCCCACATTTTTGCTGATTTTCTAGCAGCTGTTGGAGAGAGGTTTTGAAATGTTTCAACTGTAATTGTGGATTTGTAGGATTTTTCTTTTAGTTCTGTTTTTGTTTTTCCAGCTCTGTATATGCATTTAAGATTGCTATATCTTCTTGATAGATGGATCACTTTATCATTATGTGATATCCTTTTCTCTCCTTGGTAATTTTTCTTTATCTGAAGTCTACTTTTATTGGATATTTTTATAGCCACTCCACCTTGCTTTTAACTACTGTTTGCATGTTATATCTTTCTCCTCCTATTACTTTCAAGCTACCAATATTGTTATACTTGAAGTGAGTTTCTGGTAGACCACATTCAGTTCAGTTGTTTATAAAATAAATTTGTGGGGTGCCTGGGTGGCTCAGGGGGTTAAGCTTCTGCCTTCAGCTCAGGTCATGATCTCAGGGTCCTGAGATTGAGTCCTGCATCGGGCTCTCTGCTCAGCTTCCCCCTCTTTCTCTCTGCCTGCCTCTCTGCCTACTTGTGATCTCTGTCTGTCAAATCAATAAATAAAATCTTAAAAATAAAATAAATTTGTGAATTCTATTTATGTATCTACTGGTGTATTTAGATCATTTATATTTAATTATTGATATGTTAGGGTTTACACTTGCTAGTTTAGTTTCTGTTCCATTTAGTTTTTGTTTTTGTTTTGTTTTGTTTTTCCCTGCATTTCAGTAGATTACTTGAACATTTTTTAGAATTCTACTTTAATTTTTCCATAGTGTCTTGGTGTACCTCTCTATATAGATTTTGTGCCTTTGTTTATTGTGGGTATTGTATCATATCATGCATACATAATTAATTATAATCTGTTGTTTGACATTATACCAGTTTGAGTGAAGCATAGAAACCATGTCTCCTTCAAATAGTAATTGCATATGACTCAATCCCTTGCAACTCCTGATATGTCACAAAAAGAAAAAATGTCAACATACTCTTCCTTTGCAAATATACTACGTGAGAATTTGTCATTTCTCTTTCAACATAAACTTGTTGCAAAAGCTCTAATACTATGACACTGATGAGACTGAAAAAAAAACACAATTTTAGTACCAATAAAAGGAAATCCTATCTCCTTTTAAATCCTCTTACCCGGGGCGCCTGGGTGGCTCAGTGGGTTAAGCCTCTGCCTTCGGCTCGGGTCATGGTCCCAGGGTCCTGGGATCGAGCCTCATGTTGGGCTCTCTGCTCAATGGGGAGCCTGCTTCCCCCTCTCTCTCTGCCTGCCTCTCTGCCTACTTGTGATTTCTCTCTCTGTCAAATAAATAAATAAAAATCTTTAAATCCTCTTACCCTCTCTTACTTATAATTGTCTTTATTTCTTCTATATACATTGATAACTGTATGAGACATTGTTTTGCTTCAACCATCAAACTTAGAAAACTCAAGAGCAGAGCGAAAGTATTTAGCCACACTTTTATTCTTTTCCATTGTTCCTTTCTGCTGTTGTAATTTTTCTTTTATCATCATGTGTCTTGGCATGGATTTCTTTGAGTTCATTTGTTTAGGATTTCCTCAGCTTCTTGCATCTTAGATTTATGTCTTTTACCAAGTTTGAGAAAATTTCAAATCTTGTTAGAATACATTTTTAGTCTGACTCTTTCCCTCCTTTCTTTCTGTTACTCTGATGACATGAATTTTGGAATTTTTGTTATAGTCTCACAGATCTTGAGGCTCTGTTCATTTTTTTTCCAATGAATTTCCCCCTTTTTATTCATACTGGGTAATTTCATGAAAGCTCATGGATTCTTCCCCTCTGTCCTCTCCATCATATTGCTAGGCCTATCCCAGTGAGTTTTATTTTAACTTATACATTTCAGAAATTTCTTTTTGGTTGTTTTTCATATCTTCTGTTTAATTGTTGATGCTTTCTAGTTTTTTATTTGTTTCAAGTCTTCATAATTGTTCACTGAAGCATATGAAATATGATGGCTGCTTTAAATTCTTATCAGATTTTTCCAACATCTATTTCATCTTGGTATAAGCTTTAACCTGTGCATCATCCTTTCCCCTTCAAGTTGTGATCTTCCTGGTTCTTAGTAGGATGAGTGATCTTTTATTATCTTGGACATTTGGGGCCTTATGTTGTGAAATTCTGGTTTTTATTTAAATCTTTTGTTTTAACAGGCCTTCTTAGGCACTTCACTGGCGGAGTCTGGAGGTTCTGTGAAGTCTGAGTTCTTCACTTATTTTCCATTGACAACTCTGGTGGTGTAGGGTGCCTCATCACCATTGGAGAGGGGTGGAAATTCAGTTTCCATGAAGCCTACTCTGACTCTACCCTGGCTGGGAGGGAGCGAGTGCCTTCTTACATTTTTTCCATGGGGTTTCCACTTAACCCATGGGAGATGAACCCATTGCTACTTGGAGGTGATGACTTTATTGCATCTCTTGAGATGATCACATGATTATCTTTTTGTCTGTTGATGACCATTTACATTGATTTTTGTGTATTGAACTAACATTCAACCCTGGGATATTCAATCAATATCCCACTTGATCTTTATGGCTTACCCTGCTTGGTATTGCTGGATGAAATTTGGTAATATTTTACTGAGGATATTTGCATCTATAATCATGAAGGATATGGGTTAGTAGTAATCTTCTAATACCTTTGTCTGGTTTTGGTATCTGGGCAATGTGGCCTCAGAAAATGAACTGGGAAATAATTCATTTGTATTTCTTCTTTTTGGAATTCCTTGTGTAGATTGGGTATTATTTTTCTTAAATGTTTGATAGAATTTGCCAGTGAACCCATCTGTACCTGGAGCTTTCCTTGTTGGAGTATTTTTATACTGAGAATTTGATTTCTTTGATATATAACTATTCAGATTTCCTTTTTTTTGTTAAGCTTTGGTAGTTTGTGTTTTTTGATGAATTCATACATTTTACCTAAGTTATCTAATTTATTGGCCTCAAATACAACATTCAATTATTATCCTTTAATGTCTGGAAGATCTTTTGTGATGACCCCTCTTTCATTTCTAGTATGGGTCATTTGAGTTTTCTCTCTTTTTATTTTTGATTAGTCTGCAAAGGAGTGATTGATCTTTTTTTAAAGATTTTATTTATGTATTTGACAGAGGCAGAGAGACAGGGAACACAAGCAGGGGGAGT
This sequence comes from Neogale vison, assembly GCF_020171115.1. NCBI lineage: Eukaryota > Metazoa > Chordata > Mammalia > Carnivora > Mustelidae > Neogale > Neogale vison. Next base: position 135,962,596 of record NC_058102.1, on the reverse strand, counting down.
GGGAGAGAGAGAAACAAGTTCCCTGCTGAGCAGGGAGCCCGATGGGGAGCTGATCCCAGGACCCTGAGATCATAATCTGAGTCAGAGGCAGAAGCCTAACAACTGAGCCACCCAAACACCTGAAGTGATCAATTTTATTAAAAGAACAGCTATTTGTTTCATTGATTGCCTTTATGTTTGGCTGCTTTCCTTTTTATTTCTGGTCTTTATGATTTTTTCCTTCTGATTTTTTTAGGTTTAATTTCCTCTTCTTATTTAACTGCTTAATTTTTAAGCTCTTAATTAGCCATTGACTTGAGACCTTTATTTTTTCTTATATAAAGTTTTATTCTGTATATTTCCTTATAAATACTACCTAAACTACATCCCACAGATTTTGATATGTTTTCATGCAAATTAATATATCTGAAGATTTTCCAGTTACCTTTCTTTTACTGATTTCTAGTTTAATTCCATTGTATTAAGAGAAGATGTTTTGTATGATTTTAGTCGTTTTAGCTTTGTGAATGTTTGTTTTATATCCAGAATGTGGTCATTTTGGGTGATTCTTTTTTTGTGTGCATTTGAGAAGAATGGAAGTTCTGCTGCTGTTGTGTAGTACATCGTATAACTGTTTTGTTAATTTGGTTGATAGTATTACTCAGGTATTCTATATTATTAATTTTTATGTACTTATTTTGTTGATTACTGAGCAAGGAGTTTTGAAGTCTCATAATTCTGGATTTACTTTTGCTTTATGTATTTTGAAGTTCTGTTGTTTGGTGAATACACAAAGTTGTGTTGACTCTGTTGTTATGTATCTCCCTCTTCAGGTCTGATAGTGTTTGTTTTGAAGTCCATTTTGTTTGATTTTTAATGTAGTCACTCCTGCATTTTTTGATTGTTGGTTGCATGGAAAGTGGGTTTTTTAATACCACAAATACTTGGTTTTCCTTTTCTGTCCAGTCTGATGATTTAACTGAAGTTTTAAAATCATTTTTATTTAATGTAAATAGTGATAGTTGAATTTGTTTTATTTTTATTTATTTTTTATTAAAGATTTTATTTATTTGACAGACAGAGATCACCAGTAGGCAGAGAGGCAGGCAGAGAGAGAGGAGGAAGCAGGCTCCCTGCGAGCAGAGAGCCCGATGCGGGGCTCAATCCCAGGACCCCAAGATCATGACCTGAGCCGAAGGCAGAGACTTTAACCCACTGAGCCGCCCAGGTGCCCCGATAGAGTTGAATTTAAATTTACTGTCTTCTTGTTTCTTATTTGTCCCATTTGTTCTTTGTTTTTTTTTTCCTCTTTTTCTGCCCTTTTTGTATTAATTGAGCTTTTAGAAATGATTCTATTTTATTTATGTTTTTTGTTAGTTATACTTCTTAAAAGTTTCATGGTTGCTGCCCTCAGTTATTTAATGTATATCTCTAGTTTATCCTGTCCAACTTTAAATGCTATCTTACCATTTCATGACTAGTTTAAGAACCTTACATGGTGCACCTTCAATGCCTCTCCCTTCCCTTGCCATTATTGTCGTGCATTTTACTCTTGCATGGTATTAACTCCTCAACACATTGATACGACTTTTTTATAATTATGTTCAATTAGCCAACATAAAGCACATCGTTAGTTTTTGATGTAGTGTTCGACGATTCATTAGTTGCATATAAGACCCAGTGCTCATCACAACACATGTCCTCCTTACTATTTTTGCATTAGAGAGTCAATTGTATTTTAGAATGATCAAAAACAGCTCAAAGAATTTCTACAGATATTCATTTCTCTCTGTAGATGTGAGATATTCCTTCTGAATGAAGAACTTCATGGATATTTCTCTAGCATGGGCCTTCTGGCAGTGAATTCTCTGCTTTTGTTCATCAATGAAAGTCTTATTTTGTCTTTATTTTTGAAAGCTTTTTTTTTTTTTGTCTCTGTTTAGAATTTTGAGTTGACAGGTCTTTTGTTTTAATACTTTAAAGGTCTTATTCTCTTTTCTTTTGACTTGCATTGTTTTGGATAAGTCTCTTTTGTTTTGGTTCTCCCTCTGTGTTTTCTGTCTCTGGCAAGATATTCTCTTTATCCTTGGTTTCAGCCATTTGTACGTGGTGTGTCCCCTTCGATACACTGAGTTTAGATTTTTCTGGTGGTGGTGAGCAGGAATAGGTCCAGCCCTGCTGTTGTACCCTTATGTGCTGCAGCAGGGGGAGGGAGAGGCAAGCTTAGGAACATCACATTTCTGTCAGACTAGCTCCAACAGGAACCAGTATCCTAAGGTGGCCGTTCCCCAGTGTATGTCTTAAACAGCACAAGTTAGATGCGTCAATGACTTCCTTTTCTGAAGTTATCACCAGTGTTAATTTTCAGATAGTACCAGATAATTCAGAAGCGATATCACTGTAAAAATTATTTTTGTTTTTTGTACATAAAGGATGTTAGATTCAGTGAAGAATGGGACAAAGAAAAGGAGCTTAATGAGGCACCTAAAAAGGAAGAAGAACCCACCCTTCAGAAAGCTCTTCCTGCTTCAGGCAAGAGTGTGCTGGAGAAGAACCAAATTAATTTTGGGAAGAGTCAAATGACCAAAAGATTAGAGCCAAGTTTAAACTGGAAGGCCACTGTCGATTTCAAAGAGTATGTAGAAATTTGCACGAGGGCTTTTCGGATACATCCTCAGTAACCATGTTTGCCTAACTTTTAGCTTAGATTTATGTCAGAGCAATGGCGTAGAGAGGAGATACTGACATCTTCCTCCAAAATACAGGCTGATCCCTCCCTGCTTCTCTTCATATTCCAGGTAGTAGGGCTTGGCATGAAGAGGGTCACATGTGGGCACCAGAACCCAGTTCACTCAGTCAGGGCAAATGTCACGTGAAAAAGATGATAAAAGACATGGAGAAATCTCACAGGCCATGTAAACACAGCAGTAGGGACCTGTTAAGTAAGTTCTAGGAGAATTTAGAATGATTAAAATTATGTGAAGTTAATCAGGGAAGTCTTGAGAGAGACAGTGTCTTTTAACAGAACTTTTAAGTAAATACCATGGAAAAGCTAGAGCCTCCTAAAAATTAACAGGCCTAAGAGAAGTGGACACTGATTTGATGAATGTCTGACAGATACAAGACTAGGTCCATTTAGGCCCTCTATAAATAGGTGCCAATGCACAGATTAACGCCCGCTGTGACATCAAGGCCAGTGACTTGAGCACTTTTTAAATTAGCAGAGAGGCTTACAAGTTTCAGTCCATTTTTAATGTTCCATGCAGTCACCTGATTGGGTTAAGAAAGAACCGCCTTCCAGCTGGTCACAGGGGACCCTCACCTGCAGGGATTGGGAACAGCAGGCTGATCATGTTTTGCAAGCAAACCCAGAGAGCAGGCTTGAAGAAGTCCCGAGGAAAGAGGAGATGCTCTCGCTCCTCTAATTCTCATCAGTCTTGAACTGTTTGATCTTTGTGACTCTATTTGAAGGAGTGGGAAAATGACACATAAATGGGCTGCTCTGTTACCTGGGAGGTGAATTTTTAAAATACCCTTTCCCGGGTGCTGACATTTTTCAATTATGAATTTACCTAATGGTGATGTGCCAAGGCCTGTGCTAAACCTGGGAACAGCTGGACAACCAGATCCAGGCGCTGCCGCGGAGTTGGTTGGAGACGGGAAGAGACCAGGCAGTTCTCTCCCAGGGCAGGAAGCACTGGAAGTAGAAGGCTCAGAGTGGCGGATCTGCACAGTGACAGCCGCCTGTTCCTCATAAAAGAAATGGGGGGCGAAAAGTTCCTCCACTATAGAAAGTACATGGCTGTGCTGGAAAGACAGAAGGGGCCTCACAGGTGTCAGATGGGGCTGGAACTTGTGTAGTTTTCTGTATTAGGAAAACACATCCCTGGGGTGCATGAAAACAGTGGGATCTTTGTATATATTTCTATGTTTAATTTTCTATTACTCCACATAAATTAATTTTAAAAAGTTAATATATTTGCAGTCACAAAAACGTACTGAGAGACACCCAAGAGGAAAGACACGGGGGAAAACTTGAAAGGTCTGGACCAATTGTTTCCCCAGGAAGAGCACAGTTAGTCCGGTAAGTGTCTGTTAACATGAGCCCTTCTTTAAAGCCTGGCCTAGTTCCCATGCACAGGACTAGTGTTCTTTCCATTAGAGCAGGGTCCTCTGACACCTGTACTGACAGCTACTGGTTATAAAAATGATAATGTTGAAAATCTTTAAATGCACTTATAAGATAACCTCTTAGTGAAGAGTACTTTGAAAGAGAGGGAGCTATGGATATAACCCGGTGCTGTTGGAGTGTTCTAGAAGTGTGAATTAGATCACATTGCTTGGTGGTGTTGGTTTCTTCTATCTCCTAGCTTATTTTCAGACTAATTGTTCCATAAATTAATGAGAGGCAAGTACTGAAGTCTCCAACTATAACGGCAATTTTTCTGTTTCTCCTTTTAGTTCTATTTTTGCTTCATGCATTTTGTAGCTCTGTTGTTTGGTGTGTACATGTTTGGGATTGATATGTCTCCATGATTATGTAATTTCCCTCTATGTCCCTTGTCGTTTTTCTTTTTATTGATGTTGACTTAATCCAATATTATATAGCCACTTCTGCTTTCTTTGATTGCTTGCATGGTCTTTTTTTCCCCCTCCTTTTCTTACAAACTAATAATATTGTATCATTATATTTGAAATGAGTTCCCTGTAGGTAGCATTTGGTTGGTTCCCTTTCCTTTTTCTTTTTGGTTTATTAAGCTAAACTCTTATCAATTGGTGTATTTAGATCATTTACCTTCAATGTCATTATTACGTTAGGGCTTGAATTTGTCATTATATATATATTTTTCTGTTCATTCTTTCTGTTTTTCATTCTGTGATTTTCTTTTTCTCTCCCTCCATTCTCTCTAACCCCCTCTTCCATGAAAGTCCTTTTCAATATATTCCATTTTGGAGCATGGTAAGAGAATGGGTAATTTTTAACAATTTTTGAGATTCTATGATTCTCTTAGTTCTTCTAGATCTTATTGAAATCTTAGGTTTTAGCAGGCCTTCTGGGATACCACATTGGTGGGATAAGATGTGTGCTGCCTCCTCAGGTGAGACAAGGAATTACAAGTTTTCAAGCAGGCCTTCATTGACACTTGGGGAGGTGGGTGAGGGGCTCCTTATTATTTCTTAGTGGTAATGGAAGTTCAAGCTCTGTTGTTACCACCCTGTCTGTGAGAGGGAGGAACACCCTGTTAATTTGTCAGTGGGGGTTGGGGTTGGTGAAAGTCCTGACTCGGCATTAGGCCTCCTCTGATACCACCCAACATGGGGATTAGAGAGCTTTGCTGTAGTCTGACAAAGTTAGAACACCAAGCTCTCTGCTTGGCCATTGCTCGCAGAAGTGGGGTTAGGCCACCGTGTTTTCTGTGGTGTTGACTAGAATAGATCATTTGTTGCCTAAAAGTTTTCTGTCTTATTAAGTTGCTCTTTTTCTGGTCCTCTGAGAAGAAAGAGCAGGCTTTTCTTAGGTCGTTTTTTTTCCTGTGCCCACTGGTGTTTCTGCATCACCCTCTTCTCCAGTACCCAATCTGGGATACATGAGACAAAAAGAAAATCCAAGTAACTCACCATTGTGTTGCTCCTCCAGTCTGCAGATCTCGATATAGTCTTTCTTCTTCTTTCTACCTGTTAGAGGCCTCTCATGTTTGTTTTATATACAATATCCAGGATTTTTATGTACTTAGTGGGAGGATTAAGGAAAAGTATATCTACTTCATCTTTTCTGAAATAAATGTTTGGCCATAAGTGTTTCAATTTTAAATCAAATTTTAGTGAGTCAGAGAAGCCTAGAGTGATAGATAAGGGTAAAGGGGTAGTATATCCAAGCAACAACCATGACTCTGACAAAAATTAGAACTTCTCCATGTTTCTTCTTGCTTAAGGGGATATAATTATGTGGTAGAGAAGTATCTCTTAAGGTGGAGTCCCTAACTCAAAGAAATATTGAGGTTTGCTTCTTTTTACCTCCTGAATATATGGTTGCTGTGGGGCAGGACAGGATGGGAACCTTATAAAATAGGGAAAGCCATTTAAAGTAATAGGTCAACAGATTCATCAATGGAAAAAGAGAACAGCTTCCCTCTGGGGTACTGATTTTTTTAATGTGATGTGGTGGTAATGGAGGTAGACTCAGTGCACTCTGCTCTTACCTCCAGAAGCTTTTTAGTCTAAGGGAATGTATATTTATAGATTCTCCAGGGAATACAGGTTAATTTAGAATATATTTCTATCTCATACCTTTGAATTACGTTACACTGATTCTTAAGTCAGCCTTATCTACCAGATTTTGCCTTGTAACCGACCCAGGTTTCCTGCCATTTGTTGAACCAGAGAATACATTACCCCGACACCCATCACATGGCTTGCTGAATTGAACAGGCACTTCAGTTCCGGAGTCTTAAGGTTTCTCTGCAGTTTCTCTCCGCTGTAGCCCAGATGACACAACAGTGCCATTCTGCCTGACTCTCTCTGCCACAGCACCTTTGAGAAATTTTTTAAAAATCAGAGAATGTTAAAAACTGGTGAAACTCAATATTTAATTTGTATTGTTTCAATTCAGTAAGTAAACTTCAATAAATACAAATACAATTCAATAACTAAATTTAAGTAAATACAAACACAAATAACCCAGGTTATTTAGCCACTATGTCTGGTGCTGCCCTTTTGTACAGCACAGCCATTGGACATACACTTGATGCCCTTGTACATTTCTTACTATTTTCCTTGTTGTTATTGCATGCAAAGCGATAATAATGACCTGTACCTGGTATAGAGACAGGGGTTCATTCATCTCCTCACTTAGATCTTACCAAAGATCTTCTAGAACTCAGATGTTGGTATCTTTTTCATTGCTTATGTTCATATTGCTGAAATATTAATGATTATAACTACATCCATGTTGTAGCATAAATATATTTATTACATGTGGTGGTTGTTATTGTTCTTAGTAAGAGTGCTGAGAAGATTGAGGAGATTATCAGTGAGAGTTCCTCAGAGAGTGAGGAAGATGAAGAACCACCTGATCATCGTCAGGAAGCAAATGCAGATTTGCCATCGGAATACTGGCAAATTCAGAAGCTGGTGAAATATTTAAAGGTAAGACAGACCTTTCGTATTGTGTTTACAATGATTATTTTAATTCTTCTGCCAAAAATGTATATTCTGCTTCCAATTTTGTTATGTTTCTTTCAAGTAAGGTGCATGGGGGAAGGTCTAATTACCCTGAAGATAGCAAGGTTAGTTCTCGTGTTGCAGTCAGGCTGCCTGGTACCAGCCTTCTCCCCTGGGCCACAGTAGTGAGCAGATACTGACTTACCCACCATTTTACAACTTGTAGTATAGTGTGGCGGCAAGAGCTTGGATTTTTTTGAAGCTGGACTACAACTAAATTCTAGGCTGTGTCACTTACTAGCAGTATGGCTATTGGTTGTGGTTTTGAGCCTTATTTTTCTTAACCTATGGAATAAAGTTAATACCTGCCCTATAGGAATTCTTTAGGGTTGGAAACACATATTTGAAAGATGTGGCATAATGTTTGGTACATTGTATGTGCTTAAGATATGTATCAGTTCCATTTCATTTCTCTCAATGTAACATGTATGAAAACATGTTACATAATAATGGCCTATATAATGTATTTAAGACTTGAATATGAGCAGGGCAAGGGAAATGATTTGCCGAAACCCAGATTAATATTAATGGATAACTGATACTGGTGGTGTCTAAGGTAGGCCAAGTCTAAAGCTGTAGTTGAGAAGTACTTGTAAAGACAACATTTTTAGTTACCTCATAATTCCTCCAGCTTTTCTATGTCTTTGATCAAATGAACCAAGGGCATTTGTCAGTGGCTTTGCATATGTAAAGATATTATGTGGCTCTTAAATTACCTAAGGGTACTTTTCTGATGTCTTTGAGGTCCTTCAAAGCTGACAGGTAAAATAGTTTATATGCACATTTTTGTGAATTCAACAAACACCCTCTGCATGGACACAGCCTAATAGCTGAGAAAAGTTCCTTTTGCAAGAAAAATATTCCCCCTTTCTTAGCATGACCCCAGCTGCAATTCCCTGCATTTCTCAGAAAAAAATTCTGTTTTCCTGAATCTTGAATCCAAGAAAAATTAGTCAAGAAATTGGGAAATTGGGAAAAGGTATTCTAATTCTCCATGGTGACATAGATTTCAATGGCCAAACCAGAATCTGGGCAACAAATAAAATATTTACATTGTTAAAAAAGGACAGGAGCTTCTATGAAGCAAATCCTAATGCCCCCCTTGGCCATAGTTTTGAAAGCTTCTTAACAATTTGACCAATGTCAGTGCAAAATAAAAGAAATTTTTTGTGTGTGTTTGGAATATTTGTCGTGAAACAAAAATCAAGACCATTGGGATAGTTAATGTTTTGTTTTAAAATTTCATCTTATAATAATAATATCTTATAAATCGTAAATATTTTTAGATCATCTTTCAATTTTAAAATGGCTTTGACTTGGGATTTTGTGGTCATCTTGCCCTGTTTTAGTATTATCAGATATCAGGTAGAGTTCATTTTTACATGTTATTGCAATTGATACATTTAAGGGTTTTTTTTAATTTTTAATAGAAAATCTCTGAAATTTTTAGCATCTTGATCACAAAAAAATGATTTATTTGTTATTATTATGGAAAATGTTCACTATTATGGTCATCACTATTACCTAAAAGCATACAAATAAAATTTGAGAAAAGGCATGGAATTAATTATTTCAAGAATTCCTGAGAATTTGGGGGAATTTTGATTTCTTATTCCAGGAGCTTGAATATTCATACCTATCGGGAATTTGGAAATTCTAGCAGGAGCACAAGCTGCAGTTCGGGCCCCATGGTCAGACACAGTCCCCTGGTAGGCATCTTCTCCTACAAACCATGCAGTCAAAACACTAGCCGAACTCACCACTCCTATCACCAATGTCCAGACTCAGGAGACCTTCCCAGTGGTACCCCTGCTCCTTCACTGAACAGTGGATCTTCCCATTCTCTCTCTTCTCATAAAGCACATGTCACTCTGGCAAGAAATGGCACTAGAAAACTTCGCCACCCAGGCTTGGAACACCTTGAGCCAGATGGGTGCTGCAGCTCAGACATAACCTTTTGGAAGAAGATTGTTAAGAACCCTGGTGTTTATCCAAAGAATTCTGGTCTCTTAACTCTATTCCATTAGTCAAAGGAAATAGTCAATGGGGCAGAAGCAGGGATGGGCCAGGCGGCAGACTAACAGAGCAGTTAGAAGCATGACCTTCCATGCTGGAAACACTCTGCTTGAGTCCGTGGTCTGGCCTCTTACTGGCTCAGCAGCCTTGAGGCAGTTCACTGACCTCTCAAAGCTTCAGTCTTCTCACTGGTCAAGGTGGCAAAAATAAAAGTTCTCATGTTTTAGGATTATTATGAATTTCAAATAAAATCCAACACATGTTAAGTGCTTTGCAGAAAGTACTCAAGACTTGTTAGCAATAACTACGACTTCTATTACAAATTATTACTGTAGACAATATATGGCGTGGACTCTTCTTGACTTGCACATCTGGCCCTCAATTTTTGCTTTAAATTTTCTAGTAACCAATAAAAGGAGGGAAATGTAGTGAGTTAATACAGTGAGGGAAAGGCTCTTACCCTCATAAGGTAAAAATAGCCCAGTTGCCAATGCATGTAACTGATCCTGGGACTAAGAGCAGAAAGAATTTTCTCCCTGAGGACTTAATGAAGCAGACAGTGAGTGTGGTAGTGAATGACATCCTTAATAATATCCTCCCAGTGAACATGGCAATGAGAGTTTCTCATAATAGCCTAACTATTGAATAACTGTCTTGAGTTTTTCAACTATTTAGGATAAGTCCATTTAATATGAAGCCAAAAAGGGATGCACTATTTCTGTCCCAGAACAGCTAAGGAAAACATTTATTGATGAAGTGCTACTTAAGCTTGCACAAGTTAGTCATCAATAAATCATGTGCGAATGTGATACTTTTGGCCAGACAGTAAATTGCTTGGAATTATTATAGTTCCCACAGGTAGATATTCTTAACATAGCCAATAAAAGAAAAAGTATATCTACAAATGATTTCAAGCTTTTTGACACAGATAAATGTTTTATATGGGGACACGAAAGGATATTAAAAGTCTATGAAATGCAAAATTCAATGTCTCCAGGTAATCTCAAAATAAATACACCTGACATTTTAATTTGCAAACTTATGCCTTAAATGTAGGCTTACACTAGCAGAGAAATGTTAATGTTGACCTGACTTTCTACTTACCATTTTCCAAGTACAGCAATGTCTGATTGTTTAAAAAAAATTTTTTTTGATGAGCTCATTAATACCCAAACAGGTCAACGAACTATAGCTTGTTATTTATCCAAAGCTATGAGCTCAGATCTTGGCATATAAGTAAAGGGAGTTTGTATTTAATTATTTGGCTTTGACATACATTCATTTCAACTTACAAGTTTTATATACATATATATTCTTTTAATCTGGATTTTTAGAACACAGTTTAATTTTTAAACTAATGAAGACCTTGCATTTTTACTCACCAACCTTCCAACTTCTGTTCCCCCAAATGACTGGTGACACTGTGCCCTAATTCTAAATGAAGCAATAAACCACCTTTTCAGCTTCCTTAGCGAGAAACACTTACATTCTGCCTTCTGCTATCTTTATGGTTCAGCTTGTCTGTCCTGTCAGCTATGTGAATAGAAGGACCATATTAAACTCATTTCTGTGTCTTGCGGGGTGTCTAGCCAGTGAGCACAGGCCTACCTCTCCATCCTCTGCTCAGAAGGTGTGAGGGGGAGAGAGTGGGTTCCCAAGGGGTGAGGCTGAGCTGTTCTTCATGCTCAGCTCCTGGAGAACTGTTTTTCCTCCCTCTGAGCCAGAGTCATTCCTTCTGCTGTTGATGTCTTCCCCGCTTTCTCTTACTCTTTCTCCTCCTTCTCCTGTTCCCTTTCTCCTTGTAGATATGCCATTTAGTTGCTATATTTGCTAGCTTTCTGTGAATATTTTCTCCCCCTGGCCAGGGCTGCTTTAAATTCTCGCAATTAAAAATGTTTTGCTCTGGATAGATTCCAGTGATCGGGGAAGATAGATTGTTAAGATGTGTGCCCTACACTAATTCTGTGAGTTTTTGTAAAAACGCAGAAATTTTACTCATTACTCAACCAATTATGTGGAGAATGCCTTTGTGAAATCAGAGAGTTGCAGAATTTTATTTTGTTTGGAAATGTAGATTAGTCACAAGTATTATAGTATTCTAAATTGGTACAAATAGGTTCTGTTCAGTAGAGTGAGAGAAAAAGTTGAGAGGCTGTAACTCTCAGTAGATCTGCCTTTCAATCACACCGCGCACACAGTGTACATGTCATTAAACTGAAGAATGAATTTCCGGACACAAGGTTGCAAGCCTACTGAAATCCATTTCTATGGAGGTTAAAGGAGGGTTGGGGATGGAACTTAATACTGTAGGATAAATAAATCCGAGAGAAAATTGAGGAGATTATAGAGGGATGCCCAGAATGCAGTTGGTCAAGATTTTAGGTAGTTTGGAGGGATGGCAGAGCGTGGGTCTAGAATCATGCCTTATCTCCCTTGTAGGCATTTCCTTGTCACTTGAGGGTAAGGTGTCAGTCCTATCCTGACATCAGCTCCAGGCTCAGATGGGAGATTACTAGCCAGCAGCTTGTAGATGGCTGGCCCTGAAGTGCTTCATTCAGCTGCTCTTATACCTGACTCCTTGCTGCAATAATGGAAGAATCTAGGGTTAATCCCCAGGGCTGTGTTCCCAGGTGTGTCTCCTCCCTGCAGGAGGCCTATTTCTACACCTGGGATTTTCATCAGACCTCAGCCAGGGGTCAGGATGATGAAAGCAGAGTCCAGCAGCAGGTGGTATGCAGAAAGAGTCAGAGTGGGAAGAGACAGAAAGCCAGCTACGGGGGTGGTGGGGGCGGGGGGGTTGCACTGGGGGCCTGGAATAGGATGATGTCCTTGGAAGCAGCAAAGAAATGGCTAGGAAAGAAAACAGGCCAGTTTATGAGGAGGCTTTGGTTTGGGGCAGATTAACTTTGAAGAGAGTGAAATACCCAAAGAGAAACGCCCGTGCTGTAGTTAGAAATCAAAGACTGAGTATATGAGCCATGAATTATGCATAATGAAGAATAGGAGCAGGGTCTTCATTAGAAACCGAAGGACTGCTTCAGAAGCAGGGAAATGAATGAATGAGGGGGTGGAGCCTATGGGCTTGTTTTTGTCTTTTTATTCATGACCGAATATGACCTCTTTATACCACTTGGGACAGTGGCTGTCTCCCATTCGAGTTAGTGCAACCAAAGTAGTATTTTTAGATCAGAATTCCAGTGTTATCCCAAAGGCAGTCTTTCCTCAAGTATTCGTTTGCTATCTTACAGACTGCTTCATCAGCCTTAAAAAAAAATCTTAGCGAAAGTAACATTTTATTTGGTAATTTTATGCAACTAGCCAGTAGATAAAAAAGATTAATTAAAAAAAATTAAGCTGGAAAGTTTGAAAAAAAAAATGTTCATTTTTAAAGTTTCCTTCCAGCTGAAAGCTCCTACACACTAAGACCATAAGGATCTAGCCACGAGATCGGGAAACGATGCGCTTCTTAATGCCAATTCCCAAATGTGATTTCGTTCCTGAGTCTGTGATCTGTGCGATTTTCATCCCCGAGCCCCGGGGGATGGTGATGTAGTCCGGACACGTGTCACTCAGTGGAGAATCGCTAATGTAGGCTCCCGAGTGGCGGCGGGTGATCGCAGCTGGGCGTCGACACACGTTGACGTGGTGAGGGGCAGTGCCTAATTGTGTTATCATATTTGATCAAACTCATGAAACACTGGTGTTGATTTCACCTTGCATGTGTGCCAGGGGTCTTGCTAGTTATTCTTCTGTTAGGGATCTACAAATTCAGATTTCTCAGGCCATGAAAAGTACAGGTACTTGATGGCTTCCCCAGAAACCTCTCCCACCCCCAGCTTAGCTGTGACATCTACTTCATGACATCTCAAAGACGCACATCAGAAATTCCACAAGACTTCCCAAGAGACACTGTGGGCTCTGTCCTTGGCATGTTTTGGATGTCCCCTCTGGAAAGGGATTCACCACAGAGACATTTTGAAACTTTAAAACCTTTGACTACTTTTGTGGTGTTCAGTTCCTTAATGATCTTTCAGGAACTGATTAAAAACACACACACACAAGCACACACACACACACACAACCATCTTAATTGGTTAAGGAGTTCTTCTAAGTGGTAACTGGGAGTTATAGGATTTTTCACTGCAGGAATTTGATGTACTTTGCAATCAATTACAGTTAATTAAATTCCTTTCCCATTACTCAGGTTTTGGATATGGAGGAGCAGGTAGTGTGATCCTTGTTTCATTGGTGGAAAAGCTGAGAAATAGTTCACTCTGGGCCACACAGAAGGCGAGGCGGCTGCGGGCCAGGCTGGTGTCCAGGCTTCTATCTTTACTGCCTGTTGCCTGGTTATTCTGTCCCTCTGTCAAGAAACTCAGGGCCCAGAGGGCCTGCAGGCTTGGCTGTTGTGTGCTCCTATTTTCTCTCTCACTTGGTTTTCTTCATTTGAGTGAGAGACTAATTATACAGGGAGCATTTCTTTCTTTCTTTCTTTTCTTTTTTTTTTTTTTTATTTTAAGATTTTGTTTATTTGTCAGAGAGAGCACACAAGGAGGCAGAGTGCAGGCAGAGGCAGAGAGAGAAGTAGGCTCCCCGCTGAGCAAGGAGCCCGATATGGGACTCGATCCAAGGACCCTGGGATCATGACCTGAGCTGAAGGCAGAGGCTTAACCAACTGAGCCACCCAGGCGTCCCAAAAGGGAGCATTTCTTGACAAAGGACTTCAGTGTTCATTTCTGGAAGGCAGTATGAGAATCTGCTCTTTTGCTAAATGAAAGAGTTGGAGAAGACGGTGATAGGACTGTGTTAGTCGTGTTCAGCAGACTCTTTCAAAAATGGAAAATAGTGGTCACTGTTTATATATTCAAATAAACACCAGTAGTTAGAAAGGAAAATTACTCCCACCTTCGTGAGAAACAATCTCTAAGTTAATACATATGGCGTTGCACTGATGTGGGTTAACTTTAAAAGAAAATGTCTCCATGACAAAAAAGAGTTTTGTATTAAAAAGAAAAAAAAAAAAAGACCCAAAAAACCACTGCCTGTCAGAAATCACAAGATATTTTAAATTGCATCATCTAAAAAATTTCTTAGTAGAGTTTGCATTTATGCAAACGTACTCTTAAATACTGCAGTGTATGTCATGAACACGTTTTAAGTATTTGGATTACTTGAGATGTGTGTAACTTGTATGTTTATATATGACCCCAAAGAAAATTATCCCTTTTTTTATGACGAAGGAGGTAATGGAAGTGATGGAGAGGCTCCTCATCTCCACAGAGGAATCTATACTCTACAGATAAACTAAGAAGCTTTTTAGTCTTTGAGATATAAACTATTTTTGTGCCGTGGCTCTCATAAACAAGAGTGGAGAAAGGCAGAGAGAATTGGCTAAGTATGATAAAGTAACACTGCTGAATCGTAACAGCTTATACTACTGTTAGCTAGCACTGTACAACCACATCAACTTACCTACAGAAAAATGACATTAAAAATCTCAAGGGAGGTTTCTGAAGCTTTAACTCATTCATTCATTCATTCGTTCATAAATGCATATTGTCCAGCTAGAGTATAATGATATGATATCACGCATTGTCTATCCATACTCCTATGATTTTTGGTTACAAAGAATTTTGCTATCTAAGTTTTATGTAGCATTCTGTTCAGTTTTATGTAATCTGAAAATGTATGCAATCTTTTGGGGGAATTTGTTCCCTGATGTGTTGGCAGCTACACTATAGTTTGTTCCTCAAAGTATGCTTTCCCCCAAATTTATTTGAGAGGCTAAATAAATTGTAGGAAAGTAGCGTTGCCTAGTCCCAGTTTACATAATGCTCTAGTCTGCTACTTTTTATTTTAAAAACACACATTCATGTCCTCTTCTAGAAGCCTAAGCACACTGAAGAATTTATAAATATAAGAGTTCAGGAGTAAAAGGTACCAGATTTGGTATAAGTGATCTTTTCGTTTTATATACTTCCTGCATATACTTCTGTTGTACTCATGATTAGAAGTTGTGTATTTGTAGGACACGTATTAAGCTCCAGGCTCCTTTCTGGTCCTTTGCTACTCCACACAAGCAACGGCTGCAGTTCCTTTCCCAGCTCCTGCCCTCTGGGTGGATGTGGCTGGCTGTGGCCTCCTGATATTTCTGCGACATGCAGGGCTTAGCAGAAGCATGTGTTCCTCTTCTAGTCCTTCCCGTATTTAAATCAGTAAAATCTTATAAAAATAATACATTAACATATGCCCTTGGTAAAATTTAAGCCGTGACGAAGAATAACAGGGAAAGCCCCCTTCCCGGTGTTTCTGTGTATATACATACACATATATAATTTTTATACACAAAATGAAGTCCTACTACTTATGCGACATTTTGATTTCTGTATGTCTTATTGTATTGTATATACGTGTCTTCTCAGTGATCTTCCATGTCCGCCTCAGTCCTTTTAATTACCACGTAGTAGGCTACTATATGTATCTGTCAATAATTCTTGTAACAGTTCCCTTACTGGTAATATTTTGCCTTGTCCCCCAAATCGACTTTTATTATTACAACATGGCTGCAGCAGATTTTTTTTTTTTTTTACATATTCTTTGGATATGTAGCCTATTTCTGTACGAGAGATTCTCTGAAGTGGAATTGCCTGGGTCAAAGAGTATGGGCATTCAAATTTTGATAGTTCTAATGGGGAGGTGTTGTTAAATAGGTGCAAAGTTTTAGTTTCACAAGCTCTGGAAAGCTGCACAGCATAGTTAACAATATTGAATTGTATGTTTGAAATATGTAAGAGGGTATTGATCTCATGGTAAGTATAAATACCGCAAAAAGGAGGAAGCATAAGAAAACTTTTGGAGGTAATGGATGCGTCTGTTACCTTGATTGTGGGGATGGTTTCACAGGTGTACGCAGATGCTCAAGCTCATTAAGTTGGTTACATAAATATGTAAATTTTTTGTGTATCAATTCCACCTTAGTAAAGGGATTTTAAACAAAAAAATATACACACACTGAAGTTTGAGTACTCCACCAAAATCTTCTAAATTGAAAGGGAAATAATGAAAAGTAATCAACCAACCAACTTGGTTTGTATAAAAAATTTTTGATGGCTCCTTACACAAAGCAAATGTTGATTTATACTTAATTAATAAATATCAAAGATTGTCAACCTTGAATGCAGAGTGAAATCAGTCAGGCTCCTAAAAACAAAACAAAACAAGGAACCTGATGCCCAGGTAACATTCATGGACGTTTTAAACGAATCGGTCTGAAATGAGGTCTAGGCATCGATGGTCTTTAAAATCTTTCCAGAGTATTAAAATTGTTTGTCCAGAAATAAGATTCACTGTTACAAATTCTCACTAACCTACAGTCTTTTTTTATTTTTTATTTTGGCCAATTTCAACTGGGGGGGGTGTATCTTGTGTGAATTTGCATATTCCTGATTACTTGTGAGGTTGGTAAATATTTTTATGTTTCTAATAGCCATTGTATTGTATACCTTGCCTATTTTTCTGTGGTTGTCTTTTGATTCTTAATGCAAATTAATCCTTTGTTATATTATTTTCAAATATTTTCTCTTAGTTTGTCATGTCTTTTTGTCTACTCTTCGAAAACTTTTAAATTGTACATTGTACAACTGTACATTGTACTATACTGACTTTCCTTCATGGCTATATTATAAAGTTTTGTGTCTTAGGAGCTAGGAAGGTTTTTCTGAAGTCATTCCAAAAGAACAAAAAATTTTCTATTTCTTCCTGGTAGGTTTATAGCTTAAAAAAAAAAAATTCAGATCCTGAATCCATCTTGATGTCATTTCACAGGGACAGTGTGAGGTTGGGATCGAACTTTACTACTACTACTACTTCTTCTTCTTCTTCTTCTTCTTCTTCTTCTCCTTCTCCTTCTCCTTCTTCTTTTAATGGGGAGTCCATTGTTTCAACACAGATTATTCATTCCTCCACTTTTTCAGTGATCTGAGATATTACCCTTATCAAGTATTGTCATCTCGTATGTGAGAGTTTGTTTCTGGATCTTTATTACATTGAGTTATTTGGATGCTCCCCTGCCAGTTCCATGCTCTTTTAATTACTGTAACTTTGGTGTATTTTATATTTGATCATCCAGAGAGCTTTCTCAAATTTTTAAAACTACTTTTTGCATATTTTTCATTCAAGGTCATTTTTAGAAAAGTTGAAAATCAAATTAAAAAAAAAAAACCTCAAAAATGCTGTTGAGGATTTTGGTCGGTCTATATGAATTTATAAATTACTTTTAGGTAAATTGTAATATTTTTCAAGTTTTTATTTAAATTCTAGTTAGTTAACCATGGTGTAATATTAGTTTCAGGTGTACTACTTAAGTGAATCAACACTTACATACAACACCAGTAGCTCATCACAACAAATGCCCTCCTTAATGCCCATCCCCTACTTAACCCTTATCTCCCTCCCCCTTCCCTCCTGGTAACCGTAAGTTTATTCTCTTAGTTAAGGCTCTGTTCTATGTTTTCCCTTTCTTTTCCCTCCCCTATGTTCATTTGTTTTGTTCTCAAATTGCTTATATGAGTGAAATCATATGGTATTTATCTTTCTCTGTCTTATTTCACTTAGTATTGTACTCTCTGGCTCCATCCATGTTTTTGCAAATGGCAAGATTTCACTCTTTGATGTTTAAGTAATATTCCAAAATATATATACATATATACACATTTATATACATATATATGTATATGTACACACATACACACACACACACCACGTCTTCTTTATTCATTAATCAATGGACATCTGGGCTCTTTCCATAATTTGCCTATTGTTGATAATGGAGAGTATGTACCCCTTTGGATCATATTTTTGTATCCTTTGGGTAAGTATCTAGTAGGGCAGTTGCTGGATCATAGGGTAGTTCTATTTATAACTTTTTGAGGACCTCCCATACTGTTTTCCAGAGTGGCTGCACCAACTTGCATTCTCACCAACAGTGTAAGAGGGTTCTCCTTTCTTCACATCTTCACCAACATCTGTTGTTTCCTGTGTTGTTAATTTTACCCATTCTGACAGGTGTGAGGTGGTATTTCATTGTAGTTTTGATTTGTATTTCCTGATGATGAGTGATGTTGAGCACCTTTTCATGTGTCTATTGGCCATCTGGATGTCTTCTTGGAGAAATGCCTGTCTGTATCTTCTGCCCATTTTTAAATTGGGTTATTTGTTTTTGGGTGTTGAGTTTTATAAGTTCTTTATAGATTTTTTCCTGCGTTGTCAAAAATTAATTGACCATATAGTTGTGGGTCTGCAAATTTTAATAACATCAGTTATCCTATTCAGCAATATGGTATGACCATTCATTTATTTTTAAATTTTGATGTATTTTAGTAAAACTTTATAGCTTCTTTTCCATATATTTTCAACAAATTTCTTGTGAGATTTATTCCTTGATATTTTTGTTATTATTTTACCAATAGTGGCATAAGAATATTTTCCAAATTACATCTTTTGATTTATTATTCTTAGTATATTGGGGGAATTACTCATTTTTTAATGTCTTCCTTACATCCAGTCACTTTATTGAGCTACTTCTATTAATTATCATAATTATTCAGTGTACTCTTCTGAATTTTTTAGGAAGGCAGTCATATTTGCTACAACTTTTTCCTCATTGCAGTGACTAGGACATTCCAGCAGATTATCTATTTCGGTAAATGTTCCATGTCTATTTAAAAGGAATGTGTAGGGAATGCTTGCATTGTTCCGTACCCATTCCCAATAAAAATTCTCAGCAAGCTTGTAATGCAACAGTCTGAGTCTAATTTCTTTTTTCTTCTGGCACAGCATTTTCTCATTTTCTTTCCTGGAGTCCTCTTGAGTCTCATCGCTTGAGTCTGAGGTTTATGAGTGCTGAATCATCAGTATAAAGTCGGTTTGCAAATAAACAGAAGGCAAAGCAATGCATTTTACTACCTTGACTTACGTGGTCATATGCCACTCACTTTGAGCATTGACTTTTTACTGTCTCTGATCC
Source organism: Neogale vison (assembly GCF_020171115.1). Lineage (NCBI taxonomy): Eukaryota > Metazoa > Chordata > Mammalia > Carnivora > Mustelidae > Neogale > Neogale vison. Next base: position 135,943,356 of record NC_058102.1, on the reverse strand, counting down.
TGGGAGATGAAGAGTATCTGTAAGCCAACCTCTGTGCTGGGTGCCAGGCCCTCTGTCATCATCAATAAATAGTCACTGGCGGGCCTTCACTTCTCTTGCTCTCAGAGTGGCATGTTTGGAGGAAAAAATGCTGAGAACACCGAAAGCCAGCCGGATGGCTGTGTGATGGCTGTGTCACCTCACCGGGTCTCACCTGCTGCCCCTTGATTGCAGACAGCGGGGAGCACAGAGGGGTCTCCACTCCAGATTGTGCCTCTGCCTGCCTCCTTATCTCACTGTTACCATATGGGACTCTGACGGGAAGCTCCGAATCATGGCCCTGTGAGCAGGTAGCCCACCAGAGCTTTGTCTGCTAGCTTTATAGTATCCTTTTCTAAAGCACATTACTTGAAGTCTTTGTGACACATAATGAGTCACCTTGACCTCTTAATCCCAGTTACCTCTTGTCGGGAGAGCTGCAGTAACCTGCATGGTCCCCACATGTCCCATTTGTCCCCTCCTTGCCCCCTCTAGGCTCTTCCGCTGGAATGATCTTTTAAAAATGTGCTCAACTCATGTGAGTCCTCCCCCTCTTCCCCAAAACAACATCCTTGAATATTTCCTATCAATCTTGAATAAAGTTTTTAAAATCCTCAACCTGACCTATGGGCCCAGCAGATTCCTTTGCCCACCTAGTTTTTCAGCTGGTCTTGGACCATTTGCCACGCTCTGGGTCTCAGCCACACTGGCCTTCGTGAGGTCTTAAACAGGCCACGTTCCACGCCTCCGCAGGGCTTTACACATACTGTTTCCTCTGACTGGCATGCCTTTCATCACATCCCTCCTCCTCCTCCTCCAGGGAATGCTCCCACTCTGTCCACACCTCGGTCCAGACATGCTTTCCTCAGGGAAACCTTTCCTGAGGTCCAGGCCCAAAGTCCCCTACTGCAAGCTTCCATAGCCCTGTGCTGCTCTCCGGATAGCACTGCTTAGAGTTTTTCATTTATTTGGATGGGCTTCAAAAATTAAAATCTTTCTTCTCCACAAAACTTGATGAGCTCCACAAGGCAAAGACCAGGTCTGTTTTTATCCTCCAGGATGTGTCTGGTTGCTGGAATCAGACTCGGTGAATAATAAGTGGGCAAATTTGTTGAATGAAAGAATTAAGAAGTGGTTGGAGGCAGCTGGCTCCCTGATTTAGTCTCAAATACATTCTTCATCTCATCTTTGTAAATGTTTATTTCTCTGTTGTCAGCAGTAAGGGAACTGGAGGTAGGTTTAAATCTATATACCAGATATGGTAATACTTTTTTATTTCAAAGATTTACTTAAAACAATGAGAAACATTATTTAGAAAAGTGTCCTCTACTGAACTTCTCTTTCTAAAAGAAATTTTGAGGAAAATGAAGGAAAGCAACATTCATTCAACTTTTGCATGTTGGAAATGTGATTTTGACAATGAACAAAAGCCTCCTGGTCCTAGAAAGGAATGCAAACTGCGAAGTGTCCGGAGGCTGACAGAGCCTGGAGATGTCTGAGGAGAAGCAGGGGCGGAAGACAACGAGCAGAAGACTTATATTAATTTAAGAAGTGGAAAAGCTTTTTGGAAGCATTCTTCAAAACTCTTCAGAAGCTATAAAATAATATTTTACTATGTTTTCTCCAGCTCTTTAAAGTTCACAAATGCAAATACGTGATAAAATGTGAAAATAAGTATTGGCAACTAATTACATTCTCAGGGGAGATTTAATTGAAAAATGAGCATATTTGCACTGCTTCTCCTTAGTAAGATGTTTATGGCATCTGGTCAAAGCAGAACAAACATTTGAAAATCCTTTGACATAGCTGGTATTTAAAGAATAGCAATTGGCTAACATTTGTGGCTCTGTATGTTGAATATTTTGGCTCCCATCCTCCTGGTATTCATTCTGAAAGATTTATAATCCTTTGGGGAGTGTGGTCAGTGACAAGAGTTGAACTAAATCCTGAAATGTGGAAAAACTAACTTTCCCTAATATAAAACTGTTCTAAAAAAAAATCTCTCAAGCCTATGAATATGTTTCCAGATTTTCAGAAAAAGCTGATGATTTAGAGAATTTTTTTTCTATAAGGATCTAACTTCTTAATGATAAATGTAAATTTCCATCCTTTGGCTTCAAAATTGGCTTAGAGATAACTCAGGAAAATATAACCTCTTACCTTTTGGGCATCTACCACAATCACAAGACTCTTTAAAAATGTCGTATCATTGGTTATGATGCGTATGATGAAATAAAGTACGAAAGATAGAAATAATCTAGAAAAGAAAAATTTAAGAGACCTCAAAATGAAATAGGAAACAATGACTGTGCCGAATGTGTAAGTAGAAAAATGCTACCAAAGAAAATACAACGCAAGAACAGCAGTCAAGAAGGTCCTCCATCACGTGGAACTAAGAATGTCGGGACAGCACATTCTCCTTCAGGGTTTGACATGCGTGGGTGGACTCTCTTGGCTTGAGTGAGGCATGACATGTTTTGACGTCTTCTCGCTTTCAAGTCACACTTGAATCTGAAGCCACTGCCTCAAGAACTCTGTCTGAAGCTCCGCGTTTGCATTTTTAAACTTTTAATGTGGGAGCCCAGCTCTGCTCCTTTGGGTACCCCAGGGGAATTTCCGGGTTCCTTCTAACCCATTTAAATTCAGCAAAAGGGCCTTGTTAAATAATTGTCTCTTCTGGCTCGCTCTCTCCCTCTCTCTTTTTTTTTTTTTTTTGCTTTTTTCTATGTTATTTTCTTGAATTACGGTTAGCATTTAGATTCTTCTCTATGGTTTATGAAATACCTGTCTTCTGTGTTTCTAAAAGTAAGACACCAGAAGTGCTACTGTGTGTGTTTATGGGAGGGTCCTGTACTCCCAAACAAGGGAGATTATAAAATTGAAAGTAATAAGTGAAAGACTTCTAATTTTTGTTTCAAAACCAACTGTAGGACAATTGGCGGTGTTAAAAATTTCTTTCAGTATTGAGAAAAAGTCATTAAAAGCCACAAGAACAAAACTCATTATTTTCAATGTAAATAAGAAAATGAAGACTTTTGCCATTCTCAACTTAATCTTGAATGTAGAGGACAGCCTGGATTACCCAGAAAGAAAATTAGTGTGTTGTCTGCACATTTTTAGAGATGTAGAGGGACTTTTCTGGAAGGGTTAAGAGGAAAGGCTGAAGTCTGTATTTTTTCATCTTTTTGATACCTGCCCTCTTATAATCCCATTTCAGTTTCTTGTTTTAAAAGTAACACATTGTGTTGAATTCACAAGAGGATTTGCATGTGTGCATGTGTGATATGTAGGAGGGGTTTGGGCTGCTTGAATATAATTTCCATTTTTGTCTTAAGTGTATATATTATAGCTATGAACATGTGTATATGATAGATATAACAATATCAAGTGATAATTAGCAAACGAGAATAAACATAATTTGTAGGCGTCTTTTCCTCCCAAAGGAGAGAGAGAGATAGTTGAGGCCATTCATACTATGTTTTGAGGTCAAGATCCAAGGCCATCTTTCATAAGCACCTTTTACAGAAACAGTTTACTCTTAGCTCCATTAGAAATACTGCTCTTGTGTCCTTTTTTTTTTTTTTTTTTTAGATTTTATTTATTTATTTGACAGAGAGATCACAAGTAGGCAGAGAAGCGGTGGCGGGGAGGGGCAGGCTCCCCGCTGAGCTGAGAGCCTGACGTGGGGCTCAATCCCAGGACCCTTAGATCATGACCCGAGTCAAAGGCAGTGGCTTAACCCACTGAGCCACCCAGGCACCCCCTGCTCTTGTGTCTTATGAACTATTTCAGCACTTACACTGGAACTCTTAGTTACCATTCAGTCTTAAAAGCAGGAGAAGTAATAAGTACTATGCAGTGTCCTTCAGAAGATTTTCAAAACATTAATGATGGGTGGACGTCACTCAGGAACTCCTAAAGTGAATTCTGATTATAATTTCCTGGCGGGTCTGTTTCACTGATTAATCACTCATTTTTTAAAAACCTCCCAGATTGTTTTACCTTAAAGGAGCCATTCCCCACTACCCTTGACATCTGGTGATTAGCTAAGCAGACGTTGATTGTGTGATTCTCTACATTGGGCCAGCATTGCGCTCTTGATACTGAAGGCTGCTGCTGCTTCTTTTTCTGCTTTCCCCTTTATCCGCACACTGAGTCATCTGCTGTTCTTAATGGACTCACCTCCTCCTCCCCAGTCCCATGGCCCTTCTCCCACTTACTCCCCAGTCCCAGGAGGGATCACTGTACCACTTCCCACATGGTTTCCCTTTCTCCAGGTTTTCCCTGTTCCAGACTGTTCCACATACATCTGTGAGAATCATTTCCAGGCATGGTTTGGACTGCACAGTACTCTGTTCAAGAACTACAGGGACTGCCTGTTACCTCGACATAAAACTTACATTCCTCTGTGGGTCTCTCAAGGCTTGCCCCTCGACTCTCTTTAACGTACTAATACCGCCTAATGCCCTCGCTGAGTAAAGCAGACAGACCAGCTTTAAATACTGACTCTTAATTGGAATAATGTTTTATGATACTCTGTAAAGCTTTTTCATGCTTCAACTCTACATGATTCATTTAACAAATTATAAGCCACTCAGAGAACTTAAAAAAAATTTAACGTACCATGTACGGGGAGACACATTTCCCAGTTCGTGGATTCATAGCCATTAAGTAAATTTCAATGGATGCGTGATCTTATTTAACCCTTCTGTGGCTTGGCGTCTTTGTAGGGAGGAAATCAGACAGCTACCGTGATTGCGTTGTGTTCAATGAAGGATTTCAACTTAGCGCAGGAGACCTGCCAGCTGGCGATCAGGGATGTCGGAGGCCTTGAAGTTTTGATAAATTTACTTGATACAGACGAAGTCAAGTGTAAGGTGAGTGGCTTACGTGACGCGGCTGATGACCCTCGTCCATACCTCCTCGCGCTTCTCTTTTTACTGATATGTGTCTGTCACTTCTGCCTCGTTCTTGACTTTGCCTGCTAGTCTCACTGAAAACTTGCTCCTTTGGCTGTTCACCACTCTTCTCTTCTTGGCTGTTCTTGTTTATCTTTTGGTTCTTTTCCACTAGTATGTGCTTCTTAAGTGATGAATGTTTGTCTGCATGATTGGAGAAAAGTAAGGAGGCTATGGGTAAGACCTGGGAATCGAAAGTCTTTCCTTAAAGAAACGTCACTGGGGAAGGATTTGAGGCCGACTTGGAATTTTTAAAACTCTAGCACTGGTTATGTATTAAGCCCTTATTTTCACCTCTAACTTCTATTTTCTCATTAGATTGGTTCATTAAAAATCCTAAAGGAAATCAGTCATAATCCGCAAATCAGACGTAATATTGTTGACCTTGGGGGCTTACCAATTATGGTTAATATACTTGATTCTCCACATAAGAGTCTGAAATGCCTGGCAGCTGAGACAATCGCAAATGTGGCCAAGTTTAGAAGAGCCCGACGGGCAGTGAGACGCCACGGGGGCATCACCAAACTGGTGAGTACTGCTGGTACCACCACCAGCACACCCCCCCCCCTGCCACCAAAACGTCACCTCCTTGCTGTCCTTCCTGGCCTCTTCCGGATGTTAAATATGTGTGTTCTGGGAACCTTCTTTTTGTGTAATGTCCTTGAAAATTATTGTTGTATATTGACGTTAGCAACTGGCCAGAAAACATGTCTGACCTTCTTTTTCAAAGAAACATATGTTTAAAAAAGAGATGTAATTTGCACCTACCGCATTGGTGGGAATACATTTGTGTGTGGCACGTGCAAAGTGGGTGAGGGGGTGGAGACCCTGTTAGAAAGGGCTCTGGTCATCCATTTTCTCTGCTGTGGTGACCTCACTATGAGGTCTGCCCCCCAAGGAGACCATCAGACCTGCAGATGCTTAGTCATCTCATTGTTACTGAAAACAGTGTGTTTACAATATGAGAGCGGTAAAGTCCCAGGAACAATGCCTCCAGGAAACGTGTAGTCAGCGATCAGTATTGCATTTTCAAAGTATATTTAGTGGCAAGGAATAAATGTATAAATAATATTATATAAAACTCCGACAGGATCAAAAACTGACTGACACCTATGATCAAAATTTTCAGAGACCTACCTCACAAGTCTGTAACAGCTTTTTTATAAAAACGTGAAATAAATACACAAAACTGTTCACAGCTCACAGTTTTTCACTTTCCTCTGAAATAACTATCAATTTTTCCTCATAATTTCCCACATTTGCCAATATGTTGTATAAGTGTTACCTTTATCATTAAAAAAATGGTTCTATCAATAACTATCCCTGAAAGAAAGAAGTGAGCATTCTGCTCAACACTCACGTCAAGGAGATACAGGGCAGTATGGAAGTGCCTTTTCATCCGCCTTTGGAAGGATCGGTAGACCCCATGTTCCTCCTACAGCTTTTACCATTCTGGACGGTCTCCACTTCTGTGCTCAAAGCTCCTTAAGACGAGAGACATGTCTTATTCATCTCAGTGTCATTCACAACACGTAGCCCAGTACCTTACACATATGAAGGGTTAATAAATATGTATTGAATCAATATGCATTTGAGGTGAATTCATCCGTAGTGACATGTCTTCCGAAATTAAGAGATTCTGTGTACAGCTCTTCCTTGACTCACAATGGAGTTATATGTCCCGATAAACCCATTAGAAGTTGAAAATATCATAAATAGAAATGTATTTAATACAGCTAATCTACTGAACATCCTAGATTACCTTGCCTGCCTTAAACGTGCTCAGAATACTTGTATTTGCCTTAAACGTGGGCAAAGTCATCTAACACAAAGCTGATTTTATAATGAAGTATTGATGTCTCCTGTGACTTATGGAAAACTGTACTGAAAGTGAAAACAGAATGGCTGTATGGGTGCAGGATGGCTGTAAGGGCACCAGTGTTTACCCTTGGGATGGTGGGGCTGACAGAGCTGAGGCTCACTGCCGCTGCCCAGCATCACAAGAGTGTAACCTGCATATCGCTAGCTCGAAAGTTCGAAATTCCAAGTAGGATTCCTACCGAATGCATGCCACTTTCACACCATGGTGAAGTTGAAAAATAAGTTGAACCATTGTAAATTGGGGACCTCTGAATCCACATGTAATCTATAGAGTACTATAGAGTATAATTATTTGCTTCAAAAATAAGACTTATGGCCAGGTGGGTGGGTAAGTAGCTGGTTAGCTATGTGATAAAACAGATATGACTATGTTAATTATAGAATCTAGGTGGTATAATACATGATTTGCTGCATAATTACCATATAGTTCTTTTAGCCTTTGTGTATGTTTGAAATTTTTTCATAATAAAATGTTGGGGGAAAGGTAATTATTACAGTGATTATCAGTATTCTGCTTAAATAATGAAGTCATACGGTTGACTGATGTGGCTGTCTAATGGAAGTTCTCACATTAAATTATAAGAATGAATAATGTAACTTAAAACTAAAATTTATTTTTATGGGAGTCTTATATATCACATTCAAGGAACTAGAATTGGACAACTGCACTTACTTAGTCCATTAGATAATGCCACATGTTTTAATATAATCTTAAATGATAGCTAAATTGGAAACAGGAAGCATGGTAATGGATCAGGCATTAATAGACTCATAATTGCTAGGTTGAGAACACATCTGAGAAAGACCAGGATTAGGGATCCTTTTTTGGTTTGCTAACTAAGTGAGGGTAGGTGACATACACACACGAGTCCCCAGCCAAAACTGGAAGTGAGGGAGATCACTCAGTACAGAGCAGTGAGCTGGTTATGACATCAGAGCAAGGGAATGGAGGTCAGATCAGAGCAGGCAGGAAGGGGTATAGTGGCCATAGTGTTTGGACACTTAGATGGGGTTGAGTCTCTGAAGAGACACACCCAATAGAAACTTGGGTGTTTGAGCAAGCGTGGAGAACACATCCAGGTAGGAAAAGATTTTAAGATTCAGCGTTGTTACTCCTGTGGCCATTTCCACATACCTCTGGATGTATGGTGTACTTGACCCTTTCACTGAAAACCACTTCAAACGTTTATTGAAATGTCAAGTATAGAAACACAGATGGCAGGAACATCAATATAAATAAACATATGTCCCTGTTATGATGAATGTACAGGGGAGTGTCCACCTGACTCAAGCCAGTCCCACCAGATTTCTCTCCCAGGAATTTGGAATTAGGAATCAGAGGTTCTACTCAGTCTGGACTACTCTTTTCTAAACTGAGGATTGGTGGTCACGATTATGTGGACATATCCATGGAATCTGGCCTGCAGAGGTAGAAGAATGGAGTAGACACGCATAGGATAAAAACAGCCCTGGGAGCCCCGACTTCACGTCCTCTGGGGAGCGCCCTAACATCCTGCTGTTTCTATATAAATTGCCTTTACTTTAAGGTCTCTGGTGGCTTTGGTTATTGGAAAGAAAAGAAAAGATCGTGGTGCTATGCCATGTGGATCGGTTGGTTTCAGTAGTACCGGTAGAGAGCCATAACCTCAGAAGAGGTCTCATGGTTTTGAGAATATACAGGCCATTCAGTTCTCATTAGAAAGTCCTAATGGCTTTAGGGAGCCTCATTTTGTGAGATACCAGGGCTGAGGATGTAGTATACAACTCTTCCTAATGTAAATGTTACAGCTATATTAGTACAATCTTGGTAAGATTAAATTTCTTGTGGGAAGGAACTATAAAGCCTCCCAAATCTGGAGGAAGGTATTTTGAAGGGTTTGTTTCTTTGCTTTCACTGACTACTGAGTAGTATGAAACCTTATCCATAAAAGTATTCTTATGTTTGATGGAGGTTAGCCAGATAGCAGCCATGGAGCTGTTTGCAGGGTACATTGTTTTGTTTTAAAGATTCCCATGTACATCGTATTTATCTGTTCTTGTAGGTCGCTCTACTCGACTGTGCACACAATTCACAAGAACCGGCTCAGTCAAGTCTGTATGATGCCAGAGACGTGGAAGTAGCTCGCTGTGGGGCGCTGGCATTATGGAGCTGCAGTAAGAGTCACGTGAATAAAGAAGCCATTCGTAAAGCTGGCGGCATTCCTTTGTTGGCTGGCTTACTGAAGACTTCGCATGAGAACATGCTAATTCCAGTGGTGGGGACATTACAAGAATGTGCATCAGAGGTACTCAAGCCAGCTCTGCTTCCCTTGCTTTCATTTACCTTAACTTTCTTTAGCTGAAAAACAATTTTTAAGGTTATCGTGACTGCTAAGGATTTTTTTTTTTTTTTGAGAGTCAGTAGTCTTTTAGAAAGAGAAGATGAAACTAATAGAACATTAAATTGGTACCTGTGTGATGTATTTCTGAAAATGCTGACTAAATTCTCTTACTATATAGTTGTGTTAATCTTGGACTTTAGCGTTTAAGAAAGTTTGCTTGGGGGCGCCTGGGTGGCTCAGTGGGTTAAGCCGCTGCCTTCGGCTCAGGTCATGATCTCGGGGTCCTGGGATAGAGTCCCGCATCGGACTCTCTGCCCAGCAGGGAGCCTGCTTCCCTCTATCTCCCTCTCTGCCTGCCTCTCTGTCTGCTTGTGATCTCTCTCTGTCAAATAAATAAATAAAATCTTAAAAAAAAAAAAAAAGAAAGTTTGCTTGGCATAATTATTATTACATATAAATAGATACTTCTATTCATACATTATGCATGTCAATATTTAAATTTGTATTCCTAGGAAAACTACCGAGCTGCAATCAAAGCAGAAAGGATAATTGAAAATCTGGTAAAGAACCTAAATAGTGAGAATGAACAATTGCAGGAACACTGTGCCATGGCCATCTATCAGGTACGGCGGACTTTAGATAGTTAACGTGAGGTCTCATTCTCTGGGGATTGGAATAGGAATCTTCATTTTTAACAAGAACCCCCCAAGGGATTTTTCCCACACATACAGGTCTGAGAACCACTGTCCTGTGCTAATTGCAGATGCCTGTATATGTAAAAGAGAAACCTGCTCCAACATGTCTTGATTATCACATTTCTGGAAGCCACTTCTATATCTTTGTTTCCTCAAACAAGTTACTTAGTGTAAAATAACTAAATATATACATGGTGCCTTTACATTGCTGTTTAGTTACCCTATTCAAACATGCTGGACTTGGGAACTTTACCTTCTGCCAAAACAAGATGGATGGACGAATGAGTGTGTGCTTTTTTTTTTTTTAAATTTATTTTTTATTTATTTTCAGCATAATAGTATTCATTATTTTTGCACCACACACAGTGCTCCATGCAATCCGTGCCCTTGAGTGTGTGCTTTTGTGTGGGTGTTTATGTGTATTCCTGTTTTATCTTTTTATTAATGTATTTTAATCTTCATTAACTTTCTGTGAGTTATGCATTTCATAGTATATGAGAAAACAGGAGAAAAGATGGCCTTGACAAATTAGATGGCTGGCTATTGGTCATCAGAGGAAATTTCTAGATTCTACCTATCAGAGAAAGTTTCCTAGAGGAATGCATTTTAAAACATGCACAGTGAGGGTATGCCAAAAAGACAGAGTCAGAGAAAAGGGTTCATGTCAGTCGAGTATTGTTTTCTTGGGCTGTCATAACAAAATACCACACATTGGCTGGCTTAAATAACAGAAGTTCATTTCCTTATAGTTCTGGAGGTTACAAGTTTGCGATCAAGCTGTTAACAGCATTGGTTCCTTCTAAGGACTTGGCTTATGGATGGCCATCTTCACGTTCACATGTTGTTCTCCCTCTGTCTCCACATGTTCCTTCCTCTGTATCCTAGTATTTTCTTCTTCTAAGGACACCAGTCATATTGGATTAGAGCCTACCTCCGTGATCTTGTTTAACCTTAATACCTCTTTAAAGACCTTATCTTCAAACATGGTTACACTCTGAGGTATGGGGGTTATATGCTTTGACATATATCAGTTTTAAGGGAACGTAACTCAGTTCATAACGAGGATATATAGCCTTGACTTGCATATATGCTTCGTATGAGTAACTATAAAGGATTGGTTGGAAATAGGGATTAATTTTTTAAAAGTTGCAACTGAACCAAAACCAAAAGTCATAAATAGAAGATAAACATAGCAGATGCCTTGTGGTGCATTCCGGTGAGGATTTCTTTTGGTGGCCCTCAGGGATGATGCATCACATGTACCTGTATCATGTGGCCTCAGAGACCACTGAATGCCTTGGATGATAATATATCTGCGCTAAATTTATCATCTTTTTGCTCTGTAACCTGGGAAGTGTGGTCAGCTGGGAATGTCTCTGCAGTACATATTTATTTCAAAGGATGACACAAGTATGGATAAACATATGTGAATATAATATCATTTGCTATTGATATACTCACTGCTCTGAGCATAGAAACTCTATTAGGGAAATACTCATCTCTCAGCTTTTGGGGGTCATTGAAGATCAGACGAAAGCTTTATCACTCATGAATCTTCACTATATTTTCCTAAGACTGTGGGTTGCATGACTGCAGAAATCCTCCATCCACGCATGTGGCATTCTCGGTCTCTTACCAACCTCTCTCTCTGTTGGTGAAAGCACACACTACCTCAGAATGGCTTGGCAGAATTTCTAAGTATGTAGAAACTTCTAGACATTGCCAAAATCATGTAAGGGAAGAGAGACAATGTCAGAGAGCTGCCAGTACAGAGAAGAATGATATTTTACTTGGAGGCCCCTTCAGAAAATGATACTTCTGAAAAGAAGTTTCATAGCCACTAGAATGACAGCCTCGTTAGCAATCACTGAAAGCTTGATATGCCTTCATCACTGACAGCCTCTGCCCTGACTTTTTGTGTAGTGTGCCGAAGATAAGGAAACCCGTGACCTGGTGAGGCTGCATGGAGGACTTAAACCCCTGGCCAGTCTGCTCAATAACACTGACAATAAAGAACGGTTGGCTGCGGTCACGGGGGCAATATGGAAATGTTCCATCAGCAAAGAGAATGTGACCAAGTAAGAGAAGCCATTCAATAGTCTGTGAGAAAAATATGGCCATTGAGGAAGAGCTGTATTCTTAGCTCACAGAAGCTACACTGTGTATCCTTCAACTAACGTCTTCTCTCATTAAGATATAAATGTTTCTAAATAAAGTGTAAATGCATAAAAAATATGGCCACTGAAACACATTCCTGTAATGTTATTTTAATAGAGTCAATCCTAATGTTACACCTCTAGCTTTCATACACATACATTCTAGACTAATTTGGCAGGATTAAGGTATTTTTTTTAAATGAAAGACTTCTACTTCCCATCCCACCACCTGGCAATGGTTTCTTGTGCCTCACTTAGTACTAAGTACTAAGGGACTTGCTGATGTAATCTATCTGTGTAAATGGGCTCTTTTACTTACGGGCAGCCATATAAATGACAAGCAACTCTAATTGAAGAAGATGAGGGATGTATTTCCCACTGAATCTTTATAGATGGAAGTGGTTCCACTCTTTATTCCTTTTTAAAAGATAAACAAGATAAATCAGCAAAATGCTAACTAATCTGTTAAAGAACAGCCATTTTCAAATGATTTCATTAACTTTTAAAGTATTTGTAAACTTTATGATCATCAGATTTATTTTTTTAAAAGATTTTATTTATTTATTTGACAGAGATCACAAGTAGGCAGAGAGGAAGGCAGAGAGAGAGAGGAGGAAGCAGTCTCCCTGCCAGGCAGAGAGCCCGATGAGGGTCTTGATCCCAGGATCCTGAGATCATGACCTGAGCCAAAGGCAGAGGCTTAAACCACTGAGCCACCCAGGCGCCCCCAGATTTATTTAATATTCAAATTTATCCCTGTGTACTTTTAGAGTTCTCATACTCTATGATGGATATTCTGAGGCAACTCTTTGTCTCAGTGCGATGATTTTTTTTTTCAAAGATTTATTCGTTTATTTGAGAGAAAGAAAGAGTACACATGAGTGGAAGGAGGGGCAAAGCGGGAGAGAGAGAGAGAGAGAGAAAATCTCAAGCAGACTCCCCTCTGAGAACAGAACCCAGTTTGGGGCTCAATCTCACCACGCTGAGATTAGGACCTGACCTGAAAAGAAGAGTTGGGACACTCAATTGACTGAGCCCTCCATGAGCCCCTTAGTGTGATGATTCTAACAAGAAATTGTCTTACTTAACACAAAGTAGGCTTATGTTGTTTTGTTCCTGTTAAATAGTCTCTGTGACATGAGGAAAACACCCATAGCATAGTAGAATCACTGACACTGATGTGGATGAAGTTGTAGTTGTCTTAGGGTCTGTACAGTGTAGAGATTAAAGGTGCAGATGGCCGGATGTCGATGTCAGCTTCACTATTTACAAAGCTTCAAATTAGCTTTCTGATAGTGGGGATTGTGGTAGTACCTGCATCATAGGGTTTTTGTAAGGACTGAATGAGCATATAGTTGTCATTCAGCAATTTTGTGCTATTAATATTAGCTAATTTTATACCAAAAGTAATATTGTTCTCCTCTTTTCCTCCCCCCACCTCTTTTTCTTGTGATGAACACAGGTTTCGGGAATACAAAGCCATTGAGACCTTGGTGGGACTTTTAACTGACCAGCCTGAAGAAGTACTTGTGAACGTGGTTGGTGCACTGGGGGAATGTTGTCAGGAATATGAAAACCGAGTCCTTGTCCGGAAATGTGGTGGCATTCAACCACTTGTGAACCTCCTCGTTGGAATAAACCAAACTCTTCTTGTCAACGTCACAAAAGCAGTTGGTGCTTGTGCAGCAGAACCCGAAAGTATGGCGTAAGTAGCCTAGCCACAGAAAGATTTTATTTGAGAGTTTTAGGGAAATACTCAGGTTGTCATAGAACAGTGTCATCACTTAGAATTGGCATGCACAAATGGTGAGAAAGTAAAGTGGATTTCCATATAAATAACCACAAGTTGACCAGTCATGAGTTAACAGAGCCAGATTGTTCCCTTGGATGAGCTAGAGGGCTGAGACTGGGCTTATTGGGAGGAATTTAACATTCCCAGTAATTAATATCCCACCCAGAAACCTTCATACAATCAACAAAATTTTTCTCTGCTTCCTAAGGAAGAATTCTCTCTCTCTCTAACTGAGACCCTAGGTAGTTCTAGGTAGCATTCCCCTAGTATCTTTTTTTGTTTTTCAATTCAATTCAGCAAACATATTTTGAGCACCTAACAAGAGCTGCGAACCAATGAGGGAGAAAGACAAAGGATTTTAAGCTGTGATCTTGGTCCTTGAGCAAATTCCTCTCTAATTAGGAAGAAAAGACTTAAATATTATACAACTTAAGAATAATAGCAAGATTTTATACACACACACATACACACAAACGTGTATTTGTGTATAGATTACATATATTTATATGAAATATGTGTGTGTGAAGTATATACTAATACTTCATATATATATGAAGTCCAGAAAGGGAGGAACCATATGGGCCAAAGCTATTGCATGAGGGTTCTCCAGAGAAGCAGAATCAACAGGATGACAAAGGTAGGAGGCGTAGGGGGGACAGATTTAAGGAACTGGCTCACATGATTGTGGAGGCTTGACAAGTTCCCCCTTCTGATGGGGGAGTCTGACAGGCTGGAGACTCAGGAAAGAGCTTCATTTTGAGGTCAAAGGCAGTCTGCTGGAAGAATTCCTTCTTGTTTAGAGGCAGTCAGCCTTTTTCTATTAAGGCCTTCAACTGATTGGATGAGGCCCACCAACATTATGGAGGATAATCTGCTATATTCAAAGTGCACCACTTTATTTATTTTTTTTTCCAATTTATTTATTTTCAGAAAAACATTGTTCATTATTTTTTCACCACACCCAGTGCTCCATGCAAGCCGTGCCCTCTATAATACCCACCACCTGGTACCCCAACCTCCCACCCCCCCGCCACTTCAAACCCCTCAGACTGTTTTTCAGAGTCCATAGTCTCTCATGGTTCACCTCCCCTTCCAATTTACCCAAATTCCCTACTCCTCTCTAACACCCCTTGTCCTCCATGCTATTTGTTATGCTCCACAAATAAGTGAAACCATATGATAATTGACTCTCTCTGCTTCAAAGTACACCACTTTAAATATCAATCTCATCCCAAAGGCACCTTCACAGAAATATACAAATTAACCTTTGACTACAGGTATCTGAGTGGCTCTGAGAGTTGAGTATCCGATTCTTGATCTTGGCTTAGGTCTTAATCTCAGGGTCACGAGACCTCTCCTCAGCATGGAGTAGGATTCTCTCTCTCCCTCTCCCTCTGGCCCTCCCTGCCCTGCTGGTATGTGCTTTCTTTCTCTCAAACAAAAGTGTAACCAAATGTCTGGGCAGCCCTTAAACCAGTCGAAGTTGACAGATAAACGTTAACCATCACATATCCACCCTTTGTCAACTTGGTCCCCATTCATGCATCTCCTTAAACCATGCTTAATCTCTATAGAGAGATAATAACCAGGCCATATCCCTGCCTAACACTATATAACTATCCAGTGTGCCACTGAAAACTCACTAATCCTTTTCCCAGTTGAGGAAGCAAGCTTCTTAGATGATGTTTACTCTTCTCCTTGATGTCCTGTTACTTAAATACTCTGATATAAAATTGAGCATCCTTAAAAACTATGACATAAAGTTAATATATCTTGTGTTACATGATAAAAGGATAAAGGAGGGGAAAAAGATACACACAGAAATATTCATAACAAAATAAGGAAGGAATATTCATGACAAGTACAATACTCATTCTGTAACTGGCCATGGAGTCATAGCTGGTATTTACAACTACCTTCTTTCATTGCCCATTCAATATTCCCTTTGCTCTCAGCAAGCACTTTAGTTTATTGTGGTTCTTTACGTGGTGGGGTAACCCAAACCTTCATTCCTGAGGGTCTGGGCCATAAGTAGTCCTGCCTAGATGGGGTTGTTGTAGTTTTCCATCAACTGTAATCACAGGGCATGGTAATACTTAAGAGACGCCTTAAGGGATCTCCTGTTTACCCCTATTGTGCAGTGGCAGTCCAGTTTCCCTTTGATAATTGGGATCAGTCCCTCCAACCAACACAGTAACTCTCTCTGTTGCTTATTGGTTTGGAGGCATGGGGAGGCCAAAATGGCTGGGAGGCAGGTTTAACTTGCAGTTCACTGGAATCGTTGTTGGGTCTCCTGGTGGAAGCATTCCCTGCTTTGGAACCAAGACCTCTAAACCAGCAAAGTGTAAGGTCACAGGAACAAGAAGAAAAAACATTTGCTAGTGGGTCGCCAGTGGTACTAGTAAGTAGTAGGTCCCACTCTCGTTTCCATCCCTTGATTCCTGGACCCCCAGGAATCCTGGCTATGTAAGAAATAACACCACATTATTGGGCAGCTGGATAGCTCTACTGGCCTGTCCTATAGACTGAGTCTGACAACCTTTCTTCATTTCATCCCATTTCTGTGTGTGTGTAGGGGTGTGTGTGTGTGTGTGTGTGTATAAAATTGTATTCAATTAGAAGGCATGTAGTACATCATTAGTTTTTGATGTAGTGCTCAACAATTCATTAGTTGTGTATAACACCCAGTGCTCATCACAACACCTGCTCTCCTTAATACCCATCACCAGGTTACCCCATCCTCCCACTCCCCTCTCTTCTGGAACCTTCACTTTGGTTCCCAGAGTCTAGAGTCTCTCATGGTTTGTCTCCCTTTGATTTCTTCCCATTCAGTTTTTCCTTCCTTCCCTTGTGGTACTCTACGCTATTCCTTATGTTTCACATATGAGTGAGACCATATGATAATTGTCTTTCTCTGCTTGACTTATTTCACTTAACATAATCCCCTCCAATTCCATCCATGTTGGTGTGAATGGTGGGTGTTCATCCTTTCTGATGGCTGAGTAATATTCCAGTGTATATATGAACCACATCATCTTTACTGTTTATTGGATATGTCATTTGCAAACATCTTCTCTTTCAGTAGGGTGCCTTTTAGTTTTATTGTTTCCTTTGCTGTGCAAAAGATTTTATTTTGATGAGGTCCCAATAGTTTATTTTTGCTTTTATTTCCCTTGCCTCAGGAGACATATCTAGGAAATGTTGCTATGGCTGATGTCAGAAATCACTGCTTGCACTCTCTTCAAGGATTTTTATGGCTTCAGGTCTCACATTTAGGTTTTTTCATCCATTTTGAGTTTACTTTTGTATATAGTATAAGAAAGTGGTCCAGTTTCATTCATTTGCATGTAACTATCCAGTTCTCCCAACACCATTTGGTGAAGAGACTGTGTTTTTCCCATTGCATATTCTTTCCTCCTTTGTCAAAGACTAACTGAACACAAAACTGTGGGTTTATTTCTGGGTTTTCTATTCTGTTCCTATTATAAATAGTAAACATATCACATTTCATATATATAGATTAGAATTCATTCTTGCAAAAAAAAAAAGCCCCTTCCTCTCTTCTATATCTCAGATTTAATGATTTCCACATAAGTCATTACTAGGTTATCTAGTTGAAACCCAAAAATTATTTCTAAATCTCATCATTACATTACTTTCACAACAAGCGTTCTTTTTTTTTTTTAAGATTTTATTTATTTATTTGACAGACAGAGATCACAAGTAGGCAGAGAAGCAGGCTGAGAGAGAGAGGAAGGGAAGCAGGCTCCCTGCTGAGCAGAGAGCCTGATGCGGGGCTCGATCCCAGGACCTGGAGATCATGACCTGAGCCGAAGGCAGAGGCTTTAACCCACTGAGCCACCCATGCGCCCCTCACAACAAGCTTTCAAACCCTTTTTAATATAACTATAAATTATTATATTTATTGATTTTTCACTTGACCCCATTCAAGAAAAATCCAGAGAAAACAGCTACGTGCTTTTCTTATTCCGAATCTTAATGTAGGTTTTGAAGCAACAAAATGTAATGAAAGAACAACTCAGTAATAAACAGTAGGCCTCAAGGACCTTTTGACTGACTTGGGGAGACAGACAGTTTTCGAATGCTAGAGTAGATGATGAAATGGCAGTAAATCAGCATTTATTTATAAATATATGGTAGTAGTTTGAATAATTTTATAAAACATTTGATTTCTGCTTAATATGAAAACTACAAAAAAGAAGAAAAATGGGGAAAAAAACAACAACAAGGAAATCTCCACAGTTCCAAATCTTATGTGTGAAAACACACTTTCAGAATGTAGGTAAATTACTGATCTGCATGTAATATGCTGACAGCGAACACATGCCTCTTTGTATCTTGAGATTTCCCCCCAAATAAGTGTCATGGCTATGAAATGCATAGCCAACGTTTTTCTTTTGTCTTCATGGCAGAGACTAAGGGAGTGAATAGGCCTTGGTAGAAGTGAGGAATTTCCCATCAGAGAGCTAGTTTTGCATTATAAAACACCAGAAGTGGAGCCTAAGGAAAAGTCACGTGGACATGTCATTTTATACTGTCTACAACAGTCTTCTGGCCCAAGGAGACTGCTGGAGACCCTTTGGAGTGAAAAGGATACTAGAGATGATGATTGCCGGATTGCAACACAATGAAGCTATACATTTTTAGAGGTCTGGAGTAAGCCAGATTGACTGTTTGAATGCTCAAAACTGAATGGAAGAGATTTGTTCACAAGGTAAAGAGAATTGCAGATTTTTGTAGGATTGTTTTTGAGGTAATTCCATCATAAAAGGAAACAGATAGACTCAGGCAAATAATTTTCCCACAATCACAAGGCTATTAAGGCAGTATACTACCTCTTAATAAAGAGCCAAAAGAAATCACATCAAATTTTACAAAAAGACTTTATAAAATAACTTAAATTGTTGTGACAAGCTAGTAGCCAGAGCTCAAAAGAGAAATAAAAAATTATTGAACTTAAAGCCTGAATATATGTAAAAGAAGTATGATAAACAATCGCAAGCACAGGCATGTGGCATATAGGAAACATAAAATGAAGAATATATTAAAATTACAATAAAGGAGTTGATCAATACAGAACTCAAGGAGACCCAACTTAAACATAATGGGTATTCTTTAAGAAGAGTTTGGAACCAATGGACGATGATCTTAATTAAAGCTAACAATGGAAGAAAAATTTTTGTGTGAATCTGTAGGTCAGAAGACCCAAAAAGACCCCAGCAATATTGATACAGAATGGCCAATAGTAATGCATCCTGATAAATCTGCTTGTGTTTCAAAAGGAAAGGGAAAGTGAGTATATCTAGGCAAAAGAACAAACCATGAGGACAGAAGGTCTTCACCCTTCTCCACAACTTCTTTAAAGGTCAAAAGACATTGAAGGGAGGATCAAATGCCTCAGATTAACATTCTGACATAGAAGAAATATTACTCAAGAATGTTACATCCAAGTTGTTCTTCAAATATGAAGGTAGTAGCACATTCTCAATCACACAAGGAATTAGTGAGTACCATACTAGCCCTTCTTGAAAAAACTGCGAATTACAGAAAGTCAATCAAGAAATTACTCAATGTCGGGGCGCCTGGGTGGCTCAGTGGGTGAAAGCCACTGCTTTCGGCTCAGGTCATGATCCCAGGGTCCTGGGATCGAGCCCCGCATCGGGCTCTCTGCTCAGCAGGAGGCCTGCTTCTCTTCCTCTCTCTCTCTGCCTGCCTCTCTGCCTACTTGTGATCTCTGTCTGTCAAATGAATAAATAAAATCTTTAAAAAAAAAAAAGAAATTACTCAGTATTTCAGAACAGCAAAATATGGATAAACAGTATCAGTGGAAACCACTGAAATTTAATTAAATATTAGACTAAGAAACAATGGAGGAGTTATCATTAGGGGAATCATCTACATTTTATAGATATTACTACTAATAATTTAATAATACAACTGACAACAATAAAAACAAATTCAAGTTGGGTAAATCAGTGTGCAAATTTTATCATCTTTCATATAAATGAATCAGGAGGTACTATATACAACATCCTTTTATCTATTTGTTTATCATCTATCCATCCATTTTCTACCTCTCTTATCTACCCATCCATCCTGTTCTCCAGCTTCAGACATAAAGAAGGATCCAGAATCATTTACATCAGTTATCAATGATTATTATTTCTGAATGGCAGGATTTGTGATCATTTCTTTTTTTTTCTTTATATTTTTCTATATAATCCATATGGCAAATATGTATCATCTTTACAAAATCTCAGTTCTTGTTTAATACCCTGCACAATCCCCTTTTGTTCTGTATAGTATACTGATTAACAAGACAGATTCCAGGGGAGCCTGGGTGGCTCAGTCAGTGAAGCGTCCAGTCTTTGGTTTCGGCTCAGGTCATGATCTCAGGGTCCCGAGATCGAGCCCTGAGTAGACCTCCCATGCTAAGCACCGGGTCTGCTTGAGATTCTTTCTCTACCTCTCCCTCTTCCCTCCCCCCAAATAAAAAAATCTTAATAAAAAAGAACATTGGTTCTGGAGCCATTGCTGAGATGCCGGTCTTACCACTTACCAAATGTTTCCTTTGGCAAATTATTAAACTACTTGGTGCCTTGGTTACCGCATAGATAAAATTGGGAATGGTAAGGACACCTGTCTCATTGGGGTGTTGTAATGATTATAGGAATCAGTGTGTGTAAAGTACCTGATGCATAGTAAGTGCTGGGTAAATGTTGGCCAGTGTTTGTCATGTAGCAGTAGCTTTGATTAATAGCAGTTTAAAATGATAATATGTAAATAGACAATTAAAGTCAGACTGTCTAGTGTCTGTACTCATCTATAGAGGAGTTGCTTGTTTTTGTGGGTTTTTTTGCATCAAATTTATCCTGTTATTTAATTGGCTATAAATTGAGAAGAGTGACCTCTACATGGTGAATAATTCACTCTAAATTCCAACCCGCAGTTAGGAGCTTGGAGGGTGTGACATTGACATTTTACATGTTTACATAGGCAGTTATAACTCAGGCTTTTGTATCATGCTAATACATATGTTTTTTATTTTAAAGTTGATTGAAGTTTAATGAAGGGATTTAAGTATAACCTGAGACAAAGGAACATGTTAAGGGATCATTGCAGGCCAGAGGTGAAGGTGGCTTAAACTAAGCCAGTGGAATATAATAGAATAGAGAATAAAGAAAGCAACAGATTAAAGAGAAATAAAGGGAAAGAATGAGTAAAACTGGGGCAATGACTGAACATGAGTTATAAAGAAGAAGTGCAGGATGATATTTAGGTTTCTTTTTTTTTTTTTTTTAAGATTTTTATTTACTTATTTGACAGACAGAGATCACAGGTAGGCAGCAAGGCAGGCAGAGAGAGGAGGAAGCAGGAGCCCGATATGGAACAAAATCCCAGGACCCTGAGATCCTGACCTGAGCCAAAGGCAGATGCTTAACCCACTGAGCCACCCAGGCACCCTCTTTTTTTTTTTTTTAAATTGAATAAATCTGATGTGTCACATTGTGTAAGTATAAGATGTACAGTATGTTACTTTGAGATCATATGCATAAAGGTTTCTGACTTTGGCAACTAGATGGATAACGGTATCACTTACCAACATAGAGAATATGCGTGCAGGGCAAGTGAAGGAAGAATGAACTTCACTAGGAGAGAAATGAAATCAATTTGCTCATCATTATAGTGCCGGCTGCAGTCCTAGGCTCAAGATAAGCACCCAACCAACATTTATTACATAATGATGGATGGTGAATTCAGGTATGTTTGGGAGGACATGGAGGTTCCCATGACACGTTCACATGGTGACGGTAACCAGTCAGTTGGATATTCGTGTCTAAAGCTCGGGACAGAGATGCAGATCAGACATAGTGTTATAATATTTGGTAACTGGAGTCTGGCTGTATATGAA
The DNA here is from genome assembly GCF_020171115.1 of Neogale vison. Taxonomy (NCBI): domain Eukaryota; kingdom Metazoa; phylum Chordata; class Mammalia; order Carnivora; family Mustelidae; genus Neogale; species Neogale vison. The sequence continues at coordinate 135,921,602 of NC_058102.1, read as the reverse complement.
AGATTGTGAGGAAGGGAAAGCAGAGTGAACAGAAGTATTGAATCCAGTCTTTCAGGAAGAAGGAACATACCAAAGTACCTATAAAGAAACTGAGAAGGATCAGTCAGAGTTGTGAAGAAAATTAAACCAGTTATTGAAAAAAACAAAGAAACTGTTTAAAAGAGAAAAAGTGTTCAAGATTGACAAATTCTCTGAGAAGGCCTCCTAAGAGAAAGACAAAATTGTCCTTCCTTCTGCAACAAGGTTGCCGATGGATCTGTTTGTACTTGTAAATATGGTTTTCCCACAAATGTTTTTAGAAATTCACTAAGGCAGTTTCAGAAAACAGTATTTTGAGTTTGGTAAGAATCCAAACAGCATTGCTCTTGGCATCATATTTCAGACATGGCTGTTCTTATTAGATTTGCAGGATTTATTGCATCTTTGAGCTTTCCATTAAAGCGTAAGGAAATGACAAACAAATACCTCTCCCCCGTTAAGTCTTATATAATTCATAGGTTAGGAACTTGTTTTAATGACTAGCAGTTTTATGTTTTAGTGATTTGTCTGTGGCTGTGGCTAAGACTCAGGTCACATAGCGGGATAAACATGTACTCACAGTTTTATTAACTTTGTACAATAGAATGCATACCCAGTTCTCCTCCCTTATATATATTTTTAATAAGAATCAGAAAGATCTTAATAATAACAGTTTAGCTACTGAATCAAAACTGGTTTTTAAGAAACCAATGATTTCCTAAAGCTCTATTGACTTTTTTCAATACTTCAATTCATTGCTTCTAGAAACTCAATATAAATCATTTCATATTGGGAGTGCCCAAGTGGCTCAGTGCTTAAGTGTGTCTGCCTTAGACTCAGGTTATGATCCTAGGGTCCTGGGATCGAGCCCCGCATCAGGCTCCTTGCTTGGTTGGGGAGCCTGCTTGTTCCTCTCCCTCTGCTATTCCCCCTACTTGTGCACTCTCTCTCTCTGTGTCAACTAAGAAGATAAAAATCTTAAAAATAAATAATTTCATATTGATTATGCCCTTCCCTAGGATCTAAAATGGAACAACTGGTATTCTGACACACTAAGTTCATGAAAAAGTAGATTTATTTGTGCTGAATTTTCTCTTCTTGACTTTTAATATCTATTTTAAATATATAGAATTCTTCTGGAGGTAATCTGGCCTTCAGGTATATGAAATGACACCAACATTACAAAAAACACTTGAGTTTTGGGGAAAGTAATTTTCTATTAAAATACTATAAAATTCCAAACTAAAAAATATGGAAGCTAAAAACTTAAGAAATATATATGATTTAGGGGCGCCTGGGTAGCTCAGTTGGTTAAGCCTCTGCCTTCGGCTCAGGTCATGATCCCAGGGTCCTGGGATCAAGCCCCGTATCGGGCTCCCTGCTCAGTGGGGAGCCTGCTTCTTCCTCTCCCTCTGCTGCTCTGTCTGCCTGTGCCCTCTCGCTCTGTCAAATAAATAAAGTCTCATATATATATATATATATATGATTTATTTTCTACATGTCAGGAACTTCACTTTTTAAAAACAGTTCTTTTTAACTTTTATTTTGTAGTAGCACCAGACTTAAGGACGAGTTGCAAAAACAGAGGATACAGAGTACAGAGATTTCCCATTTACCCTTCATCCAGCTTTCCTTGTCATTCTCCATAGCCATAGTGAAATTATAGGAACTCTTCATTTGTTGAACTCTCGTTCTTTTCACTGTGAAGAGTAAAGTTTCCTTCATGTGGATTTTGTTAATTTTTGTGTGGGTCATTCCTACGTATGTCATTGTCTTTGTTGATCGCATACATGTTTTTTATTCTGCCATTTTGTCCCTCAATTTATTGTCTCTATGAACACTACTGAAGTTTATATATTAATTCTATATGCTGTTACCTTACAGAATTCTCTCATTTGAGTTCATTTTATTGTTAATTGTCTAAGTGCAGTGGTTGACACAATATAGCCCTTGGGCCAAATCCTATCTTTTAATAAAGTTTTACCAGAACTCAGTCATGCTCATTCATTTATTACTGTTTTCAGCTGCTTTTATGCTACAATGGCAGTGTTGAGTAGTTGTGACAGAGACCGAATGACCCACACAAACTAAAATACTATCTAGCCCTTTACCAAGAAATCTGCTGACCTTTGCTCTAGAGCATTCCAGAGAAAACTTTACCTCTTCTTTATAAATTCTTATTCTTTAAATTTATTTCTCTTGTTAACTAATTTCCTAGCATAATGTTGGATAGTGATATAGATAGTGGTCTTCTTTGCCCTATTTATTCCTGATTTTAGTGGCAATGCCTCCAGTATTTTTCTAGTAAGTAAAATAATGTCTTGAGGACTAAAGTATATATATTTTATCATATTAAGTTTAAATTAAAATCAATTTTTATTTTATTACTTTTTAAAATTAACAGATAACGTATTATTTGTTTCAGGGGTATAGGTCTGTGAATCACTAGTCTTACACAATTCACAGTACTCATGTTTTTTTTTTAAATCAGAAAAGTATTGAATTTTGTCAAAGGCTATTTAAACACTTATGGAGATTATGCTCTATATGCTTCATTATGATTTTTCCCTTTTATCTACTAATATGGTAAATGCTGTTAAATGGGTTTCCAAACACTGAACCAAACTTGCATTCCAGAAACAAGTTTCATTTGGTTATAGTGTTCTGTTTTCTTTGTATGATATATGCTTTTGTTTCTTAATATTTTAAGACATGACTGATATTGGTCTTTGGGTTTGTTTTTTGTTTTTTGTGTGTGTGTATGTGTTTTTTTTTTCTTTTTCTTTTTTTTCCTTTGTGTTAGGAAGTTTTCTTTCATTTCAATACTGTGGAATAATTTATTAAGCAATGGGACCACCTAAGTTTTAAAGGTTCAATGGAAGTCTACTATGCAATTATATGACCCTACTCTGTGTGTGTGTGTGTGCGCGTGTATGTGTTTAGTTCCTTATTATCTTTCTCGAGTTCTTCTACAGAATCTATTCTATTTATGTTCCCTACTCTAATGGTCATTTATGGCAATCTGTATTTCCTTATAAAATGATGAATTTCATGGTGCTATCAAATTTATTTGAGTTAGTGGTCTATGAAGTAATACCTTATGATTTTTAAATTTTGACTTTTTTCAATGGTTATTCACCACTTATTTCTTTGCTTTTGTATATATAATCTTCCTTCTAGTATTTTCCTGATCTAGATGTCTAGTATAGTGTTTCTATTTTTTAAAATAGTTTATTAACTAGATGTACCATTCTATGCCTCATAAATTTCTTTTATCTCTTATCTTTATTAATTCCTTGTTGCTTTCTTTTGGTTTATTTTGTAGTTTTTTCCTAATGTTTTGAGCTGGGAAGTTATAGGATTTATTTTCATTCTTTATTTAAATAATAAAAGTAATTTGTGCATGAATTTTCTTTGATATGCTTTAAATATTCCTTGTATTGCTGATATAAAGTGGTTTCATTATCTTTTTTTTTTAGAAATTCTTTTATTTCAGTTTATATTTTCCTAATTTTAGCCCAAAACTTATTAATAGTTTTGTTTTGGTTTTGTTTTTTGTGGGTTTTTTTTTTTTTTGTAATTCCACAAAGAAGAACATTTTTATTTTTTGTTTTGGTTAGCTATTTCTCATTATATAGGTATCACCCACTATTTGAAAGGTAACATGATGCCACTTCACTTTTATGAAAGACCTACATTAGTACCTGTTTTCACTAATCAAAAGGAATCTGAAGATTTTTGCTTTTATGGGAAAAGGTAGAAAACAAAAATAGCATTCAGCATTTGTTTCCTGGTGAGCCCTTACACAAGCAATAAGAATGGCAGCGTCAAGGTTCTTCCCTAGGAACCACACTCAGCATCTCAGCATCAAGCCATCCTATCTTTGAACTGTGTCTTACGAACATCTCTGTCACATCTCAATTAATTTTGGGCATCTGTTAGCAAGATGTGTCCTAAGGAATCACAAAAGCCTAAGAGAAGTTACTTTGGGATCTGAGAATACTCAGAAACTTTTTCATATAAATTAATAGTAATTCTTTGCTCTACACCTTTTTGGCTAATGAATGGTTTCATAGGAACTCTCTAATTTTGGATAACAGGAGAAACTTCTACCATGTTTTGGTCAGAATGTGTTGATTTTTTCACCCAATTTCTACTTTTTACAAAGGTTACTTATGTTTTATGAGTTAATACAAAGTAAAATTTTCACAAAGTAGATACTTGTAATGAAAATATATTCCCTGTTTACAGAGAATAGAGTTTGATGTATATTCTAAAGATCTATTTTATTATGTTACTGAGCTCTTCTATCTCTACTTGCCATTTTTTGTGCATATGATCTTATATTAAAAATGGAGTCTTAAAACCTCTTGCCAATAGTGTGCTTCTATCTTATTTTCTCACATCTCATAAAGTTTTTACTTCTTAAGGGTAGGTGCTATATTACTGGGTACACAGGTGTTTTTAATAGTTGTGAATTTTGGCTTTTAATATTCCAAGGTCTCAATGAATTTGGGCTTGATTTTGACTTTGTCTGATATCAGGATCTTTAGTCCTGCTGTCTACTTTTTGCATTTTCCTGGGATATCTTGGTCAACCCTTTGTTTTTAGTCTTTCTTGACCCATTTTCTTTTAGATATTCCCTTTTAAACAGTATATGGATAGACCTTGCTTCACATGCCAAATTAAGAATACTTGTTTTTGTTGTTGTTGTTGTTTGGTTGGTTGGTTGGTTTGGTTTCTTAGTGAGAGAGAGCCTGCAAATGGGGTTTAGCAGGCTCCATGCCCAGTGGGGAGTCTGACATGGGGCTTAGTCTCACAACCCTGACATCGTGTTGGACACTCAATGGACTGAGCCACCCAGGTACCCCAGTGTCCAACACTCAATGGACTGAGCCACCCAGGTGCTCCAGTGTCCAACACTCAATGGACTGAGCCACCCAGGGGCCCCAGAATACTTGTCCTTTTAATGAGTTAAATGTAGTCACACTTACTGATATGACTGATATGTTTGTCTCAACAATGTAATAATATTTTATAATCATTTATATTTTGTTATATTTGCTTTTGCTTTATAAGATTTGTGGTCTTTGCTCTCTAATTTTTGTTACTTAAGCTTTTCATTTTTGTTTTATTCTAGTTATTGTCTTCCACCTATACATTTTTCTACTGCCCTCCTTTAACTTTCTGTTATATAGTTATTTGCTATTAAGTTTCTCAGTTTTTATTGGTTATTTTTTAACTCCCACCTATTATCTATATAGTAGTCAATGGTCGTATTCTGTTTTTTCTCTTTCCCTCTTTTCCTTCCCATCCCTCCCTTTTTAAAATTAATTAATTAATTAATTTGACAGAGAGAGAAATCACAAGTAGGCAGAGAGGCAGGCAGAGTGAGAGAGGGGAGGAAGCAGGCTCCCTTTGGAGCAGAGAGCCCGACGCGGGGATTTGATCCCAGGACTCTGGGATCATGACCTGAGCCAAAGGCAGAGGCTTTAACCCACTGAGCCACCCAGGTGCCCCCCATCCCCCTTTTTTAAAGTAGACTCACAACCCTGAGATCAAGAGTCAGATGCTTAACTGACTAAGCCATCCAGGCACACCCTTTCATCCCGTTTTTAAGTGCATTATTTCTACTTTATCATTACATATAACATTTGAACATTATTCTGCCCTTCCCCTTGCCCCCCTTGTTTAATCATTTATGTATGTGTGTATATATATATATACACACACACATATGTGCACACACACACAAACATACACCAGTTTTTTGCTGAAGTTTTAGTCATATTTTAGTTGAGAACTCATCCCGTAGTAGAATCTTCATAAAGGGCTCATGGGTGCAGTCAGAATTCTCTAAGTTCTTAAATGTTTGAGTATTTTCACTTCTTTCAAGTTTTTAGAGATAGAATTGACAGTTTTTTAAGTTGTGTATATTTAAGATATACAACATGGTGTTTTGATACAATATATCTTGTGTAAAAATTCCACAATCAAGCTAACTAGTGTATTACCTCACTGTTACTAGTGTTTTGGGGTATGTGGTGAGAACATTCAAGATATATTCTCTTAGAAAATTTCAAATATACATTATTAATAGTATATTTATCATGTTATACACTATATCTCTAGAACTTATCCACTTTATAACTGAAACATTGTACATTTGACCCATTTCCTCCACCCAACCCCTGGTAACCACCATTCTACTCTGTTCCTCTAAGTTCAACTTTTTTTTTTTTAAGTTTTTTATTTTAATTCCAGTGTAGTTGACCTTGGGTGTTATATTGGTTTCAGGTTTACAATATAGTGATTCAACAGTTCTATACATTATTCAGTGCCCATCACAATGAGTGTACTCTTTAATCCCCATCACCTAATTCACCCATCCCCCCCCACCTCCCCTCTGGTAACCATCTGTTTGTTCTCCATAGCTAAGAGTCTGTTTCTTGGTTTGTCTCTCTCTCTCTCTTTTTCCCCCCTTTGTTCATTTGTATCTTAAAATTCCACATATGACTGAAATCAGATGCTACTTGTCTTTTATCTTGCTTAGCGTTATACTGTCTAACTCCATCCACGTTGTTGCAGATAGCAAGATTTCATTCTTTTTATGGCTGAATAATGCTCCATTGTACATATATACTACATCTCTTTATCCATTCATCTATCAATGGACATCTAACTTCAACTTATTTAGATTCCATATACAAGTGATATCATGCAATATTTGTCCTTCTGTGTCAGGCTTATTTCACTAAGCATAATGTCTTCCAAATTTCCACATCACAAACTACAGTATTTCTTTCTGTTTTAAGGCCAAATAATATTCCATTATGTTTGTGTGTGTGTGTGTGTGTGTGTGTGTATGTATACACACTCACAATTTCTTTCCGTTCATCTGTCAGGGGACTCTTAGGTTGTTTCTATATCCTGGCTGTTGTGAATAATGCTGCAACGAACACGACAGTGCAGGTATCTCTTGAGATTGAATTTATTTCTTCTGCATATATACCCAGAAGTGGGATTATTGGATCATACAACAATTCTATTTTTCATTTCTGAGGAACCTTTATACAGTTTTCCATAATTACTGTACCAATCTACATTCCCACCAACATTGTGCAAGGGTTTCCCTTTTCTTCATATCCTTGCCAACAATTTTTTATCTCTTATCTTTTGCAGAATAACCATTCTATAAGGAATGAGGCAATAGTTCATTGTGGCTTTGGTCTGCATTTCCTTGATGATTAGTGATGCTGAACATGTTTTCCTATACCTGTTGTCCATTTGTAGGTCTTCTCTGAAGAGATATCTGTTCCGTTCCTTTGCCAATTTTTTAATCAAGGTGTTTGTTTGCTACTGAATTATATGAACTCCTTATATATTCTGAATTTTAACTCCTTATCAGATTTATGGTTTGCAAATACTTTCTCCCATTCCATAGCTTGCCTCCTCACTTAATTTTTTCCTTGCTGTGCAGAAGCACATGTGAATATCCAGTGAAGCTATTTTCCTATAAATACTCAAAAGACAGCTTTGCTAGATATAAAATCTATATTACCACTTTTTTCATTGAAGTAAAAAAAAGTGCTGCTTCATAACTTTTTTTTTTTTGAAGTTTGATGCTAGTCTAATTCTTTTGTTTTTGTAAGTTACTTGACCTTTTTTTCTGGAGGTCTTAAGATTTTGGGGGGTAGTCTTTATAAAATAATATTTTTATTAGGTTTATTCCAGAGTTGATTGCTAACTATCTGGTTAAACTGAAATATAGGGGCCCTGGGTGGCTCAGTCATTAAGCATCTGCCTTTGGCTCAGGTCATGATCCCAGGATCCTGGGATTGAGCCCCACCTCCTCCCTGGCTCCCTGCTCAGCGGGAAGCATGCTTCTCCCTCTCCCTCTGTCACTCCCTCTGCTTATGCTCTCTTTCTCTCTCTGTCTAATAAATAAATAAATTTGTTAAAAAAATAAAAAACTGAAATATAGTTAATACAGGAAAGGCAGCAGGATAAATGCCTTTCCTTCCTTTTGAAAAAAATCAAATTTCAGATATATGAATTGTTAGAAGCCCTAGCAAACTCCAGTAGTGACAATAAGGGCTGCTCTAGGAATTTATTGTGATTTACTTCAGTCTCTACTGTTCTTTTATGTAAAATGCCTGGCATATGTAATTCAAAACATGCTAAAATCCTAATGCCCTAAGCTTTTCATTACTTCAAAATAACCTTAAAATCTGAAGGCCAGCTTTCAAATATAAGTGCCTGTCTAAAAAAAGGTTGAATTTCATGTTCTTTAGAAGATAAGAAAAAAAAGTATTTCTATTAATATTTTGTAAATGCCCAGGATTTTCAGAAATTTTGCATAACAATCTACTTCAATAATGTACTAATTGCCTACAGTTTATCCTATAAAATATTTTCCTTCCACACATTGTAAAATAAACATTTGCTGAACTGATTGTTACATGGTATAGTGTTATGTGATCATGTAATGAAAGACTCTTTTATAAAACATGTACACAAGGATAGAATTAAAACCTACCATGGAATCTGTAACTCTAAATTTCCTGTATTCTGTGGTTTCAACATAATTATGTTGCATTCACATAGTTTTTTTTATTTTTACATTGGGTTTATTTGTTCTTTTTAAAAGAGGGGGAAAGTAAAGCTATGCTTGTTTGTATACAAAAGAGACTTAATCTCTTTGTGGCTGCCCAGATATTTCTTTTACCACAGAACCAGTCTTTGTGACCTTTTAGGGTTTATGTAAGACATAAAATAGCATATGTTTTATCTATTTGTATCACTAAGAACATTTTTCCTTCCTTTCACATTCTTTTTGTTGTTTCTCATCTACATACTTTTAAAAGCATGTGGATTTACCTGTGATACCAAAATGCCAAATACAAAGTAATTATGTGAATAATTTCATCTTCTAGGTCTTCATTTTCTGATTTTAAAACAAGCGCTAGGGGCTTTTAATTTGAGGATGATGTGGATTTTATTTACCCACATTATGTCTTTCATCCAGCCAGCTGTGATGTGTGCTTAGTTTATAGCTGAATTAAATGAGTTGTGCAGTACCATTTCCTGTGAGAGAGAGAATATATACGTGTATGGAAATTAAAACACATTTTTAAACATTTATTTTGTGAAATGTAATATTTATAAAGGAAAGCACATGAAGCAGATGTACATATTTGTAAATTATTCAAAAGGGAAGACTCATGTAACTGCAACCCAAGCCAAGAAGTAGAATTTTGTCATTACCCTAAAAACTCCCGGCTATTCTTCCTTACTGCAGGGTACACACTGCGACCTCTCTTCTCTCTGGAGAGCGTCCTTCTCTTGCCTTTTAAGGCAATTCCTATCTTGCCTTGTTTTCATAATTTTATTCTTGAGAATGCCTCCATTTAGAGTATAGTTTTGTGCTGTCTCTATTTGGAAACAAATGGAAGCCTATAGTATGTGTGTGTTTTGTCTGACATTTTTTTTTGTTCAAAATTATAGGTTTTTTTTTCCAATTTATTTATTTTCAGAAAAACAGTATTCATTATTTTTTTTTCACCACACCCAGTGCTCCATGCAAGCTGTGCCCTCTATAATACCCACCACCTGGTACCCCAACCTCCCACCCCCCCGGCACTGCAAACCCCTCAGATTGTTTTTCAGAGTCCATAGTCTCTCATGGTTCATCTCCCCTTCCAATTTACCCAAAAGCACATACCCTCCCCAATGTCCATAACCCTACCCCCCTTCTCCCAACCCCCCTCCCCCCAGCAACCCACAGTTTGTTTCGTGAGATTAAGAGTCACTTATGGTTTGTCTCCCTCCCTATCCCATCTTGTTTCATGGATTCTTCTCCTACCCACTTAAGCCCCCATGTTGCATCACCACTTCCTCATATCAGGGAGATCATATGATATTTGTCTTTCTCCGCTTGACTTATTTCGCTAAGCATGATACGCTCTAGTTCCATCCATGTTGTCGCAAATGGCAAGATTTTGTTTCTTTTGATGGCTGCATAGTATTCCATTGTGTATATATACCACGTCTTCTTGATCCATTCATCTGTTGATGGACATCTAGGTTCTTTCCATAGTTTGGCTATTGTGGACATTGCTGCTATAAACATTCGGGTGCACATGCCCCTTTGGATCACTACGTTTGTATCTTTAGGGTAAATTCCCAGTAGTGCAATTGCTGGGTCATAGGGCAGTTCTATTTTCAACATTTTAAGGAACCTCCATGCTGTTTTCCAGAGTGGTTGCACCAGCTTGCATTCCCACCAACAGTGTAGGAGGGTTCCCCTTTCTCCGCATCCTCGCCAGCATCTGTCATTTCCTGACTTGTTGATTTTAGCCATTCTGACTGGTGTGAGGTGATATCTCATTGTGGTTTTGATTTGTATTTCCCTGATGCCGAGTGATATGGAGCACTTTTTCATGTGTCTGTTGGCCGTCTGGATGTCTTCTTTGCAGAAACGTCTGTTCATGTCCTCTGCCCATTTCTTGATTGGATTATTTGTTCTTTGGGTGTTGAGTTTGTTAAGTTCTTTATAGATTTTGGACACTAGTCCTTTATCTGATATGTCGTTTGCAAATATCTTCTCCCATTCTGTCAGTTGTCTTTTGGTTTTGTTAACTGTTTCCTTTGCTGTGCAAAAGCTTTTGATTTTGATGAAATCCCAAAAGTTCATTTTTGCCTTTGCTTCCCTTGCCTTTGGCGATGTTCCTAGGAAGATGTTGCTGCGGCTGAGGTCGAAGAGGTTGCTGCCTGTGTTCTCCTCAAGGATTTTGATGGATTCCTTTCTCACATTGAGGTCCTTAATCCATTTTGAATCTATTTTTGTGTGTGGTGTAAGGAAATGGTCCAATTTCATTTTTCTGCACGTGGCTGTCCAATTTTCCCAACACCATTTATTGAAGAGGCTGTCTTTTTTCCATTGGACATTCTTTCCTGCTTTGTCGAAGATTAGTTGACCATAGAGTTGAGGGTCTATTTCTGGGCTCTCTATTCTGTTCCATTGGTCTATGTGTCTGTTTTTGTGCCAGTACCATGCTGTCTTGATGATGACAGCTTTGTAATAAAGCTTGAAGTCTGGAATTGTGATGCCACCAACTTTGGCTTTGTTTTTCAATATCCCTTTGGCTATTCGAGGTCTTTTCTGGTTCCATATAAATTTTAAAATTATTTGTTCCATTTCTTTGAAAAAGATGGATGGTACTTTGATAGGAATTGCATTAAATGTGTAGATTGCTTTAGGTAGCATAGACATTTTCACAATATTTATTCTTCCAATCCAGGAGCATGGAACTCTGCAAATATCATTCTCAATGGAGAAAAACTGAAAGCTTTTCCACTAAGGTCAGGAACACAGCAGGGATGTCCATTATCACCACTGCTATTCAACATAGTACTAGAAGTCCTAGCCTCAGCAATCAGACAACAAAAGGAAATTAAAGGCATCCAAATCGGCAAAGAAGAAGTCAAATTATCACTCTTCGCAGATGATATGATACTCTATGTGGAAAACCCAAAAGACTCCACTCCCAAACTGCTAGAACTTATACAGGAATTCAGTAAAGTGTCAGGATATAAGATCAATGCACAGAAATCAGTTGCATTTCTCTACACCAACAACAAGACAGAAGAAAGAGAAATTAAGGAGTCAATCCCATTTACAATTGCACCCCAAACCATAAGATACCTAGGAATAAACCTAACCAAAGAGGCTAAGAATCTATACTCAGAAAACTATAAAGTACTCATGAAAGAAATTGAGGAAGACACAAAGAAATGCAAAATTATAGGTTTTTGTAACACTTAATAAATGTTGTTAGGAAACTATCTAGACCAATTTAGAAAGAATGGAAATCTTAGCAACATTGAGACTGCCAATCCACTAACATGGCATGCATCTCCATTTACTTGGGTCTTCTTTAATTTCAGCAATATTTTGTAGCTATCAAGATAGAAGTCTTAGATATTTTTCATGACATCTTTTTCTAGGTTTCTGCTTATTTATGCTTCTGTGATTGCTAATTCTTTTTAATTCATTTTCCAGCTATTTGTTATAAACAATGGAAATGTAAGTGATTGTTTGATACACTTGTATATATTCAAGTGTATCTTTGGGTATTCTTACAACCTTGCTAACTTCATTCTTTCTAACAATTTTTATAGATTTTGTAAGTATTTTACATATAGAATTATGTTATCTACAAATAGTGACAGTTTACTCTTCCCCTCCCCAGTCTTTATGTCTTTTATTTCTTTATCTTTGTTGCATAGGCCAGGACCTCTGTGAAGTGAGTGGTTAGACATCTGTGTGCTGTCCTGATCTTGGGGAGAAAATACTCAATTTCATACCATTATGTATGCTATTTGTAGCATACATTTGGTTTTCTTTCTTTCTTTTTTTTTTTTTAAAGATTTTATTTATTCATTTGACAGAGAGAGGTCACAAGCAGGCACAGAGGCAGGCAGAGAGAGAAGGGAAAGCAGGGTCCCCACTGAGCAGAGAGTCCGACTGACACGAGGCTCGATCCCAGGACCCTGGGATCATGACCTGAGCCGAAGGCAGAGGCTCAACCCACTGAGGCACCCAGGCGCCCCCATTTGGTTTTCATAGACGTTTTCATAGATGCTCTTTATCAGATTGAGGAAGTCCCGTTTATTCCTAGTTTACTTTGAAGTTTGTTTGTTTTTTTAAACCATAAGTGGGTTTTGAATTTTGTAAAATGCTTTTTCTGCAGCTTTTAAGAGTATCAGATAAATTTTCTTTGTTCTTTAACAGGTGAATTATATGAATTGATTTTTGAAGGTCAACCTTCCATTTTTTGGGTAAAATCACTCTGATCATGTTGTATTACCCCTTGGATTTTACTAGTTGGTGTTTTGTATTCTGTGTTTATGTTGATAAGGTATTTTGATTTATAAACTTCTTGTAATATTTTTTCCAAGTTTTAGTATATGGGTTATGCTGGCCTTATAAAACAAGTTGAAAGATCATCTTTCCCTTCTATTTTCAAATAGAGTTTGTGTAGGATTATTTCTTTCTTAAATGTTTGCTAGAATTCACCAGCAAAACCATGTAGACTTGGGAGTTCTTTGTGGAAAGGATTTTTGTTGATGGTGATTTATTTGTTTTGAGTGTTAAAGGTAAATTATATGTTTTCAATACATATGGTATTTTTAGGTTTTCCATGTCTTCTTGGGTCAATTTTGATAATTTGTTTTTTTCAATGATATATTTGTTTTCATTTAAGTTTAGTTAATTGGCATACTAATTTATAACGTCCTTGTATTATTATTTCTATTATTTTATCACTTACAAGTCTGTAATAATAGTAATTTGCATTCTCTCTCTGTGTTTCTTTTTTGGTCAGTCTCTCTGAAGCAGCTCATGGTTCATTTTTTTAACAACATGTGAGGTAAAAATGGTTTTTACATTTTTAAATATTTACAAAACAAGAATATGCAACAGAGATCATATGTTGCCTACACAGTCTAAAATATGCACTCCTTACATAAAAAGTAAAGATTAATTGCTCTAGTGTTTTATTAGTATTATTCATTTCATTTTTATTATTTTATTTATTTTACTCTTCTTGGGTTTAAGTTTTTGCTGCTTTTTCTACTCTCTTGATGTAGAAGCTGTGATAATTGATACTATAGGTCCATTCTTTTGCCAATGTATTTAAAGCTATATATTTCCCTCTCAGACTATTTTAGCACATTGCACAGATGTTTTCTTTTTATTTGATTCAAAATATTTCCTGAATTTCTTTCTGAATTCTCTTGGCCCAGGGGTTACCTACAAATGTTGCTTAATTTCTAAAAATTTGGGTATTTTCCAGAGGCTATATCACTATTGATTTCTTTTTTTTTCCCCAATTTATTTATTTTCAGAAAAACATTATTCATTATTTTTTTCACCACACCCAGTGCTCCATGCAAGCCGTGCCCTCTATAATACCCACCACCTGGTACCCCTACCTCCCACCCCCCCCCGCCACTTCAAACCCCTCAGACTGTTTTTCAGAGTCCATAGTCTCTCATGGTTCACCTCCCCTTCCAATTTACCCAAATTCCCTATTGATTTCTATTTTAAAACCATGTCAGAGATTACATTCTCTGAGATTTTAACTTTTTCACATTTAGTTTTATGACCTGGCCACATGGTCCATTTTTGTAAATATTCTGTTTGCATGGGAGAAAAAAATGTGTATTCTACAGTTTTTTTGGTGTAGTGTTTTTAAAATGTTGCTTAGGTCAGATTGGTTAAGTGTGTTGTTCAGTCTTCTGTATCTCTACACAGTTTTTTCCTGTTCTATCAACTCTTGAGAAAGAGATGTTCAAATTGTCCACCATGGTTATCCATTTATTTCTAGTTTTTTTCTATGTATTTGTAATTCCCTCCATTGGCAGTAAGAAACTGACTCTCACCTGTACTTATTAGACTTGCCTCCCTGTATGTAACCAGCCCTTCATGTTCAACCCTCTCTTGTCCCCTTTGCAGTTGCTATCCTCACCCTGCTTTAACTCCAGTTCAACATGCTGGATGGCCCAGACTCCTGCATATTCTCTTTATCCTATTCAGGCACTAGTACCTCATGCCAGGTCACCTTCCCCTTGTATGTCTTCACTTCTCAACCTGCTCAATTCCCATGCCAGCCTGCTCCTCTGTGTTGTTACCATCCTCACCCTGTTCAGGCTCATCATTACACAACAGGCTGATGCTCAGGGGAGTTATCCTTCTGCTAGGGTTCTATCTTCCCATATTGAGTTGCACACCTAAAGGCTGCTCAGATAACCTATGCCTGTTTTACCCTATCCTTAGAGATTCCCTCTTCATCTTCTTTGGCTCTAACACCTCATGTGCAGCCACTAAAACACTTTTACCTTTTTCCATTGTTCTCCCACACATAATGATTTGGGGGCTGAATTATTCCGGAGGCACAGGAAGGGACTTTACCATTATTTTTGAAAGATATTTTTATTAAGTTTAGAAGTCTAGATGAACAGCTGTTTTTCTTCTACCATAATATAAATGCTATTCTGGTATTTTTGCTTTCATTGTTTCCGTGAGAAGTCAGGTTTTGTTTTTGTTTAAATTCCCTATACCTGATATATCTTTTTTTCTTTAGCTGTTTTTTCTTTTATTTATTTATTTATTTATTTATTTAAAGATTTTATTTATTTATTTGACAGGCAGAGATTACAAGAAGGCTGAGAGGCATGCAGAGAGAGAGAAAGGAGGAAGCAGGCTCCCTGCTGAGCAGAAAGCCCGATGCGGGGCTCGATCCCAGGACCCTGGGATCATTACCTGAGCCGAAGGCAGAGGCTTTAACCCACTGAGCCACCTAGGCGCCCCTAGCTGTTTTTTCTTTTAAAGACTTTATTTATTTATTTTATTTTATTTATTGACAGACAGAGATCACAAGTAGGCAGAGAGGCAGGCAGAGAGAGAGGGGAAAGCAGGTTCCCCGCTGAGCAGAGAGCCCGATGTGGGGCTCGATCCCAGGACCCTGAGATCATGACCTAAGCCGAAGGGAGAGGTTTTAACCCACTGAGCCACCCAGGCACCCCTCTTTAGCTGGTTTTGAGATCCGCTTCTTAGCTTTGGATTTCAATAGTTTGATTTTGACATGCTGAAGGTGTGGTTTTCTTTGTATTTTTTCTGTTTAGTGTTCACTGAGCTTCTCAGACCTGTGGACTCATGTCTTCCATCAGTTTTAGATCTCAGTCATTCACAAAGATTCTTTGGTCTCATTCTTGCTCTCTCTTCTCTTCCTAAAACTCTAATTGTACAGATATCTTTTCATTTAATATTCCACAGACATTGGACTCATTTTTTTTTTTTTTTTTTTTTACTTTTTCTCCTTATTTTTCAGTTTGGATACCTTAAAGTTCAAAGATTCCTTTCTCTGCTATTTTCAGTTTGTTCTTAAGCTCATCTAATAAATTCTTCATTTCTCACTGGAGTTTTCAAGTCTAGCATTTCCACTTAGTCTTTTTTAAAATAGTTTTCCTGTCTCTGGTTGCAGACTTTTCTTTCTTTTGAATTCATTATAAACATTTAAAAAAACACATAATCTTAAACAAATTATGTAAGTGCCTCTTAATCAGGAAACAACTTATTTTATACAATGAAGGGGTATCCATTTGGTAGATTATTTTTCAGTCATTAGAGCTCATATTTGTACTACTAAAAACAAATGAATAGAGGCACCTGACTCTTGATTTAGGCTCAGGTCATAATCTCAGGGTTGTCTTAATAACCTGCATGGAGCTCCATGCTGGGCATAGAGTCTGCTTGAGATTCTTTTTCTCCTTCTCCTTCTGTCCCTCTCCTCCCCCCAAAATAAAAGAAAACAACTAATTGTGAAGGTATGGACAGATTAATGGAACACAGTAGATACACTCAATATATATCTACATAGATATATATGAAAACTTAGGATACTTTGACTGGTATGAGGTTATATGTCATTGTGTTTTTGGTTTGCATCTCTCTGATGATGAGTGATGTTGAGCATCATCTCATGTGTCTCTTGGCCATCTGGCTGTCTCCTTTGGAGAAATGCCTATTCAGGTACTGTGCCTATTTTTTTTATCAGATTATTTGTGGCTTTTTGGTGTTGATTTAAATTTCTTTAAATATTTTTTATATTAATCCTATCTGACACATTTTCTCCCATTTAGTAGGTTGCCTTTTTCTTTTGTTGATAGTTTCCTTTGTTGTACAAAAGCTTTTTAATGTCTTAATATTCATTTTTGGTTTTGTTTACTTTGCCTGAGGAGACAGATCCACTATACTTAAATTTTTTAAATTTTGGGATATTATCAGAGTGATTGAAAAAAAAAAAGCTGGACACCTACTTCCTTCTTACAGAAATTTCAGGTAATTAACAGATTTAAATATAAACAAAATGTTATAAGAGAACAAAAGAAATATTCCAGTTTTATTATCTTGGGATGTGGACTGCATAAGTAAAAGATCAAAATCATTAAAGAAAGAATTGATAGATTCAGTTGTATAGGATTTTAAATACTGAAGAAGAACGAAAGAGAGAAAAGAAAAGTCTCCTTTGCTTCCACTGGAAATGACCATTATAGTAACTCCTTACTGAATAAATTAGTAACTAAAGGGAAAGAAAGAATTAAACATTTATTCTGCCTTTCTATAGGATAACTAAGCCCCCAGTTGATGAGAGGAAGCTCTTCTTTATAAAAGAATGCCAGTTAATAGAGTATACAAAATTCAAAAATCACTATAATTCCCAATAAAGTACTTATTTTAGGCAAGGATAATTAATAGATGCTAAAACTTTAAAGTAGGGAAAATGTTATTGGGACAGGATCTTCTTAGAATGACAAAGTGTCACCACACAGATTGTTATTCAGTGAAAATAGAAAGATATATCTTTATAAGGAAAATACATAGTGGTTATCAGGGTAATTAAATGACCAAACTTGGCATCACTGAGTGGGACAACTGATATTATGAACCTCTGAACGTGTTGTGTGATGTGAGGTACATAGCATCAACTGTGATGTATTGTGCCCAAAATATGTAATTTGAATCAAAGTCAGATTTAGTTCTAATTTCCTATTCAGAGAAAACACAGAGAATAGAAGGAAAAATTTAATGATACCTTGAGAAGGCAAACAAACTCTGTAGCACTTGATGTATTTAAAAAGTCAATGTCATAAAGATGTTCTATAATAAGAGAGACTAAGAAGACATCAAAAATATAGGGCACAATCCTTGTTTGAAACCAGGTTTTATTTGTTTATAAAGCTCTAAAGGATGTTCTGGGAGCAACTGGAAATGACTCTGAACTGGATACTTGATTAAATTACAGAACTTTTTAAGTTTCTCAAACATAACAGTGGTACAATGATAGCATAAAAGGTCGTACTTATTTTAAAAGATGAAAATTCGAGTTGTGAATTGTTCTAGTTCTAACTTACTTGCAAATGGTTTAGAAAAAATGAATACACACCTACTGATAGATGATACAGACTTATTAGGTTTTGGATGTTGTGTCTATTGGTGTTTATTTTACCATTAAAAACTTAAGTATGTTTGGGATTTTCCATAATGACAAGGAGAAGAGAAATTAAGACAAAAAATTGACAAAAAATTGAAGTTTTTGCTCTTAATAGCTAGCTGCTGATGCTGGTGACTAGTTTTCTTATTATCTGTGGATGTGGAATCAAACTGCCATAAATTTTATGGAGAACAGTCTGTTTTGTATTAAAATTAACATATATAGAATCTTTTCTGAGCAATTCCATTCCTCAGTATTTGTCCTCAGAAGATAATCAGTGCATTGCAAAATGATGCAAGGATGGCCTTTGCAATGTTATTTTTATTCCATTATTATGCAAAACCAGAAGGAACCTAATTTCAATTAATAAAGGATTGTTCAAATATATTATAGTACAGCAATACTATTTTGTCATTAAAAATGATTATTATAAAAGAAAAAATGAAAGAAGATGGGATCAGGAGGGAGACAAACCATAAAAGACTCAATCTCAAAAAACAGACTGAGGGTTGCTCGGGGTAGGGGGGATGGGAGAGGGTGGTGGGGATATGGACATTGGGGAGGGTATGTGCTATGGTGAGTGCTGTGAAATGTGTAAATCTGGAGATTCACAGACCTGTACCCCTGGGGATAAAAATACATTATATGTTTATTTTAAAAAATGATTATTATAAATCCATATTCTATGTCATATTCATTGACATAGGATTTCTGTTACATATATTGAATTAAAAAGACATTATAAAACAAGTTATAGTGAGTGGAATGGGTGTCCCATCATTGTGGTGACCATAAATACTAATATTTGCATTGGTGCATTTTGCTTTCTGTTTTGGGTAAACCATACCTCAGCTGCCTTTAATGAACTCATCTAAATCATGCATTTTTTTTTTCAGAGAAGAAAGAAAAGATAAATTATGTTTTATTTGCTCATATAACCAACACATCATACAGGCTTGGTTAGGCACTCTACTTCCGTTTTCTCATCTACAACAGTAGATGTTCTCTAGGATCCAATACTAATACTGGATGAATACAATGATGACTGCATAACTTTCATTTAGTGTTGATTGAAAAAGATGGTTCCTCATGCCAGGGACTACCCCCAAGGACCGGAGCACCCTTCTTAGCTCCACGCTAGCTTTCCTCACCCCTTCAGGGTGACTGCCACATGGCACTGTTGCATGGACAGTCTCCTTGCACCCTCCTAGCTCCATCCCACCACACTTTTCTGGTTCATTTTTCTCCAGTCACCTTTCAACATTTCATATAATGTGCAGATTTCACTTTTATTCTATGTCTTTTCCCAAAAGAATATTAGCTCCAAGAAAGCAGGGATTTTCTGTTTGCTTTCAAGGTGGGAAAATCCCCAGTGCCTCAAAAATTAGCCGGTACCTGATAGGCACACTTTTAATATTTACTGTAAGAGTGATTTTTTTTTCTGAGAAAATGTTTCTGGGACTTTTCTAATCATATTGTTTACACAGCTATGAAAGGATAGATTATCATTCGGTGCTTTGAGGGCCAAGAAATTCTGGGACATAACTTTCCAGAGCCTGTCACACTTATTTCTTTCCTTCAGATTTGGTCTCCCATAGAGTCTTTAACATAATACCTAGAGAGGTAATCATAAAAACTTAGAGAATCATTATAAAAAAGTAAAATTATTTTCTAATTATAGCTTTTCATGGAGATGATTATTTCATTCTGACATCCTTTTTATGTTTCCATTTTTACTGAGTTGCCAACGTGGCTTCAAAATGTATAGATTTCAGTTGCATCCTTTAATGTGGTGTAAGAATATCATGTTTTCCCAGGCTAACCACATTTAGTGGGAACCACTGTCAGATAATAATATTTATCAGTGAACTTCTCAATGAAAATTGTGAAATTTTTAGAAATGATATAAAATTATAGTTTCAAAATAGTTGCATTGACATTGCCAAAAAGAAACTCTACTGTGGCTGTGCCCATTGTGTGGGCACAAACTCTTCACTTTTCTTCATATATATGTCCTCAAGGAGCAGGCAAGCCAGCCAAACTTCTTAACAATCTTAGCAAATGTTATTATAACAACAACAACAACAAAACTGAGAAAGATAACAAGCAGCTACATCATTTTTGGTTTGTTTGGGTTTGTTTAATAGCCAGAGTATGAATATGTATTCATCCTTCTAGAACTATTATTCTGCCAGCCACACAGTTTGACTTCTATGATAAAATTGAAAGTTTTGAAAACAATTCAGTTTTGTTTATAATGTCAAAGAATTAATGTAAAATTCAACTGATAAAAAAATGGGAAGAGCTTACCTACTACTGGAAGTGAATTCAGAGCAAGATGCCAATCAGATTTTTAAAACTATACAAAAGGAGATAAACCTGTTGCAATGGAAAGTGGGTGTAAATTAATGCCACTGATAAGCCCATTGTTGTATATGAAAAAGCAATAGAATTATAAAGAAATTCTATGAAAATGCACTTTCAACTAAAGACAACTTCAAGTGAAGACTTACTCTAATGGTTAGATTTAGAACTTGAATAGGTACTTTGCAAAAATGAGGTTAGAAATGAATGTATTTGTGGTGGGAGAGATTTTTGATTCATGGAGCAAAGTCTATCTTGTTTCATGTCCATTTAACCAATATTCACTGGCTGTGGTAGCATGCTGGAAGTATAGTAGGTGGTACATGAGTTCTGCAGTCAAGGAAATGACACAATAATTATAACAATAATGGGGGAGGTGACAGGCATTAAGGAGGGCACAGGATGTGATAAGTTCTGGGTGTTATATACAACTGATGAATTACTGAACACTACATCTGAAACTAATGATGTTCTATATGTTGGCCAATTACATTTAAATCAAAAATTTTTTTAATTTTAAAAATTTAAAATTTAAAAAATAATAATTAAGGGGGAGGTAAGCATACACACATGACTACAAGGCAAAGCACTGTGTCATGAATATCAGAAAGGGGGACAACAAAACTCAAAAGAGGCTCAAGGTGGGAGAAAGCAGAGGATCTATGGGAGACGTTTTGTTACAGACCTTACAAGATGGGCTATTACAGCAAGAGGGCAACAGCATAAGGAAAGGCTTATATTTTGAGAGAATTTCTGTAGTCCATGAGTAGTGTCTCCCCTTTGTGTTCTGATGGAACCCCGTGCACCCATCTATTTTAGCATTTATCATAATGGAATATAATGGTTTCTTTATCTCTCACTAGACTGTACTTTCCTGAAATACTTAAAATCCTCTGTATTTGAAGATTCTGTATTTGTGAATTCATATCCCAGCAAAAATTTATCGGTAGCCTCCAAATCAATACATAGATACATAGAGCACTTTGGCTGTTATTCACAGACCTGTGCAGAGCAGGGAAAAATCTGAGTCTTCTCATGCACCTGTCCAGCTGACGGTGAACAAGACTAGACTCTCTCTTGTTTCAGCTCTCCTACTGCAAACAAGTGTCTTTTTACAGCCTGTGAAGTGCCATATGCTTCACATGTTTGTGTTTTGAGTTGGTGGTTTTGCTATTTAAAATGATTCCTAAGCAAAGTGCTGAAGAGTGATCTGGTCTAATGTTCTCAAGTGCAAGAAGGTTGTGATGTGCTTTATGGAGCAAATACGTGTTAGAGAAGCTTTGCTCAGAATGAACTGCAGTGCTGCTGGCCATGCGTTGGTTCCATGTCAATACAATATAGTAAATAAGGTGCTTTAAACAGAAACACACATGGCTATAGATTGATTATAGTTATAGACTGATGGTTATAGATTGATCAGTTGACAAAAATGTTTTGAACAGAGGCTCTAGGGAACAAAATTTTTTATTTTCCCAAGAGGCAACGGTTCAGTATTTACTAATTCCGTGTGTGCAGTGACTTTATAGAACACAACTGCCCTGTGTAACAAGAATTGACTGTATCTGGTATTTCTTCCTTCCTTCCTTTCTTTTTTTAAGCTGCTATTTTAAAATTTTTTAATTTTTAATTTTTAATTTTTTTTAAATTTTAATTTAAAAAATATTTTTATTTATTTATTTATTTATTAGTATTTTTATTATTAGCCCCAGGGTACAGGTCTAGGAATCGCCAGGTTTACACACTTCATAGCACATATCCTCCCCAATGTCCATAACTCCACCACCCTTTCCCTACCCCTGGAAACCCGCAGTTTGTTTTGTGAGATTGAGTCTCTTATGATTTGTCTCTCTCCCAATTCCATCTTGTTTCATTTATTCTTTTCCTACCCCTCAAACCCTCCATGTTGCCTCTCAACTTCCTCATATCAGAGAGATCATATGATTAATGTCTTTCTCTGATTGACTTACTTCGCTCAGCATAATACCCTCTAGTTCCATCCATGTCGTCGCAAATGGCAAGATTTCATTTTTTTTGATGGCTGCATAGCATTCCACTGTATATATATACATAACACGTCTTCTTTATCTATTCTTCTGTTGATGGACATCTAGGTTCTTTCCATAGTTTGGCTATTGTGGACATTGCTGCTATAAACATTCAGGTGCATGTGTCCCTTCGGATTATCCAGTATTTCTGTATGCTTAGCATTTATGAGCAAACGCCTGAATAATGGAAATGAGGAGGAAAAACCAGCTCATTGAAAATGTTAAAATACTGAGTTCAGGAATCGTTGTTGTTGTTGTTTTGTTTGTTTGTTTTTTAAAGATTTTATTTATTTATTTGACAGACAGAGATCACAAGTAGGCAGAGAGGCAGGTGGGGGTGGGGACAAGGTTCCTTGCCAAACAGAGAGCCTGATGCAGGGCTCAGTCCCAGGACTCTGAGATCATGACCTGAGCTGAAGGTAGAAGCTTAACCCACTGAGCCACCCAGATGCCCCCACAGGAATCAGGGTTTTAATACCACACAGGTAATGGGAAGCCATTGGAAATTTTCTCCTGGGACTGCAAGCATTGATTGAATGTGCCAGATGGTGTGATGGAGAGAATATAATATACCTGGGGACCTGCTCTCAAAGAGCTACTACAGAAGCTCCAAAGGTCCTTTAGGAAGATTGATTTCACAGGAAATCATAGAATGGGTAGAATTGAGAGAAACTGAAGACGCAAATCCAAGGATACTTCTACCACCACCATCCTGACATGATGTGATAAAGACCAGAACTAGGGTGCTGGCAAGAGGAAGGGGGAAGTAAGGGGAGAATATCTGGTTTTCTTTTCTTTTCTTTAAAGATTTTGTTTGTTTATTTGAGAGAGAGTACACACATGTGAGCAGGGGGAGGACAGAGGGAGAGAGGATCTCAAGCAGCCTCTGTGCTGAGTGTGGCCCCACTGTAGATCTTGATCTCATCTCCCTAAGATCATGACCTGAGCCGAAAGCAAGAGTTGTCCACTCAACCAACTGAGCCACCCAGGTGTCTCAATACTTGGCTTATTATGAAGTCATCAGTAAATAACTTGATATAGAGAATGAAGGAGATGGAAGGGACAGAGTTAAATCCCGTAGTTTGCTACCCCCGATTTTGTTAGCTCCTGTGTAAGCAAATGTCTTCCAATCATGTTTCCCTCATCTGAGTTTATTACTCTGTGCTGTGCTGAGTCTATTAAGGCATCTTTGATGGGGTCACAATCCTCCTCTGTTACAACTAAGCATCCAATGAGTTAGTTGCCTAGGGTTTGGGGTGATGACTGGGAACAGTAGATGTAGTTTTACAATCAACAGTGAATTTTTAAAGTTAATTGTGAAATTTTGCCTGGGGGGAGGCAGATCCACACTGAATTATCCCTTCAAAAAAAATCTGGAAAGGTGTGCCATGCAAATGACTTCTGCTGTACTGTGAAGTTATGTCCAACTCTGTACAGTTAAATATTACTAATGCAAATTTTACTGCTACATTTGCAAGAAGGGAGGACAGACCTATTGTTCATTGAGAAATTGCATGTGAAAAAATACAGAGATCCAAGGATCAGCAATTATGCTTTCAGCACTATATGTAAAGCAGTAAGGTGGTTGACCTTTGTAAAGTAAATCCTTCATTACGAAGTGCTCAGTATCATTCTTTACAGTTTCCATGAGTTCAGAAATAAAACTTTCTCTCTCAGCTTGATATTGACATCTTCATATTTGGAAAGTTATTTAGTTAAACTTCAAGTTAAAATACTTTCTCAATGTGTTTTTTTCTTACTAAAAGTCATTTTCTAAAGAGACAATCTGTACCTTACTACAAGTTATTTGCATTACCAACTAATTTATAAGGTTATGCAAAGCTGATTTCATACTTGGACTCTTTGAAATAGCGTATTTTCCCCCCTGGCAAACTCATCTCAGATAATCAAGAAATGTAGTTGTCTTTATGTCA
The DNA here is from genome assembly GCF_020171115.1 of Neogale vison. NCBI lineage: Eukaryota > Metazoa > Chordata > Mammalia > Carnivora > Mustelidae > Neogale > Neogale vison. Next base: position 135,897,182 of record NC_058102.1, on the reverse strand, counting down.
ATTTTTAAGAAAGAATTTGAATGGCATTCTAAGCTAGTAGTATTTATTCTATCTGTGGCTAAATACTACATGTGTTTAACTCAACCTGAGATTAAACGTCAAAGGAGTTTTGATGCTCTTTATCATTTTTCATCTGCTTTCAGTTTAACATATCTTTCTGAACAAAGCCATGTTTGTAAAGGATATTAAGTTTTGTTTGGCCACCTTCTCAACTGCAAGCGTACTCAATGGACCTTAATGCAAGGTTATGCTCCCTGGACTGATTGATATATAAACAGAAGACAGATGGTGTAGAGATGACTCTGATGATAATTCATTTTTCAGCTAGTCATGAAGATATTTTGATTACAGTGTGTTTAAGTAATTATAACACAGTCTGCAATGTTAGTCTTGCTGAGAAGGGAGCACATGGAAAACAAGTTACGTGTTATCCATGCCTAACAAAGGGTGCACTGTGGTGTAATGATTTTAATTCCTAATGCTAGATTAGGACTGGAAGAGTTTAAAATATGTCATACAGTAAGGTAAGTCAATTAAACATAGACCAAATAAAAAATGTAACTTCACATTTAGAGGCATAAATATTTGTTTTGGAAAGTATATAGATGTTACTATATGAAAGAAACCAGTATTTTGACATTTAGGTAACAGTCTGTGTACAGCTAATTAAAAAATTACATGACTTGATTTTAAGTTTATGTGAATCGTAATTATCATGGAGCTTGCTTTCTGTGTCATGAAATTAAAACTGAAATCAGAGAGCTGACAGTTCAGTAGCACTTTCTGTTCCTGCTGTTGTTAGAGTTTTTTTGTTTTGTTTTATTTTGTTTTGTTTTAAGTTGGCTCCACACCCAGCATGGAACCCAACATGGGGCCTGAACTCAGACCCTGAGATCAGGAACTGAGCTGAAACCAAGAGTCAGCCACTTAACTGACAGAGACACCCAGGCTCACCTGCTGTTGTTGAAGTTTTTAAAGAAAATCTAAGGGGCACTGAGGTGACACTGAGATGGCTAAGCATCTGCCTTTGGCTCAGATCATGATCTCCAGGTCCTGGGATGGAGCCCCGTGTTGGGCTCCCAGCCCAGCCAGGAGTCTGCTACTCATGCTTTCTCTCTGTATCTTTCTGTCTCAAATGAATAAATAAAATCTTTTAAGAAGGTCTAAAGTCAAAATGTCAAAAGGAGAATAATTAGAATTGTATGGCTAGATAGGCCATTTAAGTTTTCATTTCTACGTACTAATTACAGTTTTTACTTCTTTTTTGGTCTCACAACAGGATAATTGATCGCTTAGATGGAGTTCGTTTGTTGTGGTCTCTGCTGAAAAATCCTCACCCAGATGTGAAGGCCAGTGCAGCTTGGGCCCTCTGTCCCTGCATCCAAAATGCTAAGGTAAGAACAGACTATAAATCAATCCCTTCTAGAATCTCTAATACTATATTGAATAATGTCACCACAAGTCACTACTTGCTTTTGACTTACTTTTGGTCTGACCTACATGGTAGAAAAGAGTGTTGAATGTTTGTGCCAAAATAATTTTTGAGCAATTCCTTTTCCTGGTTAGTTTTTATTTATTTTTTATTTTTTAAAAATATTTTATTTATTTATTTGACAGAGAGAGATCACAAGTAGACAGAGAGGTAGGCAGAGAGAGAGAAAGAGGGAAGCAGGCTCCCCGCCGAGCAGAGAGCCCGATCGAGCGGGACTCGATCCCAGGACCCTGAGATCATGACCTGAGCCGAAGGCAGCGACCTAACCCACTGAGCCACCCAGGCGTCCCCTGGTTAGTTTTTAAATGCCAAATGAAACTGGGCTCAGGTGGCAGTGCTTAACAAGTTGTACCTGGCTGGTGCAACTGAAACAGGCATGCCGGTCAAGAGGAAGAGAAGTTGACTGTTCTTATCTCTTGGCTGATCAGAAAATTGTATTTACCTGCTACTTTAAGAAGCATAAAATTGCTTCTATCTTATTTATATAGCCTGAAATTTGACAGTGAAAGATAACTAAGTTCTTTGTTACCTTGAAAAAGGAAAATAATTTCATGAATCCCACTTTTCTTTATCAGTAAAGACTAGATATAAAATCCATAAATAAAATTTTTACATGACAAAAAAGAGATTGAACTGGAAGAATTTTAGCTCTTCATTTGTAAATTTTATTATTTTCTGTAAAGATCTCTTTTCAACCTCTTTCTATTTTCTTTAAAATTTTTTTCTGTTGATTTAGAAATTGCCTTTTCAGATCCTTGTTGCTAGAGATATTTTTCTCTGTTGAATATTTTTATCTAAAAGGATTTTACTCCTATAATCAATTTAACATGACTCTAAATATCATCCTAAGTATTTGTGACTGAAATAATCTTTTGTAAAAAGTGAATTGTTATGTGTACTAATAATAGAGGAGACCTATTACAAACTAGTCAATAGAACAATATTTTTATAATAGCAAAATAAATATAAAATATAACATAACAATATTTTATAATGTAAAAATAAAAACACTTCAAATGTCAACCTACAGGAAGATGGACAACAGGATGATTCTATGGTCAAATAATATCATAAAATGCACATCTCTCTCTCCCCCTTCACACCTCCACACCAATAAATGAATCAATAATATACAATAAATTTAATAGAAGAGACTAATAGTAGGTCTGACTAATTATCTCAAAGATAAAGTCTAGTAAATAACTGAGAATGCAAAGTAAAAGTAAAAAAAAAAAACAGGACAAGAAAATACATGAAAGGAAAGAGAGCAATTGAAAGGAAGAAAAATAGTTTTAAAAAAAAATGTGGAAAGTTTCTGTAAATTAAAGAGTTGAAGAAAGATCCTAGTCTTCAGATTGAGAAGATCTACTTAGTGTCAAGCACGAAAAACAAAGAAAGTTATCTATACCTTGATATAAATTCAAATTTGACATTTCCAGAAAATTAAAGGAAAGGAAAAAGTTACATAAGAACTATGATCATACCGGTATTAGATTTAACATCATTCACAATAAATTGTAAAAGAAAATGGAACAAATCCTTTACTGTCTTCAGAGGAAAGTATTTTTATCCTGGAATTCTATATCCTATAAAAACTAGCATTCAAATGAGTGTGGAGTAAGGACAGAATAAAGACATTTTTCTTTCAGAAATGTCAAGACTCAGGAAGCTTATTCCCCATAAAACTTTTCTGGAAAAAAAAATTTAGACTATTTTCCACCAAAACAAAAGATTTAAAAAAGAGAATAACATTTGTTGTAGAAACAGTAAGAAGCAAATAACTCACTGGAATTAATAGTTAAATATAAATTTGTGTTGCTAATATGGCTCTCAAATTTTATAAAATTTTTAAGAAAGAATTTTAAAGTAATGGCATAAAATCAAAATAAAGCAGATAGTATTATCACAATAACAATCTGAATCTAAACTGCCAGATGAGTCCAAAAATGTATTAGTGTAAAGTATTGGGTAAATACATACTAAAGTTCTTTTCTTTTCCTCGAGAAGGATGTTATAGAAACTGGTTCATTCTCAATCATCGTGAAAATTTAAATTTAAATACAGAACTTAATTTTGTTTCATCAGTGAGATACTATTTTGTGTATAGAGAACATTTCTACACAATGCTGTTATTATATGTAAATTATGTCCTTTATTCTTATGGATTTTAACTACAAATATGCCTATTTACCTATTACTACCTGTTATAATACATTCTGTAAGAGACATTCCAATACTGTCATTTTCATTATCCCTGCCCAGGATTTCTATCCTGAATATCTGACAATGCCAGCAACTTAAACTGAACCACACTCAAACTAAACACAACCCAATATGTGTTGTTTAGCCCTTGGCCCCAAGGCCTCCACTGGTCCAAGTCTCCATACAGGGACATGATATCTGCTTGCTCACTACTTTTACCAAGAACTACACTCCTCTACTCTATGCATTATCATTTAGGTAACACAAACATTTGAACAATTTTAAAACGAGAAATGATGTGAGCAGATTAATTAGTTAGAAGATATGAGCGGGTGATTAATTAGGCTTGTGCAGTGGCCAGGTGTAAATAATTAGAATCTGACCTAACACAGCAGCAGTGTGGGCAAAGAGGAAGAATCAGTATAAGAAATAATTGCAGGGGGGCAGGGTGGTTCAACTGGTTAAGCTTTGGCTCTTGATTTCAGCTCAGGTCATGATCTCCGGGTTGGGAGATCAACCACACTGGGCATGGAGCCTGCTGGAGATATTCTCTCTCTCTCTCTCTCTCTCTCTCTCTCTTTCTCTCTCCCCTTCTGCCCTTTCCCCACTCTGTTTCTCTAAAAATAAAAAGGAAAGAAAAAAAGAAATGCTCTTGTAAAGTAGATTCAGATATCGGTGAGTGATTGGTTGTTGGCTGTGAGAAGGAGGTCAAGAGAGAGTTTGAAATTTTGTTTTTGTTGTATTTTAACTTTGACAACTAAGAAATAATAACTTTACAAAACATGAGTAGAACATGATGTCAGGCAAAGATGGTGGACTTGTTTTCATCCAGGTAGAGATATCCAGTCATTTGAGTATACGAACCTGGGTATCTGGAAGGAACTCAGGACAAGAGATGGCTATGTGAGAATTATCAGCATGTCAGAAGTAGCTGAAGTCTGAAGAATAAAGGACAGGCAGAGGGTGGGGAGTGAGGAGAGAAGGGCAAAGAGAAGTCATAGAAGACTAAAGAGTGGTAAGAGAGATAGCTATCACGGAGGGTGACAAGAAAGCCAAGAAAGGAAACAAATTCAAGAATGGGGGGGGGAGAGTAATATTCAAAAATATGATTTGCCCCGGAGGTCATCTACCTTTGAAAATTGAAACAAGTACATTAAATATGAGAAACGGGGTCATCGTTCATAGACATTTTAATTGAGAAGAAAGGATTTAAGTCAGATGGCAGTGGGGTGAGAAATTAATTAAGGGCAGAAATAGATATAAAGGAAGTTAGTAGTTCTTACCAGAAGTTCTTACCAGAAGTTAGTAGTTCTTACCAGAAGTTCGTAGTTCTTACCAGAAAGTTAGAAGTTCTTACCAGAAATAGATATAAAGAAGGTTAGTAGTTCTTACCAGAAGTTCTTACCAGCTGTTAAAAGGAGACTGTATGAAGTCCAGAAGATACCTCAGGTTTAAGGGAATGATTAATATGGGAAAGGTATGAGAGAGAGGGAGAGGGTATTTGTGTAGCAGATATAGGAAGGGAGGGAGGAAAGAGAAGGAGGGAGGGATGAAGGAAGGAAGAGCTCTAAATATTCCTTAATTTTACAAGTACATTGCTCTGAGTAGTGTAAAAAAACTTGTGGAGTGCCAACCAAAAGGACAGTTCTAGAATGCATAATTCCTACGAGTAAGTCCACTGAGAGCAAACCAGGAGAACTCCGATAAATACTGAAAAGGGCAATGTGTTATTTCATTCAGGTGACATATACATAAACAACCTCCAGTCTGTCTGTCTGTCCTCACTGAATTTAAAAGTTAGAAATTTGTCAAAAAGATCTGGATTAATATCTTTATCTAAATTTTAAAAATTTAAGTCAGACTTTTCCTAGGTGACAGTAAGTATAATTTGGATGATTATTTCAATGAGGACTGGTATTTCTGATTAGGTAATATAGAAGACATATTCATAAATTGAATTAACTAAATATTCAAAGTAAACATTTTGATGACCTATATGTCAGAAAATATATCTTCTAGGACTGAATTTATGGTGAACACTTTTAGATGTCAATTTGCAATAGAGAGATACATATCTTTTCAAAAGTACATTGGGATATGTGAGAAAAAAAATTTTTTTTGAAGACTTTATTTACAAGAGAGAGTTTGAGTGAGAGAGAGTACAAGCAGGTAGCAGCAGGCAGAGGGAGAGGGAGAAGCAGACTCCCCACTGAGCAGGGAGCCTGATATGGGGTTCCATCCCAGGGTCTTGGGACCTCAGCCAGAGGCAGATGCTTAACCAACTGAGCCCCCCAGGTACCCCTGTGAGCAAAAATTTTGAAGATTGTTTGTCTCATATATCAGGTATGGCCTGTGAAATGAGACAGAAGGAAATTTAGAACATCTTTCCTCAAGAAAATAGCCTGATTTGCAAGGCTCTTTTGTCTTTTTGAAAAATCCTATTTTCTAGGATCAGGGTAAATGAATATTATATTGGTCTCTCTCCTTGCATCTTTATAGAACAAAACTCATCTTCCCAAGGTAGAAGGATATCTCAGGGGTAGAGTATAGAAAAGGTCATGTTCTCAGAAAGGCAAAAGGAAGAATGCACATTTATAATATTGAAAAACAGCATCTCATTATGTATACATGTCCCAATTTATGATTTAAGATAGCTCTATCTAATAGAACTTTCTGTGATGATGGAAATGTGCTCTTCAGAATGGCAACCATTAGCCCCCTGTGGCTACTGAGCACTTGAAATGTAACTAGTATGACTAAGGAACTGAATTTTTAATTATATTAAGCTTTAACTTAATTAAATTATTCAAATTAACTTTAACGAACTTAAATAGCCACATGTAGCTAGTGGCTGTTGTTTTAGAAGGCCCAAATCTAAGATACACAAATAATGGAGGGTTGTTTTCTTTAGGGCAACCCCTACAAAGAGCTGTAAACCTCAAGATTTACATGGTTACATATGGTTACATGTTCACTATGTAAAATTTAAAAAGTAAATAAAAACAAGGAGCTTTATGAGTTTATTCTCATAATTTAAAAATGTTTTATAATTAAAAGCAAGGGGAAAAAAATACCCGTAATTTCAGTACTTGGGGCTAACCATCATTAAGAGTTAGACAGGGATTTTTTCCTTAACAATGAATTGTGAACATCTCTCTTATTCTCTGCATATGTCTTTCCATATCCCTGTCTAGTTTCCTTGGCTCTATAGTATTTTGTTGTATGTCCATATCATAATGTTTTATGCAATCAGATTTCCAGTGTTAAGGAAGAATGAGGTTAGTGAAACAAAAATTTTAACTTAAGCTTTTCTAAAATATTCTTTTCACATAGAGAGAGAAAATTAAGTTACCTCTGATCCACTGGTAAATCACAGTTTCCCAGGGTTTAATCCATGGTTTCCATTAAATAGTTAAAAAGTATGGCCCCACAAAAAAGAAGATACCACAAAAAGAACAACAGGCCGATATCTCTCATGAGAATAGATACAAAAATATACAACAAAATACTAACAAACCAAATCCAACAATGTATTTTTAAAAATCATACACCATGATCTAGTGGGATTTATTCCTAGGATGCAAGGGTCGCTAATATTCACAAAATAATCAATGTGATATGTCACATAAATAAGAGAAAGGATAAAAATCATATCATTTTAAAAGATGTTTTTTCACATTCAACAAAGTACAACATCCATTCATGATATAAGTTCTCTGCAAAGCAGGTCTAGAGGGAACATATTTCAACATAATAAAGGCCTTAAATTAAAAGCCCACAGCCAACATCATGCTTATTGGTGAAACACTAAGCACTCTTCCACTAAGGTCAGGAACAAGACAAGGATGTCTTTTATTCAACATGGTACTGGAAGTCTTAGCCACAGCAGTTAGACAATATAAAGAAATAAAAGGCATTCAAATTTTAAGACATACAAATGGCTATCAGACACATGAAAAAATGCTCATCATCATTAGCCCTCAGGGAGATTCAAATTAAAACCACATTGAGATATCACCTTACACCAGTTAGAATGGCCAAAATTAACAAAACAGGAAACAACATGTGTTGGAGAGGATGTGGAGAAAGGGGAACCCTCTTCCACTGTTGGTGGGAATGCAAGTTGGTGCAGCCTCTTTGGAGAACAGTGTGGAGATTCCTCAAGAAATTAAAAATAGAGCGGGACGCCTGGGTGGCTCAGTTGGTTAAGCAGCTGCCTTCGGCTCGGGTCATGATCCCAGCGTCCTGGGATCGAGTCCCACATCGGGCTCCTTGCTCGGCAGGGAGCCTGCTTCTCCCTCTGCCTCTGCCTGCTTCTCTGTCTGCCTGTGCTCGCTCTCTCTCCCTCTCTCTCTGACAAATAAATAAATAAAATCTTTAAAAAAAAAAAAAAAGAAATTAAAAATAGAGCTTCCCTACGACCCTGCAATTGCACTCCTGGCTATTTACCCCAAAGATACAGATGTCGTGAAAAGGAGGGCCATCTGTACCCCAATGTTTATAGCAGCAATGGCCACAGTCGCCAAACTATGGAAAGAACCAAGATGCCCTTCAACGGATGAATGGATAAGGAAGATGTGGTCCATATACACTATGGAGTATTATGCCTCCATCAGAAAGGATGAATACCCAACTTTTGTAGCAACATGGACGGGACTGGAAGAGATTATGCTGAGTGAAATAAGTCAAGCAGAGAGAGTCAATTATCATATGGTTTCACTTATTTGTGGAGCATAACAAATAGCATGGAGGACAAGGGGCGTTAGAGAGGAGTAGGGAATTTGGGTAAATTGGAAGGGGAGGTGAATCATGAGAGACTATGGACTCTGAAAAACAGTCTGAGGGGTTTGAAGTGGCGGGGGGGTGGGAGGTTGGGGTACCAGGTGGTGGGTATTATAGAGGGCACAGCTTGCATGGAGCACTGGGTGTGGTGAAAAAATAATGAATACTGTTTTTCTGAAAATAAATAAATTGGAAAAAAAAAAGGGAAAAAAAAAAAGAAAGAAGCAAAACTCTATTTGCAGATGATATGATACTATATAGAAGACCCTAAAGATTCCACAAAAAAAAATTACTAGAACTGATAAATGAATTCAGTAAAGTCACAGTATATAAAATGAATGTACAGAAATCTGTTGTATTCCTATATACCAGTGATGAAGCAGCAGAAAACAAACCCATTCACAATTGTACCAAAAATAATAAAATATTTAGGAATAAACTCAATCAAAGAAGTGGAAGACCTGTTCTCTGAAAACTATAAAATAAAAATAATGCCCGAGTAGAATATGTTGTAGTTATTAATAATTAGCAAGTGGACTGGATTTATACTTCTCAATCACTTACATTTGAGTTTTTTGCTTGGAAGAATTTTGTGACAATACATGAATAGAATAAAATTAAAAGTTAAGATCAATGTAATATAATTAATATAATATTAAAAGTTAGTGATTTCACTTAATCTCCAGCATATCAAATAACTTCATTAAGTCAACAATATTATTTAGCATTGTTCACCAAACCCTATGTAGGTACACATAACATTTTGTATGCCTTTTTAAAATCATCTTAACATGAATGCATAGCATTAAGCAATTAAGTTTAAACAATTGAGCCTTTCTAGAGTGTTCTTTCACATACAGGGAGAAAGTAAAGTTACCTCTGACCTAATGGTAGAAATTCAAACGAGTAGGTCAGGGAGTGTTTTATAATTGACATCGTGTCATAAGTTAAAGGGCACTGTTTTCCATAGTGGTATGTAAAATAATTGTACATTTTATAATCAACGGCCTTTGGGGTTAGCTGAAATAATATGGATAAAGATACTTGTCAATGCCTGTATGGGAGGTTATGTGTACTTGGAACTCTTGGAGTGTCATGTGTCTTATTTTATAACACCATCCAAAACTTATCCCACTCAATTATATTCAATTTAGCATTTTCAAGTAGCAGTTTGGATACGCAGTTGTTTTTAGGTGAATTAAAGTTGTTTTCTTTTTTTTTTAATTTTAATTTTTTTTAAGATTTTATTTATTTATTTGACAGAGAGAGATCACAAGTAGGCAGAGAGGCAGGCAGAGAGAGAGAGAGAGAGAGAGGAGGAAGCAGGCTCCCTGCTGAGCAGAGAGCCCGATGCGGGACTCGATCCCAGGACCCTGAGATCATGACCTGAGCCGAAGGCAGCGGCCTAACCCACTGAGCCACCCAGTCGTCTAATGAGATTGTTAAGTTCTGAAGGAGAATAGAGGCAGGACACATTTTTATTAATATGCTGGGCATCCAGCTTGCAGTAAAATAAAGGAACCAGAAGAGATCTTGCCAGATATTTTGGTCCATTCTTCCCTCCTCCTCCCCACCCCTCCCCTTTACGGTAAGTTAATGACTCAACTTTCAAGGAAAGATTGCCTTTTATTTTTAAGAAAGGATTTCTACATTTTTTTTCACAGAAGATATTTTGCAAGTCATTTAGGCTGATTAACTTTTATAAATGTTAGGATTTGGCACCATTCTGATATAAAGAACCTCCTTTCTGGATTAACAGCACTGACAGAAATGCAGCAGAAATCAGCCATTGTCAGTTTGGCTAAGAGCACCACAAATGGGAAGAGAGCACAAGCCAAGCCTTCAGACAAATTATGGCTATTTCGGGGTCCCTGCCACGTCTGTCAGGCATCATGAAACCTAAGCACACTAGGTTTGAGTCCATGTGGAATGGATATGGTGAAATGTCAACTGTTCAAAACAGATGTTACCCATATTTTTATATATTTTAACAGCAAGTGTATTAGAACACATTTTCAGATCTATCTGTTAAGAAAATGAGACGTGAAAATCAGTTCTAGTGAATGTATTGCATCTTTTCTCACAAAGGAATATTTAAAGTTACTGATCAGGGAATGAGAGCGAATTGTGGGATCATTGAGACAAAGATTCATAATGTAATTTTGCATTGCTGCTGCCTTATGGTTGTTAGATACATAAAGCAAATGGAATGTGAGATCTTCATGGTAAGGAGTTTGGACACTTTCACCACTAGACCAGTGTCTTAATTTGAAAGCATAAAATTTTTCTTCATTTTTCAGAAGGTTAGTATAAAATAGTTTCTGATAGCTTCCCAATGGTAAAGAAAATGTGCTGGGTGAAAAAGGTACGTTTGGTAAGCTTAATAATTATTTGCCCATTCTTTATATGACTGGGAAATCAGAATGTGAAATATGAATCAGTTTTATGGTCATATATAAAACTTGAAACACTAAGACAGAAAATAAGCATCTCGTGCCAGAAAATTACCTAGTGTTCTTCAATCTATCGAGAACTGAGGAATAGAAGGCTGAACTAAAGTGAACTAACCACAAAAAATTCACTGCATATTTTTCTAAATCATTTTATTTAACCATGTACCATTTTAAGGGGAGTTTTTTGTGTCAGGCTTGGGGAAAGTTTGTTGCTGGTTGTTGTTTTTTTTGTTTTGTTTTGTTTTCCAATTAAGCTTGCTACAAAGGATAGAGAGCCTAATGACCTCTACAGTAATGTAAATTTCATGAGTCGCAAGTATGGTTGCAGACAATTAAGTACTTTGTGAAAAGTGTGAAAGATTTGTAAATGGAAGTGAAAAGCTGTTCCTTTCAAGCTGAATGATCAAACACATTTTTGGGGAAAAACTGGTTGAACAGGTGTTCAGTATTACGAACTTGTGATGTAAAGAATGCAACAGCTGAGTCTGGCAAAAATCCATGCATTAAATTCTTTGTTCTTAAGAAGCAAAACTCTGCTGCAGAAAGTCAGCTCAAATTTGTGCTCTGTGAACAATAAGGTATTGAAAAATATAGAAACTCATATGAAGAATGTATAATTGATACATCACTTCTAATTACTTTCTTGTCTTCTACCGACGTTTGTAAGAATCATTTTCTTTCTTAAAATATCATTGCATTTTATGTTGTTTGTTTGCCTTTTTTTAAGGCAAATTATATTAAAATGTTATAACCACCACTTACAAATTAAATAGAAAACGGGTATTCTCATTTTAGAATAAATACCCTGCATGTATAGTAAGCCAGTTGTAGAATTAAGAAGAAAACTCAATCTGTCTTCAAATCAGTAATATATCCATGAGATCATTTGACTTTGTAACTTTCCTAAACTTAATTTTGCTACTTGTTTAGAAAATAATGTCTGTTTCTGAATTTTGATCTTGGAGGAAAATAATTGCTAGTAATTTCAAAACCAGTGGCCTAAGGATCTCCTCCAAGCAGAGCAGCTAATCAGAGCCATTTGAGAATGATTCCCCAAAAGAGAAGAGAAAAAGATAATTTCTGTGAGATTGGAATACATGCTTAGGTAATTTTAACCAGGAATGTTGAGTCGTGAGTGTGGTTGAGGCCAGCTTCCTAACTCCAGGTGTGACAGAACACAGCTGATCAAACAGGACAGAAATCTGACATCACTCTTTGTTTAACTTCAGCCGTCCAATGACCCATGCCCAATCAGGAAGCCAAAGAGAAGCTGGAGAAGGCATGTGTAGGCGTATAGTTTCATACTTAAGAATACTGCCATAAACACAGTTTGTGAGCTTTGATTTGATCAGGTTTGGGCCCTAGAACGTAGAGCTGTCCAACAATGTGCCAAACAGGCTACACTGTTTTGTTTTGTTTTGTTTTGTTTTTTTAAATTTAAAATCTCTTTAAAAGTTATCTGTGTTTGTGTTCTGCCTGCCTCGTTGGGGTCTGCTATCATTTTTAAGTCACCAAATCATTCAAAATATACTTATCTGGCCCCCAGTTCTTAAAATCCTAAAAGATTAAAGTGAACCGTATTACAAATATCTTTTCTGTATGCCAAATTTTCAAGTGAGGACATGAAGGACCAAAACAATAGTGAGGGTGTTAAACAGCTTATTTTCAGACTACAGCTGGAAGAACCACCATCTAAAGTCAAATCTGTTGCTTACACCTGGATTCTACTCTTGCTCTACTATTGCTCTCTCATTCCATGTGCTTCTCAGACCCTATTCCAAAAAGGGATGCAATGCAGGTTGCTAGTCCCGGAAGGGATGGAACTGACAGAGGTATTAATACAACAAATGGAAAGTTACAACCAAAGCTATAACCTTTTTCTTTTTTTTTTAAGATTTTATTTATTTTTTATTTGACAGATAGAGATCACAAGTAGTCAGAGAGGCAGGCAGAGAGAGAGGGAGGAGGAAGCAGGCTCCCTGCTGAGCAGAGAGCCCAATGCGGGGCTCGATCCCAGGACCCTGGGATCATGACCTGAGCCGAAGGCAGAGGCTTTAACCCACTGAGCCACCCAGGCGCCCCCCCTTTTTTTTAATTTAAATTTTAATTAACATACAGGGCAATATGGGTTTCTGGAGTAGAATTCAGTGATTCATCACTTACATACACACCCAGTGCTCATCAAGAGTGCCCTCCTTATGCCCATCACCCATCTAGCCCATCCCCCAGCCCTGTCAATTTGTTCTCTATCATTAAGACTCTCTTGGGGCTTGTTTCCCTCTCTCTTTTTTCTCCCCATCCCCCTATGTTCATCTATTTTCTTTCTTAAATTCCACATATAAGTGAGATCATATGGTATTTGTCTTTCTCTGACTGACTTATTTCACTTAGCATAATACACTCTAGCTCTATCCACATCATTGTAAATGGCAAGATTTCATTCTCTTTGATGGCTGAATAATATTCCATCCTCTATCCATTCATCAGTCAATGGACATTTGGTCTCTCTCTGTAGTTTGGCTATTGTTGATAATGCTGAGGTATAGCCTATTCTAAACAGGCATGTACAAAATCCTGCCAACAGTTAGCTATTTGTGAAACCATTTAACCATCTTATTTTGAAAGTATAGTTATTAACTATGAAATTAAATTAATTCATTAAATTATTTTATTAAATATTATTAAATTATTAATTAAATTAATGATCTCATCCATTAAATTGATCATATCATTATGTCCACTTCAGCCAGAAACTCCCAGGATCACGTTGTACTTTGTTGCCATCAGATATTGTACCATCTCAAAATTCACTGACTCAGACATCTGAGACCCAAGTTTCTAGTCACAAGTTTAAATCCCTCCATTTCTCTAGACACACATCATCATATAAGAAGTAGCCACAGGGGCACCTGGGTGGCACAGTGGGTTAAGCCTCTGCCTTCAGCTTGGGTCGTGATTTCGGGGTCCTGGGATCGAGTCCCGCATCGGGCTCTCTGCTCTGCAGGGAGACTGCTTCCTCCTCTCTCTCTCTCAGCTTTCCTCTCTGCCTACCTGTGATCTCTCTCTGTCAAATAAATAAAATCTTTAAAAAAGAAGTAGCCATAGGCAGTAGTTAGTATAATGTTTTCCTGCCTCCTTTCATGAATGTGGAAGCCCTTGTGTACCCCTATTTTTAAGAAGTGAAATAGATTTGAGTTCCGTGCCCAGAGTACTTATATTATCCTGCTTCTAGAACTGAACTCAACATGCTCATAACTTTAGCTTCACTGTCCTTTCGATTCTTTTCTCCTAGAATTTTTATCGTTCAGGTCTTTTAACAGGTCCTTATATCAGGTCCTTTACCCATTCTGAGTTAATTTTTTTTTTAATATGGTAAAAGGTTAAGGTCCAGCTTTATTCTTTTTGCATGTAGATATCCAATTTTCACAATACTATTTGTTGAAAAACTGTTCTTTCCCCCATTGAGTGGTCTTGACAACCTTGTCAAAAACCATTTGACAAAATAAATACCCAAGGATTTGTATCTGGGTCTCTATTTTATTCTCTTGGTCTGTTTATATGTCAGTACCTCACTCCTTTAATTATCATAGCTTTGTAGTAAGTTTTGAAATCAGGACATCTGAGGAGTCCAACTTTGTCTTTGTTTTTCAAGATTGTATTGGCAGTTCAGGGTCCCTTAAAATTCCATATAAATTTTAGGATGAATCTATTTATGCAAAAGAATGGGCTTTTGGTAGCGCTTGCATTGAATCTATAGATCACTGTGGGTGGTATTGACATCTAAACAGTATTACATCTTCCAATATATGAACATGGATATCTTTTCATTTATTTGTATCTAATTTCTTTAGCAATGTTTTACAGTTTTCAGTGTACAAATCTTTGGCTAAAAGTTCATTCCTGAGTATTTATTCTTTTAGGTGCTATTGTAATTGGCACTGTTTTCTTAATTTCCATTTCATATTGTTCATTATTAGTATATAAAAACAACTGATTAAAAAAAACAACTGATTTTTACATATTGATTTTGTTGAATGTTGCTGAATTCAATTATTCTACTAGTTTATTGTAGAATTTAGGGCTTTCTACATAGAGGATCATGTCTTTTGTGAACAGAGATAATTTTTTTCTTCCTTTCCAATTTGGATTTTAAAATTTCTTTTTCTTGGGGTGCCTGTGTGGCAAGTTGCTTAAAAGTCCAACTCTTGGTTTTGGCTCAGGTCTCGATCTCAGGATTGTGAGATCAAGCCCCTTGTGGGGCTCAGCATGGAGTTTGAGATTTTCTCCCTTTCCCTCTGCTTCCCCCATTTGAACACACACTCTTGTGTTCTCTCTCTCTCTCTCTCTCTCTCTCTCAAGTAAATATTTTTTAAAAATAAAATTTCTTTTTCTTTTCTAATTGGACTTAGGTAGTCCAATTGGCTGGGACTTCCAGTATTATTTCAAATAGAAGTGGTGAAAACAGGCATACTTGTGTTGCTCCTGATCTTGGAAGAAAAATTTTCAGTCGTTCATTATTGATTATGATATGAGCTATGAGTTTTTTCTGTGTGGCTTTCATTATGTTGAAATAGTTTCCTTCTAGTCTGGGTTTGTTGATTTTTAAAAAAAAATCATATAAGGGTGGGACACCTGGGTGGCTCAGTCAGTTAAGCATCTGCCTCCAGCTCAGGTCACGCATGATCCCAGGGTCCTTGGACTGAGTCCCACTTTGGGCTCCCTGCTCAGCAGGGAGCTTGCTTCTCCCTCTGCCAGCCACTCCCCCTGCTTGTATTCTCTCACTCTCTCTCTCTGACAAGTAAAATAAATAAAATATTCATATTCCTTCATCATTTGATTATGATGTATCTAGGTATGTATATCTGAGTTTATCCTACTTGAAATTCATTAAGATACATAAATATATAGGTTAAAGTTTTACATCGAATTTGAGAAGTGTTTGTCATTATTTCTTCAAATATTCTTTCTGCCCTTTCTCTCTCTCCTCTTTTTCCAAAACTTTCATATGTGTAGGATGGTATGCTTGCTGGTGTCTCAGATCTCTGAGGATGTGTTCATTTTTCTTCATTCATTTCTTTTGTTTCCTCAGATTGGATAATCTGGCCCACCTGCAATTCACTGAGTGTCTTCTGCATGCTCAAATCTGCTGTTGGTCCCCTGAAGTGAATTTTCCATTTCAATTATTATACTTTTCAACTCCAGAATTTCTAACAATTCTTTTTTTATATGTAATTTCAATCTCTTTATTTATTTTTATTTATTTTTTTATTTTCAGCATAACAGTATTCATTATTTTTGCACCACACCCAGTGCTCCATGCAATATGTGCCATCTCCAATACCCACCACCTGGTTCCCCCAACCTCCCACCCCCCGCCGCTTCAAACCCCCCAGATTGTTTTTCAGAGTCCACAGTCTCTCATGATTCACCTCCCCTTCCAATTTCCCCCAACTCCCTTCTCCTCTCTAACTCCCCATGTCCTCTATGCTATTTGTTATGCTCAAAAAAATAAGTGAAACCATATGATAATTGACTCTCCCTGCTTAACTTATTTCACTCAGCATAATCTCTTCCTGTCCCGTCCATGTTGCTACAAAAGTTGGGTATTCATCCTTTCTGATGGAGGCATAATACTCCATAGTGTATATGGACCACATCTTCCTTATCCATTCGTCCGTTGAAGGGCATCTTGGTTCTTTCCATGGTTTGGCGACTGTGGCCATTGCTGCTATAAACATTGGGGTACAGATGGCCCTTCTTTTCACTACATCAATCTCTTTATTAATATTCCCTACTTCCCAGGATATGGTCTCAAACTTCAATTGTTTAGGTATGTTTTCCTTTGGTTCCTGGAATGTATTTTTAATAGCTTATTTAAAGTCTTTATTTATTAAGTCCAAGCTGGTACAGACTTCCTTAGGGTCCAATTTTATTGACTGTTTTCTTTCCTTGGTTATATTTTGTGGTATATGTTCCTCTTTCTTTGTTGTCTCATAACTTCTTTGGGAAAGAAACTTAGTATTTTAAATAATATAATATAATATAGAATCTCTGAACTCTGATGTCCCCAGCTTAGAGGTATATGTTTGCTGTTTGTTGCTGTTTTTGCTGTTGTTTGTTTGTTAGTGATTTTCCTGGACTAATTCTATAATCTCTTGTCATTGTGGCCACTGAGATTTCTGCTCAGTTACCTCATTGGTCAGCTAATGAGTTGACAGAGATTTTCTTAAATTCCCTGCACCATTAGGTTTCTCATCCTTTGGTGAGTTGTTCTGTGTGTGTTTTATGGCACACATCAAACACTCCAATAATTTACAGCTTTACCCTTCATTTCTGCTTGTGTAGAGCCTCAAGGTCAGCTGGGGGTGAGCATTTAGGGCTATCTCAGTTCTTTTCTGCCCATGCCCATAGCCCTGCACTTATTTATGGTATTTCAGATCCCTACAAATAGGTTGGAATTTTTCAAAATCCTCTGTGGATATCCTATTTTTAAGATTTTCCTTTTAACTATGTTTTAGCCAACCTCTTATTTGTCCCAACTAATATTACCATCTCAAACAACTTTTATGTTAAACAATCGTCACTGATCTTTTTAATGACATGCCCTGAGAATAAGACTTTCCTTAGTGAGTGAGACCTGAAGTAAAGACGAGCCTTAGGAGCTTTTCTTAGAAGTTGTCTTTCAAGGCAAATTGCAACCATTCTGTTGGAATGGGGGTTTGGGGGAGGAGCTCCAAACCCATTCTTACCCTCCTATGGCTGCTAGGCTGAAGGTTTTCCCAGAAGCATGGTTTCAAGGCTACTGCTAACCTGGAGTGAGAGAGGTGAGAATAGGGAAAGTTTTTAAATGCCAGAAACTCACTGTTCTTACTGAGATTCAGCCATTTTTCTTGCATAAACACGATGAGTTATAAGCTTTTCGTTAAATTCTAGAGTTCTGAAAAATTACCTTTGCTGATTTTTGCTTGTGTTCTAATTCTTGTTAGAGAAGATTCCAGAAGTGTCCTCTCTCTTCTAGTTTTAAACTAAATGTGGGCACTTGAGATCACCACCAATGCTCTGACCCTGTAAGTAATAACAACACAATCTGATTTGTGCACATCAATTATTCTCTATTCTAGATACACCTTACCTTCAAGAGTTTTAAAAAATATATTCTTATGTAAGAGCCCCATCCCCATTCTATATATATTCTATATATTGAAATTGAGGTCTAGGCATTCATACTGCTAAAAAAAAAAAGAAACCTCTCCAGGTGGGGCGCCTAGGTAAGTCAGTCAGTTAAGCGTCTGACTCTTGAGTTCATCTCAGGTCATGATCACAAAATCCTAGGACGGGGCTCTGTCCTCAGTAGGGAATCTGCTTGAGATTCTCTCTCTCCCTCTCCCTCTCCCCAATGCCCCACCCCACATGTGCACCCTCTTTCTTTTGCTCTCTGTCTCTAAAATAAATACATAAATCTTTTAAAAAATTACTCCACGTGATTATAATGTGAAACTAAATTATTTATTTTGAATCCTACAACATAAAATAATATCTTAATATTTCTGAGGGTCCTAATTTGCCAAATGAATGAATGCATGAATGAAAGTGGTTTTAATGATATAAATAAACATAGATTTATTATCTAATAATAATCAAGAATGTACTGTAAAACCCAACTCATTGTTTGGGTTTTAAACAGGACTGAACATGTACTAAATGTGTTGCTGAGCTATGTATATTGAATATATTCATAAGGGTAAATGACTTGTGAAATCAAATAAATTCCAAGTGGTTATTCCTTAATTTGATATTTTGTTATGCAAACTATCAAAATATTAGAAAATATAACAGTAGGAATAGCCATTATAATATGCCAAGCACCTTGTTATATGTTTTATATGTATCCTTTTAACAACCCTCAAGAGAGAAATAATATTAGCTCCATTTCAGAGATGATAAAAGAGAAGCTTAGCAAAGTTACATAGCTTGCTCAAAGTCTTATAGCTAATAATGATGAAACTGGAATGTGCCCCCAGGTATTCTCACCATATGACTTAAACTTTTAAACCAGTGGTTTTCAAACTTTGGTATATATTGGGGCCACCTAGAGCTATGTATGGATGCTGGATCCCCACCACGATAATTTTGATTTAATTGGTATGAGGTCCAACCTGAGCTTAGAGAAAGTTAAAAATTTCCTTTGGAATCCTAATGTACAACACAGTGTGAGAACTACTGCCTCAAAAACTATATTTTATATCTCCCTAAGGAATTTTTTAAAATGTAAGAATGCTTAACTAGTAGATAAACTAGTTACCTCAAAATAGCCAGGTGGCTTGCTTAGTTTCTCTAAGTTTTACATAGAAATTTTCTTTTATAGGGGCGCCTAGTGGCTCAGTGGGTTAAAAGCCTCTGCCTTCGGCTCAGGTCATGATCCCAGGGTCCTGGGATCGAGCCCCGCATCGGGCTCTCTGCTCAGCAGGGAGCCTGCTTCCTCCTTTCTCTCTGCCTGCCTCTCTGCCTACTTGTGAGCTCTCTCTCTGTCAAATAAATAAATAAAATCTTTAAAAATAAAAAAAAGAAATTTTCTTTTACAAAGTGAAATTTACATCTAAAATCTTATCTATTTTATATGAAAATTGTTCAATCCAATTTATGCAATAAAAGGAAGTTGAAAATCCCATAAATGCAGGATGTGGGAGTACTGGCTGCATAATAATTCACTTAGAAAAGATATAGGTATTTGGACTGACTTCAAAGCTTAATGTGAACAAATAGGGTAATGTAATTCCTGCAATAGTGCATGTGGTTGGCCACACTAGCAGAAGTAATGTGTCTAATTCATGAAAGATAAGAATTCCAATGTGCTCTGCTCTAGTCAGACCACATCTGGAATTGTGTTAAACTCTGGGTGTGTTTTAAGAGAAACTTTGATAACAGAGAGGGGAGACCTAAGAAAATCATTTCACATGAAAATTGGTTAAAAATACACATCACAGAAGATGAGGGAGACAAGATATCTGGCTTCAAATATTAGAACATGCGTGAAAATGAGGATTGGTTATAGTTAGTATGTTATATTTTAGGTTCATTATGAGTTAAATGGATTGTTATTTGTCAAACTGAGATATTAACCATATATTTACAGAAAAAATGTGATGTAATAGACCCAACAAGTAAACTTTTAGAAAACAGGCTCTCCATAAATGGAAGACTATTGGGTCTTTTAGAGTACAGTATTTCATATAGTTAGACTTTTTTTCTGTCAATATTATGGTCTCAAGTGTTGTTCTTAGGCTGGTCCACACAATTTGCTCTTTGGAGGCATCTGACTGGATCTTGACCTGAAACTGCTTTACTCATTTTAATCTGTGTGTTATTGAGTACAAGTGGGAAAAAGTTCCCAATATATTTAAAATTTAAAAATTAAGTAAGGGGAGGAGCAAGATGGCAGAGGAGTAGGAGACCTAAATTTTGTCTAGTCCCAGGAATTTAGCTAGAGACCTAAATTTTGTCAGTCCCAGGAATTTAGCTAGAGTTATCAAACCATTCTGGACACCTACAAACTCAACAGGAGATCAAAGAAAAGAAGAGCAGCAATTCTATGAACAGAAAAGCAACCACTTTCTGGAACATAGGACATGTGGAGAAGTGAATCAGGGGTGACATTTGGGAAGACAGACCATGGTGTGGGGGGAGCCTCTGTCAGCAAGCTACCAGCAAGTGACAGAGCAGCGGAGCACAAAATTGGAACTTGTAGAAGTCTGCTTCATGGATGGATGTTGCTCTAGTGGCCAAGTGTGAGAATGAGAACTGCAAAACGTCAGTACTATGGGAATACAGCACACAAAATTCATGTTTCCCCCATGATTCTTTAGTCTTTCAAAATTAATTCTTTTAATTTTTAATTTTTTAATTAAATTAATTTTTAAATAATTTTTAATTTTTAATTTTTCTAATTTTTTCTTGAATTTTTCTTTCCTATTTTAGCCAACATCTTATAAATTCCTTTCCTAAAATCTTTTTTAGTTTTCATTTTTACAGTCATATTCTATCCCTCCATTGTATTTAACCTTATATATATAGATATATATATAGATAGATATAGATACACACACACACACACACACACACATATCTATCTTTCTTTCTTTCTTTCTCTCAAAATTTTGGAATACAGTTTTTTCTAACAGACCAAAATATCCTAAATCTAGTGAATGACTTTTTCTAGACTCCTGCCAGATCACATTCTCCCTTTCTTTTTTCTTTCTTTATTTTATCAACCAATTTACCAATTCCTTCTTTAAAATACTTTTAAATTTTCATCATTACAGTCATATTCCATCCCTTTGTCATATTTATCCTTATTTTTGTATATTTATATAAGTTTTTCTTTCAGTTTTTGGGAGGCAGTTTCTTCTAAAAGACCAAAATACACCCAAACTCTAGTGTGTGGCTCTGTTATCTTCGCCATCCTGATCATCTTTCTTCCTTTCTTTTTTTCCTTTCTCCCACAACCACCCTCCCCAGTTTCAGGTCTTTTCTGATTTGTGTAGTGTATTTTTTTCTGGGGTCATTGTTACCCTTTTAGTATTTTGTTCTCTAATTCTTCTATTCTTTTCTGGACAAAATAACAAAATGGAGGAACCCACCTAAAGAAAAAGAACAAGAGGCAGTACTGACTGCCAGGGACCTAATTAATATGGATATTAATAAAATGTCAGAACTAGAGTTCAGAATGATGATTATAAAGATATTGCTGGGTGTGAAAAAAAGCAAGGAAGAAACTAAAGAATCCCTTTCTGGAGTAATAAAAGAACTAAAATACAACCAAGTCAAAATGATAAAAGCTATTAATGAGGTGCAATAAAAAATGGAGGCTCTGACTGTTAGGATAAATGAGACAGAAGACAGAATTTGTGATACAGAAGACCAAATGATGGAGAATAAAGAAGTTAAGAAAAAGAGAAATAAACAACTACTAGATTATGAGGGGGAGAATTCGAGACATAAGTGACACCATAAGACAAAGCAGTATTGGAATAATTGGGAACCCAGAAGAAAAAGAAGGGGGGGGGCAGAAGGTATATTGAAGCAAATTATACCAGAGAACTTCCCTAATTTGGGGAAGGAAATAGGCATAAAAATCCAGGAGGCACAGAGAATCCCCCTCAATATCAATAAAAATATGGCAACCACAACATCTAATAGTAAAACTTACAAATCTCAGAGACAAGGAGAAAATCCTGAAAGCAGCCTGAGACAAAAGATCTGTAACCTATAACAGTAGAAACATTAGACTGGCAGCAGACCTCCACAGAGACCTGGCAGGCCAGAAATAACTGGCATGATATATTCAGAACACTACACAAGAAAAATATGGAGCCAAGAATACTATATCCAGCTAGGCTGCCATGAAAAATAGAAGGAGAGATCAAAACAAAACAACACAAAACAAAACTTCCAGGACAAATAAAAACTAAAAGAACTTGCAAACACCAAACCAACCCCACAAGAAATATTGAAAGGGGTCCTCTAAGCAAAGAGAGAACCTAAAAGTAACACAGACTGGAAAGGAAGAGAGACAAGATACAGTAACAGTCACCTTATATAGGCAATACAATGGCACTAAATTCATATCTTTCAAAAGTTACCCTGAGTGTAAATGAGCAAAATTCCAATCAAAAGACACACGGTATCAGAATGGTTGAAAAAACAAGACCCACCAATATGCTGTCTACAAGAAACTCATTTTAGACCCAAAGACACCTCCAGATTTAGAGTAAGGGGGTGGAAAACAATTTACCATGCTAATGGACATCAAAGGAAATCTGGGGTGGCAATCCCTATATCAGACAAATTAGATTTTAAACCAAAGACTATAATAAGAGATGTGGAAGGACACTATAACACACTTAAAGTGTCTGTACAAGAAGATCTAACAATTGTAAATATCTATGCCCCAATATGGGAGCAGTCAACTATATAAACCAATTAATAACAAAATCAAAGAATCACATCAACAATAAACTAATAGTAGGGGACTTTAACAAACCCTTTACTGACATGGACAGATCATTTAAGCAAAAGATCAACAAGGAAATAAAGGCTTTAAATGACACACTGGACCAGATGAACTTCACAGATATATTCAGAACATTCCATCCCAAAGCAACAGAATACACATTCTTCTCTAGTGCACATGGAACATTCACCAGAACAAATCACATCCTGGGTCACAAATCATATCTCAACTGGCACCAAAAGATTGCGATCATCCCCTTATGTTTTCAGACCACAATACCTTGAAACTAGAACTCAGTCACAAGAGGAAAATTAGAACTCAAATACATGGAGGTTAAAAAGCATCCTACTAAAGAATGAGTAGGTCAACTAGGAAATTAAAGAATTTTTAAAAATCATGGAAACATATGAAAATGAAGATACAATTGTTCAAAATCTTTGGGATGCAGCAAAGGTGGTCCTGAGAGGAAAGTATATAGCAATACAAGCCTTTCTCAAGAAACAAAAAAGATCTCAAGTATACAACCTAACCCTACACCTACAGGAGCTGGAGAAAGGACAGCAAAGAAAGCCGAAACCCAGCAGGAGAAGAGAAATAATAAAGATCAGAGCAGAAACCAATGAAATAGAAACCAAAAGAACAGTAGAACAGATCAAAGACACCAGGAGCAGCTTCTTTGAAATACTTAATAAGATTGATAAAGTCTTGGCCAGAGTTACCAAAAGAAAAGAGAAAGGACCCAAATTAATAAAATCATGAATGAAAGAGGAGAGATCACAACCAATACCAAAGAAATACAAACAATTATAAGAACATATTATGAACATCTATACACCAGCAAATTTGACAATCTGGAAGAAATAGATACATTCCCAGAGATATATAAATTACCAAAACTGAACCAGGAAGAAACAGAAAACCTGAACAGACCCATAACTAGTAAGGAGATCGAAGCAGTCATCAAAAAATCTCCCAACAAACAAGAACCCAGAGCCAGATGGCTTCCCAGGGTAATTCTACCAAACATTTAAAGAAGAATTAATATCTATTCTTGTGAAACTGTTTCAAAAAATAGAAATGCAAAACTTCCAAACTCATTTTATGAGGCCAGCATTACCTTGATCCCCAAACCAGACAAAGATGCCATCAAAAAGAAGACTTCTATACCAATATCCCTGATGAACATGGATGCAAAAATTTTCACCAAAATACTAGCCAATAGGATCCAACAGTATATTAAAAGAATTATTCACCATGACCAAGTGGGATTCTTTACTGGTTCAATATCCACAAATCAGTCAATATGATACAATATATTAATAAAAGAAAGAACAAGAACCATATGATACTCTGTATAGATGCAGAAAAACCATCTGACAAAGTACAGCATCCTTTCTTGATCAAAACTCTTCAGAGTGTAGGGATAGAGTGTACATACCTCAATATCTTAAAAGTCATCTATGAAAAACCCACAGCAAATATCATTCTCACTGCAGAAAAACTGATAGCTTTTCCCTTAAGGCAGGGATGGCCACTCTCACCACTGCTATTCAACACAGTACTAGAAGTCCTAGCCTCAGCAATCAGACAACAAAAAGAAATAAAAGGCATCTGAATCAGCAAAGAAGACAAACTCTCACTCTTTGCAGATGATATGATACTTTTTGCGGAAAACCCAAAAGACTCCATTCCAAAACTGCTAGAACTCATACAGGAATTCATTAAAATGTCAGGATATAAAATCAATGCACAGAAAGCAGTTGCATTTCTATACACCAACAGCAAGAGAGAAGAAAGAGAAATTAAGGAGTTGATCCCATTTAAATTGCACCCCAAATGATAAGGTACCTAGCAATAAGCCTAACCAAAGAGGCAAAGAATCTGTACTCAGAAAACTGTAGAATACTCATGAAGGAAATTGAGGAAGATACAAAGAAATGGAAAAACATTCCATTGGAAGAACCAATATTGTGAAAATGTTTATGCTACATAGAGCAATCTATACATTTAATGCAATCTCTATCAAAACACCATCAACTTTTTTCAAAGGAATGGAACACATAATCCTAAAATTTGTTTGGAACCAGAAAAGACCCTGAATGCCTAGAAGAATGTTGAAAAAGAAAACCAAAGCTTGTGGCATCGCTGTTCCGGACTCCAAGCTCTACTACAAAGCTGTAATCATCAAGACAGTATGGTTACTGGCACAAAAACGGATATGCAGATCAATGGAACAGAATAGAGAGCCTGGAAATGGACCCTCAACTCTGCGGTCAACTAATCTTCAACAAAGCAGGGAAGAATATGCAATAGAAAAAAAGTCTCTTCAACAAATGATGTTGGAAAAATTGGACAGCCTCATGCAGAAGAATGAAACTGGATCATTTCCTTACACCACACACAAAAATAGACTCAAAATGGGTGAAAGACCTCAATGTGAGACAGGAATTTGTCAGAATCCTTGAGGACAACATAGGAAGCAAACTCTTCAACCTCAGCCTCAGTAACTTCTTCCTAGAAATATCGCTAAAGGCAAGGGGAACAAGGGCAAAAACGAACTACTGTGACTTCATCAAGATTAAAAGATTTTGCACAGCAAAGGAAACAGTCAACAAAACCAAAAGACAATTGACAGAATGGGAGAAGATATTTGCAAATGACATATCAGATAAAGGGCTAATATCCAAAATCTATAAAGAACTTATTAATCTCAACACTCAAAGAAAAAATAATCCAATCAGGAAATGGGCAGAAGACATGAACAGACGTTTCTGCAAAGAAGTCATCCAAATGGCAAATAGGTAACAAAGTGCTCAACATCACTCGGCATCAGGGAAATACAAATCAAAACCACAATGAGATACCAACTCACACCAGTCAGAAGATCTAAAATTAACAATTGTGGAAATGACAGCTGTTTTCCAGGTTGTGGAGAAATGGCAACCCTCCTACACTGTTGTTGGGAATGCAAGGTGGTGCAGACACTCTGAAAAACAGTATGGAAATTCCTCAAAAAGTCGAAAATATTACTACCTATGACCCAGCAATTGCAAATGTAGTGAACCGAAGGGCTTTATGCATCCAATGTTTATAAAGGCAATGTCCACAATAGCCAATCAGTATTATGCCATCATCAAAAAATGAAATTTTGTCATTTGCAATGATGTGTATGGAACTAGAGGGTTTTACACTGAATGAAATAAGTCAATCAGAAAAAGACAACTAGAGTATAACCTCACTGTATGAGGAATTGGAGAGACAAGACAGAGGATCATAGGGGAAGGGAGGGAAAAATGAAATAAGACAAAACCAGAGATTGAGACAAATCATAGGAAACTTTTAATATCAGGAAACAAAATGAGGGTTGCTGGAGTGGAGGTGGGCAAGAGGGATAGGGTGGCTGGATCATGGACATTGATTGGGAAGGTATGTGCTGTAGTGAGCGCTGTGAATTGTGTAAGACTGATGAATCACAGACCTATACCCATGAAATGAAAAGAGTAGACCAACAAATCAAAAAAAAAAATTCAATATATATACATATATGCATAGATATAGGCACACGCAGATCTATGTAATAGCTATTTCATAATAAAATGACTTACATTTGATCAGCTCCTTGTACTATTTATACACTTTTTTCAAAGACAGCATTGGTGGGGCAACTGGGTGGCTCTGTCATTAAGCATCTGCTTTCTTCCTCAGGTCATGATCCCAGGGTCCTGGGATAGAGCCCCACATCGGGCTCCCTGCTTGGTGGGCAGCATTCTTCTCCCTCTTCCACTCACCCTGCTTGTGCTCCTCCCCTCGCTGTTCTGTCAAATAAATAAATAAAATCTTAAAAAAAAAAAAAAGACATCATTGGTTAAGAATGTCATTTAATTAACTCTCTAAACCTCTGTGAACACAATATTTCTCACTATGTAGACCTCCTCATTAACAGAATATTGTATCTAAAACGGTATCAACACAGGACATAGTAAAATGGAAAAAATCACAGTTCTCTATGATGCCTAAGAAAATTATCTTAAATTAGGCTAGAGAAGTAAAGAAAATCAGAACCATTACATTTATTCTCTTTATTTTTTTGCGATTTTATTTGATAAAGCTACCCTCGGAGTACAATGCATTTTCACCTATGTAAGTCTACACTCTGAGTATTGATTCATTTATTTTACCTGAAATTAATTTACTTTTCCTTCAGTTCAGAATGAAAAAGGTAATAAATGATATCCTAACTCTGATTTTTGAAGAACTACATTTGAAAATGTAAGATAGTTCTAAATCAGTAATTTGTTTTAAGCTGTGGGACTTGTTAACTCCTAGAAACAGAACAAGGATCTTACTGTAATAGAGCTAGACAAACGGTCTATTCTTCTGTATATATGTTGTATTTAGAATTTTAAAAGTATTTGATAGAACGAATATATTTTTAGGACAAGATTTGCCAGTTCAGTTTTGGTTTCTCTGACATGCTGTTCCAATGTGAATGTAGCATTTTTGGAATTTTTTATATGCAATGTGCTAAATTTAAATCTTTTTCAAATACTGTATTATGCATTGTATGGTCTCTGTATGGCACAAAACAGTGTTTTTATAGCCCTTCTGGTTAAAAATTTTTGTTCTTAAGTCATGTTACGCTTGCCTTGTATGTGCTTTAAAGTTGCATTATGTATATCTCACCTCATCAGAAAACTGCCAGTTCTTTTCGCTGGAGGCAAAAGAAGGAATTTCATACCCATTAGTTTAATTGCTCTATGCCAAAACATCCAATTTTCTGTTTTATTCATCATCCTGTAAATAAGGCCTTAATATTTTCCTATTAGTTGAATTTTAACCAAAAGTATTTTGTTACTTTACATTTTTGGTCCTATTTTGTGTATTTGACTTGATTTTGGTTAATTTGAATGTGACACATTTTCCTATTTATTCACCCATTCCAGCTTTACTTGAATAACAGTATAAAGGTGCTTCATATTCTCTCTTTCAGTTACTGTTTTTGTTTGTCTCATGAACTGTCATTGGCAAAATAGCTTCATCTCTTTGGAAATATTAGCCCTCTAAATTGTGAAGAGTCTTCTGTTTATAAACTAGGTCTAATCCGGTAAATCAAATTCTTGGCACTTCCAAGTCTAAGCACACAGTATAGAGCGAAAATGAGAAATTGGGCAACATAAGGTTAATTTTTAGTTTTGTTACTAATTATTCATAAACCTTGACCCTTCCCATCTGTAAAATGGGGATTTCATGCCTCCCGAAGGCAGAGGTGTGAGGATCTGAAGAGATACCTATATGGAAGGCCTTTGTAAATTGTAAAACGCTGGACTGTTGTCATTATTATTACTATTATTATTCTATCTGGGGGGGTTTGCACTAAAGATGAAAATTTGAATTGTGCACAACAAGTATCGCACCAGTGGCGAATTGGCAAAGACTAGTTTTTAAGATATGTGAGAAGGTGGAAAATGTGTTGAATATGCCCAGTCGTTTAGCATTAGTGAAAGACAGTTTTGGCAGAATAATTACTTTTTCCATCCTCAAATATACTGTCTCCCTTTCCATAGAAACTATGTGAGGCAAGATGTCATGTGTTTAGAATCTTTAAATCTAAAAAGTTAAAAGAGGGGAGAGAGAAAGAGAGATGTCTCACCTTCCAAACAAATAAACAAACTTTGACAGGACCCGTGGGTTTGAGTCTAACATTTCACTGTCCCAGATTGTAAACATTACAACACCTCGGTGAGCCATGCCCATGATCTCATTGCGACTTTGGCTTCCTCTATCTCATACCATGCACCTTAGGAAGTTCTTGGAGCAGAAGCAGATGTGATCACTTTTGTTACTTCTCCCAGTACGTCCCCAGTGCTGTGACTCACTGTCTCTACTGATAAAGCAGTGAGACAACCAGGAAGTCACTGGACTATGGGGTTGAATTGGCCTTACCCATTTATATTTCTTTTACATAGTTACATTATTAATACATAATTAATTTTTTTTTTTTTTTAGCACTTGGGACTGTGGCCAAGGGTCTTAAAGTCATAGTCCCCTCATTACTTTTACTTTTTCACAATTCAGCAAACATTTATTGGAGTCTACTGTGTAACACACACCAGACTATATTCCAAATGAGAGTCAAAGAACAAGACCAGGAGGCTCTGTTCTTGAAGAGCTTACAAATTCATAGGGAAAGGACCCAGTAGAAAACAATTACAATACAATGAAAAATGTGGCTACAGGTTGCCTTTGGTTTTAAATGGACAAAGCAGATTTTGGGCCTGGTTGATTCAACAGCTCAACAATGTCATCAAAGACCCCAGGCTATTTTCTTCTTTCTTCTCTGCCATTATCAGTGTGTCCTGTGATTAGTCCTTAAAACTTCTAGAAAGTTTCTAGGAGACATCATCTCAGAACTCTCTGGCCACCATTGGGCCGTATCTAGCCCTCCACTAAACAAACAATGGTAGAGGGAATGAGACTTCTGAGATAGGCTTAAGCCAGTTGAGTTTTACCTCCAGGGTATGGAAGCACTTTTTGCAGGTGCTTCTGTGTAAGAGTTAGACACCCAAACAAAATCAAGCCTTGGCAAATATGAGAGAATGAGGGAATGAATTTTAGAGAAAAACATCTATAGGAATGTGCAGGGGAGGGAGTGAACCATACTGAGAAGGGGAGGGGAGTGGATTTTTTGGAGGAAATGTTATTTAAGCTACTATTAAAAGGAGTCAGTTCAGGACTGAGTAGGAATTTCTAGGAGTTTAGAAGAGCACCCAGGTAAAGAAAATGATGTAGTCAAAGATGTACAAAAACATGGCACTTTAGGGAATACCAGTAATCCTAGGGACTGCAATATAGTTTATATAAAATGATACAATGGGGGTGTCTGGGTGGCTCAGTTGGTTAAGCCACTGCCTTCAGCTTAGCTCATGATCCTGGAGTCCCAGGATCCAGTCCCACATCGGGCTCCCTGGTTGGCAGGGAGCCTGCTTCTCCCTCTGACCCTCCCTCTTCTCATGCTCTCTCTCTCTCTCTCATTCTCTCTCTTTCAAATAAATAAATAAAATCTTTTACAAAGGGGGGGGGGGTACAATGTGCAACATGACCAGAGGGTGAGGTTGAGCCAAACTGGGAAAATACTTCAATCATGCTAATGATTTGAACCTCATCCAGAAGGAAATGAAGCCAGAAGGGCATTTTAGGAAACCTGCCATCCTTTTGTTGATGTCTTTCTAATCTCTTAGTAGAGCTGATAGTCAATTTTGAGTTGATTTCTCAGAAGGGCCTGTGTTAACACATCCCCTGGAGTCTTCCATGTTTATAACAGTTTAATAGTTGGAGGTCATTTGGGCTGGATACTAGAACATTGATTCACATTTTCTCTAGAGGTTGCTTACATACATTACTCCCTTTCCCTCTGCATAAAAACACTGCTGCTGAAAAGGCTTAAGATATTATCTTATCCTTTCCCTGACAAGCAACTTGGTCTTTTTGCCTAGATGAGCAAATGTTTTTTTCTTTTTTATTAATGTCCAGCAGTTGTACTAGAATATTTCTCTATGTTAGCACATTCTTGGGCCTATTTCCCCAGGTATAGAGGGTGAATTTTAAATATACTCTCAGGTTTTATTTATTTCAAGAGAGAGTTTTGAATCATAGCTTTAAAATTTTGCTCTATTATATTGCTTTGTTTCCTTCTTAAGAACTCACTATATGCATGCTATTTTCTCTGCCTAGTCTTTGAATTTTTTGTTATCTTTCTCCCCATCATTTCAGATTCTTCACATATCCTATTTATTTAAAGATATTACCCATTATGTATGCTCATTTTTGTACTTCTTCTAATTTGCTTTTCATTTTCAAAATGAATTTTTCTTCCATTTCTAATTCTTTGTGGATGGGTTTCACCTGCCTTTAAAAACTGGTTTTTTTTTTCTTGATTAATCACTTAACTTATGAGCTTTGATAATTCTAATTGATATTTTCTTTCCATTGCTTCTGTGATCTTCTTTCAGCTAATACTTTTTCTTATAATAATTCTATATGGAAATTGACCATGGTCTTTTTGTTTTGCTCATTTTTAAGTGAAAAAAGTTCTCATGTTGTTTTAGGAGGGAGATGTGGGCCAGAGTTTCATTTCTAATTTCATGCTTCTCAAGATCCCACTTCTGTTATTTTCCCAAGGATGGAGAGTAGACTCAGACTCCTTTGCTCCTCTCCTCTCTTTTTACCTGAACTCTATCATTCCTTCATCCCATTGTCCTTGCCTTGTTCTGTTTGGATGCAACTCCCAGGAGTTCCTCTTCGGTATGGGGCTTCAACCCAGAAGGAGCCTTCAGTTGGTAGTACTGCGAATGCAGAGAACTCAGACCATAGAATGCTCCAGCACTGTCAAACCTGGGGGCATTTTGGTCTTACCCATTTATCAGAGCCTGGTAAGTCCACTGTGCTATTCCTGAGCTTTCCAGAACTTTCCAGGGAGACCTAATGGCAGACTGAGCTCCCTGGTTGTACAGCCTTCACAAGTCATTTTGCCTTCTCTCTGAAGTCTGCTGATTTCTTAGACCATGTAGCTTTGGTAGTTTGTCCCAATCTGTTTGTGCTTGAGGGTCCATAAAGATAACTTCTCCCCTAGCATTTCTGTGTTTTTATTTTGCTGCCACTAATTTCTCTGTTTTCTTAGGGAGATTCAAAGAATATGCCACCATCGTCTTCCAGAAATTTCTCCAGTCTTTCTTGAGAAAAAGAATTTGTTTTGTAATTCCTTAACTGACAGCTTACTGACACAAATAACATCATCTGAAAAGTGGAGTTCAGGGGCTACATTTTGAAGTTACCTGAAATTCTAAAAGCCATTTTTTTCCCTTTGAGTTTCCATGTGCATCTGGACCAAGGATATGGTTAGGATTATGAATTTTATTTCACCTGGGCCGAGTGTGTGGTCGGGATTCACATAATTGCAGTATTGTGGAGTGGCTTTGGGGTCAGACAGACATGGATTCAGATTCTTCTCCACCATTTTTCATTTCACTTGTCACATATTAATTTATTTCTCTACGATTTTCCTCATCTACAACATGGAAAGAGTACTACAACAACTACTGCTAAGCAGCTAAGCACTAAGTGCTTCAAAAGGGCCGTTTGGACTAAATTATGTGGGCTATTTGACTGAAGGTTAATAGATTAACTCTTTCAATCTTTTGATTTGGTTGCATCCTAGTGTACAGAAGTGTAGTAAGGTGGCAGTGTAGAAGACAATTGAAAGTATCATTCCTTTTGTTTTATATAAAAAGCTTTATTGTAGAATTTTAGAGAAAATGGCAAATATTTTCAAAATAATTTTATTAATACATCAGAATATAAAAGTTTGTCTTAGCAGAGATTGTATTTAAATGTGATACTGAGAGCAAGGGCCAGTAATATTGCTTACACATGTCTCATAGCAATCAGGAGAGGAAGCGTGTTGTGGAGAAGATGCTTTCTACTTATATTTGGGATGAGCCTGCCTGGAGTCTATCATTCACCATACACCAGAACTTTGGTTTGGTTTGGCTTGTTATGTCCTTGGCAAAAGCTTCCTTTTGTAGCTGTGAGTTTACAACTTAAGTCAGTGTCGTTTCTAGAAACTGGCATAGAAACTTTCAAAGAAACTGGGCATACAACAATAAACAAGACAGAAAAGTGTCCCTGCCCTCCTGGAATGTATGTTCTAGGTCAAAGGCAAATAAACAAGCCACTATGGCAGACAGTAGGAAGTACTATAATATAGAACAGCTCAACCCACACTCGAAGTTCAAGGAAGCTCCTTAAAGGGAATCGTACCTTAGTCAGTAGCTGAGACCACATGGAAAGTCCCAAACTAGTGGGAGAATAGACCAAAAAGCCATATGCAAAGACATGGAGATCTGCAAGTGGCATGTTTGAGGACATGAACTTGAAGGACTGATGTATAAGCAATGTTCCCAATACTGGCTAAAGTTTAGAATCACAGGAGAGGTTTTTTAAATTAAAAAAAAAAAATTATAGGCCCTACCCCAGACTTAATGAACCATATTCTCAGAAAATGAGTGTTGGAATTCTGATTATTAACTCCAGGGTTGGGGGTGGGGAGACCCTGTCTTAGGGCTTGTGTGTGTGGTTAGAGAAGGGGGATCAAGGCATAGAAGGTGAGACAAGGAAGCCAGGGGCACAAACATCATGTGGAGTTTGGATTTTATCCTAAGGGCAGGGAAGAGCAGTGGAAGAATTTGGAGGTTATGGGGATGAGATGTTAAGATTTATGATTATAAAGTTCACTAAGTTTTACTATAACATGGCCCCTTGAGGGATACAGTCTATGTGGTTCAACATCTTTGAAACCTCAGTTTTTTTAATATAAAATGGAAATAATATCTAACAATTTATGAGAAGTACCCAAGATATAATTAGCATTCAAAAGATATTAAATTTTGTTACTTGAGAAAGGTATGGAGCCAAATAATTGGACATCACCAGCCACCATCATACATTAGGGGAGGTGAGCATTTCCGAGCAACAATCTGTTTTCAGGTTCCTCTGACAAATTCCTTTCCTGCCCACACTTGCAGCCCTGGCACAGAGAGCCCGCTTTTCCCTCACTCCCCACCTCTCACATGCATTACTTCAGTTACAGTCTTTATGCTGACGACTTCCAAATCTATGACTCCATCCTGGTTTCCTTTCCTGAGCTCCAAACACATATATCCAGCTGACTTCCTTCTGGCTGTCTCCGCATAAAGGTTTTGCAAGCAATTCATCCAATTTGGGCCCCTGATATCAAGTACCATCCTTTCTCACCCCAAGAAAACAAAACAACACCCTCTCTTTCCAACATTAGCGCCATTAGTCAAACTAGAAACAGGGGACTCATCATTGAGTCACTGGTCCTTATCTTCTCCAGTCAGCACACACAAATCCACACCCTTTCCTGCAGGTCTAGACCGTAACCTCCTTCCAAACTTCTACCACCTCTTATTTGAACTTCATGAAACAGCCTCAAAGCACCAGGCTTTGCCCCAAACTCAAATCCAATTCTAAGAGATCTATGGTGATACAAAATTGATAAAATCCCCTCCCCCCCCACTACACACACACTTAAACCTTTCCAGTGGCTTTCTTGTGCCCCATACTTTCTACCAAGGCATGCAGTGAAGACCCATCAAGATCTCAGTAAGTCTCATTTTCTCCTATTCTCCCTTTCTTATTTATGCTACTCTGCGCTAAGAAAGAAAAAAAAAGTTCCCTCCTCTCATTCTCAGGTCTGTTTCATGATGATTTCTCCACCCTGAACCCCCTTCACACTGGTAACTCCTCACCTTTTAGACTTCATTTACAAACATCCTCTTGGGGGGCCATCCTTGAATCTTTCCTCTTAGTGCTGTTCATTATATGTATTTCTTTCTTTTTAAAGATTTATTTATTTATTTCAGAGAGAGAATGGGAGGAGGGGCATAGGGAGAGAAACTTCGAGAAGACTACTGGCTGAGTGTGGAGTACAATGCAGGGCTCTATCTCATGACCCTGAGATCATGACCCGGGCCAAATCTAAGTCTGTCACTTAACAGACTGGGCCTCCCAGGTGTCCCCATTATATGTATTTCTTAATGCCCCCACTGCCCACTGGACTGCAAGCAACATAATCGCCAAAGAGTATACACAATCAATCCATATTCTTCATGTATTTGGTTTGGGAATTTTTGCCTACTTGCTAAAATCTTTGTCATTCCCAAATCAATATTCACAGCACCTCTGTGGTCATTCTTGAACATGAACACAGAGATGAAAAATTTGAGTCATCCAAAATGCATGTTCTCAGCTGGGGCTGAAAAAGATGACACTCTATCATTTTAGCTCTCATATTATTAATAAGCATCCACTCTGTAGTCTACTTAAAACCAATTTTTAATATCTTTGTGGGTTTTGTTGGTGATTTCACTATTTGACATGGAACCCGCATGTAGTACCCAAGTGCTCTATAGTGTTCCTAAGTTCGTGTGTTAGATAAACCCCCTTTAGGCATGACTTATAGTATGGTGTCTATGAGTTCAATGTTAATGAATTAACATTATTTGAGACAAGACATCTTTAAGCAAAAACACACAAAAAACAAGCTTATATATTGATCAGTTGACAAATTTGTGACCAGAGGCTCACAGGAACATAATGCTGCATTTCCCCTAGAAATAGTGGTTTAGTATTTACTAATTCAGTTTTTGTGATGACTTTATAAAACAGAACTACAACAAATAATAAGACAACTGTATTTTACTAATTTCTATATCCTCAGCAGTTAGCACAGTAACTCTCACATAATAGTTGTTCAATAAATATCTGTTGAAACTGAATTGTGCATGTATACATATACCTACATACATGCATAGAAATCACATATAATAAATAAACTAAATTTGTTTTTTTATGCCAAGGGTGTACCTCACAGCCTTATTATTACTTTTTGCTTAAAAAAA
The DNA here is from genome assembly GCF_020171115.1 of Neogale vison. NCBI lineage: Eukaryota > Metazoa > Chordata > Mammalia > Carnivora > Mustelidae > Neogale > Neogale vison. The sequence continues at coordinate 135,861,764 of NC_058102.1, read as the reverse complement.
AAACGCTGATCATAAAATTATTTTGATGACATCTTTTGTTTTTAATTTTCTCTAGGATGCTGGAGAAATGGTTCGTTCCTTTGTTGGTGGTTTGGAACTTGTTGTCAATTTACTGAAATCAGATAATAAAGAAGTCTTGGCAAGTGTATGTGCTGCTATTACCAATATAGCAAAAGATCAAGAAAATTTAGCTGTAATTACAGATCACGGAGTTGTCCCTTTATTGTCCAAACTAGCAAATACAGTAAGTAACACACCCTTTCATTTTAAATGTGTTTTATCATAAGATATCATGGTGTAGTGGTAAAAACAATAGCTTTCAAAGTATAGGGATAGAGGGAACATTCCTGAACCTCATCAAATCTATCTATGAAAGACCCACAGCAAATATCATCCTCAATGGGAAAAAGCTTGCAGCCTTCCCATTGAGATCAGGAACAAGACAAGGATGCCCACTTTCACCACTCTTGTTCAACATAGTATTAGAAGTCCTAGCAACAGCAATCAGACAACAGAGAGAAATAAAAGGTATCCAAATTGGTAATGAAGAAGTCCAACTCTCTCTCTTCGCAGATGACATGATTCTTTATATGGAAAACCCAAAAGACTCCACCCCCAAACTACTAGAACTCATACAGCAATTCAGCAACGTGGCAGGATACAAAGTCAATGTGCAGAAATCAGTGGCTTTCTTATACACTAACAATGAAAATACAGAAAGGGAAATTAGAGAATCGATTCCATTTACTATAGCACCAAGAACCATAAGATACCTTGGAATAAACCTAACTAAAGAGGTAAAGGATCTGTACTTGAGGAACTATAGAACACTCATGAAAGAAATTGAAGAAGACACAAAAAGATGGAAGACCATTCCATGCTCTGGGATCGGAAGAATAAACATTGTTAAAATGTCTATACTGCCTAGAGCAATCTACACTTTTAATGCCATTCCGATCAAAATTCCACGGGCATTCTTCAAAGAGCTAGAGCAAATAATCCTAAAATTTGTATGGAATCAGAAGAGACCCCGAATCGCTAAGGAAATGTTGAAAAACAAAAATAAAGCTGGCGGCATCACGTTACCTGATTTCAAGCTTTATTACAAAGCTGTGATCACCAAGACAGCATGGTACTGGCATAAAAACAGACACATAGACCAGTGGAACAGAGTAGAGAGCCCTGATATGGACCCTCAACTCTATGGTCAATTAATCTTTGACAATACAGGAAAAAATATACAGTGGAAAAAAGACAGTCTCTTCAATAAATGGTGCTGGGAAAACTGGACAGCTATATGTAGAAGAATGAAACTCGACCATTCTCTTACACCGTACACAAAGATCAACTCAAAATGGATAAAAGACCTCAACGTGAGACAGGAATCCATCAGAATCTTAGAGGAGAACATAGGCAGTAATCTCTTTGATATCAGCCACAGCAACTTCTTTCAAGATACGTCTCCAAAGGCAAAGGAAACAAAAGTGAAAATAAACTTCTGGGACTTCATCAAAATCAAAAGCTTCTGCACAGCAAAGGAAACAGTCAAAAAAACAAAGAGGCAACCCACGGAATGGGAGAAGATATTTGCAAATGACAGTACAGACAAAAGGTTGATATCCAGGATCTATAATGAACTCCTCAAACTCAACCCACACGAAACAGACAAACACATCAAAAAATGGGCAGAAGATATGAACAGACACTTCTCCAATCAAGAAATACAAATGGCTATCAGACACATGAAAAAATGCTCATCATCATTAGCCCTCAGGGAGATTCAAATTAAAACCACATTGAGATATCACCTTACACCAGTTAGAATGGCCAAAATTAACAAAACAGGAAACAACATGTGTTGGAGAGGATGTGGAGAAAGGGGAACCCTCTTACACTGTTGGTGGGAATGCAAGTTGGTGCAGCCTCTTTGGAGAACAGTGTGGAGATTCCTCAAGAAATTAAAAATAGAGCTTCCCTACGACCCTGCAATTGCACTCCTGGGTATTTACCCCAAAGATACAGATGTCATGAAAAGAAGGGCCATCTGTACCCCAATGTTTATAGCAGCAATGGCCACAGTCGCCAAACTATGGAAAGAACCAAGATGCCCTTCAACGGATGAATGCATAAGGAAGATGTGGTCCATATACACTATGGAGTATTATGCCTCCATCAGAAAGGATGAATACCCAACTTTTGTAGCAACATGGACGGGACTGGAAGAGATTATGCTGAGTGAAATAAGTCAAGCAGAGAGAGTCAATTATCATATGGTTTCACTTATTTGTGGAGCATAACAAATAGCATGGAGGACAAGGGGCGTTAGAGAGGAGTAGGGAATTTGGGTAAATTGGAAGGGGAGGTGAACCATGAGAGACTATGGACTCTGAAAAACAGTCTGAAGGGTTTGAAGTGGCGGGGGGGTGGGAGGTTGGGGTACCAGGTGGTGGGTATTATAGAGGGCACGGCTTGCATGGAGCACTGGGTGTGGTGCAAAAATAATGAATACTGTTTTTCTGAAAATAAATAAATTGGAAAAAAAAAACAAAAACAAAAACAATAAGCTTAGCGTCCAGAGACCTGGATTCAAGCTTAATATCCATGACCTACGAGGTATGAGATTTTGGTCACCTCATTTAATTTCTCTGACACCAATCAATGTGAAAGTGTATTCTAACGTTACAATTTAATATGCAAGATCCTTAGAAAACAGAGGCTGTTTATTTGTTACTGGCAAGTCGTAAAGTGGTGGCAAATATAAATGTTACTATAGAAGTGTTAACTATCCTCTTCCATCACCACCATCGTTATCATTATCCTTAAGATAACTGTTCATGCCAACTATAGAAGTTAAAAACTCCTCCCCAGGCTTAGCAAGCTTGGACTGAAGGCATTCTTGGGCTGGGAGACTTGGGTAACCAGTGTATTATTTATCCAAAGCTGTGCCAGATAGAATAAGTAGCGTTGAGAGATAATGACTTCACCATGACCAGAAGTATTTGAGCATAGCTTGGGCTACCTCTTGGCAGGAAAATCATAGAGCAGAAATTAAGTCACTGGAAGGATGCTTGGTTTAGAAGACTTTTTAGGGCCAGTCTGACACTGAGTTCCTAAGAATAACTGCCAGATTCAGTTAAGGACATCAAGTTGTTGCCTCAATCAAGAGAACAATACAATTAACAAATAGAAAACTGTATCGTATTTAGTTATATTCTACCCATAGAAGTTAATTACATACAAAAAGAAAGGATATAGTCTGGACAAAGGCTACAGAAAGGGAAATGGGAGACTCAAACATGTCATTGTTTGCTGCACTGCCTTCTCCCTGTTGGGAACCAAGGTGTATTACTGATGTTGAAGTATTCCTCGGGTGAAGGTGTAGAATTAATCCACGTATCCCAGTCAGATGAAATGCTCCCTTAAGAATGTCCAATATTTTTTACCTATTTTTTTCCCTACAGCACCTTCTCCAAAGGAAATCAAGCCTTGAGCAAATAACAAATGCTTGACAATTTATCATGTTTGAGTGTATTGACTACATTCAGTAGTCAATAAAAAGAAATAAAAAATATTTGAAGTCATAAAAAGAAAACTCGGGATTGAACCTTGGCCCAATTAGGAACCGCCAAAATACTCATTTCTTTCAAGACACCACCTGAATAGCCTCTAGCTGCTCTCCCTTGACTCCTTGGCCTTTTATTGGGTAATAAACATCTCGCACAGAAACATGACCTCACACGTTCATTGCAATGCATGTACCACTATCCATTTCCTTTGTGCAGAATAATGATAAATTGAGGCGCCATCTAGCAGAAGCTATTTCACGCTGCTGTATGTGGGGGAGAAACAGAGTGGCCTTCGGCGAGTACAAAGCAGTGGCTCCATTAGTGCGTTACCTGAAATCAAATGACCCCAATGTACATCGAGCGACAGCTCAAGCCTTGTACCAGCTCTCGGAAGATGCGGATAACTGCATCACCATGCACGAGAATGGGGCAGTAAAGGTACTGTTGATTGATCGACTTTGGGGTTCAGTCCAAATGAGGTATATGGTGGTTGGAATGAAACTTATGTAGCAATAAGATTTCACCGATGGGGCAAGACTGCCTTTTTGTTGGGTCATGGCGGCTGTTGAACCATGTGTTAGCATGGTTTATGCAGCAGGAAAGTTGGAGATCGATTTTTTTCTAAACTGAAGAGTATAAGACACACTTAGTTGAATAATTGCTCCATAATTTGAATTTGATTGAAAAAAATGTACAGTACATGAATAATCAGGGGCATTCACAAGTCTATTTAATTTATTATTTACTTAGGACTTAAATAACAAAGGCACAAACTACAGCAAAGGAGCTGACTGAAACAGCTAGATGGCAACTTGATGGTCTTAACTGTAATAGCAAAGGACCAATTCAAAGACACTTTTTTTTTTTTCAAAAAAATTGTGCATCAGGATTTTCTTTGCCTTTAATCAACACACAGGTAGGAGAGCTTCTAGAAGCACAAAGAATTTAATATATCTATGCATTCTGTTCCTGAACAGGACTTGCCCAATCTAACATTCCATCAGTAGGGCCTTTAAAAAAATGAAACTGTAAAAAAATGAAGCAGCCTGATACAGCGTCTGATATATAACATATGCTTAGACAATTGCCAGTTTAAGAACAGAATTTCTAGGCTACTCAAAGTTTTAAAGTTTAAAAGGTTTATGGTTTAATTGACATAAAGCTCAGCTGCACATGTAATTCTGAATCATTTCTTCTAAGGCAAGTCAATGGATAATCCAAAATCACTTAGGAATTGTAGGATACTATGTAAAGTGATGAAACTCTGTTCACCCACCCACACATCTTATATGTACTAAAAAAAGAAGGCAACAAAAATGGACAGGGGGAGGGAACAGGAAAAGGAAAAGCAAAGAAAGAAAACGGTTTGTTCGGCCCTAGGCCCTTTCCCCCAACATCTTAAGGTCTCTTTAGGGCCTCTCCATCTCCCCTGTTTGCCTTCTAACTGCCTGCTATTTCTACTGAAGAATAACTATAAAGAACAGGATGTTGTTTTTTGTAAATGACTCTGTCATAATATAAAGACAAGCCTAATCCTGAGCTCTCCCTCTTGGGATCGTGGGGGCAGCAAATGGACCTGTGTGTCCTTTCTCTGGATTTTTCATTTCTTTTTTCCTTCTTTTCTTTTTTTTTTTTCTTTTCTTTCCTTTCCTTTATTTATTTATTTATTTATTTATTTTTTAAGAGGGAGAGAGTGCATGCAAGCAGGAGAGGAAGGAAGGCAGAGGCAGGGAGAGAATCTTAAGCAGGCTCCAGCCCCGATATGGGGCTTGATCTTAGGACCCTGAGATCATGACTGGAGCCAAAATCAAGAGTCAGACACTAACCAACTAAGCCATCCAGACACCCCCTCTGGGTTTCTTTAAGGAGGAAAGAAATGTGGATGTGGCAAGTGGGTGTCAGTGGATTAAACAGGGTTTGGTGTAGTGCTTGGCTATGGGGAGTAAGGAAAGGGTTGAATCAAAAATGACTCCAGGTTTGGGACTGGGTGAAGAAGAAGATTCCAGAAGCCAAGATCATGCAAGAGAACATCTGGCACCTTTGGGTGGTTACAATACCTGTTCTGAGTATGTCACAACGTGTAACTGCTAACATTTCTGACTCCAAATGCATACAAACTATCCACTATTTTGGCAGATCCCTGTTTTCATTCCTAATTGCTACTGTGCTTTCCTAGTAGAAAGCTTACAGTGTTATATCCAGTCCTACGTACAAGCCCGCTGCAGCTACCCACAAGCAACACTGACAATTACCAGAGTCATCCTGTCACCCAGGTCATAAGTAATTCATTCTAGAGTTAGTTCCTTCATCATACAATTTCCTTGACAGCAGCAGCTGATGTTACACAACCTGTCTTGTGCCAGTTGATGTTTATTCCATAATAATAGTAAGCAGGCGTGAGGGTCTGGAATAGATTGGTTTCACTTTCTACTGTGTTCGATTTAAATGGTCAGTTTGAATTTTAGGTCTAGAGAAGGGCTGTCCAGTGCAAATGTAATGTAACCCACATATCTAATATTAAGTTTTCTAGGAGCTAGAATTTCAAAAAAGATAAAAAGAAACAGGTGAAATTAATTTCTGTGATATATTTTATTTAACCCTATATATCCAAAATATTTTTACTTCAACATTTAATCAATACTATTATATATATTATACATATAATGAATATTATATATACATACATATAATCAATACTATTAGATATATAATCAATACTGTTACATATATAATCAATACTATTATATATACTATTATCAGTGTATATATATTGTATAAACTATTATCTATCTATCTATCTAGTATTTGCGTTTTATACAGATGGTACATCTCCATTTGGACTGGCCACATTTCACGTTCTCACCAGTGGCTAGTGGCTTTCTTATTGGACATCACAAGTCTAGAGGCAGGAGAAGGGAAGATTGGGAAGTTTCAGTGAGAGCTAATAAATCGTGAACAAGGGTGGACAAGTTGTTTTTTGGCAGAAAGTTTAGAGAAGCCTAGGAAATGTCTGCCTTTGCATTTGCAGAGCATGTAGGCTAGGAGGAAGAGCTGTCAGAGTAACTTTAGGAAGTTAACAGGTTACCCAGGGGTTCTAGAATCCAGAGGAAGAAGGAGTTTCCAAAGGGTTTGTGTTTAAATGCTGCTAAGCAGTCAACAAGGATTTCCTGATTCAGTTATGTTGAAAAATAATCCTGGTGTTAGAGCCTTTCCAGGTAGGGCTCTCTTCTATATGAACTAATAAATCCCCTGCCCTAGTAAATGTGACATGAGAGGAATAATGCAATCTTTTTCCTCTTTATGATTTTACACAGATCAGACTTGTGAACATGGATGCAGATCTGTTTGCAACTCTGTTGAAAGCACGATGACTCTAGGAGATATACCAAAGTTATTGCTAATTATAACAAAGCCATAACATAAGAAAGTAATATAAGGAGGGAAGGAAGTTGCAGGAAAAACTGAGCAAGACAAGCCCTTTCCTAAGACAGAAAAAGTGATCAGATAGAAAGATGATGAGCACCTATGAAAGGCATTACGTTCCCTTCCCCATGGTGACAATGGATTTGTTTTGCAAATGTCTATACCAGGCAGGTGAAAACTACATTAGGGCCTATAACTTTCTGGAAGGCAGGAAATTGAAGAGATTGCAGAAAATACAACCAGAAGTGGGTCCAACGGAGAGAGAGAGGAACAGTTCACATTGGGTGGAATGGCAAAGACTGTCTTGGCAGCCTCCCAGACTGAGCACATCAATTATCATATGGTTTCACTTATTTGTGGAGCATAACAAATAGCATGGAGGACAAGGGGTGTTAGAGAGGAGAAGGGAGTTGGGGTAAATTGGATAGGGAGGTGAACCACGAGAGACTATGGACTCTGAAAAACAATCTGAGGGGTTTGAAGTGGCGGGGGGGTGGGAGGTTGGGGTACCAGGTGGTGGGTATTATAAGAGGGCATGGATTGCATGGAGCACTGGGTGTGGTGCAAAAATAATGAATACTGTTTTTCTGAAAATAAATAAATTGAAAAAAAAAAAGAAATGGCATTCGGGAGAGTGGGGAAGATGAACCCAAGGAGTATACACACCCCATACTCTTTGAAGCCTGGCACCAAAAAGAAAAATATCACTAACACTTTTGAGCCAAGTAAGTGGACTTCAGAGGCTGAGATCACCGAAGAACCTTCAGGGTCTATCTGCAGTCCACATGCTTGCTGTTTGATCAAACTATAGTATTTTGTTAATTAATACTCTTTCTGCATCTTTATGGTCTTGTGTACTTTTCTTGCATTCCAGATATTCCCTGTAGTGCTGGAGATAGTCTCTTGGTGATATGCCATTAAATTACTTAGCACTATTAGGTATCAGTAACTATACTCTGATACCAAATATAGAGTCATATATAAACATGTTTCTGATTGACTTTTTTGTTTTTTTGCATTTATCCTTCAAAGTGAGAAAGATTTTTAAGGATTCCAGTGAGATAGATTTTTAACTCTAATATTATATACACATCAAATGTTTTCCTTATTTCGTTTCTAACTTAAAATATGTAATAGTTTTATAATTGACATACACATGCACATATCTAGAGTGTTGATGTGATAAATCGTGCCATATATATGCATACCCACAAAGCCATGATCAGATCAGGATAATGATTTCATCTCCAAAGTAGATAAAGTCCAATTAATATTGTGGGTTTTTTTTTAAATGGACCATGCTTTTGGTGTTTATGTCTAAGAAAGATTTGCGTAACACATGGTCACAAGGATCTTTGTTTTCTTCTGGAAGTTCTGTAACTTTTGGTTTTACATTTAAGCCTATGAACCATTTTGAATTAATTTTTGTTTATGATCCTAGGAATGAATTACAGTTCATTTGGGGAACATATGAGTATCCTTTGTTGAAATAATGCCCTTTCCCTGCTGAATTTCTTTTGCAATCTTGAAAAAAAAATAGTTGAATATATCTGTTTTGTTCCATTGTTCCATTTGTCTGTATTTACACCAATACCACGTTATCTTAATTACTGTAGCTTTATAATAAGCCATAAAGATAGGTGGTATCAGGGTTCCTATCTTTTTCTTTAAAGTTATTTTGGGGGTGCCTGGGTGGCTTAGTTGGTTATGCATCTGTCTTCAGCTCAGGTCATGATCCCAGGGTCCTGGGATCTAGTCTCTGGGCTTTCTGCTCTGCAGGGAGCCTGTTTCTCCCTCTGCTTCTGCCTTTCTCTCTCTCTCTCTCTCTGTTTCTCATGAATAAGTAAATATTTTTAAAAAGTTATTTTGGCTCTTCTAGTTTTTTACATTTCCATATGAATTTTTAAATCAATTTGTTAATTTCTACAAGAAATACTTTCTGAGATTTTGATTGGGATGAGCATTAAATCACATCACGGGAGAAAATTGCCATCTTAATATTATTGTCATCTGAATCACAAAGAAGGAATATTCATTATTTTTATGTGTTAATTTTTCAGCAATATTATGTGATTTTTGTCACATAGGGTTTTTTTTTTGTACATCTTTTATCATTTACTCCTATGTAAATATTTTTGATGCTACTCTAGATTTAATTTTAAAATTTCCATTTCCTGATTGTTCACTGATATATAGAAACTTAATTGATTTTGTGTATTAATCTTATATCCTACAACCTTGCTAAATTCATTTATTTGATCTAGTAGACTTTTGGAGATTCCAGCAGATTTCCTACATAGGCCAGGGTCAGCAAACATTTTCTCTAAAGGGCCAGATAATAAATATTTTAGGCTTCATGAACCACATAAAGTCTCTGTTGCAGATTCTTCTTCTATTGTTGTTGTTATTATTTACAACTGTACAAAAATGTAAAAACCATTATTCATTTTTTGAGCCATACAAAAATAGATTGTTGATTGCCAGTGTCTTACATAAACAATCGTGTAATCTATGAAGTAAGACTTGTCTTCCTTCCTTTCTAACCTGGATGTCTTTTATTTACTCTTCTTGCTTGATTGCATGGGCCAAAAACTCCTATGCAATACTGAGAAAAAAGCAATTAAGAGCAGATGTCCCAGTCTTATTCCTTATCTTGTAGGTAATACATTTGGTCTTTTACCAATCAGTTCACTGTTAGCTATAGGTTTTTGTTAGGTAACTTTTTGTTTTTAAGCTCCATACTTTAGGCTCCCAGCATGGGGTATGAACTCACAACACCCTGAGATTAAGACCTGGGCTGAAATCAAGAGTGGGACATTTAAGCAGCTGAGCCACCCAGGCACCCCTGTTAGGTGACTTTTATCAGGCTGGGTAAGTTCCCTTCTACTACTTTGATTAGATTTTTTTTTTTTTAAATCAGGAATGGATACTGCATTCTATTGAATGCTTTTTACACTCTCTATTGAGATTATATTATGATTTTTCTTCTAGAATTTGTTATTATGGAGAATCACACTGATTTGGTTTTTAAATGAAACCAACCCAGCATTCTTAGGATGAGCCCACTTTATTACAATGTGTTATCCTTTCTATACATTGTTGACCCTAATGTACCAAAATGTTGCTTGGAGTTTTACACCTGTGTTCCTGAAGGATGTTGATTTGTAGTATTTTTTTTTCTTGTAATGTCTCTTGTTTTGCTATCACAGTAATGCTTTAGTAAATGAGTTGGAAAGTGTTCCTTCCTCTTCAGTTTTCTGGGAGAACTTTATAGTGTCAGTATTATTTCTCCCTTAAATGTTTGGTAAAATTCACAGTGAAGCCCCCTGAACCTAAAGTTTTTGTTTTCAGGAGGTTTTAAACTTCAAATTCAATTTCTTTACTCAAGATAGGGCTGTTCAGGTTTTTATCTTCTTGACTGAGCTTTGGTAGTGTCTTTCAAGGAGTTAGTTCATTTCATCTAAGTTATATTGTCAAATGTATTGGCATAAAGTTGTTCATAACATTCCCTTATTCTCTTAATATATATTTATAATCTGTAGTTATGACATTTTTTTCACTCTTGTTATTGGTAAGTTTTGTCTTCTCGTTTCCTCCTGATCAGTGTGGCTAGATATCTATCCATGTTATCGATCTTCTTAAAGAACTAGATTTTGTTTCCTTATTTTTCTCTTTTTCTATTTCACTGATTTCTACTGTGATCTTTCTTATTTCCTTTCTTTTGATTACTTTGGGGTTTCATTTGCTCTTCTATGTCTACTTTCTTAAAGTGGAAACTAACATGATTTGATACCTTAATCTTTTCTAAAAATGATTCTTAGTTGTATAAATTTCCTTCTAATACTGTTTTAGCTACATCTCAGAAATTTTGGTAAGTTACATTTTTATTTTCATTTGGTTAAAAATACTTTAGAAGTGCATTATTTAGAAGTGTTATATTTGGCTTTTAAGTATTTGAGGATTTTTCGTTGGCTTTTATGTTACTGATTTTTAATTTACTTCCACAGTAGTCAGAGAGCATACATTATATACTTGACTATTTCTTTTTAATTTTATTTATTTATTTGCGAGGGAGAGAGCACAAGAGAACAAATGACTTGAGGCGCAGAGGGAGAAGCAGACTCCCTACTGGGCAAGGAGCCTGATGTGGGGCTCAACCCCAGGACCTGGGGATCATGACCTGAGCCAAAGGCAGATGCACAACTAACTAAGCCACCCAGGCCCCCTCCTTGACTACTTTTTAAAATATTTTTCTTTTTTAAAAGGTTTTATTTATTTGACAGAGAGAGATCACATGCAGGCAGAGAGAGAGGGGGAAGCAAGCTCCCCACTGAGCAGAGAGCCTGATGCAGGGCTCGATCCCAAGACCCTGAGATCATGACCTGAGCCAAAGGCAGAGGCTTAACCCACTGAGCCACCCAGGTGCCCCATCCTTGACTACTTTTTTAATGTGACATTTGTTCTGTGACCCAGAATATGGTTTAACTCATTGATGTTCTACATGCACTTGGGGAAAAAAATGAGTTTCTGATGTAGTTGAATAAAGTGTTCTATAAAGCTTAATAAGGCCAAGTTGGTTTATATTGTTCAGTAATATTTTACATCTTTGTTGATTTTGTAACTACTTGTTCTATTATTTTGTGAGGCAAATGTGTTAACCACTATACTACAGAAATACCCCAGTTACTGTGGATTTACCCACTTTTCTCACCGTTCCATCTCATCAGTTTATCTTCATGGATTTTGAAACTCTTTTGTTAAGTGCATAAGTATTTAGGAATAGTATGTCCTCTTCACAACACCTTTATATGTATGAAATCACCTTCATCCCTTGTCATATTCTTTGCTTTGAAATCTGCCAAATTTTCTCCTTTCTTTTGGTTAAAATTGCATACTAAATCCTATAGCTCTTCCTAAACTTTTACCTCATTTGCGTATTTTTATTTATTAACTATCGGCAGCACTTAGTAGGGACTTGCTTTTTTTTTTTTTTTTTAATCCAAATCACAAATTCTGCCTTTTGGGAGGAGGTTATGGGGTATCTACACTATTTACATTTAATGTGCTACTGACATGATTGGCTTTAAATGTGATTTTATTTGTTCCCTCTTTTTCCCATCTATTCTTTTTGTCACCTTGGCTTAATTAAAATTTTTTAACATTCTATTTTATCCTTTTTGTTTTTATTATTTATTGTTTAGTTTTTGTTAGTTATGATTCTTTGTTGTTCCTTTAGTGCTTACTTTAGAGTTTACAGTATATTGTATATATCTATATAAAATTCAGCACAGTGTATCTTCAAGTTCTATTACACACAGAAACATCCAGTTTAAGAATCATACAGCACTAGGCTTCCATTTTTGTCTTCCTGGCTTTTGTCAAGTATTTGACTCAAATGTATTATAAATTCCATATTGTTCTTGTTTTTGGCTGTAAATAATCAATTATCAATTAAAGAGCTTTAAATAAGTAGGAAAAAGTGCTATTTATTCCCTTCTGTAGATGCAGATTTCCATCTGGTCTCATTTTCTTTCTGCCCAAAGAACTTTTAAAATTTCTTGTAGTATAGCTCTATTGACAAATTCTTTCATCTTTCGTATGTCTAGAAAAGGCTTTGTGTTTGAAAAATATTTTTGGTAGAGAGAATTTTATGACATTTTTTCCTTCAGTAAAACATGTTGCTTCATTGTATTCACACTTCTGTTGTTTCTGAGAAGAAATCTGCTGTCATTCTTCTGCTTGTTAACATGTATGTCATTTTTTTGTACTACTGCTTTTGAAATTTTATCACTTTCCCTGATTTTGAGCAATTTGATTATGATGTGTCTTCATATTATTTTCTTTATATTTCTTATGCTTGGGCTTATTGAACTTCTTAGATAAGCTATAGTTTTTAGCAAATTTGGAAAATGTGGAGCCATTTTTTTTTCAAATAGAAAACCATTTGCTCTGTCTTCTCTTTCTACTGTCCTTTAGAAACTCTGTTTTCACCTATATTTGGCTACTTCATGTTTTCCTACAGCTCCTTATGGCTCTCTTCATTTTTTCAATCTTTCTTTCCTCTCTGTGTTTCAATTTGGAATGTTTTTATTCCTATGCCTTTAAGTTCAGAAAATCTTATTTTTTTCCATGTTCAATTTACCTTTATTTTATGTCTCAGCAGAATTGCGTCTCTCAAAATTAAACTTGGGTCTTTCTATACCTTTCATGTCTCTCTGTAACATGCTGAGTCTTTCCTGTAGCTCATGAAATCCAGTTCTAGTAACTAGTGTCGTTTCTGGTTTGCTTTCAGTTGGTTGATTTTTCTCATCATGAGTCATGTCAGACACTGACCTTGGGGCGGAGGAAGATTTTTTATTTTTTATTTTCATTCCAGTGTAGTTAACATACAGTGTTGTATTAGTTTCAGGTGTACAATGCAGTGATTCAACACTTCCATACACCTGGTGCTCATCGGGGCAAGTGTCTTCCTCCATCCCCATCACCTGTCTCCCCCATCTCTCCACCCTCCCATCTCCTTTCTGCTAACCATCAGTGTGTTCTCTATAGTTAAGAGTCTGTTTCTTGGAAAACACCAAATTTTAATGTGTCAAGTGCTAGATAGTTTCTGTAAATATTCTTGAGATTTTTCCTAGGATGCCATTATGTTACTCACAAACAGTTTGCTCCTTTCAGTTCCATGTTTTGTTAGCAACACTAGAGTACAGCTAATTCTTACCCACTACTGAGGTAAGAGACTCACAGTTACTCTGCCTGAAACCCATGAATTAGGAAGCCCTTCAGACTGGGTGGTGAGATTAGGCATTAGTGGACCTGTATGAGCTTCGGAGATTGTTCCAGATGATCTGTCCTTGGGTCCATGGTTTCCACACACACAAGTGCTCATCAGATCCACAATGAAGTTTCAGGGGTACTGACAACAAATCTCCAGAGTTTGGTGCTCAGAGAGATCTCTCCCCTCCAGTAATCTTGTTTGAAGACTCCAGTCATCACAGATCCCCAAGATTGGCCTCCCAGCTCAGGGAGCTGCTGCACTTCATTGGGCTTTCCTCTCTCTGTGCTACAACTTGCTCCAGGCAGTAGGCTGGGACAATCATAAGACTCACCTCTGGAGTTTTCCTTCTCTTGGGGATCACAGTTGCCTGATGTCCAATGTCTTAAAACCCATTGCTTTATAGATTTTAGCATTTTTAAGTTGTTTTAGATGGGAAGATAAATCCATTCCCTGTTACCCTATCTTGGCATGAAGAAAATTCTTAACTTTCTTTTCATACTTTCTTTATACAATAAATTCATGGAAAGTGAGAGCTGATAGAGGTGAGTTATCCATTTTAAACACACATTTTGCAGACAAGGAATGTAAGTCCCAGAGATCAGTGAGGTACCAAAAACCACACAATCAACACATGGTATAACATCATAAATGATTCTATGTCTAGTTTAGGGCTGTTTCCACTAGATGAGCAAATTTCAAACCATGTCTTGTGGACTGTTAGGGTTCCCCTGGGAGACATCAGGGCCCAGTACTCAAGGCAAGGGAGAAGCCAATGCTTGGTGTGGGGGGCAGTCACTTACTTTACTTAGACCAGCTAGTTTTTCCATTTTATATATTTAAATTATGCATGGGATCTTGTTTCAAAACAGCTTTTTGCTGCTTTAGAAAGAACTGAAAATTACTGTACTAGTGCCGTGCTGCCCTTTAATAGTTGTTTATGGAACACAGTAGGAGCCATCTTTTTTATATTTATTTAGCACTTGGCTTTGACAGAAAGGCTTACAAGATAAGAATCTTTTCAGGAGGAATTAAGAATTTTAATCTTAATTCTTTGCATCTTATAAGTGTAGTGCATCTAAAAATCTGATACAAGAATGATTCTTTAAAGCCACTTTTTTTCTTTTTAAGTTTTCCTTGGAGAGCTCTAGGCAATGCTTTTGCCCTTGAGGTGATTCAGTCTTCTCAAATATCCAAGGAGTCTTTGGAAAAATCAGATGTGTCTAGGACGGTCTGGGCTAATAGAATACTTGTCTCTGTTTCACTATAATGAATCCATCTCATGCTTTGGCTATGTCACCACTGCCACATCCCAGCAAATAGGAAAAATCTCAAGAATATTTACAGAAACTATCTAGCACTTGACACATTAAAATTTGGTGTTTTCCAGCAAAATACATTTCCCTCCCCTTCTTGAAAGCTAAAGGCGAGAAAAGATGAAAAACAGAGCTGCATGTAAGTACAGCAAAAGAGATAATAATGAAAGTAATACTATTTTCATTTTATTCAGCTTCCTCGGTGCCTAGCCACCATTCCAAAAGCTACATTCACACATATCCTTTTATTTAGTCTTTTCCATTTTCCAGTGTGATGGGAATCATCTCCATTTTGCAGATAAAGAAACTGAGTTACATAGAGATTAAGTGATTTGCCCTGAATCACCCCTCATAAGGAAAGAACCCAAGAAATCTGGTTCCATAGTCTGTTCTCTTAACGCCCACTGCACGGTAAAGCAGGAGGGCCTTGATGGCACGTGGGTGTGGGTGCTGGTGTGTAAGGCTGTGTTTGGAAGACTGAGCCTGGTTGAGAAACTGCTGGAGGAGACAGAGCAGCTGTCTGGGAAAGCACAAAGGGGAAGAGGACTTGGCAGAGATCGTACTTGTTTTATGGTGGAATGCTGCGGTCCTTCTGCAGCCCAAATGCTCTCTTTCTCTCCTTAGTTTTCAGGATTTTCTAGCCTTGCTTGCTGTGTTTGTAGCTTCTGTGTATTCTTGATTTATGCCCGTTAAACATTACTAGTAAGAGTTATAGTATATGAAGTTAAAACCAGATGATTTTGTGATTTTTTTTCAGAACAATTATTTCTATTATTACATGGACTTTAAGAAGAGTAGCTATATTTTCCAAAGGTAGTGATATGTTAGTTAATCTTAATGGCAATTTATGTTGTATATGTTTGTATGTGTATGTATATACACATATATGTATATATTTGCATTTTTGGAATTAAGAAAATTGAAAGTAGAAAACCTGAATACAAGAGCTTTGGCTTAATTTAAGCCTTTTACACTAATCTATGTCAATTTTCTATAACTACCACTTACATGAGCTCTATTCTAAAAGTCTAAGATCTTTGTAACTACCCAGCTTTCATGTATCTTATTTTTAGACAAAAAACACCCCCCATCACCAAGGGACAGACTTCTAGGTACTATAAATGCCATTAATTATTATACAGTGAAAAGAAAAACCTCCAGCTAAAGAAATTAAATTAAAAACCCAAGTTCAAACTGGATACCTGGGACAAAAAGCTCATGCTAAGCTAAGGCCTTGTAACTTCTTATGAGTCAGAGCTTTCATCTCTCATTACACAACACTCTTTATTATGGAACATTCCCAATAGTTACTCCTTGGCCATGCTCATGTACTCTGGTCCGATGCAGCCATGTTTCTCAAAGGGTGTGGTCTACAATTCACCTGTCAAAAGCAATACAGAGCTTGAAAAAAGATAAATAAACGTGGCTGGGCCATACCCTAAATTGACTGGCTCAGAGTCTCTATGACTAAGACCAAGAGATTATTTCAACCAAGCTCCTAAGGTAACTGAGTCGCACAAAAAAGTTTAAGAGCCACTGATCCCCAGGAGTTTCAGTAGCAAGACAGCCATTTACATTAGTTTGCCCATGATATTGAATATAAGGGAAACAAAAATCAACCTTCTCAAAGGAAAAGATGAAAGAACACCAGAGGATTATTAAGCCATTGCATTGAAAACTAATCCACCTAACAAATACAACTCTGTGTGTAGAATGTTCCAGTGTATGATGTCATGCTGAACAGCAGAGTGTGGCTTGGGCCCATGTGGAATTGTGATAGGCAAAAGTTGTAGAATTGTGCTTTGCGGCACCCCTGCGAGTGTGAAGACAATGTCCCTAGAGCACTTTCGTTGCTCCTCATCAAAGAAAACAAGAACTTTCTGCTAATGTTATAAAAAATATAAGTTCCTATACCTGAAAGAAGACAATTGACATGGTAACTTGTTTATAATACTATCCTCAAAGCTGTAAACTTTGAAAATAGGAAGACCTGACCCAGTATGCCAGACCCAATACAACTGTTACCTGTGAAAGTGTATCAAAATCTATGTTACATGATTGTCTCTGCAATGCTGCTTCCCAATCTTTTCCGTCAGCAGGAAAACATGGAATATTTGTATGGCACACTGGAAAAAATGAACAAAGTTGCTTGTGGCTTGGAGGCAACTGCTCTGGGGCCTTTTGTTCTTGGTCTCTCCCAACAGCCCAAGGGCTCAGGACTTGGTATTCAAAGTGTGGTTCCAGACAGACAGCAACAGGAGCACCAAGGTGCTTTGTTAGAATTTCGGAATCTCAGACTCCACCCCAGACCCACTGGATCAGAATCTGCATTTTAAGAAGATTCCCAGATAGTTCATATTCATAGTAAAGTTTGAGAAGCTCTGGATAAGGAATACACTTAAACTTAGAAAAAGGAATTGAATACTGCTAAAATATTCCTTCTGTGACTGCCTTTATTAACGATTCAAATTTGATATGGTTTTAACATTTTCTATAAAGTTTATTTAGATGGATCCTAAATGTATGTTAAATGTATAAATGTAATTTAATTTTTATACCCTCATAAAACCTTTTATATAAATTGCTAAAATTCTTGATTTGGGATTGGAACATGTGGTCACTATAACTTTTCTAACCCTTATTTATTTCATAGTATAATCCCAAACCACCAGTTAGAAAAGAAAATCCATATGTCTTCTACTTTGAGTGTAAAGCAACTTTTTATCTGTCCTTACATTGCTTACCTCATATTTCAAGGGGACATTCTTCTAATATCCTGGATTCTGATGAATTAGTCTATATTTAGCCTATTTTTAAAATTAGTTTATTAAGTTTAGATGCTAAGTTTTATAGTTATCTCCCCGGTAATTATGGTACGTAGGGACATTCTTCATCAGCCAATTGTTTTTCTATTCAGTTATGCTGGGCGGCCACCACAACATCCACCATAATTGTATTCAAATTTTGTATATTTACACAGATTACTGGAGTGACTTGTAAATTATTATTGATTCAGCTCTATCTTTCCTAACCTTTGGGATATCTGTGCACTGATTTGTGTGCAGGCAGGTTTGTTCCTGCTAAGACTTAATATTCCATAAGTAGCTTCAACCTTTTATTATTTAAACTATGACACCACTTTCTAATTTATTCTAGATACTGTTTTATAATTTATTTTAGATACTAGTTTCTTATCTGTTCTAGAGAATATACAATATGTTACATGTAATTGCAGATTGTTTATAAATTATATAGTACATCTTCAACATTCTGAGAAACTTAAAAATGGATAACTTGAACAAGACTCTTTCTAAATAATCTTCTATATATTAAAGCGAGAATAAATTAGGTCTATTAAAATAGTGTTGCAAGGAGCACTCTTGACATGATTTTTGGAGGACTTATGCACTGACCAATAATTGGTTTTAATAATTATTACTAAATGATTATTTTTACCATACTGATTTTATGTCAGATGAGAGTTCAAATATACAAGTTGGATAAATATTTTTTGTTTAGAATTTTAATCAGTTGGCGCAGGGGTGGCTCAGTTGATTAAGCATCCAACTCTTGATTTCAGCTCCGGTCCTGATCTCAGGTTTCTGAGACTGAGCCCTGCGGGGCTTGTCCCTCACCATGGAGCGTACTTGGGATTCTCTCTCTTCCCCTTTTGTTTGCCCCTCCCCTTGCTTTCTCTCTCAAATAAATAAATAAAACTTTTTTTTTTTTTTAAGAATTTTAATCACTAACTGACTTGGCTTTCCCTTTCAGTTTACCATCTAAATTTATTTAAAGACTTAGCCACAGGAAATTATCTTTTAATTTACTTTAAGTTAATCTATCTGGAGATAGCCTATGGCTTTATAGAATCCATTTAAAGATAATTTTATATGCTTCTCAATTTCCCTTTTAACAAATTAATCCTTCAAATGCTTGCATATTGATAACTCTTTGCGAAAAGAGGTGATTCCACCCTACTTCATTTCCATATGCCGTATACTGGTTATTCACTTAATGAAATCAGAGGAAAATATGCAGCTAACGGGCACAAGACCTCTTGAAGATATAGCCAAGAATGACCACATATGATTAGTGCTGATCCAGGAAATGACTCCTTCTTCACAAAGGTATCCCTTTGCAAAGGGGTAGAATAAAAACACAGCATATAGATTCTCCATACAGGACTTGACCTAGTCATCACTCCCAGAATTCAGGAAGAAAGAGGAGCACCATAAGAAGGGACAGGCCAAAAACAAATAAATGGACAAAATAATTACTAAGTGTACTGAATGCTATGAAGGATACAAATGAGGTTGGATGAAAAATAACAGAGGGCTAACATCCTTTATACCAGGAGGTCAGAGAAAGCATCTTGGAGCAGGTGCATCTACACTAAGATACAAAGAATGAAGACAGGAGAAGAATTTACCGAAAGCATGTGCTACGGTCGTAAGGTGGGAATGTGCTTAGGGTTTCCAAGGACCTGCAAGAAGATCAAGTTAGTGTAGGCTGAGTGGCAGAATGGGAGAGTGACTCAAGAATTGTCTGGAGAGGGCACCTGGGTGGCTCAGTGGGTTAAGCCGCTGCCTTCGGCTCAGGGCATGATCTCAGGGTCCTGGGATCGAGTCCCGCATTGGGCTGCTCAGCAGGGAGCCTGCTTCCATCTCTCGCGCTCTCTCTCTCTCTGCCTGCCTCTCCATCTACTTGTGATCTCTCTCTATCAAATAAATAAATAAAATCTTAAAAAAAAAAAAAAGAATTGTCTGGAGAGCTGGCGAGGTGGGGGCCTGGATTACAGGGGCAGTGCCAGACCACAATAAAGAATTGAGATTTTGTTCTACTGTACTGAGAAGCCATTAAAAATTTTTAATGATAACAGTGCTTGTTTTTGAAGATCACTCTTGGAGGTGCACAGGGAGCAGGTCAGAAATTGTGTTAGCAAAAAGCTCCCTAGGAAGGTGATGAGCTGTCAGTGCAGGACAACATGGCAGCCTAAATAGGACTTCATTATAGATTAGATGAGAGAATAAGGGAACAGGAAGAAGTATGGATTTATTCACAAATCTTCCCCCCCCCCAAGGTTTCTACTGTGAAGAGGGAAATAACCATAGTGATAATAGTTGTCAGCAAGCCCTTTTCATTTTAAATTTCACCAAATATTTTGAATCACCCATTAAATGAATAATGAACAAATATTAGAATATTAGGCTTAGTAATAAGAGATTGCAGAGCTTTCCCTTGACTAACAAGTATGTACTATAGACAGCTGTATGTATTTTCTAAACTGTAAATTACAGGATAATCTCTTTTTAAAATAGCAGCCGACTGCTGAGTGGTCACTGCTGGGCTAAGTGCTTTATTTCTTATTTTGTTTAGTCTTTGCAATAACCCTGTGATACAGGCATTACTGTACCCATATTAAAGATTGGAAAGTTTTAGTTCAATAATCTAAGTGATGTGTCCAAAGTCCATAGATAGAGTACAGGACCAATAAGAATACAATAAATTGCAAGCAACATAACTCAAATAAGCTTGGGCACCAAAGAGAATACATAGATGTTTGACAGATCTCATGAGCAAGAAATCAGCAGAGCCATGGGAGCACCTGGGTGGCACAGTCAGCTGAGCACCTGACTCTTAGCTTTGTCTTGGGGAAGGAAAGAAAAAGGGAGAGACAGACAGAGAGAGAGGAAGGGAGGGAGAGGGAGGGAGGAAGAAAGGAAAGGAAAAAAAAAGAAAGAAAAAGGAGAGAGAAATAGAAAAAGAAAGAGGAAGGAAGGGAGGGAGGGAGGAAGGAAGAAAAAGGAAGGAAGGAAAAGGGAGAGAGATTAAAAAAAGAAAGAGAGAGAAAAGGAAGGAAGGAAGGGAGGGAGGGAGGAAAGGGAGGATTGAGGGAGAGAAAGGAGGAAGGAGGCAAAAAGGGAAGAAAGCAGGCAGCAGAGCCCAGAAGAAGTGCTAGGACAGAGTTTCCAGGTTTTATAGCACATTCCTTCTTTTTTCATCTGTCCTCCGTCTCCATTTCAATTTATTCTTTCTCTGTCAGTTGTCTTTCCCTGCTTCTCCATGGTTTTCTCCACTGTGTCCCCCAGCTTCACCCCAGTGAGGTCACATACTATTCCCACTTTCAATTCAGAAACTTCAGGGAAAGGAATCTGATTGGCCCCATTCAGGAAAAGTACATTCTGCTGTTTACAGAATGGCTTTCAAGGATTGCCCTGGGGGTGAGGGACAGGGATAGGCCGGTGCATCCCTGATGGGCTGGGAAGACAAGGTAAAGGGTGTGCACTAATGTGACAAGCCAGGATTTTGATTTCTGGACCAACTAACATGAGAAACTGTTAGGTCAGTTGACATTCACTGTCTTTTATTATCATGCTGTTTTTGAGAGTGTTTTTTAGAGCTATATGTACTTTAGTTGAGAGGTTATTATTGCAAATCCTTTAAAGATCTACAGAAGTCATTCTGCCCAGTATTTCTAAAGTGTTGTACCTTGTGCTCGCTTCGGCAGCACATAAAGTGTTGTGCCTTATTTGTTAAAATTATAAATTCTTGCTAACTGCTTTTAGCTATCTCTATTTTTTTATTATTATTATTATTATTATTAAAGAACCCGTTCATAAAGCAAACTTTGTAAGATAAATAGATGTAAATATAAAAAGTGAAAGGTAATTATTTATAATTTTTGTTGAAAATATTTCAGAACTACCTATTGCCAACTGCTGGTATGGATTTCACATTCTGAAATTTAAACAGTGACTTTGGCATTTATTTATTTATTTATTTAGTCAAATACTTTGTGATTAAATGAGGTCTATTATTATACTGTCATCTTAAGTTTAAGAAATAACACTCCCTCAGCATTTTGAATCTATGCAAAATAGTCTTCATTTTATGGATGTATAAACCTGTGAAGCATGCGCATGTTGGTTTTGGGACTTTAAACTTGGCAAATTACAGATTCTCATTTTTATATCTGTCACTATTGGTTCCAAACTTTAAATTGAAACCACAGGGTTTACCTGGCACTCTCACCAGCTAATGCTTTTCCCTTGCTTTAAATTAGCTGCTACTTACTGATTAAGAAAGGGTGTATGAGATGGCAAATAACATTAGAGCAATAATGTACACACATCACTGCCAACTATAAAAAGGCTGCTTGAATTTTTGGCTGTTTAAAAAACAAAACATGTCTTTTGTATTGCATTCAGAAATTCACAGCAACAGGTAGACACCTTAATCTTGTATTTTTGTTTAATGTAGATGAAACCAATGAAAGGTAAGACAAAGTCATTTCCATCGGAGTTTGAATAAGGGGCTTACCAGGTGGGAGCCTTTCTTCCCTGAATTGTGCAAAGCTGGAAACCATGGCCTTGGTCCTTGCTCCCCGGCATCAGATTTTCAGAGATTGCTACTTACCTATCCGAATAAATTTAATACCGTATCACTGCCAGATGAGAAAAAAAAAAAAACTTTTAGGGTTAAGAAGTGTTGGAGTCCATGAAATGTAGATTTGGGGCTAGAGAGGTACTCTTTTTCTTAACATAATCATGTTACCAAAATTAGGAACATCAGGCCACATTAGAGCTTTTCTGATCACAAATACAAGAAAATGACAGGACTGGGCAGCTTATGTTGTCTAAATGGTACAGTTCAGGATTCCTCACATTTACACAGGTTTGGATATCAAGGCATTAGGTTGGCATGAGATGCTGTTGGCACATGGTAAAGCATCTTTCGGTCCCAGAAAAAGCCACTTTTCCTGCCGAGCTGTAGGTTGGAGCTGTTCAACAGTAGCTGTGCCCTGCAGCTTTTTTTTTTTGGTGATAAATGATCCGTTTCAAATAAACGAAGTTGCAGCCAACTCTGCAGAAGGAATCACTCTCTAAAAAAGAGAGACAGTTCTGGAGGGTCAAAAATGCACAAACAGTATGATAAAATAAAGTATATGCTACTCTTTTTAATGGAAAAGATTGTTACTGGTTACATTTGCCAAATTCAATCAGTATGCCAAAAAGTCGAGGAATCTGGCAGGGACTGTAAAGAGCAGTTCCATCTTTCATCTATATTTCTTCTCTGTATTTATCTAGCTTCAGAAAATGCCGGGAATGTCTTTTCCTTCCGACTTGGCCCTTTTGCTAAACCACAGAAATACACCGGGTGGCTTCTCGTAATTGTTTGGTTACTTATAGTGGAGTCAGTCTTTAAACCTGTGAAAAATATATTCTTTCCACTGGAAATATATGAAAAGCACCAACAACTGTTTGTTTTCATTTTCTGAAATTTATCCCAGGAACAACAACAAAAAAATCAGTTTTATTCATTGGCAGCTACTTGACTCAATACACAGAGGCAGGAGGCCAGCTCATTATTTTTGGCCTTCGGCTGACCCAAAATGGTTTTCTCGTATAAGAAGCTATTCACAGATGCTAGACGTAAGAATTAATAATAATAATAATGGTATTTCAGACTGCATGAATGAGTAGTTTTTGGCACTCAGAAAATATCTTCTGTTTTTCACTTGAAAACAGCAATCCTGTTATTTACAAAAAGTAAACAGTGTTTGAATTAGCACGTCAGAGTCTTTAATGTACCAGAAATATGCATGCATTAACATTCCCTTCTGAGGCTCCCTTTTTTTCACTTCCTTCTGGATCAATCAGTTTTTGTTATTCAAAGAAAAAATACAAAACTCTTAGGTTCTTAGGAGCTGTGTTCTCTGTATTTTCCAACTCATTGCCATGGTGTAAGATGTCTTTTTGAAATATCTTTGGACACAAATTTAAAAGTACAGGTGCTAAACAAAAGTTACATTTTAAAAATCAAATTAATTATAGCTCAGATCAAAATCAGAGCAGCTATGTCTGTGGTTCAGGAGTGATCAAACATAATGGCTTATCCTTATGGTTAACAAGTCAAGACTTGTTTATAATGTCCTAGTTTGCAATATGCTTTTGGGAAAAAGCACTTCATTCTCTAGGTCTTTAGTTACCCATAAGTAAAAGTAAGAAAAATATTTTTAACGTTGAAGCTATTATTCTTTATAGCCCAAGTTTAAAGTTTGAATCCCCAAGGAGGAAAAAAATCAGAAAAGCACCCCTAATTTTCCATGTACGGCAATGAAAACTGACATGCAGTCTGAGGCGGTCTCTTTATGACATGGGACTTAGTATTTTTACCTCTGCTTATGGTAAGAAGTAACTTAAAATATGCACACTGACTACTACAAATGTTGATACTTTTGTGACTTGGGGGAAATCTGATCAAATTTCTGCGAAAATAAATTCCTAAAGGTATTTTTTTTTTCTCAGATGATCACTTGACAGTACAACTACTTGTTGACTGAATCATTTTTACCCCCATTTAGCATAGAGAGAAGTAAAAAGGAAAATCTCTTTGAAAATTGACATCTTTGCCAAAGAAAAGTAGAAACACATCTAAGTTGTGTTGCACAATCATCCAGGGCCAGGTCTGGGGTGCCGCATGGTGGACATGCAGCGTGCTTACTGAGACCAGGAGAGGCAGCAAAGACGCTGCTTTCCTTTATGGTGAAAGGGCATGCTGACAACCAATGATTGTAGGTCTGGATATCTATCTGGATGAATATACTTTTCTTGCACCAAAATGTCCTCTCAGTTTTGCTGGTACAAGTCCCAGAAATCCTCACAGTGGAGGAGTTTGGGTCTGGAAGTGGGGTACTCAAGATCCTGACTTGTGTAACACTGGGTTCAGCCAGCTCTTTTTCCAAAATAGAACACAAAGTCTCTGATTTTACATACATGTATATGTGCTTTTACATATCTGTCAGTGGACTTGTATTCAAGTTACATAAAGAGTTATTACAACCCTGCCTTCGGCTCAGGTCATGATCCCAGGGGATAGAGCCCCACATCGGGCTTTGCTCATTGGGGAGCCTGCTTCCCCTGCTCGCTCTCCATCTGCCTCTCTGCCTACTTGTGATCTCTGTCAAATAGATAAAATCTTTAAAAAAAAAAAAAAGAATTATTACAACTCAATACCAAGATACACAACTCAATGAAAAATTTGCAAAATGTCTGAATAGACAATTCAGCAAAGATAGACCAAAACCAAAAATGTTTTGAGCAAAGATGCTCAAAACCACTAATCATCAGGGAAATGCAAACCAAAACCTCTTGAGACACTGGCACATGTCTTTCGGAATGGCGAAAATTCCAAAGCCTGACAGTACTAAGTGCTGACAAGCATGTGGAGGAACCAGAACCCACACAGTGCTCCTACACTAAGGATATAACATGATCCAGCCACCTTGGAAAACAGCTCGCTGGCTTCTTGCAAAATTAAACATGCACCTACCATATGGCCCAAACCCTCCGCTCCCAGGTATCTATTCAAGAGAAATGAAAACATATGTGTACCACAAAAACCTCTCTGTGAATACTTACAGCCACTTTCTTCCTAATCACCAAAATACAGAGAAAATCCACATGTCCCTCCACAGGTGAACGGCTGAACAAAGACAGGTACATTCATACGATGGAACACTACCCAGCAATGAGAAAGAAAAAGCCGTGGGCACATGCAACAATACAGACGAATCTCAAAAACTGTTGGCTAAAGGGAGAGAAGACCCATTTCCTACTTTTGAGGCTTAGCTGTGATCACTTAACTCTCCTGGTTAGGTTTGACTTTTATTAAATCAGTCCTCTGTGTTTTAGCTCCATTTGAACTTTTAGCTCTGCCAATTCAATTAATGATTGATTATTAACCAGAAATTATGTATTAATCAGTTGATAACATTAATAATTAAATCACCACCACCACCACGACTTACCTGTATTTTTCATACTCATTGATTGAAATCCTAAAAGAAATGATGTCCTATCATAAATAGAATGATTTGATAATGAAGCTTTAAGACAAGGGTCCAGACAGGCTATAGGCACTAAAGCTTGCCACAAGCCATTTTTTTAAGAAGAACATCAGAATTTTCCAATGTACTTTTAATAGGATATAGCCAGTGATTTGCATGTTAATTTAGGGAGGTTTTGAAAAAATCATTTTAGACTATAGACATATATAATACATTAATTTAGACAGATGTCCCAAAATGAGCCCATTGATCCAATTTAGAAAATGGATTAAAACTGAGGAAGAAAGCTACTAATTACATAACCAACACAAGAGGCAGGGAAATGAGCATGTGTTTGGTGGCAGTCATAACTGGGTTTGAATCCTGGCTATGGGTGAAGCTGCCAACTCACCCAGCTTCCCCAGGCTCTGTGGTTCTATAAGGATGATAATATGTAACTCAAATAGTTAACCAAGAGGATAAAAATGACAAGAATATACACATACATACATATATACACAGACACACACACACACACACATATATATATTTATATTCACATTTACATTTATATAGAGGGAGAGAGACCCTCCCTCACAGTGGGTATGTCAGAATGCTGCTGTCCTCACAAGAGTGGAACTCTGCCAAGTCGAGGCTGTGGGTATGGGACAGGAGGCTTTCTAACATGCTCCTTCCTGGATTCAAGTCCAGTTCCTGTATCCTGAACCAACTCAGACAGCAGCTAAGTCTTTGGCCCCCATGTTTCCAGTGTAGACAGAATTTGGGGTGTTGGCCTGAATGCCATGGGGATGGCCCTGTATCTGTGGTGGGATCTGATGCTCCCCAGAGAGGCTGTAGGCAGGGCCGTGCCCCCTCGAGGTGGTTCATCTCTCCTGTGGCTTGACCACAGTGCAGAGGCCACACTTGTATCTGCAGATACGAATGTGCTGATGTGGCCACCTCTGCATCGTGGCTTGTGTGTTCTGCTGGGAGCTGCTGACTATATGTAAACTTAGAGCACGTTCTACTGTCACTGACTGTGTAAAGCTGAGTAGCACAGGATACTTCAGGTTTCTGTCCCTGTCTACACACAACTACCTGTTAAAAGCTCACAGTCCATTTCTTCAGAGACCATATGACTCAGATATGTGTCCCTTGGACGTGTATTTGGGTTATTGGTAAACAAGGACATGGGATAATTAAGTGGGAGAAGCTGTGGAAAACCTTGGCATGTGTCTGCCCTGATCAATAAAGGCTTTTTTTGCAAAGTCTTTTCTATGAACAAATACTGTACTCATAAATCTGCTGCAGCCCTTTTTAAAGACACTAATGTGGTCTCCTTTGCTCTGAACAAGGCCTCATGGGATCGGACTCCTGCCTGCCTCTCTGCCATTGTGCCCCTCCCCCTTTCCCCACTGCCGTAGTGGCATGGACGGCTGCACGCCCACCAACAGCCATCCTCCACTCTTTGAAGCCAGCTTTAGCACACCACCTGCCTTCCGGCCACAGAATACATCTCTCAGCCTCCCCTGAATCTTGGTGTGACCGTGTGACTAAGTTGTCATGAAGGAGAAGTGAGAAGTGATGCACACTACTTGTGTTTCTCACCCTACATAAAGAGATGCATGTATATCCTCAGGCCCCATCCCTATTCCTGAAGGCTGAAGGACAGAGACCACGGGGCAGCTCTGGACTCAGAGATTAGCCGACCCACTGAAGGTGGCAGAGCCATGTTACTAATCCTGGGCCACTTACAGTGCTGCATAAACAGAAAGAAATTTCTAGGTTGTTTAAACCACTATGTTTGGGCGTCTCTATGTGAAAATAGTTTATCCCGGACTCAAGTTAACATACTCCTAGGAGCTGGCTGGCTAAGCATGCTACTCGTGTGGAGAGAAACACGGTCTTGGGTGGCAGACACTGGGAGACAGTGTCACGATACACAAGTTGAGGGAAGGGGGGGGGGGCTGAATGCTACTCATCTCTTCTGTTGGCACCTCTGCGCTCTGTACAAACCACGGATCCTTAGTAGGTGGCGCCCCTCTTCTTCCTGTGTCTGGAATGCTCTCCCAAGGCCCATACAACGCTTTGTGTTGCTCACATCCATCCTTTGGCTTCAGATTCACTCTTGCTCCTCGGGGAAGTCTGCAGGTACCCCTGCATCCATCTGTGCTCCCCTAAGACTGCCTCCTCTCTACTGTATGGACATCACTGTTTGTTCAGGAGACTATAGAATTCCTGAAGGCAGATGCCAGGCCTGTCTCATGTACTTATGCACTTCCAGCCCAGTTCCCGCCACCAACCGGAACATAGTGACTATTTGTTGAATGAAACAATGAACGTCTGCCCATTTTTAGTACTACCACATAACCATAATATCCTAATATCAAAATACTCTGCCAATGTGCAGACAAACTAAGTAGCATTTGATGAGGGATACATATTTATGCTATTTTTCTTCTCCGTAGCCACATCAGCCCAGTGCCTCAGTTTTTTTTCTTTTTTCTTTTTTTAAACAATACAGAAAGGGGCTGGGATCCTATCAGGCATATGATTTTTCAACTCTGTATTTTCCCCACTGCTAGAGAAGTTTAATTTTTCTCTGTGATTTTTTTTTTCCATTCGTACCCTGGAAAAGTAAGGTGATAAATACAGGCAATCATTGCAAAGTATGACTATTGCCGGGCGCTAATGTTTTCAAATTGCTGATGATTTTTAGGGACACCACAAACTGGCCGCACTGTCAGAAGCATTTGGCAGAAGCAACTGGCAGCAGGAAATCAGACTGGAAATTTAGAAAGCGTTGCACCATATTTGGGAATGCACCTCAAAGTCACCTCCAAATATGTCATGGTCATGTAGCTGGGGTTCAGAGTGAATTTAACTATCCCTTATTATGTATTTTGTGGTACATGAAAAACTTCAAAAAGCACTGCTGGGCAAGAGAGAAAGCTTGTCTGTTGCACTGAGGTAAAAATTTCATCACAGATTTTACCTGCCATTGCCAAGTTAGGAAAACCATTTTGCAATGAGACTTTTTTCATATACGCTTGACTTTACTGAAATAATTTTTAAACTATTAGTTAGTTACAATTATAACTTTAGTGCTCATTAAGATAATTTTCACAGTAATGGCTTATGTCAGAGGAAACTGATAGACTGAAAAGAGATGCATGAGAGCTTTTTTGATCATGGAGAGAGTAAGATTCGCATTATGAGTGTCCCCACTTGGAATGTATTAAGTAAGTCCTGTAACCCTGTGTGAAGACATAAAGCTCAAGGAGGAAAAATTAGCTTTGCTAGTTACACGTATTCTGGTAATTCACCAAAGGAGCTTCGGGCTCCTCTAGTGCCCCAGAAGGTGGACCAGTAATCTTGTAAGTTTCTAGGATGTCTGTGGCAAAGTTCTTCACCAAAATTCAAGTGCTTTTGAAAAGGAATAGGAGTTGAAATGCATAAAAGGATCAGAAGAGCAATTCTGAAATTTCAGTTTGCGTTTGTTGCTGGAGTTGAGATATGCAGAGCATCTTTTTCTAAATTTAAATTCGATTTAATTAACACACAGCGTATTGTTAGTTCGAGGTAGAATTTAGCGATTCACCAGTTGCATGTAACACATAATGTGCTTGTTACTTCATGTGCCCTCCTTAAAGCCTATCACCCAGTTACCCCATCCCCCTCCCACAATATGCAGAGCATCTTAACCTCAAAATAATGTTGATTGAGTTAGCCCCTGAGGATACACAGATGAAAGTAAGGGGTTCAGGCTTCAAGAGAAGCCCTGAGTGTGTTTGCTTGCAAACCCAGTATGTTGCAGGAGCAATGGTCCACCACAGGTGGAGATGGGCATCTAAAAAGTCAGTCACAGGTAGGTCCTGGTCCCCACAGATCGCTCATAGCATACAGGGAAGCCACAAGCTCCCATGGGACCCACAGGGAAAGTTTGCACAAGCGAAGAGGCCCCACTGAGTGGAAGAATTATAGATGGAGGCAATTGACTGTGACTACAGATTTCAAGATCGGGTGCGGGCACAATGGCCCAAGGACCAGGGAATACTAGATGTACCTCCAGAAATGCTAGCACCAGGAGTTCAGGGACCAGGCCAGAGCAGCTCCCTCCCCATTCCTCTCCACGGGCACTTATACCAGAGGATGCAGTGTGTGATAGGTAAGAGCACGGGATCTGGAGCTTGTGTTCAAATCCTGGCTTTCTCAAACATGGTAACTTTGGGCAAGTGACTTAATTAATCTCTCTATGCATTAGTTTCCTAATCTGTAACACTACAATATTAATGATAGTATTTATCATTGGGTTTGCTGAGAGCATTAAATGAATTGGCATATAGAAGGCACTCTGAATAATACCCCATACCTGGTAAACACTAATCTTTGTTGAAATGTTAGCTGCTATTATTAACCCCATCCTTCTCAAGTGATACCCATCCTCCCAGCCTCCCCTGGGTCTGTAATGGTGGAATGGGTGAGGGAATGTCATTTTTGGTGGAGACTAGGTAATAATCATCTTAGAAAGCCTGCCTGAGCTCTCGCTTATGTCCAGCCTGGGCTTTGGTGTGTAAAGACAGAGATCTTCCCCCACACCCATCCAGAGTCACTGGGAACAACCACCACAAAGTTGGGCAGTCATCTGTCTCTGTCTCCTGGGGCCTCCACCACAAGGCAGAGAAGGAGCTGCTCCCCTGGGCCACAAGCTGCATCGTACCTTGCTCCTCACCCTGTACACTCCTCGAGGGCTAGACTGTGCCTTCCTTATAGTGTCTTTCACATCACATTACAGGTGATCACCAACACCTCTGCCTGATTGACAAAGACCTGCTCAACCTGCTTATCACATCCAAAGAGATGTAATAGAGAAAAAATTGATTTAAAAGTAAAATCTTTCCAGAAGTGTAAGATATATATTTAAGAGTCTAGGTTAACATAAAGTAAGTATTGATACAAATGAGCTACTTTAGTAACACAGTCCAAGTAGATTTTAAAGTAAGATTGAAGGAATGACTTCATGAAAATATTTGATCAGGATCTCTGGGCAGGTCCTGGAACCGGCTTCAGGATGTGACCCATTCCAGTTCTCTCAGGATACTGAGACAGGCCAGTGTAACATATAAATCATTTTCTACATGTACCACTTCAGGAGGGCCCAGAAGACTTTCCTAAAGGGAACACTTTTATTTGTGCTGCCTAAATGTATTGCTTTGGCAAATAATTTGAAGTCCTGTAAACTAAGTATTTGGCTTAAAAATTATTTCTCTAAAATTTGTAAACACAAATTTATGAATCTGGGAAGAGTAAGCAAGGCTATCCATCATGTAAAACTCAGTAGCTACGTGTTCGAACTGTGTTCTCCCAAATGTCTAGCCGTGACTATTGGAATGGAGGGACTGAGTTTTTGGGATTGTGGTGCAGGTGGTGGTTTGGGGCAGTGTTTGGAAGAGTAAGTGTAGATTGGGCAGATCTGTGTGGAATGAACACACTGTGAGCTGGCTTATGTCACCAGTTGAGGTTACTCCTCAACTGAGGTGTTTTGTGGTGAGAGAGAAATTCTAGGAAATAGAGAGCCATGGAGACCAAAGATTGGCCCTCTTCCTATTGTGAAGATGAGGGGTTTTTGTGTGTATCATAGAATCAAAGAAGGTACCTTGAGAGTCTATATGAAGAAAAAGAAATAGGCAGAGTTCTAGGAACGCATGCTTTACTCTCTCTTCAGATGTTCCATTTTATTTTATATACATATATTCATGTATATGTGAATTTCATTTGATAGCTAAGGTTTTGTTTGAGGGCAGGGGAAGAAAAGATTTCCGCTGCTGAAAAAAAATTTTAATCACTGGCCTACATACTATGCTTAGGACCAGCCCTAAAGTTCTAAATAGCTAACCTGGCAAAAAATCATGTGAGATGGGCATGATTTTGTACACAATCTTTGCCAGAGAGGAAGAAGGCTTATTTTGTTATAAAATTAGTTCTGTTTCTTTCACTGGAGTTGGAAGTTCTTACACAGATGACACTAAGAAGCATCATTTCATATAATTTTAGCTAAAAAGAGAAGACTAAAATTAATATTTAGATATATATTAAAAACTTTTAAAGGATTATGAAGGCTTTTGTCAGAGTTGGTGGAAACATTACTTTGCAAATTTTATGGTCCTATTTTTTAGTTTGCATTTTTAAAAATTTTAAGCATTAGAAACAAGATTTTAAAAGAGAAATTAAGTAATAAAGCACAATCACATTTGACTTATTCCTTCCCACAAATTGTATCAGAAAAGGAAAACACTTCCCAAGGGTGTAGCAAGTGACGAAACAGACTTTTAAGGCACACTTGATACCAGGCGGGTGCAATGAAAGGAAGAGCAGAAGGGGCCTTGAGAATGAGGTTAAGTCAACTGGAGTTTAAGAAAAGCAACCATTGGGCCAAAAGAATCTTTCATTTAAGGTTATTTCCCAAGAAATTAGTCCTTTATTTTCATCCTTAAGAGCTTAGTTCCAATTTAGTAGGAGCAGGGAAAGCTATTTCTTTGACATTGAAGAAGAAAAATTGTGGCTCTTCTCTCCAGCCTTTTGCTTTATTTTTTCCAAATTAAGCTGCTCTTGAAGCTGAAAAGAAATCAAAATAAAATTTGGGAAAGTGGTTTCACTAAAGGTTTTTAGTTTTTTTTCTTTTTCCTTTTTTTTTTCTCCCTTCTCGCTTCTTTAGTTTCATCTCTTCTGGATATCTTTCCATTTTTGCTCCCAGAGGGGATGAATTCTATATCCAGTCAAGTATTTTATATATTAACATGTCTTTGGTTTTGAATTCCTTCTACTAATGTGCCAGTTTTTGGAGATAAATATAAATGCAAACAATATAACAGTAATAATTCAGGCCAATTCTCGTATTGAGGAATATTGTGGAAATTATTAACTATTTTAATTTATCCATTTTGAGATAATGCTTGGCCTTGTTTTTATTTTAAGCAATTAAATTTTTTCCTAGCTTGGCAAGATTTAATTTTATAGTTTGATGTCAGATTTTTATAAATTCTTAGCATTTCCTAGAGCAAAGTTGTAAACCAAAACAAAATCTTTCTAATGAAGATTTCTTTAGGTAATTAAGGTAAATATCTTCTTATAAATAGTGCATATCCTTAATGTTTTAAAATATCTCTATGTGAAATTATCAATTACAGACCTATCTATTAAATAGGGATATTACTCAATGATCTTGTGTCAATTACAGACCTATCTATTAAATAGGGATATTACTCACATGATCTTGTCTTCAAGATTAAAAAGAAAATTGAGGTTATTGGCAGAAAATACTTTGACTTCTGTCCTACACCTACAACTTAACTGTAGCTACATTCAGTCTACACATCTCTCTGGTCTTTGAGTGTTTCTTCTCCTAGCTATTCTCACCCACTGTACTCATTATCTCATTTTATCTCCCAAAACTGGAAATTCTGACATTGACTATTCCTTCCAACTTCTGCATATTCAATCTTAATGTCTTCTTGCCTACTTACTCATTTCATAATGCCCCATCAACTGATCACATCCACTATGGAACCCAACCTTTCAGAGGAGTATCATTCTCTGGAGATCCTCATTTCTCCCACTGTCCCCAACTCTTCAGATGATTGTCATTGGCTTTTACCTTCAAAAATTCAGAGATTACGCTAATCTCTAGGATTTCCAAGTGTCCAAATCCAAGGCAGTCTTTTCAAATTACTTGCTCTCCCCAAGTCTCATTATAATATTGAGCCTACCATCTTCATAAAGTGCCACCCTTCCTTAGTTCCTTTGATTCCACAGTCTCCTGGTCCTCCTCCTTTCTCTTTGTTGGCTCTTCTTCTCCTTTGCTTGTCTCACTTCTTTCTTGCTAATCCACTTGTTATGGTTTTTAAAATAATAAAATAATGAGAGTAGGTGACATTTCCCTTGGAGAGTAAATACAGAAAAGAAAAAATGAGAGAGCTGATATGATATCCTAAGTCACAGCACAATGGGCAGAGAAAGATTCCACAAAAAAAGAAACAAAACAAAACAAAACAAAAACAAAAAAAACCAAACAAGCAATTAGAGTATTAAAGAGAAAACAATCAAAACAAATCAGGAAAGTGCTATTTTAAGGAAGTCAAGAAGAAAGATTACTTTGAGTGCAAGGACATGATCAACTGAAAAGTGAAGAAAGATAGTAAAAAAAAAAAAGTGTTTACTGGATTCAGAGCAAAGCAATTCCTAATAATCTCTGAAAAAGAGGTGAGGAAATGAAAAGAGCAAGAGAGGCCACTCTGAGAAGTTTGGTGGAGAATAAAAGGGAGCAAGAATGATAGCTGAAAGGGGAAGTAAAGGCAATTGGGTTTGTTTTAAGTTCAGAGACAGCGGGACATGAGTGTGCTTATGTGTTAATTGGCAAGAGCAGGAAGAGAGGGGAGACAATGAAAATATCAGAGTGGGAATGATGGTGGAGTAAGCTTCCAAAGGACAAGAGAGGTGGGGGAACACAGAGCTTGAGGGCATGGAGATGAGTTTAGCCTGGAGGAGAGACACACCTTGTATATGACAGATGGCAAGGGGGAAAAGATGGATACACTTGCAGTGGGAATCTGTACATGAGATGGCAGGGAGTTGGGCAATTTCCCTTTTTGTGATTTCTATTTTCCCCATCAAGTAGGAGGCAAAGGCACAGGCTGAGAGCAAGGAACTGAAGGTGGTAAGTTAGGTAATTTGAGGAGAGTAGAGAAAAGTTTTAAATAGCTGCTGCAGAGAAAGCAAGCTGATGAGAAAGATACCTACATGGATTGCCAGAATGGAGAACCAGTTGAGATGAGAGATCATGAACATTTGTGTATTACCCAGAATCCTGGTTGAGATCTGGGATTTCAATCTGTAGTATTGGCATGATAGAACAGTAGAGAAAAAAGAGCTAAACCAAGTGACAGAAAAGCAGCTGACACGGTGGATCACAGAAGGTAGACAACAGGAGGGAGACTGCATATACAAGTGTCTCCTGTGTTCTCAGTCCCAGCCCGTCTCTTCCAGAACCTGGAGCTTCTGCTAGAGGGCAATCAGAGGCAGAGATGAAACAGCCGCTGGTATTAGGAAGGCCCAGGTATGACCACAAGAATAGGTGACTAGTTGATACGGCGTAGGAATAAAGGTCAATAGAACTGAGGAGGTCAATTTCTGAGACTACAGGTGACATTATTGTTTGGATCACACTTAATTTTTTAAATTTTGAGGTGAGATATCATCTTTAGATACAGTTTATTCATGTTACAAAAACCAAAACAATACCATATTCAGTAGCTCAGATGTTAGCTAAGACTGCCATTCCCATGACCATGTAGGAAATACTGGCACAAAGGTCCCTCTGCTTTCCATACCCTGGACAATGTCTAATTTAGAGGGAATTCTATGTATCACCCAGCATCTGATGATTTGATGCAGATTATAGATTGTTTCACTCTTGTAAGCATTTTGTTCCTACATTATAAAGAGCTGGCATAGACTTGGAATTCCACCCTTTTATCTTGTCCTCCCCACTAACTTCTACCTTGATGAAAACAACAAACAAAACAAGTACATTCTTATAAGGTCATTGTATGCAAAACAAAAAAAATTACTTAACTAAAAAAAAAATTTGTAGCAATTGAAGGGAATATATATTGCAGCAATGCCAACAACTTCCAATTCAAGAATTACATTTGGTAGTTCATAAAAAGTCCTGTGGCCATTTCTGAACTAGGCATTCATTATCCCAGGATCTCTTTATTGTCTCTTCTCTTCTCTGCCTTTTCTTCTTAAAAAAGAAAGATTCTCCCAAATTGAGAATCTGAGTGATTTAGATATCTCTAAGTTGGACCTTTCAAAGTCAGGTCCAGGTTTTCTTGCATATCAAAAACTTGGCCTCATCCTTAAATCCAAGCAGACAATGGTGGCTCAGGTCATAGCAGTGGAGGTAAAGAGAAGAGGTCAGATCTGTTTATGGATTGGACAAAGGCAGTAAGAGAAAGAGAGAAATCAGGGATACTCAAAGGTTTCTGGCCCAACCAACTGTAGAGATGAGCTGACATGGACTGAGGTGGGGAGGCCATGGGAAAACAAGTTTTGGAAGAAAGGATCAAGAGTTGAGCTCTGTTCATATGAAACCTAGTATATACCCAAATGCATATATCAAGCAGGCAGCTGAATGGTCTGAGCTGGAGACTCATATATGTATGTATATGTGTACACACAACCTCCCTCCAGAAAATTTATTTCTAAATATTCTTTCACAAAACTGTTTAACAGGGGTGCCTGGGTGGCTCAGTGGGTTAAAGCCTCTGCCTTTGGTCATGATCTTAGGGTCCTGGGATTGAGCCCTGCATTGGGCTCTCTGCTCAGCGGGGAGCGTGCTTCCTCCTCTCTCTCTCTGCCTGCCTCTCCCCCAACTTGAGATCTCTGCCTGTCAAATAAATAAATAAAATCTATTTTTAAATAAACAAACCTGATCCTGATCTACCAATAGAACATAGACAACCACATAGACTTTCAGACTCTTCTCATGGGAGATAACCCATGTTAAATGCAGGCATTTTGTCCAGAGTTGGTAGCCAGGGCATTTTTCCTAGAGTCTGGAGAAAACCTAAAGATGGTCCCAAGTACAGTAGCAGATTAAACTCCTGAATCTAATTTTACTTCCTTCTGAAATCTAACATTACGCTCAAGGGACTTAAAAAGAAAAAAAAAAAAAAAGGACCAACAAAGACAGGGAGAAATGGAGAGGAGAAAATAACAAAATTTTATAAATTGAAATTCAGTGGAAGAGTGACAAATGCCTAGCAGACTTCAAGAATCGGAATGCAAAGCCAATAGTGGGAGAAACTGAGAACAAACCCAGTGTGCAACGTGGAAGTCTCAAAATATTAGGACCTGGTAGCCCTAAGTGCCTCTGGAATTGGTTGGTAGGGTTCAGGAAGGAGGCTATAATGAGGAAGACTGAGTAAAAGGGCCCCTTCCCAATTCCACATGAGTCACTGCTCTTCCCAACTCAGCAGATGCCCAGAGAAGATAAAACATGGTCTCTGGACTGCAGGACAACAGCCACTGTGAGTTAAAGATATTCTACTGAAGATGGGAGATTAAGTGACCACTGAAAGCTGAATGGACTATCGGCTTTACTCAGTCCCAAACTCCTATAAACCAGTCCCTTAATCTATGTTTGAAAAGCTCTTCCTTGGAGAAGTTGACTAGCTCAACACAAAAGATTTCAAGATATTGACCTGGGGAGAACTCCAGCCAGCCTTTCCAGGGTCTTTGATGGCCTGTGGGAAACTTTTGTGTGTGAATTAGAAAATGATGTTCTTTCTGGACAGATGTAGCTTTTCTGGTGTTAGACTTAAAAAGGAGATAACATTTCCCACTTTTGTGGGAAGAAAAAGCCACCCTTCTTCTAGGAAGATGTAGCTCCTGAAAAGCATTCATGAATTGGTGAGCAAGTGAGATCTACATTTTGGTCCCCTTTAATTTGTTGTCTTCATGGAGAGCACAACTCTGAGCAGCCCTGAGACCACACAGATTACCCTGCAGTAAAATATACAGTCCACAAGCCCTGTCTATGTGCTCAAACTTTCCATCATCCAACAAGTAAGTCATATATGAAGGAAGTTTTGAACAAAGAAGACAGAAACTGAAAAAAATAGAAACAAATCAGTCCTCAGAAGAAACAGAGTGTAGCAGAGAGAAGGAAAAGAAGTGAACATAGAAGTGAACATAAACGATGTTTACTTCTATGTTCAAAAATGAACAATAATGTTCATTATTGCATCTATGAAACCAAACAGGGTTCTATAAGAAAAAGAACATTCAGGGAGCACAAATTGAATAGAAGAGCTGGAAGATAAAGAAATTTCTAAAGAGACATCAATCCCTTAAGAAGATATAACAATTATATGGGCGCCTGAGTGGCACAGTTAGTTAGGCCTCCAACTCTTGGTTTTGGCTTAGGTTGTGATTTCATGGGTCATGGGATCAAGTCCTGCATCAAACTCCATGCGCAATAGGGAGTCTGCTTGAGAATTCTCTCCCTCTGCTCCTCCCCTTAATCCCTTGTTCTCGCTTTCTCTCTAAAATAAATAAATCTTAAAATATTATGCTCCCAACATGAGAGTACCCAAACATATAAGTCAATTAATAACAAACTCACTGATAATAATACAATAATAGTAGGGCACTTTAACACTCCACTAAAAGCAATGGACAAATCATCTAAGCACAAAATAAACAAGGAAACAATGGCTTTGAATGACACACTGGACCAGATAGACTTAATAGATATATTCAGAACACTTCATCCTAAAGCAGCAGAATGAATACACATTATTTTCAGGCACACATGGAACATTCTCCAGAATTTATCACATACTGGGTCACAAGTCAGCCCTCAGCAAGTACAAAAGATTGAGAACATACCACCCATATTTTCAGACCACAATACTATGAAACTTGAAGTCAACCACAAGAAAAAATTTGGAAAGACCATAAATATATGAAGCAAAGAACATCCTACTAAAGAATGAATGAGTTAACAATGAAATTAGAGAAGAAATAAAACAGTACATGGAAGCAAATGAAAATGAAAACATGACAGTCCAAAACCTTTGGGGTATAGCAAAGGTAATCCTAAGAGGGAAGTATATTACAATACACACCTACCTCAAGAAACAAGAACAGTCTCAAATACACATCCTAACCTTATACCTTAAGGAGCTAGAAAAGGAACAGCAAACTAAGCCTAAAGCCAGGAGAAGAAGGAAAGTAATAAAGACTAGAGCAGAAATAAACAATATAGAAATTTTTTTTTAAAAACCAGTAGAACAGATTAATGGAACTAAGAGCTGGTTCTTTGAAAGAATTAATAAGAAGAGAGAAAGGACCCAAATAAATAAAATAATGAATGAAAGAGGAGAGATCACAACACCACAGAAATACAATTATAAGAGAATATTATGCAAAATTATATGCAAATAAACTGGGAAAACTGGAAGAAATGATAAATTCCTAGGAATATACAAACTACAAAAACTGAAAGAGAAAGAAATAGAAAATTTGAACAGATCCATAGCCAGTAAAGAAACTGAATCAGTAATCAAAAATTTCCCAACCAACAGAAGTCCAGGACCAGATGGCTCCATAGGCAAATTCTACCAGACTTTTAAAGGAGAGCTAATACCTGTTCTTCTCAAATTGTTCCCAAAAAACAGAAATGGAACACATTCTATGAAGCTAGAGTTACCTTGATTCCAAATCCAGATAAAACCCCATTAAAAAGAATTACAGGTCAATATCCCTGATGAACATGGATGCAGAAATTCTCAGCAAGATACTAGCAAATCAAATCCAACAGCACATTAAAAGAATTATTCACCACAATCAAGTGGGATTTATTCCTGGGCTGCAGGGTTGGTTCAATATTCACAAATCAATCAACCTGATACATCACATTAATAAAAGAAAGGATAAGAACCATATGATCCTCTCAATAGATGGAAAAAAGTATTTAACAAAATACAACATCCAATTTTGATAAAAACCCTCAACAAATTAGTTATGAATGGAACATACCTTAACATCATAAAAGCCATATAGGAAAGACCTACAACTAATATTATCTTCAGTGGGGAAAAACTGAGAGCTTTTCCCCTACACTGAGGAACAAGACAGATAACCACTCTCATCATTACTATTTAACATAGTGCTGGCAGTCTTAGCCTCAGCAATCAGACAACAAAAAGAAATAAAAGGCATCCAACTTGGCAAGAAAGAAGTCAAACTTCACTTTGCAGATGACATGATTCTCTATGTAAAAACCCTGAAAGACCCCATCAAAAAATTGCTAGAACTAATATATTAATTCAGCAAAGTCCCAGGATATAAAAATCAACATACAGAAATCTGTTGCATTTCTATACACCAGTAATGAAGCAGCAGAAAAAGAAATCAAGGAATTGATCCCATTGATAATTATACCAAAAGCCGTAAGTTAACCAGGAATGAACCGAACCAAAGAGGTAAAAGATCTGTACTCTGAAAACTATAGAACACTTGAAAGAATGATGAAATGAATGAAAGAATTTGAAGAAGACCAAAGAAATGGAAAAACATTCCATGCTCATGGATTGGAAGAACAAACATTGTTAAAAGCAATCTACACATCTAATGCAATCCCTTTCAGAGTACCATCAGCATTTTTCACAGAGCTAAAACAAACCATCTTAAAATTTTAAGGGAACTACAAAAGACCCTGAATACCCAAAGCAATCCTGAAAAAGCAAAGCAAAGCTGGATGCATCACAATTCTGGACTTTAAGCTATATTACAAAGCTGTAGTCATCAAGACAGTATGGTACTGGCACAAAAACAAACACATAGATCAATGGAACAGAATAGAAAACCCAGAAATGGACCCACAACTCTATGGTCAACTAATTTTCAATAAAGCAGGAAAGAATATGCAATGGAAAAAAGACAGTTTCTTCAACACGTGGTGTTGGGAAACTCAGAAGCAACATACAGAAGAATTAAACTGAACCACTTTCTTACACCACACACAAAAATAGATTCAAAATGGAAAGAAGACCCAAATGTGAAACCCGAAACCATCAAAATCCTAGAGGAGAACACAGGCAGCAACCTCTCTGCCACTGGCCATAGCAAGTTCTTACTAGACATGTCACCAGAGACAAGGGAAACAAAAGAAAAAATGAACTCTTGGGACTTCATCAAGATAAGAAGCTTCTGCACAGTGAAGGAAACAATCAACAAAACTAAAAGGCAGCCTACAGAATGGGAGAAGATATTTGCAAATGACATATTGGATAAAGGGTTATTATCCAAAATCTATAAAGAACTTACCAAACTCAACACCCAAAAAAACAAATAATCCAGTTAAGAAATAGGCAGAAGATATAAATAGACATTTTCCAAAGACATTCAGAAGGCTAACACACACATGAAAAGATGCTCAACATCACTCATCATCAGGGAAATACAAATCAAAACCATGATGAGATGCCTCCTCATTTTAATTAACAATTAACAACAAGGGAACAACAAGGTTGAAGAAAGGGGAACCCTCTTACACTGTTGGTGGGAATATGAACTGGTGCAGCCACTCTGGAAAATAGTATGGATGTTCCTCAAGAAGTTAAAAATAGAACTACCCTATGACCCAGCAATTGCACTACTAGGTATTTGACTGAAGGATATAAAAAATACAGATTCAAAGGGGTGTGTGCACCCCAATGTTTATAACAACATTTTCAACAATAGTCAAACTATGGAAGAGCCCAAATGTCCATCAACTGATGAATGGATAAAGAAGAGATGGTATATATATACAATGGAATATTACTCAGCCATCAAAAAGAATGAAATCTTGCCATCTGTAATGATGTGGATAGAGCTAGTATGTTATACTAAGTGAAATAAGTCAGTCAGAGAAAGACAAATACCATATGACTTCACTCATATGTGAATTTAAGAAACAAAACAGATGAATATATGAATATATGGGAAAAGAGAGAAGGAAACAAACTATAATAAACTCAACCATAGAGAACAAACTGAGGATTGATGGAGAGAAGCGGGTGGGGAATGGGTTAGATGGGTGATGGGGATTAAGGAGGGTACTTGTTATGATGAGCACTGGGTGTTGTATGTAAGTGATGAATTGCTGAATTCTACTCCAGAAACCAATATTGCACTGCATGTTAACTAAGTAGAATTTAAATAAAAATTAAAAAGACAAAAAAGAAATTTTTCAGAAGGTTGAGAAAAAAGGTAAAGAGATTAAAATAGGAAAGGAAAGATAAAAATGAGAGAACCAGTGTAAGAGATCTAACTTCAGAATATTAGTTCCACAAAGAGTAACTGAGAAAATGGAGACGAGGAAATGAAATAATTTGAGAGAATTTCCCAGAATTGAAGTGCATGAATTACCAGACTGAAACCATGCATCAGGTGTCCTGTATACAATGGATAAAAGCAGACCTATCACAAGATATAGCACTGTAAAATTTTAGGACATTAAGTATAATAATCATAAAAAGATTCTATAATCTTCCAAAGAGAGAGAGAAAAAGAAGATAAAGTGAGCAAGAGAAGCCAAAACTCGGGAATACTTTGGCCTCCTCAACAGTAACACTGGAAGCAAGAAGAAAATGGAGCAATTCCTTCAAAACTCTTCTAATTCTTCCAGATTGTCAAATTTGTTGGCATAGAGTTGCTCGTAGTATGTTCTTATAGTTGTTTGTATTTAAAGGCAAGGGAAGCAAGGGCAAAAATGAACTATTGGGATTTTATCAAGATCAA
The DNA here is from genome assembly GCF_020171115.1 of Neogale vison. Classification (NCBI taxonomy): domain Eukaryota; kingdom Metazoa; phylum Chordata; class Mammalia; order Carnivora; family Mustelidae; genus Neogale; species Neogale vison. Next base: position 135,819,506 of record NC_058102.1, on the reverse strand, counting down.
TAGATTTTGCACAGCAAAGGAAACAATGAACAAAACCAAAAGACAACTGACAGAATGGGAGAAGATATTTGCAAACGACATATCAGATAAAGGACTAGTGTCCAAAATCTATAAAGAACTTAGCAAACTCGACACCCAAAGAACAAATAATCCAATCAAGAAATGGGCAGAAGACATGAACAGACATTTCTGCAAAGAAGACATCCAGATGGCCAACAGACACATGAAAAAGTGCTCCATATCACTCGGCATCAGGGAAATACAAATCAGAACCACAATGAGATATCACCTCACACCAGTCAGAATGGCTAAAATCAACAAGTCAGGAAATGACAGATGCTGGTGAGGATGCGGAGAAAGGGGAACCCTCCTACACTGTTGGTGGGAATGCAAGCTGGTGCAACCACTCTGGAAAACAGCATGGAGGTTCCTCAAAATGTTGAAAATAGGACTACCCTATGACCCAGCAATCGCACTACTGGGTATTTACCCTAAAGACACAAACGTAGTGATCTGAAGGGGCACGTGAACCCGAATGTTTATAGCAGCAATGTCCACAATAGCCAAACTATGGAAAGAACCTAGATGTCCATCAACAGATGAATGGATCAAGAAGATGTGGTATATATACACAATGGAATACTATGCAGCCATCAAAAGAAATGAAATCTTGCCATTTGCGACAACTCGGATGGAACTAGAGGGTATCATGCTTAGCGAAGTAAGTCAAGCAGAGAAAGACAACTATCATATGATCTCCCGGATATGAGGAAGTGGTGATGCAACATGGGGGCTTAAGGGGGTAGGAGAAGAATAAATGAAACAAGATGGGATTGGGAGGGAGACAAACCATAAGTGACTCTTAATCTCACAAAACAAACAGGGTTGTTGGGGGGAGGAGGGTTGGGAGAAGAAGTGGGCTAGGGTTATGAACATTGGGGAGGGTATGTGCTATGGTGAGTGCTGTGAAGTGTGTAAACCTGGCAATTCACAGACCTGTACCCCTGGGGATAAAAATATATGTTTATAAAAAATAAAAAATTAGGGGCGCCTGGGTGGCTCAGTGGGTTAAGCCGCTGCCTTCGGCTCGGGTCATGATCTCAAGGTCCTGGGATTGAGTCCCGCGTCGGGGGGTCTCTGCTCAGCAGGGAGCCTGCTTCCTCCTCTCTCTCTCTGCCTGCCTTTCTGCCTACTTGTGATCTCTCTCTGTCAAATAAATAAATAAAATTTAAAAAATAAAAAATATAAATAAATAAAATTAAATTTTTTAAAAAATTAAAAATTAAAAAAAAAACCTCTCCTTAATTCTTCAAATATTACTTCTAACCTAGAATTCTGTATTTAGACTAACTCTTAATCCAGTAAGAGAAAAGAAATGTGAATCTTAAGTTTACCTTTTTTGCACATATTTCATGAAGCTACGGGGGTTGTGACTATGCCAATATCACTAAATCTTCAAAGAGAATGTTGAGTTATTCTAACTCATACTTGATTTTATTTTGACCACATATTGAGGAAGTTCCTGACTGCTTTATTTCCTAGATCATTTTACCACACAAAAGTTCTTTGACCTACTACAATAACCAGAAGAAAGCCACAGTGAAACCCAAGGCAGAAAATACAGTGTCTATTCCTTCTACTATGTTTCCGTGGGACCTATAGTAAGCTGTCCATATTACAACCTGCCAGGGGTCCCAACTGCTGTGAGCCCTGTCTCTCATTTATCCAGAAGGGACTCTTAGAACCTACCAATGAAGCAGAATTTCATAGGGACTCAGAGAGACTGCCCTGCTGACCTTCCCCTGTGGGCCTCTTGCCATTCCTTATAGAGGTGCCACCCACATGACTCTCAGCCTCCACGGGTAGCAACAACCTGACCTCTTCATGAGAGGACATCATGCCAGCCAATACAGTGCTGGACACGTTTTGTCACGTGCCACTTGCTATGGGCATCAAGACAAGTGGACGGTGCTTGTAGTATGTGTTCTATTGGAATAATAATGGCGAACAAACAGCAGTTATTGTGAGCCAACCCTTGATCTGAGATTCTTACAGATATAATTTTACCTCCTTTATATACAATATTATAGATAATAATAAACATGGGATTATCATAGGTGGCTTCCCCATTACATTCCCCTTGGCCCTTATCATATACTCCATCTTTTCCCAACTTACTGTCTTCCTCTGAGAGCAGGCACAACCTGGGTGCAAATATTTTTCTTATCAGGTCTTGGAAAAGTCAGGCAGGGGAAGAGATTAATATTAGTCATTTAAAATATTATCAGTGTATTTCATTTCTGTATGGTCTTCTCCATGTTCCTTTGCTTAGACTGAATTTTCTAACTTCAACATTTTCCAGCCCAACAGGAACTAGCAGAAAACCTGACCAAAAAAGCATCCGCATTCTGATCAGACTCATAAATGAGTTTATAGGATAATCTTTTCCAAGAGGGAAGTAGAGTAGTTTTATTCAATTAGTCTAATAGCAAAGTAGGTGTGAGTGAACTCTGGTTCTCTATAATATAAATTAGTAAATAATATAGTTTAGCCTTACCTTTTTGTGAATATTTAGAATTCTAACCACTTCCCTATTCATCCAACATCTTCCCCTTTGCAAACATATTCCATATCTAATGCTTTTATCTCAACTTTATTAATATCTACTTCATGCCTTTATTTACCCATCAGGGCTGATGTCCTTCTGGACTAGAGACTGAAGCAGGAGGGAACTGTAATTTGAGGAACTGATCAATCTATGACCATGAATACAGAGTTGTGTTAGTGGCACTTTCTTCCCTTATGTTTTTTTCACTTCACAGGATGTGACAAGCCTCTCTTAAAATATTCTCAATATAACTAGACCAACATTGCTTATTTGAGTCAATCTGATTGGAACTCAAGCTGACAAAGTGAGCTGACAGAAAAATAATAATAATAATTTTATTTTATTCTCCCTACCCTACAACAACCTCCAATACCAGATAAAACCAACGGTGGTAACTACAACGATCATCGTGCATAAGCATGTGGAACAATCATTTTACATTTACTATTTTATTTAATCCCCACATCTATCCTGTTAAGAAAGGTACTATGGGCAATCCTAAATTTACTGATAAAACTGAGGATCAGGGACAGAGTCACCACACGTCATACACGGTTAGAAGAAGCCAGGATTCAGACCCAGACTATGAACTCAAAGCATGCACTCACAGTCACTACACTCCATAATCCATAAGAACATACGATTTGTTTTTTTTACTTCCAGAGAATTATCACTTTGAACTACCCAATAGCAAAATGCAATCCTAAACAACCCTATCCTCACAAATCTTTTTATTCACTCCTAGCCTACCATTTCTATAGCATTCTTAGCCACGAAACTCCCATATACACAAATATTCTTTATAATTGATAGGGGAAAAAAATCGAAGGGCAACTTGAAGCCATTCCAAAGGACACCACGAACTTCCACGGAGGGCGCGTGAAGATTTACCGTTTCCTTTTCCTCCAACGAAGAGCGCAGGGTCCCGCAATGTCCTGACGCTGCCAGTCATCAAGGCATTATCCATTTCTAGAATTTCTAGCATTCTTTAGACGGTGGTTAGCGTTCTCTTTATTATACATCCCCTTACTACTTCCCAGTACTGTAGGTCCGGCACTCGTACCTGCGCATGCGCGTGCGTGGGTGCGTGCGTGGGTGCGTACGTGGGCGCGTGCGTGCGTACGTCCGGGCACAAGAGCTCTTTACTGGAAGGCTCATGGAAAAACAGCGTGGAAGAAAAACCCGAGGGCAAACCCACTCAAGTGTAAACGTACATCTGCACAGAAGGCACCACCAGATCAAACCAGTAGGCCGTGCTTTCAAGCTTTGCGGACATGAACCTCAGATGGTGTAAATAGGGCACACGTCCCTGTCAACGGGAGGCAGACAGACACCACTAAAAGGCAAGCCCCTTGATTCACTTCACCGACCAAACAGAATCAAAGGTTTTGCCCCAACCAGCAAATGTAAAATGTGTTTTGAGGCCCACGGCTCTGGTGAGCTGTCATATGAAATGAATTACCAGGGCTCAAAGGCGGGCTGTGAGAGAAACCACGGTGGAGCCTCAGCCAACCTGGAGAGCGGGGAAGCCACTGTGCAGGGCAGCCTCGGTGCGAATTGTTGCCGGGCTGCACGTCAGTGCTACAACCACACCACAGTGCCTCGTGAACTGGAAAACAGCAAAACAGTCGACAGTTCAAATGAGCTCTGGGAACTCAAGATCTTTCTGGAAAACCTGCTAAGCTTGGTCTGCATGCAGGTATTTCCGAACTCATCCGGCTCTAATTAAAATTCATATTTCCAGTCTGTGTTCACCCAAACAATGTTGAGTCAAACCACAAGAAAATCTGTTATCACTCAAATGGGTACATATTTTTCATACAACTGAAATATTATATAAAATCATGAACTGTTAGATGTAAAAGTAAAAATTGAATGCAGACAGCAATCCCCATGCTACCTTTATCTCACCTTCCCAGGGATGTGAAACGTAGGTCACAGCTGCATCGTCAGGGCATGCGCCTCGAGATCAAAGCCTTTGTCTCTGGAGGAAGTATTCGTGTTAGCCTGATCCACAAACCACGCTTTGTGCCCCTCCCCTTGTCCTCGTTCACGCCAACATTATAAAAAGTAATGTGTTTGAATGATGTTTTAAAGTGCTCTATGCAATTAACTTGGAAAGCAAGGGGGCTAGTTCTCCTTCAGTGTATGTATGAAACTCCCAATAAATTTAAGGTCTTTGGGTATGTTTGGGGGAGGGAAAGATTAAAGAGGAAAGCTTTTGAAAGGAACAAACACTTCAAAAAGGTAAACCTGAGGTGTTTTTCCCCCTTGTAATATGAAAAATGTTTTTATAGTTGGAAAATGTCTACAGATCATTTCTACCCAATTTGCATGTCACCTTCCCAAGAAAAGTGCCTTTTCTGTAATTATCGCCAAGTATTAAAAACTGCCCTCACCTTGCCCCGTGTGTTAGTGATTGGAAAACACATGCTGCTCTTTACTTTGTTAGCTGCCCCTCAAATGCAGAATTTTGCACCAAGTGTCTATTATGTGAATGTTTCTATTCATTTTAAAACACTCCTCTGAGTGCCTTGGTTTGCTTACTATGCTCTTAAGAAAAACAAAAGCATATAATCCTGAGTCCGATTCAAAACCAAGACACATATATAGTACACATTGTTCAGATAGTGGTTTGGCCAAGTAGCACATCCTTTTTCAATTTGTAAAGCAGCATTATCAACACAGCCTCTGGGTGTATTAACAAAGCAATGAGTAACATTCACTGACAGCTATAAATAAAAAGCAGGAAAACCAATAAATTCAGAAAGCAACATCACCAAAAGAGAGTCTCAGGAGCGCTTCTCAAATATCAAGCCATTCATACCCTGAGCACACAGAATATTCTACACTTCCAACACTATACCCTTGATTGAGAATGTTCCTGGCTAAGGAAAATGGGTAGAGCAGGATAAATTAACTAGTGATGAATAAATCACAGTGCTTGGCACCTAGTGGGCTTGGTAGCTAAGAAAATCATTTCACATGGTATGAGTGTGTTAGGTAACTCACAGGCCTGATGCCAGAGAGTCACTCCAGGTACATTAAGGGAAGCAACTCTCACGGCCTACCACAAGTACTGTTCTAAGACATCCTTTTCTCCTTTTATTTATTTTTAATTTCACCCTTGCCTCTACTTTAGGCCTTTAAGATACTGGACTGCTGGGTTCTACTAGTTGAGCTTTTAGATTAAACATTTACTAACCACTACACATGATACAGAATGAAACCTTGTGGTTCATGTAAGAAACTGGAGGCTAAATTAATTCCCCAAAGTTTGGTAGTCCTCTTCTTGTGTTCAGGGGTAGAAGTTTCTCAGGTCCTAGAAAAAGTCATTTACAGAGTAGAGTCATAAAAAGGGTCCTGCATGGATTTAACATTCTGTTCTAATGTAAAGCATGTGAATGAAAAAGAGATCCTGTCCTCTGCAACTTTTATCTTGCTGACTCCCGGCATAGCCAACATGCTACAGGCTCGCTGTGAAACACCGAGATGCCAACAGCCTGCCAAACGTTATGACTAGTACATTTCACACTCACAGTTCATTAGTTTATGTAATATGAAATTATATAACTGGCATCAACGGTTTGGGGATAAAGGCAACTGACTTGGAAAGCCAGAGGAGGGGGAACCACAGAGCAAAAACAAGATCTGAGGGATACTGGGCAAAATGCAGGTCTGGTTTGGGCAGGTATCAGGCCAAAGGGCTGCTTTCCAAGGCAACCATGTGAGGCGTGGTGGCAATGGCTGATGACAAGTGAGGCCTGGGCCACTGGTGCCCATCAGGGTCTACCGGAGATGGGGACTGCAGTAAATGCTGACAGGGCTAGCCTGACCTTAGGGCCCAAATTCCTGCTTCCTCATTCCTCCCAAACTAACCAGGGCTAGGCTCCAGGGAATAGAAGCCAGAACCAGACTTTAGAACTGGTGAAATAATCACCATGATAATGAATACCATTTATGGAGCTCTCACTTTGTATGGAGCATGGGTTTTTGTGATTCAACTGCATAACCCATATGAAGCCAAGCGGCCTCGTGGTCTAGTCCTGACATGGAAATGCAGTCAGACACAAAAGCCTGGCAACCAAAGAGCAGTTGAAAGCAATTTTAATCCTAGTTGCACTCTTTCTTGAAAACAGCACAATCGTGCACTGTTAAACTTCTTTTAAAATCCTCTTATCTTTTTTTATACTCAGTACATCTGTCTCACCCTAAACTTGCTCCTAAAATAAGCCCCCCCCATTCCAACTTTTCCAAACTTTATTCAAAACAGGGTGGAAGCTCTTCCCTCTCTCCACCTTCCTCCTTTCCTTCCCTACGTGTTGTTTCTTTCTCTTCCACAAGGAATCCTCCACCTTTCTGTGTGAATTCTCCCCGCCTGTGCTTCTGCAGTTTTTCCTCTCTCACCCTGCATGGTCAGATCCAAACAAGGCTCTGGGAACAGTCAGACAAAATGGGAAGCGGAGAGCAGGGGAAGCTCAAAGGATGTAAAGACAGGAAGAAGCAATGAATACAGGTGTTCACACATTTTTTCACGGTCTCTATTATAATCTCACTCATCTTCGTAAGAAGCCTCAGAGGCAGGTAATCCTCTTAAACTTAGAAGAAGATCGGGTTTAGAGGTTCAGTAACCCAACCAGTGAGTGGAGGTGTCAGGATACAAATCCAAGGAGCTATGACCTCAAAACCCAGCTCCTTGACTACTGTTTGCCTTTACTAGAAAGCAGCTGAACGGCATAAGGCAAGGGTCTAGTTCCCTGCTCAGATAGCCTGGGTTCACAGCTAGAATTCTATTTCACCTCTTGCTAGATTTAAAAAATACCAACAACAGAATCTACTGGAGGAGAGACCAAGGACCAGGGCCAAAGCAAGGCAGGTTGGACTTGTGGGATAGACATTAGCTGGGGTTGTTGGAACTGGCAATCTATGTTCCTCCAACTTGCTGAACAACATATACAGAGAACACAGACAATAGAAAACCAATTCATCCCAATTGCTTGTGGAAATCAAGCTTTTAATGTAGCCTCAGGCCTTCCCTCATCCAGGGCCCAGAAAAGCATACAGGTAACCACACATTACTCATTATAATGACATGTCTGTAATAAAAAATTAATATAGTGGTAAATATTGTCTATTAAAGTGACTCAGGCTGTTGGAAGAGTTTAATGCTCTATTTATAAAACAATAGAATCAATGAGGGAACTGATGAATTCTTTTGGATCATCATATACTTGAGGGAAGGGAGAAGAAAATACATTATGTAAAGGGAAATTATTAATAATTTCTTTTAAGATCCTCAAGGGATTATGTAATTTACTCAAAAAATTGGAATGTTTTGTTTTGATTAAAGAACCAATTTAAAGCTTGGAAAGCAGAATTGAAAGAAAAAAAAGAGGTCCATCTGAGAATGGAGAAGTATTAATATCAGGCTCCCTTGGCATCAAGAGTAGGACTGCTCTTTTTTATCGATTTTGTAATGATGCAAAGGAGCAAAATCTCCACATTGATAGCTCATACTCAATACTCAAGAGTGACAGAAGGTTATAAGGAGGGAGGTAGACAACTAAAATGTGTACGTGTGAAAAAAGAGTGGTGGGTGGAAGTCCATGTTAAGTATATATTTAGAAGAAATAGTCTAAGCTTCGTACCTGCTTTAGCAGCTAGGACAGTACAATGAGGCATAAGCAAATAAGTTGATAAAAATATGGAATTATAGATCAAGAGTTAAAAGTTGCAAGCTAGAAAAGAGACTTAAGGGTGAGTTACAATACCGAGACATCTAAGCCACGTGTTACACTAACCAAGGAGAGAGCAAGGAGAGCTGGCCACTCTGTTCTTCCTTCTCATTATTTTTCCACTTTTGCTCTTTCTGCAAAAAGAGAGAGAATGAGAATATAAGTTAAATAAATGTGTTCATAGGGTTGTATGTGTCTGCATGTTTGTGTGCATAAAATTGCCTAGGAATCTTATATTGACTATGTTCCCATGGTCACATCCTGGACCTTGTCAATAACCAAGACAACTTTATCTGTAGATAAAATCTGTATCTTAAACTCCAGATAATCCATTTGTGGACTTTAATGCCCTGTTTTTCAACTTCTTCTTGAGCTTCAATTCTGCTAACATTGTTTTCTCACTTCACGGAGATCTCCTTTTCTAATTTTTCCAGACGATCTCCCAGATTATCAGTAGCCTTCTGTTTGTACTTCCCTTCTAGCCCAGCTCAGACTACAAAGCTATTCAAATAACGACAATCCTACAACCTATTTCCTCCATCTTATACTTTGGTTACTGAGCAAAACACTCAGTAATGCTATTAAAAGGTAAACTGAGGCATGCTTCAAACCAGGCAGTACCAAACTGAAAGTGGTGAGGAGTGCTCCACCTCCAGGAGCTAGGGGAAGGTTTTTAATAAAGAACATACAGAAGGAAAGCAAGGAAATTATTTGATTGGCAGGTAAGGTAAGCAGTCGCTGTATATAGGAGAGGCTCGTTGACTATTTGTAATTCGTTGGCCTCAGGTTTCATTTTCTTAGATTTAAGTGTGTTGACTCTGGGTTAGATTTTGGTTTGCTTACATCAACCATCAAAGCTTTAGAGCCACCTTGTCTAATGGCCTCCTTTTTAAATTACTTTAACAATGCAAAACTCCCAAGGCAGGAGCTCCCCCAAATAGCCCTCATTCCCTTACTCAGAAAAGAGTATTTCCTTTCTTGAATCTCAGAAAACTGATCATGTCTTATTCCCTTTGCTTCTTTAGAATTTCACCCCTTGTTGGTGAACTTCACAATTTAGGATACTACTCTGGATGCAGTACGAATGATTGATTGGGGACCAGGCAAGAGAGGGTGCAAGGACAGTGGGGAGACTGCTGTAGGCTTTATAGGGGTGGTGACAATGAGTAAGTGTAGACAATTGAATTGCAAAGATATGGTAATTGTTGGATGGAATGCAGGGGGAGATGAGGTGGGAGTGAGTGTGAGGTGAGGATATTTCTGGCTTGAGGAACTAAGTGGTGATATCTTCACTGATACAGGAGAATATTGGGGGGGGGATCCCAGGTTTAGATAGAAAAAAAAAAAAGAAATTTCACCTGTAACATATTAAATTCAAGACAGTTCTGAGGCTGTCTAGTGGAGATGTCTAAGAAGCACTGGATATGAGGTGTGCTCTCCAGAAGAAGGTTCTAAGGTGAAGACATAAATTGAGAAGATGGCTCCATATAAATGATACTTGAAGGCAGGTAGTGAAAGAAACCCTTTAGGGAGAGAAATCAGAATGAAGACAGAAGAGGAATTTGTTCTAAGGAGCTTAACAATTTATGGAGGGGAGGAGGAGAAAGAACCATCCCTGAAGAGTCAAAAGATGAGGACAAATGGGTATAAGGACAGTGTGATATAAGAAACCAATGGCATAGACCATTTCAAAAAGGAGAAAATGATCAGTTATATCAAACATTGTTAAGGAGTCAAATAAGATGAGTAAAAAATGTCTACTGTTCTTGGCAAGATGAAAGTTTTTGATGATCTCGAGAGGGCTGTTTCAGTGAAGAGATGAAGTCAAAAGCCAACCTGGAGTGAGCTGAATAGAACTTATGACTGGAGAGAGAGTCCAGAAAACACTTTAAAGAAGTCTGGTTAGGTGGCTCAATTGGTTAAGCATCCACTTTTGATTTTTGCTCAGGTCACTCTCTCAGGATGGTGAGATGGAGGTCGGCATGGGACTCCACACTGAGCATGCAGCCTGCTTAAGATTCTGTCTCCTCCTCCCACTGCCCTTCCCCCCCTCTTTCTCTCTCAATAACAATTTTTAAAAAATAAAGAAATCCTGCTATGAAGAAAGGAAAAGGAATCACAGTGATGGTGGGAACAGGGGAGTGGGGAGGTTAAGATACAAAGACATGGTTTAAGTGATGACAGGAAGGAATCAGTAGAAGAGAGAGGTTATAGATAAAGTAAGAAGGAACCAGTACATGGTTGTAAAATGTCCTAAAGAGAAGGAGACTGGATAGAGAACACAAGTGGTGTGGTGAACCTCGGGTAGTAGGAGAGAGAGATCCATTATGACTGGAAGAAAGAAGAAAAAAGTGTGGTAAGATGCAGGTAGTGTTGCAGATTTGGTTGGAGTAATTCCTATCTGATGACTTCTATCAAGTTTATGAAGGAACCCTTCCACATTATCTGTTGAGAATGGGAGCTTTAAGGAAGAGTTGGAGATTGGAGAAGAATGAAGAAGACTTGAAATAGGCCTTGACAAGGGTAAGAAAGTGACGTATTTAGAGAGAGATATATTTAAATTGTCGAGCGGTGATGAAAATCCAGTAGAGGTTGGATTTATATTGTATTCATCTGCCTGCCTCCAGGAGGGCTCAGTTATTGGTGGGGGAATGGGAGGAAGACAGAGCTGGATTTATGCACAGTTACAGTTACAGTTTTGCCAGATGGATGTCATGAGGAGGTTTAAGACACTGGTAAGAGAATGCCAGTGAAAAGATGGTCGGTGGAATCTAAACTGGTTCTTGAGGAAGAGAAGAAAGGAGATGCTTAGAGAAAAAAATATACAGGCCAGTGGACTGGAGATCATGAAGAAGACAAGTAGGAGCTATTCAATGGCTAAATCACAGAAGAAACAGTGGTCAGAGAGTTTGGAGATGGGAATGGTAGAGTGATGAAAAATAAGGACCAGGCTGTGACCCTGGAAGTGGGGTGCTGATGGGTGGTGAAGATCATGGACAATGAGGAGGTCGAGGACCTGAGAAACCAGACATCCTTCAGTAACTCAATTTTATCAGGGATTTCTTATCTACAACCTTCCAAATGTTTTATATTTTTCCTTCCTTGTTTCAACCATTAATCCACCTGGACATGATGTAAGTGTATGATGGGAGATTGCCATCTTTATTTTCTTCTATTTGGATAACCAGGTATCCTTGGGCCATTTGTTGAATGGTTTAACCCCCAAATGTCCTTCAAATTCGTTCTGGCTGCACTATGCCTGGGTCCTCCTGTATACAGTCCTCATCACCTCTGACCTGAAGGACTGCAGGATCCTTCAGTTCTTTTCTCTACATTCCATACTCTGCATGGTGCTGTGAAAGTTATCTTTCTAAAATACAAACATGACCATGCTACTCTCCTGATTAAAATGCTTAAATAACTTCTTTTTCTTTCCCACAGAATGAAAGTCCAACCCCTAATCCCACCATATTTGAGAGGTTTCACAACATTTCTCTTTACAGTATCTCTTTGCTTGTCAAGTCATCCTTCTTTTCTTTCACTATCAACATTTGTACCCAAATGGTACTGTGTAGAAAATATACAACTCAAATTTTCAAATCCTTTGTCAGAACTACTCATCAGAATCATAAGTGGTAGATTTTTTAAAGTTCTAATTCATTTTTATGACATTTAGCATCCACTGTGTATCAGGCACAGTATGGTATTATACATTTCAGAGTTTACAATCAAAAGGACAGAAATCATTAATCCAAATATCTGTTTAAAAGGGAAGATATAGGGGTGCCCCGGCTGGCTCAGGTGGCAGAGTATGCAACTCTTGATCTCAGAGTCATGAGTTTGAGTCCCTCGTTGGGTGTAGAGATTACTTAAATAAAGAAAGAACAAAAATTAAAAAAAAAAAAAAGGGAAGATACAAGGATAGTAACAGGCATTTGAGTAAACTGCTGGGAGAGTTCTGATGAGGGAGAAATAGTAATCTTATTTGAGGGAAATCAATTGAGGCTTTGTCGAAAAGTTAACTAGGTTGTGAAAGATGGATAAAATTTAGAAAGTCAGACAAGAGGCTGATAGAGACTTTTAGGAAGAGGGATGGCATCAACAAAGGCAAAAGAAATGTGATCTTGGAGTACAAGATACAGCAAGAGAAAGATGCATGGCTAGAAAGGTAAACTGAGGCCAGAGCACAAATATCCTTTAAAGGACAAGTTAACAGACTGGGCTGTAGTTATTTAGCACTGGGAGTCAGTGCATTTAGGGGACTGACATAATTAGGTTGTGACATGATCAAGTGGGTTGAAATACAGAGAAATTAAATCTAAGGGCGAACCCTAATAGTCTAGGCATGGTATGCTGTTGGCTTGGCCTGGAGGCAGAAAAGCCAGAAAGAATGAATGCAAGAGAAATTTCAAAGCAGGATCCAGAGCAGTTAGGTGACCCCCCTCCCCCCCGCCAAAAAAAAAAAAGTGCTGGGGCACCTGGGTGGCTCAGTGGGTTAAGCCTCTGCCTTTGGCTCCGGTCATAATCCCAGGGTCCTGGGATCAAGCCCTGCATCGGACTCTCTTCCCGCAGTGCGGGGAGCCTGCTTCCCTCTCTCTCTCTCTGCCTGCCTCTCTCTCTGCCTACTTGTGATCTCTGTCAAATAAATAAATAAAATCTTAAAAAAAAAAAAAAAAAGAGGGAGAAACAGGTCTAGCTCGGCTCCAAAAAAATAAAAAGGTAAGTGTTTCAAGAGAAATCCCTGCACCTGGTTAAGTACATTTATATTTGCATTTGCCTAAATGGAATTTCTTGTACTTTTTCTCTTTTGGTAACTTTTAAAAGACATTTAATATTGAAAATTGTTTTCGAAGCCTAAATTTATGCCTTGAGGTTAATTTAATTAATTTATACTTGTTTCCCTTTTTATCCTCTTTTACATGTCACAGCTTCTGCTGGATATGGTTGGGTCGCCAGACCAGGACCTCCAGGAAGCCGCTGCCGGTTGTATATCCAACATACGCAGACTGGCTCTTGCTACAGAAAAGGCAAGATACACTTGAAATGTGAAGAGATGTTAACAGCTACCAAATTTTACGTGACAGAGAACCAGGCAGTCCCACGGCCAGGGAGTCTAGACCAGGAAGCATTGACTAGCAAAGGCTTTTTACAAACAGATAAACGTCTGGATGAAAACACAGGAACTAAAAAGTCAAAGGGTGCTATTCACCCACAAATTGCATAGGTATTTGTGTGCTGTTTAATATTTTAGGGATATGCCATATAAAGAAATGTAAAACCAATAAATTTGTGATAATTTTCCAAGAATTTGAGAACATATGTATACAATACATATACTGATTTGGGGGGATACTTTTGTATTTGTGATGATTTTAATAAAAGATATGGCTTTCCCAGTGTGCAGTTCAACAGTCATTCGAGAATGTCTTAAGAATTCCCCTTCTGTTAAACCTATCTGACTGCTCTGTCATTACAGTTTTGTCTGTTTGATCACTTGCAACCCACGGGAGAGCGCTAAGGAGACGTGCTGATTTCACGAACTGTTATTAAATAGAATTTAGAGTCAAGCAGCGGGACCTAGAGAGATCATCCTGAGGTCATCCTATCAAACATTAGAGAAGATAATGTGTGACTGTCACTGTACCAGAAAATGCAAATCACAAAAACATAAGCAACGAGTGGGATTTTTACTTTTAGACTGACAAAGAGTAAACAATTATGTTTTATTTCCCTCACAGGACTGACCAACACTTTTATTGAAGAATTAATTTATGCTGCTCTAAGGATAATATTACTTCACATAAAATTGCTCTGAATTTTTGAACTTGCTTTTAGCACACCAAGTACCTTTTTTTTTTAAGTGGCCACAAAAGATTAATAGCATTTTATCAGGTTATGGAAACATTAGAGGCCACTTAAAAGAATCGCCTATGTAACCTCGGTGTGCTAAAATGTTTGGGAACTGACTGTCCCAAGTATCCAGTACTAGCCAGGAAAATAGCTTTGCATGCATCAGTTCCATAAACTGACAATTTCGGTTAATTCTTTGAAGAGCAAGGCTACGCGGTTTTATTAAAAAATTACTAAGTACTGTCTATGTTTGTCATAATTTGCAGAGGATCATAAACTTAATTGAATTAAATGTAAATAATTTGTATGAAATGAAAAGCCTGTACAGGATGAAAATTATAGTACTGATAGATTCTCTGATAAAAAGATTAGACGTTTCTGAGCATTTTAAGGTTTTGTAAAACACCAGTTCATCTTCTCTGCTTTTCAGAAGAGGTTATAGAAGATGATAGGAACAAGGTAATTAATTCTAATTAAGAACGGAGTTTAAAAAACAAAACAAAACAAAAAGAACTGAGTTTAAATAATAGTGTAAATCCTTTAACTTTCAACATATTTCTAAATAATAGTGTAAATCCTTTAACTTTCAACATATTTCTAATGTTAAAGTAACTGTTTTGCCATGGTTCATGAACATTAAAGGTACATCTCAGAAATCACAAATTATGACAGCCATAGAAAATGAACAAACATTATTGTTATATTTTTATTAAAGGAAGCTTTTATCACTGTCTTAAGATTTCAAGATCTTCTTGGAATTATGGGGTCCTAGGATCCACAGGAAGTAGCAGGTAGAAAACAGCAGCATAGAAAGAATTGCAAGTGAATGACTGTTCCTTTATAATATGCTTCACAGAAAGAAGCTGGGGTTTATGGTTTTTTATGATTAATAAATGCATAAAAGGAAAGCAACGTGTCATTTGAAAGGAAACTAGGTATTTGGAAACAGATTAAGGAAATTAACATGAAAATAATCTTGTATGTTCCTAAGAATTTTTTAAATTCTAAATTTTAAACTCCAGAAAAATACTACCAGAAAGGTAGTATTTTTAGGTACCACAAAGGAGAACCTGAGGTTAAGGGCAATTTTTGGCTCTGTTTGTGTGTGTGTGTGTGTGTGTGTGTGTGTGTGGTGTGTGTGTGTGTCAGAAACAACAACACAGAAAACTCTGATCTCACTAGAAAAATGTCAAAGACAGTAAAAGTATTAAAGAGGGCACGTGATATGATCAGCACTGGGTGTTACACGCAACTGATGAATTATTGAACCCTACATCTGAAACTAATGATGTTCTATATGTTGGCTAACTGAATCTGGAAAAAAAAAAGAAAGAAAAGAAAAGATAGTGAAAACACCCAGAGCTACCCGAGAACAAGCATGGGAAGAGACACACCATCTCTTTGTTACTACATGCTGTGATAGAACTTGTCTTTTCTTTCTTTTTTTTTTTTAATTGGTTTTTCGTAAGATTTTGTGTGTTATAACTTATTTTCTGCTATTTAAAGCTGGCAAACTTAATTCCTTATAAGTTTTCAGCAACAGTTCTTTTTTAGGTTTTATTCTTCCCCAGGACATCCTAGGAATCCAATATACTCTTGGGTGATAGCCGGGTTTTCAGTTTGAAAGGGGTTTAAGGAGGAAGGAATTTTAAGTAGATATTCTTTGATCTTCCACTGTCTTTGGTTTGCAGGGCTTCCTTTTAGAATTCCTTGCCATGACTATTTTGCTATTCATAGTGGATGTTCTTTTGCTACTATCAAGATGACTTGCACTAAAAATAACTTGTTTCTTTTTTTTTTAATAGTTTTTCATTGTCCCAAGATTCATTGTTTATGCACCACACCCAGTGCTCCATGCAATATGTGACCTCCTTAATACCTACACCAGGCTCTCTCAAACCCCCACCTCCCTTCCCTCCAAAACCCACAGTTTGTTTCTCATGGTTCATCTCCCCCTCCGACTTCCCCTAACTCATTTCTCCTCTCCTTCACCCAATGTTCTCTGTGTTATTCCTTATGCTCATTTCTTTTTAAGACTTTCCTAGGTTCTGACAGTTAACAGAATGTTGGTTTCCTTAGGGGATGGCATTGCAAATCCTGTTATTTTGATAGACTTTGGTATTATCATTATGCCTCTCTAAGCCTTTACATGGAATTAAGAGACTATGATCCAAAACACTCCATTATTTTTCCATGTAGGAAAATGAAAATCTCAGTTGTTGATAAACAGACAACCGAGATCGTTGAGTAAATCTTTTTTTTCTTTGACCTAATGGGGTTAGGTTTAAAAGGTAATTTCACAGTCCAAATAATTCAAGATGTTTAATTTCATTCCATGGAAGACTTGGGAATGGAATAGGCTATGTTTATACCTACAATTCAGCAAAAACAATAGGGAAACCCACTAATTTAAGAATCTCAGTGACTCAAATGCACTAAATGCCCACCCAAAGAATACTTTCTCATGTACCCAAATGTAGAAGGTAGAATTCTGTCTCTTAAGGAGACTGGAGTAGAAAAAGAACCCAATTGTACATAATGCTATTACATGCAGGCACTGTATTATGTACTTCCCACTTATGATCTTATTTAAAATACAGAAGAATTGGCAAAATAGAGGCTCTCATATCATTCTAGGGTCTATCTAAATAAGTACAATCATTCTGCAAGAGCAATTTGACAATGCACACCAAAAGCTTTATAATTTTGTGGGCCTTTTGGATGGTGCCCAGTTACGCTACAGGACTACTTATCACATCATTGTTTATAATGGTACAAATGTTAGGGGAAATTTTGGTTAATTCAATTATGGTCCAACCACATAATGAAACTATGTTGTAGAATACTAGCTAATGACATAGAAGGCCTTTCGTAAAATATTGTTAAATTGGATAGCAGGTTCTGAAGCAGTATATACACAGTGGGGGCACATTTTTAGAAAATTATACACATGTAGCTAGTCACAATGAAAGAAGATGCAATTTCAATATACCAAACTGTGATTAAACAAATGATTATATCTGAATGGTGCAATAAGAATAGTTTTTGTTTTCTCTCTGCTCATCTGTTTTCTAATCTGTTCACAATGAACATGAATTACTTTTTTTCATTAAAAACACTCCCAGTAAATTTTACTTTTTTATTATTTGGATATTTCTAAGGCAGGCGTTCTTCCTAATACTAATTTTAAAAAAGAAATCCTCAGTTAACAAATGGGATACACAACCCATAGATAAAATAAATGAGCAGGGTTGTTTTTATTTTTTTTTAATGAAATAAGAATTATAGCTTCAACATCTAAACCACTATCAAAATATTTTTCCTCTGCAAAATGCATATTTGCAATAGCTTTCAACTACAGCTAATTAACAGTATGGTATAATTGAAACATACTGGGGTGGCCCATAGTAAATTTTGAACATTTTCTTACTTGGTTTTTGTAAATTAAGCAGACGAATCCTATTTCCCAAGCATGTAGGAAGCAGATAACTGAAATAACTCAAGAGGTCATTGATAGATTGCTTCATAAAACATTATTTTGTTTACTCCATTATAGATACCAAAGACAAACAATACTGTAATTTACTAATATATTTCTCCTGTATAAACCTAATAGAAATACACTCCCAACAAAATTATGCCCACCAGTATAGTCATAGTAGACTATGAAAGACTTCTCCTTTCCCCTTTTGTGTGCTCTTCTTTTATGCTCTAATTGTTCGATTAATTTCCTTGCCCTCTAGCGATTGTTTTCCTTTTTTCTCTGCATTCAGATCTCTACGTCTTCAGCTTCCGTTCCCATTTCTCTAACAAATGGTTATTACATTTTCTGCCTCTTAAAAAAGTTTTATGCTTTAATTTCTATAAATGCAAGATACAAAGTTAGCATTGCAATATGTTTTCCATGCACAACTGTCATGGCTGACTTGAAATCGTGTAACAGATGGAATCCTTATAACTCCATTATTTTCAAATTTTCAAGTAAAAATAATTTATTCTTTATTTGCATCTGTCAAGACCAAAGGGAGATTTTCTTTCTTCAGTTCATGCCACCCTGATTAGTTGATAAAAAGACATCCTTTGCAAATTACATAATTGGCTCATGATGTTCAGAGTTAAGATTTGTCATTAGTTTAGATTTATGCCCCAATTTATTTTTAACGATTGAAAGGTATATTAGTGTATGTCATATGGTTCATACAGGCTTAATCTATAGCTGGTTGGCTTGCTCACAGAGAGTGACTATAGATCAAAAAATGGAGTTCAGATATGTGCATAGTTAAACACAAATCCCTTTTCACTACTGGAAAGAAAACTGACCTTCCTCAGTAGGTATATTACATTAGGAATTATAAACCAACGTGTTCACAAGAGCTAGACAAGTAACATAAATGAGTAGAAAGAGCTAGATATGTTGTTTTTGAAATATAGACATGAAGTGGGTTGGGGGGATGGGGACATAGGTGATGGGGATTAAGGAAGGCACCTGTCGTGATGGGCACCAGGTGATGTGTAGAAGTGTTGAATCACTATATTGTACACCTGAAACTAACATAACACTGTGTGCTAACTACACTGGAAGTACAATTAAAACAATAATAAGTAAGAGAAACACAACTGGCAACTGACCTTCAGCCTACACATCGAGGAGACAAAGGGACTGGTGGAAACTAGAGAACTAGAAAGTTCTCTCAGACGAATTACTGCTCATCTCTAGCCAGTTGTTGCTAAATCTTACAACTTCTCAAGAGAAATTCAGATTTTTACAGGCACCCTCCCAAACTTTAAATATTGGCTATGGTATCAGTCTGCTAAGGCTGCCATAACAGAATACCACAGTGGCTTAAACACCAGACATTTATTTTCTCACAGTTCTAGGGGCTAGAAGTGCAAGATCAGGCTGCCAGCAGGTTGGTTTCTGATGAGGCCTTTCTTTCTGGCTTGCACACAGATGCCTTCTTGCTATGTCCTCATATGGCCTTTCCTCTGTGTGCATGCAGAGAGAGACCAGGCTCTGGTGCCTCTTTCTCTTCTTACAAGGACCCTAGTCCAGTAGGTTTGGGCCTTGCCCCCTAACCTCATTCAACCTCAATTACCTCCTTAAAAGGCTATGTCCATATTTTGAGATTAAAGGTTAAGGGCTTCAACATGTGAATTTTTATGAGACAGTCTGTAACAGCAAACACACAGAAGAACCAAAATGATTCTGTGAATGGGATATGGTTTACAAATCTGCAACATCATAATCTTTATCTATTAGAATGGGAGCGTATTTGATTAAATCCTGACAATCGCAAAATTGTCTAAAGATGCCTAGAATGAATCACTAGAAAACCAAAGAAAATAATTTGTGCAAAAGGGCACATGTCAAAATATCTTGGTCTGTGTAGATTTATATTATGATAGCAGTACTACAAAATGCAGTACTGAAGAGGCTGACTTCTTCAAATTCATATAGAAACCTGGAAAAATTATGCTGGAGAGGTAGATTATCATAACGGCAAGTGTCAGGTCATAGGATAGCAGTGCTGGAGACGTCTTCAGGGCCAAATCACTTGCCTTAATTAGGCAAGTATCAAAGCTACTCAGAACAGAAGCCTATTTTCTTCCAGTGGTTTTTCTAGGTATAGATTCTTTCCATTCTCCCTCAGACAGATTGAGGTAAAAAGGTAAAAAGAGTAAAAAGAGTACCTTTTATGAAGGTAAAAAGAGTCTTGAAACTTGCTTTGAGGAATCTGAGCTTAATCCTACAGGCCATTGTTCCTCAGACCCCCTGCTTACAACAGTCTGGGGTACCTGTTACAATGCAAAGTCTGGGTCCCACCCCAACCGACTGATGCAGAATCTTTGGGAAATCCAGAATCTGTAAACTCCCCAGATTGTAGTCACTGGGTTTTGAGCAGAGAAAAAAATAGCTACACAAGGATTTCCTAAAAATTAATCTGGTAGGGGTATAGCAGATAGATTATAGGATAGGAAATCAAACCAATAAACATTTGTTATATAAGATCCAGTTTAAAGCTGCAGAGGACCAAGACTGGGGAATAGGAATAGACAGGAAAAAATAAAACAAGACAAAATCAGAGAGGGAGACAAACCATAAGAGACTCTTAAATATAGAAAGTAAACTGAGGGCTGCTGGAGGGGAAGGCGGGTAGGAGGATGGTGTACATGGGTGATGGACATTAAGGAGGGCATGTGATGGAATTAGTGTTGGGTATTATACAAGATTGATGAATCACTGATCTCTACCTCTGAAACTAATAGTACATTATATGTTAATTAACTGAATTTGAATTTAAGAAAAACAAGAAAAAAAAGGAATAGAAAGGAACAAATATGAGAAAAAATGTTAAGAAAACATTGGCAGAACTGACAAAATCTTAAAAGTTACAAATAACAGTCTCTTATACATTAGAGAATGAATCCACGATCATGAAATGAACTCTATCTCTATTCTGTTATACTAGGAAGAGTCCTGGTATACTTCTACAGCAGTGCTGTTCCACAGAAATAAAAGACAAGCCACCCTGTATTTTAAACTTTTCTGCTCAACGTCACTAACCATCAGGCAAATGCAAGTCAAAACCACAATGAGATATCAGCTCACACCTATCAGAATAGATAGTTTCAAAAAGATAACACATATTGGTGAGAATGTGAAGGGAACCCTCCCGTGCTCTTTGGTGGAAATAAAAACTGGGAAAGTATATGGGGTTTTCTCAAAAAATTAGAATCAGCAATCCCACTTCTGAGTATTTATCTGAAGAAAGCAAAAACACTAATTCAAAAATATAAACACACCCCCATGTTCATTTCAGCATTATTTATAATAGCTGAGATATGGAACCAAGCTAAGTTGTCCATTGATGGATGAATGGATAAAGAAAATGGGGTGTGTGTGTGTGTGTGTGTGTGTGTGTAATAGAATACTATTCAGCCATAAAAAATAAAAACCAGTGAAATCTTGCCATTTGTGGCAATATGGATGGACCTTGAGGGCATTATGCTAAGTAAAGCAAGACAGATGGAGAAAGACAAATACCATATGCTCTCACTTCTATGGGGACTCTAAACAACAAAACAAAAGCCCAAGCTCATAGATAGAAAACAGACTGGCGATTTCCAGAAGCGGAGAATGGGTGTGGGTGAAATGGATGAAGAGATTCAGAAAGCACAAACTTTCGGTTATAAAAATGAGTCATGAGGATGTGATGTACAACATAGTGACTATAGTTAAAAGTACTATATTTCTGGAACACTGAAAAAAATTTTAAAAAATAAATATAATTTAAAAAATAAAAAAATAAAAAAAGTATTTATGAAAAAAAATACTGTATTGTATATTTGAATGCTGCCAAGAGAGAAGATTGTAAAAGTTTTCACAACAAGAAAAACTCTTCTGTAACCATGTATGGTGACAGATGTTAACTAGACTTATTGAGGTGGTCATTTCACAATATATACAAATACTGGATCATTATGTTGTACCTCCGAGACTAATGAATGTATGTTAATTATAGCTCAATTAGAAAGTAACAAAGACAGATGCCTGGCTGGCTCAGTAGGAAGAGCATGTGACTCTTGATATTGGGGTGATGAGTTTGTGTCCCACATAAGGTGTAGAATTTATTTACTTAAATAGACAAATAAGTAAACTTTTAAATAAAAGTAATGAAAACATAAATACATGAATAAAATAAAATTTCCAGTAGCCGTATTTAAAAATGTTAAAACAGGTGAAATTAATTTTAATCTGTTTAACCCAATGCATCCAAAATATTCTCCTTTAAACATTTAATCAATATAAAAATTGAGATACATCACCTTTTCTTTTTCACTAAATCTTTGAAGTCGATGTGTATTTTACACTTGCAGCACAGTTCAATTCAGACCAGCTACAATTCAAGGGCTCACTAGTCCTATACAGTCAAGGGAGTACCATGTTGGATAAGTCTTAGCCTATTCACTTGGTTAGGCTAAAGGGTTTCTTTCATCAATACTGGTGTTCATTTATATGAGTTTTCATTATTTCTTTGGTTTATGTCAGATCATTGGTTGTCTTGTCTGAATGCTTCTTTCCCTCTTGACAGATTTCTCAGAGTCATGCACTTTCTACTGGCATGATGACTTTTAAAATTCTAGTTTGTATGAATTTCAGTGCAATTCATCTAGAAGGCTATAGTCAGCATTATCTTTGGGGTACATTATCTTTTTAGAAGATTTTCTTTGAGAGAGAGCTTGCAGGGGGAACAGAGGGGCAGAGGGAGAGGGAGAAGACTCTCTACTGATCAGGGAGCCCGATGTGGGACTCGATCCCAGGACCCTGGCATCAGGACCTGACCGAAGGCAGATGCTAAACCCACTGAACCACACAGATGTCACAGGTACAGTTATTTTTAAGTGTTTTTTTTTATTGTGATAAAATATACATGACATAAAATGTACCAGTGTAGCCATTTTCAACGTACAGTCCCCTGGCATTAAGTTCATTCACACTGTTGTGTGACCATCACCATTATCCATCTCCAGAAACCCAAACTGAAATGCTACCCCCATTACACAGTAACTCCTCCTCCTCCCTCCCCCAGCCCCTGAGAATCGCCATTCTACTCTCTGTCTCTATGAATCTGACAGCTCTACGAACGTCACAGAAGTGGAACCAGGCAGTATTTGGTCTACTGTGTTTGGTTTATCACACTCAGCCTGTCTTTTAAGTTTAATCCATGTTGTGGCACGTGTCAGAATTTCCTTCCATTTCATGGATGGATACTATTCCATTGTAGGAGTATACAATGCAATATTCACCCACTGATGGGCATTTGGGTGGTCCCCATCGTTTGGCTACTGCTCTGAACATAGGTGTACAAATATCTGTTCAAGTCCTTGCTTTGGGTCCTTTTGGGTTTAGACACAAGAGTGGAATTGCTGAATTGGATACAGTGATTTGGAAGACCTAACTCTTCAAATCTATAGTGAGAAATGGTGACTTGCGGCATCCTTACCAGCAGAGTCAGTGGACTTGAGGTACACTCAGGCCTCTCTCTAGAAGGACCTCTGTTCCCTAAACATTCCAACAGCTTCACGGTCACTGACTCATAGACAAAGAATCCCCTCAAGCTGCTTCAGTAGGTTTAGTATATTTTAAATTCTGAATGAGCCAAGTTCTCCCAGTGTGTGATTCAGTGAGTGCAAATTAGGCATTTAAGAAGGTATAGTCATACTTTTGGAAAAATAGTAAGGCCTTGCAACTGTGCCACTAATAGTATCAAAATGGCCTTAAAAATATGAACATAACTCTCATAAGTTCCACTGTGTGATGTTTAGATTGTGCTAAAAGGCAAATGTGTCTTTTCTGCAACCACCGTGTACAATAGTGCACTTGTAGAGAGAAAAAGAGGCTGAAGGTCTCTGAAAACGTAATGCTGGAGCTCTCAGAACGCTTTCTTCAGTGGGTGCTGCCATGAGAATTGGTGCAATTTGCATTGTGGACGCAATCCAAATTTAGAAACAAATAGGCCTGTAAAGACGGTGAGACCGGTTTCCTGACTGCTTGCAAAATCCGCTATCTGCATCTGCTCCCGCTTCCCTCCCGCTTTATGCCCCTCTGCTGCAGGGCAACGGCAGCACCAGCCAAACCTTGTTTTGCTGGCCTGTCGCGCACACATCAGGAGGATTTCACAGCTAGCCTCAGGTTTTCCCTTGAAGGAAATGGGTCGCTTTTTAAAGCTTTGGTGGCTGTTTACAACCTTCACTTGCACGGTGCAAAACATAAAGGGATCATCTCAGTTTTACCGTCTTGTTGAAGCAGTGAACGCTGATTTAAAACAGAAGACAAGCCAATGTAATCTCTGAGGTCAATTTATTTGGGTTGTTCTCTTAATCTGAACTAATTATGAGCTAAAACAATAAACTTGAAGGTGTAAAGGAGACTCTTTTCTTCTCTGCCAATGAATGCATTAGACAAATGTGCAAGACAGATGTGGTCCTGCCAAGATTTGCGGTCCATCTTCTCAGAGCTGGGCAGATTCTGCTTGTGGGCCCAACGGAGCTCAAACAGGCTTGCCCTGGACTGTAGCTGTGTGAGATTTTCATTTTTGGAAAATACTGTGAATAATTTCCTGAAGAAGAATATTTCTCTTTATGCCCTTTAGGCAGAGGACTGATGTTCCAAAGAAGGAATGAGAAATCCCCTATGAACATTGGAAAGCCCTCACTTTATTCTTTTTTTTAAAAAACAACTTGAGTTTTAATTAATATGCAAATGTGTACAATTTGATGAGTTTGGACATATGCAAACGCTCATGATACCGGCACCACGGTCAAGGTAATAAAACATACCCGACACCTTCCAAAGTTTCCTTGTGTCATGTTTGGGTGTGTGTGTGTGATTAGAACTCTTAACATGAGACCTACCCTCTTAACAAATTTGAATTATGTATTACACTATTGTTAACTATAAGTGACTTGTATAGCAGTTTCTAGATTTTATTCATGTAGTATAACTGAAATTTTATACCACTGACTATCTCCCCATTTCCTCCCAGCCCCATCACCTGGCAACTACTATTGGTTCTTCTGCTTCGGTGAGTTTGACTGTTTTAGAATAGTCATGGAAAAACGTCACTGTGTCCTTCTATGCCTGGCTTATTTCACTTAGCATAATGTCCTCCGGGAAAAAAAACTTTCTTAATAATAACCTTCTAAATAAATATTCTTAGATTATCCAAGGTAGTCCTGGTCCTTCTGCTCAGATATTAGGGAAACTGACATAAATGTCTTTGATTTCCCTTCCCTTCCCTTAAAGAATACTTTAGTATTCTAATTTCAACTCATCTCCCCAGTCTTCTCTCCCACTATTCTCTTTCAAATATATTCTATATGTACTCTGGTCCAAAAAAAATTCACATATGTTGATTCAGATGTGCAAAAATTTATGTAACTTCCTTTGATTTTTACATATTTTTCTACTGATGGTTGAAAAACTTAACTCTGCCAGTTGAAAGGGTCCAGCCTCTCCTGATTTAGAATAGCTGCTCCATCTTTCAGGCTTTGCCCCCTTGTGCTCCCTGACTTTCTCCCTCCCTCATTGGTACCTTGTAGGCAGGGGACTTCTGGGAGGCAGCAGGTCAGGAGCCTTGAGGTAATGTATGTTGCTCTATTTGTCTCATCACCAGACTGCCTCCCTGCACACTGCAGGGAGCTGGGGCCATCACAGTCACTGTGCATCTTGTTTTGGTGGCCGCTGACATGTGGCTGGGATTTGGGGTGCTGTGCTGACAACTGTGCTAATGCCTGGATCTCAGAGCTTCTCTTGAGGACGCCTGGTCTCTTGTGGCATCCCTGTTACTCCACTGCTAGACCTTCCCAGAGGCCTGGGATGTGCTGGAGACTTTACCAGCACCACAGAGCTGGGAAGGGATTCTTGCGAGGCTGCCCTAACATCCCCCCGCCCCCCACAGACAGATGTGCTGGGGCATCTTCCTAATGTGCTTTGCTGACACTGGAAATTCTCTAAGACAGGCTATCTCTAATATTTTTTGTTTCCTTCAAAATCCCAAGTGGGCCAAGAGTTCACAGACAACCTCTTCTCCTTCTCTTCCTTGCATTTTCAAGCATCTCCTCCCAAAGTAGAGGGGCTTTATTCTCCATAGTAGGGCGGGCCCTTTTTCTAATGATATTCTTCATCTTTTTCTGAGGCCACCTCTCCAAACATTTTTTCTTTAGATAAAAACTCTGCTCCAAGAAGTTTGAGAAGACATGCTTCTACTGCTTGAAAGTCTATTTTTTTTTCTCTTGATTATTCATTCGGTTATTTATTTATACAAATAAAACTGCATAGCTCAATGAATGTTCTCATAGCAAACACATTCATATAAGATCAAGACCACACAGATCAATGAATGGGCATCACCAGCACCTCAGAAGCCCCTTTCAGACCTCGTCTCAGTCACTGCACAAAAGCCACTACTCTTTTGACTTTCTAGCACTGCAGAGTATTTGAAAGTCTAATTTTTTTTGAGACTATTATTTATCTACAGACTTTATTTTGAAAATCTAGTCTGAAACCCAAAGCTAAGCAAAGACTTTGTTCTGGATAATGTTCAGTATCCCTTTCCCTGTAAAAAATTATCTTCAGCTTCTTCATTTAATGGAGGGAAGGCTTCAGGGTTTTCAAAACAACCAACTGACCAAACAAACAAATTAAAAAAAAAAAAACCCAACTCTGGAAATAATAGGGAGGAAAAACACATCATATGGTATTTCAAACAACTGGCCACTGTAGTCAGCCAAACTAAACTGCTTTTCTTCCCCCAATATGCGGGACTGTCCTGCCTCTGCCTCTTGCCTGCATTGTTCCCTTTACCTCAAATACATCCAGGAATTCAGTTTTAACTTCACACTTGTTTTGTTGTCACCTGGCTTTTGGTTGATGAGCAGATTTTTTGTTGTCACCTGGTTGATGAGCAGATTTCTCTTTTGATTCCAGATGTATTAAAAGAAAAATTAGCAATGAACCAATGAAAATGACTTTATATCCATGCCAGAGCTGCATTAGTGTGCCATACAATTTTTTGGCAGCTACTTGACACTTTTGAAACAAATGATGCAACATTATGTATGGTAGACACAAACTATGTATAACCTCATGGCTCTTGGTGGCTGAAAGTTCTCTGGTTCGTGGGGATGATCCTATGCACTAATTAGATGAAATTGACTTGATCTGACATAGAGCAAAAACAAAAACAAAGACAAAACCCATTCAATATTTCCAAGAATTCTTGGGTGCGACATATCTTTCCAAATTACTGCATGATTCTCGTCACTGCTTGGTTCCTCTGGATGTTCAGCTCACCCAAGTCTCGCTTCTGACAACTACACCCCTTTCCTTCCTCCCTTCATACGCTTGTGATCACAGATATGAAATACAACCCGTTTTCTTTGATTCTGAAAAATACTACTCATCCAAGACAAACATGAGTAGGAGTCATTTGCGGAAGATTCTGGGGTTAAGGCAGGACTAAAGAAAGCTTACTCTGTAATACCAACCTCAGCTCTGCTTCCCAGACATTCTCACTGTCAACTTCTCACTGACATCGCCTGCCCTGTTGGGCTCTTTCTTCCTCCCCACCGATTTTCCTTTCTCATAGCTTCTCCCCATTCCCAGAACCTCCTCGCATGATGCTATCCTCAGAGA
This sequence comes from Neogale vison, assembly GCF_020171115.1. Taxonomy (NCBI): domain Eukaryota; kingdom Metazoa; phylum Chordata; class Mammalia; order Carnivora; family Mustelidae; genus Neogale; species Neogale vison. The sequence continues at coordinate 135,792,115 of NC_058102.1, read as the reverse complement.
TTTAGGTATTTCCATATCGATTAGCTTTTGTTGTTTAACAAACCATTCTGAACAATCATTTATTTAGCTAGTGATTCTCCTGGTCAGCAATTTGGGCTGGACTCGGCTGGGTACCCTCATGCCTCTACTGTCAAAAGGAGGTTAGCTCTGCTTTTTAGTAGTTGGGCTCTCTCATGTGTAGGGCCTCAGTGGGACAAATGGGCTGATTTGAATCTGTCATGCAGTCTCTCATCCTCCAGTAAGCTAGCTAGTGTTTGTGCACATGGAGGTTGGGCTGAGTTCTAAGAGCACAAGCACACGTACACAAGGCTCCTTGAACCCTAGAATAACTAGTACACCATCTCTTCTGCTGCAAAGCAAGTCTTCACTTCACAGAGTGAGCAACAAAGTCACATTGCAAAGAGGTAAGCATATGGTGGGCAAGGGATGGAGTAGGGATTAATTACAGCTATTTTAGCAGATAATTTATAATTCCTTGTTTCTCTTATATAGAGCCATTTAATTCTCTGTGCCTCAGTCTGAACCCATCAGTACAAATCCTAAGGACTATCTTTCTACAATCAATGTGATCCTTAAATTGTTTTTAGTAAAACGATATTTCTCTCCCCTCAGGAGAATTCTGCTTAAACAGCTGGGTTTCCCCCCCTCCCCAGGAACACAGAGAAATAATGTCAGTGTGTGAGTGTGTGTGTATGGGTGGGGGGTAGGAGGAAGATGTATATAAAATAGAAGTCATTGCTTTGGCTCTTGGGATTATGGTAATTAATTTTTATTTTTCAAAATGTGTTGCTAGAGTGAATTTAAGATAAGCAAACAATATAAACATTTATTTACAACTGCTCTATTTTATCCGTCACAAGATATGAGGACAGGAATCCTAATATCCCAGTATGGTGATCAGACAGGTTTCTAACTTCCCTGATATTTGCTGTAGAAAATGGATCAACCACAAATTGCAAAATAGATTTAAAATACACTAGAGATAAATACTTGTTAAAAAATGAATCATAAGGCAAATCCTTTTTAATTCAATTTTCAATAATGGCAGGGTTAATAAAGACCTAAGAGAATTGAAACCTCTGTGAAAGTAATAAAAAAAAAATTTCTTTCCTAAGGAAAAGGAAAGAAGCTGATGAGGGAAAAATAATCAGTTCTGGGAAAGCAAATTTCAACAAGTGTAGGGCACAGATGAGAGAAAAAAAAAAAAAAAAGACCTGATGAGAAGAAAGATGAGAAGAAAGGAGTCCAGAAGAGCTGGATGGTCTTTAAACAAACACTTTTGGCAGGTGAACAAACTATATGGGAAGTGCAGGACAGCGAACAGCTTGCCAAATTGGCGAAGCAGAACTGTACAAAGTTCTGAAAGGCAATTTAGAGAACCAAGGAAAGATGTCCAGCCAGATCACCAAGGATGAACAAAAAGAAGGAGCACAAATGGGTAGGGGACCACATCAAAAGTGAGAAAGATAATACAATGTAGGGTAGACACAAAAGACATCAGGAAGCAGTTAATCAGCTGCAATAATAAAAACCAAGTTATTATTGACTATGTTACCATGTGGCTAAATAACCAGTTCTGGATTTCATATATTTCTCTGCAAGCCTGTTGCCTGGCACCACAGTCAGCACTGACTAAGGTGCATTAAGTTGTGGAGCAGAAACCCTAACTCAAAATGGCATTTAAAATAAAGGGAATTTATTGGGCCATGTAACCAAAAGTCTAAAGGTAGAATGATCTTCACGTAAACTTTCATCTGGGTTTGAATTTTATTGTCTGAAATTATGTTGGCTGTCCCTCTCCTGTATGTTGGCTTTATTGTCATCAGGTTTCCCTCATGGCTACAAAACAGCTGCAGCCGTTCTGAAGGTCATATCCTCATACCACTCCATTCAGAAGAGTTTCACTTCCTCACCCACTGAGTAGACTGTCTGGGCTTCCCGCTGATGGAACTGGCTCAGGTAATGACAACAGAGATTGCCTTAGACCCAGCTGTATCCGTCCCTGAGGAGCTATGTAAGGAGATGGTTTTATGCTGATTTCCTCGGGTCCTATGGAGACTACAACATGGAGGCTCCATTGCACCAACCCCACGTAGTGGGGAAGAGTGCAGTGGAAGGAGCCAGTAAGACCTGCCCTCGGGTAGTGCAGGTGACAGGAGGGTAGCCAGGATAGATTGTCCTTTACTGGGCTGTTCTAGTTTGGGTGACTAAGTAGATAAATAGTAAGAAACAAGGCTATAATGTAACAACCATGGCAAGTTAGAGAACACAGGGGGTAAACTTCAGCCTGGATCTTTCCCACTTCTGCCTTAAAGAAGAGCAACAGTTCCGTATATTAGAAAGTATAATAGGTATTACACAGTCTTCTACTCTTCTCAGTTATTGTACCACTAAACGTGGAGGTGTGTGAACACCCACCTCACAATGGGTCTTTGGGAGGGTCAAATGTTCTTGTGCTTCCAGCTCAGTTAAAAATAAAACTGAAAACATTTCAATGCAAATAGTTGTCTTGTAGGCAGTTATTATCTCACTAAATTCTATTTTCATTTCAGTGAAATGTAATTGGTGAGAATAAATGTGTGGTGCATTTTTTCTTATATTAACAGTAACTTTGGTTCTATAAAAAACATAACTTCAGTTTTTTCCTATAATTACTAGTCTTGATATCTTTGAGATTACTAGGGAAAAAAATTTATTTCTTAAGGAAAATTTTTAGGGGCGCCTGGGTGGCTCAGTGGGTTAAAGCCTCTGCCTTTGGCTCAGGTCATGATCCCAGGGTCCTGGGATTGAGCCCCATGTCGGGCTCTCAGCTCAGCAGGGACCCTGCTTCCCCCTTCTCTCTATGCCTCTCTGTCTACTTGTGATCTCTGTCTGTCAAATAAATAAATAAAATCTTTAAAAAAAAAAAAAAGGAAAATGTTTAGAGTACGCCTCTAAAGATCATCGGCAAATAAGAATGATCACACTGAAGTTGTAGGATAACATGAGGATTAAGGAGCTGACATATGAGAAGTAAGTACAACAGTGCCTGGCATATTAATGTAATATCATTGTATAATATAATTTATTAATATCATTTAGTAATACACAATGTCATTATAATATACAATAGTACAGTCATTATTACCCCATTTTACCTATGTTTACTCAAGTCTTTACTCCGTCCATAGTCTAGACCTAGAAGGATCAGTATTATTTTTTTAGCCCATTTTACAGAGGAAACTGAGGCATAGATAATAAATAGGGCTATTGGTTTTCTGAGGTATTGACATGGCAGGATTTTCCTGGTAAGTTATAGAGTAAGATTCACACCTTAAAAATAATTTCAGACTGGAACACTTGGGTGGCTCAGTCAGTCAAGCATTGGGCTGGTGATCGCAACTAAGGTCATGATCTTATGGGTCATGAGATTGAGCCCTGCGTTGGACTTCTGGGCTCAGCAGGGATTCTGCTCCGGATTCTCTCCCTCTGCCCTTCCCCCACTCACTATTGTTTCTCTCTCTCTCTCTCTCAAAGAAATCTTGAAAAAAAACTTCAGATTTACTACTCTTTTATTTTCCTTGAATTCTCTTTTTCTACCCTACTTATTCGGTTGAAACATAGCAAATATATGAATGAGAGATTCTCTCTCCTAGTCATTTATGGGCAAAGCTACCCTATAGGGCTTTTATTTTCTAACTCTTCTATCTTCCAGCCTCTTTTTTAAAAAGATTTTATTTATTTATTTGGCAGAGAGAGAGAGCGCGAGAGCAGGAACACAAGCAGGGGGAGTGGGAGAAAGAGAAGCAGGCTTCGTGTGGAGCAGGGAGCCTTACGTGGGGCTCGATCCCAGGACCCTGGGATCATAACCCCAGCTGAAGGCAGTTGCTTAACAACTGAGTCATCCAGGAGCCCCTGTTTTCCAGCCTCTTTTGTTTTTAGTATATAGATTATATAATCTTACAGTTAAGCTTAAATATTTAACCTTACAATTAGACTCAAAAACCTGACATTTAGTAAGTAGTCACTAATATTTATTGAAGGAAGGAATGAATGAAACACAACACTAAAGAAAAAAAAACTTATAGTAAATGTAGAAATGCTAATTCTTACACCACCACTCAGGCAAATGATAGAACCAAAGGAATATAAAAATAGAAGAAAGCCTGAACTAGTTGTGGAAACTAGGAATGCCATATATATATATATATATATATATATATATATATATGGAATGAGATATATATATCTATCTATATATATATGGCATTTACATACCAGGAATGTAACATTTTTTTCAGGTGAATATCAATATTACCACTTCAATTACTTATAAACATCTTATTATGTGTATACATAATGATTTATTTCATTCTTTCTACCATTTAAATGTATCAATTTTTGCTTTTACAAAACTAGTGTTGAACACAAGAATTTTCCTTATTTTTAAAGACCCCTGCTTGCAGAATGAAAAACTAATTGTAGTTTTCAAAAATTATCAAGAAAAAAGTAAATAAAACCTAATACATACGACAAAAGATTAAAAAGCAAAAGAAATTGCAAAGAAATTGAAAACAACATAGAAAGTTACACATAAAAATTAAAAGGATAAGAGCACCTGGGAGGCTCAGTCAGTTAAGCATCTGTCTTTGGCTCAGGTCATGATCCTAGAGTCCTGGAATCGAGCCCTGCACTGGGCTCCCTGCTCAGCAGGAAGCCTGCTTCTCCCTCTCCCATTCCCCTTGCTTGTGCTCTCTCTTTCTCTCTCTCTGTCAAATAATCTTTTTAGATTTTATTTATTTATTTGACAGACAGAGATCACAAGTAGGCAGAGAGAGGAAAGCAGGCTCCCTGCTGAACAGAAAGCCCGATGCGGGGCTTGATTCCAGGACCCTGAGATCGTGACCTGAGCTGAAAACAGAGGCTGTAACCCACTGAGCCACCCAGGTGCCCCAATAAATAAAATCTTTTGAAAAAATTAAAAGGATATACAAAAAGAAATTAGGCAAATGACTGCAAGAAGGACCTGGGTGCTTTCTGCCTCTCAGGTCTGACATCCCCGTGTTGGTTTATAGGCTTGTAACTATATGATCGCAGCATTTCTGGGTGTCATACCAGAAACAGCTACATCCAGGTGGAAATAAGAGACCATGGCTCTTGTTCAGAAGAAAGACACTTTCCCAAAGGCTCCCTGCCTACCCACACGCTTCATTTTGGCCAGCGTTGGATCTCATGCCCAATAATCAATCAACTGGAAAACACAATGGACTCACCCTTAAGCCAGTCAGACCTTCACCCGAGACACTCAGCTGTGTGAGAAAGAGGTGTACCTGAACAAGATGGACGCCCCCAGTAAAGAGATGCTGGCTGAGCAACCGGTGATGATCACGACACCAGATAAATATGAACCAAAGAAAAGCTCATACGGACTGAAGAGATTTATGCACAAAACAGCATTATTAAGGATCAAGAGCTACAGAGTGATAAATTTACCAGGAAGACACAATTATTCTGATTCAGTATCCACCTGAAAACATAACCTCAATATATATGCAGCAAAAAAACAAGCAGAAAAACAAGGCGAAGCAGGCAATGAGATGAATGGATCATAGTGGAAAGTCATATAGATCTAGCGGAAAAGGGTTAACACGCCTTTCTCAGAGACAGATTGAGTAGATAAAAATTAAGTAGAAATCCAGAAAATCTGACAATGGAATTATTAAGCTTGGCATAACTGATACATACATGTGTATATACATTGCATATGTATGTAGTCCTGCAAATAAATATGGTATATACATATAAATTTCAAGCACACATTGAACATTTTCAAAAATGTATCAACCCTTGACCACAAAGCACAACTCAACAAAAAACAATGCACTCAAATTACAGATGCAATCAATAGCTAAAGAGAGCCAAGACATCGATAAACCCAGAAATTTTAAAACCCACTTCTAAATAGTTCATGGGTTAAAAAGAAATCATATTGAAAATTACCAAATAGAACTGATTGGCAATGTAACCCGGCATATTAAAAACACACAGGATTATTTTCAGGGAAAATTCTTTCTGAGCAAACTGGAGCTAATCTTTTTCCTACAGCATATTTCCATCCAAAATGCTGACAGTGATAGAAAAATTTAGAAAAACATCTTACTTCTTCCATATACATTGGAAAGACTTCCCTTTGTTCTTTTCTTCCCTGAGTGTTTTCATGAAGCCTCAACCGGAGTCCATATGCTGTTCATTTTCTCTTTATTAAGCATTTTTGTGGCAATTTTATACAATGGCCAATCCAGTAATGGCCAGCCTTTCTGCACTGCCACCCCACAGAAAAATGTTTTCCTAATTCTATCCAGCGGCTATCAAAAGAGTGTCCTACTCCTCTCTTGTCCCCTTCACAAAGAAATTGAAATTGTCTTATCTCTTTGTGGACTCTGCACATTGGTAACCTCCTCTTCCTAGAACCCCTGAACATGAATTTAAAACACTATAGACAGGAGAGACATTAGTTCAAAGCCATGCAACATTTTCCCTTCTAACAGTAACTCAAAAGAATTACATGATCAAGCTGATACCAGGAAGGAGGGAGAAAGAAATCAGCACTTCTGTATGTGCATTCTACACAGAGAGAGTGTGCAAAGACGGTTTCACTTGACTTGTCAAATGGGTATGATAATAAACCCAAATAAGGAAGATGAATAGAATGATTTCAGCTTCCAGGTATATTATAAAAATAATACATTACTATTTTACTTAAAATGGACTTGTTCTCATGGGAATCTAAAAATGCACAAATATTTTTACGGAACATCTGTATGGTAAAGAGTGATTTTGCACATGGCTGCATTAAGGAAAACCCATTTTAGTTTCCTTTAACTTCAGTCTAAGATCACCAGTGTTGGCACTCTTACCCGAACAAAGGATAGACTTCCTTAAGCATGTTTCATGATAATAGCTTTCATTTTATTTTGGTTGGCTAGATGTATATTGCCTCTCCAAGTCCTCAATTATATAACCTGGAATTTCCACATTGTTTTTGACAGAGAAGTAGAACAAAAATAAGTTATGCAGACAAAATTTGAAACACATGATATGGAATTGAAAGGACTTAGTGATGAAAAAGTTGTCTGAGTTAGTGGTAATCAAATCTTGAAATAGATTTCTTCTTAAACAAGCAAACAGTTCAAAGCCTTTGGCTTTGCATGACTGTTTTTTCAAACCTGAAAAGATTATATTGCTCCGTTTCTCAACTATAGTATATTTACAGCTGGACTTCGAAACTGATGCAGTAAACATCAAACTCTTATTCCAGTCTTGTGTTTTACTCTCCATTAAGCAGCCGCTGCAAGGCTCTGGCTTCAGTATCACAGAGAGCAAGCACGACTTTGTACGACTGAGGCAAAAAATAACAAGGTTTTGAAAACATGGGCTGTTGCAACAGATACTCCGCTTTTGTCATTCCAAAAGAATTAAGCTGTTTTAATCTTTTAGTAGTATAGAGCCAGGTTGTGTTAAACTCTTATTTAGCATCTATTATCCAATACCTTATAGGCTCTTAATCTATTTTGGGGTTGGGATGCTTGTGTGCACCTGATGAAAACTACGGATCTGAATCCTCCAAAATTTTGAACTTCATTTCAGCGAGTGAACTCATAGACTCATAAATTCATTCATGGACCCCAGTTAAGAATCTTAACCCTAAGGAATCTGGAAATGTAGGCTCTGGAGAAAAGAAGTCATTTTTCTTTAGCTTTTAGAACACAAGTTCTTCTTATTGGACACTGGATAGACATAGGGACCATCCATTTTAGGTAATTTTTTTTAAGCATTCATGAGACTATTAAAGAGAAAATATGTAATTGTTGGAAAGATTTTAACATTTGCCATCTTTTCACCAAAAATCTTCATCAACCTCAAAAATGGATAGCTAAAGTGTTAGATTAGGTTCCAAGTTCAAATGGTTTTATTTTTCATTCTTTATTATACCAGATAAGAAAATTCTAACTCACGATTTATAGGTCATCAGAACTGGCAGAAAGTATTTTATGGCTCTGACAAATAGTCCTGGGTATTTGGATTGAAAATATGGAGAAACTTCCAATTGAGGACAACTTTCAGCATTCTGTCAAAGACTAAATCAAGGAACATACCACACTCAAGAGCTGGACAGTTGTATGCTTCGAGTTGGAAGTTAGAGGCAAATGGTTTCCATTCTTTGGTTCCATTTGACTCTGGAAAGCATTCCCACTTCTGTTACAGCATATGTATGTGGTTTTATAATGCGCCCAATATGATGTCATTATTTTTTTTCCTCTGAAGATGGAAAAAAATTGAGTATTTGATGTTTGAAAAGAGTTATATACACCATGATAGAGCTGTTTGCACCAGAGTTTGATTTTCTTAAGAAATTCTCTTTTCTTCTCTTGAACATTAAAAAATTAAGTTGTTTTTGGCTCTGAAGCAATAGGATCCAGCCATTAACAAAACTCACTCGACTGCAATATAAGCTACTTTGGCAAACCTCTTAAAATCATGGAAACATTCTTTATTGGCATTTTTAAAGAAAACTTGAAATATATAATATTTTTTACTGAAGTTGACGGCCTTCCTCTCACTTTCAATGTGTGACAAAACTGAGTATCATACACATTCATTGTTCACTGAGCACACTGAGCACAACTCATTAACAGCGGTTCTAATCTGGTTATATTTCAATTTTCCACTATTACCCCCATACTTAATCAAGAATAGAAAACATTTTCATGGCCACTATGTCAGATAGGACATAGGTACTGCTGTAGGTTAAATCAAATACAGAGTTTAGAACAAAAGAGAAGCTTATTTTTCTCCATCACACAAGGATACCAAGGGTCTGTCCCATAAAATTAGCGATTGGCTATGTTCCTTCTCTTTTGGCATAGTGCTATTCTGGAGTGTTGCCCCTGTCTACACAATCTAAGAGAGCTCACTAGATCCATAATTAGCAATGGCAAGGAATAAAAGGGAAGGGCAGGGTACAAACCTTAAAAGCTGCCCATATCACTCTACATGTATCATACCCAATTGCTTGTAGTCTATGGCCACACTTGGCGGCAAGATAGGCCAGAAAATGTTGCCTTTATCCTGGGTGGCCATGTGTACAGCTAAAATAATCCAATACCATATAAAGGGGAGAGGGGATGGACATTGAGTATAAATTGTAATCTCTGTCAAGAGTCACTACCTGGTGAATCAAGCATTATGGATTTGACTTTCAGTTGAAATCTTTTATTCTCATGAACCACTTTTCTTACTTACAGAAATTGAACTCCATCAGATTAACTCAACTTTTCCATAACCCAACTTTTTTCCTGGTCTTCATGATGGGAGCTTTCACAATTGTTAACTAAACTTAAAAAAAAAAAAAAATTAAGGGTTTTCAATGATAAATGGAATTTCTTCAAAAAAAATGAATACTTTCTCCTAATCCTTTCATGGCACATATTCCTTTTTTCCTTTTAATTTTTTAAATTAATGTATAATATATTATTTGTTTCAGGGGTACAGGTCTGTGATTCAGCAGTCTTAACACAATTCACAGAGCTCACCATAGCATACCCTCTCCAATGTCCATCACACAGCCATCCCATTCCTCCCACCCCCTTCCACTCCAGCAACCCTCAGTTTGTTTCCTGAGATTAAGAGTCTCTTATAGTTTGTCTCCTTCTCTGGTTTCATCTTATTTCATTTTTCCCTCCTTTCCCCTATGATCCTGTCTTGTTTCTCAAATTTCTCATATCAGTGAGATAATATGATAATTATCTTTCTCTAATTATTATTTTGCTTAGCATAATACCCTCTAGTTCCATCCACATTGTTGCAAGTGGCAAGATTTTGTGGTTTTTTTTGATGGCTGCTTAATATTCCATTGTATATAAGTGCCAAAACGTCTTTATCCATTCATCTGTTATGGACATCTAGGTTCTTTCCATAGTTTGACTATTGTGGATATTGTTGCTATAAACATTGGGGTACATGGGCCCCTTCAGATCACGACATTTTTATCTTTGTGGTAAATATCCTGGGCCCTAGGTTAGCTCTATTTCAACTTTTTGAGGAACCTCCATACTGTTTTCCAGAGTGGCTGCACCAGCTTGCATTCCCTCCAACTGCGTAGCAAGGTTCCCCTTTCTCCGCATCCTTGCCAAGACCTTCATTTCCTGACTTCTTAATTTTAGCCATTCTGACTAGTGTGAGGTGGTATCTCACTGTGGTTTTGATTTGTATTTCCCTGATGCCAAGTGATGTTGAGCACTTTGTCATGTGTCTGTTGGCCATCTGGATGTCTTCTTTGCAGGAAGTCCGTTCAAGTCTTCTGCCCATTCCCTGATTGGGTTATTTGTTCTTTGGGTATTGACCTTGATAAGTTCTTTACAGATTTTGAATATTAGCCCTTTATCTGATAGGTCATTGGTAAATATCTTCTCTCATTCTGTCAGTTGTCTTTTGGTTGTGTTGACTATTTCCTTTGTTGTGCAAAAGCTTTTGATCTTGATGAAGTCCCAATAGTTCATTTTTTTTCCCTTGCTTCACTTGTCTTTGGGGATGTTTCTAGGAAGAAGTTGCTGTGGCTGAGGTCGAAGAGGTTGTCACAGCACATATTCTTTAAACAGATTACTATTAAGCATGTAAGTAATTTAATTTACTTGTATAGCAAACTATCTGCAGGCACACATATACAATTAGGGAGTTTTCTTTCAGTCCAACTCAAATTGGGTATTCATTGGTTCTGGTAGCAAAGACTTCAAAAAGGATGATGCTGGCTTTCAGCACAAATTGTCTAGAGTCCACACTTGGGGAATAGACATAGAGATATGTGTCAGTTAGAGGGTTTTTTGGCTTTTGGTTTTTGTTTTTTTGTATTGCAAACAATAGAAACTGACTCTGGCTGGCTTCAAGGGAAGAAAAAGGAATGTATCACAATGAAATGGGAGTTGCTCATAGAAAAGAAGAGAAAGCAAAGGATAGGGTCTCATGAAGGACAGAAGTCAGGTCAGGGCAGCCCTGGGTCTTAATGGAAAGACCCTCCAACACACCCTGTCATAGTGAGCCAGCTCGTGCCATGTTCTGGCCTTGGTCACTGTGCTCTGGATTCAAACTGTGGGACAAGATTCTGAAGCTTTTTGTTATAGGCTTAATTGTGCCCCTGCCCCCAAATTCATAGGTTGAAGTCCTAACCCCCAATATTTCAGAATATGACTGTAGTCATTGGAAGTTCTGAGAAAATATATAATGGCTTAAATATCATACAGAGCTGCCCAACAGTATAAAATAGAATTAACTACCTTATAATAGTAATTAAAACAACTATTATCATTATTATCATTATTATAGGCAATGTTTATTGAGTACTGCCATGTGCCAAGAACTGTAAGGGACACTTTTCTGCATCATGTTATTTAATGCACCCAAAAACTTCTTGAGCAAGTGACCATTACCATCCCCATTTTTTAAATGATGAAACTAAAATTACTAAGTGATAAAACCAGATATTGAGTCCAGGCCTATCTGAATTTATTCTTATTCTAGCAAGCAATGCCACCATTAAAATTATTCAAACAGCAGCTCAACCTGCTATGGGGGCAGAAACCAGAATTGCCATTTTCCAAGCCTAAAATCTTTGTTGAAGTTCTTCATTTCTAGAGACACTATACTTTCCTTTTCCAGCTCTGGTTAGTAACTTCTTAGGGGAAGTAGACTAAGGGCTCAAGGAGCAATTGTTAATGAAAGGCTTTGGAAAGTTAAGAGATTCTTGAACTGTGTGCTCTACTGAATAAGACAGGCAGAAATTGTTCAATCAAAACACATGCTGACAGCAGAAAAAGACATTAAGGAATCGATCCCATTCATAGTTGCACCAAAAACCATAAGATACCTAGGAATAAACCTAACAGAGGTGAGAGAAAGACCTTTACCCTGAAAACTATAAAACACTGATGAAAGAAATTTAAGATAATGCAAAGAAATTGAAAGACATTCCACATTCATGGGTTGGAAGAACAAATATCCTAGCCATAGCAATCTATACATTTAAAGTAATCTCTATCAAATACCAACAGCATTTTTCACGGAGCTAGAATAAACAGTCCTAAAATGTGTATGGAACCCTAAAGGACCCTTGAATACAAAAACAAAACAAAACAAAACCTTGAAAAAGAAAAGCAAAGCTTGACAATTCCAAGCCTCAAGTTATATTACAAAGCCGTAGTGATCAAGCCAGAATGTGACTGGCACAAAAACAGACACATCGGTCAATGGAACAAAACAGAAAACTCAGAAATGAACCCACAACTCTATGGTCAGTTAATCCTTGACAAAGCAGGAAAAAAATATCCAGTGGGAAAAAGTCTTTTCAACAAACAGTGTTGGGAAAACTGGACAGCAATATGCAGAAGAATGAACCTTCTTACGCCACACACAAAAATAAATTCAAAATGGATTAAAGACCTAAGCATGAGATAGGAAATCATCAAAAATCCTAGTGGAGAACACAGGTGGTAACATCTTTCACAGCGGCCATAACAACTTATTTCTAGTTATGTCTCCTGAGGCAAGAGAAACAAAAGCAAAAATAAACTATTGGGACATCATCAAAATAAAAATCTTCTACACACTGAAGGAAATAATCAACCAAACTAAAAGGCAGCCTAGAGAATGGGAGAAAATATTTGCAAATGACCTATCTGACAAAGGTTTAGTATCCAAAATATATAAAGAAGTTATAAAACTGAACATCCCCCAAAATGGAATATTACTCAGCCTTAAAAAATAATGAAACCTTTCCCTTTCTTAGTGATATTAGTGGAGCTAGAGAGTATTATGCTAAGTGAAATAAGTCAGTCAGAGAAAGACATACGCCATATGATTTCACTCCTTGGTGGAAAAAATGAGAGAGAGAGAGAGAGGTCAAGCAAGAAACAGACTCTTCACTACAGAGAACACACTGATGGATTGGGGATGGGGGGGTGAGTGAAACAGGTAATGGGCATTAAGGAGGGCACTTGAGATGCGCACCAGGTGATGTGTGGAATTGTGGAATCACTATATTCTCTACCTGACTCTAGTATTACACTGTATGGTAACTACCTGGAATTTTTTTTTAAAAACCTTACATGCCAACAATGTTCACAAGATAGTGAGCTTGCTCCTATGCTGGAAGCAGAGGCCTTCCAGTCAGTGTCCATATGTTTCATGTTTTACACCCATTTTGCTCTGCACCTCGTCACCATAGGATTGGCCGAGCACTACCTTTTTTTAAGGAGCCCACTTTTTGAGGTCAGACTGAGATGTTTAACATTATCTCCCATATAATGTAATCATTCCTCTTAGGCTAATATCTGCCAGCCTGGGCTACACGTTAGAAAACCCAGAGAGCTGTTAAACAACATATAAACCTGGGCCTCATTCCCAGAAATGGCAATGCAGTTGGTCTGGGATCAGCCTGAGCATGGGCATGTTTGGAACTCTCTCTACCCCACGCTTCTGATGCAGCCAGGGCTGAGAACCACTGCCTTGTAACTGTATCGTCGAACTGCACTGCAAACTAACAATGAAACTCCACGTTTCTTAAAGACGCCTACCTGAATTGATTCAAGTCAGAAAAGCACCACCCCCTGTCTCTGGCTTTTAACCTTTTTACCCTAAAAAAAAGTTCCAGTGGTATTATTCAATCCATCTTGTCAAACAATTTAAGTATCAAACTTTTTCTTATTCACTATCAACAGCACAGGAGATTCCTGTCATACTTGCAAAATTTGGCTAATGATGTCCGTATCTTTTTGTTCTAGACCATTCTAACTTTATAGTCTGTTTAGTTTAAAAAAAAAAAAAGTTGTGTACATGAAGGGAAGTTGCTCAGAAACAGGACTTACTTAGTGTGTCCTTATCTATTGTGGCAATAACTTGCACAACAAACAGTCACCGACTGTCACTGACAGAGAATGTTGTGTTCACTGCTCATGCATCTGTGGGTGACTTGAGGACGGGCTTAGCAGTTGTGCTGATCTTCGCTGGCCCAGTTCAGAAAACTGGGGGTCAGCTGTCCAGTGCCTGATCCAGATGACTGGACATGACCAGGGTGACTCTGGCTCTGCCCACATTTCTCATATCCTCCAGCAGGATAACTCAAAGATATTTTCATGGTGATGTCCAAGGTGTCAAAGAACAAGCCACAGACACCCTTTTCAACACTTGGCTTGTGTCAGGTCAGCTGACATCCCATTAGCCAAAGCAAGTCAGCTGGCTGAGCCCGGGACACTGAGGCATGGGAGCAGTCACTCCACTCACTTGCAGTGGGATGGCCAAGGGTGTGAAGATAGGCAGGGGGACAGAACTAGGGCCATCACTGTAATTCCACAACTGTTGGAAATAACAGATTCCAATGAGATCAAGCCCTGAAACTGAGTACTGGAACTAAAGAAAGATGGTGAAATGATGCAATAAAATATTGGAAAAACAGAATTTTTAAGTAGAAATGGGAGACCAGTTGTGTAACCTTGTCAGCTTGCAATCTGCTAAATACCAGAGAATATGAAGAAAGGAACTGACTCCTGCTTGCTACTGTTTCTCTCCAAACTAAGAGATGGCTATTAGACTCTATGGAATATGGACAAATTATAATGTATTTAAGAAAACTTGAAAAAAAAAAGTCACTCTGAGTGTATTTCAAACCAAGCACTTAAACTGCATCAAAATATATCAATGAAGTCACTGAAATTATCAGGGAATAACTATGTTTGAGTCAACTGCTAAGAAATACATTAATTAGGTACAACAAGCCATAACCTTAAATCTCTTAATAACTTGAAAATCAATTTTGAGATGCTTTCCTATCAAATTTCTTATTATTTGTTTACCTGATTTTAAGCAATAAAACAGATGTTTGGCAAAACATTATTAAAACAGGGAGTCTGGAATCTTCCAACACCTTCAAACCACAGTTCCCTTGATTTTCTCAATTCCAATTAGGTGTTCCTTTAAATGATTTCATTTATATACAAATCCAAACAGAAGTGGTTCTTAGACCTTTTATGATCCCCAAATTTGGCCTGGCTCTTGATCTGAATAAGCAGAGTTTTTTAAACTTTACAAAAATGCCTTAACTGACTGAATGATATTTGGTGAAATGATCATATTATTTTGAAGATTTAGAATACAGAAGATGAACTTACATATAAATGCTTAAACCTCTTTCTCTTTGGATCAGAGCAATCACAGAAACAAAGGAGGGAATTAGTAGTAACCACCTCCACATAAGACACTGAAAAATAGAAATCTGTGCTAAAATTTTAAAATTTGGCATAGCTAAGATAATAAGAAATTATAAAGTGTGTATGGTTTTTTAATGTTTAGCTATCATTTTCCCACATTAAGGTGTACTTTTCTATAAATGTGTTTTAAATATATATGTATGTGTATATACATATATGGTATTGGAACACCAGTATATATTTTAGACAAAAACATTTTTGTACTTGAAGGAAATTTAGAGGGCAGCTTATTTAGCCTCAATTTACAGAACTGGAAAGTAATCCTCAAATAAGTTGAAGTGATTTGCCCAAAATCATGCAGCAATTTAACCATCATCATGATAATAACTATTACTTACGTAGTTTACAAAGCATTTTACATTCACGATGTCCATGAATTTTAATAACAATTTTATTGAAGTGTATAGTGTCGTTTTCATCTTTATTTTTTTTTGATGAGTTAACCAAGGCACAGAGAGATTAAATAATTTATCCAGCATCACAAAACTATATAAAGGGACACAACAATTCTACTATATCACTGTGCATTCTTAGAACACCAAAGTAGCACTGTTAGAAATGCAAGTTAAAACCACAGTGGGATGCCACTACATATCCATTAGAATCACAATGTCTGAACTCAAAAAACCTGACCATACCAAGTGCTGGTGATGGTGTGTAGGAAATGGAGCTCTCATACCCTGATGGTAGGATGGGACATGGTACAGACACTTGAGATAACAGTTTGGCCATTTTTTTGGAAGTTAAGCATTTGACTTTTCACTTCTAGGTATTTACCCTAAAGAAGAGAAAGCCTGTGTCCATGCAAAGTCTTGTTCATGAATGTTCATAGCAACCCTCTGGTAATGACCTCAAACTGGAAACACAACAATATAGATGACTTTCAAAATAGTTACACTGACTGAAAGAGCCAAACAAAAAAAAAGTATGTGATTTATGATTTAATTTCATAACTCTACAGAATTCAAAATAATCTTCAGTGACAAAAAAACCAGATGGGGGTGGGAGTGCCGGAAGGATCTGGAAAGAATACAAAGGCCAACAAGATGCTTAGAAGTAATGGAAATATTCTTTATCTTCATTGTGCTGATGGTTTTATGGGTAAATACATACGTCAAATTTAGCAAATTGTGCACTTTAAAAAATGCAGTATACTCTATGTTTCAGTATGTATGTCTACCTCGATAAAACTGTTGAGAACAAAAGAGACCGAGCTGAAAAGATTCTGAAAAATCTACTGAAGTATACCCAAACTTGCTAGATCACACTGATCCAACATGTATCTTTCTATTCTTTTCAGTGAAATGTAAACAGTAATCATCAAAAAGTACACAGATATACAAAATAAAGTAACAATAGCTTTGTCACACCTTTAGGCCTTTCAAGGCCATTGCAATTAATTTTATGCTGTTTCTAACTCACAGTGCTATAAATTCTAACAAGAAGAAGTTAGTTATGTGTTTTGTTGTTTGTTTTGCTTAAGTAAGAGCAAAAATCTAATCCGAGAGGCATACTTAATCCATGCTGCTGGGAGCGAAAGTGAGAATAATCTTCTGGGGACAAAATTTGGCATAGATGTTTCAAGGACCTTAAAAAACAACGTATTCTTTGGTCAGATAACTACTATCTGGCAGTTTAACTTAAGGAAATGATCTCAAAACAAAAAGATTTATGCAAAAATTTCTCTTCTGAGCATTATTTATAATAGCCAAAAAGGGAAACAAACTTAATGTCCAAATATAAGGGAATTTTGGAACAAATCATGTTCCATTCACTCCATGGACTATTAAATAGCAATTAAGGAAATAGTTTGTAACAGTTTTTGGAGAATCACCTGAAGAGTTTCTGAAAAAACAAAGCCAAATCACAAAATGTCCCTCCCCTTAAAACTAATAAAATGAGCAAAAATAGGCTACAAATAGAAGGAAAAAAGCAATGCTCAGAGAGAAAGCCAACTTCATATAATAATGCTTGAAAAGTGGCAGTCAGGGCAAGAAAGAGACCAGTAAATTATGTCATTTGGATGAGCTCCTAACTTTCCATTCTAGAACAGTGGGAAGTGAGAGGGAGGAAGAAGGTGAGTACATGAAATCCTAAATATTCCTGTGACTCCTACGCAGTTTGGGGAGAGGCTTATTTGGGACAGAGGGAAGCAGTATGGAAGAAGAAAAGCAGCAGATTCTTGTAGAAGGGAGAACACTTTTGCCCAAGCCTGTGTCTCGCCCATAACAAAAATGGTGACTCACCATTCCTGTTCTTTTTGACTAGAAGCATAGAGGGGTCTGCAGAGCAGTCCCTTGTGAGGCACAGACAAATAGCCCAGTGATAAACAAAGACTTTCTGGAACAGAAAGCAAAGGAGAGTGGCACCTAGGTGGCTCAGTTGGTTAAGCTCTGATTCTTGATTTCAGCTCAGGTCATGATCTCAGGGTTGTGAGATCGAGCCCCACATCAGGCTCTGTGCAGGGCATGGAGCCTGCTTAAGAGTCTCTCTCTCCCTCTCCCTCAGCCCCTACCCCCACTTTGTGTTTTCTCTCTCTCTCTCTCTCTAGTGCTCTCTTAAAAAAAAAAAAAAAGAAGAGAGGAAAAGGGAGGAATGGAAGGAAGGAAGGAGGAAGAAGGAAGGGAGTGAGGGAGGGAAAGAAAGAAAGAAATCAAAGGAGAAAGAAGGCAAATCCATTGTTTGAGTGAGACACGGGGCACGGAGGTCTAAGGAAAGTCCCACAACCCTTCCCTCCCATACCCCAAACCAAGACTGCCTGCATCAAAATCTGTGAGATGTTCCCCCTCTTAAAACCCCTGAGACGTAATAGCCAAAAAGTAGAAATAATCCAAATGTTTATTAACTGATCATGCAAAATGTGGCCTACCCATACAACAGAATAAAGAAACAACTTGAATACAGAAAATGTGGCATATAAATACAATGAAGTATTATTCTGCCTTAGCAAAGAGAAGAATCCTGTAATACGTGATAAAATGGATGAACCTTAAGGACATTATGCTAAGTTCAATAAGCCAGTCCCAGAAGGACAAATGTTGCATGACCCCCTTTCTATGAAGAATCTACCATAATGGAATTCATAGAAATGAGGAATAGAATGGTGGGTGCCAGGGGCTGGGGGAGGGGGAAATGGGAAGTTGCTAATCAATGTGTATAAATTTTCAATTGTGGAAGAAGAATGAGTTCTAGAGATCTGCTGTACAGCGTCATGCCTATCGACAACAAAGCCTATTGTACACCTAGAATTTTGTTAAGGCTGTAGCTCTCATAGTAAGTATTGTTATCATGATTTTTTAAAAAGTATATGGATAGGAGCACCCGGATGGGTGGCTCAGACAGTTAAGTGTCCAACTCTTGATTTTGGCTCAGGTCAGGATCTCGGGGTCATGAGATCAAACCCCAGGTGGGCTCCACATTGAGGGTAGCCCTGACTCAAGCCTCTGTCTCCCCCTTTCCTTCTGCTCCTTCTCAACTCTCTCTCTCTCATATACTACATTGATGAACCTTGAAAATACCGTACTAAAAGACAAGAGGTCACATACACTATGATGCCATGTATAGTCAATGTCCGGAATAGGCAAATCCATAGAAAGTAGACTGGCACTTCCCAGGAAACTAAGGGGACTGGGGAGGAAGACAGCAATGAGGAAGGACTGCTAATGGGTAGGGGGTTTCTTTTTTGGGGTAATGAAAATGTGCTAAAATTAGATAGTGCTGATGGTTCCACAGCACCGTGAATATACCAAAAACACCGAATTGTAAGCTTTCAAGCAAATAATTTCATATATGTAAATTTTATCTTTAAAAAAAAAAAAAAACTATTATTTAAAAAAAGAAGCCAGAGAAGAATGTAAATTACTGCTGGGAAGAACTGAGGGAAGTGAAACAAGCGACTCTTTGATAAAGTGTTACAGCTTGAATTGAGGGAACAATGTGAAGCTTAAAGAAATTACCTAAGGGAGTAAGAAATGCCATGCCTAGATATAATGAATCCCATCACAGGGCTTGAAATTATAGAAGAAAGATCAGGACTCATTCACTAAAGATGAGAACCAGGCTTCCAAAAGCATTTGGAACACCAGTACCCTGCCCTCGAATTCTGAAGTTTCAGATAAATGAGAAGGAAATCAAGATGATTCACTCATTGGGGCGCCTGGGTGGCTCAGTGGGTTAAAGCCTCTGCCTTCGGCTCAGTTCATGATCCCAGGGTCCTGGGATCAAGCCCCGCATCGGGCTCTCCGCTCAGCAGGGAGCCTGCTTCCTCCTCTCTCTCTGCCTGCCTCTCTGCCTACTTGTAATCTCTACCTGTCAAATAAATAAATAAAATCTTAAAAAAAAGATGATTCACTCACATCCAGATGAGAGAGAACACCTTGGTAGAGCTGCCTACAGTAAAAAGATAACATAGCAAGGATAAATAATCACACTGCAGCAAAGAACATAGTGGAAAAGATCGTGCAAAGATAAAAGGTGAGCAATCGTTGTTTATGGAAAGCACAACTCCCCTCGCCAAATAAAGCAAGCCCAACCCAAGGACTACTAGAAAACCCCATAAAAACAGAAAAATGGTATGCTATAAACAACACTGAAGTTCATATCAGACTAAAAAAATTAGATTTTAGAATCATGAAAATTATGACTTAGAAAATGACACTACCATTATTACAAAGCAAGCAATAACACACAAAAAGAATTCTGGTATAATGCTAAATAAAAATGATATACAGGGTCACCTGGGTGGGTCAGTCTGTTAAGCCTCTGACTCTTGATTTCGGCTCAGATCATGATGTCAGGGTCGTGGGAGCGAGCCTCAAGTTGGGCTCTGCACTCATTGGGGAGCCTGCTTGTCCCTTTCCCTCTGCTCCTGCACTGCCCCCCACCCCATGCTCTGTCTTCCTCTCTCTCTCTCTCAAAAAACAAACAAACACACAAACAAACAAACAAACAAAAAACCCAAAAATGATACAAAAATATATACATGATTACAAATACTTAATAGAATTACAAGAAAATACCCAGGTCTGATAAAGCTAATTGTTTCAAGGTGTTTGGGCAATGGCTCTTTTTCCCTTCTTTTCATGTTTTTGCATTTTCCAGGGTTTCTATAGTATGAATCTGATATTTTTATAATGTATATCTTAAAAGGTAATAGTTTCTGAATTCCGTAGTTGTGGATGTGCTTGTGCAGGGGTCAAGTTCTATGCACACAATGCATAGTAGCAACAGACTAAAATGGTAGGCTGAACAGACTGAAGGAAGTTTTATAACTCTTCCTCCCAAAGTCTCATTGAAATTTCCAAAGAGACAAAGAGTTAAAGAAATAAATCCCACGCGCTCTGATGAGCACTGGGTGTTATATGCAACTAATGAATCCTTGAACACTATATCAAAAACTAATGATGTACTATATGTTGGCTAATTGAACATAATAATAAAAAAAAATAAATAAAATAAATCCATTAAGTGCTGGAAACCAAGGACTGATATCACCAGTAAAGCCGATATTGTGATGAGGTTTTATAGTACAAAAGTAAATGAGGTCGAATTTATGAAGAAACCAGCACCAAGCGAGTGGCCCTTAAGTCCAAGCACATATGGAAGAAGACTGCCAGAGAATCACATCACTATCTTTCCATCAAGAACCCTCTCAGCCACCTAGGGTAGAGGCAGTAAACCCAGGAGCCAAAAAGCATCATGCATTGGTAGACGAATGCCTACTTAAAACTTTGAGGATGTACTAGGCTAGTGCTCCACAGAAAATGCAGCATTTTCAGCAGAATAAAGCCTGGAAAACCATTCCCTAAATAAAGCAGAGGGACATGTAACTGTGGGCTCCTTGCAGAGCCAGAGGCTAAATATGACTATTGGTTGGGGGCGGGGAAGCAGGGGTAGAACACACCACACACTTAAGAAACACAAATTTTCAGATGAAGAGACATCCTGGCCCAGAAAGGGCTGAGCAAAGAGAGCAAAAAGAAGAGCAAGAGAGACAGCTAGACATAGCTTACTTTTCGGAAAACAGAAAAAGAGGAAAGGCTACCCAAATCATTTTATGAGGTTAGCACCTTTAATATCAGAGCTAGGCAAGACAATAGAAGAATAAGGAAGAAATCCATCTCACCTCTGAACACAGGTATAAAATCAAATAAGCAATGTATAAAAAAATAATAATCTAGAATGATAGTAAAGATGTATCCTACTAATAACAATGTGTGTCAGAATTAGAAAAACCTAGGAATGTAATTCAACTCATTGAAGGAGAAAAAAGTTACATTTGTTTCTATAATTGAAATGATATTTGATGAAATTCAAGTGTACATCATTTTTAAGAACAAAGCAAAGCAAGAGTGGAAGGTAGAAAAAATAATTTGTCTCCCCATATGTCACCCTCATTTCTTCCCTCCTTAAAGAACTGCCACCTTTATTCACTCTTCTCTGATGGTAATTGTGATGGTTTTGAAATATGTCCACAACTTTTTTGATACTGCTTTCTGCAAGAGCCCAACTGACAGAGGAATGGTTAAATAAATTCTAGTATATATAATACTATATAATTTTTAGAATAATGAATTGAATTTCATAAACTGTTTTGGAAACAATGTCAAGGAAAAGTAGGGGGAGATAACTTGTTAAAAGTCCATTTATGGGGGTGCCTGGATGACTCAGTCAGTTATGGGGGTGCATCTGTTTTTGGCTCAGGTTTTGATCCCAGAGTCCTGGGATCAAACCCTGAATCCAGAAGCTCTGTGGAGAGTCTGCTTCTCCCTCTCGTTCTGCCTCTCCCCCTGTTCAGGAACATGCATGTGCACTCTCTTTCTCTCTCTCTCTCTCTCTCTCTCTCTATATATATATATATATATATATACACAAACACACATATAAATATATATATCTCAAATAAACCAAGTCTTTAAAAAAAGTCCATTTATATTTGGAGGTGTGTGTAATGTCTGGGAGAACATACATCAAAGATTTAAACTGTCATGAGAGATACTGGATATTTTTAATGTATCATTAAATAATTTAAAATATTTCAATTAAAAAGTTTTATTTAAAAATTTTATTGAAGTATATTAACATATAATATCATATTGGTTTCAGGTATACAATATATTGATTCACCAGTTTTATACATTTCTCAGTGCCCATCACGATATGTCTATATTCTTAATCTCCTTTCCCTCACCCACTTCCACTCTGGCAACCTCCAATTTGTTCTTTATATTTAAGAGTCTGGGTTTTTTTTTTTTTAATTCTGTTTTCTTTCTTTATTCATTTATTTCTTAAATTCTACATATGAGTGAAGTCATATGGTATTTGTTTTTCTCTGTCTGACTTATTGCACTTAGCGTAATACCCTCTAGGTCCTTCCATGTTGTTGCAAATGGCAAGATTCATTTTTTGTGGTTGAGTAATATTCCATATATATATATCTTCTTTATCCATTCATCTATGGATATACATGTAGGTTATATCCATATCTTGGCTATTATAGATAATGCTTCAATAAACATAGGGATACGTATACCTTTTCAAATGAATGCTTTCATTTTCTTTGGGAAAAACCCAGTAGTGGAATTACTAGATCATACGGTACTTCCCTTCTTAATTTTTTGAGGAACCTCCACACTGTTTTCCACAGTGACTGCCCAAGTTGCATTCCTACCAACAGTGTAAGAGGGTTCCTTTGTCTCCATATCTTTGCCAACACTTACTATTTGTCTTTTTGATTTTTGCCATTCTGACGAGTTTTAAGGTGAAATCTCTTTGTAATTTTGATTTGCATTTCCCTGATGATTAGTGATTTAGAGTTTCTTGTCATGTGTCTTTTGGCAATTTGTATGACTTCCTTGGAAAAGTGTCTATTCAGGTATTTTGCCCATTTTAATGAGATTATTTGTGGGTTTTTTGGTGATAAACTGTATAACTTCTTTGTATTTTTTGTATATTAACCCTTTATTGGACATATCATTTGCGAGTTTCTTCTCGTATTCAGTATTGCCTTGTTTTGTTGATGGTTTCCTTCACTGTGCCAAAGTTTTTATTTTGATGTAGTCCCATTAGTTTATTTTTGCTTTTGTTTCATCTAGAAAATTGTATCTATGGCCAATGACAAATAAATTACTGCCTATGTTTTATTTAGAAAGTTTTATTTTTTGAAAAATAAATTTATTAAAACAGATTCATTTTCCTGATTTAAAAAGAATTTTAAAATAAAAAGAATTACTAAAGATTAAGGATCTGTACAGTAGTCTATATAAGACATAACTATATCTAATTTCAGATTTATTTATTAGTAATTTGTCACATCTTGTCAGATATCTAACAGTCACTATAATCAATTCACATTTAACTTTAGGATTAGAGAGAACAAAAAGTCTAATTCAATTTAAAAATTAGACATGTCAGGCCTTTGAGAGTATTTTGATATTTCATATAACTGATAAATTCAAATATTTTTAAAAATTGGCAAAATCAGTGTTTATAGCCATCTTGCTCACATCAATTTGTCTTGAACATCTTAGCTCAACGTGATTTTTTAAGAAAAACTACTACAAAAACTGCATCGAGAGTAAGATCCATACCCTCACTCCTTCCAAAATTGTAACCACTTTCCTTTTCCATGTCCACCCCATAACACAAAGAATTGGATTAGCAACCCCCCCCCAAAAAAAAAGGAGCTGGGGGGAGTGTAGAAAAGGAAAAGGTGGAAATAAACTGGTCTTACCTATGATCATGGAAAGAGGCAATAAAGATAACCGTGCAAGCCTACGTTTGATAAAAAATCTGTGATTTTTTTTGATGCAAATTTAATTTGTCTGAAGTATTATTTTCCTCACAGTGTTACAGACCAGAGTTTGACCTTGCTAAACAGCTGCTCTCTTTGTCCCCAAGGCCATCAATGACAAAGAATCCTGGACACAGGATTCTCAGCACGTGCTGAGAACCTCCAGACCAGAGTGACCTTCCCAGGACCATGAGTTTGTAAGAGAGACCTTTCTAAGAAGTGTCCCCTGTTGAACCTGAACCACTCTGTGTTATTTCCTGAAAGAGACCCTGCATTTATGGAATAACCATCCTTCTCTGATTCCAAACTGCTCCCGAAGCAACTGTGTCCCAGCATATCATATGAAGGAGGTGAGTTCTTTTGCCAAGAGATGGCCAATGAATTCAGAAGTCGGCATGTTTTGAGGGCTTTCAGAAATGAAGTTTTCTAAAGTGAGAAAATTGACTATTGGTGGCTGGAGGTAGAAGATTTAATCTCCTTTCCTTATTAGTTTTTCCTTTTCTTCTTTATACCGCTTTAGTATCTCCACAGCACTCCTTGAGGAAGTAATCCTCATAAACAACACATTCTTGGGATCTGCTTGCCTGTGTGACAGCACCCACGTAGCAGTCTAGACAGATAGGGGGACACTGGAGCTGCTGTGGGTCTCTGCGATGGGCCAGTTTGTTCAAACCCCCAAGGAGCTTTCACATTTCTTCCATGTATAAAAAGGCTTGTTAATAATGAGCCACGTAAAAACATAAATCTCTGGGATGGTGGGAGTGGTGTCACCCCTCCATGATGTGACTAAGGTCTGAAGCTACTCAATTTACGGTCTAGTAAGGAAAACTTCAACAAGAAAATCTCTTCCGAACACTAGAAGATTCTACTTTTGTAGAATCTTTTGTAATCTGCATTCTTATTCCCCAGTGGCCTCTCATCCCTCGTCTAATTCTGCAGGATGCTCTTTTTTTCAGGCAGCACACGTTGATGTTGGTATCAGCCTTATTAGTGGATGGTCCCAAGTTTGGTCCTATTTGAAAAGAGGAAGATTGGGAGGCATATAGGGGTCAGCTGGTCCTTTGACACTCTGAAGCAGGAAGGTATTAGCCACTTTCTCCACTAGGGTAGGTAAAGTCCTTTATTAGGTCCTGGCTCTGCTCCCTGGGAAAAATGCCCCGTCCATTGTTCTCCATGGCCATGCTCTGCCTCAAGCATGACCTTTCTTTTCCACCCTTCTGGGCCACATCTAAAATCATATCACAGAATATGAGCAGCTCTCTCATCTACTTGCTACCTGTAGAAAGTTGGCAGCCCAGAGTCTTTCATCCGTCTCAAAGTCAGTCTCTTAATCCAGCACAGTGGTATGTTTGCAAACACAGCTCTAAAAACCTGTTGGATTTTTGATACAGTTAATGACAGCCAATCCATGTGCCAAAATCCACACAGTAATTTTTGTGAGGCTTGTCTCTCTCTCTAGACTCAATTACAAGTACTTTGGGTTCATAACCATTTTTCTCAAAGTCATTTTGTACAGGTGAAAGTATCTACTGCCAGACATGGCCTTAAGGTTTGTCTTAACAAGGTTGTGCCTGGATTCTGTCATTTCCATGAGGCTATTTTAGTAGATCTTTCAAACACAAGGTATTTTTCAATATTATCTTTCACTGAAAGGAAATGAGAAACAATTTTCTTTATCAACCCTACAGCTTCTGGAATTTCTAGGTTCCTACACTCTCTCAATTTTGTCTATAAACTGGCCAATTTTCCTGAGCTCATAACTTTCCTGTTATATATTTTCTTATGCTGCAAACTGTAGCCTGTTCAATGCCACAGGTTTGCTGGGTACTTTTTTTTTTTTTTTGCCTTTGTGCTATTGAAAGCAACCGTCTCACCAAATGTTTTGCTGCCACATAAACAGGCCGCCTTTTTTCCAGCCTCCTATGACATTTTGCCTTTTCTAGCAAGAAGTGCTTCAGAGTCACAGGACACAATCTTGGCTATATGATGGTAGAATAGTAAAAGAGTGAAAAATTGGGAAGAATAAATCAATTTACCACACTGATATAAATCAACACATATTTGTAAATTTGCTCAAATACTCATAAAAACAACAAAACTCAAGGAAGCAGCATGAACTGTGATAACATTTTCTTGTTTATACCAAATCACAGCTCAAATGTTAATACTGCTCTGATACATGTTCTTTAGAATATGACTTTACATCCATATGCCAAATGATGATTCAAATCTCTTAGACCCATTCTGAATTTGAAGTTTTGCAAAGTCATCACTCATGTCATACAGTATGAGGTCTTTTGGCCTCTACTTGGTAGACACATGTCATTTACATAGCAAGTCTGACTTTGTGCCTTTCTCATTAGACTACCTCAATTAGGGTAGCAATGAGATACGGTGTGACACTCTGGTTATAATTATTTGGTTATAAGATGATCCTTCTGATGATCTAGAACATGCTCCTGTGTTTCTGCCAGCTTCAGCCAATCGCTAATAATGAGTTGGGTTGGAAATGCCCAAGGCCAATTACCTGGGCCCATACTACTTACTGTAAGCTCCCGGAGACGTTTTCCCTGGCCAGAGCCAACGTTTGCGGCTGTACCAGCCATTGTGTTTTTACAATTGAAAGACGCACCTAAGTAACAAACGTAAGGGGACTTTGGGGTTCCTGGAGAGTACACAGCATATCCAAGGCCACACATAGTGAGGTCATAGGTAGAGAGGGAGGGAATGTGGACCTGGGGATTTGACTTTATTGGTGTTCGAGTGTGGGTCCCTAGTGTCTGGGGTTTGCTCTTTATTGGTGAATTTAGAACATAAGGACGTGACTGAGGAGTAGGAATGAAAAAGCAGGGTGACTCAAGCAGTCAGTTTCAGGGCTTTCTGAAAAGGGACCTTCGCAGGTGGGGGCAACATCACTCCTTACCTTAGTTGTTTAGCTAGTAGCTGTGTCATACAGCTGGCAATATGTTTATTCGAGATGGATATATTTGAAATGAATCCCCCAGCAATCAAAAAGCTTAATGTCAGGCACTTACAAAACAATCAAAAAAGCTTAATGTCAGGATATCGTGTTAAACATTTTCATGTTATTTTTGGTAGAAAAACACAAGCATTTTTCAATCTCAGCACTCACATACTACTGAGAATATGGCCTGCAGATCCCCAAGCCGAGAACACTGATCTGAAGGGTTACGGGGGGTTTTAAATGACTCGACATTGTTTAAAGAGCTTAACACAATACTGAGTAAGTGCTCAGTAATTTTCAGTTTCCTTCCCTTCCCTTTTCACTTTATAGATTAGACTTTCGTAGTCCGCTGTGAGCCTTAATTTGTTCAGCTCTGCCTTCAGGTGGAACATCTGCATAAATCCAGCTTTGTGAATATTTTTAAACTGAGAGATTTTCCATCTGTTTCAGAGTTATAGCAGTCCACATTATCCTCACTTGAGCTCTTAATGATATATGTGTGATGGAAACAAGACGTTTTAACGTGTAAGTATTCATTGCCTCCCCATTCCTGTCTCTGCAGATTCTACTGTTCCCCCACCACCTTAAGCAGGTCTTTCTTTGCCAGTCTCGGTCTTGGTGTTTTTGTAATGCAGAACTAGAAGACAGGGAGAGCAATTGGGCCAGAGCTGCATGAAGAAAAGGGAAAGGATATTTGCTTTCTGGGTCAGCCCTGAGTTCTTTCTTGTGGAGAATCCAGGTAATGAGCAAAGCAGAAATGAAACCATAAAAAGAAGTGCAATTCTAAATTGAATTGAACTAAATAAGAAAGAGCTTGAGGTGGAGGCAGGAGGAAGAAGACAGAAAAAGCCATAAAAGGTGGGTGTCAGGGGAAATGGGGGATTGTAAGGAGACTCTGGAACAAATACGGAGTACGAAAGAAGCATGGAGGAGAGATGATATTTTTAAAAGTATTGTTGTGGGCTATGGCACAGATCTCCTTAACAGTTCTTGAGAAATGCACATAAAATATTAAAATGTCATTTTATTTATGTTGGGCTGCTGGAGATATATTTCTTCAAATGAAATGTTATGCTTAAGTTGATTCATCTGAACCCCACATATACACACATATACACACTTTATATTTGGATCATACGCAATCCTTCCTAACTAAACAGCCAGCATCCAGATTACATCTTCTCTTTAAACTCAGTCTGGGTCTGTACCTGATCTTTTGCCCCCAAAACCCAGGCCACCACCTCCTTCCAGTCTGTGTGAGAGAGAAATATACTTCTATTATGGTTGAACCAATGATTTATAGAATCTGTTATTGAAGCTTGGCCTATACCATAATCAATACATTTAGAATACGTTGCTTTCAGGTTAAGGAATTATTGGTTAATGTACTGTAACTTTCTTTTTTGTACTGTAACTTTTATATACCATTCTGTATGCAAACAATCCCATGTCGTAAAAAAGTTCAATCATCAGAGGAGTGCCATTCACTGGTATGAATTCCCGTACAATTATGTTGTAATTGATTAAAATAAAGTTCAGTTTTACAAAACTAGAGTAAACAATTGTAGTGAGCCTGCTGATAGCTATAAATTCTTACAGCGTTTATTCACTTATTTATTAAAAACATTGAATAGTTTCCAGTTCCAAGTCAAGCTCATAAGGAGCTTGGGAATCATCTCTCCTATCCACCCCCCCAAAAAGCTAAATGAGCTGAAATCAACAAAAATTCTGGGATCCATCCAAGAACTGAGGTCATAGGGCAAACCTCTGTCCCTGAAATTATAGAGACAGGTGAATCCCACCAAGAAAAACTTCCTGGGAACCTAGCAATAGGGTAGGAAACCTAAGTTGTAATTGACAAATCCCTGGAGGTTCTGGGTTGACAAGTTTGAGAATTAAATCTCCAGAGTAGGATCTGGCCTTGGAAAGGTGGGAGGCACTTTTATGAGCTTTACCTCCAAGAGCCCTACCAGGTTCTCACAGCAAATATCAGAGAAAATTGCCCTCTTGTGTCTGGCAGAGAAACCGAAAAAATATTGAACACTTACTATGTAATGTACCAGGCAATGTATTTGTTGGAGTTACAGTGGTATTAAACAAAAGCTCTCCCTTTGGGGGACTTTTTTTTTAATGTATTTATTTGAAAGAGAGAGAGAGTGCACAAGCAAGCAAGAGGAGGGGCTGATGGGGAGGGAGAGGGAGAGAATCTCAAGCAAATTCTGTGCTGAGTGTGGAGCCCGTTGCAGGGGCTGAAACCAAGAGTGGAAGTTCATACAATGGAATACTATGCAGCCACCAAGCGAAATGAAATCTCGCCATTTGCAATAATGTGGATGGAACTAGAGGGTATTATGCTGAGCGAAATAAGTTAATCAGAGAAAGATAATTCTCATATGATCTCTCTGATATGAAGAATTTCAGAGACAGGGTGGGGGAGTCATGCGGATGGAGGAGGAAAATAAAACAAGATGGGATTGGGAAGGAGACAAACCATAAGAGACTCTTAATCTCAGGAAACAAACCGAGGGTTGCTGGGAGGTTGGGGGGGGCGGAGTGGGGTGGCTGGGTGATGGACATTGGGGAGGGTATGTGCCGTGGTGAGTGTTGTGAAATGCATAAGCCTGATGATTCATAGACCTGTACCCCTAGGGCAAATAATACATTATATGTTAATAAAAAAGAAAAAGAAATCATACTAGAAAACCATGAATCAATGTTGAAATTAGCCTTATTGGATAGTTGATCCAACTCTTTGAAGGAATAACCAACTCTGTAGTTTACTCTTCACATCTGCTATAATAAATGGTAACCCTTTGCCAAAAAAAAAAAAAAAAAAAGTGGAAGCTCAGCCGACCGAGCCACCCAGGCACCTCTCCCTTCACAGAGCTTATATGCTAGTGAAGACAAAGGACAATAAGCAACATAATTCAAATAGTGATAAGTGGTATGAGGAAAATAAGGTAAAGCAAGGCCTGGAAAGTAATGGGAGAGGAAGGTAATTGCTACTTCAGATACGGCGGTCAGGGAAGATCTCCCAGAAGAGGAAGCATCTGAGCTGAGGACTACAGGGCCTAGAACCTCGCTCTGTAAAAACAGAGGGATCCATATTCAGTCCACTCGCATTTTTCTTCCTGACTTTCTAGACATGCATGGACACCAAAGGTCCCAGAGAGAAGCTGACAGAAACAGTCTGACCCTCAATGTATCTGTAAGGTCAACTGCTTGATCTCTGATGCCTAAGATTATTACAGGGAAAAGTTTGATGAGGAAAAAAGAAAGTCATTAAATTCCTGGATGAAGCATGCCATAGGTCTCTTCCCCCAAAAACCTGTCAATCTTTCAGAGAAAACCCTCTGAATTTTGAGAACTGTTTGTTGAGATTGCTTTTCATGGGCTGATTAACTAGTTACAGTGTACTATCATAATGCTCTTTATTAAATGAAATGTTCTGAGATTGGTTAATACAGCTCCCATTTATTTAAATAATATAATTTTATTTCTATTGCTAATCAAATATACTATTTCCAGGCTGGTTAAATACAGTGTCTGTAGTAATTTTTATTTCAGGAATTGGGCTTTATTTTATTTTATTTTATTTATTTGACAGAGAGAAAGGGAACATGAGCAGGGGGAGTGGGAGAGGGAGAAGCAGGCTCCCCATTGAGCAGAGAGCCAGACCTGGGGCTCCATCTCAGGACCCTGAGATCATGACCGAGCTGAACACAGACGCCTAATGACTGAGCCACCCAGGTGCCCCATCAGAAACTGGGCTTTCAATCAGGTCCATTGTGCCTATTTTAACATCATTTCTATTGAAAAGTCAGATTCAAGTGATACCAAATTGTATCACTTGGACAAACAATGCCATTTCCAGAAAAGGCTGGATTCCATATATAATAATTTCAAAACCTGAAAACGGTGATTTTCACCCTCTTTCTGAGTAGTACAAGTTGTACGTGTAAAACATAAACTCAGGGTTGTTCTCAGTGAAGGGCAATGAGAGATCAACACCTGCCTTCCCGACTCCCATTTACCTGTAAAGCAATATACTCATTTTTTATACAGTTATTTACACTCCAAAACCAGAGGAGAGGATACTGGAAAAGCCCAGAGTAACAGTTTATAAACTGTACCCCCAGAAATCGCTATGTGGAGTTGCCTGGGGAGGTGGGTAGAAAGTGGAGAGAAAAGGAGAGGCATAGAGGCTGGCATTGAAGGAATGAGAGGTGGTGGCAGCAGGACTTCAGGCCCATCTCGGTCAAGAGAGACAGGCTATGCTATGACGGCCTGTGATCTCAGTGGCAGCATGCCACAAAGGTTTATTTCTCTCCCCACAAACACCACTGCAGGCCTTCTCTTCCATCTGGTAAGTCTGTGGTCCAGCCATCATCACGGCGTGATGCTACTGTATCTATCTTTGGACTCCACTGCTGCCTCAATGGAAAGAAAGAAATGAGGGTCCACGGGGCTTTTAGGGCCAGCTAAGTGACATGTATCCTCGGCAGGAATGCCGTCACGTGGTTGGCAACCTAACTTCGAGGGAATCTGGAAGACTGAAGCAAGCGCCTGAAATAGACAAGGAGCGCAAACTCTTTCTGGCCCTACCACTGCTTTGATGAGAGAAGCAGTTTATCTATTTACTCATGCATAATGTTTCCAGGGGATATTTTACTGGAAGAAAACGTTTTCTGGCTAAAAAAAAATACATGCAGACACCGATCCAAAAAATAAAAATGCTTATTTCAAATCTAAGATTGCCTCATTCTGGTATGCTGAGAACAGAAAATTTTTATGGTTTGACCAAGTTCAGGAAGACAGTGGACAGACTGATATACTGACTTGTCAGAATCAATAAACAAGGACATCATCCCCTATAGATGCTGAGCTTCCATTCTAGAACAGTAGTTCCAGAACAGGGTATAGAGCTTTGGTGCCCGCCATTCATTCCATCCTTTTCCTAGTTGGCCTTCTCAGGCTACCGAGACTAGACACGTAAGACCCACGTTCTCCAGACGTAGCTTGCAGCTTGGATTCTGAATGTGATCTAGATTTGACAAATCACAGGCACTCTGCGTGGGATTGGGCATTTGGAAGTAAGATGGAGGCCTTGCCTCGGCAGTGGTGCCATGTCTTCTATAGACCTCCTCCCAGAGACAGTTGAAGTTTATCATGCCTTTCTCAGCAGATGTTCCAAGCATCCACACACAAGTTCCATGGGTCTACTGTGTCCTGAGGCACAGTGAAGGACACAGATGCTGTTGAGTGAATCACAGTTCTGGAGCTAGAGGCATGGTGGCTTTTTAATTACGGCAATTCCTGACTACAACACAGGGCTGGTGGTGGTCTGGAGCTAGTAGCTTCCTGAACAGGGACGAGATGGAAGCTCTTTTGGTGGTCCTGCTTTGCAGGGAACTTAGAGAGCTGTTTTCTTAAAACTCAACCCAGAATTTACTTACTGAGCCCCTCACCTGCCCACTCTTAAGCTCTTAATGATTTTCTGTGTCATTTAATTCCTTCCTGATTAAACCAGCTAGAGTCGATTGGTTTACATCAATTAGGTCCTGACTGATACAAGACCCAAATGTGGAACAGTTATAAATCTTGTCTTGATGAAATAAAGAAAAAGACCGTACCATGTGGGGACATTTTTAGAAACTTACTCAAATGGTCTCCCCAATGTTCTGTACTAGGATATGTACAATTCTTACTCAAACCCTATTTTCTTCGCATTTTTTAGGCACTACTGGTTTTTATAAATGAGCTAAAAATTGGGGCACCTGGGTGGCTCAGATGGTTAAGCATCTGACTTTGGCTCACGTCGTGATCTCTAAGTCCTGGTTCAAGGCCCATGTAGGGCTCCTAGCTCTGCAGGGAGTCTGCTTCTCCCTCTGCCTTTCCACCTCTGTCTCTCTTCCTCTACCTCTCCCTCCCTTTCATCACCCCCCCCCGCACCCCCTGCATCTCCCTCTGCCTTTCCCCCTCTGCTTCGCCCCCTTGCCTCTCCCCTTCCCCCTCACCTCTTCACCTCCTCCTCTGCCTCTCCCCCTCCGCTCTTGCTCTCTCTCTGTCCTTCTCTCAGATAAAATCTTAAATAAATAAATGAGCTAAATATTGAATAAGGGTCCTAAAAAAGGTAACAGAAGCTGCAGGTTATCCTTCTTTTTTTTGTTTTTTTCATAGCAGGGATCAACAAACATTTTTTGCAAGTGACCAGACAGAAAATATTTTTGGTTTTGTGGCCCATATGCTCTCTTTCACAACTACTCAGCTCTGCCGTTGTGGTGTAAAAGCAACAACAGACGTTATGTAAATGAATGGGTATGGTTATGGCCTAATAAAACTTTATTTACAAAAATAGGCAGTGGCCAGATTTGGCTGGCAGGTCCTAGTTTGCCAATCCTTCTTCCACAGTAATAATATCCTAAATTTTATAGATGGGCACCATGGGCACTTGGAATGAAGACTGCGCTTCCCAGCCCTGCTTGCAGCTAAGTGTGGTCATGTGATTAAATGTGATGTAAGGCCTACAAAAAGTAGTTTGGGGGCAGAAGAAGCATGCATTTCTGTCTCCTTTTCTCCCTTTCTGCCCGCTGGAATGTGGTCACAGTGCTGAAAACTCCAGCAGCCATCTTGGATGAGGTAGTAACTCAGGACAGAAAGACGTCCCTTAGAGGAGTAACAAGACAGAAAGTGATTAGATCCTTGACATCTGGGAATGTCAGGCAGACGCTTGAATATATAAGAAAGAAGTAAAGTATTATCTAGTTTAAACCACTTGGTTTTTTTTTTTCTGTTAATCACAATCAATCCTAACAGATCAAGCAAGAATTCAAAAAGCACAGGAAGTAAATAAGGAGCTGCTCAATAAATGATTTTTACTGAAATACTAAACGGCCATGAATTGAAATCAGCACTACATGAAATGAGGTCATCAGGGGTTGGTGCAAACGATCTAAATGTCAACCCCCCCCTTTTTTTTTGAGAAAGAGACTGAGCTCAGGCACATAGGGTAGGAATGGGGGAAGGGGGGCTGGCTGGAGGGAGAGAGAGAATCCAAGCAGACTCCATGCTCAGGGTGGAGACCAACAAGGGGCTCAGCCACAACCCAAAGATCATGACCTGAGCCAAAATCAAGAGTCGGGTGCTCAACCGACTGAGCCACCCAGGCGCCCCGATCTAAATGTTAATTTTAATTACAAAATATAAAAATGTACTTGGTTTCTGGTATTTGCAATACCACATTTCTGTATATGAACTTTCTTGTAGAAAGTAATTTCATTTATTCATGATATGAAATAGAGAAAAATTAATTACATCAAAAGGAAATAAAACAAGTCTAAATCTAGTTATATAGTGAGAATTAAAAGTTCATAACTAAAATAATCACCAGTTACAGGATAAGCCTCCATTATATATAGTATTCGTATTTATATCACAGTTTAGTCACTGTGCTACAGAAATAGCTTTCTTAGTTTTTACAAATGCTTCTCTATACCAGTAATACCATTAAAATAGTTTTCCCATCTCTATCCATCTCCCCAACACTCCCTACAAAGGGAGTATCTCATTGGGTACTATTTGTCTTTCTAGGTTAAGAAAAAAAACTCGGAAGTAAGCTCTAGCTAAACTCTTTACAACCTTGCTTTTCAATGTATGGTCCTTTAAAAAAAAAAAAAAAAGCAAACAAACAAAAGGGCAAAAGTAGACCTGTAAGTATGGAAAACAAGCTGGTAGTTGCCAGAAGGGAGGGCAGCGAGAGATGGGCAAAATGGATGAAGGGGAGTGGGAGGTCTAGGCTTCCAGTTACAGAATGAATAAATCACAGGGATGAGAGTTACAGCATAAAGAATATAGTCAGTGGTATTGTAATAGTGCTGTATGGTGACAGATGGTAGCTACTCTTATGGTGAGGAGGGGTAACATATCAAGTTGCAGAATCACTATGCTGTACACCTGAAAGTAAGGTAACATTATGTATCAACTATACTTCAATTTAAGCAAGCAAGAGTATGATCCTTGGACAACTGGCACCACCTAGGAGCTGGTTAGGAATGCAGAATCTTGGGCCACACTGCATCGTAAGCTGATTTTTAATAAGATCACACAAGTGACTTTGTATGCATGCTCAAGATTGAAATACTGCTTTTTAATTATTCTGTACTGATATTCAGTAGCAAATATCCTTTAACTTTGTTAGCTCTTTCAATCTCAGAAAAACCCAACAACCTAAGTGAAATACTTCTGTATTAAAAAAAAAAAGAAAGAAAGAAAAGAAATACTTCTGTATTCCTAAACTACCCACTAAACACAATAACCAAAGTCAAATATCAGGAAGCCAGAAAAAGAATAAAATTAGCATATATGTCTCATAGCATCAGATTCTTTCCCTTTTGTGATCTCAAAGCACTTCTTTTTAGTAGGAAAGATAAAAGGCTTATTATTTCAGGTCTTGAGGATGAAGAACGAGATTTTAGTCATAAATCCTTAATGATAAGATGCCATATTGGTAAAGCTACTTGGAGATCCTACAGAGTCTATTAAACTGTGATAAATAAAACCGGTGGTTTCAAGAACTGATGTTCCTGAAACATCAACTTATTAAGAGCCTGATACATAGGCTATTATATTATACTATTCTCACTACAAATATTTCAGTTTCATGGTACTATAAGTGAAAGAATATAAAAACTCATGTCTTTTTTTATGATGGTTAACACACCCAAATGTATGCTTTGGGGATTTGGAGGAGAGTACAGATGTAACCCAAGGTTTAAAAGTGCAAACTCTGAAGAAAAGTTAAAAGCTTCTAGAATTAGAATACCTAAAGGAAATTGAAAAATAATCTAACCTCTGTCAAAGAATGGTTTCTGGCTGTTCGCAATCTCCAGCACCAACCAGGGGGGAAAAAAAAATTAGTTGCATATGAAGGATGAGAGTTTCAGGTAAGGCATAAAATTAATAATGGAATACCTCTTTCTTTAATGGTATTTAAAAATATATTGGGTAGAATCTCATCTTGATCTAATTGTGGCCTTGACTAGAAGGGGAAAGATAGATTCTATGACTCCTCAAGGTCTTTTTCTTTTTTTTTTTTAAAGATTTTATTTATTTTTTCGACAGAAATCACAAGTAGATGGAGAGGCAGGCAGAGAGAGAGAGGGAAGCAGACTCCCTGCTGAGCAGAGAGCCCGATGTGGGACTCCATCCCAGGACCCCGAGATCATGACCTGAGCCGAAGGCAGCAGCTTAACCCACTGAGCCACCCAGGCGCCCCTCAAGGTCTTTTTCAACTTAACATCCATTGAATAGTCTCTGCATAAATAAAATTCCATAGTGAAAATCAACTCAAGCCCCTGTACCTTCCACAATTCCATTTTCTAAGCTTTGGCTGAAGTACTCAGAAATACTGGCAGCTATATTACTCCTTCTGAAGAAGAAATAAGTATAAGATTCTTGATCCCTTTCATACTGGCAGTTTTAAAGACTTTGAGTGCATTTCTGATACTTCTTTGAATTCATATTCTAATGTATGTAATAAGTTCTTTTCCTGCCTGAATTAAAAGCCTTATTAAATGTCAAGAACAGGAAGATTCATTAGGTTCACCTTTTGCTGAATCCCATGTGATCTCTACACAGCAACTGCGGTGACCAACCCTCCCGTTTTCCTGGGACTGGAGAGACTTTTCAGTGCTGAAGTCAAGACTATGGGTAACTCTATAATTTAATAATACATCTTTCTGTGTGTGTGTGTGTGTGTGTGTGTGTGCGCGCGCTCTTGGGTGCACACTCACCTGTGCCTGCTCATACACATTATTTTCATGTTCTTCTAGATTTAACTTCACTTTAGAATACAGAATAACAAGCAAGTAAGTACATGTCTCTTTTCAAGGTACGGGCTATGGAATGAACTGTGCCATTAAGCTGGTAGTTAGCTGTTTATCAACTTATTTTTTTAAAGGATAAGAAAAAAAATCTGACGATCAATATCAGTATTGAAAAAAAGAAAGAAAGAAAGAAAGATCCCCCAAATAGAGACATCTTATCTTGACTCTGGTACAAGTGAACAGTTATTGAAATGGTGCTTCCCTTTTGGCCTTGGTAAATCCATTTTTCCAAAAGTGAATTCATTTCATCTTGCAAGGCTGACAGACAGAAATTCACACACTGCAATGGGTGGAGGGCATACTCTGAGCCAGGTGGCTCGTCATGTGTAATGAAAGGGATTTTCACCATCTTGTCAATCTCATTTTTTTAAAATATTCATAAAATGGTAGAATTGGCTGTATCTGTTTCTTCAATAGCATGGCAGTGTAAAGCAACTGATGCTGAATTACTCAACTTAAAATGTTTAGACCAAAAAAAGTTTCGAGGGCATAGAAACATTGATTGAATCAATGAAAATCCATGAATCGAGAATGATACTTAAATAAGAAAAAGCCCTCTTCCCCTGGCCCCAGCAATCAGATGCCATCATTTGAGGCAGTTACTAAGTAAGCTTTTTCCTTTGAATACATGTATCTAAGAGGGAATATTAAATATTTATTCCGCCACTCCAGTTAGACTCTATTACAGAGTATCCAAAACAACCCCACTTCATGAGGAAAAGCTTTATCTCATAGAAGAATGTCATCGACTAAGAGAAAAGGAAGGACTGAATTAGATTTTAATCATTGTTGATCCTTAATGAAATTATTGACCCAGGCAAGGACTGTCAAGTAGTGTTAAAAGCATTAAGTGCATGATTTATGGGGAATCTGACTTTCGCAGAGCGCCAAAGTAATACCACAAAGATTTCTTTCTAGTCACAGGAGAAAAACATAAGTGTACGGATTTTCATCACCCGAATCCAGTGTGCAAATTTAGCCCCATGAATGGCAGAGCCATCAAATCTCTTGATGTGACACAATGAACTACAAACCGTCACCTATGGCATCTCCTAGCCAAAATGCTTAACAAGAGTCCAGCCAAAGTTTAGACCTAACTTTCAGCATAAGAAAATAGTGTGAATGGAGGAAGTTCAGTGATAGCACCAGAAGGCAGCCAGACAAAAAAAAAAAAAAAAAAACCAAACAAAATTAAGATGAATCATTCTGTTAAGATCCTTGGTCTGGTCTATTCAACAAGTCAGTGTATAATGGGAAAAAAATTAAGGATGATGCTAGAGTAAAAGAAATCTGAGAACCATAAAAACTAGATTCAATACGTAGGACTCATTAGTTCTAAAGGGTATTATGAGGATAACTGAGAAATCTGATTGGGGATAGGCTATTACATAAGATTAAAATTTTGACTCATAAAGGGAAAGACCATTAGAAACCCAAGATACAAAACAACTTGCAAAGTATTATCTCATTTTAACAAAAATACATCCATAAGTATAAAGTATCTGAAAGCAAATCAAAAGGATAGTAAAGATAATCTCCACTAGTAGGAATATAGAGCTTTTCTTCTCTTAATTTTTGCTTATCTCATTTTCTAGCTTTCTCAAGGTGCTTATACAGTATTTGGAACAATAAGACATTTCTTTTTTTTTTTTTTTTGAAGGGACATTTGAGCAATGAAAAAAAAAAGACATTTCTTTATTAAAAAAAAACTGTAAGAATTACACAGTGAGTGGGATTGTCATGATTCAAAGTCCTTAGAGTTTTAGACCGTTCTAGTACCTAGCAGTGATTACTGCAACACTTTTAATCCCTGGTAAGGATTATTAGAGATAATAATGGCATCCTCCTTTTGTTTATTGCTAATAATACCTCTTCTAAACATAAGACAGTGATTCTGTTTTAAAGGAAGGAAAGAATTAAGAAAAAAACAGAAAGGCAGGGCGCCTGGGTGGCTCAGTTGGTTAAGCGACTGCCTTCGGCTCAGGTCATGATCCTGGAGTCCCGGGATTGAGTCCCACATCAGGCTCCCTGCTCGGCAGGGAATCTGCTTCTCCTGCTGACCTCTCTCCTCTCATGCTCTCTCTCTCTCAAATAAATAAATAAAATCTTAAAAAAAAAAAACACAAAAAAACAGAAAGGTAATGAAAGGAAATTTGTGAAGAAGGGAATGGAGAAGGACAGACGTGAGAAATGAAAGAGGAAACACATGGTATCTGTTTTCAAGTACTATGATACACCCATGAATAGAGCCTCATCAGCAGTCCCTACCCCTCTACCTGGTAACTTCTGTCTTCTCAGGTCTGAGCTGTTTTAGCCCTATAAACAATTTCAATTACCTACCCACTCACCTCTTTCTCCCTAGACTGAGAGTAAGGGCTGGTTTTTGAAACCACTGAAACTCAAGAATCTAGCACAACCCCTGGAATAGAATGGATGCGTGTATGTCAACTCATTCAGAAGAAATGCTCCAAGAAAACACAAACTAATACTTATAATATTAGAAAGTGCTCTATAGCCACTACTACTACATCTCTATACATCACAGAAATTAAAGAAACACATTCGAAGTTGATGATATCCAAAACAACCAGAGAGAGAGAATTCCTGCCAAGAAGGCTGAAGACGTCAGGAAATCAGTGTTCCACGGGATCAGCAGATGATTTCAGATATTGTAGCCTCTGCTCTGTTTGCAGACTTAAGATTGCAGATGGCACCTGTGGCGGGAGGGAGGTCTGCTTCCTGGGTGTGTGGTATGAGTCCCCAGACCCCCTCTAGTATCTCTTCCATCTTACTGGGAAGCCAGAGTTGAGTCATAATCGTAGGTCCGGGGCCAGACCTGCATTTCAACTCCTCAGGTCTGCAAACAAAGTCCCTAAACTTGCCAGATTCTTGGCTCCATTATTTAGTAGCTATATGACCTTGAATGCAGATTCCTCATCCATAAAAGCCCGATTACTAGGACTGTGCCCATAACATTGTGTAGTAAGAAAGTAGTTCACCCTGCACAGTACCTGACACCCAAATTTCCATAATTCTCAACTCTTGTTACTATTCTTTTTCTCAGTGAAGGGTTCCACTACGCCCCTAGTTACTCAAGGCTGAGGTTCATCCCAGAGGCCTCCCTGCCCCTCCCACAGGAAATTGGCCACGTCCACAATTAGCATTTATGACTGCTTCATTTTTAGGGAATACAAATGAAAGCAGTGGGCATAAAATACAGGCCTTCCAATATCTAGCCTCCGCCCACTTCTTGGCAGGCTCGTGATTTTCACGATTTCCTTTACACTTCCAAAACTTTAGCTTTAAGCCATGGTCATTTGTTTATTTTCTTAGGATGTGACTTTCAGTGGGAATCTACCCTACTGTTATTTAAAAACATAAAACACTCTTCATCTGCCCCCTTCAGGTAAAGATGACATTTAACAATAATTGAGAAAGTAACTGCTTTCCAAAAGACACTCGTGATTTAGAAATGTACCCATCAGTGTGTGATTTTTGTTCCTAAAAGCGACTTGTATTGCCTACTGAAACTCCTATCATACTTCAAAAAGTTGGAAACAGAATTTTCATATCTATTTTAAAATCTCTCAGAGTTTCAGTGAATTATTAAAAGTTTTTTAAAATTAAAATGTAACGTGTTGTGATTAATTTACAAGAACTGGTTGATATCAGGGAAGACCTGTAAGCATAATTTTAAGCAAACACCTTCTGTAATTTGTGGATGGTCTGAAGACAAATGGTAAATATAGCCAGAAATCAACCTGTCCTGTGTGAACCTGTCTTGTCTTGAAGTATCTTTTTTAGAGATGACATGAAAAACAAGGCTCCGATTAACCCAAACTTGAGTCCCAACCTTTAAATTATTATCAAACCAAGATTTTTTAGTTTTTAGTTTTTTTTTTAAGATTTTATTTATTTATTTGACAGAGGGAGACACAGTGAGAGAGGGAACACAAGCAAAAGGAGTGGGAGAGGAAGAAACAGGCTCCTTTTGAGCAGGGAGCCCGATGCGGGGCTCAATCCCAGGACCCTGGGATCATGACCTGAGTGGAAGGCAAATGCTCAACTGAGCCACCCAAGTGCCCCAAGCCAAGATTTTTTAAAGTATGAAGCAATTCAAATTATATTCGTTTCACTAAAAATAGCCTGGTGATCACATTAATATATATTTTTCACTAACAATTATATGTTGCTAGAAACAAAAAAATATTTTTGTATCAATGAGAGATAAAACAGTTATTTTAAAATATTGTTTACTTTGCCTTTTAAAAAAGTTTCTGTGTGTGTTTTACAGTTTACATGATATAATAGCACAATAGTGCACATACACATTTACAAATAAATGATTATATATTAGAGATACCAGCCCACATTATTTTTACTAATCAGTGTATATAATTTAAAAAGCTGAGTGCCGTTGTCTTAGATCAATTTTTTTTCTCAAAGCATGGTTTGAGAAACACCGTTGTCAGTATCACCATTGAGCCTAAGCCCAGAAAACCTGACTTTCATCATGTATAGTTGGGATCTGGAATGTGCATTTTTAACCAGTACCCTTCCTGAAGGCAGTTCATAGTCTACATGTTGAAAAACATGGTGTTGAAGGAAATAAAAAGCATTTTGTGGAGCTCATGATTGCCTATGAATAAGGCAAGTAAGTGATAGCCAGATGCAGTGCCCATAATCAGCTGTCTCCTCGTTCCTCTTAAGGGGAATACTTTGCAAAGCTGACTTCGCTCAAGTGTATAATCCTCCGATCCTCGGGGATGACATTATGTCTGAAAGGATAGCTCGGTAATAATTGCCCGTTAAAAAATGTGTTTCGCTGGCATCCATTTACGATCCTAAAAATGTCATTTCAGGTGTTGCACTATGGGTTAATCATTGTAGGATCATCGGAGGATACACTGATGGAAAGGTTTTGGTAAGTGTGATTTCTTTTGAATTCATCAGAGGGCCCAAGTTTAATAAAGTAGAATAAGATCAATAAATAAGTAAGTACGTAACTAAACAAATATGTAAAAACTGAAAAGTGTAACTTGAAACCCAAAAATCTGCCATCGTGACCAACACCCTTTGGGGCCCATAGAAATGCTTCTACACCCTCTTTGCTGTGTGTCCTCAAAGAAAAAGTGATCCCATCCAAAAATGGTAAAGGTTTGGGTTATCCTGCTAAGAATACTGGAGGTGAGCATTGCTTCCAAGAGCAAGGAAAAAAGACAAATTGATCACCGCAGCAAATCCCACGAGTGCAATCTAGACTTACCTCACGCCATACTTGTTTTCCAGGAAGGCTGGCCATCATTTTCTTGCTTCTCCAATACATGCTTCCATAGGTATTCAATGTTTAGCCAATCTCTTCAATGATTGCAACCTGGCAGTGAAAGGACATTTTGCAATATTAAACAATTCATATCACTCAAAGATTGGTAAGTGTGTAGATCTACACAAACCATTCACAAAATCGGATACCAGTGCTTTACAATGATAGCCAGCTATGCCTTGAACACTAGCATTAACAAATAATTTATTTATATAAAATGTTCTTAATTTTTCAAAATGTTAAATAAAATTTCAGCTTTATTTAAAATCCTATATTAATTATGAATTTTTCTTTTCTATTTGGATGTTACATACAAGGTAGTTTAGAATAAAAATAGCACTTCATAATGATATATATTAAAATAAACTTAAAATTGTCTATATTTGTTTTAATGTACATTCTTGATGAAAATATATTCCTATGTTTCATATATTCGATATATTTTGGACACTTTTCATAAAATTACATTTTATTTGAATTCTTTCAGGGCACAAATTTTGAGAGAATATTGATTACAATAACACAGTGATTTTGATTGAAATGAAGACTTGAAAAATAAATTTGATTAAATAAATACACAACAAATTACAAATTATGTCTCTTTCATTTTATTACTCATCCAACATTGCCAGTTCAACAACAAAACATCCAGTCAAGTGCAGTAACAATTATACCAACTTGTCTTTGGTATTTTCCCAACAAAAATCATAACTTTACATAGTTTCCGATTTTTCCTTATGATAGTATAGTTGTCAAGGCAGAGGGATGTGATGTATTTTATTTAACAGTGGTTTAGCTTGATTTGTAACTTCTAAATATTTAGACATATGGTGTGTAGGCGTTCATTTGTACTCTTGCCTTGGACTACACAAACGTTAGAGGCAGGCCTAAAAACTGTCACAAATGAAAACAAGACAAAACAAAACAAAACAGAGACAAAACAACAAGAAGCTCATGACGTTGTTGGAGCCACTATCATCTCTGTAGGCTTTGCAGTCAAAGCTACTGGTTTTGACCCCATTTGAGATACACTACTTATAATTGTGCTGTGTCTACTTCTGTAACAAAGCAACTTTTCCAAATTGCTGGGGCTATTCCAAAGCATTTTATTTTTCATTGCTGAATCACTTTCCTGCCTGGTAGGAAGGATGTTCTCCAGATTTAGAGAACCAACAGAAGAGTCAGCACTTACAGCTTTTGAGTGTGAACCCACACATGAAGACGAATAGGAAGTATAGCCTTTTACCATGATGTCAGAGCCATGCAAAGTCATCACAGCCTAGGTGACATTGAGATCCCACCTGCTCCCCACCTAGGAAGAAAGTCACACACAGAAAGAAAAGCAAACACATTGGCATCCAATTTCCTGCTGGAGCCAAGTGTGCAACCACGTGTTTAGTTGTGCCTACAATTATGCAGTCAAGTACTGAAAGTGCTTTCTCTCTCTCCTCCCCATGTACCAGCAAAGAGGCAGCTAGTTATAGTTAGGTGATTCAGCAAACAGGCTCTGGCCCCTGTCTGACTGCATTCAAATCTGGACTCCACCAGAGATTAGCCAGAGACGTAGGGCAATTCTATCCCTACCTGTCCTTTTCTACCAAGTGGGCACCAATGGGTACCTACTAAAAGGGTGCCTGTGAGAATTACATAAGTTAAGTGCCTAGAATTGTACATGGGCGTGTAGTAAGTGTTGTGTGCACATTATGTAATTTTTTTAAAAAAAACCCATAATTATGTCCCCAGTTACAAGAGTCCAAAAGAGCTGTATTAGGACAGTCTGTTTTGAGCTGACTGCTACCGCACGTCCAAGGAAAAAATTGTGACATTTGGATATTGCAAGGCTTCTCTTATCCTAGACTTTGGGCTATTTAAATTGCACAATTCACTGGCATACACACCTTTTTTTTCCTTTTCCCTTTCTTGTGTAGTCCACACTCCTTTCTTAACAGGATTTGTGATAGCCGACAGCATCAAAGTACACTTAGCAAAGATCAATGAATATCAAAACAAACGGATGGCTAATCAGTTACTTAGGATCACTGCATAGTTCTAGATGTAGACCTGACCACATCCCAAAAACAGTTTCTTGGGCGGGGGGCTGTGGGGCCCAGATACTTGGGCAAGAATTAGTCTCCTCAAGCTAAGGAGAAGCGGGGGCTT
This sequence comes from Neogale vison, assembly GCF_020171115.1. Taxonomy (NCBI): domain Eukaryota; kingdom Metazoa; phylum Chordata; class Mammalia; order Carnivora; family Mustelidae; genus Neogale; species Neogale vison. The sequence continues at coordinate 135,747,699 of NC_058102.1, read as the reverse complement.
CTCTCTCTAAGCCTCAAGAATTACCTCACTGCCACGTACAACAAGTTTATTCACAAAACTTCTCTCCTCTATTCCCCCTCTCCCTTCAACAGTTTTCCAAAGGCATGTAAAGGTGGAGGGCCAGAGGCAGGTTGCAGGAAGTCCTGGACAAGGGAAGGAGGAAGGAAAGATCATGAGCTAACCCATGTGTTTACTCTTCCCATATAGTTTTTTCAATGGAAGCCCTAAAAATCTCTCTTGAAACGCAGAAGTTTTTGGCATAAAACCTGAAAAAGTCTGATGTAAGAGGTGAAAATGCTGTTTTTCAATCAGGCTCAAATTTCTGAAATAATGATCTTTTTGCATGTTTTCGGGAAGGATGTTGGTAATATGGTTACAAAATTTTTAGCAGACACATAAAACTGCCCTTCTATCATCTTCAAGCTCCCTCATGCATTTCTACAGATGATTTACAGATTTACTGGATTCAAGCAATCTTTATATCAGACACCTTTGATCATTTTAGATGAGGTATGTTTGTTTTCTGGGGCTTTCTTAACAAGCTTGTAAGCTAGGCACGGATCATGTCTTTTAAATCACATTCGATGCAGATCGTTAGCACTGCAGTTTGCATGCAGGTGTCCCTAAATATTTACTGTTGATTATTTTTTAAAAAATGAAAAAAATAGTATGAACTTTGTGGGGTTTTGGGGAGAGGCAGGAGGTAGTGAGTCAGAAAACAGTAATCTTTATACGTTAAACACCGTTTTCCGTGACATAAAAAAACATAAGCATCAAAACCCAAACACCAATACTGTGCCCAAAGGCATGTCAGTACCTTTTTTTTTTTAAAAAGGGGGTTAAAATAAAAAAAGAACAGCATCAAAACCATTGTAAAAATAATTAGGCTAATTCTCTAAACACATGTAATGCATTGTCAGGAAGAGAGGGGAGAAAGCACTCTTTCTTTACATCCCCTTTCCAGTTCTCTTTGTTTGTGGAAGTCTCTGGTCATCTAAAAAGCACTTTGCTTAAGCCCATTTGTGGTAACTTCATACATGTGCATTATCGAGGGTACAGGCTAAGTTCCCTTGGCCAGGGAACCCCAAAATTCAGTGACTTCAAGAAGGGGAAGTCTCTTTTCTCTCATAAGAGTCCAAAGCTGAGTAGCCCAGGTCCAGGCGGCCAGCAGATACAACTTCCAGACAAATCTAGCCCACTGTCTGTTTCTGTGTCCGAGGTAAGAATAGTTTGTATACATATTTAAATGGCAGAAAAAAAAGTCAGAGGAAGCACATTGTGTGGCACATGAAAATTACATAATATTCAGTCTTCAGTGTCCATTACATAGTTTGACTGAAACACAGCATTCACTCATTCATCGTCAAGCACTATGACTGCTTTCGCACTGCAGTGTCAGAAATGAACAGAGACCTCACGACCCACAAAATCTAAAATATTTACTGTGTAGCCCTTTCTAGAAAGAATTAGCTGAGCCCAAGCCCAGAAGCTCTTGCCCGTGTGGTCCATTCGAGGCCCCAGGTTCCTTTCATCCTGTGGCTCTGCTGTTCTTTAAGTTGTTATCTGATCAATGGATGTGAGTCACTGCCACATCCGTGTTCCAGTCCTTGGTAACAGGGAAGAGTTAAAGAGGAGGACAAGTGATTTCTTTTTAAGCACATTAAGCAGAAGTTGAACGCATCACTTTTGCTCACAGGCATTCCTTTGATGAACTTTTTCAAATATCCTACACATAGATGAAAACAGGAAAAAAAAGGAAGCAGAAAGGAAGGATGGGGTGGGAGGTCAGCTGAAAGCTTGATACACCATGAAGTACATATAGTAATTAAATCTTAAAACTCTATTGAGTACTCGAAGTCCATTAGGTTCCAAACAGCGAGTCATACATACTAGCTTGTGATCAAAAGTCTTCACTGTATTAATTCAAATGGTCATGTTTTGATGTGCAAGCAAATTGATTTTCAAGATAGAACAGTCTCCTGGGAGAAATTCTTGTATTTCAACGTACCACTTGAGGACAAAATGTTCTCCAGATTCCCCTCTGGACCCCAGTACATAGTATATTTTCATGTGTGTAATGGAGTAGAGACTCCAGGATCATTGGTGGCTACTGGAGATATTTTGGAATCAAGCAAAAAGATGACATACTAGTGTCCTAAGGTTACTTCAGGTCCTGTGTCCAGCTCTGTGAAGTAGAAAAAAACATTAACCCCCCTGGATCTCAGCTCTACTGACTGTTTATGATTTGAAGTTCTGTACTTTTATGTAGCTAATGCTTTAAGGAAATAGTGCCAACAAAATATTTGCATTTTTGTCCAGAGTGAAATTGACTAATACACAAGCAGATCGAAGGTTCTCATCTTGACTGGTTGCTTTATGAAAAAAAGTAATTCACTTTCCATAAAGAATTGAGCAAGAAAAAGAAGACGCATTTTACTTTTCAAATCATGGATGGCAGGGACTCATCGCTTTGACAACTAACCTTATATTGCTTGTGGACAGTTACCACTTGGTTATGTGATGTGTTTGCAAAGCTCTGTGCAGCCCGTACTCCACTCCGGAGAATATGGCTGCCTGAAACTGCTCTCCTGCTTCGAGCAGGACGGCGACAAAATAAACGGCAACTTTGTCCTAGAACAGTACTGAATTAGCCTTCTAAATTAGAACCATAACCAGGCCATGCATATTACTATTTTGATACTTGACATGCTCTGAAATTAGAAACAGAATAATATTGGAAGTCTTTGGCGCGCAAGATGGTTTTAAAATTTTGAAGATTAAATTTATTACAGTCTATTGGGTGTTTTGCAACATCTCTTAAAGCCTTCTTAGACCAACCTACACGTGGAAAGGAATTCGCGATGTGTACCAGAAAAGTAATTTCAAATCAATGGGGGAAACTCCTTATTAGACACCATAGGAATAACTGGCTATTCAATTGAAGAAGAAGAAAAAAATCAAATTACATTTCTACCGCACAAGATATACAGGTTAATTCCAGGTGGATTAAAGAGCCAAGTGAAAACAATTTTTTAAAAGAATTGGAAAAAAAATTTTTTTATAAAAAGCCTTTGTAAGGAAGACACAAAACCAAGAATTCATAAAGGAAAATGCAGACCTATTGACCTATATTTAAATTTAAACCTTGTGTAAGACAAAAACAAAATAGGCTAAAGGCAGACGTCAGACCAGGTAACATATTTGCAATATATAAAGCATATATATAATGGAAAAATGACTTATAAAGGACCTTTATAAAATTAACAAGGCATCTGATAAAGATATATTTCTTCAATTAAGAAATACAAATGGCTCATAAACAAAGGAAAACAAGTGAAACAAATGAAAATAAGACATTATTTTACTCATCAGACTGACAAACATTATGAAATCCAAACATAAGAAATGCAGTGTAGCATGTCAGTGAATGGGGGTACAGGTTGGAAGGAAATTTGGAAATATCCAACAAAATTTTAAAATCACATCTCCAACCCAGCAATTCTACGTCTGTGTAGCTATTCCTGGAAAAAAATGTTTACACATGTGCAGAAATAATCCTAAACAAGGTGTTTAATGTTTATAATAGTGAAAACTGAAAAGACAGCAAGGAGGATGGGGAATGGCTAAATGGATTATTGGAGCATTATGTTATAGTTAAAAATATGGTATTACATCTATATGTCCTAATATGAAAGTTCTCTATGAAACTGAATGACAAAGCAAGCTTTAGTTTAATTCTGGATGTCTGCGAGTGTGTACATCTATGTAAGGGTACAAGGTATGGTCTCATCTATTTCAGAAGGTCATAAAACTAAACTATAATGTTTTGTTTGCATCCGCATATGTGAAAGCACCGAAACAAGAGTCAAAGTCTACACTCAAACCAGCAGTGGCCACCTCTTGGTGGTTGCCGCCCAGGAACGTGATTGGGTGAAGCTGGCAGAAGAGGAACTTTCACTCAGACTCTGTCCTTTGATTGTGAGTGAATTTATGGAGAAGACCCTCTCTGAGAGGATTTATCCTGTGTTATTCATGCAATTAAAGCTAAATTACAATCAAAGCACAAGTGTTTTGTGAGAAAGTGGGAGGCCCCCCGATTCTCCTGGTTTGCCCACAATGTTTCTGCAGCTGTGACTTTCACTACTTGTCCGGTTGTTCCACTTACGCATTTCAACATGTATCTCTACAAGTCACACTGGCCAAGTGTGAGGTGAACCTTCTATTTGTTCATAAATTTACTATTTTATAACATTTGGACGGAAAGTGACAGTCATTCCCTGGCTTTGTAATTTATTTCATTGCCTATAAGTAATAACTAGAAAAGAGAATTTAAAAGCAGCACTTATTTTCAAAAACTTTAACCAGTATTTGTTCTGAAATGTCAGGCTCCCTGGTAAAATATCAAAATGCTTAAAATGAAGGCTTTTTTTTAATTAGGAAGTAAAAATTACTTATATTTATAACTACACTCCAGGTCTAATAGACCATTTCTGCCAAATGTTCTTACTTCACATTTTTCTAGCTTTAGCAACAGTAATACGTTACTTTCACATTTTAAAAAAATCTTAATAATAGCATATGGCAAATTTGTGGAAAACTTAATATCTTCATTTGATAGGCTAAACCAAGATCAAATTAACCAGAATTCAGATTAGGACTCAAATTTTCTGACTTCTGGCCTATAGCTATTTTTTCTTTTCCCTGCATATGGCTATATCCCACAAATTACACACTCTCTTAAATCTTCTGATAAGTTTTCTAAAACCTCAAGGTTTATTTCTGAGGATTATAATACAGCATTTCACATACTGAGATTAGAATATAACATTAGAAGCTCAGTAAAATTCATCTTCAGAAAAGGTGAAATTTAAGATAATGATAACTGTGTCTGAACTGTGGATTAAAATAAAGAAGAAACCTCACTCTTGCAGAGAGGATGAAACTTGGAAAAATAAAATTTTGGTCTATCACAAAATAACATGCCCGTTTGTATATTACATAGGGATTCTCCACACTACTTCATTTTAAAATTAACCCTTCACTGTTTTTTCATTTTAAAATGGATTTTAATAAACTATAAAGTATTTCTGCATTACTTTTTCAGTGACTTAAAACTAAGCTGTATATTATTCCTATATCAAATTTTTTAAAAGTTTTACAGAAAGATTTTTTTGCTGTGTATTTTATATCAGATTTCAAGAAAACAAATCTTATATGTAAATATATCTTAAGTCAGAGTTCCCCAAATGCTCTTTAAAGTTGTGTAAATGCAGGTAAGCTTTTAAAATTTAAAATGCTCTTTAAAATTGTGTAAATGCAGTCCTAGGCTAGCTTCTATTAGAGCATACCGCTCCATGAGTCAGTATTATACTAGGAAATTGCAAGCAACTACATACATGCCTGTAGGTTTTATCCAGCACAGCTGATCAAAATATATGTCAGAGGGGCATTTTACAGCTGATTTCATTATAATGTCTGGTGACTATCATCAGTTATAGAGACCATAGGAGAGAATCCGTCTTTCTTCCCCTGAATTATCAATTATCGGTTGTTGTGAAGCTTAGTGGCCGCACGTCTGTGGCTCAGATTTTATGATGTATCACTGACTTTAAATCCCGCAGCGAGGACTGTAGACCGATGTGTACGTTGAATTCACACTAAAGCAAGTCAAGTGCAGCGCCAATGACAAAATGCGGACGCTCCAACCGCAAATTATACCATGAAGGAAAACAAGGACATTGGGATATGTGTTCAAATGATACTTATCTGCCTAATGCGCAAAAACTTAAACCTTCACCCTTTTCTGTTTTAGGTTGCGCCACTGCCCGGTTTACTGTCGCGTATTTTTGGAGATAACATAAAGGAAAAATTCGAAGGTGTGATTAGTCTTGGAAATAATAGTTTTAATATATGTAAATATTTAACCACTTCCAGGCCACATAAAAGGAATATGCTTAGGTGGGCCCCTGCCTCCGAGCTGGCCAGCCACCTTGAAGGAGAAAATAACAAATGATGCCATAACTTTCAGGTTTGGGAAAATCTACTTTCGCTCTTATAAAAAGATGAAGGTGTCGCTGCGGCGACAAGGCCCTCGGCAAGAACGCGGGCAGCTTGGTGCTCGGCTCCTTAAGGATCTGCAAGGCTGCCAGGATCACTGAGCTTCCACTTGCACCTAAATCACAGCTTTCGATACCCTCCTCTTTGGGGTGACGGTGGAAAGGGAACGATCATCAGTAAAAGAATCTGAGAGGCATTCTCTCTCCTTGCACTGTGTCCCAGCTCAGGATTCTTCCAAGTTGCATCCTCCTTACTCCCTGCAGCTTCCTGGCCCAGGGCTCGCCTTCTCTTCTCTACCTGGGTCGCAGTGGGTTGGGCACCTGGGCTCGCCTCGCCCCAGCCTTGCCTCCCACCACCCTTATGACCCGCCGCGAGCGCAGCCTCTCCAGCGCTGGCCTTGGCCGGCGAACGTGTCCCTGGATTTGAGACAGCCGGGACCACAGAAGCCCGGGCACACCAGAAAAGAAGCTCCCGGGATGCAAGCATCTCCTGGAATGTGCTCGCGCGTTATAGGCACAAACCCGAGCTCGAACTTCACTCCCTCTAATCGCGAGGTAAATAAGAGGAGCGTCGCAATGCTCTCCCGTGCCTAGCCACGCATGGTTAATTTTCCGGCTCTCGGGCCAGCTAAGACGCGGGATTTGCACCGCAGCTTCTCAGCTCCCAGAGCCGGAGCCGGGCGCTACTTGCGGCTTCTCGGATTTCTCCCCTAAGTGCGAAGGAAATAACCCCTTTTGCTCTGCGCCTGCGAGGCCGGCGGATCTGAAGGCCGGGCCCCGCCGGGGAGACTCGGCGGGCCGGGGGCTGTCCGGGGGCTCCCCGGCGGCGCTTGCAGCGGCGGCTCGTCTGCGAGGGTTAACAGAAGTCCCCGCGGCCGGGAGGGTGCTGAGGCTTCCTCTAGCCGGCCCGGGAACGTGGATACCGCGCCCGCAGGATGTTCGCCGGCTGGGCCGGGCAGTCAAGAAACATGAGAAGGCCTCGGTATTCCTGTTCCCGGGCCGCGCGCGCCCGTCTGGGTAAATAAAGCCGAGACGACGGCGGTGGCTGCGGTGAGCGCGCTGGAGCCCGCGCCGAGACCATGCGGCGGGGATGGGAGTGCGCCTAGCCTCGACGCGGGAGAGCCAGCCGCCCTGCCGCCGGCCGCCGGCCCCACTGCCACAGGTACAGCCCTCGGGTCTCGGCGTCCCTGCTCCGGGCCTCGGGATGCAAGATTTGGCTCTTGCTCCCGAGCGGCTGGTTCCCTCTGTCCCCGGCGCTCTCCCCGCCCTTCCCCCACCCCCCTCCGAGGTCCAGTGGGCACGCGCCCCGGTGGTGTCCGAGGCTGGCCCGAGGGTCTGCGAGGAGCCTGGGAGCCCACCTGGCCGCTCCTCCTCGGCTTTAAAATTGTTCGCGGGCGTTGGGCGGGGTAGTTCCGCAGGGAGGGAGCTCCCCAAGCGACAGTCTGGAGCGAGACAGGGTAAGGATGAGTGGGAAATACAGGAGCAGAGAAGAAGCGCTGGGGACTGCGCCTGGGCCCCGGATGAGGGCCAGGAACCGAGCTTCACACCACCCCCCCTTCCGGTCAGGACTCCGCTCCCGGACCTTTGCAGCCCTCTCCCACCTCGCCTGCGGCATGCCTGCCGACCCAGATCGCGCCGGGTGTCTGTGGTTGCGGTCTCTGTGTGGGCTTGGGACAACCGGGAAGGCACCTTTCAGCGGAGTCACTAAGAAAAACTCGCTGTTGAATATGGGAGGACCGGACTGGGGTGGGGAAACACTGTGGGACTGAAAAAGGGTGTGTTTTACAAATAATGCAGCATGAACGCAAAGCACTAAGTGCACTGATTAAAAAAAAAAAAAAAAAAAAAAAAAGAACCAAGGCTAGTCCTGACCTTAGAACAGGGGCTTCGAACACGGAAATTTGCTTTGACACTTTTCGCCGAGGCTGTGTGCACACTCCAGACACGTACCTGTCTGCGTGGGAGGACTCAGCCTTACGGCACACGGGGCAGCCAGCAGAAGTCTGACTTCACCTCCCCACGAATACTGACGGTACCTGTCGCTTAATCGCTATGGTCACGGCCCCAAATGTCGCGCGTGGCCGCTGCTGCGGTGGCTGGAGGGCGGGGCAGGGGGCGTTGGCAAGTGTGGGCGCTCTTCCAGGCAGATCTGTACGTGTTAGTGTGGCAGCCTGCGCCGGGGCGGGGCGGGGTGAGGGGGCGCTGGCAGCAGTGCGGAGGCGGCGGGGAAGAAACTGGAGCTACCCCGAGGCGCAAGGCGGGTGATGGGGGCGGTAACTCGACTGCTCGGCGGCGGTGCGGACTTGAACCTGAGGCCCACGCTCTGCGGCCTGAGGTTCCCGGCCGCCGCGACCCGGGAGGTGAGCTGAAAAGCTTTGTAAAAAGGATGGCAGCCGCAGGCTCGGTGGTGCGCGGACCGTGATGCCTCCTTCCGCTACTAACACCTATGCAACCTCAAATGGTTCCCCGACACCCCAGAAAGGGGCGGGTGAGAAAGGGCTCTGAGCTAAGGCTCATACCCGCGTTTTGGAAGAGGACAGCACTAACAGTGGGACCCGGGAGGCCCTGGACTCCGGCTCCTTTGACCTGCCCGGACCCAGCGCATCCTGGAGCGGGCTGGGGGATGGTAGAAGACTCCCGGGGATGGAGACAATGTGGTACATTTGTCCCTGACGCCACCTAACTTTCTAGCTCCGGAGTCAGCTAACTTTCCCTGCCCTCACCCCTACCCCCAGGGACCTTAACCGGAGTTAGAACGCACGGGGTTTCAGCCAAACCATCCAGAATCTAGAAAACATGAAAATCCCAGGAATCCCCGTGTGGCCTGGGACTCATTAACGGGACTTGCAGATGCAGTTGTTCATATTGCCCCAAAATTTCCCTTCCTTCCAACCCCTCCTTAAAACCCGAGTGGGAGCTCGGAGATGCTTAGACTTCCGTTGTAACTGAAGAACAACCCCCCCCCCACGCCCTCCGCGCCTATCCCGCTCCGCTAACCCGAGTGCAGTACTTCCAGATTTAAACCAAGAAAAGAACTCGTTTAGGAATTACTTTCCTTTGCCCACGCAGGGAAATTATTCTTGGTTGAGGTTCCTTGGGAACTCGATCGCCAGGGCAAGGAGGAGGGTAGGGACCTGTCCCGGGAGCGTGCGGGGATGGGTGTGTGTGTGGGGGGGGGGGTGATCAGGTGGGGAGAGGCAAGGGTTCGAGTGTCCAGGTGCGTTGGTGTCGCTGCTCCCCTCGGCTCCCCAGCCCAGAGCCTTGGCCAAGTCCGGGAGACTATGGAGATGTGAGGGTTGAGCGAGTAACGTAATGCATCATTTTGTCCTAGAACCCGAGCCCTGCGGAGCTCCGGGCGGCCAGGCCTCGAGGCGCTGCGGCCGCGCAGCGAGCCCCAGCCAGCCGGCACCATGAACACCATCGTCTTCAACAAGCTCAGCGGCGCCGTGCTTTTTGAGGACCGCGGCGCTCCGGAACGGGAACGGGGCAGCCGGCCCTACGGTGGCGTCCTGGACAGTACCCACGCCCGCCCTGAGGTGGGCATTCCGGACGGCCCGCCCCTCAAGGACAACCTCGGCCTGAGACACCGGAGAACCGGGTACGCTCACCTTCCCGGGTCCCCTGCCCGCCTGCAGCCCGGAGGGGTGGGATTGGTGCGGCGCAGGCGTGCGAGTGGCACCCCGGGCCCGTGGGTGAGGGGCCCAGAGTTCCCGGGAGGGCAGGTCTCCGCCCCTGGTCTCGAGCATTGTCCTTTTAAGGCATTAGTTTCTCAAAATATAGGGGAATCGGTTCGTCGGGACAGCTCCAAAGAGGCTTGCTGGAAACTGAGGACGCCTGGAACGGCCCCTCAGTCCCCTGAGAGTTGGACCTCAGGACAGGGGGCTACCTGCCCCTCCCCGGAGCACGGGTGCAGACGCGCGGCCGAAAGGACTGAGCGCGATGCCTAGGAACGGGACAGGGCAAGCAGTCGGGGCTTCCCAGGTCAGGCCAGCCCCGTGGGCTTTCCCTCTTATGTCACGACAGGGCCTCGCCATGGCCTCGAACCACCCGCGCCAAGGTGTTGGCAAGGTCGGCTCTTCGCAGGGCGCCCTGGACGCGCGCGCGCGCGCGGCTCGGCTGGGCCCGCTGCGAGCCCGAAGGGGGAGGCCGCGGGTCTCCCGGGCCGGGTTTCGGTTTAGCCGGGTGAGGGGCTGCTGGGGAGCAAGAACGCGCGGGTGGGCCAGCAGCTCCGGCTGCAGAGGCGTCGCGGCGGCTCCCTGAGCGCCCCGCGGGGGGAGGGGCGGCCGTCCTTGGCCGTCTCCACCTGAGCGATTGCATCAGCTGCTTGTTCTGCGGCGTTGTTGGTTAGTAAAATAGAGATTAGGTTTCGTCAAAATGTTACTACCAGTCCTTTCGGATGGAGTTGCATTTCAAAGTGTTTAAAGAGGCAAAAGTCCTGCAGGCTGCGGCGCAGGCGCGCGAGCCTCCCGGAGTGGCGGGGCGCGCGGGCGGCCGCGCGGCGACACCTCCCGGAGCCGCCCGGGAGCGCAGCGCGCAGCGTCGGGCTCCAGGCTCCTTGGACCCCCTTCCCCTTTGAGGGTGCTTTTCCTCACCGACGGAGTTTTCCACACTTTAAAAACTCTCCTTCGGTCGGGTAAAGGCCCCTAGAGTGGGTTTTTTTCTTTTAAGGTTCTGCGTCCTTACTCCGCAAACACTAGCTTGGAAAGTTCCCCTTTTTCCAGAGGATCAAAGGAAAATTCTCCAAGAACCAGGGCCGCGGGACGGCCATCATCCCTTGCTTTATGCCCGCCGTCCGGTGGGCGACCTTTCCTTGGACCACGGGCGACGGGAAACCCCAAGCGGCACGCACGAGTTCCCTAAAAGAACGTTCGAGAGCTGGCGGCTGCCCGACCCTGCCCAGGAGGCCAGAGCCGCTCAAAGGCGCGGGTGCGGGCGGGCGAGGAGAGGGCGACAGCCCTGCTGCGCCGAACTATATAGCCCGAATCACATTTCCCCTCAGATCACATCACCGTCGTCACTTAAACCTCTAACTCCTGGCTACTGCCACACGACCCCCTGCGACAACCAGGTCATTTCAAAAAGAGATGCCCAGGGAAGGACATTCGCGCCCAGAACTCGTGTGGCCCCGGCCCCTGCCTCACCTCAGCCCGGAGGCGCGGGGCGGGCTAGTGCGTCCGAGCCGGAAGTCCTGCGCAGCCGGACGCGGGCGCGGCCGCCCTTCCCGGGGGCGGGGGGCGCGCGGCGGGGGCGCGGGGCTGCGGGCGCAGAGGTCCCCAGTCGCGGGGGGTCCCGGGGGCGGCGGCCCGGCCGCGCAGCTCACCGGGGTCTCCTCGTCTCCCGGCGTCCAGGGCCAGGCAGAACGGCGGGAAGGTGAGGCACAAGCGGCAGGCTCTGCAGGACATGGCGCGGCCCCTCAAGCAGTGGCTTTACAAGCACCGCGACAACCCGTACCCCACCAAGACCGAGAAGATCCTCCTGGCGCTCGGCTCGCAGATGACGCTGGTGCAGGTAACCGCGGCGGAGGGAGGGGCCGGCCCGCGCGGTGCGCGCCCGGATCTGCGCCCGGCGCCTCCCGCTGGGCAGGGATGGGGCCCTTCGAGGCAGGTCCGGGTGCTCCGGCCGCTGCCTCGGAGGATGCTCAGGGGTTGTAGGAAGTTTCTGGGTTTCCTCTCAGTCTTCTGTATGGATTCGGGGCTCTCGGCTCAGGAGGGATTGCGTGGTGTTTTGATACGGAGCCCAGGAAAAGTCAACTTCGAGTCCTGAAAAGGTGTCTTGGGAGTCTGTATTGGTGGGTACAGATGGGACGCCCCGCGCTGATCCTCACTCAGCCTTGAGTGGGCGTCAGAATCACCCGGAGGACGGGTTCGAACTCGTACAGCTGGGCCCCGCGTGGGGTCATAGTCTGGGGTCAGTGATGACCCCAGTGGGGTCAATAGTCTGCATTTCTAACAAGTTCTCCGGGAGGGACCTACAGCTGCTGGCCCTGGATGAAACTTCGAGAACCATGCAGAAAGGCACTCTACACTGGGCACCCATGTGAAAGATCAAGTATAGGGTAACTTAAAAATTACATTTACTGAGAGAGTTAGGACATAGGGTGGAAGGACAAGAAGTGGGTTTTGATTTGATTTTTATGTTTAAGTAAGAGGCATCCTGAGCATTAGCTGGAATCCACACGATTTTGCTGCTGATACCTTTCTACTGGGTCAAGAGGAGGCCCGGTTCAAGTGGTTAGTTTATTTTGTTAGGTGCAGAGACAGGGTGCAAGTTCGTTTCCTTTATATCTGACTGGCTTTTTCCTTACGCAGTCTTATTTGATATTCACAAAAACGTGGTGAGCCAGAGCAGCAGTGAGCATTTTATAGATGATGTGACCAAGGCACTGTGGCAGTTAAGTATTAGTAAGGGCTGTAGAGGTAGGCCTGGAGATAGTGTAATTCCAGATCAAATGCTCTTTCCAACACACCACAGACTTCTTTAATAAATTTGGTGACATGAACTTTTATATGTGCAAACAAATTTATTCAGAAAGAGGAGGAGGAGCTAAATAAGCTGAGAAGTTTCATATATTATAGTAGCACAACATTATTACTACATTTGTGAAGTTTTGGTCATTCCATTAAATTTATAGCGAGGGAGGCCCCAAGTAAAAGATAATATTTAACTACTAGATAAAATAAAACTTGCTTTCCAGAGTATTTAAGGTTGACATTTTAGGAATTGCTGGAAAGTTTGACAAAGTATGAAAGTGACTTGTACTTAAGCTTATTAAAACTATAATATGCATTTGTCTGCTTATATTCAGAATACAATTGTAGAGAAAAACATCTGTTTTGCTTCATGTTAACAGGCAATAGTATTAATAGTGATTTGCTGCAGCACTGGAGGGGAAAATTTATTTAGTGTTCTTGGCTTAATATCTGTTTAACATAAAACTATGAATTTTCAGTGATTTCAGTCAGAAAAACTTGACTTGTGAAAATAAATGCATATGTTCATATTTCAGTTTAAACAGGTATGCTATTTATTTTGAAAATACCCTAGTTTATAGAGCTATTTGAGTGTTTCACTGTGATGTCAGCAATAAAACATTAGATTAATTTTGGTATATCATACAGTTGCATACTTTATGCTTGCCATTCTTTCATACAGAAAGCAAACAAAAATGACATATTTAGAACATTTTTTAATTATGAAAGGTAACATCGTTATTAGCAGAAATACTTACATTTTGGGGTACAGTAGTTTTGTTGAGATGCAATACAAGTAGTTGTAATTTTAATAAAGAACCAAATTATTTCCTACCTACAATGATAGTTCAAATACAAATAACCATTCTTTCTGCATTAAGATCTTGGTAATACTATTACAATTGTCTAATTATATCTTATATTCTCATTGTATTTTCTTTCTCTTTCTCTAGTCCTCAGAAAATAAACATGCACAGAATTATTTAATTTTTAAATGGAGTAAAGATAATTATTTGTAATAATAAGATATCTCCTTAATGATTTCCAAATTTTTATGGTAAATGAAGTTGGTTTCTGGAATGTTATAGTGATAAATGGAAAAAAACTCAAAATGTATAGGATAGCCAAGGAACTTTAAACACAGTAATCCAATTTGGCTCCGCTTACTTTCAGTTAGGCATAATAGGATATCGATGTAGGATATAAATATATATGTATATGTGTGTGTGTATATATGTATGCATACGTATCTATCTACAGCTGACCCTCAAACAACACAGGGTTAGAGATGCCAACCCTCCCTGCAAGTCAAAAATCCACATAGAACTTTGACTTTCCCCAAAACTTAACTACTAATAGCCTATTGTTGACTGGAAGCCTCACCTATAACATGAACAGTCAATTAACACATATTTTGTTTATTACACGTATTATAAGCTATACTCTTACAATAAAGTAAGCTACAGAAATGAAAATGTTATTAAGAAAATTATAAGGAAGAGAAATACATTTACAGTATTGGTGAAAAAAATCCATGCGTAAGTGGTCCCATGCAGTTTAAACCTGTATTATTCAAGAGTCAGCTGCACTTATGTTGATATATATGGGAGAGTTTGTGAAAGTCAGACATACCTTAAACATCTAAGCAAATTCTGGCTCTATAGGAAGCCAAATGAGTTGTGTAAATATTTTACACTTCTGGAGGAAAAAATATAAAGCTAGGAGCTGAATAAAACTTTTGATCCCTGCAAATTAGACCCCTATTTAATGAGTCAAGTTCTCCCAGTGAATAAATTTCTCCTGTGGAGTCATGGTTCTTGAGAAGTGTGATCATGTCTTTTTCATCTTCATACCTCCATATCCCAGCACCGTGCTTTCCATAAACTGTTTGTACATATCTGCAAAGTGAACAGGTTCTGATTGGGGAATACCATTATAATCACCATGCAGCTTTCCAAAACACCATCCTGAAAACTAGAGAATGTGTTGAAATCTGACTAAGATATTCTGGTTTTAAAATCCATTCCATTGAATACGCGGAGGGGAGCTTATTATCCTTAATGCTATATGATGGTTCTATAGCACAGCATGAATATAACTCACTTTATTACCTTCACTATAGCTGGAAATGTGACATATTTTTATGTCTGTGGACGAATATGGAGTGTTGCCCTCATTTCTGCTTCTAAGGTCCTATTTCCTGTTTATTGCAGTACCTCCTATCTTTCTGGTAACTGATGTTAATAAGCAGTTATCATAATTTTATTCCTTAACTATGAGAGTATCTTGTATTTTGAGAATTTCTTTAACACTTAACATTTGCCTTTTGGCCATGTGTCAAACTGTTAAACTTTTCATAAAATGTACTTTTGCCTTGTTTTGTTACTCTTAAATTGATAAGGAAAGACCTAAAACCTGATCTGCAATCTCCATTAAACCTAGAAGGAAGGAACTGAAATTTTACTGGAGGGAATATTTTTAGGACCACGAAAGGTAATTTTTCTGATAAATAGAAGTTCTAAGGACATTAATCCACACCTACATTTTATTTATCCCTGAGAAATGGAGCAGAAAGAGTTACTTATTATTAATTTCCTAATGAGATATAAACATTTTCCTAAAATTAACAGGTAATGACGTGCATGTGTGTACTTTAACCAACCAAAATATTCCACTGTGCTTAATTTCTAGGGCTGATCATTGCTTAAACATTATAAAAAATAGACTCTGGTATTATCAAAATGTGAACAGCTTTATTGTGGAATAACATAGGGTGGTATGCAATTGAGGTTTTGTATTCTTGTAGGATATAGAGAGCTTATTGCAGAATAATTGCCTTGGAAGAAGTTTTTCAGAGAAGGGCAGATGGGTGTTATATCTGGTCCAGTGATCCCCATTGTTCACATGTATATATTTTTTAACATATTTATATTTTTTCTGGATTAAAAGAGTGAAATGTCTCCGTAGGGTGATTTTTTTCATGATCACAACGAAGAGCACAATGAGTGTGGAGTTTGAGATTACATTTAATGATTGGATGTTAATGCTTCCTTTACTTGTAGAAGTTTCACATTCCTGTGATAATGTCCATGTGCCGCTGGTTAAAACTGCTAGTTTTAAGAGTTTACCCCCTCTATTAACACAGCTCTGTTTTTGCCGGGTGAGTGCTTCTGCTGAGATAGGTATGTAGTTATCAACTGCAAGGATTATAGCAACCGTTAAATATTTTAACAAAATCTCAGATTGGTCTTTCTATGTTATTCCAAGTGTTATGCTACATGGCGTAGAAATGAGATTCTGAATATTTCAGTTGAGTAACTCAGAATAAGTTTGTTAATTCTGTATGTTCAAAGGTGGACAGATGCCAGCTTATCCCTTTGGGTTTACTATAATGATTGCTCTGTCAATACGATGAATGTAAACACCTCGGCTAGAGTAGGGATGAAAATTACTTAGTTTTCTCTTCCAGCTTCTAGATATTTGGTTCTCCAAGTTTTCACTAAAATATAACGTTTCTTGAGCTCTGAGTTTGAGATCAAAATGCTGTTGCAGAACCTAACCATAGTAAGGAGACCTGTTTCATGTGAAGTAGAATTTAATGAGATTTGCATGACAACCTGAAGGAATCCATAGTAAGTTAAAGGTAGAAAATCTGAACTGGTATTTTTACCTTCTGTGAGACAGATAGAGTTTGCATTAGTTCATCAGGACAAAAAAAAAATATTGCAA
The DNA here is from genome assembly GCF_020171115.1 of Neogale vison. NCBI lineage: Eukaryota > Metazoa > Chordata > Mammalia > Carnivora > Mustelidae > Neogale > Neogale vison. The sequence continues at coordinate 135,731,444 of NC_058102.1, read as the reverse complement.
AACAGTATTTATGCAAATTTGTTAACCAACTCTTTGCTGTTTACATGACTTAATGCAAACAGATATTAAACACCTTAGACGATATCCAGCCCCTAAATTGTACATAAAGCTTCTGGTGATAAAATACTGGCAGAGTAAATCTATTAGCAGGTTGTTTGCCAGTCAAACTTTTGAAATCAGGTCAGAGAAAGCCCATGTTAGGTATCAGCAAACCTTTCTGGAAAATTTTCTAATTTGTAATTAATATACTGTGGTAAGAACTGAGTATATAAAACAAGAAAAAGGATATGACCCCTATATATGTAAAACTGTAATCCCACCATGACACTTAATGGTCCCCATTTTTGTAGTTAAAATTATGGTATGTTAATGTTTTTGGAAATTTGAAAGCTATTGCATTTTAGTAAAATATGAGGGGCTCCATAAGAATTGAATTTTACCCTGTACTATGTGATTGTTGTGCTAAAATTCATGGTTAGTTATGATTTAAGGATACTCTGAATTATATGATACTTAGTAAAGAAAGTAATAAATGTGTTTTGAAGTTGAATTCTAAAAATATAAGTGACATAGGCATAGGAGAAGTTGCACGTCAGGGGACATAAACACGCATGTTTGATTGCTCGAAAGCAGAAGGTAGGTTAGCACCAGCTATATAAGGGGAATAAATTAGTAATTTTGTAGGAAAGCATAGACTATATTCATAGATCTTAGTTTTTAGAGTTGGCAAGGTTATTAGGTACCACCTAATGCATTTTATAGATGAAGGGCTTGAAGTTCAGAAAAGTTGAGTGACTTCTCTAAATTCACGCATTTTTCTCAAATTTAGAGCAGGAAATCAGATCTCTTTCTGTTATACCAGTTATAGGTAATAGGACACTAATGAGGATTTGAAGAAGTTAAGCAATTAAATCATAATGGTATATCAACACTTGAATTTGATGATGGTGGTGGTGAAGATTCATTCAAGTGCATAGAATGGAAAATAAGGAAGTTCAGAAAAAAAATGTTCTAAAATTCCCAATTACTACTATCCAGGACATGGATGAATACTTCAGCCATGACTTGGAGAATAGAGGGAGGTTTGAGGACTGGACCAGGCATTTCGTGCTTCCATACTGAAGGTTACCAGTGTCTCCCAGTTAATACATAGTTCTGTGCTAATCCTTCCCTGTGGGCAGGGACAAATTTTATCCTAACACTTAAAGATTTTTAGCACTGACCATCATGTCATGGCTAGAGCACACGAACTACTCAATGTATGTTTATTGAATGAATAGTCCCAGAGGTTGTCTGTCTATAGAGGCTGGAGAAGACTTAAAATTTGAACCCAGATTAAAATCGTAGTTATAATAGCACAACTTGATAGGAAGAGGATATTGCTGAAGACTAAGTTTTCTGCAATGTCATGGTGAGTTACTACATCAGTGCACATAAAATTAAGAGGACAGTTATTAAGGCACTAGGAGGTAATGAATACTGAATATATATATATATGTATAATATATGATATATTTTCTGTGTATGTATATATACATTGTGTGTGTGTGTGTGTGTGTGTAAATTGGGGGAAACTACCATGTTTTAAAAACCCATGGAGACAAAGAGGAAAAGAATTTTGGTTTTGTTTTCTTAAAAAGTAGGATTCATCATAGGTCCATTCAATAATTAGCAATGTGTAAAAACTGTATATTTATATTATCAACCTAAATGAAGAAAAAAAGAAACTTCCAAGGCAAGCATTGCTACATAAACCGTTATAGTAATGTGGAGTCATGTTCTAGAATAACTGGCAGAAAGATATAATTAATTCTCTTTCCATATTTCATTTCATTTTCATATTTCATTTCTTTTAAAAGCAAATTTTGGCCCCTAGTTATTTACATATTTTTTTTTCCTGATGATAGCCTGATATTTTATTTTATTTTATTTTTTTATTAAAGATTTTATTTATTTATTTGACAGAGGGAGATCACAAGTAGGCAGAGAGGCAAGCAGAGAGAGAGAGGAGGAAGCAGGCTCCCCGCTGAGCAGAGAGCCCAATGTGGGACTCGATCCCAGGACCCTGAGATCATGACCTGAGCCAAAGACAGCGGCTTAACCCACTGAGCCACCCAGGCACCCCATAGCCTGATATTTTAAAGGAAATTTCAAGTACCATTTTAACTTCTGGAAATCCAGTAACATCTTTTTAAAACAACGAAGTAACTTCACTTTGTTTTGCGGTGTTTGTTTCTTTGCCTTCAGCTATTTGCTTTGGAAGCACTTGACCTTCAACTTAAAGTCAGGTGTTACTGGCATTTTTCTCCCTCTACTTGTCTGATTGCTCTATGTCGGATTGTTCTGCTAGCTCCTCTTTTATAGTCCTGCCCCTTTGATGTCTGGAGGTTTCAAGGGTTTGGTCTTCAATCATCTCTCTTTCTACCTACTCAAAGCTGCCGCTGTCACCTCTGTGTGTTTGACCGACATCAGCTCTTTCTCTCCCTTAAGTCTCAGATAACAGTTTTATTTTCTTGCTGCACATCTCACCTGCATGCTTCTCTAGTACCTCAAATTAATCACTCCCCAAACCAAGCACATCATTTCACCCTTAAACAGTTCTACTTTCTTTCTCAAAATGGCACTATCCTTTTCTTGATTACACAGGGATGATTCAAGGTCATCTTTAACTTTTCCCTTTCCCTCACTCACCACGGTGTCTCTCAAATTTGACTTATATTTTTTCCCATGTCTTCTTTATTGGGAACACACTTCCCTACCCATTATACTGGACACATTCCTTCAACACTTCACTTTATTCCTCATGAAGTCTTGAAAGTAACCCTTTCTTCCTTTGGATTCCTGCCTCATTTTATTTTAATGCCTCTTAAACTATTCATCACATTATTTCCTATATTAAAGTTATTTGTACCTTCTCCTTCCTCTCTTATTAGACTGAGCATTTGATGGCAAAAGCTGTTCTTTTTTTTTTTATTCGCAGAATACAGTATATGCTCAGTCTCTGTAGTGTGTGCACATGTTTGTTGAATGAATGAGTGAGTGAATGGAATGAATGTCTAGTACTATTACATTCTGAGAATATTTAATGATCAGAGAGACTGAGAGAGGCTTAGGTTCTTGTGGGAAAGTAATTATGTGATGGGTAATATTTTATGTTTTGTTAATTGAAAAATAAAACTTTTTTAGGTGTCAAATTGGTTTGCTAATGCACGACGTCGGCTTAAGAACACTGTTCGACAGCCAGATTTAAGCTGGGCTTTAAGAATAAAATTGTACAACAAGTATGTTCAAGGAAACGCTGAGCGACTTAGTGTAAGCAGCGATGATTCATGTTCTGAAGGTTTGTTAATATTTTTATTTTGCTTTACCTCTGTTAATAAGAAGTTCACCTCAATTGCTATTTTTAAGGTCGACTCCACAAAAACATCATGGTGCCATAATGGTTCTTTTTTACTGCATGAGGTAACTTCACTTTTACAATACTATAAATGACCAACAGAATTATGGCTATTTCCTCTTGTTTATAGATTTATCATGTGTCAGAATAACATTTTCTGTGAAATTCATTAAAAATAAAATACCATAGGGAGAGATTATATAGATTCCTGCTTCCTTGCCTAAAAATTAATCTTGGGTATCAAAGATAATTTTATATACTTTTAAATATTCCTTCTTTATGTATATATTTAATGATTAACTATAAGACTTTGGTGGCTGGGGAAAAGTATATGTAAGTACTACCTACTGATATTTTTCTCCCTTAGATGGAGAAAATCCTCCAAGAAACCACATAAATGAAGGGGGCTATAATAATCCAGTTCACCATCCTGTGATTAAAAGTGAGAGCTCAGTCATAAAAGCTGGAGTGATCAGACCAGAGTCACGGGCCAGTGAGGACTACGTATCACCCCCCAAATACAAGAGCAGCTTATTGAATCGTTACCTTAACGACTCTTTGAGACATGTCATGGCCACAAATGCTGCCATGATGGGAAAGACAAGGCAAAGAAACCATTCGGGATCTTTTAGTTCCAATGAATTCGAGGAAGAATTGGTGTCTCCCTCATCATCAGAAACCGAAGGCAACTTTGTCTACCGTACAGGTAAGTCTGTGCTTTTCGTAACACCTTATTTGAAATAAAACTAAAATCCCAGCAAGGGGTCTATTTCAACAGGTATAAGGACATACTTTTTATTGCTTTTGTATGAGACTATTCACAGATAGCCCATAAAATTTAATTTGAAAGCTTTTGTTTTTAATTACCAGATGTGTTTGTTAGTAGATGATGGTCTACTGGGGATTTTCACCCTTAAAAATAAAGATGAGAGTTTTTACCCTTAATACTCATCTTTAATCTCAATAGTATACATTTTTGGAGGAGGAATGCCCTGAATTGTAGCCAGCCATGCAAACACTTTGTATTTCATCTTTTCTCTTAAATTCCTTGATTGCTAATAGCGGTGGAAAATGAACACAAATTAACCTGGGTGCCAAGGCTCTTGTGAAGGGAAAGTGTAGGTCTGGCTTAAATTGCTTTGGATATTTTACTTTTATTCCTGGAAAGCATAAGTAGGGCTGATAAATAGCTTTGAATTTTTTACTTTTATTCCAAAAATAATTAATCGATTTCTGCCTGTCCAAAACCTTCTGATGGAATAGTAAGTTTGGTAAAAATTTCTGTCTTCACTTCAGTTTTCAGAGAGTTTTGAGCAAGTTGCTTCAGAACAAAGGATATGTGTGACCTACATCTGGTGTAGATAGAGTCCAGGTCCTGAAAATGCCAACAAAGGAAATTTAGAAATGTTAGAGCTGGAAATAACTTCAGAAAGTGTCTAGTCCAGCCATGTTATATCATAGATAAGAAAACCCAGACCAAGAACACATAGCTAGTTACTCTTCCTAGATCAGTTGTGCAGCTTAGCCTGCATAAGCAGTAGGCGGAATATAACTACTACTAGCCTGCGATGACTACATGTACTGCCACCACTCATTCACGGAGTAGTTACAATATGCTGGCCCTTTGCTAAACACTACGCAAATGACATTATAGGTAGTCCTTGTAGGAAGCTTGAGATGTGAACAGTAGAGCTTTATAAAAGAATTTAAATTTGGTCTGTTTAATACACATTCCAGATTATTTAATTAGAAATCTTACTTTTATGTCCACAAATGGTTATTAGATATATTATCTGTGAGGATTCCGAGAAAATCTAGTTTTAAAGACTTAACCTCATTTTCTGTTTGCATTTCCAGCTTCAATTATGAAGACAACTCCAAACACTCTGAGATACAAAATTAGTCTTGTAAATAATAATTGGCCAAGGAAGAAGTAAAAATAAAAGACTATTTAGCTAATAACAAAATTTTAAAACTACACACTAACATCTAGCTAATGTGACCAGAGCAGAACTTGGAGATAATTCAGAGCTTCATGGATTTTATTTACAGAGATATGTAAGGATAGGAAATCAAGTCATTTAAGTATAGAGAATTGGAAAAAGAATAAAAACAAAAAAGTTACTATGGAAAGCTGAAAAATAAAGAGTTGACTCTTTGAAAGCAATACTAAGAGAAACAAGCAAAAACTGTCCCAGATTAACATTGGTAGTGAAGAGGTACAGCAATCAATACAAGTCATTAAAAATATTTTTTAAATGGTACTGTACTATGTATAGTTGTTTGACAATATACTATATACAAATGTGTAGATGAAATGAATTGGTATTATCCCACACAAATTAAATTATAAAATTATAATGAGAAAAGTTGTAAACACCACTAGTTCAGGAAAAGTCAAGGTTTTTTGTTTTTTTTTTATAAAACATTTTATTTATTTATTTAAGAGAAAGAGAGAGAGAGAGAGAGATCACAAGTAGGCAGAGAGAAAGGCGGGGGGGGGAAGCAGGCCCCCCACTGAGCAGAGAGCCCGATGTGGGGCTCGATCCCAGGACCTGAGGCCATGACCTGAGCCGAAGGCAGAGGCTTAACCCACTGAGCCACCCAGGCACCCCAAAAGTCAAGGTTTTTAGTAAACTCCATTCCCAAAACACATGATTTGATAGAGTCATTGGATTTTTTTCCAAACCTTGAAGAAATAATTAACTCTCATGCTTTATGCATTTTTCTGGAACATGTAAAAATATGGGAAGTATGTCAGGTTTTAAAAATGTAAATCTTATCCTAATCCAAAACCGGATTAGAATAGCATAAAAATCAACATTTTTATTTACGATACTGATGCTGACTTTGGAACAGCATGAGAAATATTGGTAACAGAAGGTTAAGTGAAAAACAATTTAAAAATAGAGACACTGAATGCAGTTATGACAGTACAAGTATGTATAGACAAAAACAAGATTTTTGGAAACAATGAAAATTAATTTTGAATAGATGGAATAATTGAAGGTCTATTATTTTTACAAATTTCTTATAAATTTCTTTATGCTGCACAGTAAAAACAAATTTGAAATTTACCCAATGTGATGAGTCTCCTGAAAATTCATGCTCTTTTCAAAGGTGATAAAATAGAAAACCGAAGAAGGAATAGCATGCCTGGGTAGTTGATGCTTCTTGAATTTAAGTATCTTGGCCATTTATTTTTATTAAAATAGCCAATGGCCCACTCATGTGCCAAGTTCTATTTTTAAATAAAAACCTATTTTTTAGTTATGCAAGCGATGAGAAAGCAGCCTAGACACGTAAACTTCTGGTTTTGCATGCGTGTGTATAAACTTTAAAAAGAACAGAATAAATTTTTTTGGTTTTGTGGATAAAGAATTGAGAAAGACTGGTGGTCTGAAACTGGTGTGCTAAATCTCAGCCTGAAACAATAAAGGGCTGTCTTCTGGGGGAACCGAGCGACAGCGTTGCTACAGTTTTAGCTGGGTTACCGCTCATGCATAAATAGTAGAACAGGGGATTTCAATAAATACTTTCTGAGCAACTGCTATGGTTTTCTCTGGCATACAGGCTTATGCTGAATTCCTTCAATTCCTTCTGGTTATATCTTTCTTTCTTCACCTAAAAGGAAATCCTCTAAATCTGCTATTAAACACCACTCCCCTCCCCCACCCCAGTTTTATAGTAGTGCAAAGATTTCATCTTTTAAATTCTTTTTCAAGGATAGATCACCTTTAAACGTAATTTATTAGTTCATCTATGCTAAAAACAACTGTGTCTGTTTTTCCACCTGTTTTTGCTATCTTCTGATGCATTTCATTAATGATATGGAATCAAATACCAAATGAAAGAGTTGGTGTGTGGAAGGATAATGTATCACTGAATTTCATTTCACTTGTTCTTATTAAATTCTAGGAGGGCAAAGCCTGCTAGATTATGAAGTCGTACTCCTAACTGAACCATAGAGGCAATAGAACTCTTTTCTATGTTAGTATGAATTAATCATATTAGCTTCCTCTCCACTTGATTGACAACATCAAAGTAAATACAAACATGTTTTTATTGATTTTATATAAACATTAAATATTTCTCTGTAATCTGCAGTCTCCTCATCGTGCAGAAAGAAAAAAAAAAAAGCTCTCTTTTCAGGGGGCCTACTAGGCTTTCAGTAAATATTGACTAAAGCATTTCTGACAACAGAAATTATAATATTAAAATTAATTCGAATTTTTAAGGTTATTGCTTCTAAATACAATTAAATAATACTCGAGAAAAGTTAGTCACTCAGTGTTGTCTGTTGAATTAAGCTATCTAAATTAAAATTACAGTCCTTTTCATTATGTTAGGTTAATGGTTGACAATTTTCAGATATTTGATGGAGCGAGTTCCTATTACAAACTGACCTCAAGTCCTGTAGTCTTGGGTGGGTCTGCTCTCTAAGGTACCAGGAGGAGGACTCTAGGTTTAATATCCACCTCTATGTCTGTTGAATCAGTACTGATATTCTCCAGATGGGACCATCTGTGAAGGAGCCATCTGCCACCTGGGCCACCTTATAGAGTTGAGTCCTCACTGGAGCCTTTCCTAACTTGCATTCAAGTTGATGTACCCTCAAAAGCCTATCAAATGTCCTTCTTTACCGAAGGAGAGAGGGGGAAGGTTCTAAGAAGTGTATTGACGAGGGGAAAATCGGGCAAGTCTTGAAATAAAACGTGTGGACTTCCCCGCCTTCTTTTGCTTGGCTTGAGGACAAGTCCCTGTTATGTTCTTTCTTTTTGCAGCTCACAAATGATCAACTTATAAATGGCTAGAACATTCGAATGATTATTCTCTGAACCCCATTGCTCTGCTAGTATATAATTCATAAATTTAACCGGCTCCCACAGGCTGAATGTTTAAACTTCATCTTGTTAAACTGTCTAAAATCCCTCTTAATTAGACACATCTGGTGGGGCAAAAACATATAAGCGGATAGAACTCTTTTCTATGTTAGTGTGAATTAATTAGATTAGCTTCCCCTCCACTTGACTGAGGTGACTATCCCTGAAGAAACTGAGATTTTGATTGAGAGAAGAAAGAAGTCACTTATTTGGTGCATGGAATTCTTTGGAACGTAGAGTCCATTTGGATGGCCTGCCGCCATTGGAGCAAAATGACAGAACTAGGGATTTTGGTTACTAAGGAAAGAGGAACTAGGAAGTAGAAAGTAAGTTTGGGAGGATGCCAGAGGCTAAATGCCATTTCCAAACATTTTTTCTTGGCTAACGATGCCCCTCAGGAGAGAGAGATGTTCTTTTTTCTCTCTCTTCCTGCATACGCATGTACTTTAGAATCTAAACTGGCATTATCAGTGATAAAACCAAGTATGCCCATGAGTTCCATAAAGCCCTGGATTAGCCTGGGATTTAACTTTAATTTACAGCATGACTTCTTGGGAGAAGTGCACTCTCTGTGCTAAGAGCTGACTTCACAGGTACATCTCTGGGATACAATCCACTCATATAAGCGGTACCCTTTCATGCATTCACTCCACATACAGAAATGTCTATTAAGAGCCACTGTGCACAGGCCCTGTTCTAGGCCCACCAGAGCCCTGTGTTTTGTGTTAAGCTGCTCATCAAAGAAACCACAGTTAAATGAAGCAGAAGAAAGATTTAAAGGGCTGTCTTGGCAGAACTTTTTGGACAGTGGATAATCACTACTAATTTATATGTTTCATCAGTTTTAGGTTTTGTGTTTGTGGGTAGTTTCAAGAAAGCCTCCTGGTAGTCAAGAGAAGGCTTTGTCAGGTGCCAGCTGTTAAAATAGTGTGTGTTTCTGTGTACGTGCTAGTTTCTGTGTGGGATTTTGTTGACCAGTAAGTCTGTTTTGGATACTTTTATCTTCTTTTATTTCCTTTTTTGTGCCTGTCACTTCCTTGTTTTTAGTGAAAGAACTAAGCTTTGCCCTTTTGGATTATTCCAGACATCCTTTTCCTGGCATGCGAATGACTGCTGGTGTACTCCAACAGAGAATAATAAAACCCTCTATCAACCAGCCCAGTTAGTGACATTTAAAGGATACTTGAAAGGTTATCCAATTCCTTGTCTTGTCTCTTTAGTACAATAATACCTCACCTATCAAACACCATCTGGGAATGAGGTATTCCACGTAAGTGAGATTTCCAGATAGAAAGTTCAGTACTGATTTTAGAAATAGAGAATTTTCTGCTCTCCTAAGCTTAGGATATTAAACACAACATGTGGGGTGTGCTTCAATATCGTCTCTTCTCTAAACTACCTCCTCCTGTTGCTTTTTATATGATATTCCACCCTTTCAAATCAGTAATTTTAGGATTAACCACAATCCCAAATCTGCCCCTCACACCTTTGAATAAAAAATGGTGTCTTTCTGAGAGCATGTTGGAAGGGGTTCTTTCCTAATTACTGATTCCAAAGAGGCAATCTTACAAATGAGATCTATGGAAGTTCTGACTTTTGGATAGGCGTGGGGTTACTCTAGAATTATTAAAACTTCAGCATGATATTCTAAACACCATATATTTTTAAATGTTTGTCAGGGGTGATGAAGACCAAACACGTTCATATGGACTATTTAAAAGTAGCTCGGTTGTTAATATTGAATTTCCCTTATGGATTCACTTGCAAAATTTAAGTGAAATTGCCTACGTTGTTCCATCTACTGTTAGAAACTGGGAGAATAATGGCAAACAAAAATAGAAAAAAAAGAACAACTGTTGGTATGAGTGGTTTGCTGCCTCCTTCGGGGGTAGCTTTTCCTTCACTTTTCTTTGTTGTTTGGTATCATATGAGAGTCTGAAAAACGTGAATGTAAATCCTGAGACCTACAGCCCGGCTCACAAACAAATCGAAAGTATATGGCAGCTTGGTTTAGAAACTGTACACATTTTTTAGGGCTGTGTTTGGTTCTAATGTTTTCTGTCCTTTCGCATTGTGTTTCTTCCACATGGTACCTAAGAGTGATTACAACACGAGTAGTCCTTGTGTGACGGTTAGACCCGCTGTTTTCCTGAACTACAGCTACATTCTGTCCCTCTTTTGTGCGGCTGCTCACTGCCTTACGTGTATTAAAAGTTCTTTCAGCCCTGAAGTGGCGTTGTATTCATTTTATAGCCCCCTTAGCACTTAGTACAGTGTCTTTCCTATAACTGTTTCTTAAATGAGTTAGTGTTTTAATGATTTGGTCTGCTTGCCTTCCAAACCGTAAAAGACATTTTAATGTACACAGATATATGTTGGTCTGTGTCCGTGAACATGACAAGAGAAAGAAAATGATCTCAGATCAGTTTAAACAGCTTTAAAAAAAAAGCAATTGCGAAAAAGTTAAAGCCAGAGGAAAATATTAAACAAGATGTAGCTGAAAACTATGAGATGTTTAAGAGATTTAAAATAATAGCTTAGAAAGTATAAAATGAAACTAACCGATTTTCAAGTAAGAAAAGCGACTTTTAGGAAAATGCAAGGATGGTACATGGAAAGGGTTAGCTAGTTTTTAAAAATCTGCCAAAGAATAAAAACTGTAGCAGATAGATAAAAACACGTGTTTGTTTTCTCTATCTAGCACATAGCCTTGTGAGTAAGATCTGAGAAACAAAGCACAGATTTAGATCCACTGATTTCAGCTCTTCTACCACATCTCTCAGGATTGATAAGACAGCTTTGACTTTTTAAGAATGACTTTTTTTAGTCCTGTAACAGAATTGGAGAAAGTCTAGCAGAAATTTTACATTTTACATTTTCTTTCTCTTCCATATATTGGAGTAAATATCCCATACATTTTTACATCTTTTCCTGTTAAAAACAAGCTTATCAACCTGAAATTTTGATTCTCTATCCTGCCATTACTTTTTTCCTGGCATTCAGTCAGTTGTCATTGATTGTCTGAAACTGTCTGCATTTCAGACTTGCTGGTGTGGTCAGTCACATCCTGGTACTGTTTCATAGAAGTGCTTGTTCATGTCACTATATTTAAGCCTGTGTCAGTATTTCCATTAAGAGACTTCTTTTTTCATTCCCTAGGGCTTCTGAATAAGTCATAAAAATTCAAGCCGAACTCAAAGCTGGCATAAAGGGGCCTTTTTTTCTTCTCTTATGTATAAGGAACATAAGTGCATAACTCCCACTAATTCTAAATTTGGTTAGGTTTGTAAACTCTTTACACACTGAAGAGACCAAAAAAGATCCATTGACACCTCTCCAGTCTGGGACGAAAAAAGATGTCAAAAAGTTTTTACTGTCTGTGAAAATAACAAGACATTCTATTTAATGAATATGGAAGTGGTTTCTTTTCTTTCTTTCTTTTTTGGTTAGCTGCAGTGAGTTTTTCCCTTCTGCCTCCCTACGTTGTTTCTAAAATTAAACAGGTATTTTTTTATGTCAAAATGTGTCTTGTTGATGTAACAGAATTTTTACTCAGAATAAACATGTGTTTTCTTCCAGACCAGAATTTGGGTACTTTTAAATTTTGGAAGCTTCTGTACTTGTTTTCCACCAGAAATTATATCATTTATAATTGTGAGTTTTGAGGAAGCAAAAACAGTTAACAATTTTGTTCACTCACAAAAGAAATCGTTCTCTTGCAAAATCTGAGTTTTCTCTTAGTTTTCAGTTTAGGTGAAGGATGTCACATTTAAGGTACAGCGGCATAATGTCCCTTTTTTCCTTTAACAACTTTGTCACCCAATTTCTCTCATTTTCATTGTACTAAAGAAGGAAATAGTCAAGGATTTTTATAAATCCAACAGTGAACTTTAAAGGATCCTCTAACAGGTTAGAAAATTGCTTTAGGCTGTACCCTAGGCATTGAAATTGTTGGGGTTTTTTTGGATACGCGTTGTTTGGTTGCTTGGAGATATGATCCAGATCCTTGGCACAATAATTCTAATTGCTTTGGGCAATTTCAGGTACTTAATTGACTTTCACTCTAAAATGAAAGTGCATACTTAAACCATTAGGTTGAACTTTTGAGAACTTAGGCTAGGTATGTGTGCATTTTAAAAATTCTCTGTATTTCAGTGGCTGCAGTGGAAAGATCCTCATGTAGGTTTATGGACTGCATGTTGTAACAGGCATCATTACCCTAGGGGTCATCCTTTGGTTACTAAGGGAAACATGAATCGTTTCCAGAAAATGTCTAAAGGCTAATACTGCTGGTTTGTGTGTATTTCTACATGTGTATGTAGTCATAGTTCTAATAGAAATTGCGTGTAGTTAGGAAAATAAGGTGGCTTTTGAAACTGACCAGTGGTATCTTCCCTCTTCCTTGTGTGAACACTGGAGACATTGAGTCTTTTCCTGCTAGTGGTCAGAAAAAAACTTAAGGGGTGTCTGGGTGGCTCAGTCGTTAAAGGCCTGCTCAGGTCATGATCCCAGGATCCTGGGATCGAGCCCCACATCAGGCTCTCTGCTCAGTGGGAAGCCCGCTTCTCCCTCTTTCTGCCGCTTCCGCTGCTTGAGCTCTCTCTCTTGCTGTCTTGCCCTCTGCCAAATAAATCAATAAAATCTTTAAAAAAGAAACAGAAAAGGAAAAGAAAAAAAACAACCTTGAGTGATAATAACAACCCAAATGGAAAATCATTGGGGAAGATAGACTCGTCTCAGGTTTAAGCAGTAACATTGCTCATCCACTTCCAACAATTTTAGGTCTTCCCAGTCTGAAAAGCAAGCCATGAATTCTTTTTCTCAGGCAAGTAGGACACCGTGGTACGAGATATGCTGAGGCCCTGCAGAGTCGAATTCACTTTCAGCATTTCCTCGAGCCAGGCACACCACTAGATGTACCTAGAAAAAACAGAACTAAAGCTGTCTCACAGATCCGGCAGCCCGTACTGATGGCTCGGTGGCCAGGCACGCGCAAGCACATGTTGTGTCTGCCACTATCCCTGACCTGCACATAAGGTTACACACAGTCTCTTGCCCACCCCTTCTGTCCTTTAGAGTATCTTGGATACCGTGACCAAGGTGAACATCTTTGATAAAAAGAATGTGTTCCCTTTTTGGTGCCATTATATACACACACACCACCCATCACATAGCACACAAAAGCAATTTTGCCTTTGATAATGTGTCATTAAATAAAGAGAACAGAAAAGTGTTAAATGGTGATTTTGAGAGGAATATTTTGGTAATATAAAATCAAGACAGAAAATAACACAAATGAAAATGAAACCTTCTCAAGTATTGAAAGGTGGTTAGAGATAATCATCCATGAAGTGGGATTTCCAAGAAACAATTTGCTCTTGAAATTTTCACATAGTTGCTTGTGTGTTTAAAACTTAGAACTGATAGTCCCTTCAACTGAGCCAGACTCAGGTTATGGTGGACAAAGCTCTCAGTATGGCAGAGACATTTCAAGTAAGAATGCCCTGTTCTGCCAAGACTGTCATTATGACACTAAAATGTACCCTTTTGCTAAGGGCCAGAATTCAGTCTCTCCTTCCAGTTTCTACACTGATTTAGACAACAGATGCATAAAAGGCAACGTGGTATTCAGGATCATTTGTCACATGGCTTCGGGGCCAGAGGATGGCTATCTGGCAAGAGGGAGAATTCCTTAAATGTTACTGGGTCTTACATTTCTAAATGTAAAAAATCCCTGGCCAGAAGTTACTTGGTGCCAAGTGCCTTTGGTGTGATGTCTTCGCCGAGTTCAGTGCTAGATTGCTGCAATATTGTGGCTGCTTGAGAACCCACACAGCTTTTGCTAGTTTGCAGCTGAGCTCCAGTGCCATTGTTTCACATTTTCTTTTATCCTTGTCTTATCCACATTTTTTCTGTCTTGTTTGTTGTTGTTGTTGTTGTTGTTGTTGTTTTTGTTCCCCTCCTCCTCCTCCCCCCTCTTTAATTCTTTCTGAGCTGCTAAGTCTATCCAGCTGGATCAAGGAGTTTTTTCACAACCTTGTCAGAAGTGCAATTGGTCTTCTCTTAGTTTTTACTGGGTCTCCTGGGTTCCTTTATTTTAGACCTTTTCAGAAATATGGCACCAATTCAGTTTTACTCATAACCCATGGGGCCTCCAGTTTGTCTAACCTGTGTACTTTTTTCCTTCAGAAGACTTTTTTATTTATATTTTTTTCTTAAAATGTGTTTTAAAAAGTATAAACATAAATCATCTGGAATAGTAATTTTCAACTATCTTGAAAGGTGTTTGAGGACTATTTCACGGTTACTATGATTGAAGCAGTAAAATTTAGTTTATGGTTACAATAACTTTCCTCTCATTAGGAAAATATAAAAAACCTCAACTTTATGATTTCATGACATATTACCAACCCCCAAATACCGTCCCTAATCCCCACCCCCTGACATACACACTCAGCGAAATGCTAATAGGAGGCTCCGAACAGAAAGATAAAGGCAAATGATCGATCTATATTCTATTTGACTTCATCCTGTGTCTCAGGGGCTTTAACTAAAATGATGGTGTAAAGGCTAAGTAGGGACTCTGTGGAAGCAATATGAATTTCATCTTTATTTTGACTGTAGTTAAATTCCTACTGTTTCAAGTGTGGTTGGAAAATGACTTTGCTGTGTTCACATTTTCCCTGTAGTGAGCCTCCTTACCTGAACTGAAATTACCCCCTTGCAGATAGACCACACGAAGTTATAAGGTGGGAAGAGCAGAAAGCATTGCCTTGAAACCGGAAGTACCCTATTCAGCTGGAACTGCTAGCAGTTAGGTCTGTGTTCCCAGGCAAGTCCCTTTATTAACCAGGGCCTTGGTTCCTTCACCTGTAAAATGGGTGTGCATAAGTATAAGGAGAAAAGCCTGCAGTTGACAGAAAGTCATAGTTAAGTGCCTACCATTTTATCACTCCCAATTTGGGCTCTGAGCTCAGGAACATTTCAAAGGAGCTTCAGCAAATATGGCAACAGATTTGCCAGCCATGGTGGCAGGTAAAGGACTTTGCCCAGGGAGGGTGTTGGGCCCTGAGGAGAGGTTAGGAGGCCCAGAGGGGAGAGGGCTTATGATTAAATAGATCGATGTGTTCTTTATGTCTTTCGTCATGTTTAGGAAGACCCATTCCAAGATTAGAAAAGTTCACTTTTACTTTTTCCTCTAGTACTGTTCTTATTTTAATTGTACATTTATATACTGACAATGGACCTAAGTTTTTTTTGTAGATTATATGAAGTAATGATCTGACTTCTGTTTTTACCCCAACACAGTTTGTCCCAACACAGTTTATTGAGTGCTTCCACATTTCCTTACTGACTTGAATACTTACCTTTATTGTACCCAACCTTCCTTTCTAGAAGTCTATTCCTAGACTATAATGTATTCCACCAAACTTTTAAAATACTCCTACATCAGTAGCACACGTTTTTCATGACTGTAGCTTTATTGTGCATTTTGACATATGGTAGGGCATGTCTACTCTCAATTTTTTCTAAGTATTCTCATCAAAGCTTGAATTTGCTTTTCCACTTGAATTTTGGATGAGATTGACAAATGTCATTTTAAAAATTTCCTTGGAAATTCATTTGGGATGGCACTGAATTTATATGTTAATTTGGGAAATATTTTTATCCTGCTTATATCAAGTCTTTACATTCAGGAATATAGTATATTTTTCCATTTATTCTGATTATCTTTCAGGACATTCAATGAATTTTTATAGTTTTCTTTACATAAGGTTTGCATATTTCTCATTAGATTATTAGATGTTTCATTTTGTCATTCTTATTGTTCCCATTGTGGATGAGTTCCTATTTACTAGATATGATAATAGTCATCACTGATAAATAGGAAATCTGTTGGGTTTTCTGTATTTTTCTTATATTGTCTTGTATTTTCTCAAGTTGGATTGCCAGAGTACACACAAACATACAGCCTTCACATAGTAAGAGTTTTATGTCTTTATTCTCCTCTTTTCTCTCTTTTCCTCCCTCTCTCTAGTTATTACATTCCATTGACCAAATTTTATGAAACAATGTTGAGTAATGGTAGCGATGGCAGGCATTAAAGGGAATTTTTCTTGGGGTGCCTGGGTAGCTCAGTCATTAAGCATCTGCCTTCAGCTCAGGTCATGATCCCAGGGTCTTGGGATCAAATCCTGCATCTGGCTCCCTTTTCAGTAGGAAGCCTGCTTCTTCCTCTCCCTCTGCCTCTGCCTGCCACTTCCACTGCTTGTGCTTTCTCTCTCTGGCAAATAAATAAATAAAATATCTTTTAAAAAGGGGGGGGAGAATTTTTCTTATATTTTACTATTAAGTATAATGTTTGCAGAAAATTTCTGATACAATCACTTTATCAAGGTGAGGGATTCTCTTTCCATTCCTAGATTATTTAATAAAAGATTCTCCCTACTCCCAGAATGCACACATAACTAAATAGGTTATTATAATTATCAGATGCTAATTCCACAATTTTTAAGACAATTTTGTCCTCCTTTAATTTACTTGTACAGAGTAAATTTCATAGTGTTAACTTTCCTTGAATTCTTGGGAAAAATTCTACTCTATCACAGTATATCATTATTTTAATATATTTCTGGATTTGATTTATTAACATTTTATTTAACCATTTTATATCAAAATTCTCAAGTGAGATTTGTCTATAATTTTCTTTTTTCCTAATGCTCTCCTTGCACAATTTTGATATTAGTGTTTTGCCAGTTTTGTCGAATGAGCTAGAAAATGCTCCATCTTTTTCTGCTCTGGAAAAGTTTAAACAACGTAAGGATTGGCTTTTCTCTGATCCTGAGGACTGAAAAGTGTTCACCTCTAAAATCATCTTGGCCTGGGATCCCTTGGTTCTGTACTTTCCCTTTCACATTCTTCACCTTTCTCTTCCATGTGGTGAACAGTTATCTCAACTTTCTTTTCCAAGTAACTCATTTTGTCTTCAGCTTTGCCCTATCCATTCTATTGATCAACCTTTCTACTGTAGTCTTTCAATTTTGGTATCTTGTTTTCATTTTCCAAGAACATCATTTTTTTTTCTTATTGCTCCTTTTTCATAAGAGCCACGACCCTATAGAGATCAGAAGTTACCTGAATCTCTACTCTGCATCTCTTCATGGCCTAATGCCTTTGCTAGGAGTGTCTTTGTACAAGTCCCCTAACTTGTTTAAAGAACATTTATAGAGGGGCACCTGGGTGGCTCAGTGGGTTAAGCCTCTGCCTTCGGCTCAGGTCATGATCTCAGGGTCCTGGGATCGAGCCCTGCATCGGGCTCTCTGCTCCACAGGGAGCCTGCTTCTGCCTCTCTCTCTGCCTGCCTTCTTGTGATCTCTCTCTCTCTCTCTGTGTGTCAAATAAATAAATAAAATCTTAAAAAAAAAAAAAAAAGAACATTTATAGAAACTGTGCTCTGGGTTCAGGTGACCTAGAGGTGGTCTGTAGGCTCAGGAAGGAAAAGGATGGCCTAGCTCTTCCAATGTTTTGTCTTTAACTGGTAACCTTCATGATTCTTCCCATGGCCTGCTTTATTCTCTGTGTACTGCTGACTTGTGGTGTCTTCCTTGGTGGGAGAAGCAGCTCACATACTGCCATGGTCTTGGTCTCCACCTGTTTGGAGTTGTGGTTCTCTGTTTAGATTTCCTCGTCAATTTAATGCCACATGCATTTGAACTTTCATGAACTTCTCGACTTTTTTGATTTGACCATGGTGCCCTTTATTGTTTTTGAGCATTGCTAGGCACTGATTTGTTTTTAAATTTACATTCTGTAATTTTAATGGGCTTTTGAGAGAGAAATAAATAAAGCTTATTCAGTGTACCATCTTAAAGGGAACTCTATAATATAGACTGTTGTTAGTAAATGATTTTCTCATAAAAGATGTTTGTTGCTGATAGTTTTTAGTGGGAATTTACACACATTCAGAATTATGTACAGATTCTGAATATCAAAGGAATAATAAATAAAGAATAATTATACACAGAATGAAATATGGGAACTCCTAGAAAATTTTGCTGGGTTTCATGTATGTAAACATGACACATTATAATGGTAAGACTTTTCAAACTGCAGTGCTTGAAATAAAGAGCTAAATATAATTTAAATTTTAAAATGCCTGTAATTATATTATGATAAAGTAATGCTTGGCAGTCATAGACCTAATAAATACTACACTTTTGAAATGTGATTAGAATCTGAATCCATACTATTTTACCTTGTAGTTAAGCATGTGACAGGGCATGCTAGAACTGACTTTTCTTTTCACCCTTCCAGTGGAAAACTTAAGTTCTTTGTTTAAGTGGTTACTATTGGGAATTTTTAAGTAGACACAAGGAGCTAAGAATTCCATTCCTTTTTTTCCAGTCTTTCCTTCAAGCAAAATTATCAATTAATGGGACATTAAATAATCATGTGCTTCAGATTGTTAGGGTTTTTTTTTTACCCTTTTATACTTGGATTGCTTTAATAATTTTTAGCTAGTGCTATAAATGTAGCTGATTAAAGTTATACATCAAAATAAAGAGATACCATGGGAGGGAAAGGATTATCACATTTCAAGAATATCACATTAATAAATTGCATATTAAAATTTATAGAGTTGATTTATTTTGAAAATGTCAGAATATCTTTGCTTTCTCTAATATCTTTCTTTTTCTTTGTTCCTTCCTTCCTTTCTCCCTTCCCTTCCCTTCCTCCTTCATTCCTTTCCCTTCCCCTCCTTCTTCCCTTCCTTTCTCCTCTCCCTCTCCCCCTCTCTCTCTTTTTTAAAAACTAAAGTGCATGGTCTTTGTTCAGGGCTCTGCTATCCAGATTCTTCCTCAGTTTGTTCAACTGTGGCTAAGCTGACTGAGTATTTCGCCACATTCCCATGTCTCTGGGCAGTAGTGGACTGACCACAGAATCCTTTTCTATGAATTTTCTTTCATCCCTCAGGGATATGCTTGATTGTCCAGCTGTCAACATGTGGAAACTGTGCTATTTATACAGTAATTAATTTAAAATAGGTCACTGTTCCTAATATCTCCCCTATAGTAGCACCTTCTTTTATTTGGAGCACCTAAATTTCCAGAGTCTTTTGCTTGTGGTGACTTTATTGTCATTGTGTAATGCGGTATCTGTTATACTAGGTGGGTCTTTCCCTGGATTATGTATCAAATGCTATGGTATATCCTTTGAGGTGCTAGAATCATTCCGATGAGGCCAAGGGCTTTATGTATTATTACTGGCTGATCTGGTGTTGGGCAAAATGAATGAACTAATTTTTAGGCAGACATTGCAGCAGATCCCTTCACAAGAGTTTTCCTGGAATATAGGGATTTTTTTTTAAGCATTTATTTATTTATTTGACAGACAGAGATCACAAGTAGGCAGAGAGTGGGCAGAGAGAGAGGGGGAAGGAGGCTTCCTGCTGAAGAGAAAGCCGGATGTGGGGCTTGATCCCAGTACCCTGGGATCATGGCCTGAGCCGAAGGCAGAGGCTTTAACCCACTGAGCCACCCAGGCACCCCAGGAATAAAGGGATTTAAAGGGCTTTCTTTTCCAGTGAGCCTGCAGACCCTCTGTTGGAGATGCTAATGGGCAGCAGTATATCCAAGAACTGATTCTAAGAAAATGATAACTGAAGACCTTGAATTAAAAAGGAGAAGAGAAATGCCAGAAAGCCAGCTTGAGATCATGGTGCATAGGTTGCTAGGGACAGAGAGCTTATATGCCACAATCGGAAAAGGAGTATTTTTTAATTACTTAACCATGACAGATCTGAACGAGACAGCTGTGGTTATAATGTGCAAAACAGTTCTTATGCCAATGTATTCGTTTTATATTGGTGCATAACGAATTACCACAAATAACAACCTAACACCATTATTATCTCTGAGTTTTGTAAGCCAGGGGTCTGGCACTCATGACTGGACTCCCTGCTTAGAGGCTCACTAGGCTGACATCAAGGGGACAGTCACACTGGGCTCTTATCTGGGGGCACTGGGGAAGAGCCCACTCACAAGCTTATTTAAGCCATTGGCACAACTCATTTCCTCATGATTGTAGAACTGAAGTCCCCACTTCCTTGCTTCTCAGCTTCTAGAGGCTGCCCCATTCGTCCCCTGTATTTTCAAACCAGCAACAGCGCACTGATTCCCTCTAACACTTGAATCTCTCTGTCCTGCACCCTCACAGGAGAAAACTCTGAGTTTAAAGGCACATATGATTAAATTTTGCCCACTCATAATCCAGGATAATCTCCATATCTTAAGGCCAACTGATTGGCACCCTTAATTACCCCTGCAATCCCTTTTGAAACATATAACATAACATATGCACAAAGAATGGGGAAAAAGTCAGGAGGGCAAAATACTGCCTATTCCAGCAGAGATCACTTAGGGGATTTAGATAAGGTTTTACCCTTTTAATCTCAAAAGTTTAGAAAATAAGCATTATCATTAGTGTGATCTTTTAATTATAAAGTACAAAAAATATATTGCTTTGATATGGATAGGCTTTAAACTGGGAAATCAAATCTTGTCTAAATAAATTAGATGACATTTGCATAATTAGTTACATATGAGCACAAAAATCACACATTATATATTCTCTTTATACATTTGGTTAGTCTTGTTTTCCTTAACAATATACATTCTGCCTCATAACACAAGGCTGGCATTTTTTAAGAGATTTATTTATTTTGAGAGAGAGAGAGAATGCAAGCTGGAGGAGAGCAGAGGAAGAGAGAGAGAGAGAGAGAGAATCCCAAGCAGACGCCCTGAGATCATGACCTAAGCCAAAACTGCGGGTTGGACATTCATCTACCAGCCATTTGGGTGCCCTGAAGCTATCATTTTAACATGCAGGCAATCATCAGAGAACTGACAAGTTATTTCTAATGTAGATTCATAGATGGTTCGCTGTGGGGTGATGAACACTCGCTACATGTAGAAACAACGGCTGCTATATATTGAACACTTCCTGCATGCCTGGCACTGTGCTTTACCCTCATCGTGCTAATTTATTTAGCGCCTGCAATAACCCCATGCTGTTCTTTCTGCCCTTCTTTGGAGGATGAGAGAACAGAGGTCTGTCGCATTTGCCCACATAAGCTGTGAAGTTGTAGAGCCAGGATTCAAGCTCAGATCTGTTTGACCCTAAAACCTTGCTCCGGACCACTATCCTTTACTTTTTCCCAAACGTGGGAAAAGTTACAAAGATGGTAGTTTATTTTTGAGAGATCCTCCCCCTCCTTTTCTAAGCTTTCTTCCCCCTTCTTGCTTCTAAGGAGCCTGTGTCGTTGCACTGCGCTCTGTCCCCCACCGGTCATAGTGAGTGCGCTGTCTACGCCTCAGTCCTCCGGAGTTAATGGTTCTTGATCCGGAGCTGCAGGCCTTTATCTCAGGACAGCCGGTATCTGTGAGGGGACAAAAGCAGTGTGGTCAAGATAGGTTAGGGCACATTAATGGCAGTAATAGTAGCTTTTTGAGCATTTGTCCGTTATTGAGCATTTATCAGTTGCCCGGCATTCTGTCAAATACTTAACACTCATTTTCTCACTTAAGCCTCATAACAACCCCGTGAGGCAGGTACCATTATCATCCCCATTTCCCACACGGTATTTGGAAAGCAGAACTTGCAAGTCTGTAAGGGACTGAATCTGTGAGAATATGAAAGGAGCCTCCTCGGCTACTCTGGGCCAACCTAATCGTTTCCCCATTCCAGAAGATTGTTCTCAGCCTTGTGACTCCTCCACCTTTGATTACAACCCTCAGTCCAGAATTTATTTCATCAGTTCCTTTGTCGTAATGCAGGCTCTTTCTTTCAGAGTCCCAGTATGAGCACTCAAGGCTGGAGATGATGCCATTAGGACAGAGCTTCCTCTGTAGGACAGGCAATGGCACACAAGCCATAGACTTCAGGAGGAAGCACAGAGCATCTCTGTAGGGAGAAGGCATCCAGGGGCACAACAGTGGCCAGAGGGAGGCAAGCATCTGCCTGAAGCAATCTTTCTGGCTGTGGAGTCCAAACATGGGGAGAGCATAGATAAAGCAACCACATGGAACAAGGGTGGTGAGCCCCTTTATCAGGGAGAGCTGTTCCCTTGGAAGGGGCGGCAAATCTACTGAGGCAAAAAGCAGGACTACATACAGTGAGATTCCTTCCTGTAGCATCCTCAGCGGCCCCAGAGCACTGAGGGCCGGCCAGGAGCCGGCATTTCCTGGAGCTTGAGTCTAAGCTTCATGCACAGCCTCCGCTTGTGTATTTGACTTCAGGCTTCTGCTTCAAGCCACTCTGTAGACATCCAGGAAACACGACTGTGCCTTGAATTGCAGAATAGATACATTCCACGGACATTAGATTTAAATTGAATCAAGTTTTAACGACAGTGTAGGCACTTGGTGTCTTCAAATACCCCTGCATTTGGTTATGTGAACAATATAACTCAACTTTATGTTTCATAAGTTTATATTCTAAGATACTGGGTTTGTTTTTTGTTTGTTTTTGTTTTTGTTTTTTTTTTTACATTTACGGTTAAACAGCAGTATTAACTGCCTTTTATTAGGCCTGTCATTGTGTCAGCAGTAATACCTATTAAAGCATTGCATCCTAGTCATAAAATGTAACAGAAATTACCGGAAAATACCATACCGAATAGATGAACTGTGACTATCATAGTTTTAAAACCACAAAAATGTTGTCTTTATGTGTGAGTGTATGCTCTCCATTTTTTGATCTTCCTATATTAATGAAGTTTGTTACTTTTAGGGGAAGAATTAATTTTTTTTTAAATTTTAAGTGCTTTCTCCAAAAGTTGGACTCAATAACATTCCTTAAAAAAAGAAAAAAAAAAAAACCCTCACTTTTAATCTATAATTAAAGCCAAAGTTTTCTTTTAATTTTAAAAGCTTGTCCTTGAACTAAAATAACATGGAACATTTTAAAACATGGCTCCAAGCTGCTGTAGATACATTTTATTTAAACCACAGAGACTACAGTTGGAATTCTCAGTGCCAGACAGACTACAAATTGTAACTGTAGCAGAAGCGACTGTGAATTTCTGGATGTTGTAGTACCAGCAAGGCTCGTGGTTTTTTTGGAGCTGTTCCCCCCTCTTTGGGCTCTACTCATGATGACTTAATCCTTGTGTTAAGATCAAATATCATGCCCATTGCCATGCATAGAAGCAGGCAAAGTCCCTTCCCGCCCCCCCGCCCCACAGGTTTGACTTGCTTACCTGCAGAGGAGCAAGGCAGTAGGTAGGAAGAATCACAAAACAGAAGCTGTACAGTGAGGCTAGAACACAGTGAGCCTCCAAAGTCGGATGGCCGATAAAAATATCCTTTAAAGCCGAATGCCATTGTTTATTATGGCAAGAAAAGGGGATAATATCCATGATTGAATTGTAAAAATATTTTTACTAAGGTCATTTTTGTACTTACTATTCTGGTATTAGGTTAGCAAGTCTAATGCCAGATTAGATCTAATAATATGTTGTGTTGCTCTACGTACTTTAGAAAGTGCATGAACAGCTGTTATTTTATTTGATCGTCATTACAACTCTAGGAGGTAAAAATAAGGATAATTATTCCTGCTTTCTCACAGGGCAGGAGGGAGTGACCCACTGATGTACAGCTACTTAACGGCTGAGCCAGAAAGAGCAGTTGAGTCTCTCAGCTCCCTCGTTCAGGCTTTTTCCACTCGATTTTACGGTGTTTTCCATCCTGGTTAAGTATACTCAAAATAAAAAACTCATTTATGGAGTAGAACTCTCCAAAACAGTGACTCTTTACTTATTTGGAGCTGTTCCTCCTTTTGTACATGGGCTGCTTTGAAAACTGGATAAAAAGCTTCGGATTCCTGTCCAGAGGAACAGGCATCCATTCTCCCCACCCCACGCTTTAGCGTAACCCAGATGGCAGAAGGAGTATCTTTGATTCTTCAGATCTAAATAGGATTGTCTTGGATACTTTATTCATGCTGTGGAAGGTTGGACCCTTCTGAGGATTCCTGACTCTGCCCTATGTCACTGTGTCCTTTCAAAAGTGCGTTCAGCTTATGGGCTGCATTGCCATCTCACATATGTGGTCCCTGGTCTGCATCACATTGATTCAGATATGACATGACTCCCTCCTCAAATGCCGGCGTGTCCTTCCACTTAGAAGATGTAGGCGTGTAGCAGACTATGGAAAATTTAGAGGGGCCGGAGGAGGGCCTTATATCATAGCAATTCACGTAGCTTCATAGGAAACACTGTTTTTCTCTGTTCTTATGTGTCTTTTAGACATCCCACATGGGACTCTTCCTGCTATGCCTGACATGACCCCCAGACTCATAACATCTCACCAGTTCCATGTTTCCACCTTCCACCCTTTCTTATTCACCCCCTAATTCCCCAGTTGTCTCAAAATCTCCCAACTTCTTTTCACTCAGTGTAGTAGAATCCAGCTGTCTCCAGTCAGCTCCCAAAGTCTGCTCCAGGCCTACCTTTGCATGCTCAAACCCACTCACCAAGATGCTAAGCAAACCTATGGGGCCTTGTGGTTCATTACCTTCATTTTCCTTATAAGATACTTATGCTATTAAATGGCCACTTATTTTCTTCAGTTACATGTGTTTAAAATTTTAGGGGTTTCAAGGATTCCCTAAAACCCAACCATCATTCCCCCTAGGTTTGGAGTTAGTTCTGGAGTTTCTAGTCTTCTTGGGACTGTGAATTTAGAACTTTCTTGGGGTTCTTCTTTCTTGGTGGCTAGGCACAATGTGTTCTCATAACCTCTGCAGGGCAGAATCTAGGTCAGGACAGCTGGTGTGGAGGTCATTTCTGGACTGAGGAGCCCATACTAATGGATTTGCCCATTCCATCTTCCTGACCAGTCTGGAAACTGCGGGGCGCATTGAAGCTCCTGGGGAAAAAGACAACAAATCAATTAATCTAACAGAAAATACTTCCATTCGTGTTTATGTTCTATTAAGAAAATGATACATGTAATATTAGAAAAAGTGAAGAACATGATATAGGAATAGAAATTGGTATAAAAAAGTGGATAGTGATTTTAGGAAAAGAGTTGATTAGGTAATTCCTTCCATTTGATTTAAATTTGCAACTACATTATTCTGAGAGGTAGGTGATAGAGTTTCCCTCCCTGGTGATGGTCTGTGATTTCAAAGCATTGCTGCTTTCATTCGATTTCCATTTCCAGGGCATTCTAGCATGTAGAGTTTGGTTCTTACCAGGGATTGAGCAGGACAAAAAGATTTTCATCTCACTTGAAAACAGTGACATGGCTGGGCTATAGTTTATCATATTTCTGAAGGAAGCCTCCCATCCAGTTCCATTATATGACTTAGAAATATCCCTTGTAAAAAAAAAAAAAAAAGAAATATCCCTTGTAAACAGTGGTAAAACCTGGCAGAGGTATGGAGTTAGGGATAGACCAGAAATGTCATTATAACATGTTCTAGAGTTCTGAAGTTGTATTGAAGCAGTAGAAATCCTCAAAGTGGAAATTAGGCCCTGTCCATGCTTCCCTCCAGCACTGGAGTTCCTTCTGTGGTCCCTGGTACTTAGCTTACTCTGATTTATCAACCAGAGGAAGGTTAGGAGGATATTAAATCAAAGGAGCAACTTCAGACACATTTTGCCTTCTTTAACCCTCTCATCATGATTACATTGTTCTTTTCAAGTCCTTTCTGCCGTCATAAAAAGACTCAGGCAGGGTCAAAAGTAACTTCACTCACCTCTCTTTCAATCACTGATCATTTAAACTTGGGCACTTGGGGTAAATTATATATACATTTCTTTCCTGGGAAGGAAGGACTGTTTTAATATTTGACTATGGATGAGAGTTCTGTCTTGATAAAGAACTAGAGAATCTGACTTTAAGATAGAATCATCTAGAAAGAGAAATAATAACTATGATTACATGCCAGGTGTAAGAAATAATGATATTGAAATAGAGGAACGTGTAATAGGAAAGAAAAACTAGAGGAGAAACAAACAAAAAAAAAGTCCACTTTGTAGTAATGTGGGAAAAAGAACATTTGAAAGATTATTTGGATTGAGAAAGGAGAGCTAGAGGAAGAAAGGAAATCAGAATAGAACAGAGGAATGACTCTTACTTCCGGATCTTAGTTTCAGATCGGGGTTTGCACACTAAAGGATCAGAAAATTAAAAAACAAAACAAAACAAAAAACAAAACCAGGGATTATTGACAAGTTAGGCCTGAATGGGCTCTTGAAGGAATTTATGAATTCTGTATTGAGTAGTAAGGGGTGAGTCTTTAAGCTGGCGTATTTGTTTATTGAATACTATGGGACTTATGTGTAAGCTTTTTGTAAACCTCAGTCTTCTCCCAGTGTCCCATAAATAAGATAAAAATGTACTGTTAAGGGAGAAAAACTGTGTCAAAATGTGCACGGATTCAGCAACATCAAGGATTCTTTCCTTCTCGTGCTAATGCAGAAACTGGAGATGAGCTGGTAAAAGGGGGAAATGGTCATCGTGAGGGATTAGTAGTGAATTGGAATAAGAGGTTTCTGTAACCAGAGATTAAGAAGGGAAAAACAAAATAACATGGCCAGTCACACCTTGTCTTATCTCAACTTTTTCATTGTAGTCAATTCCTGAAGTTTCTGCTTTCACAGGAATGCTCTGGGAAACTATGGGTATTTTCAGTACTTTCACAGATTCTTCAGAATTCACTATATCACTGTGAGAGTTAAGGAATGGCTCATAGAGTGGTCATGTGAGCATTTTATCTAGAGCCACTCAGAACTGTGCCATCCAATATGGTAGCCTCTAGTCCCATAAGGTCACTGAACACTGAAAATGTGATTAGTCCCAATTGAGATGTGTTTAAATGTGTGTGTGGGGGGAAAGTATGGAAAATATATTGTCAATTTTTATATTGATTAGATGTTGAAATGATAATATTTTTGACTATATTGTGATAAAGTATTTTATTAAAATAATTTCATTTGGGGGTGCCTGGGTGGCTCAGTGGGTTAAAGACTCTGCCTTCGGTTCAGGTCATGATCCTAGGGTCCTGGTACAAGCCCCACATCAGGCTCTCTGCTCAGCAGGGAGCCTGCTTCCCCTCCCCTCTCTCTGCCTGCCTCTCTGCCTACTTGTGATCTCTAACAAATAAATAAATAAAATCTTTTTAAAAATAAAAATATAATAAAATAGAGCATCTGGGTGGCTCAGTCAGTTAAGCATCTGACTCTTGATTTCAGCTCAGGTCATGATCTCAGCGTCTTGAGATGGATCCAGTCCCCAGTGGGTGTGAAGCCTTGCTTAGGAGTCTCTCTTTTTCCTTCTGCAGCTCCCCTGACCCCACCCCACTTGAATGCACATACTCTCTCTCAAAAATTATATATATATGTATATATATACACACACACACATACACATACATATATGTGTGTGTGTGTATATATATATATATATATAATCTTATCTTTTACTTTTTTCTTTCTTAATTGTGTCTACTAGAAAATTTAAAATCGCTTATGTGGTTTGCATCTGTGGCTCACATTGTTATTCTTTTGGAAGAGAGTGCCTTAGTGGTGGTAGTAAGAGACAAGTTAGGGAGAGAGCTTCTTATTACAACGTGCTGATGTCAAGGAAGAGGCATCAGGGAGAAGGAAGTCAAAGTTCTATTCGGCTGAAAACTGGTTGATAGTCCCTCAGTCCCATTCTGGAAGAGCAACGAATCCTACTCTTAAGGAAACCCTGCCATCTTCATGGCCCTTCACGTTCATGGCGTAGAGCCACATTTGTATCAGCTCACCTTTGTTTTGTTATTGTCACCAGAGCTGCCAGGAATCAGTGTGAAGGAAAAAACTAGTTTGTCGCTCTCATTAGGGTACGACTTCCTTAAAATACAGATTCTGAAGGTGCAACCATTCATCCCCACGCCCAAAAGTTGGTCTGTAGTTGATTTTTTGTGTGCGTTAAGGTATAAAGAAAATGCATAGACGAATGAATTACTAAATAAATGAATGGTGCACAAGAAAAATATAGGTCCAGGAAAAGGATCAAAGACCCTGCCATGGTCAATGGGCCAAATCAGAGAAAAAGCATGTGAAGTTGGAAGCAAAGTTTTTTTCTACAACAAAGTGTGCACTGAGGTCCCTATCTTTATAGCCAACCTGTTTTCTCAGTGGTTGGTGTACATGCCATCCCAGCTGTTAAATACTTTAGTACTCTCTGGTTGGAAGAATTAGGTTAAAAAATTTCTTAAATTGGGACGCCTGGGTGGCTCAGTGGGTTAAGCCTCTGCCTTCAGCTCAGGTCATGATCTCAGGGTCCTGGGATTGAGTCCTGTACCGGGCTCTCTGCTCGGCAGGGAGCCTGCTTCCTCCTATCTCTTTCTCTGCTTGCCTCTCTGCCTACTTGTGATCTCTCTCTGTCAAATAAATAAATAAAATCTTTAAAAAAAATTTTTTAATCAATGAAGAGAGTTAGTTTCCCTCTTCATGGATAGATTGCAGGAGAAAATTACTTAGAAAATTTGCAAAAGCTAGCATTATCTACTTTTCCATTCCTTCTTAGGGTACAAAGTTGGCCTTGGTTTATTGCTGCTTATTTCTGATAGAATAACGCACAGGCCAGTTTGACTTAATCTGCACGTGTATGACATGAGTCACTGTGCTTTCAAATAGAATTTTTTTTTAAAAGATTTTATTTATTTATTTGACACAGAGAGAGAGAGATCACAAGTAGGCAGAGAGGCAGGCAGAGAGAAAGTGGGAAGCAGGCTTCCTGCTGAGCAGAAAGCCTGATATGGGGCTCGATCTCAGAACCCTGAGATCATGACCTGAGCCGAAGGCAGAGGCTTAATCCACTGAGCCACCCAGGTGCCCCTAGAATTTTTTTTAATAGACTGTAAGCTTCCATTTAGAAAAATAGAGGGTTTTTTTTTTTATTAACATAGAATGTATTATTTGTTTCAGGGGTATGGTACAGGTCTGTGAATCATCAGTCTTACACAATTCACAGCATTCACCATAGCACATACCCTCCCCAGTGTTCATTTTTTTTCTTAATACATTTCTTTTGAAATTTCAAGTGAACTAACTAGAGGAACATTTTAGGGTAGGGCCAGAAGAAATTTCTATTTTGTCTTTCATTGTCTTTGAAATTCAAAATATAGTTAGTTTTGCAGAATTCACCCCTATTTAATGCCAGTAGATGCCAAATACTGTGGCAAGTAATTGTCAGAGAGGGCAGAGGAACAGTGGTGTGGAAGCAGAGAAGATGAGCCTCAAAATGGTTGAATTTGCATGTTTCTTTTACTTCTCTTCATGCATTCTGGGTTCATGCATGTTCGTGTTACCTCTCCATCCCCCAGGACCAGGTCTTTGGCATCAAGGCCTGCCTTCTTTAAGAAATACCTCACATCCACTACTTTTTCTTTGGTTCCCTCTCGGAGGGCCATCTCCCCTCCGTGGCACAATTCCCAGGACCCATGGAAATACTTCCATCTTAATTTCTTTTAAAATCGAAAGAAAAATGAACGTAATAGCAATGAATACATAGCAAACAGGGATTATGTACACCTATATGTTGATGTAGTCATAAAATATAATTTTAAAATTTTTTAATGTAGGAAAGAGTGTGCAAAGACAGAAGTACCTAGAGTATACAGAAGTCCTAATGCAGCCCCCAGCCTACAACTTATTTTCCTCAGGTCCTTCTTTCTGCTTTCCAGCATGACTACTATTTTGTAATCTGACAGTCTAGCCTCCTAATAACATGAAATGTTCTAACGTGATAAATTACTCTCTCTTCATCGGTAGTGAATCTGTTAACAAATAATCATCGAGAATCCTTTTGCAATGAATCGGAGCTAAAACAATGAACACGGCAGACAGCATATTGTGGGAGACAAGCACTGAACAAAGTATGCCAAAAACTACAAAGAAATACAGGGTCCTATAAATATGTAACAGAGGAATACCATCTAAGTACACATTTTTAAATATTTAACTTTTAATGTATCCCTACAGAGAGTTCTTAATATTTAAAAGCAAATGCGTATGTACATTATTATTTTCCTTATTTTATGTAAAAGTTAGACTATCCAACTCAACAACAACAATAAAAAAAACCATCATTTCAAAAATGGGCAAAGGACTTAAAAATAGATATTTCTCCATAGAAGATACACAAATGGCCATTAAACACATGAAGAGATGCTCAACGTTACTAATCATTAGAGAAATGCAAATCAAACCCAGAATGAGATACTGCTTCACATCCATTTAGATGGCTATTAAAAAAAAAAAAGGAACAGAAATTAACAAGTGTTGGCAAAGATGTGGAAAAATTGGAACCCTTGTACACTGCACATAGGAATATAAAATAGTCCAGCCGCTATAGTAAACAGTATGCTAGTTCCTCAGAAAAGCAAAAATAGAATTACCATATGATTCAGCAATTTCTCTTCTGGGTATATATGCAAAAGAACTGAAAACAGGGACTGAACCAGCTGTTTGTAACGCCCACATTCATAGTAGCATTGTTCGCAATGGCCAAAAGTTGGAAACAACCCAGTGCCTGCTGACAGATGAGCGGATAAAGAAAATGTGGTTTATACATACAACGGAATAGTATTCAGCCTTAAGAAGGAAGGAAACTCTGACACACGCTACAAAATGCATGAACCTTGAACACATTATTTTAAGTGAAATGAGACAATCACAAAATTTCATTCTCTGTGTGTGTATATATATTCATATTCTTTTTGCTGTGGGACTCTCTTGTAGACAATGTTATTAAGTTGAAGAACATTTTATGGAGTAGAGAGATCCTTGTGAATAGCAAATATTTTGTCCCGATTAACTATGTATATTCTTATTTTCTTTTTGATTTATTTTCCTATGTAGTCTTTAAGAAAAAAACTGTAATTATGTTTAATATTTTTTATTAAAGATTTTAAGTGATAGAACCCCCTTATTTCACAACTATAAAAAGGGTGTCACAAGTTTTCTTATATTTCTGTGGGTCTCAATTTTTACCTTAAATCTTTTCTCTATTTGGACTGCATTTGACTTTGACATATGGTATCATATTATGTGAAAAAAATATTCATTTTTTTTTTTTTTGGTCCATATAGCTACTCCGTTATCCTAATACCATTTAGCATCAGTCGGTCTTTCTCTTTCTTTCGTGGAAATATACCACATTTTCAACTGAGCCTATCTTATCTCTCTATTCTCTACTGACTCCTGTTTTTCCTCTTGTTATAGTCCCACACTGTTTTAATTAGTGAGTCTTTAGAATATATTTAATATCTGGCTGTGTTTATCCTCATTCTTCTTTTTTCATACTTTTTCTAGCTATTATTGCTTGATTATTTTTCCATATTAATTTTGTCTACTAAAAGAAACCATTTTGTCAGTTTTATTGGAATTGTGTTATGTTTGCAAATTAATTACAGGAAAATGGTATTTTTAGGTTGTAGAATCATCTTATACAAAAACTTGGTATGTCTGTCCATGTCTTCCATTGTGGCCGTTAGTAGGCTTCTAAAATGTTTTAAATAGGTCTTAAATATTTCTTGTTAAATTTATTCGTAGGTATTTTATCTTTTTGCTGTTTTATTTCTGTAAGTCGAATCCTTTCTTCCATCACATTTTTCTAACTGGCTGTTGTTTTTTATATGAGAATGCCATTGATTTCTGTATGTTAATGTTATACTCTGCTACCACCATAAATTATTATGGGCAGTTTGTTAGTTGACTTCCTTGTGTTTTCTAGTAATACAATTACATGACATGCAAACGTTGATTGTTTTACCTCCTGCTGAAATTTTTGCCATGAGTTCTTTCCCTGGCTTATTGCATTGACTTGCACCTCCACATACAGTGTTAAATAATAGTGATGATGGTGCACATTCTTATCTTGCTTCTGACCTTCATGGCAACACTTCAGTTCTTTCCCATTATGCGTGATGCTGGCTTTTGGTTTTCAATCCATGCCTTCCAATTATGGCTTAAGACTTTGAAGATCTGGGTTTTGATATTTTTTTTCTCTACCACTAACTAACTGAAACACGTTAGATAAGTCATCTAACTTCTCTGATTTATTTCCGTAAACTGAGGGAAAGAAAACCACCTACCTCCCAGAGCTGTTGCTAATGGTCGTGAAAGCAGGTGGCAAGCTGTGCAATGTGCATGTCCCTTGTTATTCGTGTTTCCTCCGGTTCAGAATGCTTCCCTCCACAACTCTTTTCGGAATTATAAAACTGGATTTCCCTTTGTGGCTCCAAGCCTTTTTTGTAATTCCATTCACAACACAGTTTCTACATATATTCCAAGGTTGGAAAGAAAAAGTGCTTTTTGAACGATGAGCAAATTCCTTCGCTGACATTTAACCAAAATGTATTCCAAACCTGAAGCTTTTTGGAAGACTAAGAAAATGTTGGTCACCTTCTTGTAAAAAAAAGTGAAATAAAAAATGTTTATGTACCTCAGCACTTCCTGACTGAGCTGGAATTGAGTGCGCTGAGGTGGTGTTATTTTGTGGTGTTTCAGTTCTGGGAAAAATGAAACCAAAAAATTGAGGAAATTTTTCAAGATTGTTGGTTGTGAAAGCTTTCCTTTTTTTTTTTTTTCTTCCAACTTTGGTTAACATTGAGAAAGCCATGTAAGTTCTTTTCAACGACACATCTTCTGCAAACTAATTCCTGTCAAGTGATCTGCTAAGTAACATTTTTCTCTGTGTTAAAGTCTGTGTTTTAGAGCATGAACTCCGTGCCTGGAGATACTATGGCTGTCATTCCTTTCTTAGACACAACACCGCCGCCTGAATAGCCCTGTCAGATAATTTGTGCATATAGGATTTCCTTATTCTTTTTTTTAAAAATGAGCTTCTGTACTAATTTTTGTGTGGTGTTATGTTTAGGTCCAGTCTAGTAAGATGGGCAAATCACTTCTCCTTCGTAAGAAATCCCCCAGCAAGTGGCTCTATAACTTAAAAGAGTTTTCATTACTTTAATATATCAACTGGCCCCACAGCCCCCATGCTCGGAAAGTAAACTGCATGGTAATCTGTGTCCCCCATGTTTTCTAACACCATTTACTTTCCTCTTGGAGGCAGCTCTCAAAGGAGCTCGGAATCAAGCTGTGAAAGTAATTTCTTTTGAGCAGCAACAGCCTTCCTCACTGGGCTCGCTGTTTCACCAGTGGCTTGGTTGTGTCGCTGGACTTCAGAAGAGAATTTCATACTCCCTCATTTTTCTGGATTCAGTTCTCTGATGACACTTTTAAACTAAGGAATCTGCCCTTTCTAGAATGACTGCAAATGCACTTTTGCATTGAAAGCTAATGAGTTTGAGAAGTTCTTTATAGATCTTGGATACCAGCCCTTTGTCTATAATGTCATTTGCAAATATCTTCTCCCATTCGCCTCTTCATTTCATTGACTGCTTCCTTTGCTGTGCCAAAGATTTTTATCTTGATGAAGTCCAAAACTTGATTTTCACTTTTGTTTCCCCCGCCTTTGGAGACAAGTCTTGAAAGAAGTTGCTGTGACCAGTGTCAAAGAGCTTACTGCCTATGTTCTCCTCTAGAATTTTGATGGTTTCCTGTCTCACGTTGAGGTCTTTCATCCATTTTGGGTTTATCTTCGGGTATGGTGTAAGAGAATGGTCGCATTCTTCTGTATATAGCTGTCCAATTTTCCCAGCACCTTTTATTGAAGAGACTGTCTTTTTTCCATTGGATTTTTTTTTCCTGCTTTGTCAAAAATTATTTGACCATAGAGTCAAAAATCTATATCTGGGCTCTCTATTCTGTTCCATTTATATATGTGTCTGTTTTGGGGGGGTTTTGTTTTGTTTTGTTTTTGTTTTTTTAAGATTTTATTTATTTATTTGACAGACAGAACGCAAGTAGGCAGAGAGGCAGGCAGGAAGAGAGAGGAGGAAGCGGGCTCTCTGCGGAGAGAGTGGAGATGTGGAGCTCGATCCCAGACCCCTGGGATCATGACCTGAGCCGAAGGCAGAGGCTTTAACCCACTGAGCCACCCAGGCGCCCTTATGTGTCTGTTTTTGTGCCAGTACCATGCTGTCTTGGTGATCACAACTTTGTAATATAGCTTAAAATCAGGCAACGTGATGGCCCCAGCTTTGTTTCTCCTTTTCAACATTTACTTGGTGATGCAGGGTCTTTTCTGGTCCCATACAAGTTTTAGGATTGTTTGTTCCAGCTCTTTGAAAAATGCCCTTGGTATTTTGATCAGGATGAAGTTGAACGTATAGATTGTTCTGGGCAGTATAGACATTTTAACAATATTTATTCATCTGATCCATAAGCATGAAATGTTTTTCCATCTTTTTATATCTTCTTCAATTTCTTTCATGAGTGTGGTTTCACTTATTTAAGGAACATAAGGAATAGCACAGAAGACATTAGGAGAAGGATGGGGAAAATGAAGGGGGGAGGTGAGGTGATCAGAGAGGAAAACAAACCATGAGAGACTATGGACTCTGAGAAACAAACTGAGGGTTTTAGAGGGGAGGGGTGGGGGGATGGGTGAGCCTGGTTATGGGTACTGAGGAGGGCACATATTGCACGGAGCATGGGTGTTATACACAAACAAGAATCATGGAACACTACGTCAAAAACTAATGATGCACTGTATGGTGACTAACATAACCTAATAAAAAAAATTAAAAAATAAAAAGGCACACCTGGGTCATTAAGCATCTGCCTTCAGCTCAGGTCATTATTCTGGGGTCCTGGGATGGAGCCCCGCATTGGGCTCCAGCCCCACATCAGGCTCCCCGCTCTGTGGGAAGCCTGCTTCTCCCTTTCCCACTCCCACTACTTGTGTTCCTTCTCTTGCTGTGTCTCTCTCTGTCAAATAAATTAAAATAAAACCTTAGAAAAATAAAATGGGACACCTGGGTAGTTCAGTGGGTTAAGCCTTTGCCTTTCAGCTCAGGTCATGATCTCAGGGTCCAGGGATAGAGCCCTGCACTGGGCTCTCTGCTCAGCGGGGAGCCTGCTTCTCTCTCTCTCTCTCTGCCTGCCTCTCTGTCTACTTGTGATCTCTCTCTGTCAAATAAATAAATAAAATCTTTAAAAATAATAATAATAAAATAAAATAAATAAAAGCTAATGAGGCCTACATGTATGCTCTTGCAGAGACTGGTAGGAGCAGGATGTTCATCTCCAGCATATGTTATGGATTTGTTTGCTGACCTTAAAGGCATTCACATTTGAAAACATATTCATATATATATATGTGTGTATATATATATATATATATATATATATATGCCTAAAGTCATCTTTTGTGAATCTCAAAGTCAGTAAGAGAAAGCAGTGGGGGAATATGGCATAAGATAGGAAGATCGATTCAGTTCTTTAGAGGGAAAGGCTTTTGGAAATCTTTGCTTATTGAATATAAGCGGCAGTTGCTAGAACAGCAGCAGTGCCATCCTGTACGTTAGTCCACTTTATGGAGCACCTATCCAAGCAAATTTAGTAAATTAGAATAAAGGCCACGCTAGAAAGCATTAGATGAATCAGTCAAAGACTAACCCTTTTACAGACGTGCATGAACTGGCAAAGGGAGCTGGCACGGCAGAACATTCATGGTTCCCTTGACAGACCACCACCACCCCAAGTGCAGGGGCCCACCCCTAAGTTAATTCAATAATAAAGCCAGACTCGGGGTTGAAAATATATTCATTTTTGTGGAGGAAAACTCTTCGTAACTCTGTAAATTAAGCTGAGCAACCCAGAAAGTGACAGCATGTGTTCCACTTGTCATTTTTCTCATTAGATAACTTTCAGAAGACAGAATCATCTTCCTCTCATTCACTACTGTGTTACCAGCTGTTAGCAAAATGCAGTCAAGATCTGTTGATTGATTGGTTTATTGATTGATAGCTAGGGAATAGAATAAGTACTTCCACCTTTGAAACAATCTCCATTTGGAGAGGAAAGTATGTATATCTTTTATTATGTAAATAAAACAGCAAGCAAAGTAAATATGATGGGCCAGAATCAATTCTTAGGTAATCAGGAACAGACTGTATGCTGTGGAAATGGTTTACATTACTCCAAAAGCAAAATTTTGCATTTAGTGTAAGATATGGTGGTAAAACATTGAGCTTTTGCTTTCTACCAATAGTGTAAACATATCTCCAAGATGCAGTGTCTGGAAATAATTTAGTTAACTCTTATTTTTATATGCATGTTCTGTTCTCGAGACTTGTTGCAAAAATTGATGGAAAGTCATTTTCTTTAAGTGACAGATTGTTTACAGAAATTCCTTGAAATCTTGATGGTTATTGAAAAGACTGAGATATACGTTGCCTCAGACTGCCTGTTGCACAGCTCCTCACACCTTCCAAACCGGTACCACACTCTGTTAGTAAATCACCTAAACTCCGCAAAGGTCACGGAGACCGCTCCCTTTGCAAAATGAAATATTTATGTTTCATTCCCAAAAACATATTGTGGATCATTTTGGTGTTTTAAGTTGAAGGTACATAGTAAATTATTCCAAAATTATGGAGGCCAAATGTCATTCTCTCCAAAAGTTTGTGTAATATCTATTTATCTGTGGGCAGATGACTGCACAGCATAATCAGAGGCAGACTTTGTCATGTTAAGTCTAAGTAAACACAGCTGAACATAAGCAAGTTGGACTACAGGGTTTTTTTGAGCTTTGCCAACAGCATATGACCTTGGAGAAGGCTGCTTTTTTTTTTTTTTTTTTTTAATACAATCTGCTTTCAGTGGAAAAAAAAAATTCTTTTTGTTTTGAATTAACAAGTGATGATTAGAAGCTTGTTATGTTCTAATTTTTAGATGCCAGACGAAAGAACATCATGCATGCACCCAACAAAAAGCTACCTTGGGCTGGGGGTGAGGGGGGCGGTGGGGGGAGTTACCCCCGTCAGGGAGCTGCATATAAACAGCGAGGGTGGAAGCCAATTAAACGGTGCTTCTCTAAAAGAAAACCCTTTTGTGTTTATTTGTATTTTGTTCCTTGTCCTTCTGCCATTTCAGCAGATTAAAGTTGTGGTTCCAGATGCCACTAGAAAACGAATTTTATTGATTTATCCATTCTTCAAAAAGCATCTGTCCTCAATAGCAAAGAACCTTTGTGTTGTCATTAGCTCTCAGTTTTCAGTAGAAACTCTCATTAACTGCTTTAGGCCTTCCACAAGTTCCCTCCCCACCCCCCATTTTTTTAATGCAAGTTTCTTTTCTGTCACCTAATATCCTCTTCTTTTAGCCTAGTATGGGGGCCAATATTACATTTTTTTAAGGGCACTTTGTGGCTAAAATAAGTTCCTATTAAATATTTCATGTCAAAAAGTGGACTTTAA
Source organism: Neogale vison (assembly GCF_020171115.1). Classification (NCBI taxonomy): domain Eukaryota; kingdom Metazoa; phylum Chordata; class Mammalia; order Carnivora; family Mustelidae; genus Neogale; species Neogale vison. Next base: position 135,693,779 of record NC_058102.1, on the reverse strand, counting down.
GCAAGAATTTTGGTAAAAGATGGATTAGTGGAGATTTGTCTTGAAACATCTAGTTTTTCAATATTCTCAGACTGGCAAGCGGCCAGATAGATCCTCTGCTCTTCTCGTTCTTTCACTTAAGGAAACTATTTTTTCCCCTTCACCCTTCGGGTGTGCATTTCCTTCTCAGAGCAAATGCAGTATGTATTAAGGGTCTGCGACTAATAAAGATTTTTAAATAATTCATCTTTCAGGACTTTGGTATTTTACACTTTTTTTTTTAATCACATGTTGAATTATATTAACAGAGCATAATGGGAAAATATTTAGATCTAGGTGCTAAAATATTATTCTGTAGTTAGATTCATGTAAGAGCTAACCTTATTTATTTGTATACCTGCTTTTCCTATATGTTGATGAAGTCCATGTAAAATAAATTGCTTTCAGTAGCAAATATCAAAAAATTTCTAGAAGTAATCCAGAAACAGCTTTCTCTTTGTGTTAAGGGTGGCGGGATACATCCCTAATGGTACATCAACATGCACACTTGAAGGTCCTCGAAGCACCACATACTCTTAATATGTCAGAATCGCTCTCTGCGGCCTCCAAAGGGAAATGTGCTTTTCTTCTGTTCTTCCCTCACTCAGAGGATGTCATCACTGTCCATCCCCAGCCTTCCCAGGCAGAAATATAAGGGGCATCTCAGACTCCTGCCTCCCATCCCTACACCCATCTAGTCATTGAACATGTCTGCCCCCTTATCTCTCCGATCTTCTCCCCATCCCCACTGTTCACTCCTTAATCCCAGGACTCCTCACTTATGCCTTAGGTCCCTGCCATGATCCTGCCTGGCTCCTCCAATCTGGTCTTCAGTAGGGCAAGAGGGAGCTTTCTAAGATCCACTTCTGATCATACCACTGCGCAATATCTTTACTCGCTTCCCATACCTTTCAGGGTCATGTTCACACTCCTTATCTTGCACACAAAACCATAAACCCCGCAGCGCCTAGCTTCTGCAACTCTCTCTTGGCTTAGTTCTCCGCTGCCCTGTCACACACCCCGTTCATTTCAGCAATGCCAAAAAGAGTTTCCCAAAGGAGCTGTACCATGTCGGGATGCTGCGCTTTCCCACAGTCAGCCTTTCCCCTTCCTCGGAATGCTTCTCCCCGTCGTCTTCATCTGAGTAACTCCTGCTCCTCTTTACTCCAGGCCTGTGCTTCCCCATCTTTTCCAGGTCTAGGTACTCAGAGCGTGAGGACATTGGCTGGGCCTGCTGGCATGAGAGCAGGAGCCTCCTTGCAGCTGCAAGCAACTGCCCAGGGCCCCTGCCTGCTGCCCAAGGTTTTCTTCTCCTTTCAGGAACCCCACTCCCTGCCTTTGCCTTTGTTCCCTCCCACGGCACTTCCCACAAGGAGCTGTTGCCATTTCTCTCTCAAAGTGTGAGTTACTTGGAGATGAGATCCATTTGTGATTTGTATTTCTAGGCCCTACCACAGTGTCTGGTCTAGAACATGCATTCAGTAAATGTTTGCTGTGGGACCCATGGACTCATGAGCAAGTAAATAAAGACAACTTAGAGAAGTTGCCACTTCACTGTGGCACTTAAAATGAAAAGATCTGGCTTCTAGTCCTGGCTCTATTGTTTACTAACAATTTGACCTTGGACCTCTCATTTTTTTTCTCACTCTCAATTTCCATGCTGTAAAATGGGGGAAATGATAAGTGTACACAGAAAAGAAATGAGGCCAATTGTACACTTATGACTTGCAAGTTCAATAAATATTATCATCACCTGAATTGTGTTAACTTGACCTAGCCCTTAATTATGCCCCAAAAAGGCAGACAGGATTTAGGGGGATGAAATGATATGTATAAAGTATAATTTTCCATTTGATACAAAAAGATAATTTGGTTTTTACTTGATAAGTTCAGATTCACTGTAATGTAGTGGTACATTCTCTATCAAAGTGCCAGCCATCCGAAGAGGGGAAAAATTTTTTTCAAGAGAAAAAAGTGTTGTGCACTTCCCGGTATTGTGCACCGGGGAGAACTGTTTAATAATTTTCAGTCTCTTTGTAAAATATCAGGAATATTTAAAATACTCTATACATTCTTCCTTCAGTCAATCAGGAATTTAAGAATATCAGGTACAGTTGTTTAAGATGAAGCCCTGATATAATTAAGGTCTTTTAAATATGATTTACGTCGTTATTTTATTCCTTGTGAAAAGGACAGGTATACCAGTTAGTTAGATCGTCATAGAAAATTCTTCATCACAAATACTGGGAAAGTAGCTTATAAAAATAGGGCATTTCCAAAGCTGTTTCCCCAAATTCAAGTGCTATATTTAAGTTAAGGGCCTTCCCATGTAAAACTTTCCTGACATTTAAGAGTAAACACTACAACATACCTATATGATTGCATGGGTAACACGTATAAGCCACTGGTCCCGTAGCAGTTACATGTGCCAGCCCCAAAATGAGCAGCAAAAGACCAGTCACTGACATAATCCTGGAATTTGCCTTGGTATGCTCATTCTCGCTCTCTCCAAAGATTCCATCCTCATGTTTTGCATGTTATGGCTACCAAGTAACTGAAGCGATATTCTCCAAGTCCTTGCAACACCGAAGCCTTCATAATATGCGGTCCTGCTCCTGTGAGAAATGTCCACACTCAAGCATCATAGACATAACATGGCTGCCCTTGACCTAGCTTAGAGAATTCGAATACAGAAGCTATTTTGAATTGTTGTGTTACTTGTTATCTGCTCCACTTCAAGGTAAAACTTCCACATTCATCAAGGGTTGCTGCCACTACAGAGTATTTCCAACTGTGGAATAATTGTAGCTGTTAAGTATTATGTATTCCTGGGAGCCTTGTGTCTTAACAGTGATTATTTCTAATTTCTACAATAGTCCTCATTGTTCAATATTTTTTGTATCTAGTTTACAGAGGAAAAAAAATGAGGCTCAGAGAGATTAGGTTGCTTGCTCCACACCACATGCTAATATGTAGCACAACAGGGATTCAGACCCCAAGCTCTTTGCTTCCAAATCTACTCCCTTTCCACTGTACCTTACTGTTGGGGGAATCAAGTGTGGTTAAGTGAAGGTACCCTTCAAAATTTGCACTGATTAGCAGAGAACAGGTGTACTCAATTCATGATAAACCAAAACAAAGACACAAATCCCATTAAAAACAGCTGGAGAAATTGAGTAACTAATTGTTTATTCTCTCTGTGCCTCAAAGACTGCTAAAATTAGCTTGGAATAAAAATTCTTCAATTAATCATAAACTCTGGCTCCCATTTCTAAAGTAACATTTTGATAGATGTTTCCAACACTTGCCCCATGTAACTCCCATTACTTCCTCTTTTCTTCAATGTAAAAACAATCTCTTTTCTATTTCTGGGCCCACTTTCTGCTTTTCTAGCCCTGCCAATTTTTATTATTACAAGGATTCGTCATGTGAATAATTAACTAAGTGCCTTTTCACCTAGGGCTCGTTATCACTGCTCATCTTTCATTTCGTTATTCTTCTCCCAGGACCTCCTATAAGTCAACTCAAATACAGATTTCTTGCTTCTTTCACTTTGAGAATATGATTGGCCATCTTCTTGTCCAAGTGAGATCAATATATTATGTTGTCTAATAAACTATCTTATAGAATGGCTTTTATAAACCTCCTAAATGTAGGCTGAAAATCAACTGGATAATGTATCCAGCTACTCCAAGTTTGGAAAAGAAGAGAACTACTTTTTTTAAAAAAACCTTGCTGGCCAACTCCACCTTCTTCCCTCCTATTTTCACCTTATGCTAAGGGCTGTATAATTAACCACTGAACTGAAGCCTGAAACAATGACTCACTTCTTCACGTGTGTTCTGTAATGTCTTGTGTTCAGCTCCCTTTGTGGGTAGCCTGGGAAGCATGGTTGTTCCTCCTATGCTCAGTAGATCTCCTAAGCTCCCTTGGCTTTGGACTCGTGTGTGAACCCTATGCATAACAGAGAGTGGTACGCTAGTGCTGGGCATTAACTGAGTGTGCTTCCAAGTAGACAGACATCTAAAATACTAGAAGATGTAATGAACAGTGGTGTTGTGGCACTTTTCTAGGGTCAGGGGCCTTCATGACTCTTGGTTTCTTGTGAAAAACTAGTCTGCCTTTGAATACCACCGCTCTGGCTTCCACCTCCTGAGTGTGGAAAAGTGACTAGAACTACCACATCCTATTAGGAAGGAGAGAGAGTGACTTACCTACAAGATCTTGGGAATCTTACAAGGAATGGCGGTTATTAGCCTTCCCTACCCCCACCCCCCAAAAGGGTAACTTTTGGTGCCTTCATGATGAAAATATATAGTTTGTTTTCTCTTACATATGTGAGCCAAGTTCTATCATATAATCCTTTGATTCAAGGCAATAATAACTCTTTTTCTCATTGCTGATTCACCATATTTCTGGATGTCTGGAGAGAATTTAGAATTAGAGAATTTAATTTTTAAAATATTTTTATATAGTGTATAGTGTATTCCCTCACCAGAAACAAAAATGTGGATAAGTGGATCTAGTTTGTTCTGGAAATGTAACTTTTGCTGTCTTTTCCCTTTTGCACAGCCCTCTGCCTTTTCTCTCCCTTTCTCTCTTCTATTTAAAGTTGGTTTGTATTATTGATTGTCAAAACATACATTTCTCTCTAAAGTCTCAAAAAGTCCGGGAAAAGGTAGAAAATATAAGGAATAGGAGAGGATTACTTTTAGCCTGGAGAAAGGATTAAGTTCATTGTTCCTCTCTCTAAATCAAATAATTTTCAATGACTAAAATAAATGTTTTCTTTTTTATTTTAAAGGTTCCGTATTTACTTATAACAGCATGTGACCTTTGTAAGACAATATTTATGGCAGCTGCTTATGGCAGCTGCTTGCATTTAAATATATTTAAATCATGAAAACCTGCCATTCTTTTGTATTTACATTTTCATGAAATGGCTTTGCAAGACTTTTTCTCTATACTACACTTGTTCTCTCCCTCTTTCCTGGTAGTCGTTGAGCTCTGGTGTTTCATTTTGCTTTGCTTTGTTTTGTTTGATGTATGCGATCATAAGGAGGCTTGCTTTCTCTTTATCATTTCTTTGTTTCCATGCATGAGTACTATATTTTTAATACCTTGTGATGCCCACAGAAGTACCCTTCCTGAACGTTACATTTCTTACGCCTTGGTGTGGAACCTTATTATTTTAGACTTGCTACGTTGAATTTTGGTAGGCCATTGGCAATGGTGGTCTCAGCATAGGATGATTCTGTGTGCTCTAGGGAAAGAACATTCTCAGCCTCCTGTGGACACCCAGCCAAGAGCTGTTCTCAGTTTTCAGCCTGCCTATCCACCATTACGTGGATTTGAAATGACCACCATTATTAGAACTTTGGTTCTCTTCAGGCCTTTGCTCCAAGGTGCTCTGACATTCTGCCATTGTTTAAGAACAAAGCCATTGGTAGGCCTCAACAGGATCCTCTCAATCCTTCTTCACAACCGTATTCAACATCACGACCACTACATTCAATTTTAGTGATTTTGACTTTAGTGGTGGCCTGCTTTTTGCATGGTTGTTCTGTACTCCTTATCCTTGTTCCTCTTTAGAGATCATATAGCTCCAGCTACGTCTCAGGGCTGTGGTAAAAATAACCAAAAACTGTTTGTAAAACCTCATCACTATGTTGATGTATAACAAAACAATGATCTGTTCTTTTTGAGGCAGGCCTGAATAAAACATTCTACTAAGGGCAGCAGAAACTAAGTTTACTTTAGTTTGAAAAAGCTTGTTATCCTACCCTAGAAAGAAAAAATTCTATGTTAGGTTGAATAATTAGTTTTTGATGACCCCATGTGGATTACTGTCTGTCCCCTATTTTCCCAAAGGAAAGATTAAAAAAATACAAGAGTTTCAAAAATAAAAGCCCCACCATCACAGCAATATAGAGCCGGGCCAACATGTTTATTTTCAAAACAGAAAACACAGATCTTATAACAGTATATTATTTCCATCACTGTTCCAATTAGAAGAAGGAGGATGATTTGATTATTCTGAAGTATTCTATAATATATTACAGTGAAAATCTTGGGTTTCTTTATTCTCCAGTTTGTATTCGTAATGACTGTCCCTGAATTATGTGTCATAGTGTATTAGAAATTATAATAACTGGGGGAAAAGCAATACAAGTAAAGTGAAATGTTTTATCGCCCCCCCCAAAAAAAAACATTTTTAGTGGTATTATATTCATGTTTCAGCAAAAATAGACACAATGAAAAGTATCTCTGAAGCCCATTTCTGAACAGTGTTTTCCAACAATAATGTTATATCTCCTATTCACATGAAGGTAGGCTCAAGAACTTGGTTTGTTAAATACAGCCTTGTTATTTGACCCTTGTTGGAATACTAAGAATCCATAATGATGGATTATGCCTTATGCTGCTACCCTGGAGAGAATCCCCAGGAATTCCAGCACTAAACACAACCACTTCTTATGCTCCACAGCACTTTTTCTCCCAGGGAGGCTGCCCTTTCCCATCTACGTTATGCTGCCTTATGCTGCTACCCTGGAGAGAATCCCCAGGAATTCCAGCACTAAACACAGCCACTTCTTATGCTCCACAGCACTTTTTCTCCCAGGGAGGCTGCCCTTCCCCATCTACGTTAGAGCACCTGGGGAGCTCATTCAAAGGCATGTTCCTTAGCATCTCTGTGACCTATGGAATCGTAGTCCAAGATGGGATCCAGGAACCTGCCCTTTTTTTTTTTTTTTAAGATTTTTATTTATTTATTTGAAAGAAAGAGACCACAAGTAGGCAGAGGCAGGCAGAGAGAGAGGAGGAAGCAGGCTCCCCGCTGAGCACAGAGCCCAATGCGGGGCTCGATCCCAGGACCCTGGGATCATGACCTGAGCCAAAGGCAAAACCTTTAACCCACTGAGCCACCCAGGTGCGCCCCTGCCCTTTTGAGAAGTTCCCCTGTGTATGTTATTCTCCTCTCTACAGCATTTCAAGAAGATGGGTTAGAACAGTGAGATGCCACCTCACACCAGTCAGAATGGCTGAAGTTAACAAGTCAGGAAACAACAGGTGTTGGTGAGGGTGCGGAGAAAAGGGAACCCTCCTACACTATTGGTGGGAATGCAAGCTGGTAGTCACTTGGGAAAACAGTATGGAGGTTCCTCAAAAAGTTGAAAATAGAGCTGCCCTATGACCCAGCAAATCACACTACGGGGTATTTACTCTAAAGATACAAATGTAGTGATCTGAAGGGGCATGTGCACCCCAATGTTTATGGAAGCAATGTCCACAATAACCAAACTATGGAAAGGGCCCAGATGTCCATCAACAGTTGATGGATAAAGAAAATGTGGTACACACACACACACACACACAATGGAATACTATGCAGCCACCAAAAAATATGAAATCTTGCCATTTGCATGACGTGGATGGAACTAGGTGGTATTATGCTAAGCGACATAAGTCATTCAGAGAGAGACAAGTATTATATTGATCTCACTGATATGAGGAATTTGAGAAAAAAGAAAATCATGGCTGAAGGAAGGGAAAAATGAAACAAAGCAAAACCAGGGAGGGAGACAAACCATAAGAGGCTCTTAATCTCAGGAAACAAACTGAGGGTTGCTGGAGGGGAGGTGGGGGGAGGGATGGGGGGGCTGGGTGATGGACATTGGGGAGGGTATGTGCTATGCTGAGTGCTGTGAATTGTGTAAGACTGATGATTCACAGAACCATACCCCTGAAGCAAATAATATATGTTAATAATAAAAAAATAATAGAAAGACAACTATCATATGATCTCCCTGATATGAGGAAGTGGTGATGCAACATGGGGGCTTAAGTGGGTAGGAGAAGAATCCATGAAACAAGATGGGATTGGGAGGGAGACAAAACATAAGTGACTCTTAATCTCACGAAACAAACTGTGGGTTGCTGGGGGGAGGGGGGTCAGGAGAAGGGGGGTAGGGTTATGGACACTGGGGAGGGTATGTGCTTTTGGGTAAATTGGAAGGGGAGGTGAACCATGAGAGACTATGGACTCTGAAGAACAATCTGAGGGGTTCGAAGTGGTGGGGGGTGGGAGGTTGGGGTACCTGGTGGTGGGTATTATGGAGGGCACGGCTTGCATGGAGCACTGGGTGTGGTGAAAAAATAATGAATACTATTTTTCTGAAAATAAATAAATTGGAGGAAAAAAAAATAAACACGCAGATCAAAAAAAATAATTAAAAAAAATAAAAATTTTAAAAAGTAAAAGAAAAGAAGAAGAAGATGGGTTAGAGGCTAGGGTGTGGTAGTTGAAACTGCACATGAGGCTGACAGCTCTGTGGCACTTGGAGCAACCCCTGTGACTGGTGAAGGGTGACTGACAGCATTGTTTCTCTACTTCAGGAATTATGATGTCTTAGCCTTTGCTATGGGCCAGGCATTGTTCCAGAAGCTCAACACTCATGACCTCGTTTAACCCTCACAGCAACCCAGAGAAGTAGGCATTACTGTTGTCCCCATTCTGTAGGGGAAGACACTTAAACACCATGTGCATAAATAACTTGACCAAGGTCCCATACCTAACAAGTCAGCTCTTTTCCATACTTCCTGCACTTCTACAAATTATGGTACAAAAAGATGGTTTTTGATCTATAAAATGTTTTTGCTTTCCTTCCCAACAAATCAACTTGTTACTCTTCAGCAATTTGTTCTCCATTTTTTTCTTAGAATCTCTTGTATTCTAAATTTAAGTGATAATAGTGGATTAGGATCTGTATACTATTGGAATTTAATAAATGCTGTGGGATATAAATGCCTAGACAAAATCTTGAGTGGATACTCCTGGCAAGATTTAAATGGGGGGTGGGGAGGGGGTGGGATTAGATATGCCCTTGATCAAATGGGTCATCAGAAGATCTTTATACTAGGGGTACACTGGGGCCCTTCTGACCCCCAGAAGGCATTTTATCTCCCTTTACACCTAGTTCGTTGTTTAAATTCGAATGCCCTTCAGTATCATCAGCAAAAATCTTCCAAGTCTTCATTTCAAAGCCCCTCCCCGCCCTACTTCAGACTTCAAATGACTGTGTCTGAAATGAAAAGCAGAAAATCACAGAACCTTTAAATGTAGAAATGTGTTAACATAGAACACTGACATGCCAAGTACAGTTGTAGCATTTTAAGTTTATTAAGAACATTGAGATGTATTTGAAAAGTAGAAGGCCTGGTAATCCTGTTCATCTTATGTCTAAAATATGTTTCTTTTCTATTAATAAATACAGCAGATGAACTGTGAGTAAAGAAGCTGTCATTTGCCACTCCTCGGAAAGATCCAAGAAGTTTGCGAGCGTCATCTCCCTTCTTGTGTCATTTCTGGTGTTAATGCAGTCAGACAGGTTTAACAGCTAGGTCTCCTCGTCTCAAGTGCCATTTCTGGAGATGGTAATTTGAGGAATTTGCAAAGTATGGCAAAAATGTGAGCCAATTCAAAGATACACTACAGTTCGTATATCAAAGCAAAAATACTTTTCGATGGTTTTTCAGAGATACTCAAGAACTTGAAAATACAGAGACAGAGCCAGACTCTCCAGCCAGTTTCTAGACTATTACAAGTGCATACTCTTCCATTTCTTTTTGCTGAAGAAAGACATATTAATACTTCATAACCTGACATCCTACAGATCCATGTTCGTTAAGTCACCCTTCTAGAATTGCAGGGTTGCAGCTATAAAATTGATTTCGGGGGAAAGAGTGCTGATGCTGTTGAAGAACTTAGAGGATGAATATCAATATCAGCTTTGGGCCAAAATTAAGATTTAGCTAAGAACTGGTAAATCCATCCAGTTTCCAAAACTAGTAGCCCCATTGGCATGCAAAAGGAGTGCTTTTATAAACAATTAATGCTCCTTGCAACACACAGACACACACACAGAAGTTATTCATGCATAGTTAGGAAGTCATTTTCTGAGACTTTGGCTAGAAACCTAGCTTTCATGGATGAAACATTTCGGGTAACATCTCCAATATTCCCCTTGAGAAAAATGAAGTAACGAAATCCATTAGACACTTCAAGTTCGCAGCTCTTGTTTCATGTGGATCCAGTATTCTTTGTCTTGGCATGTTGTGATAGTTCGGCACAAAATAGCATCAGAAAAACCATTTTGTCCCTGAAGATAGATTCTGCACACTTAATCCATTAATCCGAGCTGATGGGCTTTGCCCAGAGTTAAAACATTCTGTTCTTACATAATGGCTTTCTTATTAAATCTCTGAACAATACCAATTTTTCTGGTGTCTACATTCAACCCCATATTCTAGATGTAAAAAGTAAAGAGAGAGAGGAGGTTAATTTTTTTTTTTTTTCATTTTACGAGGGTTCATTTGGTGCTTGGTATACATGATCAAGCGCTCTTCTGTTTTAGAAAATATTCAGTCATGTGGTCCTCAGAAGAAGCATATTATCATAGTACTGTTAGCCCCATTATATAGGTGAGAAAGTTGAAGTCGAGCAGCTGGTCCGCTGTCAAACAGACAGTAGGCGGTAGAGCAAGGGTCCAGCTCCTGCTCTCTGGTTCCAGGGTCTGGGCTCCAACCACTGCACCAGGCTGCCTCTGTGCCTCATTCCAGACCACCCTCGTAGTTAATAACGATGAGCTCAGAACAGAAATGAGAATATTTAACATTTCCAGACCCCCTTTCTGGTCATTCACCAACAATTTCCTCCCCACAGATTGCATTCTAATTTTCAAAGTGAAGTTTCAGGCTCAAAGTTTTCGGCTTTGGAAAGGTGGAGCCTTTGAGATCACAGAGGACCAGTCTTGGTAGATGGTCTCATGCAGAACAACTTAGCATCAAGAATATTTAAGGTATTTAGCGAAAAAGATTGAAAGTGAAGTTGAGGCGTTATAACTGGGTCGTACTCGGCTTATTTGAAAAGTTACTTTCAAATTGTTAAATCCCGCTTCCTACAACTTCAGTCCTCCGGCCTAGATTGAAGTCGGAACACCGGTGCATTTTACAATAACAGTGCCACTTGGAATTGATAAGGAGCCATTAGTCTCAAGTTCTCATGCTCTGCCCAATAAGGAAAGCCACAAGGCCACCACTCCCTGACTGACAGGAGCCAAGCAACACTTTCCCGGGCTTGCACACACACATGGGTACTGCTGGAATAGTGAAGATGCTGTTGTTGTTAAGGGAGATATAACCTATCCCGAAAGTTTTGCGACGTCAGCTTACACACACACACACCCGTCCAGACGGAGGAGCTCTTCGCTATTGGTCCGGAAGAGAGGGGTGTGGTTTCTCATTTTCATTTCCCGGCCAAGTTAGAGGAGACGATGCATTGACAGAGAGGCAGCCGAAGGTGGGGATCCTGAGGATCCGGGACATCTGGGCATCATTAGCCATAGTGAGGGCCCAGCCCACATGAGAGGCAGCAGGAAGGAAAAGAATCTTTGGCCAGATGTTCGAAGTCATGGCTGGAGGAAACACTGGCTTAATTTTTGGAAAAGATTTTTCTTCAAACCCTGAAGTGATTTTGGAAGCCACTCATTCTTTAAGGCCTCAGGATAAATAATTGTGCTAGTATATTGCAAAAAGGAAAAAAAAATTCTACACGCTATCCATGAAGAAGAGGTGGGTTTCATTTATAATTCTCAACTGTTCCGAAAGGTTGCCAAACTCTTGCCCCACGATCCCTCTCAAGGCCCTCAAAACTCGGGCTCCAGTGCTCTTCTGCGAGCAGCGTCCTCGGTACTCACCAGGCTCAGATGCAGTCTCTTCCCGCCAGGCTGGAGTTTTAAAGAACTCCCTTGGGGCTGTAGTGGGCCTGGAAGAAGCAGCTCCGTCATCCAGATACGTGTTTTAGTGTGTTGGGTATTTTTTCCTTCCTGCTGGGGCAAACATCACTTAGAATGATTTATCGTTACTCATTCGGAAGCTCTGACTACCCCAAAGAGAGGCTAACCACAAAAATTTCCTCTAAAAGTGATGCAGCCACAGCTGTCTAGGAGTTATTTAACAGTAATTCACTCTGGGCAATAGAAGAGTGATTATAAGGATATCACGTCTATTAAAACGTCAATCCAATTAAAGCCTGGGAGAGAACTCGAGAGAGCTCAGAGTCCCTATTCTGTGATTTGGACAGATTTTTTTTTTTTATATTTTAGATTAAATCATAAGCAGAAAAAAGTCTCTTTTTGCATCTCTGTGGTCTAAAATACTTTTAAAAAAAAAACAGAAAAGGTGTTTAACCGATTTTTAATAAGTTGTCATTCGACAGGCTTTCTGTGTAAACAGTGCATTAAGCCTTGTCACGGTCTTCAAAGGTGGCTTTATCGATGGAGACCACTCGAGTAATTGAATGCAGTAGTTAAAAACATGACCTTCAGAGTCGGCTGACGTGGAGCTGAGACTCATGACCCCCGTTGCCAAAATGAGTCCTTTGCGAGTGTCTGGACCCTTCTAAGCTCCAGTGTCATTTGGAAATAAGGCCCATGGTGCTGTTTCACAGGGTTATTATCAGCATTTAGCCAGATAACATTTTAGGGTCCCTGGCATAGCGCCTGGCACAAGAATAACCATCCAATCAATGTTAGTAATTGTTATTTTAAAGATAACCCCTTCTCGTAACATTGGAGTCTCTCAATATTCAAGTTTGAACTGGATGAAGCTGGATTTTGAATTCTTCAAATCTGTTTCTATTTCACAGGCCAAAACCACTGCCACATCAGGGAAGGCCACATGGTAGATTACTATCTTATTTATTAAAGTGATTACTATCTTATTAATAAGGCAAAAGTCGAAGTTCAGTGAAAAAAGCAAACATGTACAGAATGACCCCATTTTAAAAAATGTATATAAACTTGCTTGGAAAGCCATATACTCAAATATTATATTAGTTATCCCTAAACTTCCTGTATTTTCTCTTTTATACTTTTTTCCTAGATTTTCTGCAGTGAACCTGTATGACTTTCTTATTAGAAAAACACAGCATAGGGGTGCCTGGGTGGCTCAGTGGGTTAAAGCCTCTGCCTTTGGCTCAGGTCATGATCCCAGGGTCCTGGGGTGGAACCCTGCATTGAGCTCTCTGCTCAGCAGGGAGCCTGCTTCCCCCTCTCTCTCTGCCTGCCTCTCTGTGTACTTGTGATCTCTCTCTCTGTGAAAGAAAGAAAGAAAGAAAGAAAAGAAAGAAAAAGAATAAACACAGCATATGCTGTTTTTAAAAACAGTATAGAGTCATAGTGGAACCAGTCTTTAGGTGTGTGTGTGAGGCCCCCACGTGGATCCAGTATGTGGGGAAGTAAAGATAGAGACTATGGAGGTGGGAGCAGGGGTAAGGTCCTGTAGATTTAGAGCATTTCGTAATCTTCAGGAAGGTTTTCCATCTGCCGGGTTTGCCAGAGCCTTGCTCTTTATCTCAACTGTTCCAAGTATGTAAATAACTCCAAAAACTGATCTGGTGTCCTGGGGGCTCTTGGGACCTCTGAGATCAGAAACACACCAAACCCTGGCTGTCCACATCAGCTGTCCCCAGTGATGGCCCCAAAACAGACACAGTTGCAAGGGGGCGCGGTGGTCAAGCATCTGCATCTCTGAATCACTCCATCTCAATTTAGGGAAATACGTAGTGCATAATTTTTAGATTATTTAATTTTTTTAAATTCTCTTATTTTTTATCTACATTTAAGTGATGTGAGTTTCTGCTCCACATTTGTGGAATCTTTTTAAACATTCCTAACCTTAGGGCTTATTGATTCAATTTGGGAAAAAAAAAAAAAACTCAGAGATTTGGCCATATTTTTATCTCTTTTTATGACCATAACTCTTACTTCAGGAATATATATATCAGAATTAATACGTTTCTAGATTGTGTTTATCAAAGTCGAGTGGCCTCTGCCCACAGAGCTTGGTGCTTCCACATCTCGAATGGCAATAGAAGTGGTTTTTAGTGTAATTGTTTCTCTACATAACTTTATAAGGAAACACATGTCCAAACTGAGGATAGCCCCACTTTAAGTTTCAGCATGGTTTGGGTTTTACGGCATCCAAGATTTTCCTAACTACGCACCTCTTTTTTTTTTTTTTTCCTTTCCTCTTCTTTTTTTGGTCTTAAAACACGCTCTTTTGGCTGGTTCAATAAGCTGTTCCTGCCAACCAGTTGCTTTTATGGTAATTGACAGCGTAGCCGATTTTTGGAACCTTAGAATCTAAAAAGGCATTTTAGCCCAGACTTCGGATAGGCCGAGCCAAGCTACTTGCAGAGTGAGAGATACAGCTGAGCTGAATGTAGGGCAGTCAGACCCCAAGTCTGTGCATGCTAATTAACAGCAGGGAAACGTCTGCTCTGGCTCCGACTTCAGATTTCTCTCTTTGCAGCGGCATTCAGAATTCTTCCCTCTCCTGGCAGATTGTGACGGATGCCACTTCTGGACAGGAGCCAGGGACACCACCTGTCTGCTGTGTGTAGAAGTGGCTTGAGCCCCCCACCAAGCACCTGTCTATTGACTGAAAAGATGCAAAACACTTGAATCAGATAAAAGCCAGCTAGTTTACACTTCAAAAGAAAAAAGCATCTTCACAATTAATGGAGTTATTTAATGTAAGCAGTAGAGGGTACCTTTTCTGAGTTTTCCTCAATGCTGTCAGTTCTCCAAAATAGCTGGGGTATTTCCCCAGATTTCATCTCAGAGTAAGGACAGGAAAAAAAATCTTCCCAATCCAGTAGATCTTTATTGCCCTTTGCTTTCCTGCAAGAGCACAAATGTTTGAGTAAAAGGACCCTGCTTGCTGTCTTGCTTCTGCTAGCTCTTCTGGGAACTAGAACACACTACTCTGCAGGAGGTGGCTCTTAGACCCATAATATCCTAGTGACACTGGGCAACCCACCAATAACAGCAACAGGGAAAGCATGCCCTTCTAACACCAATTTATGTTTTGAACCAGAAGCACCCCAGACACAGAGATTCCCCCCACCCCCCTCCACCCCAAATAGTAGTAGCCACCTCTTTCTTGTTGGTTTGAAATGTTTGACACTGAGCTTTGTTACACCCTGTTTTCGCGTTGCTCTTGAGAGAGAAGCAAAATGTCTCTTCTGTTCCTTACTTTTTATGAAGACCTTTCTTCTGTTGCTGGGAAAAGAACCTGAATCCATACCTAATGACGCTGAACATACCCATCAGCTTTAGAAATGAAACGTAGGATGCAGTCTTTTGAATGCTGCTGGGGACCTTGTTGAAATCATGAAACTAATTAAGAATACCCGAACAGGGATTGGAATCTAGGTTTTCCACTTCAAAGGTATTTTCATAGGCACTGAGCTGTAAAACTCATACACCCGAAGAGTAAGCAGAATTTTATAATTTCGCAGTTGGGTGTAGTAAACTTGTTTCTCAGTGGAAGGAGTGCAGGGAGACAAGCCGAGTGCATCCAACCGCCGACTGCGCTGCAGGACGTACGTGATCACTCTTCCTCTGAAACGGAATCTCTCCGTGGACCTGAACGGTAAATTCACATGTAGACTCCACTCATTTACGGCACTTCTGGGTTCTGTAACCCATTACATATTTGATGGCCACAGGCTTCCTTCTTGTCTGTGCGGTAATCACTCTTGGGTTGATCGTTCAGGTAGGGAATTCGCCTCTGGTCCCCTTTGAATATGTGAGACTGCTTTGTTTGTAAGCCAGAGCATCAGTTACATGGTCTTTTCTAAATTATGTTTTGTTATTTCCCTAATGTTATTTAAGCTTCATGGAACTTATTCTGCTTTTGCCAAGTCTTTCCATTGAATAAATATCTCCATAACCTATTGCTTCACTTTGGCAACAGAATTGTTGCAATTTGTGGGCAAAATTGAGCAAAGGCTTAACTCTTTTTTTTTTTTCCTCTGTAAAATATCCAGTGTTGCTGGCTTTCCTCCTCCTAGACAAAGACCTTGACTTGTTCTCTGTTTTTATAGTACACTGTCTCTGTCATTCCTGAGTAAAGATGTACAGATAATAGTACGAAACAAAGAGTGACTTAACAGACATAACAGAGACATGCTATCCACGTACAGAGTCACTAATACAAAATAAGCTAAGACACAAAGTGCTTAGAATAGTGCCTGGCACAGAGGAAGGGATCTGTAAACTGGGATTATTGGAGTTCTGTGAATTAAAAATTGTCATTCTCTTTCTTCAATTACATAAGTAATTGTATAGTTCCAAAAATATCAAAGGCAGCTGAAATATAACTAGCCATCCAGGCCAACCTAGTAGGGACCAGAAGATACAGTCGGTGACCATCCAGCTGCTCACAGATTGAGCTATTTCCCCAAAGGACCTTTAAATGAAAGGAGATCAAAGAAAGGGACTAATGTTTGTTGTTCTGTTTTGGGCTAGACACATAGCATCTCATTTATTCCTCATAAGAACCTTGTTATTTATGCACTAAGTGTTTTTGTTTTGTTGGCTTGCCTTTTTTTTTTTTTTTTTAAAAAAAAGCTCCCTGGGACCCTAGGAAGGATTCTACAAAGAGCCCATAGTGACCCTTTATTTCCCCCAGGTCCACACCAGGAGGCCCGACTCAGGATGCACTAACAGGCTTTCCTAATTCTTTTCTTTCCTAGAGGACACAGGACTTTAGCTGCCTCCTCTCCACGGGCATATAATCATTCTTCTCCTGAACATATCTTCCTTGGAAAATTTTACCCTGGTTACACTGTATTATGTTCATGTTGATGCTCTTATTCTCAAGTCCCATTACTGTCTTAGAGCCCAGAACTGGAAAACTATGCTGCCTTGCCTTACTAGCCTTGAGCCTTGCAGAGGGGGAAAAAATGTCTTTAAAAAATATTGGGTTGAGAGAGGTAAAACAAAGGGAAAGGAGGGAGGGCAGGAAAATGCAGCTTTCCAAAGCCATACAACTGGAAGGAGGTCTTGAGTAAATACCCTGGTTTTCATGTTTCCTGTATAGGGCAAAGTGCCTCATTTCGTAACTACTTGGTAATATTTATTGTTGTTGTTGTTGATGATGATGGTGGTCGTAACTTAACTTCGTTTTGGAATCTCATAGGCTGATGGGGAGTCTCAACCCTGTTCCTTTGTCCCCACTTCCCATGCCATGCTAGCAGATCCTCTTTACCCTCTGTCTATCTTTCCCTCCAGCATGTCTATTTTTGGGTTCCCAGTACCATATTCTTTTAACCTAAAAGCTACCTAGGGAGAATTCATCAAGATCAGTAGCCCATTTCATCTTTCTTGATATTGATGTTTGCACTGGTAGACATTAGTGCCTGAGAGAGGGAGGAAATGTACACCAAAAGAGAGAGTGCATAAGCAAAGCTCACCCCATAATGCTCATTTCCTGCAGTGGGAAGGATTCCTTTGCAGCTGGAAGACTGGTGCCTGCTTATTCTAATAGAGTCAGAAGTCCTGTGCTGTTGCATTGAATTTGCTACTCATTTGCTAGCTAGCCAGAGGGAACTATTTGTCAATCCTTTTTCTGAAATCACGGTTTGATTCCCACGAAGTCAGAAGGTTGAACCACAGGCACCCTGAAGTTCTAAGAACTCTCTTTTTTTATAGTTGAGGAAATTGCATCCCAGACTTTGTGGGAGCATTGTAGCCGGTCCAAAGGTACAGCAGGTGAGTGGGGGAGTGAGAACAGAACCTGGCCACAGGAAGGCCGCAGGAACCTTGTCCCTCTACTGTTTGCCTCCTCATTAAAAAACCCAATTTCTTGGGATAAATCAATGTCAGATTTCTGTATATTTATGAAAGCTATTTTGCATTTTTTATTACCTGTTCTCATCTTATTCCTGCTTCTTTGCAGAGAGATTTCTTTTGTATCTTAAACTACTTTATCTATGTTAAACAAAAAATTAACTGATTTTCAACCATATTTCCTGATGAGCTTCTATTCCTGGTCGTTAATGAGGCAACTCCAGAGATTAAAACAGAAGGAAACAAGGAAAGAAAAATAATTGAGTTTTTGCTTGTCTTTACAGACGCTCTGGAAAATGGATCCAATAAGGGTGACAGGTGAGAAATATGTTTTTATCCGCCATTTGTGCTTTTCACTGATGGCATTTTCTGTGTACACTGCAGTAGATTTGATCATTATCTTTCTTTTCTTGCTGAAATCCAGTGCAGCCCACAGGAAGGGACCAAGCAAGGATGACACATACTGGAAGGAGATTAATGCCGCTATGGCCTTAACAAATCTTGCACAGGGCAAAGACACACTGCAGGGAACCACCAGCTGCATCATCCAGAAGTCGTCACATATAGCAGAAGTCAAGACCGTCAAAGTGCCACTGGTCCACCAGTTTTAAGGGTTTGTCGCTTTTCAGACCAATGGCTGTTCTTCACGTCAGTGTTTTCCCATAAAGCCTCCTCCTACGAGCCGAAGCAGAAGTGGAAATGACTCCCTTTCAAACCTCTTTTTATTTTTAATTATCCTAACTATATCATTTAGTTGCTTCTATAAAAGACATATAAATTATAAAAACCTCACTTTAATCAAAAATAGTAACTTATTTTATGTTACTCAAACTATGCATCAGGTGTCTGCATTGCCGTTACAGTAAGTGCCTTGCTTCCCAAAAATCAGCAGCAACGTGGGCGTAGTGGAGCAGCTATGCCTCAAATGACAACACCGCCATGCTTGTTCGTCTGCGTGTCACTCCAGACGGGCCTCTGACCATTCCAGGACTGAAACCACACGCGCTGAAAGGCCTCACAATGTATTCAGTAATTCACGTGTTAAAACTTGGACATCTATTCAGCCCAAATGAAACGTTCCTCTTAAAAAAACAACTTCTGCAGCATTTAAAATTGTTCAGCATGCTTTTCAGAGTGACAGTGAGAATTTCATGCATGTATCTTGCCTGCCTATCAGACACACTACAAAGTTCCAAAAGGAAAGGAGCGGCGATCACATAACATGTACACGTAAAAAGAATCCCAGTGAATACATTGTGATCTGAAGAACTTTTTCCAAGCATTGCTGGAAAATGCCACAATGCCCTTTTAGAATTAATTTGGATTTTCTTTTTCTTAAGTTTCGCTGAAGTTCTTAAAAATTTTATTATATAAATTACTCAAAATGTTCCCGTGTAGAACTAAACCTATAGTTTAGTTTTAACACATAATCCTGTTTGCGTTAAAGTTCAGTGCTTTTTGTGATGGAAAGCTTTTCATGTGGAAGGGTTAAAAAACCTTTTAGTTGGTTCATTTCAAATTATAATTGCTGATGGACAATTTGTATTGCAACGAGAACAAGACAATGAAAGAAATGTATCTCTATGTGAATATACATATACACTCATAAAAATGGTTTTTAAATTTAAAACATATGGAAAACAAACATTGACAGTCTTTGCATTTTGCCAAGGACATTAAAGTAAAAATTAAGTGAACTCATGCATTAAAAGAAGGAACATTTTGTTTCTAAATTAGACTATCATTGAGTGAGAATAATCAGTATCAAGAAAGAAGAATATAGTTTTCAATCAAACAATAATATTCTAATCAGCTGGGGGAGACTTGAAACTTGAATAAACAGTGGAGATGCCAAATATAACAGAGAATATGTGCTACAGAGAAGTAAAAAGGATTTGACTCTTTTATGGTGGGATGTTTTTTCTGGGTATGTAATCTATTTTGTAATTTTTTTTTTTTTAACTGGAAAGCTTTTTTGTGAGTGTGAATGAGAGCCATTAGTGCAGCCATGTGGTGGTATTTTTCTTTATTTTGCAAAATGTTTTTCAAACCAAAGGCTGCTCTAGTTGATATGTGGACAATATCAATCTTGATATAAATCGTAGGACACTTTTTCATGTAACATAGTATTTGGGGTTTGGGTTTATTTAGTGTAATGAAAATAATTTGATATAAAAATATTTTGTATATATATATTTTTACTTTGTTTTTTAAATTGCTGTTTGCAGTAACAGTAAGTGCAAAGCAGGATATGTTAAGTTATGACTGTATGATCAGATGAAGTATGAATTCGTTTGGTTTACATCCTTAAATAGTTACAGATCCTTGACAAAAACTTTCGAATCTTTACCAATTAATTTTGTCATAATGTGATCATGTCAAAGAAAACGAAGGACAAGTACTTCACTCTTTTTCATACTATTATAAGTTATTCTGGTATTAAATATTTTAATAAAATTGACTTCGTTTTGACATATTTCAGTTAGATGAATGGATGCTGGTTGTTTTTTATTTGAATTAGTCATAATTCATTTTTGCCATCCTTTTAAAAAGAATCAGCAAATTCGTTCTGTGTATAAACTATAGATGACAAGGCATTATAGGAGAGCTTTCACATGATTTTTATTTTTAAATACCAAAGCTTGGAATCTGGCCTATAAACACATCAAGAAGATTTTATAATTAGCATATCCTTGGCAATATCTCCAATTGCAATTACTTTTAATTTATTTTTTCTTTTGCTGCTTTAACATTTTCTGGAAATTAAAGTTCCCCCCAATCCTTAAAAGAATCTTCAACAATGCTGAGCCAGCAGCTAAGAATCTAACTCATAATTTATGTTGTAGAGAAATAGAATTACCTCTATTCTTTGTTTTGCCATATGTAATCATTTTAATAAAATTAATAACTGCCAGGAGTTCTTGACAGATTGAAAATAAAAGTTAATTTCTAGACTTCAATGATCATATGAATTTTGTTTTCCTTTGAGAGTTGACCAGGTGGAGAAAGAAGGAGAACAGAAGGGTCCATTATATGCCGTAAGTCTCTTTAGGTTGGTAAGCGATATGATATGGGAGCACTGCATGTGTATTAGGTTTGCTTTTCATCACCTTAGACCACCAACCTACCTTTTTAAGAGCCGAGGAAAAGAGAGTATGATGCTAACTGTTAAAATACATACATAAATTTAAAATGAACATTTGCACTAAATACCTTCTTTGAATAGCTAATACAATAAGCATTATCACTGTGTGCTATGTACTGGAGAGAATCTTGGCTTTGAAGTTAGATCTATATATCTCAGTTCCATCACCCACTACATAAGATTCAGACTCAGTCATTCTGGACTTGGCTTTCTTTATCTGCAAAGTGAAAGGAATGAGTCATAGCTTATAGACTGGCTACAAGGTTTAGAGATTACATAAAGTTTATAAAGTGCCTACCACAGTGCCTGGCATTTAATAGGTGCTTAATAAATGGAAGGTATTATCACATAATTATAATTCCTCTATATAGGGTTTGTGTGCAAAAAAGTAGCAATACGCACAGTGTATTGGGATACGGAGAGTTTCATGAGGAGCGTTGGGAAAGGAAAGCGGTCTGACATGAAAGACTGTTGGGGAATAATAATAGTTGGGATCGGAGTTAGAGAGACCTTCAAGAAAGATCATTTTATTATTACTACCTTGAATTTCCCAGAGTAAAGAATAAAGTATAACAAATGTAGGAAAGAACAGAGATGCCAATACAAAACATAGCATGTGGGAGAGCTTCCTTCATCCATATCAGCTAGAATTGCTTTTCCCTCTATTCATCCTGCTTGATCTTGTTCAAGATGACGAAGAACTCAAGCTGCTCTCTGTATCCCTGCCTGCTCCAAGTAGCAGTGTTTAACAAACAGTGGCAACAGCCATGGTCTGCTTTTAAACTCATCCTGCTCAACAGCATAACATCATGCAAATAAACACAGAGAGTAAGCAAGCCACCCAGACTCTTCCGTCCAGGGCGGCATAGGTCGGCCATGCCTTGGCAAGCAGTGTGGGGTGGTGGTAAGGACTTGGACTGGCATAACCTGGCTTTGCCTCCTCACTGCTTGGTGACTTTGGGGAATAAGCATAAACTTTGTGTACCCAGTGTTTGCATCTGTAAAATTTGATCTATGAAATTTACCTACTCTAAAGATCTATTGTGAAGATCAAATAAGGCAGTGAATATAAAAGTACTTTGCAAACTACATGTACTGTATAAATGTTAATGATTATTAATGTGTTCCAGATGACTCTGAAACACTTAATATCCTATAATTTTTGGCAATAAAAACTGTGGTTTCCATGAAGCATTGAAGACCACCAGATTTTGTCAAGTTCATATTGTGATCTGCCATCTTTGGGCCGTCTTAAGCAAAGTCTTCTGGTCCTCTACTTCTTTTTTTGGTTTTTTGTTTGTTTGTTTTGTTTTGTTTTTATCCCCCCCCCTTTTCTTAACAGTTATGGTCAGAATTAGGTGACTGATTGTCACATTGCAGGGACAGAATCCTAACTTCATCACTTCCTAGACTGGAGACACATCTTAGAGATGGACTAAAAATTTGGTTGGAGAAGTGTATGTATTGCCCATAATAAACTCTTTTTTCTTAAGATGAGAAAAACCAGTTTCTAAGTTTGGACAAACAAGCTGATGTGCTTTTTACATCTTTACACGAATGACTCCATGGAAATTCATGTAAAATTTGTCTCAGTAAGTCTTCTGAAATAAATTTCAGCCCAAAGCCAGCTTCTGGAAATTTGATCGGTAGTGAGTCTACTCTGACTTGTATTCATGACTTTTAAACAAAATTTAAATTTTTAATTCATGTTTTGTAAAAGTATAAACAAAACTTATGATAGCTGTAGAAACATTTAAGCAGTGTAGGAGGACATAAGTTTAAAAAAAAAACAAAAACCCATACCCTATCTCTCCATGATCCCAATCCCACATCCCAAAGATAACCATTGTTAACAATGTCTTGTGTCTATTTCCAGAAACTCTATGCTTATACAAACTTGTACTTTTTCATCTTGCACTTCTTACCATATTCATATGACCCTGCAATATTTTTTCCATTCCATCATGTGTGTGTGTATATATGTTTCATATCTATATATATGTAGATTTCATTATTTAAATGAATGCATAGGATTTTATTTTGGATCTTTTATAATTTACTTAGCAAATAACTCCTTGGTGGACTTCTGGATTATTTCCTATTTTTGATTATTATAAACTAGTGCTACCCAAAGCGTTGTTTTACATTGAGATAAGGAGCTTACCCCAGAATATACATTAGCATACTGCAAGAAAAACTTCTATGAATAAAAATTGTCACCTGAACTCACAGAGCTCTTAGTTGATTTATATTCTGACCCCTTATCTCCTCCCAGACTAATAACCAACAGTTGATGAATTGTCATCATCAAACAGACCATATTTCAATATCACTGATATAAATATTGATGCAGCGAATATTCTTGTATATATGTGACTTCAGCCACTTGTATGTCTATGGAATAAATACCTAAAAGTGGAATTCATTGGTCAAATGATAGGTAAATTTAATTTTTTGATGGATGCTGCCAAATTACCAAGTAAAATGTCACCAATTTACACTGCTAACAGTAGAAAGTGAATGTCTGTTTTTCTTCAGCTTGTTCAAAACATTGAGTATTATTAAGCTTTTCCATACTAGACAATGTGGTAGGCAAAAGTGATATTTTGTCATTGCTTTAACTGCAACTTTTTCAAGATGAGTGGCACACATAAGTTTGGTCATGTATTTGTTTTCAATGAATTGCTTGTTCATGTCTTTTCTGTTGTTGTTTCTTCATTTCTTTTTCATTCTTACCTTCCTTTCATCCATTTGTTAGTGATTTGTACATTATTTGTATATTTTAAAATTCTTTTCTATTCTGTCTACAATAGATGCTGTAAATATTTTCCAAGACTGTTTTTATATATACTTGACCTCACTTATAGTATTTTTGAGTTCAGAAGCTTAAATGTAATCTGTACATATACATTGAATGTCAAAGAGAGTACTGGATATATTTATAGTATAGTAGTTCAGAACACAAACTCTGGAGCTAACTTCTGAGATTCAAATCTTATCTCTCCTGCTTACTAGTTCTACAGTCTTGAACAAGACATTTAACCTATTTAATCTCAGTTTCCTCATCTATAAAATATGGATTACAATAATTACTTGGTTGTGTTGTGAGGCTTAATTAGTTATTATATGTAAAGCACTTATAATCATATTACCTTGTATTTAGTGCCAAGATTGTAAAAAACAACAACAACAACAACAAAAACCCCATCCATCTTTTCTGCTGTTAGTATTATGGTTTGTTTTTACATGTTTAAATCTTATATCCATTTCCGATTTATTTTGGCATAAAAAATGAGCTAGGCAGCCTCCCAAAATGAAATCTTTATGTATAAACCTAACAGAATATGCACAAGATCCATATGAGGAAAATGACAAAACTCTGGTTAGTGAAATTAAAAAGCTAAGTAAGTGGAGAGATAGTCTATGTTCATGGATGGAATGACTCAATACTACTCAGATGTCAGTTCTTCCCAACTTGATCTATAGATTCAGTGAAATCCCACTCAAAATCCCAGCAAGTTATTTTATGGATATCCACAGACTGATTCTAAAGTTTATATGGAGAGACAAAAGACCTGAAATATTCAATATAACAATGAAGAAGAACAACAAAATTGGAGAACTGATATGCAATTTCAAGACCTACTCTAAGGCTACAGTAATCAAAGCATCATAGTATTGGTAAAAGAGCATACAAATTCAATGATGAAGCACAATTCAGAGCCCAGAAATGGGCCCACACAAATACAGACAACTGATATTTAACAAAGTAGCAAAGGTAATACAATGGAGAAAAGATAAAATGGTAAAATTTAAAAATAATTTTTGAAAGAAAAGATAAAGTTCAAAAATGTAATTACTGGAACAACTGGACATCCACATGCAAAAAAAAAAAAAGAATCTAGACACAAACTTTACATCTTTCACAAAAATTAATTCAAAATGGACCGCAGTCCTAAATGTAAAATGCAAAACTATAAAACTCTTAGAAGACAACATAGAAAATCTAGATGACCTTGGGGATGACAATGGCATTTTAAATACAACACCAAAGGCATGATACATGAAACAAAAGGTAAACTGTACGTCATTAAAATTAAAAAGTTTGGAAAGACAATGCCAAGAGAATGAGAAGACAAACCACAGACTGGAAGAAATATTTGCAAAAGACACATCTGAAAAATGACTGTTATCCAAAGTATACAATGAACTCTTAAAACTTAACAATGAGAAAACCTGATCTGTTTTTAAATGGGCCAAAAGTCTTCATAGAAAACTCATCAAAGAAGATACCCACATGGCAAATAAACATGGGAAAACATGCACCCCATCGTATGTCATCAGCAAGCTCAGATTAAAACAACAATAGATACCACTATACACCTATTAGAATGGCTGATGTCCAGAATGTTGACCACATCCAATGCTGGCAAGACTGTGGAGCAACAGGAAGTCTCATTCATGGCTTGTGGAAATGCAAAATGGTAATAGCCACTTCAGAAGAAAGTTTGACAGTTTCTTTTAAAACTAAGCATACCATGTGAACCAGTAATCATGATCCTTATTATTTACCTAAATGAGTTGAAAACTTATGTCCACAAAAAACTTACACAAAAAGGTGAAGCTTTATTCATAATTGTCCAAACTTGGAAGCAACCAATATTCTTCAGTAGGTGAATGGATAGATAACCTGTGGTACAATCAGACAGTGGAATGATTCGGTGCTAAAAAGAAACAAGCTATCAAGACATGAAAAGACATGGAGGAAACTTAAATGCATATTACTAAGTAAAAGAAACCAATCTAAAAAAGGCTACACACTGTATGATTCCAGCATATGATATTCTAGAATAGGTGAAATTACAGAGACAGCAGAAAGATCAGTGGTTTTCAGGAGTTGGGGTTGAAGAGGGATGAATAGGCCATGCACAGAAGAGTTTTAGAGCAGTTAATATACTCTGCGTGATACCATAATGATGGACAGGTGTCACTGCACATTTGTCCAACCCAGAGTGGTGTAAACTATGGACTTTGGGTGTAATGACTGGTTCAATGCCAGTTCATCAGCTGTAACAACTATACCATTCTAGTAGAGGTTGTCGAACATGAAGGAGGATATTCATGTATAGGGACATGGAGCAAATGGGAAATCTCTGTACCTTCCCCTCAGTTTTGCTGTGGACTTAAAACTGCTCTAAGATAAAGTTTCTGGGGCTCCTGGGTGGCTCAGTCATTTAAATGTCTGCTGTCATGATCCTAGGGTCCTGGGATAGAGACCCACAGGGAAGCTGCTTCTCCCTCTGCCTCCGCCTGCCACTCCCCCTTGTTTGTGCTCTCTCTCTCTCTGTGTCTCTCTCATTGTCAAATAAATAAATAAAATCTTTAAAATAAATAAATAAATAAAAATAAAGAGTCCTAATAAAAATGTTTTAATTTTAAAAAGTGAACTAGTGGGGCGTCTGGGTGGCTCTGTTGGTTTCAGGTCATGATCCCAGACTCCCGGGATCAAGTCGAGCCCAGCCCTGTGGGGACTCTGCTTCTCCCTCTGACCTTCTCCCATCTCATGCTCTCTCTCACTCTCTCTCAAATAAATAAATAAAATCTTAAAAAAAAAAAATTAAAAAGTCACTATTCGTAAGCTTTTTACTGCCTAAGATGAACTTGGGCTTCATGTTGAAGAAAATCTTGAGCACACAATGAATATAATATATATTGAATTATATTCAATTATAACATGAATTATGTTATAATTCATATGCTTATGAATTATATGAATAAGCATATGAAGCATATAGTTATGAATTATAACCATAATTCATAAAGCTTATGAATAGGGAGAGGGTGGAGCAGACACTATCAGTGTTGCATTCAACACCCAGTGCTCATTACATTAAGTGTTCTTCATAAGGCCCATCACCTAGTTACCTCATCCCTGCACCCACCTCCCTTCCAGAAACCCCCAGTTTGTTCCATTCAGTTAAGAATTTCTTATGGTTTGTCTCTCTCTCAGATTTTGTCTTATTTTACTTTTCCCTCTTTTCCTATGATCATCGGCTTTGTTTCTTAAATTCCACATTTGAATAAAATCATATGATGATTGTCTTTTTCTGATTGACTTATTTCACTTAGCATAATACCCTCTGGTTCCATCCATGTCATGTTGCAAATGGTAAGATTTCATTCTTTTTGATGGCTGAATAGTATTCCAGTCTATATACCTATCTTCTTTATCCATTCATCTGTCAATGGACATCTTGGCTCTTTCCATAATTTGGTTATTGTGGACATTGGGGTACAGGTGCCCCTTCAAATCACTATGCAAACTTGGCAGTTTTTAATGTTTTAGCCATTATGGTAGATTTGCAGAAGCATCTCATTGTGGTTTTTATTTGTGTTTTTAACATTAAAACAAAATAATATTAAATATATACATATTATTTAATATTAGTGTTATATAATATTAAATTTAATTAATGTTTAATTTGTGGTCTTGATATGTATTATACCATTTGGATATTGTGGAGATCCTGTTCAACTTTTTTGCCCATTATTGTATTGGGTTGTCTGTTCTTTTCTTCTTGATTTCAAAGTATTTCCTAATACATTCTGGATGTGAATCCTTTATCAGATGCATACATGTCTGTGCTTGTGTGTTGCTCGTGTGTGTGTGTCTGTGTGTGTGTGTGTATGTAGCATGTATTTTCCAGAAACTATCTTGTAAATACTATGCTTGAATCTCTAAATGCATTGTCTGTTTGTTTATTATAGTTCTCCTATCCATCATTCCAGTACAAACTGCCTGTTCTGTTTATTGTGTTTGTTATTCTTTCTCTGGCTGCTCAATCACCATTTTCATTGTGTGCTCAAGATTTTCTTCAACATGAAGCCCAAGTTCATCTTAGGCAGTAAAAAGCTTATGAATAGGGAGAGGGTGGAGCAGACACTATCAGTCCTCATGATCAGGAGACACACCAGCCGGCAAGCTGTAATCCCCTGTTAAGGCACCTATAGTCATCTCTTCCCTCCAGACCTGCAGAACTGCAAAAAGTAGGAAGACCCTGGCTAATCGCTTAGCAATCCCATAGTGCTTTGAGGGTCGGGACAGCACCCTGGCTAAGATGTCTTCTTCTCAGAGATCTATTTTTACAAGTTACATTTTCTCTAAGAACTTAGACCTCCATGCTCACTTTGGGGCTCTTCTCTACAGCTCTCCATGTTCTAGTCTGCACAAAAGGAAACAAATAAATAATCTCCCCCCACCCTTCCTTCTCTACTCCCCTTCCTACTCTTTCTTGGTTTTCTTCTCTTCCTCTCCTCCTTGCACTACCCACCCCCGTCCTCTTAACTCCACAGGTTCTGCCTAATGACTTAAGAGCAGCTTCTTCTTCTTTTTTTTTATTTCTTTTCAGCGTAACAGTATTCATTGTTTATGCACCACACCCAGTGCTCCATGCACTCTGTGCCCTCTCTAATACCCACCACCAGGTTCCCCCAACCTCCCACCCCCCCGCCCCTTCAAAACCCTCAGATTGTTTTTCAGAGTCCATAGTCTCTCATGGTTCACCTCCCCTTCCAATTTCCCTCAACTCCCTTCCCCTCTCCATCTCCCCTTGTTCTCCATGCTATTTGTTATGCTCCACAAATAAGTGAAACCATATGATAATTGACTCTCTCTGCTTGACTTATTTCACTCAGCATAATCTCTTCCAGTCCCGTCCATGTTGCTACAAAAGTTGGGTATTCATCCTTTCTGATGGAGGCATAATACTCAATATATGGACCACATCTTCCTTATCCATTCATCTGTTGAAGGGCATCTTGGTTCTTTCCACAGTTTGGTGACCGTGGCCATTGCTGCTATAAACATTGGGGTACACATAGCCCTTCTTTTCACTACATCTGTATCTTCAGGGTAAATACCCAGTAGTGCAATTGTAGGGTCATAGGGAAGCTCTATTTTTAATTTCTTGAGGAATCTCCGCACTGTTTTCCAAAGTGGCTGCACCAACTTGCATTCCCACCAACAGTGTAAGAGGGTTCCCCTTTCTCCACTTCCTCTCCAACACATGTTGTTTCCTGTCTTGCTAATTTTGGCTATTCTAACTGGTGTAAGGTGGTATCTCAATGTGGTTTAAATTTGAATCTCCCTGATGGCTAGTGATGATGAACATTTTTTCATGTGTCTGATAGCCATTTGTATGTCTTGATTGGAGAAGTGTCTGTTCATATCTTCTACCCATTTTTTTTAAGATTTTACTTATTTATTTGACAGACAGAGATCACAAGTAGGCAGAGAGGCAGGCAGAGAGAGAGAGAGAGGAGGAACAGGCTCCCCGCAGAGCAGAGAGCCCGATGTGGGGCTCAATCCCAGGACCCCAGGATCATGACCTGAGCCGAAGGCAGAGGCTTTAACCCACTGAGCCACCCAGGTGCCCCTTCTGCCCATTTTTTAATATGATTGTCTGTTTTGTGTGTGTTGAGTTTGAGGAGTTCTTTATAGATCCTGGATATCAACCTTTTGTCTGTACTGTCATTTGCAAATATCTTCTCCCATTTCGTGGGTTGCCTCTTTGTTTTGCTGTGCAGAAGCTTTTGTTTTGATGAAGTCCCAAAAGTTCATCTTCGCTTGTGTTTCCTTTGCCTTTGGAGGCATATCTTGAAAGAAGTTGCTGTGGCTCCTCTAGGATTCTGATGGATTCCTGTTAAGAGCAGCTTCTTGAGGCATTGAATAGGAACGAGCAGTAATGGTCCAGGCAGCTGAGATGCACATGTGGACTGTCATTTCCCCATCTCTATATCTTGCTCGAGCTACACACTTTAAGTACTATTTGCTGAGTCTTCAACATGAAAGATTTTGAATCCTTGATATGAAGGAATACTAAAATTTGTATATTTCCTTTCATTCTCACATGTCATTTAAATAATTTTCTTATTAATTCTGCATTGTTGATATTTGTGCTCCTTAAATTATTCTCTGAAATCTTAACTCCCACTGTTGCAGAAATGGGTTTAGTGCTTACTATGAGTCCTTTCATTTGCTGCTTCCCCTTTCTGAGTTCTCTATTCTGGTTTACTTTTTGATTGAATAGACTTTGTTATTATTGTTTTTGGTTTTTTTTTTTAAGATGAGCCATGAATGTTGCGTTCCCTGAGGTTGAAGCTGTCCTTCATACATTCATAATATTTAGAAAAACATACAAG
The DNA here is from genome assembly GCF_020171115.1 of Neogale vison. NCBI lineage: Eukaryota > Metazoa > Chordata > Mammalia > Carnivora > Mustelidae > Neogale > Neogale vison. The sequence continues at coordinate 135,663,716 of NC_058102.1, read as the reverse complement.
TCTGGGCCTTACTTTCATGCTTGTTACTCATCCACTACGAATTAACTAATTAGATATTGTTGTGGGAAACTCTGAAGCAGCCTTATATTCCCCCCAGTACACTGTGTGTTTTTGTTTTTTGCCTGAATGCCCACACAAGTCTTTGTTTATACTTAATGTTCAGAATGTATTTGAAGCATTATGGAGCATTCCATGTCTTCTGGATCTACAGACTGAAATTTAATTTATTTCAGGAAAAACAATTCTTTTGTCTAAATTATTTATTAAGTTCCCTTTTTTGTTTGCTTCTTTAGAATTGCCATTTATCTTATTTTCCTTATTCAACTATAAACCTGTCCTACACCAGACACTCTGCCGGGTGTTGGGCATCAGTAACATGTACTAGCAGAATAGAGCAGAATTCCAAGTAAATGTCCTGTGTTGGTCTTTCACACCTAAATTTAGTGGCATCAAGTTTTCATGTTGTTGTTTTCACATCTCTGTGTTTTGTTTTGTCTTTTAAATTACCTTGCATTTCTTGCCCTTAAGAGGCTCACTTTTCATGTCTTTATTATTCTCTCTGCTGTGATAGTTAAGTCATTTATGTCCTCTTAGAGACTGCATTTCAAAATCTATTTCCATTTTAGTGTCTAGATAGAGTAGGATTCCATCATAAGTAGTATTCTTTTCCTGGAAAACTTCCTTTTCATATAAGTTCTTCATTTGCTTTTTGCTTGTATTTGATCTTTTCCTTTTTGAAAATAACATTCAGGTCCCACCTTTTGTCCTTTATATTTACTGTTACTCTTTGCTCAAAAATGATTGTGGGACAGGGGAGGCCACAGTGTCCCTGGCAACTTCAGTCCAGGTATTGCTTCAAAACAATTGCTCTTGTTTCTCAACAAATATGCTCTGTGTCCGTGGGAGGGCATAACTCCCCTCTCCGGAATGAGCAGGTTTCCAGGCAGGACTTGAAAAGGCGCAGGGTGAAATACAGCAGCTCTCACTGATGACTTCTTTGTTCAACTGACTCAGGTCAGCAATTGCAAACCAATCATGTTTTCTGTCTTTTTTTTTTTTTTTTTCAGGTCTGTCTCACTTCTAACCCATTTCTGGATAGGAGAAAATAAGTCTTGCAACCCCCTCCCCCTTCTAGCTCTATGTTAAGAAAATAAATGCCCGTTCGGATTTACCCCTTTTCCTGTGGTCTGCTCATGACCCAAGTCCTTGTCTTTCTAAGTAAGGGATTGTTGGTTGGCTATTTTCAGATTTTGTTTCACTTACTTGGAGAGCAATCTATACCCTGCCTGAGAGACAGAACTCCTTTGGTCAGAATGCCACTGCCTACACTAGATATTCATCATATTCTGTGGTTGAGCCCAAGCCAAGTTTCATCAAATATGGAACTTTGTGCTCTGCTTCTCTTCTTGTTGGTACTTGGGGGAGGCTCTGGCAAAGTAAGTATAACTTTGTACCACCATCTTCTGTCAGAACCCTCAGAGGAAATTACATTCTTGGTTTTTTTCTTTATTGTGGTCTTAAAAATTCCTTTTGTGATTTTTTTTACTTCCTTTTTTTTTGGGGGGGGGTACCTTTACTAGATTTGCACCACTCTCTCTCTCCCTATCCCTCTCTGATCTATGACAAGATCATATTACCTAGAAATGATTTCCCCCTTTCAATAGCCTCTGTCTTGCCTTTCCTGTTGCGCTGCAAGACCCCCTGAGGTCCGCAATGAACAGAGGAGCTATGAAGAAGTGATAACCTTGATTTCCTGTTCACCTTCTCACAGGCGGTTAAGCTTAAATGTGAGCTATAAAATCTCTTCAACCAACAAGCCCAACCATTTATCACTATAGTCTTAACTACCTCTGCTTTTTGGATATCTTAACTCCCCAAAGGACTGTCAATTTAACCATAACTACCTAACAACTGCCAAGCCTCACTTTATGAGCTGCTGTTGAGAGTTTAGCTATTTAAGGCTGATTTTTAAAAATTTTTATTGGCACTTCATGGCATTTGCTTGATTTACAGTGCTGTAAACAACCACAAATTAGGAACATTTCTATTCCTTTAAGGTGTAGGCAAAGATTAAAATGGATTCTGAATCATCTTTCTCCATATATTTAACTCCTTGCCGGGCCATTCTTCCAAGTCTGCCCAACTCAGAAAGGTCAAATGTGGTCAGTTCTCGATGGGGAGGAGACGTCTGTGGAAGGAAAGCGTGGACTAATTAAGATGGCATCTATTTTCTTCCCCAGCCTAAGCTGCGAGGGACTACTTCTCCACCAGCCCTGGTATCTTTTTTTAAGATAAATCCTTCAGTGAGATGCATGGCTTCGTATATACCATGGAACACTCTGTTTTTGCGAAGCGGGAGAAACCCAGTGTTTAAAAAAGAGACATCGAATATTATTCAGCTGTAAAGCAGAATGAAATTTTGACACATGCTACAGCATAGACGCTTGAAGACATAGAAACTTGAAGACATTATGTTAAGTGACAGAAGCCAAACGCCAGGATAAAAACTGTATGATTCCACCTAACTGAGGTACCTAGAATAGATGAATTCACAGAGACAGAAAGTAGATTAAAACTTAGCAGGGGCTGGGGAAGGTCAGTGGACAGTTATTGCTTAATGGGTATAGTTTCTTTGTGGGAATAATGAGATGCAGGATCTAGAGGAGGGTGATGGTTGTACGGCATTGTGAATGTACTTAATCCTGCTTAATTGTACCCTTAAAAATGACATTTACGTGGCTTTTTAAGAAAGATATATTACTTTTTAAAAAAGAGATCAGAAAGTAACCTCAGGCCTTCTACCTTCTCCACATTTACCTCTTCTGAGTGAACTTGAGTAAACGCACAACCTTAGGGTCCTGTCCCGGGATCCTCTCTACTCATGCAGACTGGGAGGCCCTTTGACTATGTCCAAGAGGATCCCTCGCCACCTGGCTCCTTGTTCCTCCAGTCTTGGGCCTCTCTCCCGGAGGGGCCACCTTGCCTTCTCTCTCCCACAATCCCCCTCTCAGAACAGTTGACCCCAGGTCCCTCTGCCTGACTTGCAGGCTGTGACACCCCCTTCAGCAGTCCTCCCTGTGGTGGAAGGTGGGTGTGACTACTCCCACCAACGCCAGCTAAGATTTAACAAAAGCACGCTCCCAGTTCTCTGCGGGCACCAAGACCTGGGCAGGCACCACAGGAGCTCATGCCCCACTGCAGTCCCTTCTTCCCCTTCTTCAGCCCCTTCTGAAATGGCGCATGGAGCAACCGTGACCAGGAAAAGCAGCAGCCTAGGCAGGCGGCAAGCTAGGAAGCCTGGAACCAGGGTTCCAAATTACCTAGTGGGCTTTGGACAATGTCACCACTGCCCGGCCCTCATCCCTCACACCAGGTAACCAGTTCACTGCCATAGGCAGGGGACAGGGACAGGCACCTGGCAAGAGCAGGGCCTCAGGAGCAGCTAGCTGCATGGCCGAGTCAGCAAAAATGGAGAAGGCCGTAAACAGTGTTTAGGGAAGGATCACTTCTCTTTCGAAAACAACATAGAGGCAGGGACAGATCCTGCTGAAAATGCAAAAACCAGGCCAGGGGCAAAATCTTTTGGTGTAGAAGACAGAAAGAGTCTTGTGTAGATACCCAAAAGCCACCCATGGGTATACAAAAATGGCAGGGGCAAGGACAGAGGTGGGCAGGGTCAGAGACCTGCAGAGAAGCCAAAGCAAAACCAAACTTGGGGAGAATCCTCACTCGTTGAGGAAATAGGTCACCAAGTGAATGGATGTTTAATGAATTCACCTTCAGGTCATGGGAATCTCTACCCAATGACTCCCAGTTAGAACTGATGCTGGTTCATATAAAGCTTGTTTCCAGATTTCTCAGAAAATAGTACTCATCACATAGACACAAGCAAGAGAGAAAGATAACACGCCAATACATACACCAAACATTTAAGTGATTTTACCTAGTCAAAACAGACAAGTCCAGGTTCCAGGGAACATGAGACGCAGAGCTTAACTGCACTGATCTGCTTATATGTGTTAAGAATCATCAAACTTGCATGTGAGCAGGTGACAGAGGCAAAAACCAGAGTGGCTTCGGATGTCGTGCAGGCTGGTACGGCTGCGAATGTGCTGGCGCATAGAGGCGAACAGCCTTGTTAGCCTAAGAAAAACATCATTAGGAAGGAAATCTGCTACCGAAAACTCTACCGTCGTATATCACGCACCCCCAAAAGCCAAATACATTGGAAAGTCTTTGTTTATCCACTGTCTGGAACTTTCCATACTTCTGCTATTGACCAATGGAGACACAGCCTCGGCTTGGAGCTGGCCCATTAAGACCTTTCAGAAAGGAGCCAGTGGATTTAGCATCTCATTCCCAGAAGGAAGCCTCCTGATCATGTTAAACCAGAACGGAGCTGACTGCTTCCTGCACTGCATGCTTAGCTCAAAATGTAGCTGGAATTACACTTCACTCTTCTGCCATTGTTGTCCTCAGAAATATATGAGACAAGAACACGATTTCTCTCTAACTGGGCCTCCCACTTTTTTTTCTTTTTTTAACTTTCTAGCCTCTCCCTAATTCATTCTTTTCCCTTTCTCTCTCCTCTTTTTTCCTTATGTAGCTATTTGGTAATTTGTGTCTCTGAGTTGAAGTGAGAGTTCTGTTACTAAAAACAAACCTAATACACACACACAACACCACCACCACCACCACCACCCCTGTTGTGAAAACTTCTTTCTGAAAACAACTCTTCACGGTTTTGGGGTATCTTGTCGAATGAAGATGCATGGTCGTATCACATTTTAACACAGTTTTACTGCTGATTCTACAAGGGCTGGATGGCACCCGTGTAGGTGTAGGTGACTCTCACTGGAAAGATGGAGTGATTCCTTGGCCAGCTTTTTTAGGAAAGAAGCTTGAACTTCAAAAAGGAAATTGGAACCAAGAGCATGGACATAGGTAGGTGTGAAATAGGGTTCAGCTTTTCTTGGTCTGGACATCACAGAGTCTAACGTCTGTGGGGGACACGGAGCCCACTCCTGAATGGTGATTGTTAAATGTGGCTCTTCAAACTGACACCGACAAAAGAAAGTCTCAAAACAAGGCTAGATTTGGTAGTCAGGTATCCACCAGCGGCTGTGACTTTTGACCCGCACACTCTACCTGTCCGCGATTAAAGAATTATTCTCAGGGAGTCAAGAAAACACCTCTTTGATGTTGTTTAGGTCTGAGTGTTTTAAGGATTCAATGAGTCCCTGAGGTTAGCATGCCCCTGCAGAGGAGAATCTGTGGCAAGGACAGGCTTGGAATTTCTCTCAAAAAACAGAGTCCCATCCTAATACTAACTGAAGAGTATTTTTGCCTTAATTCATTATGGCAGTTGGTACTTCTTTTGTCCTTTCATGCCCAATCCCCTTAATAATCTTCCTTCCCACATTTACAGCCAGTTACTAAATTTTGCTCAATAGAATTAATTCAGTTAAAACAAATCAGGTCTGGCACACCTGGCTGGCTGAGTGGGAAGAGTATGGGATTCTTGGTCTCAGGGTCACGGGTGTGAGCCCCACCTTGGGTGCAGAGGTTACTAAAAACAAACAAACTTTAAATATAAGATGAAGAAGAGAAATAAGAAGAGGAAATCAGGTCCTATTCTAGCCGGGAAGTACCCCACCATTCCCAACACACAAAATTTGCAATCAGGGTTCACTGCTGCTGGGTGGTACCATAATGTAACTTTTTGTTCAAACCAATAATTTTACAATCCTGGTCAGGACCAGATGTGTCAGAGTGAACTGAGAAAATTTTTTAAATTGCAGATTCTCAGGCTATGTTCCAGACCTACTCAATAAAGTTCTGAGGACAGGGTTCATAAATTGTTGTTTGTTTGTTTAACAGTTCTCAGGTGAATCTGATTCACAACAGATTTTTAGAATTCCTGATACAAACTATGACACACATTTATATTTTGTTCAAATTCCAGCTTTAAAAAAATTTAACCAAAATTTAAAAAATTTTAACCAAAACCCTTGGCTTTATAATAAATGATCCATCTCATATTATGAAAATATAAAACCTTTTAATAAGTTTACAAAAATGGCTTCTAAAACTTTTCTACTCTCAGAATATTTTTTTCTTCTTTTCTCTTGAGTTTGAGAGGGTGTTTTGTAAAGCCTGTCTTCCATACTACTAAGTTGATATTCCAAGATAGCAATTCAGACCTTTTATTTCAGTTTAGCTTTTCAAGGAAATCTTGGGACACCTGGGTGGCCTCCAGTCCCTTAAGCGTTTGCCTTTGGCTCAGGTCATGATCTCGGGGTCCTGGAATCCAGTCCCACATGGGGCTCCTTGCTCAGCGAAGTGTCTGTTTCTCCCTCTCTCTCTGTTCTGTCTTCCCGCTGGTGCTCTCTCACTCACTCTTTCTTCCAAATAAATAAACAAAATCTTTAAAAAGAAAATTTTAGCTGGATGACTGATTTCAGTCCCATTTCAGAAAGTCCATGTTTTCTTAAATTTGATGGAGTCCATAGCAGATACTGCCCAAATACGACTTCCTTTTTCTTCAATAAATCTTTTACAAAATTATGTTCCCTCCACCGTTTGAGTCCTATGTTATTCTTGTCGTGCTGGAGAATTTCTTCCGAGGACTGGATAAGTCGGGGTTCAATCTGGAAAGCCAGAAAGCCTGAACACCCTGGATCCTTTCAACAGGGAAGTTACATACAGGGAACGGGCTGCAGGGGTGAGGGACTAGAGGAGCCAAGGGAGGGACTAGAGCCAAGGCAGGCACGAGCGGAGCCCAGAGCCAGGCTATTTGGCTGTGGCTGCATTGGGAGCTGGGGCCACAGAGGGACAAGACGACCTGTCCGGTGGGAACTGGAGCCCCGGGGGCCCCCGCAGAGGTGCCCTGTGAAGCCGCCGGGGAGCCGCCAGGTTTCCGCCTTCCTCCCTCCCCGCAGCGGCGAGAACACGGTGGATCTCGAGCGGTCTCCTGGCGCAAGGATCTGAGAGCAAGCACGGAGCAAGGACCTGCACCGCGTGGGCTGCTTTTGTGTCCAGTTTTTTGAACCAGGAGCCTTCTGTCCAGGCCTAAGCCGTTCCTCTCGCAGGGCGTCTTCCATGCTATGCTCCACGCCCCTGGGGGCTGCCGCCAGGAGTTGGGGCGCTCCTGGCCGAGGACGCGCGTCTGCTTCCGGGAAGCTGCTCCGCCAGGCTCTGGCTTCCGGCTTCCCAGCTCGCGGAGGCGGAGCTTCGTCCTCGGTCCGCCTCTCCAGGATGTGGTGCCCCCGCGGCCTCCCAGGCACCCAAACTCTTTGCTTGGCCTTGTGCTTGCTGCTGTTGCCTGAGAAACCTTCTCATGCCCGCCACAGACCTAAGGCCTGGCGGGGCTCCCAGGGCCGCACCCTTGCCCTTGACCCAGCTCCTAAAAGATACATGTTGACAGAAGACCCTTATGCCTCTGCAGTGGCCTCCTGCCCCAGTGCTGCTGTCCGGGTCCCCAGGCCCCCCAGTATGGCTGCCTTTGTCTGGAGCTGGGGACCGAACTTATTCACGCCGCTCGAAAGTGCTGGGACAAGCCTGCCCCTTCTCTGGCCGCCTCTCCTCGCCCTGGGACTCAGTCGGTGTTCATGGAGTTTGAGATCCTCTCTGTTTACTTTCTGCAAGGCCACCACACCCAGGGGCTCCGTGAAGCGCCAAGGACACAAAATGGGGACAGAACAAGGGGGAAGAGGAAGAGCTAAAGAGGGACAGGCAGCGCGGCAGAAGGTCCAGGTAGGAGAGGCACCTCCCCTGGCTTGGGGTGGTGGTGGTGCGGGAAGGTTCCCGTGTGGGGACTGTGGAGGGGGGACCTGAGAGAAATCGCGGAAGTAGCCTGGGCACTTCTTAGTAGGGTGCCCGCAGGGGAAGGAGGGCGAAGGCAGAGCAGGAACAGAGGCCTGAACGTGGAAGAAAGGCCGGAGTGAGGGGGGTCTGTGGGGCGGGGAGAGGGGCAGAGAGGTGAACAGTGTGGGGAGCCTTCTGATGGATGGTTCCAGAGAAATGACAGCCCTCAGTGCTTATTGGATGTGGAATGTCGAGAGGGGTCACTGGAAGGGCACTGTGGCCCTGCTGACTTGGGCAGCTGGAAGAATAAAAGGAAGACAGAGGTGGTAGCAGACACTGAATGGAAACCAGGTCAGCAGGATTGGGAAGAAAGATCTGATGATTTCTCCTCCTCTTTTCCCTCCCCCTCCTCCTTCTTCTTCTAACTCCACGAGTCTGAAAAAAACTTGTGGAAAATCTGCTTAAGCTAGAATGGTTCAGGGGTGCAGTTTCTACCTACAGATTTTAAGAATGCTTGTTCATCTAGGAAACATTGACGTTCCAACTAACAAGGTTGTGTGACCCCATAAATTCTACAAAGTATGATACAAATGGCAAAGAATACTGAAAAGACGCCATTTGGATATGATTCCAGATGTTTCCACCACGATCATGAGAGGAACACAGGTCAGTTTTAAAGATGGCAATTTTTATTAGAGTGTGTGTCTTGTAGTGACACCTAGTCAAAGTTTCTGCAGGTCAGCAGGTCCACCTTGAGCCAAGACGGATTTAAAATGCTTTGAGAGGAGGAGGGCAGAAGCATCAGCCACACGCACAGTAGTCCTTCGTGAAACTGGCTGGTTTCTCAGGAAGGCCTGCCTCACAATTACCGAGCAGGACAAACAAGACTGTCTCCCTGAGCAAACACGGCCAAGTCAGGAACTGTGAAATTTGGTCTCTATCAAAAAAGTCCCCAGAGAGCCTGAAACTCATTTAGAGCTGGTTCAGAGAGAACCCGTTCAAGGAACATGACTAACTTCGTACAGCACCTTTAAAATAACAACTTTCCATTAAGCTGTGAACACTAAGGAAAACATTTCTCACAAATATTTTTTAACCAACTTCCAACAGAGCATTGCCTTATACAGCTGCCCTGACCTGAAACACTGCTTTCGTTCTATGAGGAGCTATAGGACCTCCTGCAGAGATGAGCATGCTCTCAGGGCATGGCTCTTTACAGCTTTTCTAGGAGGAAAATAGAGTGGGAATTCTCCACATCATTTGTAATGTGAAATATTCTTTGGCTCTGTTACATAAAAATACATATCAGAATAAAAGTGATGGTGAGGTGAACATGAATTTACTATTGAATCTCACTCTTTCTTAAAAAAAGAGAGAGAGAGAGAGAGAATTATAAGGACTTAATAGACACCAGGCACCTTTATAGGTGCTGGAGATGAGAAGCTAAATGATAAGGTCTCTCATTCTATGTGGACATTCACAAGGTCTCACTCACAAGGTCTCATTCATAAGGCCTCACATTCTATGTAGGCAGAAAGAGAGTAAACAAGAAAACATAGAAATGAACAAAATAATTTCAGTTTGTGCTGAGCAGTATGAACTATGAATAGTGGGTTTATGGAAGAATGTTAGGGGTTGGGGCAAGGCGTGCAATTAAAAGAGTAGTCAGGAATGTTTAGTTCATACATTTCATAGAAGAGAGTGATATTTATGATATGTGAAAATTACAAAAAATTTCAAATTTTCGCACCCATAGATGAAGTTGTATTGGAATGTAGCCATGTTTATGTATTGTCTATCACTAATTTGTGCTATGTTGTCAAAGTTGAGTCATTACAGCAGAGAGAGTATGGCTTCCAAAGCAGAAATATTTACTATGTGGTTCTTTACAGAAATAGTTTTCTGATCTGGTCTAGATTTAGGAAAATGAGAAGGAAATGTTAAGAATGCAGATTCTTAAACATTAAAATTAAGAGTGTTGTGTCTCTTAGAGTTACATTATGAATAGTACAAAAAATGAGGAAATATTTTTGCAGTATTTGGAAACTATTATCCAATCCAACAAAGAAATCTTTCACATTGTTACCAAACAAGTGAAGTTCCGCCATACTTCTATGCTCCTTCACTTTCTTCTTAACCAAAATAAATAAAAATATCAACCAACATTAATGATGTGAGTGATTTCTTTGCTCAGTCATACAGTAATCAAGACTGATTTTGTGATGATATTGCTGGAAATGGTACAAAACCTGATGGTGGAGGAATGATGTCAGGGAAGAGAGTAGAGTAGGAATCTCCAGAAAGCCATTCTAGTAAATAAAGGGATACCTGGGTGGCACAGTCAATTAAGCATCCAACTCTTGGTCTCGGCCCAAGTCATGACCTCAGGGTCATGGGATCGAGCCCCACCTTGGGCTCCATACTCAATGCAGAGTCTGCTTGAGACTCTCTCCCTTTCCCTCTGCCCCTTCCTTCCCCGTGCACTCTCTCTCTCTCTCTGTCTCTAAAATAAACAGGAACATTGTGTGTGGTACATAAATAATGAATCTTGGAATACTGAAAAAATAAGATTAAAAAAAATAATAAATACGGGAAAAAATTTTAAAAAACAAAAACCCATAAAAGAAAACATTGATAAAGTGAACCTCATCAAAATTAAAACCTAATTCTATGACAGACCCTACTAAAAGGATGAAGAAACAACTTACAGAGGGGGGGGGATTTGCATACTGCATATTCAATTAAGGATAGAACTCTCAGAACTTAATATTAATAAAGTAATCTGATTAGAACATAATGAACAAAAAACAAAGAGACATTTCACTAGAGAACATATACAGGTGGCAATAAGCTCATGAAGAGCTGTTCAACACCACTAGCCATTAGGGAAATGCTAAGACCATGATGAATTAATAATAACACATCTTGCAGAACAGCTTGAAACCTCAAAAATAAAAACAAAAAACAAAAGGTAATACCAAACGCTGGTGAGAATGAAGAGAAACTCATTTTCCCATAAATCTATGGTGGGAACTAAATGGTACAGCCAATCTGGAAAAGTTAGATAGTTTCTTTAAAAGCTACACAATTATTATATATGCTATTCCAATCAGAAGACATAGAGTTCAGAATAGATTAAAAAAAAAAAAAACAAGACCCATCCATATGCTGCCTACAAGAGACTGATTTTAGACTTAAAGTCATCTACAAATTGAAGTAAGGAGATAGAGAACATCTATTTTGCCCATGAACATAAAAAAAAAAAAAGCTGAAGTAGCCATACTTTTACCAAACTAGATTTTAAGTGAAAGACTGTAACAAGAGATAAAGGAGAACATTACCTCATAATTAAGAGGTCTATACATCAAGAAGATCTAACAACTATAAATATTTATGCCCCCAACTTGGGAGCACCCAAATATACAAATCAATTAATAGCGAACATTAAAAAAAAAACCTCATTGATAATAATACAATAATAGTGGAGACTTTAGCACCACACTAACAGCAATAGACAGCTCATCTAAGCATAAAATCAACAAGGAAACAGTGGCTTTGATTGACACATTTGACCAGATGAACTTAACAGATATATTCAGAACATTTCATCCTAAAGCAGTGGCATACACATTTGCAAGTGCACATGGAACATTCTCTAGAATAGATCATATACTGGGTCACAAATCAGCACTCAACACGTACAAAATATTGAGAATATACCATGCATATTTTCAGACGGCAACACAATGATCCCAGGGTCCTGGGATCAAGCCCTGCATCAGTCTTTCTTCTCAGCGGAGAGCCTGCTTCCTCCTCTCTCTCTGCCTGCTTCTCTGCCAACTTGTGATCTTTGTCTATCAAATAAACACATAAAATCTTTAAAAAAAAAGAATAAAATTTTAAAAATACATGGAAGCAAATGAGAGTGAAAACATGACAGTCCAAAACCTTTGGGATGCAGCAAAAGCAGTTCTAAGAGGGAAGTATCTTATAATTGCAGGCCTACCTCAAGAAGCAAGAACTGTCTCAGATGTACAACCTAACCTTACACTTAAAAGAGCTAGAAGGGGAACAGCAAACTAAACCTAAAGCCAGCAGAAGAAGGGAAATAATAAAGATTAGAGCAGAAATAAACAATATAGAAACAAAACCCAGTAGGACAGAACAGTTTTTTGAAAAATTAATAAAATTGATAAACCCTTAGCCAGATTCATTGATAAACTCTTAGCCAGAAATGAGAAAGGACCCAAATAAATAAAATCACAAATGAAAGAGGAGAGATCCCAACCAATACTACAGGAATACAATTAAATGAGACTCTTACGAAAAATTACGTGCCAACAATCTGGGAAGTCTGGAAGAAACGGACAAATTCCTAGAAACATACAAACTACCAAAAATGAATAGAAATAACAGACCTATACCAGGAAAGAAATTGAATCAGTAATCAAAATCTCCCAGCTAGCAAAAGTCCAAGGCCAGGTGGCTTCCCAGGGGAATTTTACAAGACATTTAAAAAAGAGGTAATACCCATTCTTAAACTCTTCCAAAAAATAGAAACAGAAGGAAAACTTCCAAACTCCTTATATGAAGCAAGCATTACCTTGATTCCAAAACAAGACAAAGACCCCACTAAAAGAGAGTAGAGAATTACAGGCCAGTATCCCTGATGAACAAGGATGTAAAAATCCTCAAGAAGATACTAGCAAATCAAATCTAACAGTACATTAAAAGGATTATTCACCACAACCAAGTGGAATTTATTCCTGGGCTGCAGGGGTGGTTCAGTGTTTGCAAACCAATGTGATACACCACATTAATAAAAGAAAAGATAAGAACTATATGATCCTCTCAATAGATGCAGAAAAAGCATTTGACAAAATATAGCATTCATTCTTGATTAAAAAACAAAACAAAACAAAAATGCTCAACAAAGTAGGTATAGAGGGAACATACCTCGATATCAGAAAAGCCATATATGAAAGACCCACAGTTAATATCATCCTCAATGGTGAAAACTGGGAGCTTTTCCTCTTCTGTCAGGAACAAGACAGGGATGTCCATCCTCACCATTACTATCTAACATAGTTCTGGAAGTCTTAGCCTCAGCAATCAGACAACAAAAAGAAATAAAAAGCATCTAAATCTGAAAGGAAAAAGTCAGTCAGTCTTTCACCATTATAGATGACATGATACTTCGTGTAGAAAACCTGTCAGACTCCACCAAAAAATTGCTAGAACTAATCACTAGAACGTGAATTGGCAAAGTTGCAGGATATAAAATCAATGTATGGAAATCTGTTGCATTTCTATACACAAATAAGGAAGAAGCAGAAAAGAAATCAAGGAGTTGATCCCATTACAATTGCACCAAAAACAATAAGATACCTAGGAGTAAACCTAACCAAAGAGATAAACAAGACCTGTACTCTGAAAACTAGAGAACATTTATTAAAGAAATTGAAGAGGGCACGAAGAAATGGGAAAACATTCCATGTTCATGGATTGGAAGAATCCATGTCTATACTATCCAAAGCAATCTACACATTTATTTAATGTAAATCCTATCAAAATACCACCTGTATTTTTCACAGAGCTAGAAAAACAATCCAAAAATTTGTACAAAACCACAAGAGACTCCAAATAGCCAAAGCAGACCTGAAAAAGAAAAGCTGTAGGCATCATAATTCTGGACTTCAAGCTATATTACAAAGCTGTAATAATCAAGACAGTACAGTATTGGAACAAAAACAGATCAATGGAACAGAATAGAAAATCCAGAAATGGACCCACAACTCTATGGTTAACTAATCATCAACAAAGCAGGAAAGAATATCCAATGGTAAAAAAAAATAGTCTGTTCAACACATGGTGTTGAGAACTGGACAGCAACATGCAGAAGAATGAAACTGGACCATTTCCTTATACCACACACAAAAATAAATTCAAAATAGTTGAAAGACCTAAATGTGAGACAGAAAACCATTAAAATTCTAGAGAACACAGACAGCAACCTCTTTGACCTAAGCCAGAGCAGCTTCTTACTAGAAACGTCACCGGAGGCAAGGAAAACAAAATAAAAAATGAACTGTTGTGACTTAGTGAAATAAAAAGCTTCTGCACAGTAAAGGAAACAGTCAACAGAACTAAAAGGCACCCTATAGAATGGGTGAAGATATTTGCAAATGACATATCGGGTAAAGGGTTAGTATCCAAAAAATATAAAGAACTTATCAAACTCAATACCCCAAAAATACACAAATAATCCAGTTAAGCAATGGGCAGAAGACATGAACAGACATTTTTCCAAAAAGACATTCAGATGGCTAACAGACACATGGGAGGATGCTCACCATCACTCATCATCATGGAAATACAAATCAAAACCACAATGAGATACCACCTCACATCTGTCACAAAGGCTAAAATTAACAACACTGAAACAACAGATGAAAGGGGAACTCTCTTACACTGTTGAGAATGCAAACTGGTGAAGCCACTGTGGAAAATAGTATGGGTCCTTAAAAAGTTAAAAATAGAACTTCTTGGGGTGCCTGAGTGGCTCAGTGGGTTAACACCTCTGCTTTCGGCTAAGGTCATGATCTCAGGGTCCTGGGATCGAGCCCCACATTGGGCTCGCTGCTCAGCAGGAAGCCTGCTTCCCCCCGCCCCCGCCTGCCTCACTGCCTACTTGTGATCTCTCTGCCAAATGAATAAATAAAATCTTTAAAAAAAAAAAAAAAGAACTTCTCATGCCCTAGCAATTGCACTACTAGGTACTTACCCAAAGGATACAAAAATACAGCTCCAAAAGAGTACATTGCTATCCAGGGTTTATAGCAGGATTATCAAAAATTGTGAAACCATCAAAGAGCCCAAATGTCCCTTGACTTATGAATGGATAAAGAAGATGCAGTATACATGTAAAATGGAATATTAACCATCAAAAAGAATGAAATCTTGCCAGTTGTAATGATGTAGTTTGAGCTAGTGTATTATGCTAAGTGAATTAAGTCAGTCAGAGAAAGACAGATACAATATGATTTCACTCATATGTGGAATTTAGGAAATAAAACAGATGAACATATGGGAAGAGGGAAAAAGGAGACAGAGAAAAAACCGTAAGAGACTCTTAAAAATAGAAAACAGAGGGTTGATGGAGGGAACTGGGTAGAATGGGGTAAATGGGTGATGGGTATTAAGGAGGCACTCATTATAATGAGCACATGATGTCATATGTAAAGGATGAATCATTAAATTCTCCTGAAACCAATATTACACTAATGTTAACTAAATAGAATTTAAATGAAAATTTGGAAAGAAAAAAGTCCTTTGTACCAAAAAATGGGGAAGGATAAGATAGAGACTAGAAAAACAATAGAGAAAATCAATCAATAAAATGGATAAAACTTTAACTAGACAGCTAAGCAACAAGAGGTAAGGCTGAAATTCTAAAATCCAGATTAAAAGCAAGAACATTACTACTGATTCTATGGAAATAAAAAGGATTATAAGAGAGGACTATGAGCAGTTGTATATCAACAAATTGGACAACCTAGATGAAATGACAAATTCTTAGAAACATAAAACCTACCAAGACTAACTCATGAGAAAAAGAAAATCCAAATAGATCTATAATTAGCTTGAAAATAAAATCAGTAATAAAAAAATTCCCCACACCAGTTGTCTTCACTAGTGAAGTAAAACAAACATAAAGAAGAACTAACAGCAATTTTTTTCAAGTCCTTCTAAAAAATTGAGGAGGGAAAAATACTTCTTAATTCATTCTAGGAGGCCAGCATTACTCTGACACCAAAATCAGACAGACACTACAGGGGAAACAAACAAACCACATACCTGTATTCCTGAAAAATACTGATGCAAAAATCCTCAAAAATGTACCAACAACCAAATCCTTAATATATTAAGAGGATTATACAGCATGACCAAGTGGGATTTATTCCTGGGATATAAGGATGCTAAACATACAAAAATCAATCAGTGTAATACACAGTGTAAAAATCAATTAAGAGAATGAAAGACAAAATCCACATGTTCATTTCACTGAGGCAGAAAAAAAAATTGAAAAACTTCAACCCTTTAATGACAAAAATGCTCAACAAACTAGAAATGAGAGGAAACTATTTCAACATAATAAAGGCCATATATGAAAAAGTCACACCTAACCTCATGTTAATGGTAAAAGACTGAAGTCTTTCCGTCTAAGACAAGGACAGAGATGTTTGCTTTTGGGTTTTGGCTTCTGTCCAACTTGGTGTTAGAACTACTGGCTAGAGCAATTAGGCAAAAAAGGAAAGGGGAAGGCATTCAAACTGGAAAGGAAGAAATAAAATTATCTCTGCAGAAAACATAATCATGTATGTAAAACCCTAAAAATTCCACAAAAAACTGCTGGAATTAATAAATTCAGCAGGAGGGATGCCTGGGTGGCTCTGTGGGTTAAGCCTCTCTGCCTTCGGCTCAGGTCATGATCTCAGGATTCTGGGATCAAGCCCCGCATAGGGCTCTCTGCTCAGCAGGAAGCCTGCTTCCCCCTCTCTTTCTGACTACCTCTGCCTACTTGTGATCTCTCTCTCTCTGTCAAATAAATAAATAAAATCTTTAAAAATCAATAAATAAATTCAGCAGGATACAAAATTAACACACAAAGTCAGTCTCATTTCTTTTCTTTTTTTTTTAAAGATTTTTTTTTATTTATTTGGCAGAGAGAGAGTGATCACAAGTAGGCTGAAAGGCAGGCAGAGAGAGGGGGGGGAAGCAGGCTCCCCACTGAGCAGAGAGCCTGATGTGGGGCTCGATCCCAGGACCCTGAGATCATGACCTGAGCTGAAGGCAGAGGCTTAACCCACTGAGCCACCCAGGTGTCCCATCAGTTGCATTTCTAAATACCAAAATCAACAACCCCAAAAGGAAATTAATAAAGGAATTCTATTAACTATGGCATCAAAAAAAAAAAAAAGAAAAAACAACACAAAATATTTATAAATTAATTTAACCAAGGAGGGTGAAAGATATAAAAACTGAAAAATTTATAAACTGAAAACTACAAAACAATCCTGACAGATATTAAATAGGACAGGAATAAATGGAAAGACATCCCATGTCCATGGATAGAAGATTTAATATTGTTGAGATATCAATATGGCTCAAAGTAATCTGTAAATTCAGTAAAATCCCTGCCAAAATTCTAATGTCATTTTTTCAGAAATAGAAAAATCCATCTTAAAATTCTCAAGAGATCCTCAAGAGCCAAACTGATCTGAAAAAGAACAAATTGGAGGACTTATACTTCCTGTCGTCAAAGCTTATTGTAAAGTTACAGTAATCAAAAGAGTGTCAAAATACAGTCATACAGACCAATATAACAGAATGGGAAACTGAGGAATCACCCTTGCATACATTGTCAAATGATTTTCAACAAGAATGGTTGAAATGGTGAAATTTTCAACAAGTGTGCTAGAAAAAAACTGGATATCCAAATGCAAAAGAATAAAATTGGTCCTTTACCTAACACCGTCTATAAAAATTAACTCAAAATGAAGTAAAGACCTAAATATGAGAGCTAAAACTATAAAAGTCTAAGAAGAAAACATAAGGGAAATCTTCAGAACATTGGATTTGGCAATTATTTATTGGGTATAACACCAAAAGCACAGGCAGCAAATGAAAAAGTAGACAAACAGAACATCAGAATTTAAATCTTTTGTGAATCAAAAGATATGTCTGCAGAGAAAGAAAGCAATCCACAGAATGGGAGAAAACATTTGTAAATCATGTATTTGAAAAGGATTAATAACCAGGATACATTAAGAATTCCTACGACAAAACAAAATAAGGCCGAAATGTAAACTGGGCAAAGAAATCAAACAAAATATGCCCCCCCAAGAACATATACAGATAGCCTGTAAACATATGAAAAGGTGTTAAACATCACTATTCGTTAGGGAAACACAAATCGAATCCATGAGATACCACTTCATACCACAATAGGTATGAACAACAATAGGTTATCTATTACATGAATGAATGAATGAATTAGTTAAAAATCCATTGTCGGCGAGCATGTAGAAAAACTGGGACATTTGTGCACTGCTGGTGGGTATGAAAAATGGCGCAATTGCTGTGGCAAATGCTTTGGTGGCTCCTCAAAAACTTAGACACAGAATTACCTTATGATCCAGTAATTCCATTTCTATGTATACATCCAAAGAATCATACAAAGGGACTCAAGGAGGTGTTCATACACCCATATTCACAGCAGCATTACTCACAATAGCCAAAAGATGAGACAACTGAAATGTTCATTGAGAGGGGATAAACAAAAAATGTGAGATATATATGTATATAATGGAATATTGTTCAGCCTTACAAAAGGAATAGAATTCTGACACTGCTACAAAATGGACGAAACAAACACATTATGCTAAGTGAAATAAGCCAGGTACAAAAGGATTATTATTGTATGATTGCACTCATCTGCAGACCTATAAGAGTCAATAGACACTGAAAGTAGGACCATGGTCCCAGGGACTAGAGGGAGGAGAGAATAGGGAGTTATTATTTAATGGGTATAGAGTTTAGTATAGGATGGTGGAAAAATTCTGGAGATGGAGATGGATTGTGGCAATGGTTGTACTATGTGAATGTACTTAATGCCACTGAACTGCATATATAAAAATCAATAAAATGGAGGCATCTGAGTGGCACAGTTGGTTGGGCGTCTGACTCTTATTTCATAAGACTCTTTTTTTAAAAAAGATTTTATTTATTTATTTGACAGAGAGAGAGAGAGATCACAAGCAGGCAGACAGGCAAGCAGAGAGAGAGGGGGAAGCAGGCTCCCCGCTGAACAGAGAGTCCAATGACGGGCTTGATTCCAGGACCCTGACATCATGACCTGAGCCAAAGGCAGAGGCTTAACCCGCTGAGCCACCCTGGTGCCCCGTCTTCAGGTTGTGATTTCAGAGTTGTGGGATCTAGCCCCGGGATGGGCTCTGCACTCAGTATGAGTCTGCCTGAGATTCTCTCTCTCCTTCTCCTGCTGCCCCTCCCCCTGCTCTTTCACTGTCTTTCAAATGAATAATTGTATCTTTAAAAAATGATTAAAATGGTAAATTTTATGTTATGTATTTTTTTACCACCATAAAAAATAAGTAATAGTAGATTTTGCAAGATATAAGGGTCACACTGAAGTGACAAGTGTATGTAATTTAGAATACAGAATATTTTTATATTATATGTATTTATATTTTATTATTTATGAATTATATGCTACCACATAGCCTTTGTATGAGTAAAATCTATAATAAACATATGTATGCATGCACACTTTTTTTAGAGAGCCAGTTATTAGACATCTCCAGCACACTGATACCCTCAACTCTGTGTACCCCTGGAAACCTAGACCCCACATCTTGCTCCTGTTAGCACTCATAGCTGCCTTGGCACCAGCAGGACTCATCTTCTTGTACCCCTTATCCTTGTTTATGTTACTCACCACAAGACCCCCAGGTATTCCCTCTTCCTCCAGACATGAATCCACCAAGAGCTCTGCAAGCTGCCCTTTCTGAGCCCATCTCCCATCTTGCACGTCTCTATATCCCTATACTGTAGAACTCAAGGTCAATCATCAGCAAAGCTCCTTCAGCCCTATAATGTCCTTCAGGACATTTTCTTCGCCTTCTTCCTTTTTCTAAAAGTTGGCTCTCCCCTGCCGACCTTGGAATCTCTGCAGCCCTCCCAGAGGTGGCTGCTTTCTTTCCCACAGCCCTTCTTCGTACCCCTCTTGGTTGCAGTCATCTTCCCCTCCTGTTCCTTAACCCTCAGCCTGTCCCAAGCTCATTCCAAAAATCCAAGTTCCCTCAGCGCCTCCTCTCCAGTAGTCTTGTCACCACCCAATCTCAGTCAGTCACTCCTTGGGTCACAAAGCTTTACCCTGTCATTAACAGAAATTTCAAATCCTCTTTCTCAAGTTCAGAACTCTTGGTCTCTATCCCACTACTCCCCTCCTTCCACTTCCTCCTCTCAGCTACCCCAACACAAGCAAGTTCTTGGACAGTAGCATTTTCCATCCATTAATTCCACCATCTTTTCCACTGTCCCTTAACTCCTTCATGTTCTCACTTTGCTCTTCAGTCAACTAGAATTTCACTCACGTGCTCATATATGCCCACAGTGCCTTGGCTCTTCTCTTGCTTCAGGGTACTCCAGTGGCAAAATCCCAGCTGTGGTTAAATCCAACTCCAGCCATTTGGAATAGGTCTCTAGGGGTAGATTTTGTAAAAAGCACCACCGCATTCACTGGTCTTCTTTTAATTCATGAGCATTAACTTCTTTTTTTTTTTAATATTTTATTTATTTATTTGACAGAGAGAGATCACAAGTAGACAGAGAGGCAGGCAGAGAGAGAGAAAGAGGGAAGCAGGCTCCCTGCTGAGCAGAGAGCCCGATGCGGGACTCGATCCCAGGACCCTGAGATCATGACCTGAGCCGAAGGCAGTGGCTTAACCCACTGAGCCACCCAGGCACCCCCCGAGCATTAACTTCTAATGGATGGTTTTTGCTGTCTGTTGGTTAAACAGATACTTTTTTTCAGTCTATTCACTCTCCCACTATCCCAGAAAACTTAGAAAGCCACCTCATGCTTTCTCCATCTTCCCTCCCAGCTTATGATCTTACATCTTATTTCACCAAAAAAGAAGACAACGAGGAGGAGGAGGAAGAGGAAGAAGAGGAAGAGGAAGAAGAAGAGGAAGAGGAATAAGAAGAAGAGGAGGAAGAAGAGGAAGAAGAAGAGGAAGAAAAAGAAGAAGAAGAAGACGAAGGGGAGGAGGAGGAGGAGGAAGAGGAAGAGGAAGAAGAGGAGGAAGAAGAAGAAGAGGAGGAAGAAGAAGAAGAGGAAGAAGAAGAAGAAGAAGAAGAAGAAGAGGAAGAAGAAGAAGAAGAGGAAGAGGAAGAAGAAGAGGAAGCGGAAGAAGAAGAGGAAGAAGAGGAGGAAGAGGAAGAAGAAGAAGAGGAAGAAGAGGAAGAGGAGGAAGAAGAGGAAGAGGAGGAGGAAGGAGAAGGGGAAGGGGAAGAAAAAACAATCAAAAAGGCTTTCCAACCACCACTGAAGCCAACTGTTTACTAGTCCATTCGATACTGCCTTCCCTTGTGTATGAAAGGACATTACTCCAATAGTTCTTCCCTCTTCATATTAATTTTCCTCTCTGTGTGCAGCACTTCAATAAGATAGCCACCCATACCATGTCACTGAGTTGGCTTCTGTCTGTGCCACTGACACCTTCCGGTTTGCTAAATCCAGTGGGCCAATTTCTGACCCTGTTTTCTTGAGTCCCCAGTGGCATCTGACGTCTGATCATGCTGTCCTTCCTGTAGTGCTTTCTTCACTGTGCTTCCAAGACAACCTCTTTGCGGCCATACTTTTTAAGTCTCCTTTTCTGGTTCTTCCTCATCTCCCTGACTTCTAAACTTTGATGTGCTCCAGTTCCCCAGCCTTGGGTATCTTCTCTTCTCTTCTCTTCTCTTCCCTTCTCTTCTCTTTTCTCTTCTCTTCTTTCTCTGCAGATACTCCCCTATTGATACTAAACTGTTCTATGGCTTTAAATAGAAACATGTAATGGCAATGCCCTGATCTATATCCACAGTCCAAACCATTGCCCTGAACTCATCTGCACAGTTACCTACCTGATATCTCCATGTGATGTCTTCTAGATATCTTAAATTTAACATGTCCAAAATCAAGTTTGTGATGTTCCCACCCAGGTCTGCTCCAGGCACAGTTTTCCCCACTTCTCAGTGAAGGACAACTCTACCTACCAAAAGTCTAGAATTATTCTTGAATCCAGGTGGTCAGCAGATCTCATCAGCTTTTCCTTAAAAATACATCAGAATTTAGTTTCTCCCCATTTCCACTACCAGTGCCCTGGTGCAAGCCTCAAGTCTATCTCATCTAAATACTGCAGTAACCCCATGGCTGGTCTCCTCCTCCCCTCTTCTTCACTCTGTGTTCAAAACAGAAGCCAAAACCATCTTGTTACAATTTACCACATCAGGTCCCTTCTCAGATTCCTCCAGTGGGTTCCCCTCCCACATAAATTAAAAGCCTGAGTCCTCACTATGACCTTCAGGGCCTTGGGTGATCTTCCCTGACCCTGACAGCCTCTCAGAAACCATCTTGTGCTGCTCCTCCATGCCCCCCACCCCCATTCACTGGGCCTCCTCCAGCACCTTCCTCCCTCACAGCCCTCCCACCCCCCCCACCTCCCCACAGTCCCCATGCCCCCCCCCCAGAAGAAATGCTCTCCTTCTCCCCTCCCTCAGGTCTTTATTCAAATATCACCTCTGTGAGAACGCCCTCGGCCACACTATCGAACTTTTCAACTACCGCCCTCCATCCTGATAGCGTCTAGCCTTACCCCTCCTTCAGCAGGAAGTCTCAGCAGCCTCCACCATCTGTCTCATATGTAGTCACCGGATTGTAAACACAGGAAAGCTGGATTCCTTGGGCCTATTTCGTTATGTCTTTTTGTACGGTTGCATCCTCACAACTGGGAGGGCGGCTGGCACCAGGCGTCCAGTAATTATTTGTTGCATGGATGCATGCATATAGCACAGACTTGGCAGCAACCTATAAGTGAGAGCTTTTGTGTTTGAAAGCAGAGGGAGGCTCTGTGAGGAAGCAAGGATCCAGCCTTGTGCATTTCTACTGGAGGTTTGGGTTTTGCAATGCAAAAATAGTACCGTTTTGTCCGTAGATGGCCAGTTGGTGGGGAGCACCCTGCTGTCACTTTGGAATGATGAATCATTTCCAAATAGAAATTTTTTTCAGAGACTACAAATGATGACAAAGATGAGGTGACATGGGTAGTATTTGAGATTAAATTTTTTAAACATATTTTTACCTGTCCTAAGATTAAAGGAATCAGGGAAGGGCAGCCCAAAGCAGAGAGAAGGCCCATGAGCAGGGAACAGGAGAACCCTTATATGAGGCAAAAAGATGGGGCTAGGCCAAGAGAAAAGTGAGCGACAGGGGCCAAGAGTGATCCAACCTTTGGCTTTTGCAGCATAACCCAAATATAACTGGAACCCACTTGGCCCCACTTCGGCACATACGTTTTGATTCAAAGAACCACACTCCACTGAAAAATATAAATGAAATCAGTTCCAACTTTCACTTACAGGAAAATTGCCAAGAAACGTGGAGAGAGCTTACACTCTCAGCGCGCCCGGTCATGCAGAGCCTGGAGCCCCGTCCCGGCAGCTGCCTCACTCTCAGTGCTCACCCCCCGGCCATGGCAGCTGACCACCGCCCCCCCAGGCTCCCTCCCTCTCAGCAACTCTCCATGGCCCAGTGGCCGCTACTCCTCATCTTCCCCGTCCACCCCTCCTCCCTTTCATCTCCGCTTTCTTTCTCAGGAATAATCTTGTCCATTCCAGCGTCAACCTCCTGTCCATCCCCTGTCCAGTTATGTGTCTGTCTCTGCCTCCAGTCTGCATCCTAAACCCAGGCTCTGAGCTGACAAAGCTAGAACTCTCTTAAGAGAGGCCCAGGAGGTCCGGGAAAGGCTGTGACCACAAAACATTAATAATTTTCTTCCCCATTACAGTAGAATAAAGTCTCTTTTCCCTCCCTGGATTTCAAGTGTCTTAAAATATCTAATTTCAAAAGAAGGAGAAGGAAGAACCCCTTGGAAAGACAGAAATACTAGTGAAAAGAGAAATCCCTCTCTTCCACAAGGGATTTCAGCCAAGGGAGCTAAAAGGCCAGGATTCTTTTTAACCGTCCACGCCACAAGATGTAAACGAATCTATTTACTCAGCAAAATATTTCCTTATTACATTTTGAGTAATTTCCCATTGAAAACAAACAGTGCATGTCAGAAAGCTCCAGGAGTCCCTCGGGCCCCCGAGGCCAAAATGGGCCATCTCAGACATCTTTCCTCTTCTTTCAAGAGAGAAAGCCAGACTGAGTTTATTTTTACTTTTGTCTTTCTATTTTGATTTACCAAATGCCACCGCTCAATTGAGCTTTGAAAAAGACAAACAAATGCAGAACCGTCTTAGTTTAGATTTGAGCTGAGAGGGATCTTACCAGGCAGCCATTTCAATCCAGGTTCTTCATGAGTAAGCGAACTGGGAGCAGTCATGGTTACCAGCTTCGACTGGGGATGCCCAGTGTCCTCATAAATTCTTTATTAATTAACCATTGAAGAAGACATGCAATCATTACTCTATTCTTTTTCTAGTGGCCATCAACACAATTCACTGGACAATCAATTCTTTCCCTCCTAATGTAAAATACCACTTCCTATAAATTTATGATTAATTTTTATATCTTATATAGTAAGTCTATTTTCCTTACCCTTTTAAAAATCATGGTCTTTTATATTTATTGTGAGGTACCATATTGAAAATAGAAGGTGACAGGAAGTTGACAGTAGTGACAAGACCACTCAGTGAAATTTAGAACCATTGGGCTGATCTGGTTAAACACCTGTATTAGGACTTATTTATTAAATTAGGGTGCACTTAAGGTCATTGCAACTTTATTTATTTTTAAAAATTATTCCCTTTTTTTTTTTTTTACTGTTTTCTTCATATGGGTATAATCCAGATGTTGACTGCGTTCTCCTCATTTTTATACCTTTCAAGTTAAATTGTCTTGACTCCTCCCCCAAATGCAGAGGGAAGCCCAGATTAGGTGAGCCCTCAAAGTCAGGTTGGGATACTGGTTATGAGCCCCCCAGGTGACTTGCAGAATGTTGAGAAGCAATCACCTAGACTCCAACTGACAGACTCATTGGGGTCCCGCCGAAAGCCAGTTGTTCAGGCTTTAAGAACACAGGGCTCTTGCAAGAGAGGATTAGAGTAGTCTTTTCATTTGAGCTCAGAGGTTTTTCTCAGGAAGGAATCAATTAATTTTCTGTTAGAGAGTTGACACCGGCTTTGGTTTTCTGAGACCCAAATGAAGAAAGGACCAGAGGTCATCACCACTGTCAACTTTCCTGTGACCTTCTATTTTCAATATGGTACCTCACTCTCACTTTCTTGCTCTGCTTGGCGTGCCCAAATCCAGAACCTGTCAGATTTGCCCTCTCCCAAGAGAAAACTTCGAGTCTTCTGTTGAAAATAGGGAGAAATAGAGACGTGACCCTGTGAGGTCAGGGAAGGCATCTGTTCTTATGCATGCCTGCCTATTCCATGCTTCGTATATATACTGTTTTGGAGGACACAAGAACTCATTTGTCTTGGTATGTGTCCCAGGAGTGGAATCACGGTCTCGGGCTATATGCACAGTTAGCTTCAACAGATATTGCTAAGTCGTTTTAAGTAGTTTGTACTTGCAATTTGTTGACTTCCTTTCCACTGTATCTTTCCTTCCCATCACTGATTTCTGCTTTAGTTTTTTTTTTCTTTTCAGCGTAACAATTTATTGTTTATGCATCACACCCAGTGCTCCATACAATACGTGCCCTCCACAATACCCACCACCTAGCTGCCCCAACTTCCCACCCCCCGCCCCTTCAAAACCCTCAGGTGGTTTTTCAGAGTCCATAGTCTCTCATGGTTCATCTCCCCTTCCATTATTTTTCCTTCCGTATTCGGAGGGTTTAATGTGCTCTTTATTTCCTAAATCTGAGGCTTAAATCATTGATTTTTTTTCCTCTTTTCCTTTTCTAATATATTCATTCAAACTCTATGTTTTTCTT
Source organism: Neogale vison (assembly GCF_020171115.1). Lineage (NCBI taxonomy): Eukaryota > Metazoa > Chordata > Mammalia > Carnivora > Mustelidae > Neogale > Neogale vison. Next base: position 135,638,178 of record NC_058102.1, on the reverse strand, counting down.
TGGTCAGAAATGATATTCCACAAGTTTTGATATGCCATGTTTATTATTATTGAGTTTAAAATATCTCATAACTACTACCGTGATTTCTTTTTCAATACATGTGTTTTTCAGAGTTGGAAATTTTCTTCTTATCTTTCCGTTATCCGTCTCAAGTTTAATTCTGCTGTGGTCCAAAAACATTTTCTGTGTCTCCTTGTCCCTTGACATTTTTTGAGACTTACTCTGTGATCCAGCCTATGGTCTATTTTGGTAAATGTTCCATGTAACCTTGAAAAGAATGCTTATCCTGTGGTTGTTAGGTGTGATGTTCTAATGTGTCAGTTAGGTTCAGATCTTCCATGTTTCCATTCATTTTTTTTTCTCTACACATTACTACCAATTATGATCAGTTGCCGAGAATGATATATTAAAATCTCCAACTAAAATCATGCATTATCGATTACTACTTTTAGTTCTATCAATATTTGCTTTATATCTTTTATAACTATGAGGTAAACACAGAGTTGAAATTATTACGTCTCCTTGATGAACTGGTTATTGTGTCTCTGTCTATTAACATATCTTGTCTTACATCCTATTGCTTGCTATTAACGCAACTACGACAGCTAGGTTTTAGTTAGTGTTTGTATGGCATATCTTTTTTTCTTCCTGTTTTTCCACTTTCTTGTGTCCTTATAAATTGTCTCTTCCAAATGGTATTTTGTTTAAAGTGTGTGTCTTATAAATGGCACATGTTTTATTTTTGGCCAAATTGGCAAATGGTTTCAGCAAAGAGAAAAGCTGGTAATTGCCAGATCACCCCAGATGTGGAATTTCAACCCATCTAGTTCTGTTTCCACAACTCTGCTATGTCTTTAAACATATAATTTTGAAGGGGCATCTGGGTGGCTCAGTCAGTTAAATGTCTGACTCTTGATTTCGGCTCAGGTCCTGATTTCATGGGTGGTGAGACTGAACCCAGAGGTAGGCTCCATGCTCATGGGGAGTCTGCTTGAGCTTCTCTCTCACCCTCTGCCCCTCTCCTTGCTCTCTGTCTCTAATTAAAAATAAGTAAATCTTTGAAAAAAAAAACATAAAATCTTAGAAATTTTCTGGATACTTCTAGTTCTTGCAGGGAGGACATTGGGCTTTTGTGACCTACAATATCCTGCCATGATGCCAAGTCTCTGAGTCTTTGTCATTTCATAGTAAGTTAAGTTACTGTAACTGCTTTATTTGTTCCAACCTTGTGTACCTTATTTAATGCATTGTGGCTATTTCTCATGTTAATTTCTCATAGATGTATCTTTTTAATCTCAGTAATGTAGATGCTGTGTACCCCAGCTGTCACCAGGTTCCTTGATATCTAAAAACAAACCATGGACCCTTTCTACCACATTCAGTGAGAAGTCAAACATCCTTTCCCAGTTGGCAGATTTCTAGGAACTTAAATTCTCATGGTGAATTGTGCTCGGATCATCTGTCTTCCACCCTCAAAACCTTTTGCAACATTTCCAGGAGCTGAGTGACACCCACAGCTTCATTCTGGCCCAGATGCATTCTCACATCCCTTTGCCTTTAATCTCCTCAATTTTCTTACCACTCCAGACCTTACACAAGCTTCTAATTACTTCCAAACCTTCTGCAAAGGTTACTGAATGCGCCAGGTGATGAAGGGATGGTGAATTACAGAAGCCTAAGAAACATAGTATCAGATAGGACAAACCTTTTCCTAAAAGTTCTTTGATCATGACAGAAACTGAAGGCAGGCCCTTAACTGATGAGCCAGGGTCCTGGGACCAAATCCCACATCAGGCTCCTTGCTCCGTGCGGAGCCTGCTTCTCCCTCTGTCTGCCGCTCCCTCTGCTCATGTGCTCTTTCTCTCTCTGACAAATAAATAAAATCCTTAAAAAAATAAAAATAAAAAAGAGTTCTGTGATCATTATGACAGTCAACACTTCTTCGAGCCCCCTGTCTCCACAGATGGCTATTCTCCAACATGTAAATTTGACTTCTTTCTCTCACTGGACCTTTACTTCTGCCTGGGTAATATGTTAGCTTCTCACCCCTATTCAAGCCTGCCTGCCTTCCCAAAACTCATTAATGTAGTGTGCTAGAAAAGGGGCATATGTTTTCTTGATCCTATGATTACCAGCATCAGAGTGTTTGCATGTAATGTTAAGATTTCCTCTTTCTCCCAAACTGTCTCCCTATATTGAAAGGACCAGTTATGAAGACTTCTCTTCTTTTGGGCATGACTTATACTATAATGTTTTTTTTTTCTCTGTATGTCCCTGTTTATTTTACAGGAGGTTGCCTTTCAATACTATTTCAACCTAAATTCTTGATCACAAACAGGCAACAAGTCTTTGCTGTCCTTCATGTAAAACAGGACCTGAAACAGCCTATTACTTCATATCCCCCAGATCTACGTTACTGTTGAAATAATGCAAAATTTAGACCCAAATTAGGAATTTGTTTTTCAGATTTTATTTATTTATTTGAGAGAGAGCACGAGCCGGGGGAGTGGCAGAGGGAGAGGGTGAGGCAGACTCACCGCTGAGCCTGGAGGCCAATGTGGGTCTCCATCCAAAACCCTGAGATCATAACCCAAGCCCAAGGCAGATGCTTAACTGACTGGACCACCCAGGTGCTCTCAAATTACTAATCTTAATTTTTTTTTTAACGTTATATACCTAACCTTTCAAGTCACTTCTAACAGTCTGACCAGGAGTAACAACCTAGAAATATTAGGGTCCATCGCCCTTCCCATTACTGCTCCTTTCTGTCATTCCTGCATTTTGTAGAAACCAGGTTAACTCTGAGGCAGATTTCTTGGTTGTGTATTTATTTACTTATTTCAATGGGAATTTGTCAGAGGAGGGGCAATCACGTGCATGCTTAAATTGAGGGGAGCTTACCTGCATCTTGAATTAGAAATACACTTGTTTACATTTACTAAAGCAAAGTCTCTTCTTAAAATTCATTCCTTGTATGATTTCATGTCCACTTTTTAAATATAAATGCATCTTTTCTCTCCTAATCCTAATTCACTCCCTCAACCTTCTCCGCCCCCTCTCCGCCTTGACCCTCCCATCATGCTTTAAAGCCACATCCTGATCTTGCCTAGTAAGAGTTTATTCAAAGAATGCAAATTTATTTTAATATTCACCCCAGTCTGTTTTTATTTTTAAATGCCTACTACATTTCCACCACATAACACATACTTTATTCCTAAAGTTCTGCTTAAAATTGATTTTTTTTTTTTTTGGTAAATTAAATGCACCAGCAGAGTTGTTATTTAAAGGAAGCTTTCAGTGAATCATTTTGCAAAGTAAAGAATTTTTATGCAATGTGAACAAACTCCTATCCCAGCCCATTTCCACCTCCTTTCCCCACCAACAACAATAACAAAAAAAATCTGTTTTATAAATTAGGATTTCTGAATAGTAAATGGGGCTTACCATATTTCATTTAAAAACCAAATATAAACATTTGCAGACTCTGCACTAAGGCTCTCCTATCCGCAGACACAATTAGGCATTCTCTCTATTTGAGAACTTGCTTTTTCTTTTTTCCTGTTTCACTTGCTTCTCCTCCTTCTTTCTTTCTTTCTAGCCTCAGACCTCAATGATGCTTAAAGGGAGCTGAAATGGAAGGACAAGAAAGATTAAAGAGACACAATGTTTTTCTTTGTAAAAGTAACAAACCTCTTAATTCTTCTGCCTGGGCTCTGAGCTTTAACTTTGTTCTGTGGTTATTATTGGCTTCTCAGAGATAAAACCAAGGCTCTAACTAGCATGTGCACACTGCAGAGTTTTGTTTGCTACTCTCTCGGGCAATGAAGCCAGCCGCCTAGAAAAATCAATTCATTTGCTAGAGTTTAACTTCCTGGCAAAACCACCACTTCAACATGAATGTCCATTCCCATTTCAGGAATTTCTTTGCACAGTACTTTTCCCAGAACTACACTCTTGATGTAGTTAGTAATGATGACTGTTAGGGGGACGGAGGTTCCAAAAATGAGAAAACCTTGTGGTGAAAGATAAGCTTTTGCAGTTGTCCAAGAAACACAATAAAGTGGTGTTTCTGAGCCACGGTGCTCGCTAATAGGACCTGTTTCTGATGATGAAGGGAGAGCGCTCAGTAGGCTTCATGCTGAAGTAATTAGCGGAATTTTTGATTATATTCTGACAAGTTCAATACCGAGTTGTTTGGTTACTTCCTACAGTCGCAACACATGGAAAACACATGTGGCACTGACTGAAGTTTGTTCTGTCAGAGGTGTTGATAAAATATTTTTTAAAATGTAATGCACGAGCCTGTAACATTCCTCAGCCCTACGGATGAGAACCTGCAGAGAACCTGCGAAGTCTTTGCGGAGAACCCCATTGCTACCAAAGCTGTCTGTGCCACCCCGAACCAGCCCCGCTCTGCCCCAGCCCTGACCTTGGCTTCACCCCCGGCCACTGCTGGGACCCGGCTCAGCACAAGAAAGCTTTGCATTCCAGAGAGGGAAAACACCACGCTGGGCTGGTGGTCATTCGGTTCTTCCAGCTTTTCCAAAGGGTTCTGTGTTCCTGGAACCCAAGCACTGGGCTGCCAACAGAATCCAGTTTTAAATCTCTGAAGGCAGCGTATAAATGACTAATGAGCACAGAGTAAATAGAAACTACCTGGCCCTTGTGATTCCTTCCTCTCCGCACTTCTCATGCATCACGGATTCATCCTTCATCACCATCAGTCTCTCAACCCCGGACGCCCTCATCTCCACCTTGGATTAAAGCAGTAATCTAAAGCATCTCTTGTTTCCGGTATTTTTCCCCTCAAAACATTCTTCTATTGCCACCAAAGTAGTATTTCTAAACTGCAGATGGGGTCATGTTTCCGCCCTCCTCAGAGGCCATTGCTGGCTCCTTGGATCTTCAGGATGGAATTTGGACTCTTTGATGCGGCTTCATCGGGGGACCATCTCACTTTTTCATCAAGCCAATCACTACTGAGAGTGAGGGAGGGGCCGAGGGGCCTTCCTGCTGGGGCAACACGTGTAGGTAGCGATTACCGGGGGACAGACTGGGACATGAGGTGACCCAGAGCATAAAGGACCTTCATGAGCCGGTCCTGGCTCGTCTCTCCCACGCCGCCTCCCACCTTTCTCCCGTTTTGCACGCGGTGTTCTCACTGCTTTGAGCGCCGTTCTCCTTACCACCTGCTCCTTCACAGGGAAAGCTCCGAGCTCCTCCAGGTCCCTGCTTAGGCTCCTCCTCTTCTAGGAAGCCTTCCTAGACCTCTTAAGACAAGCTAAATGCTCCCTTTTGGATCCTCTTCTGCACCCTCTGCTGACTATGACCTTAGCAGTGACCACGCCTTATTGTTGACAAGTCCCCCTCCCCACGTCTTATTGTTGACGAGTCCCCCCACCCCACCCCACATGGGTTCCTAAGCTCTTCAGGAGCAGAGATCCTGGTACTGGTTGGCTCTCAATATGTTTGGATGGGACGGAACCTTTGTATCCTCCCCAAATTCATATGTTAAAATCCTAACCCCCAAGGGGATGGTATGAGGAGATGGGCCTCTGGCAAGCTATTAGGTCACGCGACTGGGACCGTTATGAATGGGATTAGTGCCTTGTCATAGAGACCTCTTTCACTCCTTCCTCCAATCGGGGAAACAGGGAGAAGACAACCATCTATGAACCATGAGTCAGGTCCTCACCGGACCCCAGATATGCTGGCACCTTGGTCTCAGACTTCCCAGCTCCCAGAACTGCGGGAAATAAATTTCTATTGTTTACAAGCCACCCAGTCTATGACATCCATACGGGAGCCCCAGTGGACTTAGTTGGTATCTAAGCTGAGTGACTTTACAATTCCCAGAGCCACTGAAATCGATAAGGTAGAAATCCAAAGAGATTTGAGGGAGATGATATTTGAACCAGACTCTAGGTAATACTGGGGAGTCGGAGGGAAGTGGAGGCATGGCCAGGGGAGCGTGAGGAGGGCTCTGGGGTACATGGCCTGTCCCTGACCTGGGTGTGCTCTGCCCTGAAGTTCAGGCATAAGATAAATCATCATCATCCTGGGGGCTGACAAGAAGTGTGTCATTTAAACAGCAATGACTAAGAGGGAGACGGCAGGGCCTGAAGAGAGCTGAGTGGGGCTCCTGGGGGGCTGCTGGGGGGCCTTCCTGCAAGCTGGGTGCTGGCTACACAGATGTGTTCAGTTTGAGAAAACTCGCTGAGCTGGAAGACAAGCTTCTCTGTATGTGTATCATAAAAAGTTTAAAAATACGATGAATACTTTCTCAATCCCTTTTCCAAACTGAACAACTTGGGAATCACAAGGTGTTAAATCTGAAAAACCCAGCCTTCATGCCACCCTCCAGCCGCAGCATGAATCTCGACAGCCTTCTGCAGGCCTAAACGTATCTGAAAACCTGCTAGACTTCTGGCCCCTCCTGCAGCGGCATCAGGGGTGGGTGATTCAAGCCTCACAACGGAGCAAATCAAAACGAACCAGCTTGCTAATTGCCTAGGTGCAAGTTCACTTTTGCTAAGTTATGCTTTCATTTTTGCTAATTGTGCACGTGTTTCCAATGAACATTCCAAGTGTGTGTTTGAGCTCCCCGCCCTTGAGGGGATGCTCGCAGACATGCCCCAGTCCGCCCTGTGTCCCTCCGTTAACATTCAATTTGCACTCTGCACTGGCCAGACATGCATATTTATGGCTGCGCCCCCTCTCCAGGCTGCCTGGGCCCCCCTCTCCACAGCCCCATGCCCCCTTTTTCCATTCTTGTTTTCCTGGCAGCCAACACCCGTCTAGGGCCGCCTGGGATTTTCATGGACCCATCCCCGTGGTCCTAAAATGACACCGGCTGCTGACATCCAGTGGCTGCTTGGCTTCATTACAGATGTATATTCCGTCTGGTTATGCTGGTCCCCGTCCCTTCTGGAAGGAGTCCTGCCCAGAGCTGCAGAAATGCCCCTCCGCAGCAGAAGAGTAGGATAGCGAGCGGCCTCTTTGTCCTGAGCCGAGGTTGGGCCATGCCTCAATGATCCCACGCTGTCAGACTCCGAGGAAGCCGTGAAGGGCCTGCCGCCCCGGTCCAGCCCGGGCCAGCCTGACTCGGGGCGGAGGAGGACCGAGCAGACCCCTTCCATTCTGCCTTCTCCGCCCGCCCCCTCCCCTCCGCCTGTCCTCCCTTCCTCCACCTTAAAAGCCTTAATGGCTAATCATTTCCCGACAGAAAACTCAACTTGAATTGTGAAACAGAAGCCATTTTAAAAGCAACCGGCTCCACGTTTTATTATTTTTCCAGGGAAAACAGGTTTGGCCCCGGTAGGATATGAGTTGTGACAGCCCTGAAACACATTCAGAACAGTGAACGTGAACGCCGGCCGCGGCGCCCTAATTTAAACCGGGCAGCCCGGGCAGGCGGGGTTGACCGCGGCCCCGTGAGCACCAGTGGCTTTCTTTCCGAGGAAATCATTCCTTCTGAATCTGGGACTGAGAGAGAGGCTCTAAGAAGGAAAAAAGTTTGGTTTCAATATGTGAAATGGGGTCCCCCCCGGGGGAAGCTTTAATTCTTGTCAAATGTTTAGGGAGAAGGCAACAGGGAAATTTTCCACGTTTGTAGAGGCGGTCCCGCGCGCTCCAGCGCCAAGTTGCTGTGCAAAGCCTCCGCAAAGCCTCTGACTTGCGTTGGAGGGGCTTCTGGAGGGAAGGAGCCCTGGCATGGCCTGGGACGGGGGAGTGAAGGGACACCCCGCAGGAAGACAGAAGCGCTGTGCCAGCAATGCACCTTGTGCAGGGAGAGGAAGGGATGGAGGCAGGGGAAGGACAGGGCCGAGGCTGGTCCTCAGGAGTGCAGCCCCCCTGCCCAAGACAGACAAGGCTGAGAACACGCCGCTCATTGTACTGCTTTTCACCTTCCTTTCTTCTGGCTGTGCAGGCTCTGCAGGTCCCAGAGGCCCATGTGCCAGGAGGCCAGCCAGACCCAGACCCCTCGCCGGCCCCCAGAAAACAGGGTTGGAAGGTGGTCCTGCTGGGCCTTGGGAATGGAGCTTTGCTTATGGAGGTCAAAAGCACATTTTCCGGCCCTAGTTTCTCAAATCCAAAGCCCTTGGGATGGACCAACCAGGAATTCTAATTCCAACAGGCAACTTTGGGGTACTTGTAGGCATAGCTGGTGTTTTGAAGAAGAAGGGGAGACTTGGCCGGGGGGGGGGGGGGGACAGGCAATCGCAGAGAAACACTTTCCGCACGGTCCCCTACAGAGATAAACCACCCCACAGGGAGGTAGATACTCCGTAGATAAACAGAGGCCGTGAAAGCCCAGGGGCTTAGATTGAGATGGGGATGCAAAGACATCAGATTAGACATCAGATTATTTCCCAAAATACAGGCAGGACCCCCAACTTTGGAGAAATGCGGAGGTGTTTTGAGGGCCATAACTGGGCAGGTTCCCAGGGACGGCTGTCTTCTCTTGGGCTTTGAGATGCACTCAGGTCCTCACCATCCTGCTCTGGCCCACATCACTGCCCTGACCTCGAGACTGAGAGGTGGCCCTCGCCTTCCCATAACCCATCTCACAAGGTTGCTTCCTTGTCGGACTGGCGACTCCCCGTGGGCAGGGTTCGTTGCACACGGCCCCCTCTGAATCCCCAGTGCCTCCCTCAGACTGGCACATAGTAGGGGCTCAACAACTCTTTGATTGAATGAATGAATGAATGAATGAACGAACAACCCCTCTGCTTGCGGCTAACAAAGAAGAGTGTTGGAAAAGATAAGAAAAAAAAAGAGGGGGAGATTTTTAAAACCCTACTGGCCTAACGTGGCTTAGCATGATTTAGAAAAGAACTGGGGGGTGGGGTTGGGGGGGGTAATAATCACTTGAGGCCATTTTCAGTACTGGCTAAAAGAAACCTGTCCTGAGCCTCATGGAAGATTCCCATTGTGTGGCCAGCGTGCCTGTTGGCCATGTTGGGATGCGAGGTTTGGTTGTACAGGGAGAGTTGCCAGAGGCACAAAGAGATTGTGATGTGAAGGCCAGCTTTACAGAGTCAGGAGACTCCAGGTATGATCACACCAGTCCTGTGTGTCACCACAAATTTTCCCTTTTCTCTCTTGGGTTGAGGCACAGAGGGCTGCCCTTGAAATGCAGACGTTTTCCTGGAAGGCAACCCCACTGTGGATTTAGGGGATGGGTTAGGTGAATTCTTTTGATGGTCCATAAAAGGCATCTTGGTGCTCTCAATGCAGAAGAAAGGGGTCCCCAAAAGGAATTCAAGGAGGAGAGCAGCAGCAAAGGTAGCTAACCAAACAGTCTCACAAGAAGGGCGTTTAGAAGGGAAAGATTCTATGGCATTGATGGGACAGGTTCCTGGGCTAGATTTAGTTCCATTTTTGTCAGTGTCTCTGGGCTGATAGAGGAGGAAACTGCGGTGGACATGCTGTGTGGTTTCAGCAAAACATGTGACAAAACACCCAGCAAGATTTGTATAGAAAATATGGTGAAGGGGTGCCTGGGTGACGCAGTCAGTGAAACGTCTGACTCTTGGTTTCAGCTCAGGTCAGGATCTCAAGGTCCTGAGATCGAGCCCCTTAACATGCTCCCCACTCACTGAGGGATCTGCTTGAGTTTCTCTCTCTCCCTCTCCCTTGGCCCCTCCAACTTCTGTGCTTTCTTTCAAATAAATAAATAAAACCTTTTTTTAAAAAAAAAAAGAAAGAAGAAAAGACAAGACAGTGAGATGGAGGCTGGATGAGAACAAAATGCTGGCTGGACTTGAAATTGGTGAACAATTGAATCTGAAGAGTGAGTCACGGCCTGACAGCATCTAGAGAGTTCACTCTTTTCATCAGTGACTTCATGAAGAAAGACAATTTCAGTGTTGCTAGTGGAAACCAATCAGGAGAGATAGCCAGCACCGTAGACAATGGATGCAGGATTCAACACGCTATCAAACATCTTGAATATTGGCCTGAAACTGGTGGCATGAACCTTAACACAGGGGAGGTAAAGAAGGTAAAGCCGTAGATTTCATCTCCAAAAATAAATCACAGAGGAAGAGAATGCAGGAGATTTGTGCTGGCGTGATTTCCTATGGAAAGAGATCAGAGAATTAAGAATGACTAGAAGGTAAGCAAAGATGGAAGACGGAGCAGAGTTCTGAAGACAATGAGGAATGGCTGCAAAAGCAGGATATGTCGCTTGGAAGATAAAGCCAGAGAACTGTGATGCTCTCTTCAAATGCTCAAAGGGCCATTTGTCAAAAAGGAGGAGGACGTGCTGCAGAAGGAAGTCTAAGGGACAGGGAGACAGCCTTGTTCAACAAGAGAACGAAGCGCTTCTTAGCAATACAGCCCTTTAGCAATAACACCGGCTCTCTTGTGGGGTAGCGAGCTCCCCGTGGGGGCGAGACCCTGTCACAGTCACCTCAGACAGATACTTTGCAGAGAGAAACCCTGCAGTGTGTGGTAAATGAGCTAGATGATTCCTTGAGTGTCCTCCATCTGGTCCATGCCCTCCGATTCTAGGATCGAGAGGACCCTTAATTTCTAGCCCTTAAGAGCTCAACAGATCATCTTGATGAAAGCATACACTGCTAGGAAATGGTGAGCAAACCACACAAAGAGGGCCCAAGTGGACCGGAGGTCTTGTGCATGGAATTCGGGGGCAGGTGTGTCACACCACAGACGAGGATCCCTCTAGAACAGGTGTGAAATGACAAGCAGCCAGTGGGGCGGCTGCACACCCCACAGTGGGAATCTCAGTGGAAAGGTGGCCTCGTATCCTCAGTGACTTCCAAAATACCTCTCAGCCTTTTGATTCTGAGCCACGTTTTTTTTTTTTAATTTTTTTTATCCCCTTCCCTGTCTGGGTCTTGGCGAGGACACACATCATTAGGTCGCTGAGTTTTCTTTGTGAATCACTCATAGAACAAGCAGCTGTTCTGCCATGTCATAAAATATTTTTCCACTTAAGGACACAAAAGAATTTGTGGTGAACACAGAGAACCCTGACATGCTGTCCTCCTGCCAGCCGTTCCAGAAATTATCTGAGAGAGAGAGTCCGAGGACAGAGGAAAGAGGAGAGAAAGGGGTGTTTCCATAGTCTTCACGCACAGGGCTCCTCTGGGCAGGTTTCATTCGAACCGTCTGGCCAGTCTCATGAAACATTCTATTTTGTACCTTCTGGGGCCGTCGAAGAGGCAGAGTGGAGATTTATAACAACAGTTGTTCATTCCAGCCCAACTGGTTTGGCACTGTGTTTTTCAGAACAGCTTCTCGACATTCCTACATGAGTTGAAATGCATAAAAATTTCAGTTTGGAAACAACCAGATGTTTTTGTCGGGGAATAAATAGATGACCTAAAGGAGACTGGGAGGGTAAGCTCGGGGCTGGGAGGAAAATGGTACTGCTGGGAGCTCATGTCTTTCTCCCAGCTCCTACCGGCCCCTCGCCGTGATTAGCCTACTTGTACCAAAGCCAGACCCCACTCAGAATTTTCCTTTCTTGGGATCCCACTTGACCTGCGATGCCACTAAGAGTCTGGGAGTCGAGGAAGAAGCTCACTGTCTTCTCATCACAGACAGAAATGGGAGAGGATGGACGGCCGGGAGCAGAACCCCTCCAGTCAGAACGGGCCCCCATAAAGCGGATATACAATGGGCAGCAGAAAGTGGTTGAGATAACACCAAGCTTGAAATTGAGGGGCCCTGAGTTTCTCAGCCCCCGATATTCACATCTCCAGTCTTGCCCATCTCAAAACAAGGGGCTTGGAACAGATGACCCCCAAGCATCTTTTTCAGCCCCCTGATTCAATAAATCTCCATTTCCTCTCTCCATTAAAAACACTGAAACTGATCATAAGGAACTAACTTTGCCATTACTGGTTACTGGATTAAAAAATAGGACAGGCCTTTTTTCAAGTTAAAAATTCCTGATTTGATAGGCATAATGACTTCAGTAGATTCATTGAATGAGATCTGTAGTACAGTATCCGTAGTCACAGCTTTTCTTCAAAATTGTCTCAATTTCAGATGTTCCCACCTGCTGTCTTACTACGAGTTCTGATTTTCGGTGAGGAAGCTGTGGTCAGGTACTTACAAATCCTGGCAGGGGAATGGAGAGGGGCAGGAAGGCGCAGAATTCTTCCTGTGACTTTTTATCTAGAGCATAAATTTTTTTTTTTGGTCAGTTCTTCACGTCTTTCTGATAAATCCTTTTGGGGTTCTTGAGCAGGAGAAGCCCAAGAGTCATATGCCTCCTCCGCCCCATCTCCAGGAGTTCGGAGTCCTCAGCAATGTGTCTAAGAACTGAGTTACACCATGGATCTAGCTGCTGCTACAGCCAAGGACCAAGAGTTCCGGGCATCCTAACTGATGCTCCTTGGTGGTCTGGCACCTGCTACCATTTTCCACTCTTTCTACCACTTTCGTCTGTTTTACAAAATCTTGCTTGGGTGTAAGAGGAAAACGGACTTTGGGAGGTGGAAGCACCTGAGAACGATTTGGACAGAGCGCTCTGAAGGTGCCCGTCTTCATTTGTACGGCCATATGCCGCACCAGTGTGACTGCTAGAACCACCCGTCAGACTCCAGCGCTGTTCTCCGCCGGATGAGCCCCGCTTCCCAGGCAGCTCCCTGTGCTTTCCAAGTGCTACTAGCACCTGGGTGATTTGTTTAACATTACTCTTGTAAAGTTGCTGCCTCTCCGACAGCCGCGTCAGCATGCCTCCCTCTTCTTTGGCGAGAGCCAAGAGAAACTATTAAAAATGTGTTTGAAATTACACATTCCCTGCTCTCCTTGACAGAGGAGCTTTGCAAAGCTCGTTAAGAGAGCTGGAGAAAATTCCACAGCACATTTCTGGGTTTATGGTTATTATTTTGCATGTGCTGCTGAGCTAATAGAATGTGACTTTGGACATCCATGATCCAAGGGAAAATGGCCGCCTAAGTCCAGAGGCTTTGCTACCAGAAGAGCAGAGATGGCTACCATTTTGGCTACTCACCCCCCTTTGCTCTACTTGCAGACTTCATGGTGAAAGAGATGCGAGCCAAGGAGACAAAGATGAAGAGGGAAGGAATAAATTAAGCGGATTTTGGAAGAGTCCTCTTTCTTCCCTCCCCCTTTGTTCCTTCTCCCTGCCCCCGTCCCTTGCCCTTTCAAATGTTGGATGGGCTGATTTAAGCTTATTTTACAGCTTTGCTCTAACTCTGTGAAACTGAGCTCTACCAGAGCTGGACTCTGAGGCTTGTAAATAATCTCCTAGAGGAGGCTCGCTAAGTGGAAGCAGCCTGTTCAGTTCAATTTTCTCCTCCGGTTACCACCGATGACCTCCAGACATCTCAATTTCTTACATAATTCTCGAGCGAGCAAAGCCACCGCTCCATTGCCTCTGTTGGAAAGAATGTTGCATTTGACCTTCTCCCTTGCTGGTGTGTGAGCCTGACAATGTGCGAACCAGCCCCGCGCCGATCAGGAACCACCACACTGAAACTCCGGATCCGGACCTCATTGTTTTATATCTTCTCCAGAAGATTCGAATGCCTGGGGAATGTACCGCTAAACAGACCCGTTCGAAGTGAAGTTCTCCACCACCTCATTGAAACTGATCTTTCCCTATAAAAACAATGGAGCCCCGTGCCATTTCCGCCAAGCAAAATGTGAAACAACACCGTTTGACCTCAGGCCATGTAAATAACTTTCACAAGCAAAAGCTAAAACATACTGAGTCCATCTAACAAGAAACACTGAGTGATGAAGGACCCAGTAGTGCGAGGGAGGAGTTCAGCAGAATGTTTTAAATCCATTGAAAATGGCCACTGCACTGCTCAGAGATACTGGACTTCTGGGGTGATTAATTTCTGAAGCAAAGAATGGAGGACTGATTCCTAGAGCGAGGAATGTAACTTCGTCCTGAACCTAGAGTTTAAAGAACGTTTGTCATCCCTTTCTTCCTACTTACCTGTGCGCTCAGTTTTTGATTTGAGCTACAGGCTTCCCCCCGCCACGTGAAGGCCACGTGTTCCTAGGAATGGCATAAAGCGAAGAAGCAATTACCATTCATTTACACGAAAAGTTTGTTGAGCGTTCTCAGACCCCCAAGATAACCTCTTTTGGACTTAACTGATACCTTAGGACACATCTTGCTAGCAGACGCACAAAATAAATCAAGGTCAAAGCACAGATGCTCATAAACACAGGTCAAAGCCGTGGCCACTTGGGCCTGAGGTGCGGAGTGGGGTTCCTGGGGAAGGAGATCGGTGGGACCCGAGTGGCTGCTATTTTCACTTTTCCTCTTTTTTCCTAAAAGCAAAAATCCTCTTTAGATTTCTGTGGTTTCTCAGAAACAGATACTATTGTAGGTCCTCCCTAAGAGCAAAGCGGCCTAACACACTCTTTCCAAAATCAGGAGAAACCACTAGCATCGTTAAATAAGGCTGCTCTCCCCGTAAGGGTGAACGCCACAGTTTTCTTTCATTTCAACTGAATCCAGCTTCTCCCAGTGTGAAGAAACTTTAAGAAAAGGAAATATTCTTATCTTCTTAGATCAAATAGATCTCTTAACAAAATAAAAGACTGAATTCTTCTCAGGACATGATACAACTGATACCCAAAGGATTCAGTCCTCTGCAGAATTTCAAGCAGAGCTTCAGGTCAGTGAGTTAAAAAACAATTTTCAAAACACAATTCCAAAACTACATCCATCTGTCTAAAAAGACCTCACTTCCAAAACCCTGTTGTAAGCTTTTTGTTTCCCTGGATAGGTTTTTCTTTCCATCTGAACTTTTACCTAAAGCAAGGACCAATTTTTACTCACAAGACCATCTCAGGAAAAAATTTGAGCCCAGAATGTTTCCTCTTCTCGATTTCCAAACACCCTTACCCACAAAGCAGGATCTTTTTGTTTGTAATAATCATTGCCTGCAGACATCTATCCCTTTTACTTGGAAATGTGTGTTTCTCAGATTAACATCAACTTTATATTCAATTAATTGTTCGAAGTTCACAGACTTTTAAACAGTCATCATCCTTTCCTGGGGCCGTGGAGGGGTTTGTGCTCAGCATGTTTCCCCATAGGCTCCTAGAAGGGACTTTTGCTCTTTGTATTTAAGAGGCACATGGGGACCTCAGGGTCCTGAGAGCCTGGGACCATCTGGTATGTGGCTCTCGGCGCCTTTGTCAGACGCGGGCAGAGCCCCAGGGCTCTGTCCTCCATGCACCTGGAGGGTGGCCGTGGGCTCTAACTGGCCATAAGGGAAATCCCTCTGATGGAGGACAGGAAGTCCCTTCCTTGACTTGTGCGGGGACTGGGTCACCTCCCTGCTTCCTTCACTTTGAGGTGGAAATGGCTGAAAAGAAGACTCACCCCCAGGAGTAGCACCCTGGGCGGGAAGTAAAGAACAGTTCGCTTCCCCTGCCCCAGGTGGGAGCATCTGAAACCTCACGAGGCTCCGAAGTCTCTAGACTCCGCTGGGGAAGGAAAGGGGCAGAGACTTGCTGAGCTTGCAGTGGCTCTAACAACCACCATTTTCAGGAGCTGATTCAAATAAAGGGGGAAGCGGCAGAAGAAAATTTCCTTTGGAGCACGCACAAAATTTCAGGAGAAATGAGAAGGTGCCTGGCAGAGCCTGGCTGCGTTCTGATTTATTATACTTTTAAAAAGCCTGTGGCCCTCTTGCTCCAGCCTGCTCCCGAATGACAAGGGACGGCTGGGACACGCTGTGCTGGGACCAGCTTTGGAAGAAGGAGGAGCCGCTCCAGGCCAATCACACACGCAGGAAATCATCGCCGTTTGACAGAAAAGACCAAAATGCGTAAGAAAAGACATTTGCAAGGCCCCTGAGTTGGAATCATAAACAACTAGGGGGTGGGGGTTGAGGGGAAGCAACTGTAGGTCGAAAAAAATCAGTGTATTTTGTGAAGAGACTTCAACACTTCTCAAAAAACGAAAAGGAGAGAGAGAGGAAAAGGAAAGGGGGAGCATCAGCGGATTCAGGTGTAAAAAGATGTGAACTGAATCCCCTGGCCTTGCAGAGGCCCTTCTGGGCAGCCGCTCACTCCCACCATGATGTTTGTCTCTTATTCTGATATCTTCTGGGAGCCAGGCTAATTACCAAATTAACACCAAATTATCAAGTGGAAAACTCTTCTCATGCTGAAGCATGAGCACCTCCCTGGGGAGGCCCCCTGATCCCTCCCACTCAAGTCTGTCCTTGGCCCTGAGACTTACCCTCAAAGCACTTCCTGTGGGACAGCCAGGGGGTCACCATTCCATTTCTCATCTCCTCCACTGGCCTGCAAGCCCCATGGAGATGGGGGGGTTAGCTCTCATTCACTGTCCCCCCCCCCCACTACCAGCAGCGTGCCTCACACATTGATTCATCATTCACTCATTCATTCACTCAACAAACGTTCACCAGGCTCCTCCCATGGGACAGGATCCATGCCAGCACTGAGGATCTCATGTCACACAGGGCAGAAAAAGGCTTCTTTGTTCCCACAGTGTTTAAACTCCCTGCTGCGGTTAGTAGAGGGTCTTCAAAATAGCTCTTCATGGCGACTGCTTCATGTGGGGGGATCTTTAGGGCCAGGTAGGCAGAAATCCGCTGGGCGGGGCAAGCCTTCAGGAACCGGGGGTCCGGACTGAATGACCGTGGCCCGGGCAGTTAGGAGAATCCCCACTGTGGCCCCACAGTAACTCAGGACAGAAAATGTGAGGAAAGGAGGAAGAAGAAGAAGGTGGTTTCTTTAGTTGGGGTTGTTGCATATGCTCCCTTCCTACAAGGCTAAATTTACCAACAAAATTTAGTTATTTTTGTCAACTCTGGAAGGAAGGAGATTTATTTCAACTCTCTTCATGTCACAGGGTTGGGAGAACAGCCATAGACCAGGCCTCCTCCACGTTACCCGCAAAGGGCTCCAACTCAGGGGTGAGTGGGGCCCCCGGGGAAAGGAGCCTCTTCTCGGGAGGCTAAGACCGTACCAAGGGTTATGTCGATTTAACTTCCCATTCCATAATATATCTGGGTTTGTTCTCAAATTTAGAGATTATGATGTTTTAAAACAGCTTATCAATTAATTTCTTTGGCTTCTCCCTCACCATTTTCCGGAAGATAAAAAATTCCCAACCCCTCAGTTTGTCTCGGGCGACCCGACACATTGCTGCCATCCCCTGGAGAGCCTGCTGTCCAGCAGGAGAGGAGAGGTTCCCGGCCCGTCACCACCCCAACTGCCGCCCCGTACCCTAAGTATTAGGTCCACACACGAGAAGATTAGTCGATGGGGTCTGGGCCGAAGGAAGGGAGCCAGGAAAGGAAGAGCTAAGAATCCTGCCCAGGTTCCAGAAGATGCCTGGATTTTCAGATGCTGTTGAAACACTTCGTTACACACCTGCCACCGGGGTGAATCCCCGTACCTCCCTCAGGCCACTTGGGGCCTGGGCTGATTCCAGGTCTCAAAACTACTGCTCCGCCCATCAGATCGACCTCTTTTCTTGCCTGCTTCTGAGGAAATGCCCGGAGCTGCACATTAACCGAGGAAACCAAAGGCTCCTCCCCATCTTCCAAGGGCTCTTGGGATGAATTGTCCGTAAGGCATCAGTTTTTCTGTTTTGCATAATCAATGCAGTTTTTCACTTGCTGGGCCAGCAAGACAGTCCTAGCCAAATCGGCCATCAACTATTATCTTTTCAGAATAAACTTCAAATAATGAAGTACTCATGCTTTTCTGAAATAATGAAGTACTCATGCTTTTTTGAAAAGCTTATTTCCAAGGGGGAGCCTGGGTGGTTCAGTCGTTAAACGTCTGCCTTCGGCTCAGGTTGTGATCCCAGGGTTCTGGGATCGAGCCCCACATCGGGCTCCCTGCTCGGCGGGAAGCCTGCTTCTCTGTCTCCCACTCCCCCTGCTCGTGTTCCCTCTCTCACTGTGTCTCTCCCTGTCAAATAAATAAATGAAATCAAGAAAGAAAGAAAGAAAGAAAGAAAGAAAGAAAAAAGGTTCTTTCCAGGCCAACACTCTGCTTGCTGGCTTTTATTTAGAAACACATTTTTTATACATTCATTTCAATTCTCCAGAAGAGACAGGGGCCAAGAAAGAGTAAATAAAGCAGCGGCCGAGGTTACTGCCCGTCCATCAATCCCGGAGCCCTGATGAAACCCCAGCCCTGCAAACACAGCCTTTGTAGGCAGTGGCACTGGCCAGACCCTCTTTCAAAAGGGACCCTTGTTGCCCCTGAGGGTTGAGAGTTGAAAACGAAGGCTTTTGAAAGCCATCAGAAAGTGAAAAGCAACGTAAGGGCATTCATGTAGCACAAGAGTGTCAGAATTCATAATTAAGGGTCATAAATCTTTTTGCAACGGAGCAAAAATAAATAAGCTCTTGAGAGCGCAAATCTAAAGGCAGCAAGCATACACACGCTCCAAATGTCAGCTTTAATTTATTTCTCCACTTGGAAAGGGGAGACTCTGGAAGCTGGCTGCCAGTCTGGAGGGAGCCTCCTAGACTCTTCTTCTGGCCCAGACAAAGGTTTGAATGTTGTAGGGAGAGATCCAAAGAATAACACAGGAAGCTTTTGACTTCTTACGTTGAAAAGGAGTTCTTTGCGGTGGTGGTGGGGGGTGGTTCGGGGAGAGAAGAGGAGGAGAACAAACCTTTTCTAGAGTCATCTCTTTTGTATAATATGAAATGCCTGGCACGTTCAAACCATACCAACCAACAAACAGAAGAAGAGTCTGACTTTACCTTATGCTGCTTGACACGTCTGGAGGGGGGTTAGGAAAGATATTCACAAACGATTTAACTGCATTGAGAACTTTACTAGAGCAGCAAAGATATGTAGATAAATACATCGAATGCGTTCACACAACTCAGTGTCCATAATCATTTCCCTTGTGAATGGAAACAGCGTCATTAGAGCATGACAATTGGAGGGGATCAACAGTAATGGAATTTCCTGAGAGCATCTTGTGAAAAAAGGTCAATGAAAAAGGTACCTGTGGAACTGATTCCTTGTCTAAGACTCAGCAGCATGAAAATACACTTTCCCCCTCTTTCTGCAGTCTCTCACTTTAAGGCCTTGGCACAGAAATCTTCCAATTAGCAAAATTAGCGAAGTAAAAAGAGCTGCTCCAGGAAGGTTCTGGTGCTCTGGGACAATGTCAGCCGCTGCCATCTCCTGACAGTAGGGCCAAGAAATTTAGGATCTGAGTCCATGTAGCATAGACAAGGTGTCTGTCAGTCGGTCACACAGGAATCGGGCTGGGTGTTGGTCACCAGACTCCTGGGGTCACCCCTGAGCTCTTGTGTTTCCCCGTCTATAAAGTAGGAAAAGACCTTTGTTTTCCTAGTGAAGCATTTTGACGTTTAAGATAAAACAAGTTAAGAAATGAAGGCTCGAAGAGCACTTTAGGGCATGAAGCGCCTTAAGCATGTAAGAAATGTCTTGTTCCCAGACTATGTGAGGCAGCATAAGGGGGGTGGGGGTTGGGGGGGTAGAGGGCAGAGGGCACAGGAGAGCAGGCTTCTCCAAGTTTCTCTTGAAGGCCAGTATGGGCCGGAAGGCCGCGCATGAAGAGAGGGGTTGATGTGCGTAGCTAGCTGCTCTGGCAGGTCGGGAACTGGGGGTGAGGGGTGCAGGGGCGTCAGGGGTCTTCCCCGGTAGCAGCCTGCCTCTTCCACAGAGGACACTCAGAAAAAGCCTAACTTGCTAGAATGGCAACCAGACCCATGAATCTTCCGTTGTCAAGAAAAGCTGGAGAAGTTGACTCGCCTTTGGAATAATTCTTTGGGGAAGAAAACACCCGATCTCTTGCCACTGTCCATCATTTCTGGAGCCAGACCCCATCGCCATATCGGAGACAGGTGCCCATAAAGAAGGAGGCACTCGTGGCCTCCCATGACCATGCTAAGGTGTGCCCCCCCCCCAGGTGCCAAGAGTCAGTCGAAAGAGCCCTCTCGGCCTCTCGTGACACACCTGTTGGAGATGGAGGAGGGACTCTGCAGCCGGGCTTCGGTGTGAGCCGGCGCTCCCCTCCCGCACCGTGGTGCGTCACCACCCTTCCCACCGGCAGCCTGGCGGGAAACCAGCACATTGGCTCCCACCTGCTTGAGTTTTCTTTCATCTGAGAATGCCGACCCCACAGTATTTGTGGAACACCGTGGAATAAATCGTCCGCTGTTCCGGCAGTGTATCATTCTTAGCCAGCTGGAGGGGCAAGACCAAGCGGACGAATTCACACCCTCTCCGCTGCCGTCCTCCTTTGCAGGCTAGTCCCCACTGTCACCCAGTCCCCCCCCGCCCCGGGGGTGGCGATGACTCCCTGGGTTCAGCAGGCTCCTGTCTTCCTGAGCTCCCCCACCCCTGCCATATCCCTTTATCATTACGCCGAACCACAACGGCAGAACAGCGGGCGCCTTGCTGCTGAGTTCTACGGGTTCCCCCGCGCGGTTTTGCTGACCTCGGCAGGCTCGGCTGATTTTAGCCAGATCTCGTGGTCGGCGGGCGAGGCAGCTGGGGGCCAGCGGGGAGGAGCCACCTCTGCCCCGCTCCCTAACCCCCAGCAGGTGCTCCCGGTTTGGTCACGTGGCCGCCCACGGGGGTTTAAAATGAGAGCCGAAGCCCGCAAAGCCTTGTTAGGCTTAGATTCTTGCACGGTGCGGTATTCTTCTAGGGCATTCTGTTGGCCGAAACAAATCACGTGGTTGACCCAGATTTGAGAGGTGGAGAAACAGGCTCCACCCCTTGGCGGAAGGAAATTCTAAATTGCAAGATAAAGGGTGTGGGTCTAGGGGGGAGGTGGTGAATCCCGGTCATTTTTGCCTTCAACCTACCACAGTTTTCCCCTAAAGGCACAAGACAAACAAGCCTCCTGTTCCGTGTTGGAGGAGAATGTCCTTTCTACACTTTGAGCCCAGAGGCTCGTCCTGTCCTTACTCAAAGGTAAGAATTTATCAGGTGAGGAATCCTAGAACAGCAAGGCACCTAAGGAAAATCACCATTTTTTTTCCCCTTTTTTGAGGAGGGTTTTCTGTGGGGGGTTAGCTTAGCTTCCTGGTGACTAAAAATCTTTTCATTAACTGGGAAAGATTGTAGAACCAAAAATATTATAAATATACCTTTCACTTTAATTTCAGGGTTAGAGTTTGGGGCCTTTTCCCATCCGGCCTTACAGGAAAACCACGTTACCAGAGGAGAGTGGTTTTCTCTCACAATGTCCCTTAACAGAGGGTAAATTTCCAAGGTTCTTGGTACATGGAAGCTGGTTTGTTCCAACTTCATGAGTTCCTGACAGACCTGGTGGGGTTTCACCTATATCCGTGTAAATATGAATAATAAAAATATAAATATAAGTCCATCCTATTAATATGCTTGTTTATCCCTTAGATGTCTGGATCCAATTTGACAGCCTTTGGGATTTTACATAGTAGAACCGTCTCATCCCTGACGTAATAATTTTAGGAGATTGGAGAGCCAGGGCTGGAAACAGTCCCACCCAAACTGGGCGAAATGTGGACTGGGGATGTTACCCATCGCGGCCTGGATCCCGGCCAAAAAAAAACCAAGCGGCGTCAGAGACTTTGGAGGATGGGAGGTTTACTTCACACCAGCGGGCCCAGGAGAGCGTAATCCCTCTGGGGCTGAGCCCCAGAGCACAGACGAAGGGGTGGTTTGTACACTTGTACTCGTCTCTGCGCCCCGCCCCTCTTGCGGCTGCGGGCCGGGCAGGGGCAAGCGGGAACGGCCCTGGGCCGGGGATTGGGGTTCTCCTGCAGGATTGTCAGCCACCTCACAACACAGGTTTTCCCGATCATCCTCCCCCTTGCTGCCCCCTTAAACACCTGGCTGAGAGCCTCGTGTTTATTATAGCGAGTGAGGAGCAACCGGACTCTGGCCTTGGCACTTGGTGCAGTGATGCAGCTGGTGAGGGCGTTAAGAACACAAGGACCAGATGCTACCGTGAGGAGGAGCTTAAGGAGGGGGCCGGGGAGGGGGCGAGCCAAGGGAACTGGGAGGGAATCTCGCAGAGGGGCCGCTGGAGGGCCTCCCCGCCGGCGATTACTTGCCCCTGCAATTGGGTGAGGGTTTCTTGGATGCCCCCAACTTACTAGAACAGAAACAACAGCCCTGTGAGAAGAGGCACGTGGCTGGGAGTCCGTGGAGTGCGCGCCTGTTCTGGGGGACCCCGAGGCCAGCCAGTTGGGCTGGCGCTGCGGGGCCGGGGCTGAGCGAGGGCTGCTGAGCTGCCCCTGGTGCTGAACTTGTGACTTCCCCACGCCCGTGGTGCCCAGGGCAGCTCCTGCCGCGGCCAGCAGGCTCACGAGGAGGCGAATGGCCGTGGCGGAGCGTCGGGGTGGCTGGGCTTTCACGTAAGTGGAGCATCGCTCCTGGGGAGGACTGAAGGATCGGGTAAGGGACTGACTGGCGTGTGTGATTGTGTGGGGTGTCTGCCCCCCGGTGCCCCGTCGGGCAAGCTGGAGGCAGGGAGGAGGGAAGCAGAGACCCAGGACTGATTGGGGTCGGGAAAACCGTAGTGAAAGGCCCTTAGGAGTAGACGGCAGAGGGCCACCAAAAGTAGGGCCCACCACCATAGTTAGAGGGCACTGTCATGCTAGCCCGATGGCAGATAGAGCCTGTGGACAAGGCAGGAAAACACCCTAGGGTCACCCGATAAACAACAGCCATGGCAAATCTCTGGGGGAAAGTCCAGTCAGAAGGGGCAACGAGTCCGACCTCTAGGATGAGGGTTATTGTGCCAGTGAGAACCAGGGACCACAGCGAGCAGGTGTCCATCCGTCTGTGGGGCCTCGGCAGAGGTGAAGCCAGAGCAGGTCTGTGGGTTTGGCGGGACTTTGCAGTGGCCTGGCTTCTTGTCCAGGTCACAGGCTTTTTCCGCTCTGGAGTGGTGGACCCATGGGGTGACACCAGAGACCTTAAGGGCAGGAGGGGTGGTTGGGACAACAAAGGGAGGCCCTGTCCCCTGTGG
Organism: Neogale vison; assembly: GCF_020171115.1. NCBI lineage: Eukaryota > Metazoa > Chordata > Mammalia > Carnivora > Mustelidae > Neogale > Neogale vison. Next base: position 135,615,206 of record NC_058102.1, on the reverse strand, counting down.
TTTGAGGGGTCCCTTTCTCAATTTTGACTCCGACTGGGTCTCCTGCCTGGAAGGAGTGCACCTGGGAGCCTAAGGAGATTGGGGTCCTCTTAACGGTGTGCCTTTGTCCTTTATGCAGGGTGGCCCCCAGGGTCTGAAGTTGTCTATCTCTCTATCCCCACTCTAATGGAAGTTTCCTGGAAGGCTCCCCAGGCACGGGGAAGGTCGTCCTTACACTAATTTGGAGTAACTGAGCGTCCCGGGGGTGCAGCGGGCCCGCAGGAGGCTGGGGCAGTGGATCTGACCGTGGGAGGCGAATCTCCCGACACACCTGTGCTGAGAGGCTCCCTTGAGGGTGCGGTTCCTTCACTTTACCTTCCCTGAGCGTCGGGGCTGGTGGGTGGTGTGGAGCCTCCAGGTGATGCTGGGAGACTTGGTCAAGACGGCGCAGGGTTCACTACAAATGCAGGCCCATCGTCACTCTGGAGCACTCATGGCGGGCCGAACCGGGGCGCGGGCTCCCACAACAGGACTTTGGCTGCTTCCCAGCTTTGCTCTGTCCTGGTGGGGAAGGCCTGGACCCATCCAGAGAATGGGTACATCCGCGCTGGGAGCCATCTGAACCCCTGCTCCGCTACGTGTCTGTGAAGTCTATTTCTAGATCACCAAGAGGGGCTACTTCCCTCCTCTTTTTAGTGTCACTGGGCAGAGGGACTTCTTCCGGGGGTGTCAGGGCCATGGAGAGGGAAGGGGCTCTGTCCATGTCTTCACTGACTGCGGTCTTGGCGGCCTTCTCTGCACTATGGGGTCGTCTCCTTTCTGGTGTCCCTTCCCTGCAGGATTGCTACGTCCTCTGGAAGTCAGACCTTCTGATAGTCTTTTCTGCGGCGGTGAGGAGGCCCCTCTCCTTGTAGCCGGCCCCCTGGATAGATACAGGAGCAAAGGCATCCCAGGCGTCAGTCAGTGTGGACGCTGACCCGCTTGCCTTCACTGAGGGTGAGGGCTTGGACTAAGGCGTATAGTTCAGCCCATTGTACTGACCGTCCTGCTGGTGATGCCTTAGCTTCTAGGACTTTAGTGGTCGTGGTCACCGCGTAACTCGCTTTTCGGACACCTTCTTGTAGGTAACTGCTGCAATCACTGAACAGTGTGAGTTCTGGATTTCTTCTGGCTGGATCCTGTAAGTCTGGGTGGCCCGCATAGACTGTATCCGTTACTTTGGAGCAGACCATGACTGTGTGTTCATGAGGGACGTTGACATTAAGTTCTTGTCCCAGGATGAGCTTGTCTCCCTCCCTGCCAGCGCTCTGAGGTACGGGGGCCCTCCTGCTGCCACGGGGTCCCATCCCGCTTACAGATCTGTAACTGGCCATTGTCTGGGCCTAGCAGTCGCAGTAAGTACCCCGGGCGCTATTTTTTCATGTGCAAAGAGATTGAAGGATTTTTCTGTTTGGTAGGCCCAGGGCTGGAGCCCACCTCAGGGCAGCCTTTATCTCTGTGCAGGCAGCTTCTGCTTTTTCAGTCCAGGCAGGGGGTTCCTGGTTTGGTCCCCCCCCAAGGGATTATAGAAGAATCTTGCTGCTGCCAAAAACCCTGGAATCCGGATGCAGAAGAATTCTGTAGCCCCCAGGAATGCTTGTAGGCCCCTTTTCGTCTGGGGCTGTGGCAAGAGGATGCTTGCTTTTTTTCCCCTCTGGTCCTAGTTCTCTTCTCCCTTGGGTAAGGAGGAAACTGAGATAACAGACCCGTTGTTGGCAGATATGGGCCTTTTTCCATGAGACTTGGTATCCCGAGTCTGACAGGAGCTGTCGGAGGGCCTTTGTGCCTTTTATGCAGTTAAGTTATGGCGAGGAGGAGGCCATCCACATCCCTGAGGGGGTGCATGGATTTAGGACCACTGGTTGAGAGGAGAAGGCTACCTTGTTGATGGCCCACACATCTCGGACTGGTCGATATCCTCCTCCTGTCTTCTTAACTGGAGGAGAGGGGAGATTTCAAGTCGACCAGCACTCGATTAGGATACTTGCTTTTTTAAGTCCGGCCGGATGTTCTTGAAAGCAATCTTAGCTTCTTGGGGGCGGGGGGATTGCTTTGCCTCTGGGGTTGGGCGCTCCCGGATCAGTTTATTGATGACTGGGGCCCAAGTCTGGGCTAGTGCAGGTGGGTTATCTTTAGCCCATATTGAACGTGGGCCTGACCTCTGGTGGCCCGTTCAGCTGGGCCTGGGTGCAGAAGGGCTTCCATTTCTTTCTTGGTGTGGTAACTGCTAGAGACCCCGTCTCCTTTTGCCCTGGGTTTAATCGGAGGCTGGTGTGCCCGGTAGGCTCAAATGTTATCTGAGTGCCAAGCTTAGGGAGTATATCTCAGCCCAAGAGGGGGATGGGGCTATCAGGTAGATAAAGGAATTCATGTCGGACCCTGTAGTCCCCGAGTTTACACTGACGGGCCTGGCAAAAGGGTTGTTGTATTTGCCCGTGTCCTGGTAGCCCCAAGGGTGGTCACAGTCCTTTGGCTGAAAGGCGCCACTGGGGAGCTGACAACAGAGTGCGCGGCCCCAGTTTGAACCATGAAATCACTGGCCCCCTATTTCTATTTTGACCACAGTCTCCTGGGGGCCAAAAAGAAGAGAGCCCGGTTCCCTTCAGTCTGAGTCTGTTTCCGAAAGGCCTATAAGGTCCCCTTTCCAGGGTTTTTCCTTGTAGAAGCCGGGGTTTTGAGCCTTTCCCCAGCTGAGACATACCTTTTTGTTTTTTTTTTTAATGCCCCTTTTCTTTGCAGTAGGTACATTGATCACTGGCCAAGGGGGTTCCGGGTCCCCCCTTTCCCATGCTTAGGGGCTCTCTGTCTTATAGACCACGCACAGGGCCACTTTGAGAACTCTTCCCCAGCGTGAACACGTGGGCTCCTGCGTCCAGTCGAGGGGGCGGCAGTGGAGGAATGTTGATCAGACAGCAGGAGAGGGCCGGGCCGGACTGCTTTGTCTTTACTGTGCCTCGTGGGTTCTCAGTTCTCTTGTACCAGCATTTGGAGGGCGCTTGGCCCAGCCTGGGGCCCAGCCTGGTTGCTGGCCCTGGAGAAAGTGGATCCTCTGGGCTTGGGTGCTGGGGAGATGAATAGCGGTGGACTGTCTGGAGCTGGAGGGGCCAGGTGAGGACAGCCTTGGGGGTGCAGACGGAGGGGGCAGGATCGGTTTAGCCTCGGGGTCTCCAGCTAGGATCTGTGGAGGCGGGGGCTTCTGTGGTGTTTTGGGGCTACGCGGATGAGGCAGTTAAGACCCTGGCCTGTCCCTGCCTATTGCAAGTGAATCACACTCAAGGTTGGGGTGGGGGGCTGGTCTGGGCAATTCCAAGCTGGGAGTCCATGTATGGAAACTAGTTGGGGTGTTCTGCCTCCCCTGTTACAACAACTTGTCACACTCGGTCACTTGACACTGAGACAGCCAGTGTCCCTTCTGAAGGGACACATTGAACATTAAACGTGGGCCACTGTAACTCACACAGGGTTCTCAGTTTGTCGGGATGCTTCTTAACTCCATTGTCTTCTGAAAACCCCTTCCTGAAACTGCTCAGACCATCTAGGACCCTAGGTTTGCTCTGCCTTGTGCGGTGGCACAGAGACAGACAAGGTGGGCGCCCCTCCTAAGAAGAGACCAGGCAGTTGCCCGCCTGCCCACCCTCCCAGAGGAGACTTGGGGGCCTCTTAGCCATAAGGAGTCCATATAAACCCCAGACTGGTGGGCCAAGGGCTCGTATTAGACCCTACAAGGTCACGATGGAAACGGGTTGGGGCCCACTCGGACTCCATGGTCTCAAGACTGGGGACCCACAGAATCAGTCCGCCTGACAAGCCAGGTCCAAGTGCACGTTCACTCAGTCAGTCACACCGAAGTTATTCCGTCCCCCCGCCCCCCCCTCGCCAACCTCCACCCCCGAGAGGCCCTGAGCTGTGGAATTCCTTTCAGAAGTTCCTTTCTGATCCCCTTTTCGTGGGGGTTTCTGACCTGAGTGACGTTCCTCTCTGGGAAGTCCTACCTGTGATCCCTTGCAGGTCTCCCACTTCCACCCTGACACGTGGGTCTGACTGGTCCTGGGGCCCCGGGCCTCACCGGAATTTGACGTCGGAAGCAGGTCCACACCTGCCAAGTCTCTCTTGAGTCTGGTGGGAACATCCGAGCAGGACCGGTCCCAGGCAACCGGGTGGGAAACCACCGAAGATCAGGCAGGACACACCTTCTCCCTCTGACCCCTCGTTTGGTCACCGCCCCGCCGTTGACCCCAAACTGGTGACAGCAATGGGCCAGCGAGGTTGCGTTTCCTGGTCAGGGAACCAGATGTTACAGATCTTGAACTGGATCCTGACCAAAAAGTCCAAGCGGCCTCAGAGACCTTGGTGGATCGGAGGATTATTTCATGCCAGCGGGCCCAGGAGAGTGTAATCTCTCCCGGGCTGAGCCCCGAGCACAAAGAGGGTAGTTTGTACACTGGTACTTCGTCTCTGTGCCCCTCTTGCGGCTGCGGCCGTCGGGGCAGGAGAAAGTGGGCAGGGCCCTGGGGCCGGGACTGGGATTCCCCTGCGGGATTGGTCAGCCACCTCACAACACAGACTTATTTTCCTCATCAGGGAGACAGTTTCCCATCGGCCCCTCCGCGGGGAGACCAGCCTGGGTGACAGAGGCCTGGCTGACTTTACATACCCAGGGGAAGTGACCGTTCTCTTTACTGGAGGTGGAAAATCCAGCGGACTAGCTGGATGGTGAAGAGATTACTGACCACCCCCTCTCCAGCCCCTGTGACAGGGAAGTGGGGACTTTGTAACTCTTCCCTCTGCTGCTGTGCTCTTCTCCTCCCCTTGACTTTGGGCTTTACCAGCTGTCTTGCTTTGTCTGACAGGGTATGAGCAACAAAATGCAAGGAGGGCCTTGTCCTTTTCAGCCTCTCTGGTGGAGCAGTGCCTTGGGGAGATGAACAAGCCCAGGAAAATGAGGAGCACTTACACATGCTGGAACCCGCGGGAATCATCAGAGCTGCCCGGTCAGCCTCTCGCTCAGAGCCGGTCTGCTCCAGCTGACCAGCAGAAATGTGAGCCCAAATAAAAAATTTTTTTTTTAAATGTTGCCACGTTTGGGGATGGTGTGTTATGCAGCAATTTGTGGCAAGAGCTGACTGATAGGAGTCCTCACAGAAAATAGAACAGATGATAAATTACAAGGGAAAGCCTGGCATTTGGTGTATAATAGGGAATTTTTTTTTTTAAAGATTTTATTTATTTATTTGACAGAGAGAAATCACAAGTAGATGGAGAGGCAGGCAGAGAGAGAGAGAGAGGGAAGCAGGCTCCCTGCCGAGCAGAGAGCCCGATGCGGGACTCGATCCCAGGACCCTGAGATCATGACCTGAGCCGAAGGCAGCGGCTTAACCCACTGAGCCACCCAGGCGCCCCAATTTTTTTTATAGCTGCAAAATTTGGGGAATTTTGTTGTTGTTGTTGTTGTTTTTAAAGATTTTATTTATTTATTTGACAGAGAGGCAGACAGAGAGAGACGGAGAAGCAGGTTCCCTGCTGAGCAGAGAGCCTGATGCGGGGCTGGATCCCAGGACCCTGAGATCATGACCTGATTCAAAGGCAGAGGCTTTAACCCACTGAGCCACCCAGGCACCCCTGGGGAATGTTTTTTTATCAGAGTGACTTCACTGGTCCCCACCATATTCCGCTGGCATCCCAGATTCCCTCGGTAACAGAGACAACCAGATGCAAATGAATAGAAGAGAATTTGCTATTTCAATCTGTTCCCATTTTCTGCTACAGAGTTTCATACCCCGAAGAAAGCATATTAATGCACGCTGCTACAAGTCTCACCCAACTTTATTATCAGCCCCTTACGGAATTTGCTGTTCTCCACTTCTCTTGAAAAATTAGATACTTCTCTTGAAAAATTAGATACTTTATATTTCAGATCCCCCAGAATATACCTCTGGGGAGTTCTCGGAATCAATTAAAGTAGAATAGATTTTCTCTGTCTCTAGTGGGGGTTTTTGAGTTCAGAGAGTCCATGTGTTTTCAGAAATTTCTGCCCAAGTTTGTGTGTTTCTGGGGAGGAGGGACATAGTGTCCCCTAGATTCAGAAAAGATCTACAGTCCCACGGAAAGAACGTCAGCCCTTCTGGCCTGTTCTTTCCCAGCTTTGCCTGATGTCAGCATCTTGTACCTTCCACAAGCCAAAGGAAGCACTTTAGGAAGTAGGGAGGATTGAATTCCCTGCACCCAAGGAGCACCACTAACTCTCCAGATGGCCATAATCACTGACTGGCTTTTGTCAGCACAGAAACAAGACAAAGTGTCAGCTTTAATTAGCAGTATTAGAAGTTACAATATTAGGGGCGCCTGCGTGGCTCAGTCGGTTGAGCATCAGCCTTTGGCTCAGGTCATGATTCCGGGGTCCTGGGATTGAGCCCCAGATCAGGCTCCCTGCTCAGCGGGGAGCCTGCTTCTCCCTCTTCCTCTGCTTGCTGCTCCCCCTGCTCATGTTCTCCATCAAATAAATAAAATCTTAAAAAAAAAAAAAACCAAAAACACACACACAGTTACAGTATTGTAACATCCTATATTAGGAGTATTAGAAATCCTCATCCTTTCAATGATCCAGAAGGACAAGCTCTGTCTTTCAGGGAGACTGTCTTGGGGGATTACAGGCTCGATTTCTAAATCGGGGCTGTCTCACCATTTCGGGGGCACCTGGCCGCCTGCCTTCTCAGCAGAGACGGTCTGCCCCAGGTAGGTAGACCGAGCGTAGTGCACTGGTTCCTATGTCCTAGAGAACGCACAGATTTGCTGGGAAGACTTTAAAATCCAGATTTCTAGGTCCCCCTTATAGAACTATGGAATTGGAATCTGTGAATTCTGCATTTTATAAAAGGCTATTTTTTATTTATTTGGCAGAAAGAGAGAGCCCACATGAGCAGGGGAGAGGGGCAGAGAGAGAGGGAGAAGCTGGCTCTCCGCAGAGCAGGGAGCCCGATGCCCGACTCGATCCCGGGAGCCTGGGATGGGATCATGACCTGAGCTGAAGGCGGACCCTTAACCAACTTAGCCACCCGGGCTCCCGAAACCTCCATTGTTAATGAGCTCCCAGGTGATTTGGAGCAATTGTCCACAGACCACACTCCGAGAAGAACCAGTTGAGGGATACCCAGGTCGACCAGTTGCTGGCGGAGCAACTCTGAAGCTTTTGAAGTCTTCCTTTCTTGAAATTCTATTTCCTTTCAGTCTGTAAACGGGGGCGGATTTAAACACACACGCTTCTAAAGTTTCTACTAGCCTAGAAATAATGTAATTTCTAAGATTTCCCATTTCCTTCAGGCCCTGTGCCCCTCTGCTAATCTGTAGGACTGCTGTTCTCCTCGGCAGACTTTAAAGGTTTAGGCGCCGAGGGGATGCTCATCAACCCAAACTGGGGAGAGCAGGCCGGGGCCCACGGCCCAGAGTTATTCAGGCGATGCTGCTGGCAGTGTCAGGCATGCGACAGAGAGTCAAGCATTGTTTGAATTTCTAAACCAGTTCTTCCCAGAAGAAATGTCGCAGAGGCCATGGGCACCCCAGAAGTTATCTTCAAGAATAAAAAGGAACAAGGCCGTAATGAGCAGTACAGAACCAGAGGACAGGGAATGCCATGGCCCGCCCCCGCCGTGTGCAACATCAAGGCCACTGGTGCAATGTGGGTCTCATTAATGGCTCAAAGACAATATTTCACAGAATTATAAGTTCAAGATGTTACTGAAAAACCCATATTGTGTTTTTTATCCCCACCTACCCCGTCCCCAGGGTTTTCTGAAATCATTTTTTAAAAAACTGTTTTTAATGTGGTTCCACCCAAAGGGTTATATTTCTAAGGGTCTGGGACAGATCGCACCGGGCCAGTGAAACCCGAATCGGTTTGGTAGAAGGATGATGTGATTTCCTCTGCCTCTCAGGGGGAGAGGGGAGAAAGCTGTGAACCTGTTAAGCACATAAGCAGGATCGTGTGGGTGGCCCCAGAGAGGGACACCTGTTTTGCTGCTCAATGCAAGATCACAAACACAAAGTTTTCTGTAACACTATCTTACCTGAAGCATGGCCAGCACCGCGAAGCCTAGAGAATTTCTAGAGAAATTTAGAGCAAGATCTCACAGGGTCGTAAAGACATTGTCTGGGGAAAAAAAGCCACCACATGAACAGGAAAACTCTATAACATCCATTTTCACAGATGCAGACTATTCCATGATCTGGCTACACTCGTTGCTGGTCGACACTCAGAATGTTTCCTTTTTTTTTTCCTCTGTTACAAGCAATGCTGCAGTCAATGAATGTATGTGAATAAGTATTAAAATGATGCTTTGATTTCTGGAGGATAGTTTCCTACACATACTGTCGATGGATTGAGTATTGACAGGCATAGACATTGGACATTTAAGTATATTGGCGTATTTTCAAAAATTATGCTAATGAGTCTTATTATGCTAACGAGTCTTATTTCTAGAAGTAGATACGAATGTTGGTTTTCCCACACTTTTGTGAGCACAGGTTGCTTTCCCTCCTTCTCCCCAAACTCTATGAGCATCAGAGGATTTTATTATTATTTGTTTGCACTTCCATGTTTTATGCTGAATTTACCTGTGTGTGTTTATTGGAGCCTCTTCTCTCCTGAGAATGCCTGTTCACAGCCTTTGTCACATAGGGTCCTTTTCTTAGGCGTTTGTAGAAGCTGAATTACATTAACACTTGGTCTCTCACATGTGTTAATAAGCTTTTTCCCCCAGACTTGTTTGTCTTTTAGCTTTGTTCTTAATCTTGTCCTTTGATACACAGAGATTCTTACTTGTTAGGTAGTCGACTCTTCATGGATTCTAGGCTTCCTAAAGGCTGAAGCCACCCAAGGTGATAAAACCTGCATCTTAAATTTTCTTTAAAATTTCTACGGTTAAAAAGGTCAAGAACGTTCACTCACCCATTTGAAAGGCATTTCTGTGGATATCCTGTGAGGTTCGGGTCTCGGTGTTCTCGTCCAGCACTTAAATACAGGCATACACCCTATCCTCTGCTGAATTGAAATGGTGTGTGGTCATAGAAGACATTCTTTCATAGTAAATGTTATATTCTCTATCTTTTCTAAAAATGTTTGGACAACTCTTACATAGCTATTTTTACACAAAAACTTTCAAATGATTTTTCTTTAAAAAAATAAAACGGATGCCTGGGTGGCTCATTTGGTTAAGTGGCCAGGCCAACTCTTGGTATCAGCTCAGGTCATGATCTCAGGGTCATGGGATCGAGCTCCGCGTCAGGCTCTGCACTTGGGATGTAGTCTGCTTAAGATTCTCTTTTCCCCTCTCCCTCTGCTCCTTTAACCCCCCACTCACGTACCCTCTTTTCTCTCAAAAAAAAAAAAAAAAAGTTATGTATAAAACTACCCACTGTAATTTTGACTACATCTTATATGATTGAGTCTTCCAATCCAGAAACAGTGGGTCTATCCATCTACTCAGGTCTTGTCTAATGCCCTTTAATACTATTTTACCATTGCTGTCATTTGGGCTCATAGTCCACAGTTAGAACTGTGTTCCTGCTGTGAATGCAATTTTGCCAGGCAGGCAATGCTCATCATTCGCAGATTCTATATTTGCAAATTCGCCTCATGGTGGAAACACATTTGTAACCCCAAATCCATACCTTCCATGCTTTCACTGTCGTTCGCGCGCCTGGACAGAGAGGGAGACACATCTGAGTCAGCTCATGTGCGCGTCCCCAGCTGAGGCAATTCTCTGCCTTTTCGTTTCAGTTTTCATACTGTAAGCAAGTGTCCAGCTCATGGTATATTTAGGGCTATGTTTTTTCCATTTTTGTGCTTTTTGTTAGTGATTGCAATGGTTGAAATGGCCCATAGCCACAGTGCTGAGGTATTGTCCATTGTGACTATGTGTAAAGACTGTGATGTGCCTTTGGGAGAAAATATGTGTCTTAGGAAAGCTTCCTTGAAGCATGGCTTATAGGCATGGCTTGGCCATGTGCTCAATGTTCCTGAAGAGCTATATACAACAAACGAGTGTCTCTACAAAGAAACACATGTGAAACAAAGGTTATGCAGTAATTGGTTGATGAAAATACTATGACCAAAAGCTTGTAGGAACCTGTGTATTTCCCCTAGGAGTGATGGGTCAGTATCCACAAATTCAGGGTCTGTAGCAGTTGTATGGAATGGAACTCCCACGAGTACATGAACTAGCTGTACAGTAGTCCCCCTTATTCATGGTGTCACTGTCCCCAGTTTCAGTGACCCATGGTCAGCCATGGTCCAGAAGCAGATGGCCCTCATTCTGAGCACTGAGCTTGCTTGGCTGGGAGCCTGCTTCTCCCTCTGCCTGCTGCTGCTCCCCCTGCTTGTGCTCTCTCTGACAAATAAATAAAATCTTAAAAAAAAAAAAAAGATTGACAGCAGCCTAACACTACATCACATGCCAACATCGCTTACCTCACCTCCTCTTAACTCCCAGACATTTCATCATCTCACATCATCACAATTAGAAGGATGAATGAGTACAGTAGAATTAAGGTAACTTGAGAGAGACCACATTCATGTAACTTGGATTGCAGTACATTGTTATAATTGCTCTATTATATTGTTGTTAATCTCTGTGCCTAATTTATAAATTAAACTTTATCATAGGTATGTATGTATAGGAAAAAATACAATATATTTAGGGTTAAGCACCATGCACAGTTTCAGGTGTCCACTGGGTGTCTCAGTGTATCCACCTGGATAAAGGAGGACCCCTGTATGTTTTTATCTGTTATCTTTATATCAGATTTTGGTACGAAGATAATGCTATCTTCATAAAATTAGCAAGTTTTGCACCCTTTAATATGGTCTGGAATCATGCAAACACATTAATTTCTTTCCTTGGGCCAATCTGTAATCAAGACTAAACCCTCCCTATTCTACTTTCTGACCTAATTATATCCGGCCATATTGTCAGAGGCTCTTCATGGTATTGAGCTAATCCAATAACTGTTTATATCAAATCTTTTGTTATTTAAGTTAATGATAAAATTCCAACAACATAAAATTACTCCACATTTGAATGAAAACCCCTTCCCATTATGAATTTCTTCCTAAGAAATTAAAATTTGAAGATTAACTTTTAAAGAGATCAAAATCCAACTCCTCAAAAAATTAAAAATGGAACTACTCTACAATACAACAATTGCACTACTAGGTATTTACACAAAGGATGCAAAAATACAGATTCGAAGGGGCACATGCACCCTCGTATTTATAGTAGCATTATCAACAATAGCTAAAGGATGGAAGAGCCCAAATGTCCATTGACTGAGGAATGGATAAAGATAATGTGGCGTATATATACAATGGAATATTACTCAACCATCCAAAAAATGAAGTCGTGCCATTTCCAACAATGTGGATGGAGCTAGAGTGTATCGTGCTAAATGAAGTAAGTCAGAGAATGACAAATACCATATATGATTTCACTCATATGTGGAATTTAAGAAAACAGATGAACATATGGGAAGGGCAAAGACAGAGGGAAACAAAGTACAAGAGACTCTTAATTATAGAGAACACACTGAGGGTTGATGGAGGGAAGAAGATAGAGGATGACTAGATGGGCGATGGGCATTGAAGAGGGCACTTGTGAGGAACACTGGTGATTGCTGAATTCTACTCAAGAAACCAGTATTGCTCCAAATGTTAACTAAAATTTAAATTAAAAAATAAGTACTTAAAAATTTAAAGATACAGAACTATTCCAACAACACAGCAAATCAGTCAAAATCCAGAAATCTTTTTTTATTATTAATATATAATGTATTATTTGTTTCACAGGTACAGGTATGTGATTCATCAACCTTACATAATTCACAACACTCACCACAGCACATACCCTCCCCAGTGTCCATCACCCAATCACCCTCTCCCTATACTCCCACCCACCCTCCATTCCAGCAACCCTCAGTTTGTTTCCTGAGATTGAGTTTCTCATGGTTTGTCTCCATTTCATCTTGCCCCTCCCTTCCCCTATGATCTTCTGTCTTGTTTCTCAAATTTCTCTTATCAGTGAGATCATATGACAATTGTCTTTCTCTGATAGACTTATTTTGCTTGAAATAATACCCTCCAGTTCCATCCATGTTGTTGGAAATGGCAAGATTTCAATTTTTGATGGCGGCATAATATTCCATTGTGTATATATACCACATCTTTATCCATTCGTCCGTTGATGGACATCTAGGTTCATTCCATCATTTGGCTATTGTGGACATTGCTGCTATAAACATTCAGGTGCACATGTCCCTTTGGATCACTACATTTTTATCTTTGGGGTAAATACCCAGTAGAGTAATTGCTGGGCCCTAGGTTAGTTCTATTTTCAACTTTTTGAGGAACCTCCATACTGTTTTCCAGAGTGGCTGCACCAGCTTGCATTATCACCAACAGGATAAGAAGATTCCCCTTTCTCTGCATCCTCACCAACATTTGGTTCCTGTGTTGTTAATTTTAGCCATTCTGACTGGTGTGAGGTGGTATCTCATTGTGCTTTTGATTTGTATCTCCCTGATGCCAGGTGATGTGGAACACTTTGTCATGTGTCTCTTGGGCATTTGGATGTCTTTGCAGAAATGTCTGTTCATGTCTTCTGCCCATTTCTTGATTGAATTATTTGTTCTTTGGGTGTTGAGTTTGGTAAGTTCTTTATAGATTTTGGATACAAGCCCTTTATCTGATATGTCATTTGCAAATATCTTCTCCTATTCTGTCATTTGTCTTTGGTGATGTTGATTGATTCCTTTGCTGTGCAAAAGCTTTTAATCTTGATGAAATTCTAATAGTTCATTTTTGCCCTTGCTTCTCTTGCCTTTGGCGATGTTTCTAGGAAGAAATTGCTGCGGCTGAGGTTAAAGAGGTTGCTGCCTTTGTTCTCCTCAAGGATTTTGATGGATTCCTGCCTCACATTGAGGTCTTTCATCCATTTGGAGTCTATTTTTGTGTGTGGTGTAAGGAAATGGTCCAATTTCATTCTTCTGCATGTGGCCGTCCAATTTTCCCAACACCGTTTGTTGAAGAGACTGTCTTTTTTCCACTGGACATTCTTTCCTGCTTTGTCGCAGATTAGTTGACCATAGAGTTAAGGGTCCATTTCTGGGCTCTCTATTCCATTCCATTGATCTATGTGTCTGGTTTTTTTGTTTGTTTGTTTGTTTGTTTTTTAAAGATTTTATTTATTTATTTGACAGAGAGAGATTACAAGTAGGCAGAGAGGCAGGCAGAGAGAGAGAGAGAGAAGCAGACTCCCTGCTGAGCAGAGCCCGATGCGGGACTCGATCCCAGGACCCTGAGATCATGACCTGAGCCGAAGGCAGCAGCCCAATCCACTGAGCCACCCAGGCGCCCTATGTGTCTGTTTTTGTGCCAGCACCATACTGTCTTGATGATGACAGCTCTGTCATAGAGCTTGAAGTCTGGTATTCTGATGCCACCAGCTTTGGCTTTCTTTTTCACCATTCCTCTGGCTATTTGGGGTCTTTTCTGGTTCCATACAAATATTAGGATTACAAAATCCAAAATTCTTTGTTTTATTTTAATGCTTTTATTCTTTATTTTTATTTTTTCAGGGTTTCAAGATTCATTGTTTGTGTATCACACCCAGTGCTCCATGTAATATGTGCCCTCCTTAATACCCACCCCAGGCTTCCCCATCCCGCCACCCGCTTCCTCCAGAAACCTCAGTTTGTTTCTCAGAGTCCACAGTCTCTCATGCTTTGTCTCCCCCTCCAATTTCAAAATCCAAAATTCTTAAACTACAATCTAAAAGATATAACATCCAAAAGCTTCTTCCCTGGTGAGTTAAAAGCCCCCCAAAATGGAGATTTAATATTCCTTATCCTCTGTCATGTTTGATTTTGCTCTGATTTTGCTCATGATCTCTAGACCTCCCTCGATGCTTGGGTGGAGAGAGCATTACTCATCGACAGTAGACTGGGTTGATCTCTGGAAAAGTGTAATTCCTTCTGGACCAGAGAAGTTGAACTTCCAGCCTCCCATACACCCTGCCTTTAACAAGTCCAATGTGTTCAAAGAAAGGTAAGAATATCCTAACATTGGCTTTACAGCTACCAAATTTAGGAAGCAAGCCAATTTTCTGACCCTCTATGCAATTATCCCAGATAAAATTGTGTTTTCAGATAGTTTAAGACAGCTGTGAAGTACAGCGCAAAAGGTCATTGGTGTCTGAAGGAGAAAATGGAGAAGATCTTGATTCAAGTCACCAAGGTACTGGTTAATCTCCATCAGTTGTCCGGAGTCCACAATTTAGGAATTTAAACTCCATTCGAAGAGATCTTCCACCAAGAGGTTAAACTGGGCACTACGCATTAATACACAGGAGAGAAAGTTTCCTGTCCCTACTGGATCCCCCTTCAGAAAGCGGCATTCTTAAACATGCTCTGTTCTTGCTAATTACCTCTGCAGCGAAACAGTTCCAGGCACTAAGCCTTCATTTTCCATTCGCCATATTCAGTCAGCTGAATTACTAAGTTTTCCTTTGGGTCTCACGTTTCTGGCAACTCGATGCTGCAGTGAGTGTGGCTCTACCCTGGGAAATACGGAACTCTCTTGTGTGAACCGGCATTTTTGATGCTGGGTATCCTGTGGCTTCTCTGCAGAAGCCTGTGAAACTTACCAGGAGAATGCCAGGGATGCGCTCTCTTTCATTCCCCAAGTCTGTTTCTGCTGGAAGATCAAAGCTGCTCTTGCTAATTGTGAAGTTTGGGGTCCTAGAGCCCTTCTACCATGGGGCCGGTCCTTAATACAGTACGGTCCTTAATACAGCTGTACAATTTGGATCCTGCGCACCTGGAGCTACGTTCAAGGTAACTCATCAATCTAGAAAAGGGTATCCAGCTACAACACCGCATACTCCATGAAGTATCAATTACAGATAAACAAGAAATACTTTTTAAAAAAAAGATTTTATTTATTTGACAGAGACAGCAAGAGCAGAACACAAGCAGGGGGAGTGGGAGTGGGAGAGGGAGAAGCAGGCTCCTGCTGAGCAGGGAGCCCGACGTGGGGCTTGATCCCAGAACCCTGGGATCATGACCTGAGCCAAAGGCAGATGCTTAACAATTGAGCAACGCAGGTGCCCCACAACAAATACTTTTTGGTATATCCCAAATATTGCACAGAATATACTTCAGTACTGAAATTTGTTTTGTGGGGGCACCTGCGTGACTCAGTTGAGTGTCTGCCTTCAGCTCAGTTCATGATCCCAAAGTGCCCAGATGGAGCCCACATGGGGCTCCCCGTTCAGTGGGGAGTCTTTCCCTCCCTCTACTCCTCCTCTAGCTCATGCTCTCTCTCTCTCTCTCAAATAAAATCTTTCAAAAAAATTTGTTTATCTAAAATTCAAATTTAACTGGACATCCGATTTCTTTATTCGCCAGTCTGGCAGCCCTTCTCTGGAGCTAACTGGAAGCCACATGATGGGGGTGACTCTTCAGCCTGAGGGCAGCCACTTAAATTCAAGATCGGCCCCTGCCCCCATGCTTTCTTCCTTGCTCTGAAAGGAAAATGACATTCAGGGCTGCCTATCCAGGTCTGGCGGCCACCTTAGCCAAGACCCTTACTAGGGCTCTCTTGAGCAATCTGAACTCTGCTTCCTTGAGTTCAAGAGCAGTAAACACTATTCCCACCACCAGTGGCCGAAGAGGTCTAATCCCACCCCAATCTTGAGGACTGTGAAAATCAAGGTCATGCGGCAACAACCTTAGTCTTAAACCCTTCCCCTCACTGAAGCCTGCCCACCTGCTGTCTGGGTCAAGCCCACAGCCCACACGCCAGCTGCACTAAGTAATCTCAGCCCCGAGGGACACTGCTTATCTATAGAAGAGGTGCACCTGCTTATCTATAGAAAAGGTGTCCCTTGTCAGTGGATAGCTCCACACTAAGTACAGTTACCTGCCCCGGGGTAATGCCACAACAAACTCTTGAAAAACCTGAGATTTAAACATCCCGTGCAGTTGGTACTAACATGGACCTAATGGGCATCCAGAGTCAAAACTAAAAGATAGAAGAATATAAAGTATTAATTCGCTATAGAAGAAATTAAATAAGTTAAAAAGTGAATATACATAGGTAAAGATGTTCAACTTCATTTCTAATCTATTTTTTCAGACTGAAGGGAGGAGGTAAGAAGTTTGGAGCCTCTACATTTGGCAAAAATGAGGATTTATAGCACCTGTCCTGCTCAGGGGTAGATGGGTATTGTCGCGCAGTCCCGGTGAGTGTGTATATGACCTTTCTGGACAGTAACATTACATAAAAGTATGTTTATAATAAAGAAAAATTAGAATAACCTAAATGTCAATTAATAGGGACTAAAAATTATCATGCACTCTGATGGTAAGCAGAATGAGATTTATACAGAGAGAGACAAGGAAATGCCTGTAACGTGTTCAATAAGAAGAAAATGGAAGAAATACGTGTATGCTCTCACTTCGTTTTTTAAAGTGTCTGTGTTGATAGACTAGATAGATCAACAGGTATGTGTTCCACGGACCCTGGAGTCACCTTGAATAATGAGGGCAAAACATGCTTCCGCAGATTTTAACTTAATGTATGGCCCAATCAAATGGAGCCCTGAAAGCCAGTTTCTAACCAAACTGGCAGGTCGGGGCTGCCTGTCCCATTTTATTCTGCCACCCTTGGTGTTCCTTGAATTGTCGGGGAGGACAACCACTCAGTCGGAGCAGTTTCCCTCAGGAGGTGGGGTAACCAGGCTTTGTGAGGCTTAGGTATATGCAATTGGAAGGCTTCCTTAAAAAAAAAAAAAAAAAAATCTATTACTTGTGCAAATGCTGAAACTCAGATGATCAGGTAAAACACGGCACAGGTGCCTCCCCAGGCCTGGACGGAAAACAGGTTGGTGCTTAGTTAAAGGGGAAGGATGGGGGGGTGCACCCTCGGGGGTGCAGAATTGGGATGCACCCTCCCCATGCAGCCCTGCAGCTGGGGAAGGTGGGCAGTAATGTCGCCAGAGTGGGTGAGGGCAGCTCCGTGGAGAAACACTCAAAGAGATGGGGCACCAGCTTCCCAGCTAGAAGATCCTGAAGCCGCCCACTGGGTGCTGGAGGCCAGAGGCTACAGGGCACAGGCGTCCAACCGGAGTACTTGCCCCATTTGAGGAGGAGTGGGCAGGAAGCACGAGTTGCAGGGACTAAGCGTTCTGTGGCAGGTGACTGAGCATGAGCGAACTTCAACAGGCCCCCACCCCGGCCACCAAGGGGACTCCCAGTCAGGGTGAAGAGACCTTGAAGAGAGCCGGCGGGTGGGGGGGGGGCGTAGTTGTGACAAGCAAGCAGGAAAATGCAGTGAGGTGAAAGTGGGAGGGGTCGGGAGAGCACAGGGCAGAGCTCCCCATTGGGCTTCTCTGAGGATCTGCTAATATGCCTCTCAAGAGCCAGCCCTGGGGGGTCCACCTCACACGCTGCCTGGAGGAGAAACACCGTCATCCCCGTGAAGAGAACATTGTCCCTTTTCTGTCTCCCCTTCTTCCCATTCCTTGTCCCACCCCACCTAAGAAAACAGTAGTTAATGGAGAAGTGTGAGATCAGAGTGGAGCATTCTGGAAGGCGCTGCGCTGCGGGAGGAGGTCATCAAGAAGCCGTGACCGTGTCCGTCCTGGGCACACTGTCTGGAACGCTGTGTTCACTTCGTAAGGTGACAGACAATGCAGTGACCGTCTGGTAATGTACACAAATGTCAAATCATGTTGTAGAACACCTGAAACTAATATAATGCTGTATGTCAATTATATCTCAATAAGTTAACAACAACAAAAAAAGAATGAAACATTCTGTAATATGCCTGTCCCCACCAGGTGACCCTTGAGCAGCACCCAGGCAATTGGAAACTCCCCAGCCCCTCCCCCATCCGCTTGGAATGTTCCCAGAGCTGCTCCAAGGATACAGCGTTGCGACAGAAATGTGGTGTTGAGACAGAACCCTGGACGGGATACCTGACTGGACCCAGTCACAGACGCCACATAAACTTAAGATTCTGCCAGGCAGGTGCGGAGATCTGCTCCTCTTGTTGCCACCAAGACAAGCCTCCTAAGTAAGTTTCCTTGCTTATGAATATGGGGGGACTTCCCTCTTTCTTCTATCTCTGTCTGCCTTCCCTGCCTCCCCTGTCCAGCGGCCAGTTTCAGGTTACACTGGGGACGGTCCCAGAGAGTGCGAACTCACCTGACCCCACCGCAGATTCCTAAACCACAGCTTCCAGGCAGGAGGGGAAGGAGACGAGTGGCTGGTGTTGGAGCCGAGGGGCAGTTTTGGGTTGCACTGGGCTGGGCGTCCAACTCCTGACAGCTCACCGCTGAAAGTGCATACGCCAGCTGCCAGCGGGGACCAGGGAAAGGGACACCAGGAAGAGCTTGTCTAAAGGCAGCGTGAGAGAAAAATAGTGCATTTCCTGATTGGACCCTGACTCTGTTCAGCCCAGTCAATAAGTCAGGCAGGATGTATTTCTCACCTGATTTTTTTTTTTCTTTTCAAAACTTTGTGAGACTGCTCCCAGGAGAGGACTACCTGTTTTATCATAGCAACGCACTGCGGTGAGACATGGTGATTTGTCATGGGATGTGCAGGTCACAGGCGTGTCGCACAAGCCTCTCGGCTCACGTCCATAGTGCCCACAGCCTGCGGCAATGGTTTCTGTACAACCGAGATTTGTAGTCATGACCGACACCATTCTCTTTGCAGTTTGCTTTCAGCTGAATGACATGGTTAAGACGGACGATCTCCGGGGCAACAGAACCATATGATTGGAGATTCCAGCCCTGGCCAAAGCTTCAGGGTAAGAGTCTCATTTTTCTTTATCAACGTACATGATTTCCAAATATCTACAAGTGATATTTAAAACTCATGGATAGATTATCCCTGCTTTTTAGCAGAATTTATATAAACTTCCCCTTCAAGTAATAATATGCTTTGACTCCTAAAAATTCTCTTCCCTTTTATTTTTTGCAACAATGGGACAAGTTTCACCACTCACCCAAGGAGACGCTGGTTCCCGAGCTGACATATGTGTCCCTTCCGTGCCACCCGACAACACATAAATGCATCAGGGTTCCCCCAAGGAGACACTTTGACTCAGCAAATATCATCTGTATGATTTTTAAGGGCCCATCTGGCCACCAGGGTTATAAAGTCAAATTGAACAAAGCCCTTGCCTTTATGGAACTTTCATAATAGTGGGAAGTTTGTCAATAATAAATTGAGAGATATAGTAGGCAGGATTCTCCAGAAAAATCAAACCAGTGGGACAGATAGATAGATGCAGACTGATAAATCTGATGAGAGAGAGAGAGAAGGGAGAAAGAGAAAGAGATGATAGATTTGTTATGAGGAACTGATTCACATAATTAAGTCTAAAATCTGCAGGACCCATGTCCCACTTTGAGTCTGAAGACTGGTAGGCTACCAGAGAACCAGGGAGAGTTGAAGGGTATCAGGCAGGAGAAGGTTGGGGAAGGGTCAGGCCTTCAACTGATTAGATGGGGCCCACCCACAGTATAGAGCACAATCTTCTTTACTCAGTGCACCAGTTCAAATGTTAATCTCATTAAAAAATATCCTCACAGAGCTATCAACAGTCATGTCTGACCAAATATCTGGGCATGTCGTGGCTCAACCTGACATAAAAGTAACCACTAACAAGAGATTTTTAAAAAGCTGAAAAATAAATATTTTAGGACTGTTAGGCTATAGAAAAAAGAAGCCTGATGGTCTTATGACAAGGTGATATGAGAAAAAGTGACCAGGGGAGGGAAGAGGTGGAGACAAACATGTGTTTAAGTCACAATACAGTCCCAAACTTGAAATTCATCAGTACTCAAATGCCATCTTGTGGCTGATTATTTACATTTGGTTTCATTTATCCGGTGCCATTCATCTCACATCTGTTAAAATCTACTAAATTGTTTTTTAGAGGCAACAGTGTTGCCTTCTTAAGGCTCCGGGTTTTATGCCCCTATTTCCTAGTATTACTAGTCGCAATTTCATGCCTCCTGGGTTCAGGATATGGCAGCCATGCCAGCTTCACTCCAGGTTCAGATGCCTTCTTTGATTGTAATGGATTTAATTCAAGCATACCATAAAATAAAATATTCATGGCCAGTGTACATACGGATACCATAACAGAAATATTTACACATTTAGACCAACATACAGAATCACTTTACAACCCCTATGTTTAGTTCAACAATAACATCATTACATAGAATAAACAGGCCTGAATCATTTCCCAAATTCTAGGCCTCCATAAATAGTAGTCGGCATTCTTGGCCCAGCTTGTAATCTTTGCGTGGTAACTTTATGCAGTCTACTAAGAGTTATCATAAAAAAAAAAGGGCCCAAGACCCCATGATTTGTCTGGAAGCCATATTGTCATTATCGCAAGGGTCAGATTTTTACATTGTTTTTACAGATGCCTCCCTTCCCCCAACCCCATCACATCTACATTGTTGAAGGCACACTGAAGTCAACAGAATTCATTGCTGATTTTCTCTTTAACCTACAAATGTATCCAGTCAACACACTCTACACCTCCAACTTATACAATGTTATTCGTCAATTACATCTCATTAAAAATAAAGTTCAAAAAATACTCTGCAAACAACAAAAAGGCTTATTAAATAAGGAAATCACACCAAAGAATATTTATAGCATATGTAAAAGGTACAACTACAACAATATAAATACCCATGTGTATCAGTTTCCATTGTTTCTGTAACACACAGCTGCTTAAGACGACACCCATTCACAGCTCAGGGCTCTGAGTGCAGAAATCCAGCAGGGTGGGATGGGGTAACGTCGAAGTTGAAATGATGAAGTCAGAATGATGGGCAGCTTGGGGCGTCTGGGTGGCTCAGTTGGCTAAGCGTCTGCCTTACACTCCGGTCATGATCCCAGAGTCCTGGCATCAAGTCCCGAATGGGGAAATCCCTGCTCAGCTGGGAGCCTGCTTTTCCTTCTCCCTCTACCCTTCCCCCTCCACCCCGCTCATGCTCTCTCTCTGTCTCTCTCTCAAATACAATCTTTAAAAAAAAAAAAGAAGAAAAAGCTGATGGCCAGCTTGAATTCTCATTGGAAGTTCTAGGGAAGAAACAGCATCCAACTAGCCTTGCTGGCAGAACTCAGTTCCTTGCAGTTGAAGAATTTAAGTCCTGAAGTTTTGACCTATGGCACCCCTATCTTGAAGCCAACAATGGCATGTCAGTCACTTCCTTCTCCCACTTTGAATCTCTGGCTTCCTATTCTGCAACTAGCTGGAAGAAAGTCTGCTTTTGAAGAGTTTCTCTGATCAAGTTAAACCCATCCAGACAATCTCCCTTTGGATTAACTGAAAATCACCTGA
This sequence comes from Neogale vison, assembly GCF_020171115.1. Classification (NCBI taxonomy): domain Eukaryota; kingdom Metazoa; phylum Chordata; class Mammalia; order Carnivora; family Mustelidae; genus Neogale; species Neogale vison. Next base: position 135,593,761 of record NC_058102.1, on the reverse strand, counting down.
TAAATTACCTTGATTGTATCTGTAAAATCCCTTTTGCAATATTAAGTGACATCATAGCAGGTGTAAGAGTAGGGAACAGAGATCACTGGGTCCATTGTAGAATTCTACTGTACCCTAGAGCCAGCCTGCTCCGAGGTTAAAAAGATGGAAACAGAGACACCTGGGTGGCTCAGTCAGTAAAGCATCTGTTTTCAGCTCAGGTCCTGATCCCAGGGTCCTGGGTTCGAGCCCCTCTTCAGGCTCCCTGCTTAGTGGGGAGTCTGCTTCTCCCTCTCCCTCTGCTGCTCCCCCTGCTTGTGCTCACTCTGTCAAATAAATAAATAAAATCTTAAAAAAAAGATGGAAACATGATTATTCCTCTGACCTCATCCCCTTCCTACAACCCCGAATTCTGGGGCTAGCCCCCCCTGGCTTTTTTTGACCCCTTCCCACACTGAAATGTGAAGCGGTATATTATTCTGTGGTACATAATTTCAGACTAGTCTAAATGAAGTAACATGAAAATTAACCTTTTTGGATTTTCATCTATATTGATGCCTATAAGTATAGATTACAAATACTTCTTGCTGGTTATAAGAACAGATCACAATTGTTTTTAACCTAATTTTTGTAGGCGAACTTCTGTTTCCAGACAAACTGTTTCCAACCACTTTTTAATAGACGTAGTTTTTTTTACATTCTTGTACATATTCCCCGGTTTACACATGCCAGGTTTTTTCCAAGGGTAGAAACCAAAAAGTGTGATTGCAAAGTTATGGGAGAGCCACAACTTTAGCTTTACTGAAGGATGAAAAAATTTAAAAAAAAATTTAGCTTTGATTTCTAACTTCATGGCACTGTGGTCAGAAATCATGGTCCATGTGATACTAATCCTGAGATTTCTTCAGAGCCCATCCTGTCTTCAGTTTTTCACAAATGTTTTGCACGTGACTGAAAACAATGTTGTCTGTGTGCCCATTGGATGAACATTGTGTGTTGTGTTGGTCAAACCTTCTGTATCCTTACCAGTTGGGGGATTCTTTGATCTAATCTTGGAATCACAGTTCCTTGAGCTTAAGGATTTCTGCCTCTTCTGTTCACTGTTGGATTCTCATAAGACACGTGGTACATAGTAGGTGCTTGATAAATATTTGCTGGAGAAATGAATCAGTTACTTAGAAATGAGGGCCAGATCCTCCACTCCCATGTTGGAAGAATTCCTGTTGTACTTCTTAATACATGTTTCACATGTCAGAGACGATGATACCAAGTACATAAGACCATATGGAGGGTTCTGTTTTCCTAATTAAATGTTCTGTAGCTTCACGCCGAACCCTCCTTATCACTAGTAATGCATCTTGCCTTAACCTGGTACGAACACAGCTTGGTTGGTGTAGCTTCTTCGCCCAGATGTAGATTGTTATCCATGGCCCACTCAGCCATCTGAAGTGCATGGAAGGGAAGTGGGTCCTGTGGGCAAGCCCAGCACTGGAACCTCAGCATCAGCAACTTGATTTCTGTTTTTGACCTTATTTGTTTGTTACTTCAGTATAGGGTTTTTTTTTTTCCCCTAAGATTTTATTTATTTATTTGAGGGAGAGAGTGAGAGCACAAGCAAGTGGAGCAACAGAAGGAGAAGCAGACTCCCTGCTGAGCAGGAAGCCGGACACGGGACTCAATTCCAGGACCCTGGGACCAAGACCAGAGCGGAACCCACTGAGCCACCCAGGTGACCCTGTTCCGTGTAGTTGACGTACAATAATTTCAGGTGTTGATGTTACTGTTTGTTCTCATTTGTTTGGTTTCTTTTGTTTTTTTTTTATGATTTTATTTATTTTATTTGACAGACCGAGATCACAAGCAGGCAGAGAGGCAGGCGGGGAGAGAGAGGGAGGAGGAAGCAGGCTCCCTGCTGAGTATAGAGCCTGATGTGGGGCTCGATCCCAGGACCCTGGGATCATGAGGGCTTCAACCCACTGAGCCACCCAGGCGCCCCATTTGTTTGGTTTCTTATAACCACATTCTTGGTGGAGGACTGGCGTCCTGGTGGGGTACAGTGGCCTTACCAGGGGCTGTGACTTCAATTTGTTTCCCTGCAATGGTGTTAGCCAGCCACATTGCCAAGAACTTTAAGACTGAAACAAAACAAAACCCTTCAGGTACTCATAGCTTTCTTCCTTCTCTTCCTTTCACTGCTGTTGGCCCAAAGCTATGGAAATAACCCCAAGTGAATATGACTATTTCTTCTCTGGTCTATTTGTTAAAAAAATTTTTAGTACTTGTTACATGGTATAATGATATTACTTTTGATATGTTAGATTACATACAACGTAAGAAACTTAATTTCATCTCCTTCTTTCTACTTTTGTTTATATGGTTACAAGAATATTTTCTTTTTTTAAAAATTATTAACACATAATGTATTATTTGCTTCAGGGGTACTTGTCTGTGAACCATCAGTTTTATACAATTCACAGCACTCACTGTAGCACATACCCTCCTCAATGTCCATCACCCGGCCACCCCACCCCTCCCCCCACCTCCCCTCCAGCAACCCTCAGTTTGTTTCCTGAGATTAAGAGTCTCTTATGGTTTGTCTCCCCCCGATCCCATCTTATTTCACTTTTTGCCCTCCCTACCTGCCACGATCCCCCGCCCTGCCTCTCAAATTCCTCATTTCAGAGCGATCATATGATACTTGTCTTTCTCTGATTGACTTATTTTGCAGAGTATAATACCCTCTAGTTCCATCCACGTTATTGCAAATGGCAGGATTTCATTTCTTTTGATGGCTCCATGGTATTCCATTGTGTGTGTGTGTGTGTGTGTGTGTACACACATACATACATACATATATACATACCACATCTTCTTTATCCATTCATCTGTTGATGGACATCTAGGTTTTCTCCATAGTTTGGCTATTGTGGATATTGCTGCTATAAACACTCGGGTGCACATGCCCCTTCGGATCACTACATTTGTATCTTTAGGGCGAATACCCAGCAGTGTGATTGCTGGGTCAGAGGGTAGCTCTATTTTCAGCTTCTTGAGGACCCTCCATACTGTTTTCCAGAGTGGTTACACCAACTTGCATTCCCACCAACAGTGTAGGAGGGTTCCCCTTTCTCCACATCCTTGCCAACATCTGTCGTTTCCTCACTTGTTAATTTTAGCCATTCTGACTGGTGTGAGGTGGTATCTCATTGTGCTTTTGATTTGTATTACCCTGATGTCAAGTAATGTTGACTTCTTTGCAGAAATGTCTATTCATGTCCTCTGCCCATTTCCTGGTTGGATTATTTGTTCTTTGGGTGTTGAGTTTGATAAGTTCTTTATAGATTTTGGATACTACCCCTTTATCTGATATGTCATTTGCAAGTGTCTTCTCCCATTTTGTCAGTTGTCCTTTGGTTGTGTTGACTGTTTCCTTTGCTGAGAAAAAGCTTTTGATCTTGATGAAGTTCTAGTAGTTCATTTTTGCCCTTGCTTCCCTTGCCTTTGGTAATGTTTCTAAGAAGAAGTTGCTGTGGCTGAGGTCGAAGAGGTTGCTGCCCGTGTTCTCCTCAAGGATTTTGATGGATTCCTTTCCCACACTGAGGTCTTTCATCCAATCTGAGTGTATTTTTGTGTGTGGTGTAAGGGAATGGTCCAATTTCATTCTTCTGCATGTGGCTGTTCAATTTTCCCAAGACCATTTGTTGAAGAGACGATCTTTTTTCCAGTGGACATTCCTTCCTGCTTTGTCAAAGATTAGTTGACCATAGAGTTGAGGGTCTATTTTCTGGCCTCTCTTTTGTTCCATTGATCTGTGTGTCTATTTTTTGTGCCAGTACCATACTGTCTTGATGATGACAGTTTTGTAATAGAGGTTGAAGTATGGAATTGTGATGCCACCAACTTTTCTTTTTCAACCTTCCTCTAGCTATTTAAGGTCTTTTCTCGTTCCATATAAATTTTAGAATTATTTGTTCCATTTCTTTGGAAAAAAATTGATGGTATTTTGATAGGGATTTCATTAAATGTGTAGATTGCTTTGGGTAGCATAGACATTTTCACAATATTTGTTCTTCCAATCCATGAACATGGAATGTTTTTCCATTTCTTTTTGTGTCTTCCTCAATTTCTTTCATGAGTACTTTATAGTTTTCTGAGTACAGATTCTTTGCCTCTTTGGTTTGGCTTATTCCTAGGTAACTTATGGTTTGGGGTACAATTGTAGTGGGATTGACTCCTTAATATCTTTCTGTCTTGTTGCTGGTGTAGAGAAATGCAACTGATTTCTGTGCATTGATTTTATATCCTGACACTTTACTGAATTCTTATATGAGTTCTAGCAGTTTTGCAGTGGAGTCTTTTGGGTTTTCCACATAAAGTATCATACCATCTGCAAAAAGCAAGAGTTTGATGACTTCTTGCTGATTTGGATGTCTTTAATTTCTTTTTGTTGTCTGATTGCTAAGGCTAGGACTTCTAGTACTATGTTGAATAGCAGTGGTGATAATGGACATCCATGCCACGTTCCTGACCTTAGCAGAAAAGATCTCAGTTTTTCTCCATTGAGAGTGATATTTGCTGGGGGTTTTTCATAGGTGGCTTTGATGATACTGATGTACGTACCCTCTATGCCTACACTTTGAAGAGTTTTGATCAAGAGAGGATGCTGTACTTTGTCAAATGCTTTTTCAGCATCTATTGAGAGTATCACATGGTTCTTGTTCCTTCTTTTATTACTGTATTGTGTCACACTGATCTGGTGTTTGCAAATTCTTTAGCTTCTGTTTGTCTTGGAAGCTTTTTATCTCTCCTTCTATTTTCAATGACAGCTTAGCTGGATATAGTATTCTTTGCTGCATATTTTTCTCATGTAGTGCTCTAAATATATCATGCCAGTTCTTTCTGTCCCGCCAGGTGTCTGTGGATAGGTCTGCTAGCATTGTAATATTTCTGCCGTTTTATGTTACAAACCTCTTGTCCCAAGCTGGTTTCAGGATTTTCTCTTTGTCACTGAGGCTTGTAGGTTTTACTATTAGATGATGAGGTGTGGACCTATTTTTATTGATTTTGAGGGGAGTTCTTCTTGTCTCCTGGATTTTGATGATTGTTTCCTTCACCAAATTAGGGAAATTCTCTGCTATAATTTGCTCCAAATATATCTTCTGCCCATCTTTTTTTTTCCTTCTGGAATCCCAATTATTCTACCATTGTTCATCCTATTGTACCACTTTATCTCTTGAATTCTCCCCTCATGGTCCAGTAGTTTTGTCTTTTTCACAGCTTCTTGATTCTCCACTATTGGGTCTTCTATATCACTAATTCTCTCTTCTGCCTCATTTATCCTAGTGGTAAGAGCCTCCATTTTTTAATTGCACCTCATTAATAGCTTTTTTTATTTCAACTTGGTTAGATTTTGGTTCTTTTATCTCTCCAGAGATGGATTTATTTCTCCAGAAAGGGATTCTCTAACATCTTCCATGCTTTTTTCGAGCCCAGCTAGCACCCTGATAATGATCATTCTGAGCTCTGGATCTGACATCTTACTAATGTCTGTATTTATTAGATCCCTAGCCATCGGTCCTGCCTTTTGTTCTTTTTTTTTTTTTTTTTTTTGAGGTGAGTTTTTCTGCCTTGTCATTTTATGCAGATAATAGATGAATCAGAGAACAAAATATTAAAAGGGTAGCAATGACCCCAGAAAAATATATGCTTACCAAATTGGAAGAGACCTGAAACCAGGAGAAGAAAGGAGGGAAAAAGAAATTTATATATATTAAAAATATTATATATAATACTTACGATATATTATATATTATATATAATTATATATATTTACATAAATATTAGTTACATAGTATATATTTATATCTATATTTATACACACACACACACATAGATATTAGACTGGTGAATAGAACAGAGCCACAGACTTGATTCTTGATTTTGGGTATATTTTGGTCTGTTCCCAAAATTTTAAAGAAAGAAAAACATATATATACAAAAATAAGGGTAAACACGATGAAGGCATAGAAAATAACTGTAAAGACGAAAATTTAAAAAGATTCTAAAAAGAGGAATAGATAAGAAGTTGGTTGAAAAAAGAAAAAAAAGGGAAAGAATGTGATCGGCTGAAGACTAAAACAAAGCCGTGCACTAGATTAAGGATATATTTTGATCTGTTAAACAAAACTGTATCCCAAAATTTTTAAGAAAGAAAAACATATGTATACAGAAAGTAAGGTTAAATACAATGAAGGGATATGACTTTCAGAAAGTGTCACTTTTCTGTTCGCAGAATTGCTGTGCTTCTTCTCTTCAATCTCCTGTTGAGTATGTAGATGTTCAGAATGGCTTGATATCTAGCTGAACTCCTGGGACCTGATGCAATTAGGTCTCCTACTCCTCTGCCATCTTGCTTTTCCTCCTACTATTCTTTATCTTAAAAACTCATCCCCTAAAGATTAAGGACATCTCCAAGTCATAAGGACCCTGTATCCTTTGAAGAAATCACCAGATCATAGGAAAGTAGTAAGGACTAGCCTCCCTCTTGCTTCCTGGCCATCAGCCTCATTTATAGACTCAACTTCTCCATGATCTGCAGCAGGGAAATGGGGCCATAGTGTGCCAGGCACTCCTGACCCCCCAGTACTTTCAGACTTGGCCTTCCAGTGTTGTCCCCACCCCCCATCAGAATGTCCTTTTCTTGCCTCCAGAAATGCTGCACTGCTCTCTCAGATAAAGAAGACCCCCATAACTCATAATTCCGTGGCTTCCTTCACTGAGTTCAACCTGTAATGTATGTGGCAGGAATTCCATGATATTCATACAAGGTAGTTGGCATTTTTCCTAAATTCAAGATTTGTCTTATTTTTTATTTTATGTCATTAGTGTTTCCTTTGAGAGCAGTTTGGGGTCAAGAATGGGAATCAGTAATACATAAGCCTGTACTTATATATCCATATTCCTCAGTATCTAAACTTTCTAATGTTCCTAAAATCATATTGTTTGTGTAATTCAAAAATGTGTTTCACCTAAATTTATTTTAAAATAAATGTCATTACATTTCATCCTAGTATATATTCCAAGCAAGCAGTTTTTGCAGCAAACATTTGAGCTTATCTGATGTTCTAGAATAAGATGAGCTAAGTTGGAATTGTTGGTTTAAATAGAGCCTCTTATGGTGAGTGCTGTGAAGTGTGTAAACCTGGTGATTCACAGACCTGTACCCCTGGGGCTAATAATAGATTATATGTTTATTAAAAAAATTTCTAAATTATAAAAATAAATAGAGCCTCTTACACTCCTTTACTATGAGGACGACAAGTATATGAGCCAAACAGGATGTACTTCTGCTCAGGGAGGATATAGGTGAAAATAATACCACCAGTAAGTTTTATCCTAAAGCATTCTCTTCAAGTCTTCTCAATCCAAAGCTGTTGGAAGCAGAATTAAAACACCATCACTTAGATTAACAGCTGGATTTTGTTTAAAATATTTCCTTAATTATAATCTATTTAATTTTTCGCAGCTTAAGGGATTTTTGTTGTTATTGTTATTGGTTTCCAGAGAAAATCTCTTACTTGTGTCTCTTATATGACAATCTTGTGTTTCTGGGTTGCAGAGCTGAAAAATATGGTGGCAGTTGCTCTGAAAAGCTCATCTTCTTACTTTGCTTTTCTGAATTTTGCACTCCACCAATAGTGGGTCTTCCCAGCAACGTCAAATCTCACTAAATCATGCAGAAATAGAAGCTGCCAGAAGTGCAAGAGGCTCAGTGAAATTTGGGGGAAAAAACAAGGCAAGTAAATACTCACGGGGTGTTTACTTCCTCTCAACACTTAGACCTGAGCATTGTAAGAGCTACATGAACCCAAGATGCTGGTTTTTCTCACTTTTCTGCTTTTTGAGAGATGGGAGACAGAGCCCATCTACTGCTACACAGTAGCAGGAGTCAGGGAACCGGGTGAAGCTTTATGATTTCACTAGAGACCAGTTTTGATTTTTGACTGGTGGGACTGAGCCCTGTGAGTCCTGCTGCTAACTCCAGATGGGACTAACTCCGAACTAGAGGATGGGACGCCCCACTGGAATCACTGAATTGCTTGATGTGGGAAGATCACGCTGGCATCTGTCAAGTCACAGAAGTGTTGAGCGTGAGTAGACTTGAGAGGAGACACAGGAGCTTTCCACACAGAAAGGGCAAGGACAAGATTGATATACTTTTTTAAAAATGGGCAAAAATAGAAATTAATAAACTAGAAAGCAAACATACAAAAAAACCACAAAAACAAAGGCAAAAGCTGTGATTGTTGCAGGCTCCCCCTTTTATGAAATAACAAAACGGTAGAAACAATTTCTAGATCTGTTGATAAGAGACAAATAAAATGTGGTGTGTTAATACAGTGGGACAGAACAGTGGGATACTGTTTAAATGCAGTTACCGAAGCCACAGGTGTCTTTGGGAATCAATCTCAAAAGTGATGTTGAGGGACAAAATCAAGTTGCAAAATGATGTGCGCTATGATACCACTTATGTGAAGTTCCAGACACATCAAACAAAAATGTGTATTTTGTGACTACACAGAAATTTTGGAAGAACAAAAGACAGGATGAGAAAGATATTTACCAACTTGAGGAGTGGCTAGCTCCATGGAGGCGGGAGGGGGAGAGGGGGAATGAGGTCAGGGAAAGACTTGAAATGGGGTTTTGACTATATCTGTTCTATATTTTTAAAAAAATATTTACTTATTGGGGCACCTGGGTGGCTTAACCAGTTAAGTGTCTGCTTTCAGATCAGGTCGTCATCCTAGCTAGGGTCCTGGGATCCAGCCCTGTGTTGGGCTCTCGGCCTGCTTCTCCCTCTCTCTCTGCCTGCTGCTCCTCTGCTTGTGCTCTCTCTCTACCAAATAAATAAAATCTAAAAAAACTTATTGATTTATTAAGATTTTATTTATTTGAGAGCCAGAGAGAGCACAAGCAGGAGGAGGAGGCTGGGGAGAAGAAGACCCCCCATTGGTCAGAGAACCTGACTCAGGGCTAGATCCAGGGACTCCTGGATCTTGATCTGAGCTGAAGGCAGATGCTTAACCGACTGAGCCACCCACGCACCCCTGTATTTTTTTTTCAATATTTAAAGTAAACAAAGTGAGTGTTAACATTTGTTAAATCTGGATCTTAAATGCATAGATGTTCTGTTCTCTGTTTTCTGTGTGTCTGAAGTATTTCATAATTTGAAAAACACTTGTAAGAAAAAAATGTGCTTCAACCAGAAGCTTTTGTGAAATAATGTTTATTCTATTAAATTGTTTATTATATACTGTCTTATTAAGAATCACAAAATTAAACTTTAGATGGCCTTCAGGCCCTCATTAATTGTGATTAATGAATTTGCCAGGTCTTGACCCCACTCCCTACTACTCCATGCTTTATCTGTTATTTTGCTTGTCTGCCCTTTCTTGGGGGCCCAGTGTTCAACAAGAACAACAATAACAAATACTCTGTTTCAGACAAAGGGAAAGAACCGTATCCTCAGCTGAAATGTGTTTAATTCTCTCAACAGCTCCGGTCCAATATGTTAACTATGGGTTCTATGATCAGATTTCACTGTTTCAGAAAGATGCGTCTGTGACATTCGCAGAAGAGCGGGCCATTCATCAAACGCAAGAGCTACACAGCATGCATTGTATGGGCAGAGCACCTACCCCGTACTACAGCTCAGCAGGAAAGCTCCTCCATGTGGTTCTCATCAAAGACCTCAAAAGTGCATTTCACATAATAATCTAAAGAGACGACCCAAGATTAAACGCAGGCCCAACACATATACATTTCAGGATTTGGTAGAGGTATTTCGACTACATAACATATGTAGTCATTTCTGGTACATAAATTGGATTTTTACAGGCCTTTACAGAATCTGTAAAGAATCCTTCCCTACTTTTTATACCTTTTCTGACCATATTGTATATAAATGTTGACATTTATCCTTTGAATTGTGTTAATTGGGTGGAATGGCTTCTGCATCCCTGTAGGTGACTTTGAGTTATCCGTGTTAAGGAGTGGGAAGGAGTAGGAAAAGGAGGAGATGGTCTCAGTAGGGAGTGGGGGACCAACAGGGAAAGGGCAGAAGGGCTATTAAGGAATCTATTCCAAACCAAGGATGCCTTCTCCTTATCTTCTCTGAGACCACCCACTGCTATGCCTCACTAAAGAGAGACACAAAACTCTTAGCTTCCTAAGGAAGACAGAATAATGGCCCCTTTCCAAAGATGTCCATATTTTAATTTCCAGAACCATGAATATGTCATCTTACATGGCAAAGAGGACTTTGCAAAACGGATTCATTTAAGAATCTTGGGATGAAAAGATAATCTTAGATGATGCAAGTGGGCCCAATGTAATCACAGGGTTCTTTATACGAGAGACAGGAGGGTCAGAGAGAGAGAGATTTGAAGACAAGCGACTGTTGGCTCTACACTTGGAAGAGGGGCCATGAGCCAAGGGATGCAGCCAGCCTCTAGAAGCCAGCAAAGAGCAAGGAAATGGATTCCTCTTACAGCCTCCAGAAGGAACACAGCCCTGTTGATAACTTTATTTCAGGACTTCTGGCCTCGAAAACTCGAAGTTAACAAATCCGGGTTGTTTTAAGCCACTAAATTTGTGGTAATTTGTTATGGCAATAATAAAAAATCAGTACGCCTCACTACCCTAGTGAAAACTTACTGACAGATAACTGGCTCATTCCAATCTTGATAGCCCTTCCAGTGTTGAAGGCTTGTGTTTCGTAGGTGACTATGAGGAAAGTTTGTGTGTGTCTGTAATATGCTGAGAGTACACTGCTCTAAATAAAATATGCGTTCTGATATGAAAGACTCTCCGAGCACCACAGAAATGGAGTAATAGCCCACACACATGGCAGGTGATAAGGATGGGAGCCCTGCACCTACAAGACAAGGTAACCCCCTTACAGTAAGAAAAACCCTCTTGCACGTACATCCTCCTGGTCTTTCCTGTACAACCTTGGGAATCTGTATTCACTTCCAGGACAATAAGAATGCTCAATTTGCTGAAGGAATACCTTTCATCTAAAAGCACTGAAATAAAAATCTCTCCTCATAAATTTAAACATATTTCTAAGAACAGCCTGACACCTGAGGGAAAAAGTCAACAACGTGAAAAGAACTAACATGAGAAAACAGAATTTGTAAAGAAGATCAGAGGAAACTGCAAAATAGCCATTAGGACCCCCAGAGAGATGAGAGGCTATCACAAGCCAAAGAGTGGTTGAAACAACAGTCATCCCTCAACTCCACAAAAAAATTTCAGTATGTGAGGAATTAATCAAAATAAATAATTAAACTGGTAACCTGGAAATGCAAGCTGGGGATTCTTCTGGAATAGAGTGCAAAATAAAAAGTAATGAATTATGGGGAGGAGGAGTCTAGAAGGAGTTGTGGGGGTGGATAGCATACTAGATATAGCTAATTGAAAATTTTGATGAGGATAAACTTATTTAGGTGTGAAGGAAGAAAAGAGAAGAAAGGGAGGAAGGAAGAAAGGGGAGGGGAGGGAGGGAGGGCAAACAAAGTGCAAAGTAAGTTACTTATTAAGGTATGTAAGTACACTTGCCTAAGACAATATATCTATAAGGAATCGGAGTAATATTATCTGTAATAAAATAATTTTAAATTTAGAATCAAATATAAAACCAAACCATCATATAATTTTAAAGGCCAAAGAAAAAGATATTTTCAAATTACAAAGATTCTGAAAGTTTACTTCTCATGGAACACATTCCTAAGGAATTACTAGATGCCATACTTCACTAAAAATTAACCAAAAAAGTTGGAAAAAAGCCATCATGGCTTTTTTATATAATAATGGAAATAATGGAAAGTAAGAAACCAGTAAAATTTTTTATGACATTTCATTCTATACTATATATACTTAAGAAACCATTTCCCTAAAAGTAGAGGAATCATGGTTTTAAATAATAAAACTCTGCAACTACAGTTTCACGGAAAGTAAATTCAGTGGGTAGGAAAAAAGGGGTATTGAACTACACTAAGATCCCTGACTTTTCAGGCTATAAAAGAGGCAGGTAAAAAAGATGGATTCACAAAAAAAAAAAAAAAAAAAAAAAAAAAAAGATGGATTCACAATGGTGATAGAAAAATATAAGGTTACCAATTTAAAGAAGAAGATATATAACTTTCAAATCACAAAAGTATTTTAAAAGGAAGGACAAGAGTGATGAAGGGATGGGGGAGAGGGAAAAAGGAGACAGGATAAGAAATAAGAGTACTTGATTGATAGGTTAAAAAGAAAGTACAATAAATGGGAAACATACACCAAGGTCAGAGCTATAAGACTACATCAATTACTGCAGTAAAAATGAATGGGTTAAATCCAGCAAAAAAAAAAAAAAAAAAAAAAAAAAAATTCTTAGACTGACCTAAGAAATAGAAACAAATTAAATTCAGCTGTATGCTGTTTACAGAAAATGCGCCATAAATCAAAATGACACAAAAATGGAAGATAACAGAGTTGAAACTGATAAACGAGGTGAATGCTCACACTCGGGCACTATTAATGTCAGCCTAAACATAATCAAAGCAGAAAACACATTTTGTTTAAAAGATACAAATAAGAGAAGTGCCTTCTGTGTAACATGGAGACTCATAAAGTAAAAAGAACAGGAAGCTCTGTGAAACAAGTTACCAGTGGGCGAATGAGGACAAAAAGAGTGAGGGGTTATCCACACACCGTGGCACACTAGGAAGGTTCCCACCTCGGGGGGAGGTGGCTGAAAGGATACAGACAGACAAATACAGACTATGTCCTACTAAGGAATTTAGGCTGAGCAGTTTTATGTGAGAAAAGAGATTACTTTTTTACGGAGGCCTTACTGATTTGTCTTTTTCTTCTATTGAGATCACTGAAAACATAGTCTATACGATTTCATTCTCTTGAAATCCACTGAGACCTGTTTCATGGCTCAGGATATGACCCATTTTGGGTGACCATACCATGTGGGTTTCTTTTTGAAAGATTGTATTTTGAAAGAGAGTGCATGTGCGAGTGGGGGGAGGGGCGCAGAGAGAGAGAGAGACTCTCACGCAGAATCCACGCTAAGTGCACAGCCTGGTGCAGGGCTCAATCTCATGACCCTGAGATCATGACCTGAGCTGAAACTGCTATAGAACAGAGACAAATGTAAATGAAAACAGAAAATACCAAAATCTGTGACACAGTACGAGAGTGTTAAGGGGGAAATTTATAGGTATAAATGCTAATATTAAAATATACAAGAGGGGTACCTGGGTGGCTCAGTCGTTAAGCCTCTGCCTTCAGCTCAGGTCATGATCTCAGGGTCCTGGGATCAAGCCCTGCATCGGGCTCCCTGCTCAGCGGGAAGCCTGCTTCTCCTTCTCCCGCTCCCCCTGCTTGTATTACCTCTCTCACTGTCTCTCTGTCAAATAAATAAATAAAAATCTTTAAAAAAACCTGGAAAAAAAAACGTACAAGAAAGATCTCAAATCAACAATCTAATTTAGAAGGCACATTTCTTTAGTGAAGTGGCATTAAAATAAAAGCAGGGAGAGCATTATTTAAATACTGTAATTGTGTATATTTACTCAGATGCAACTTATCCAAGAGCTGGAGCTCAAAGTTGCTGCTGGTGCTGCAGAAATAAACTTACATAGAACTTCTCTACTAGATGCTAATAGAGAAACTAAAAAAAGAAGAAAGTAAACACTGAGCTAGCAGAAGGAAATAATAAATACTGGAGCAGAGAACAATAAAATAGAGAATAGAAAAAAAAATAGAGGAAGTCAACCTAACAAAAAATCAGTTCTTTGAAAAAATCAACAAAATTGACAAACCTTTGGCTAGATGGGCTAAGAAAAAAAGAGGGAAGACTCGAATTATTAAAATCAGAAATGAAAGTGGGAACATCACTACCAATTCTACAGAGTACTATGAACAACTATACAACAAACTGGATAACCTAAATGAAATTGACAAATTCCTAGAAACATAAAACCTACCAAGTCTACCTTATGAGACATAGAAAATCTGAATAGACCCATTACTAGTAAAAAGATTGACTCAGGGGTGCCTGGGTGGCTCAGTGGGTTAAGGCCTCTGCCTTCGGCTCAGGTGATGATCTCAGGGTCCTGGGATCGAGCCTCGCATCCGGCTCTCTGCTCGGCGGGGAGCCTGCTTCCCCCTCCCTCTCTCTCTGCCTGCCTCTCTGCCTACTTGTGATCTCTGTCAGTCAAATAAATAAAATCTTTTAAAAAAAAAATTGACTCAGTAATCCAAAATCTGGCAAGGAAAAGCCCAGGAACAGATGGCTTCACTGGTGAATTCTACCAACATTTAAATAACATCAGTACTTCTCAAACTTCTCCAAAAAAGTGAAGACACTCCAAGCTCATTCTGTAAAGCCAGCATTACTCTGACACCAAAGTCAGATAAAGACACTACAAGAAAACTACAGACCCATATCCTTTATGAACATTGATGTGCCTATACCCCCCCCAAATACTAGCAAACCAAATTCAGCAGTAGAGTAAAAGGATTATACACCATGACCAAGTGGTATTTATTCTTGGGTGTAAAGATGTTCAGAATACAAAGATTGACACATTAACAAAATCACAGACCAAAACTCATATGATCATCTCAATTGATGCAGCAAAAGCTTTCGAAAAAATTCAGTACCCTTTCATGAGAAAACACACACACTCAACAAACTAGGAATGGAAGGAAACTATCTCAACATAATCAAATCCATCTGTGAAAAATCCACAGTGAACATCATACCCTTGAACAGGAACAAGGCAAAGATGCCCATTTTTACCACTTCTGTTCTACCTAGTACTGTAAGTTCTAGCCAGAGGAATTAAGCAAAAGTAAATAAGTAAATAAATAAATAAATAGTATTCAAATTGAAAGGAAAAGGTAAAAGTATTTCTGTTCACAGATGATATGATCTTCTATGTAGAAAACCCTGAAGAGTTTACACATGCACTCACACACCAAGCTATTAAAATAAATGAATTCAGTAAGGAGCTGAATAAACGTATAGAGTTAACACAGAAAGCAGTTGTATTCTATGTATAAGCAATGAAAAATCTGAAATGGAAATTATAAAACTATTCCATTTTCAAACATCAAGAAGAATAAAATTCTTAGGAATTAACCAAGAAGATGAAAGACTTGTAAAATGAAAACTATAAAATATTGTTGAAAGAAAATAAAGATATAAATAAATGGAGATATATTCCATATTTGTGGGTAACAAAACCCAATATTATTAAGATGACAATACCACCCAAAGAAATAGACAGATTCAGTGCAATCCCCATCAAAATCCCAAAGTCATTTTTTGTAGAAAAAGAAAAACTTATCCTAAAATTCCTATAACCAGTCAAGGGACCTCACATAGCCAAAACAATCATTTAAAAGACTAAAGCTATAGGACTCACACTTCCTGTTTTCAAAGCTTACTACAAAGTTACAGTGATCAAAGCAGCCTGGTACTGGCATAAAAACAGACATGTAGAATAGAGACCCCAAAAATAAACCCTTGCATATATGAGCAAATGATTATTGACGCAGCTGCCAAGAACATTCAATGGGGAATTAAAGTTTTTTTTTTTTAAGATTTTATGTATTTATTTGAGAAAGAGAGAGAGACCATGGGCACAAGCAGGGAGAGAAGCAGAGGGGAAGGGAGGAGGTTGGGGGAAGAATCTCAAGCAGACTCCCTGCTGAGCGGAGCCCAAGGTGGGGCTCAATCTCACCAGAAGCCTGAGATCACGACCTGAGGCAAAACCAAGTCAGAGGCTTAACTGACTAAGCCACCAGGTGTCCCAAGACAGTCTTTTTAATAAATGATGCTGGGAGGGACGCCTCGGTGGCTCAGTCGAGTAAGTGGCTGTTTTCGGCTTGAGTGGTGATCCTTAGTTCCTGGGATTGAGTCCCGCATTGGGCTTCTTGCTAACTGGGGAGCCTGCTTCTCTGTCTGCCTGCCATTCCCCCTTGCTTGTGCTCTAACAAATTAAAAAAAAAAAAATGGTTCTGGGAAAATGCAAAAGAATAGTTGGATCCTTACCTAACATCATATACAAAAATAAACTCAAAATGGATCAACAACCTAAATGAAGATCTAATACTATAAAACTGAGAAAAAACATAGGGCAAAACCTTATCAACACTGGATTTGGCAATGATTTCTTGAATATAATACCAAAGGCACAGGCAACAAAAGAAAATATGTAAATTGAACTTTGTGAAAAATTTAAAAATTTATGGATCAAAAGACATTATCGGTAGAGTGAAAAGATAGCTAACAGAATGAGAGGAAATATCTGCAAGTCAAAAATCTGATAAGGAATTAATATCCAGAATATATTCTGAACTCCTAAAATTCAACAATATAAAAAGAAACAACATGATTCAACAATGGGCAAAAGACTTGAATTGACATTTCTCTGAAGAAGACACATAAACAACCAATAAACACATGAAAATATGCTCACCATCACTAATCATCAGGGAAATACAAATCAAAACTAAAATGAGATGCCACTTCACACCCATTAAGAAATCTAGTATTCAAAAAACAGTAATTAAGTGTTGACAATGATGTGGAGACATTGAAACCCTTGTGCATGGATAATGGGGAACAGCCATTGTAGAAAATAATATGGTGGTTCCTCAAAAATTAAAAATAGAATTACCATATTTTCTAGCAATTCCAGTTTTCAGTATATACCCAGAAGAACTGAAAGTAGGATATTAAAGAGACATTTGTAAATTCATGTTAATAGCAACATTAGTTATAATAAGCTGAAACTTGGAAACAACCAATGTGTTCACTGGCAAATAAATGGATAAATATAATGTGGTATACCTACATAATGGAGTATTATTCAGACTTAACAAGGAAGGAAATTCTGTAATGTGCTCCAACATGAATGAACCTTGAGGACATTTTGCTAAGTAAAATATGCCAATCAAAAAAAGACAAATACTGTATGATTTCACTTACGTTAATTAAAATGGTCAAAATCATAGAGACAGAAATTAGAATGGTGATTGCTAGGACTGGGGAAAGTGGGTTGTAAGGAGTGAGGAGTTACTATTTAATGGATACAGGACTTCAGTATTATAAGATGGAAAGTGTTGTAGAGATGAATGGTAGTTACGTTACACAACATTATGAATGTAATTAATACCACTACACTCTATACTTAAAAAGGGTTATGTTGGTAAATTTTATGTTATGTATATTTTACCACAATGAAATTGAAAAAGAAATTTTTAAAAATGCTCAATTTCCTTTATAATTTCCTTTATAATTAATCAAATATAACAAACACCAAAAAAGCTAAAGATCAAAAACGCCGTAACAGAAATAATGCCTTTGATGTGTTCATTAGTAGACTAGACACTGAGGCTAAATTCAGAGAAAAGAATCACTGAGCTTGAGGATATGTCAATAAAACTTCCAAAACACAAAAACAAAGAGAAAAAAATAATGAAATACAGTGGAACTGTGGGACAAATAAGTATAACACACACATAATGGAAATACTGTAGGAGGAGAGAGAGAGGTACAGAAGAAATATGAAACAATAATAACCAAAACTTTTCCCAAATTAAAGTCAGACACCAAAGCACAGATCAGGAAACCCAACAACAGCAGGCAGAATAAATGCAAAAATAAAACAACAATAACAAAAGCTAACTATTCCTAGCTGTATCATTTTCAAACTGCAGAAAATACAAAAGAAAGATAAAATCTTGAAAGAAATCAGAAGGAAAAACCTTACCTATAAAGGAGCAAAGATAAGAATTAAATCAACTTCTCCTCAGAAACCATGCAAACAAGAAGATAATAGAGTGAAATATTTACAGTGTTGAAAGAAAAAAACACCACTCACGATTGTGTATCTTATAAAATTATCCTTTAAAAGTGCTGGGAAAATAGAACTTTTTCAAACAAATTGAGAGAATCTGTTGCCAATAACCTGCCTGCCAGAAGTGTTAAAAGAAGTTCTTTAGAAAGAAAAAAAAAATATTATGGGTTGAAAACAGATCCACAGGGATGCCTGGCTGGCTCAGTCAGTATAGCACGCCACTCTTGATCTTGGGGTTGTGAGTTCAAGCCCCATGTTGAGCATAGAGCTTAAATTAAAAAAACTAAGTAAGTAAGTAAGATCTACATAAAGAAAGGAAGAAATCAGAGAATGAATACATGCAGGTAAAATAAAAACTTTCATTTTTCTATTCTTATTCTAATAGGAACATTTGTTCAAAATCATAATAGCAACAATGTATTTGATTATGTATGCTTCTGTGTATACTTGAGTTTAAGTGAAATGAAGGACAGCAGTGACACAGGGATGAGAGCAAAGATTTGGGAATATTTTGTTTTTATAAAATACTTGTACTACTCATAAGTGGTACAATATTATTCAAAGGTGGACTTGGATTAGTTGTCAGTATATATTACAAACTCTAGAGAAAACACCAGAAAGATTTTTTTACAAAAGCATAATTAGGGCAGATGGCTCAGTTGGTAGAGCATGTGACTCTTGATCTGAGTGTTATGTATGAGTTTGAGCCTAGTGTTGGGCACAGAGCTCACCTAAAAACAGTAACAACAACAACAAAGAGTACACTTATGAGGAGCACTGAGTAATGTATAGCACTGTGGAATCACTATATTGTACACCTGAAACTAACATGACACTGTATATTAATTAGACTGGAATTTAAAATAAAATAATCTCTTAAAAAAGTATAATTGAAAGGCTAAGAAAGGAGAGAAAATGGAATCATATAAAATGTTCAATTAAGCCCACAAAAGGCAGAAAAAAAGTGAAAGGAAAGTAAGAACAAAGAGCCAGGGCAACAGATAGCAAACAGTACAAATATAAAGACATCAAACTGTATCAATAATTGCTTGGAATGCCAATAATCTAAATGTACTACACAGAGTTCTCAGAGTGGGTCAAAAACAAAACCCAACTTTGTGTTGTCTACAAGTGACCCTCTTTAAAGGTAAAGACACAGGGCTGCCTGCTGACTTAGTAGAACTTGTGACTCTTGATCTTGGGGTTGACTTTGAGCCTCATGTTAGGTGTAGAGATTACTTAAAAATAAAATCTTTAAAAAAGAGAGACATAGCTAACACTAATTTTAAAAAGGGAGTAGCTTAATTCATTTCAGACAGATCAGTCTTCCCAGAGTAAGAAAATTATTAAGGATAAATAGGGATATTAAATAATAAGAGGGGAGTCAGTTTTTTAAGAAGACATAACAATTCTTAATGTGTATGTATCTGACAACACAACATTGAAATGCAGAAGCCAAAAACTGGTAGATTTGCAAGGAGAGATAGAAGAATTCACAATGATAGCGGAGCTCTCAGCATCCCTGCATCAGAAACAGATCAGCAGGTAGAACACAAAAAACACAGCTGAACTGAACAGAACCATCAATCAACTGGTTATAACTGACCAAAGACCGCTTCGCCCAACAACGAAATACATATATTCTCCTCAATCTTATGTGGAACATTCACCAACTTAGATATTCTGAGCCACAAAAAGAGACCATAACAAATCTGAGAGAATAGAAGTCATATATGCTCTCAGATGACAATGGTATTAATCTGGAAATCAGTAACAGGAACGGCGCCTGGGTGGCTCAGTCAGTTAAGCATCTGCCTTCAGTTCAGGTCGTGATCCCAGGGTCCTGGGACCGAGCCCCATGTCCTCTCTGCTCAGCCATTTCTCCTTCTCCCTCTGCTGCTCCTCCAGCTTTTGTCAAATAAATAAATAAATAAATAAATAAAATCTTAAAAAAAAAAAAAGAAGAAATCAATAATAGGAAAATAGCTGGTATGGGATGTTGATAGTGGGGGAGGCTGTGTATATGTAGGACAGGGCCTATATGGGAACCCTGTTCTTTGACTCAATTTTGCTCTGAACTTACAAGTGCTAAAAAAAAAAAAAAAAAAGTCTACTTCTTAAAAGTAGAGGGAAGAGTTAACGTAGAAACAAAAATTAAGTAGAAATGTTACTGATAAAAATGTAGATGTTATCAATAAAACCAACGCCTTGAAAGTGGCAAGTTGATCAAGAACATTAAAGGAAAAACGACTTCTAAAGCATCTAAAAATGACTCTACCATTATGAACGCATATTTATATCAAGCGCGTCTGTCATGACTCAGGCCAGAAATAGTGTCATTTAAGCAAAGTAAGCAGAGAAAAAGAGGTAGTGCCAGATTCTGATGAAGGATACAATGACAGAATTGTCTCATAATTTGAAACATTTGGGGAAGGAAGCCTATTAGAATTAAATGTATTCAATATACTGTAGTCAAAATCATCGAACAATTTAGTTTTAAAAGTTTGGTGGAAAATGAAGTGCAATTTTAAATCCTTTATTTTAACTGAGTGTTTCCAGAAAACAGTTCCTTCGTCACAAAAAGACTAATATAATCTAAATTTTAATCTCTAAAATGATTTGAAAGCAAAAAATATAAAAGTAAATAAATCATTTTAAAGCCTGAAATGAACCGTTTAAAAAAGCATCCATGGCATCCACATTTTATCTGTAATGCCTCTATCTAATCCTCAGAAACTTCTCTTTAAAAAGATAAACGCATATCTCCGGAAGGAAGCAATCCTCGCCTCTAAAATGCAAGATCAATTATGTTTCCATTTTCTCAGTCTCCAGCCAAGTCAACCTCTGTGGATGCTGAACTGTGTGTAATTTGGCCCTGAGGACTGTTGTGAAGTCTGCCTGTTGACTTCCCCATAACTGGGCCATTTCAGAAGAGGAAGGCTCAGAGCTAATAAAAAGGTGATCCATGGCTGAACTTTGCCAAAAAAAAAAAAAAAAGAAAAAAGCAAGAATGAGAAAGAGAGACAGAGCAAAGAAAGGACAAGAAAAGAAATCTGGCAACAACAAAAAAGCACAACCTGTAAAAATTCTCAGTTGCACAGTTACAGCCTCCTGAGGGTTTGAACGTGACCAGCACGGCGGGATTTCTCAGATACCTGAAGGGCTGCTGCCACCTCCTGGCCAACGGGAAGATCTCATTTAGAGATCTTGATGCTGCCGTCACATATTTACATATCGCCTCTCTTTTAATGAGCTTTTTCCTAAAAAAGCAACCACCACAAACATTTCTTATAGAAAATGCCCATTCTTCTTGATAGATAATTTTCCTTTAAAAGCAACTGGTTCCAGGCACCTGGGTGGTTCAGGTGGTTAAGAGTCTGACTTCAGCACAGGTCATGGTCTTGGGGTCCTGGGATCCAGCCCCATTGATGGGCTCCCTGCTCAGCGGGGAATCTGCTTGTCCCTTTCCTTCTCTCTCTCTCTGACCCTCCTCTCACTCGTACTCTCTCAAATAAATAAAACTTAAAAAAAATTTTTTTAAATAAAATAACTGGTTCAAATTTTGATGACCATAGTTACATAGTGTATACATCTGAAAGGAAGAAAATACTGAGTCTCACTTTAAGTTATCGTTACTTGGATTTAGATGTATCATCCAATTCTGTTCTTCAAACATGACTATGCAGAGAAATTGACATGGCAGGCTACAATTTTGTCCTGAACACACACTTTACAAATCTTAATAGCTCGGTTTCAAAATTGAGAGAACAGCAAAGTCGAAATTATCTTAGTGTTCCATGTCTACCCTCCCTGCAACATCCTCACTGAAAATGTGCTATCTTTCCTTATTTTTTTGTATTCTGTCTCCCCAATTTTGGGTTTTATCTCAAGCCATGCAATCCTAGCCATGGAAATGTCAGGCTCAAGAGTTAACATACAATAATAAATTCATTTCCAAGAAACTTTCATGTTTTAGTGGCATGTGGCAAACAATTGAGCCCTTTTTTGCAGGAGAACATGCAATAGTGTGGATTTTGATAAAGAAAAAAGTGATGTCAAAGCCCAAATGTATTTTTTTAATTGTTTATCTTGTCCCATAAGAATATAAATTCCATGAATGTAAGGAACTTGTCTGTCTTGTCCTGGGTTATAGGCAATTAAAAATATTTCTTAAAAATTTTTTAAATAAAAAAATTAAAATATTTGTGAGTGAGAAAATTAAAACTGGTTTACACAGGAACTGCCATTTTTTTTTAAATCCAGCAACTGTTTTCTTCCTCACATCCCTATGTTTATCAAAACATTTGATGCTATGTGGATGGAAATTTCTCTACCCATCCAAAATATAAGATTGGCTTTCTTTTAAAATCAAAAAGAATCTAGAATTCAATATAGCTTTCGAATCTACTGCATTTATTTCAACTCTGTTTTCAAATACTAACCTAGGAACAGTAATATTTATCCTTTATAAGTCAAGACCCATTTTTTAAAAAAATTTATTTATTTATTTGACAGAGAGAGATGACAAGCAGGCAGAGAGGCAGGCAGAGAGAGAGGAGGAAGCAGACTCCCCGCTGAGCAGAGAGCCCAATGCGGGGCTCGATCCCAGGACCCTGAGATCATGACCTGAGCCGAAGGCAGCGGTTTAATCCACTGAGCCACCCAGGTGCCCCAGTCAAGACCCATTCTTGAAAAAAAAAAAAGTTTTTTACTCCATTTTATGAGGTATAATTGGCTAATAAAGATATTTAAAGCATACATCATGATGAGTTGGTATACATATACATTGTGAAAGTATTCCTATTTGACACATCTAAGATATAATTTATAGAATTTACATTAATCTGTGGAGACTGAAATGGTATTTCTAATAGTTGCATCTTAATTATTTGGAACTAAGTAAGTTTCAGTATTTTTATGTCCTTCCCTTTGAGTGTTTTAACCACTTCCTTTTCTTCATTAAATTTGTATAGATTTGTATAAATTTGTAAGATTTTTATAATATTGTTCACCTATCTCTGACTTTGCTCCTAATCCCGTACACTTTTGAGCTCATTTAGACCTGAAACCCGTTTGAAAACAAATCTGAATTCCTGTATTTTGCATGTTCTTCAAGTTTTTCCAAACTTGGAAGCAAAAATCTAAAGGTAAATTCCTGCTTTTGATTTTATCACCAAGGCTGATGTATACAAAATCTGGAATTTCCAAAATTAAATTATACTCCCACACACACAACTAGTAGGATTTGAACATGCATTCATATTATTCTTTATAACATAACTACATTATCTAGATTCTTTATTATGAAGATGGAAAAAAGTAATAACTATACATATAAGAATCAAATCAAATTCGCCAAAACTCAAGAGCTCAACCAACTAAACAGGACAAAAAGGGAGTATTACACAAGGATAAAAGATAGAATCATAAAGATTATATACATTGTGTTTCCTTATGAACTGAGCATAAAGCTAAAACTTCTAGAGTTAGTTATAGGAACTTGCTAAAACCATCCATCATGATAATATACATAATACAACTCTTTTAGAATTTGACAGCTCAAACAGACAAAATAACAGCAATGCCATAGAAGATGTGAGTGATACACATCTTACTTAATAGAAGCATATGTATAAAACTTTGTTTTTTACAAATTATTCTAAATATCTTATATCCATTAAATATTTTTAAAAAATCAATTAAAATCCCAACTCTCTTTATTAGCTTTTTTGACCCTGGAAGTTACTTAATCTGAGTTTCCATTCCCTTCTCTGTAAAATAAAAATTTTCACACCTACTCACTAGATTTTAAGAATGTAATGATTTGTTTTTCTAGTGCGCCTATAAACATCTTTAATACACGTGTTTTAACATAATGTATTCCATACAGTACAGTGTGGTGAACACAATTAAAGGCCTAATGATTAGTACAACTGAAAGCCAAGCACAGGAGTTAGCATCTATGAGACAGTAAACAGTAGTGTTTTTTCTCTCTGTATTATGTTTCTTCTTGGTCTGCATCTTCCCTGACTTGAGTACTAAGCACCTTTTGGTCCCTCTTCCTAGTACAGCTCTTCTCTACTTAGAAAAACTTCAGATGCCCCAAACTGAACAGCCCAACAGAGTACATCATTGTAGCATGCCAGATGACCTAACTGCTCTTGCCCTTGGCTGCCCTGGTCTATCCAACTGCAAGTTTAAAATAGTAATGATAAAATATAAACCAACCAGAAAAAATGAGTCAGATTCTTGGTCATCAAGAAAACCCTAATGAATTCCAAAAAGCAAGAGAGATTTGTATATTCTATATTTAGATATAAAGAATATTTCTATATTCTCTAACCATAATTGAATTATAAACTAGAAGTTTACAAGAAGATGAAAAAATCGGGGCACCTGGGTGGCTCAGTGGGTTAATGCCTCTGCCTTTGGCTCAGGTAATGATCCCAGGGTCCTGGGATCGAGCCCCGCATCGGGCTCTCTGCTCAGCCAGGAGCCTGCTTCTTCCTCTCTCTGCCTGCCTCTCTGCTTACTTGCGATCTCTGTCAAATAAATAAATAAAATATTAAAAAAAAAGAAAGAAGATGAAAAAATAACCTCCAGGGAAAGAAAGAAAAGAGTCCTTAAATATGAAATCAAGTCACAATCCTTGAACTAGCTCTTACCCAAAGACATGATTAAAACTAATATTACAAATAAAAAGAATACTTGATATCAAAATAAACCATCCACAGGAGAAAAGAGCTTACATGTTTCTGTTACTTAGAGACTGCCAATAAAATAGGTATGCAACTAAAGAACAGTTTTAAATATTATAACAAAACAGAGTCACAGAGAATTATGAATCAAGGACGACAAAGCACCCATACTCTTTGACACTTCCGTCCACACAGAGTGTAAACGATTGTTCACGGCAGCATAGCCTGAAACTGCAAATGATTAAAATGCCCTACAACAGGTTAATAGATAAACTGTATACTATTGCATACTATTACTACTCAGCAAGAAAAATGAGAGAACTGCTGATACCTGCAACAACTCACATGGATGAAGGGCCTATGCAGAATTATTTTTAAAAAAGCTAATCATTTATATAACATTCTCGTCATGACAAAATTCTGTAGCTGGAGAACAAAGAACTGGTTGCAAGGGTCAGAAGTGGTGGGGGAAAGGGGGCAACTATGACATAACGGGATAGAACAAGAGAGATCTTTGCAGGATAGAATTGTCCACATCTTCGATATGGTGGGTAATCAATTCCCACATGATAATGTAGCACAGAAATATATACACATGCATTTAACCATGTAAATCTCCTGCTTTTGATATTGTACCATAATTACATGAGATATAACCACTGGGGGGAAACTAAGTGAAGGGTACAAGGGACCTGTCTGCACTATCTTTACAACTACTTGTAAATCTATAATTATTGTAAAACAAAAAGTGTAAGAAAAAAAAAAGAACGAAATTTTAAAATAGAAAATAAAAATAAATTCTTGTTCTTTGAAAATACAAATAAATACCTAAGTCTGACCAAGAGGGAAAAAGGAAGTAAATAAAAATACACAATTAAGAAAAAGAAATGAGATATACAGCCATCAAAAGAAATGAAATCTTGCCATTTGCGACGACATGGATGGAACTAAAGGGTATTATGCTTAGCGAAAAAAGTCAATCGGAGAAAGACAACTATCATATGATCTCCCTGATATGAGGAAGTGGAGATGCAATGTGGGGGGTTTGGAGGGTAGGAAAAGAATAAATGAAACAAGAAGGGACTGGGAAGGAGACAAACCATAAGTGACTCTTAATCTCACAAAACAAACTGAGGGTTGTTGGGGGGAGGGGAATTGGGAAAGGTGGGGTGGGGTTATGGACATTGGGGAGGGTATGTACTATGGTGAGTGCTGTGAAGTATGTAAACCTGGCGATTCACAGACCTGTACCCCTGGGGATAAAAATACATTATATGTTTATTAAAAAATAAAAAAATTAATAAAAAAAGAATAAGAAATAAGAAACAAAGTATACCCCCAAATACAGAAGGAATTAAGAGATCTTAATTAGCAGTTAACTTGAAAATTAGGGTAAAATGATCTACTACAAGTCATTTTTCTATAGAGGGTTTCCCTGGATGGCGATGAAGTTGTGCTCCCTGAGTCCATTTCCATAATACACAGTGGAATACCTAGAGGTCTACCAGGCAGAGGAGAGAAGCTTAATAGAATGTATGAACTGCCTTTTACAATTTTCTAAAGATAGATAAATTCACAAGCATTGTCCATGTCTTCATGTTGCTTACAGATGCAAAAGTTATAAGTAAACATATAAGTTGAATCCAGTAGAGTATTTTTTAAGAAAACACTTCTGGGGGCCCCTGGGTGGCTCAGTGGGTTAAGCCGCTAACTTCGGCTCAGGTCATGATCTCAGAGTCCTGGGATCGAGTCCCGCATCGGGCTCTCTGCTCGGCGGGGAGCCTGCTTCCCTCTCTCTCTCACTGCCTGCCTCTCTGCCTACTTGTGATTTCTCTCTGTCAAATAAATAAATAAAATCTTGAAAAGAAAAAAAAAAAAAAAAAAGAAAACACTTCTGACAAGTAATACATATTCCAAGACTATAAAGATGGTTTTGCAATAGGAAATCTTCAACGTAATTCATTATATTAAACCAAGCAATAACAACTACAAAAATTTACTTATATTACTAGGTGAAAAAAAAAGAATTTGAAAAAAAATTCAGCTGCGATTCCAAATAAGATTGAAGTAAAATATTAAAAGAATGAAGCCGCTTCAACATAAAGCCACATCAACATTCTAAAATAGAAAGACTGTTTCTTTTTTTTTCTTTTTAAAGACAGACAGAGATCACAAGTAGGCAGAGAGGCAGGCAGAGAGAGGAAGGGAAGCAGGCTCCCCGCTGAGCAGAGAGTCGGATGCGGGGCTAGATCCCAGGATCCTGAGATCATGACCTGAGCCGAAGGCAGAGGCTTTAACCCAATGAGCCACCCAGGCGCCCCAGAAAGACTGTTTCTTGAAGCAAAAAAGCAAATAGTACATTAAAAGGCAAAACTATTGCGATAAAATCAGTAACAAAATTATCTTTGCTCACACATATAATTATGAATCTAGAAATACACTAAAGAGATGAGTAAGATGCTATTTATAAGAAATATATGCACTGATTTTTATTCATTACTGAGAACAATTAATGAAAAATGAAAAATATTAAAAACACTTGGTACACTGTAGTAACAATAAAAATTAGGAAATGCCCAGGAATATTTTTTTTAAACTTTTTTGAAGATTGCCTTTATTTATTTGACAGAAAGCACAAACAGGGTGAGTAGCAGAGGCAAAGGGAGAAGCAGGCTCCCTGATTAGCAGGAAGCCTGATGTGGGGCTCCATCCCAGGACCTTGGGATCATGACCCAAGCCGAAGGCAGCCACTTAACCAACTGATCTACCCAGGCACCCCTGCCCAGCAATATATTAACAAATGTAGCTAAAGGATATATATGAAGCAGATTCTAAAATTATACTGAAGGATGTAAAATAAGAACTGTAACAATGGAAAGATATGCCATGTGTCTGGGTAGGAAGACTTTTTGTGAGTTTATAAATTAATACACATATTTAATACAGCTCACGTCAGAATTCCGAAAGATTTTATTTTGTACCTAGATAAAATGATTGGCAAAATAAATTGTTAAAAAAAGCAGTGAGGGGGAGAACTTGATTTACATTCTGTAAACCTAAATAGTTGACTTTGGCAGAGCATACATCGTTGGAACAGAATCAAATCTAGAAATAGATTAAACTTTATTGACTGAAAAAAATCCACGATCCATCTAGCATCGTGGCCTCCCCACCTCCAACTATCTATTCTTCCACTCCCTTACGTGCCCACACACGGTTATAATCTTGATTTACTCCCCAAATCTCAAAGTCAAGCATTTCTCTGACATTGCCTATCTTTCTAGCTCACTTATCTTCATAGGTGCACCTCTTGATTCTACCTTTTTATTTTCCTGTCAACAATTTCTTGTTGACCTCACTAGTTAAAGGACCAATGCTCTAGCTTAAGAGATACATGTACAAGCAACATGTTTCTGTGCCCTCTTGAGAACATCTTAAAAATAAAGGAATTAAAGACTAAATCTTAATACCGAAGGCAGGGAAGTACATTATCATTATTTCTGCAGATCTATGCAAAATGGAGAAAAGCTGGATGCCTTTAATGGATAAAAGGAGAGGAAAAGGAAGTCTAGAATATCCAGGTATAGACTGTAAGAGAGGCCAGAGCCCATCTGCCTGGGGTCCACAGAGAAAGCCCCAAGCAGCATTGCGTATGGTGGAAGTGGGAAGAAGAAGGGAACCAGACATTATATACAAGAGGACCTTTTGGTAATATGCATGTTCCATTATCTTTATTGTGATAGTGACTATACAAGTGTATGTATCTACGAAAACTCATCAAAATGTGATCCTAAAATGAGTGCTTTTCATATTACATAAAATATACTTCAATAAGCATTTTAAAAATTGACTTAGGAAGCTACCCAGAGAATGAAATGCATAGTTATTCACTGTCCATTCATGGGCCACGGGTTGAACAAGCTGTGCAATCTGTAACAGAGTACTGGCAACCATTAGAAAAGAAAAAAAGAGAGAGAGAGAGAATGAGGAAGAGCTCCATGGATCAATGATACGTAGAAAGATTTCTTCAGGTTACATTGTTAGAAGAAAAAGGAAGATTAAAAAGGAAGATTCAAAAGAGTGTATGTTGTATGCTGCCTTTTCTATAAGAAATGGGGGTGTGTGTGCCTGGTGGCTCAATGGGTTAAGCCTCTGCCTTCAGCTCACGTTATGATCTTGGGGTCCTGGGGTCGAGCCCCACATCGGGCTCTCTGCTCAGTGGAGGCCTGCTTCCCCCCCTCTCTCTGCCTGCCTCTCTGCCTACTTGTGATTTCTCTGTCAGATAAATAAATAAAATCGTTAAAAAAAAATGGGAAAAAAGAATACTGCATAGAGTATTAAAAGAAACACCGGAGGAATAAATCAGAACTTAGTAATAATGACTGCATATAGTGAGGGCATGAGATCAGGATGGCATCCGTAGGAATGGGAAAAAAATCATGAGAAGGATGAAAAAGAAAGCCCTAAAATTGAATATAAATAGGAGCAAAGGAACTTGTATCAAAAAGATAATAAACCTAATCCCTAATAAACCATAGGGGAAAGTATTCAAGTAACGTGAACACTTGATTGTATGTCCTTGGCGAAATTACACCTAAGGACAAAAAGAATGCTAATGAAGCTCTACTCTCTTAGCCGGTATCTGACTGGTAATTCTATTGGTATTTTAAGTCCAGCCATTTTGTAAGAGTGATTTAATCGTATTTCCATTACTGTGAAGTGAGCTGTGCAAGAGGTAAGTGTCAGCAGACAAGTTTATGAATGTACATGGTTAAGTTATCTGGTACAAGATTTATTAGTGTAACGTTACAGAAAACTTGGATGTCAGTTGTGTTTAACCTAAAATAGGTGGTATGAGTGTGACATGTGGGAATATTTAACCAGCTTAAAGTTCCTAGTGAGGAAATTATGGCTAAAGGAACATGAAGCTAAAAAGAACAAATGTCTTGTGGCAGGATGCGTGGCAAGTTGAATGCTTGGAGCTCCTGTGGTGTGTGTAGACACATGCGAAGTCGTGCAGCCTGAGGGGAGGCCTGTCAATAGAAGGCCTCGACAGGCGTTGGCAATAGAGAACCTGGCAGTGTTCTGAGTAAGTACCTTATCTGCATTTAATCTACTCTACCTAGAAATAACTGTATTAGTTATTTCCCGTTCACTGTCATAGACTACTGTTTTGCCTGTTTTAAAAGACAACAGAGGGGCACCTGGGTGGCTCAGTGACTTACAAGTCTGCCTTTAGCTCAGGTCATAATCCCAGGGTCCTGGGATAGAGCCCTGCATCAGGCTCTCTGCTCAGAGGGGAGTCTGTTGCTCCCTCTCCCTCTGTGATCTTGTTCCCTATTGCTCTCTCTCAAGTAAATTAATGAAATCTTAAAACAAAAACAAAAACATAGAGACAAAATGCTTACAAAACAAAAAGGAAAATACACATGAATGAGAAACTATAATTTCAGAAAAATAATTTCCACATGAGTATGTCCAATTTCGTTCCAAAAATTTTTTAACCCTCACAAGAAAAAAATGTACTGTTTTCTCTCTGGGAAATAAAAAAATTGATTTAAGGAACAACAGAAAAACTGAGGCAGCTAACAACTAGGATATACTACAGTAGGCGCGAACACTTCTTGAACCACACTGTGTCAAGCTTTATACTTCCAAGGGGAGGAGCAAGATGGCGGCGGAGGAGCCCTCACATCATCGGTCCCAGGAGTTCAGCTGGATGGTTATCAAGCCATTCTGAGCACCTACACACTCAACAGGAGATCAAAGAGAAGAAGAGCAGCAACTCTAGGAACAGAAAAACGACCACTTTCTGGAACATAGGACGTGCAGAGAAGAGAATCCGAAACATCAGGAAGAGAGGCTGTGGGGGGAGGGGCGGCTCCCGGGAAGCAGTGGAGCGGTGGAGCTCAACATTGGAACTTTTAGAGTCTGCGCCACTGAGGGACTTCAATCCGGAGGCTAAGCAGGGGGTGGAGCCCTCACAAGGACAGTGTGGTCTCGGGTCCCTAGGGTCACAGAAAGACCAGGGGTGTCTGAGTGTGGCTGAGCTCCCAAGTATCGGAGCGGGGAAGCTGGCTACAGAGACGGAGCGGAGGCAGGGCTCTCAGCTCAGGCTTACCTTAAACCGTGATCCGAGGCACAATCCAGGCTGCTCTTGGAGCAGAGACCACATAAGTGGTAGATCCGGGGAGTCTCACCTTCCTTCCCCTTCCGGGAGGACAGCATGAGCATGAGGCAGGAATGGGCTGGATTTGGAGACTCCAAGTGGGGCCGCACTGGAGACAGAAATGCTTGGTCCAGGCTGGGGGAGCTCGGAGTGTGGCTGGAGACCAGAGAGCTGGGAAGGACTGACAGCTTATCTCTGAGGGCCCACTGAGGAGTGGGGCCCCACGCTCTGGGCTCCTCCAGGGCCGGAGATTGGGAAGCTGCCATCTTCCTTTCCATCCTCCAGTACGGAAAGCGATCAGGGAACAAAAGCTACAAGACCAAAACCAAGCAGATTACTTAGCTTGGCCCCTGGCAAGGGAGGGTCAATTCCACCTCAGGCAAAGACATTTGACAATCAGGGCAATAGCCCCCTTCCCGAGAACATCAGCAAGAACATCCAGCTGAGCCCAAATTCACAAATCAATGAGAGTTAGGGGAAAGCAACACATGGGATTCATAGCTTTTTCCCCCATGACTCTTTAGTCTTTCAAAGTTAAATTTTTAAATT
This sequence comes from Neogale vison, assembly GCF_020171115.1. Lineage (NCBI taxonomy): Eukaryota > Metazoa > Chordata > Mammalia > Carnivora > Mustelidae > Neogale > Neogale vison. The sequence goes on along the minus strand of NC_058102.1, from coordinate 135,562,436 downwards.
TTTTTTTCTTACTCAATTTTTTTTAATTTTCCCTCATTCCTATTTTAACCTTTTCTTAACTATTAACTATTTCTTAACTATTTTATCTTACCTTTTAAAAAAATCTTTTTAAATTTGCATGGTTATAGTCATATTCTATCCTTTCATTATATTTAACCTTATTTTTTGTATACATATAGGTTTTTCTTTCTTTAAATTTTTGAGATAGAGTTTCTTCTAATACATCAAAATATACCTTAAGTCTAGTGCATGGCTTTGTTCTAGTTTCCAGCCTGATCACATTCTTTCCTTTTTTTCCTTTTTTCAACCAACTTATTCCTTTTTTTTTTAATATTTTTAAATTTTCATCTTTACAGTCATATTCCATCCCTTCATCCTGTTTACGCTTATTTGTGTGTGTCTGTGTGTGTCTGTATATATACATATACATACATATATATATATATATTTTTTTTTTTTTCTTTAAAATTTTAGGAGGTAGTTTCTTCTAAGAGACTAAAATACATCCAAAATCAAGGGTGTGGCCCTGTTCTATTAGCCAGTCACACATGTGTAGGGGTGTGTGTGTGTGTGTGTGTGTGTGTGTATTTTATAATATATATATATTTTTTCTTCTTTCTTCTCCGCCCAGTTTCAGGTCTCTTCCAGGTTGGATAGTGTATATACTTCTGTGGTTGTTGCTACCCTTTTAGTATTTTGTTCTCTCATTCATCTATTCTTATCTGGATAAAATAACAAGGCAGAAACACTCCAGACTTCAAGCTCTATGACAAAGCTGTCATCATCAAGACAGTATGGTACTGGCACAAAAAACAGACATATAGATCAATGGAACAGAACAGAGAGTCCAGAAATAGACCCTCGACTCTATGGTCAACTAATCTTTGATAAAGCAGGAAAGAATGTCCAATGGAAAAAAGACAGTCTCTTCAACAAATGGTGTTGGGAAAATTGGACAGCCACATGCAGAAGAATGAAACTGGACCATTTTCTTACACCACACACAAAAATTGACTCCAAATGGATGAAAGACCTCAATGTGAGACAGGAATCCATCAAAATCATTGAAGAGAACCCAGGCAGCAACCTCTTTGACCTCAGCTGCAGCAACTTCTTCCTAGAAACACTGCCAAAGGCAATGGGAGAAAGGGCAAAAATGAACTACTGGGACTTCATCAAGACCAAAAGCTTTTGCTTTTGGCAGCAAAGGAAATAGTTAACAAAACCAAAAGACAACTGACAGACTGGGAGAAGACATTTGCAAATGCATATCAGATAAAGGGGTAGTATCCAAAATCTATAAAGAACTTATCAAACTCAACACCCAAAGAACAAATAATCCAATCAGGGAATGGGCAGAAGACATTGACAGATATTTCTGCAAAGACATTCAGATTGCCAAAAGAGACATGACAAAGTACTCAACATCACTTGGCATCAGGGAAATACAAATCAAAACCACAGTGAGATACCACCTCACACCAGTCAGAATGGCTAAAATTAAACAAATCAGGAAACGACAGGTGTTGGCGAGGATGTGGAGAAAGGGGAACCCTCCTACACTGTTGGTGAGAATGCAAGCTGGTGCAACCACTTGGGAAAACAGCATGGAGGCTCCTCACAAAGTTGAAAATAGAGCTATCCTATGACCCAGCAATCGCTCTACTGGGTATTTACCCTAAAGATACAAAGGTAGTAATCCGAAGGGGCACGTGCACCTGAATGTTTATAGCAGCAATGCCCACAATAACCAAACTATGGAAAGAACCTAGATGTCCATCAACAGATGAATGGATAAAGAATGTGGTACACACACACACACAAACACACACACAATGGAGTACCATGCAGCCACCAAAATACACGAAATCTTGCCATTTGCAACGACATGGATGGAACTAGAGGGTATTATGCTAAGCGAAGTAAGTCAATTAGAGAAAGACAATTATCGTATGATCTCTCTTATATGAGGAATTTGAGAGGCAGGGCATGGGTTCATGGGACATAGGGAGGGAAAAAGTGAAACAAGATGTGACCGGGGAGGGAGACAGACCATAAGAGACTCTTATTCTCAGTAAAGAAACTGAGAGTTGTTGCCGGGGGGTGAAGGGGTGGTGGATAGGATGGTTGAGTTATAGACATTGGGGAGGGTATGTGCTAAGGGAAGTGTTGTGAATTGTGTAGGACTGATGAATCACAGACCTGTACCCTTGAAGCAAATAATACATTATATGTTAATAAAAATTTTATAAAAGGCTTTATACTCCCTTGTTCATTTAATGTTTACAACCCAACATAGTTATGGAGACTATTATCCCATTTTCTCCTCCTCCTCCTCCTTCTTCTTTTTGAGAGCCCACACACTCTGGGGGAGGGGCAAAGAAAGAGAGAATCCCAGCAGACTCTACACCCAGTGCAGCCCAATGTGAAGGCTGACCTCACAACCCTAAGATCATAACCTAAGCAGAAATCAAGAGTCAAATGCTTAACCAGCTGAGTCACCCAGGTGCCATATCCCAATTTCAGTATGAAGAAAATGAGACCCAAAAAGGTTAAGTAATTGGCCCAAGATCACTCAGCAGTAAAATAACTGAGCTGGAACATGAACATACTCTGATGCCAAGTGGCCACACCCTTAACCAGTTTGCTATACTGACTTCTAGGAATCCTGCAATGAACAGAAAATATCCCTTTTTAAAATTAAGTATTTCAGCATGTAGAAAAACATAGGAAAATCTTCCCAATTTTATGAATCTCACAGAACACAAAGTTATCAACAGAAAGGACAGCCCAGTCTCACTATTACTACATTAGAAAAAGTCAAAATGGTGGATCCCAGGGAGAGCTTGGCCCAGAGAAAACCAAAAATGCTATGGCCTGGAGACAGCTGGGAGAGCTGGGCAGTGCTGGCCAAGGAGCAGCACAGGAGTGGCCTCTACAAAAGGCTGGGGGTATGCAAACCTTAACCGCTGGTGTGAAATGGGAGGTTTTCTCTACCCACTTTGTCAGGGCACAGACTCAAAGTTATCAAAACAAGATGCCTGCAGCTTCCTTTAGATAATACACATTTTAAAATAAATTATGTAATTGTTAGTTTACCTAAAAAAAAGAAAAAAAAATAGCAGCTCTAGTTTAAATTGAAGGAGCAAGCTGATTTGGCACCTGCATAGACAGAAAAGCAACTACACAGATTCTGAAATGAGAAAACCAACTCTATTCACACTAATGAAAAAAAGAATTCCTGAGAATAACTTTTAAGAAAGTTCAGGACCTATGCAAGGAAAACTAACAGTTTTTAAAACGGTAAAAATCTGGACAGACAAAGATATCCTTATGTTTCCTAATGGCAAGTAAAAATGTCATTCCAATTAGATTCCCAGTTTTTAAAACATTGATGAAAATGAATAAATTTCTGGTTTAAGATATTTTAATTGTGCAATATTTCAAACAAATCCAAAAGAGAAATCATGACTTGAGAGAAGACTTCAGCAATATATATTAATGGTAAAGGATTAGTATCTATATCATATTTTAGAAAAAAACTCCGTTATTTAAAAAATGGGCAAAGGATAAAGTGATCTTTAAGACTCATATGTAAAAAACAAATTGAAAAAGGATGAGAAAAGGCTCACCCTACTAGCCAAAAACACATTATAGAGCCATTAACATCAAAACTATTGTTTCACCAGACCCCTGAGACAGTCTGATGAAAGCTGCAGAGCCCTTCTAAGAATGTTTTTTAAAGCATGAAACAATATGCACAGGATTAAAGAAAACCAATTACACCGAAATGCATTAACTTGTAAGGTTAAGAGACCCTAGAATAGGCCAAAGAAGATTCCAGTACTTAAGGGAATTTAATCTAGGACAAAACTGGTATTTCAACTCAGTGGGGAAAATAAAATGTATTTAATGTGTAGTGCAGGCACACTGGATATTCATATGGAGAATATGATGGCTCTCTATCTTATGACATAAGCAAAAGTAATTCCAAGTTTTAGTGGTTCAGAAAGAAAAAAGAAAACCATGATCCCAGAAGAGGCTAAGGAGACTGCATGTACAATGTGAGAGCTGGAGAACCCAGAAGGTTTAAAATACAATAATAATAATAATAATAATAATAATAAATTGTATGAAAAACCACAGCATCATTAGAGCGAAAACACAAACACAGGTCAGAAAAAAAATGCTTAAAACATACACATACGGGTTAATAGCTATACTACACAAAGAGCTTATGGAAGATAAAACCCTCAAAACTGACAGAAAAACTGGCAAAGAATATGAATAATCATTTCAAAAAAGAGCAAATCCAAATGGCCCACAGACACGAAAATATGCTCTACAGAAAATATGAACTGAAGTAAGTTACACTTTGCAAATACTAGGTAACAAAAATTAAAATTTGGTAACACTTCCTGTGGCTGATGAGGAATGCTGGTGGAAATGTTCTTTGTTACACATTTTTGGAAAGCCATCTACAGAATGTATCAAAACTAAAAAATACAATTTTGTTTGACCCATGGATCCAACTCTTAAGATATATATCCCACAGAAACAAAAAGATCTGTGCACAGAATATTTATTGCAGTACCATCTGCAAAAGCGATAAATGGAAACAATAGAAACGCCCATCACTACAGCAGTAGTTACACCCTGGTAATCCATACCCCAAACCATGGAATATTAATATTGCACAATCACTGAAATAGATGTTAGATGCATATCAATTGGTCTACAGGGATTTTCACAATCTATGGTAAGGTAAGAAAGGAAATGGGGTAAACACACAGATGATGCCATTTGTTATATAACAATGTATATATACATATTGCATATCATTTTGGAGGCAACTATGGAGGCATGGAGAAATGCAAAAGGGGATACACGCCAGGTTGTAACTGATTAGCTCAGGGAGGAGAGGTTAAGAGCTGAGTATTCATGTGACAAAGGAAACTAAACCAAAAAACATGAGACCCTATAAACGAAGAGGTCCTTAAAATCACATGTATGAATACAACTTATTTATATGAATGTCTATAAAGAAATATATGAAAGTAACCTCACTAAAATACTGTTATTTAAGAGTAATAGCTTTTCAAGTGATAGTGTTACTTTTTTCTTCCCTATGCAAATAAGTATCAATATACTGAACTCGGTGCATGGAGAGCCCTTACAAAATAAGAACATATATACTCATGTGGCATACATTTGGTACCAAGAAAAAAGAAAATCCAACTCACACTGGCTTAAACAAAAACGGAGTTTATTGGTTCACATCAGTAAAAGGTCCATAATTAGGGCTGATTTCAGGTCCAACTTGATCCAAATGTTCCAGATTTCATCAGGGCTCCAATTTAGATTCCCTCTCATTTTTTTCGGGGGGGGGGTGGGTACAGCCCTGAGGCTGGCTCCTTTTGTATTAGAAAAACTAGTTGCAGCAAGTTCAAATGTGAATCTTCACACCACACTATCTTCCAAGAAGGTGTCTTCTTTCAGCTGTTCCTAAGGAAGCCTCTTGTATCTAAGCAGTCTGAGCTGGGTCAGGTGCCTATCCTTGAATCACTTATTTTGGGGGGTGGGGGAAGAGGGACCGTTAGTAGCAATGGTTAAAGGTAACCAGGCCAGCCCTACGTAGAGGTGGGGGCATGGCAAGCCCATTATCCAAAGAAAACGTGGATGGAAGTGAATGTTAGATGGGTGACCGTAACATATAGGAGCAAGGAATTAAAGAAAATACAAACATCCAATAAAATACTGAAAGTGCCAATCTCACTAGTAATCAAAGAAATATAAATAAATTGCACAATTTATCTCTTATCACTGGTTAATTAAAAAAAAGAATTAAGTGTGAGAGATGTGGGGGGGTGCAAGACTGCGAACAGGTGTGCACATAGTTGGAAATGTATGTGGAACACAACAGCTCTGCAACTCTCTACCACAATCAGAAAGAGCATGGGTTCCTAAATAGGAAACAAAAAGCTAATAACAAATAGTAAAATTTAATGCCCCAACAGAAGTTGATTCCTTTTTTGTTGTTGTTGCTGTTGTTCAAACTGGATGCTCCCATTTGGGGGGAAAAAATCAGAGATCCCTGGGAAAATCTATATTTATATTCCTTAGGCTAAGTCTGACTTAGCCTGTTTCTTCCTATTTACTTTTTTCAACATTCTTAGACAAAACCCATGATAGTGTCTCTAGTTAATTATCCAAGGGAACAGCTGGGGTCAGAACTAGGGTAATGTCTTCCGGAAACAGATTAAAGGCTTTTTCCCTCTATCTGAACAGACAAAAAACTTTCGAAGTATGACTAATGAAATGGAACCCAAGATAAAGAAGCAAAATACTAAATATTGAGAAGAACTACAATCCAGAGTACCTAGAGGATTATCCAAGTTTGCTTGAAAATACAAAAAACTATATACTGGATTGTGTTTAAAGATATTATGGAAATGAGGTAGGTCTGTGCCATCCCACAGAGAGAAAAGGTAGTGATATAAGGGTTCTTTTATGAACTATGGGGTGACAGTTCCAAACTTGTGCAGAATCACATATACTTCTTTGAGTATGCTAAGTACAATGAATCAAAATCAAGTTCAGTTCCACTGTGTTCAATTATAAAGTCAACTCCAAGTGTGAATCTGTAGATACAGCGATTAAATACTTCAAACGAAAACATTCCCCCAGTCCCCCAGATTTCAATTTTGAGCAAAAGACTATTCTAAACAAACAAACAAAAAAAGAGACTATTCCCAGATTTAATTTTTCTCAGGTCCAATTACAAATACAAATACATCTCCTGATTTTGTATCTTTCCAAAGTCAGGGATTTTCTTTCCATTCCAAGAAGGAAAAGGACTAAGAGACCAGTCTCTCTACTCCCTTAACTTTTAGATCAAATGACTTACCTGGTTAGTTTACATCAGTGGAATTTAATTTATAACCAAAAAATCTGACCTACTCTTATTACACGTAACAAAAAAATGTCTAAAAAAAATGACAGAATGTGTTTAATCCTGTTGTGTTACAACAAAAGAGCTAGTAGGCAGCCTTAGCAAAAGGAACGATGGTTGAAACCATGGACATATGAAAAATGCCTTCACTGGACTCCAGCTCCATCACTGATGACGCTTTGTGATCTTTGGGGAGTTACCTAGCAAACCTATGTGTCATTATCCTCATTGTTAAAATGAGCATAGTAGGTGTACAAAGCAATCTCTTAAGGTTGCTGTGAGGTTTAATGAAATAAAAATAATCCAGCTCTTGGAACAACACCTGCCCTAAGGAAGCTTCTGATAAATGTTAACTATTAATCTAATATAAACTGAGTATTTATTTGTTCATTTAGGTCTGTGTCAGTACCCCTACAATTCAAAACATGACATTCCAATTGTTCCAATTTGCACCATCTGCAAAAGGCACTTTTAAACTACTTCAAATAATTTGGAAATGAAGAATTAACAAAATCCTCACCTATCCAAGTGACTAATTTCAGATATCGTAACTACTTCAGTTAGGAAACCTCCACTAGGAAATAAGCTTGCAACAAAACAGTAGAGTGAAAGCCATATAACAGATGAGAATCTGAGTAACACTATATTCAGATGTTCCTCAGCCCATGAGAGTAACAGGGAAACGTAGAATACCTCCTGCACAAATGCATCTAGGGAAAGCAGGCTGTATTTATTTCGAAAACTATAAAAGGTTACAATATAAATCTATCAAACAAAATTAGTTTTTTAAAAGTGACTCATATGTATCCAAATTTTGACCAAATCAACACAAAAATCCAATGCACAAAAAGATTATTATATAGCTCAAGGAGCAAAAAGCAATAAACAGAAATAAATGTCTTGTCAATACAGACACAACATAAATATACAAATCTACAGCTTTAATGTAACACAAATCTTAAGTACATGTGTTAGCTACCTTTCTCCAACAGTAAAGGAGTAAATGCTTTATATTTAGTAAATACATATATAATGTATAAAACCTTTAATCACATATAGTGTCACAAGCACGAACCAAGTAGAATGCAAGGTTTTCTCACGTGGAAGATGTACAGTTCATAAAGGACCCAACTTGAAGTAAACCCACTATCACAAGTTATTGCAAAGGTGACCCAGAAAAAGTCTATCATTTGCAACGTATACAAAGAACAAACTGCCCAGAAATTAGTATCAGAAATCTTAGTGAAGGCTATCATGGTAACCTGCCTGAAAGGACAAATAACTTCCTTGGGGGCTTCATATAGCCGGTATCAATGTAAATTAAGTAACATACGAGTGAAAAAAAAATGTAATGTATAATAGCAAGAGGTAGAAAACTGAATACTGTGGAAAAGATTTATTAGTCTGTACAAGTTGGTTCTGATAAACTATTGGCTACTTGTTACAGTAAATTACCAACATTTTCAATGCAACAGTATTTTCCCACACACATCAAAATCTGGAAGCAATCCGTCTTTCTCATATTGTCATTTAGTGTTCTATTTTTCCCAACCCTCAAAACACAGATATAGGTTTCTGAATATCAACTAGCCATTTAGGGAAGTCATAAGATACAGATGTTCATCAACATTACACAAGCTACAACGGACATACCCGGACAGACGCCACCAACATTTATGGAAAAAGGTGTTGGTTTTTAAAGTGGTAAGTACTACATGGGTTACATAAACACACTATTCTTCTCCTTCCAAAACCAAAATGGGGGAAAACCTTACTGCCATTCTGCCAAACACCACAGAACTAAAAACGCTGCGCAAAGGGTCAGAGTCCAATGTACATGTCACAGAGTTAAAACTCCAGTGAACAACTGAGCTACTCATTGAAGAAAATTCAAAAGTAAGACCAAACTTCTTAAAACATCAATGCTGTTTTAGAAGCATCATCAGAACAAACAGAGATTTAATTATAAATTGGCCTGAACTGCACCCTGTAGAGAATTTTGCTTAGTACTAAAAGAGAATCTGTCAGCAAACATCCTACAAAAGCTGTGGAATCATGCTCTGTGTTATTCCTGAAAGGAAATCTGCCAGGTTTGATGATACCTGAATATCTCCCAGTGGTTCTGGGAGTTCTACATACCAATTAATTCAGTAATTGATAGGAGTAGTTAAGCAAAGAGAAGACCAAAAGTAGACCTTGTATCAACATAGACTAGATAGGTGGATTTTTTAATCACATGATAAATGTAAATCATAAAATCAAATGTACTTTAAAAAGTACACTTATTTTATGTTACATAAAAAACTGTAGACTGCAAACTGTGCATGCTTACCATAACATTGTACCTGGGAAAGCTGATGAGTCTGATTTCTTGCAAATATTTACTGCCATGATACAAAACAAATATGTGCAAACTGCAAGGTCCCTAAAATAGCAGTTAGAGTTTATATACAGAAAGATGTCACTATCTGATCAAATATGCAAGAGATGGAGTTTCCCAGAGTTTATAACATAGAGCAGTAACCACCACAGGCTCCTCCTCCAGGGCCTTCTTCCCTGTGTGTCAGTTTGACTCCTTTATTCTGGTTCTCACTTTCCCACAGTCCAGGCGTCTGAATGATCTTTTCAACAAGTTCCTCAAAGGCACACTGTACACCATCACAGGTTTTTGCACTTGCCTCTGAAAGTCAAGAAAAAAATGTGAGAGTCTATTCTTTTACGGTCCTATTCCTATGCTTTTCTGGAAAATTATTATGGCATAAATATCAGCCGATAGTATATACAGAGGCAAACCAGCAGTTTCTTCGCACAGGTTTAATATTCGTGAACCTCCCCCAACTCTCAAAGTTGAGCTATTCAATTCTATCCAGACGAAGAGTGGTATGTGAGCCCGGAATTTTGTGATATGCCAAAGCTCCTTCTTAATTTTTCAGTTAGTTCTTAAAGTCAACCCCCCCAAAACAGATTATTATTCCCATTTCAGAATAAGGAAATTCAGGCTCCCAGCTGAACAGTCTGGCTGTTCTGTGCTGGCAATGAGACACGATCTCCTAAGAGCATTTATGGCCCCCAAGAAACTCATGTGGGACAGCGAGCCCTGCCCCCCAAGCCTACCTTTCCCTCGTCATTACCTTTTTGACTATCTGAGATGACCCTCTTACTCCTTTATCATAAAATTCCTCTATCTCAGCTCTTCACCTAACTTTATGTTGAGAAAAACAGAAACCATCTGACAGGAGCTACTGATCTTCCTACCTAGAGGCTCCCCAACCTGCCGGCACTTGTAACCTTAGCTCTGTCTTCGCTCCTGTGACAGCGGATGAACTGGCCCCTGCTGCAGTCTAGGCGCATCCCCTTTCCCAGCTCCTCGGATCCCACCCCTTCTCAGTCACTGAAGAATCATGGGCCCTCACTCCTGGATTGTATCAGTCAGCCCAAAAGCCTGCCGAAATTACTGTCCATCTTCCTAACCAACCAAGCAACCACCCACCCTGCATTCCAGCCCGCGCACCCGACTCGCAGCCACCCCGGCTCTCTCATCTCTTTCAAAGCGAAACAGTCATCAAGGGTCACCTACGAGTTGGTGCAGCCACTTTAGAGAACAGTGTGGAGATTCCTCAAGAAATTAAAAATAGAGCTCCCCTATGACCCTGCAATTGCACTCCTGGGTATTTACCCCAAAGATACAGATGTCGTGAAAAGAAGGGCCATCTATACCCCAATATTTATAGCAGCAATGGCCACAGTCGCCAAACTGTGGAAAGAACCAAGATGCCCTTCAATGGACGAATGGATAAGGAAGATGTGGTCCATATACACTATGGAGTATTATGCCTCCATCAGAAAGGACAAATACCCAACTTTTGTAGCAACATGGACGTGAGTGGAAGAGATTCTGCTGAGTGAAATAAGTCAAGCAGAGAGAGTCAATTATCCTATGGTTTTGCTTATTTGTGGAGCATAACAAATAACATGGAGGACATGGGGAGATGGAAAGGAGAAGGAAGTGGAGGGAAATTGGAAGGGGAGGTGAACCACGAGAGACTATGGACTCTGAAAAACAATCTGAGGGTTCTGAAGGGGCGGGGCGTGGGAGGTTGGGGGAATCAGGTGGTGGGTATTACAGAGGGCACGGATTGCATGGAGCACTGGGTGTGGTGCATAAACAATGAATTCTGTTACACTAAAAAGAAATTAAAAAAAAAAAGTTACCTACGTATGCTATTTCCCCTTTCTTTTCTCACATTTTTTCTTCAAACTCTAAACAACCTTGAACACCAGTTTGAACTGTGCTATTCCACTTACACATGGGTTTTTTTCAATAAATACAGTACAGTACTGTAAAGGTATTTTCTCCTCATGATTTTAATAACATTTTCTCTAGCTTACTTTACTGTAAGAACACAGTATGTAAGACACAGAACATGCGGAGCAGGCGTTAACTGTTTATCAGTAAGGCTTCAGATCAGCAGGAGGCTATTAGCAGCTCAGTTTTGGGGGAGGCAAAAGTCATATGCAGATTTTCAAGGTCAGGGCCCCTAACCCCTCATTGTTCAAGGGTCAACTGTACTCTAACTAGGTCTTTGTTCTCACCACTCCATTGACATTTTCTTTTAAAAAATACCAACCAACGTTCTCCATCTCGTCAAATCTACTGACCTCCTCCTACTCAACATGCAGCAGTTGATCCGGCTGATCACTTTCCTCCTTTAAATACTTTGTTCACGTGACTTTCAGAAGGACACTGAACACTCCTCGGATTCCCCCTCTCACCAGCATGTCATTCATCACAGCCTTGCTGGCCGACTCCCCCTCTTGCTGCTGACCTCTAACTGTCGGAGCACCCCAGTTTCAATCTTCTGCCGTTTTCCTCCCAGTTATTCCTGTGGCCACTTTAATTCCATGACTTAAAATACCACCTCAAGGCCAATGACCAGCATGTCCACGGGTTCTCCAAAAAATGGTTCATCCTTATGATGCAAAGCGGAATTCCTGATTCCCCACTCCCTTACCCAAACCTGTTCTTACCTCACACGCTCATACACAGCTAATGGCAGCACAGTTCACCAGTTCGCTCAGGCCAGAGACTCAGAGTTATCCCTGACTGCTCTCTCTCCTCACCCTCAATACCCAGTCTATCAGCAGAGCCTGTCACCCTTACCATCCAAATATCTCCTTGATCTGCCAACCTTCCAGAAGCTACCCACAAGCACTCCCACAGTCAAAGCCACCAGCATTATTCATCTGGGCCACTCTAAGAGAATGACAAGCCTCTTGCTTCTGTTTCTCAGGGGCCATTTTCTGTACAAACAGGTCTTTTTAAAAGAATATCAGATTACAGCACCACTCCCCTGCTTTCCACACTTAGAATAAAATTCATTTCTTTACCATACCCTGTAAGGCCCCAAATGATCTTTTAAACTTCATCTCCCATTATCACCACCTTTCCCCGCAACATACACTATACTCCAGCCCACAAGCTTTCTTCCTGTCCCTTCAACACTCTAAACTCATTCCCACCTCAGGAAGTATTTGCTATTCTCTCAACCTGAGATAGCCTCCCTCTAGATCTTCATATTACGGTTTCTAGTTCGAATGGCACACCTCAAAGAACTTCCCCGAATTACCTCCCACCCCCCGTCATACTCTCTCTCCTTCACAGCACTACTTACTCAAGCCTGTTTCCTCTACTAGAATGTGAGCTTCATGAGGTCAGGGACTTTGTCCACTTTGCTCATCTGTCTGTTATATTCTCAGAGTCCAGTAAGCGTTTTCTGAACTAATGTATCAAAATGAAGGACACCCAGCAAGTAAGCAGAAGAGGTAGTACTCAATTCCTTTCCCAAATTCCCTATTATCTTCCACTTATAGCACCCAGCTTCTATCTATAGATGATGTTCTTTTATTTCCATTTCTTAATTCCTAGAAGATTCTAACAGTGGAATAGCTCAACCAATAATTCCTAAAGCTGGCTTCACATCAGAATCAACTAGGGTGTCTTTAGAAACTGTCTTCCAGGCCCCGTTTCAGACCTGTGAAAAGGATCCAGGGAACCTGTCATGTTAAAAAAGTTCCAAAGTGATATAGTCCGTCCACTTTTCTAGACAGGGGGTGGAACAAACTTTTCCTGTAAAGAGCCAGATGGTCAATATTTTAGGCTTGGAATGCCTTACGGTTTCTGCCATAACTACTGAACTCTGCCAGGAAGCACAAAAGCAGCCACAGACAGCGTGTAGATGACCAAGGAGGTAAGGCTGTCCTCCCATACAAATGATGGGACCAGATTTGGCCCCGTGCTATAGTTTGCTGAACCCTACACTTCACCGTGCTTCTTAAGTATTAATGTGCATACAAACTACAGGAAGATCTTGTCAAAACAGAGGTTCTAATTCAGAAAAGCTGAGTTAGGCCGAAATGAAGCATTTCTAACAAGCTTCCAGGTGGTATCACTGCCGCCAGCACAAGGACCACACGGTATAACTACAGGGCTGGGTGCCTGCCTTTACTGAATGCCATCATATCTGGAGAGGAAGGATCTGTGTCCTATGCAACTTCACATAATGAGACCTGTTTTTTTTTTTGTTTTTAACTGAAGGAAAAATGAACCTGGCTCTATAGTTAGATTTCATAGCACAAGAAAATGATGAACTAAGTACATACATTTCACAGTTCATAAAGAGAAAAATGTAGCAAAAACTCCATTTTAAAATTCCTCTTTAATAATGAAAGGATATATGTTCACACACCTACCTATAAATAACATGGAATGCTTTCGTGCAAATTTCAGGCCTTCGTTTCTATCAACTTCACGATTTTCCTGAAAGGTAAATATAAAGATTAAGAAGAGCTACCAAAATACAGTCAAGATGCAAAGTGTCTGACTTCTTACCTTATCAATTTTATTTCCAACTAGCATGTTTACTATGTCATTTCTTGTGCAGTATGTTTCCAATTCATTTAACCAATTATCCAATTTAACAAAGGTATCTCTTCTTGTGACATCATAAACTGAAATAAAAAGGGTCACTTATTAAATAAGCATTAAAAATAAGAAGCAATGACATTATATTTCTGATATGTGACTAAAAGCTAATATTTCTACGTAGGTAAGTCTGTTTCTAAGCCTTCAAATGTTTAACAGTCAGTAAACTGTTAACCCAGATGGAAGAAACAAGTGTGTTAAAAAATAAGAATAAACATACACTTACACACATTTCAATTTTATTAAGACACACTCTGAGAGAAATTAAATTATATCCTGTGCAATAACTGAAAATTAACTTAAGCAAAACAACAGCTGTTCCCATTGGTAATTAAAAGACATTGATCCAAAACCCAAAATGTTCAGATCCCAATCTGTGGCAAAATACCAAATTTCTTCCATGGATTTAAACAACTGTGACCCTGTTAACTTGTTTCTTATAAGAACCAGAATTTGCAACTTTTGAAAAAATATGAAAACTTAATGGACAGGATCCTGATTGTCTCCCTGTTATCACTTTCATCTTACATCCCACTACATTTTAATATGTAAAGAGCTTATTAATATAAAGACTTTATTAATTTAAAGTGTTTTCTAGGGGCGCCTGGGTGGCTCAGTTGGTTAAGCGACTGCCTTCAGCTAAGGTCAGGATCCCAGGGTTCTGGGATTGAGTCCTGGATCTGGCTCCCTGCTCAGCCTGCTTCTCCCTCTCCCTCTGCCACTTCCCCAGTCTGTGCTCTCCTACTCTCTCTCTGTCAAATAAATAAACAAAATCTTTAAAAAAAAAAAAAGTGTTTTCTAAACTTAAAGATGCTGAACCAAAATAAGAGTTGCTGTTAAACTGATAAAATGAACCTAAAACCTCACAATTAATGACATAATATAAAAAGATAATCTTCCCTAAAATTGATCAATATTTATTTTTAGGAAGTTTCCCAGGAATATTAATAACAAGTACTTTTCAACAACTTACAGTGAGAATCCATATTTGGCTTTTAAATTCTGTATGATTATGGATCAACAATGTTAAGTGCTTTGTTGATACTCTTTAGGACTAATAAAAGAGATTCAACTAAACAACTAGCACACTTCTTCCTTTATAAATGCACAGCAAATGTTAATACACTGCTGACTGAAGATCAGTTCCTGGTAACACTCTTAAGACAGACAATTATTTGTGGATTAATCCTCAATTATATCCTCATCAACATGTGCTTTTAAAACCAAATAAATTAATCGGATCTTTATCTTTCAATCGCCAGACAAAGAACTGAAAAGAAATTTCGAAAGTTTAAATATTCATTAATACTAAATGAAGTTAATATAACTTCAAGTTAATAAAGGGACCCTCAAGAAAAATAAAAACTTACTGACCTTCGCAGATAGGGAAAATCAGAAATTGCAATAATAAAACAACAATATTTAAAGCAGTATCACAAAGTAAAACCTTACCTAATATAACACCCTGCGCACCTCTGTAATAGCTGGGAGTTAATGTTCTGAATCTCTCTTGACCAGCAGTATCCTAAAAGTGACAATTATTATTAAATTCAAAAAGTGTAAAAAAAAAGATCGTCAACATATCAAGAGTAGAATGTCAAACTGCGTTATTAAAAATATCCATGTTCAAGCTCATTTAAAACTTGAAATTAGGGGCACCTGGGTGGCTTAGTCATTAAGCATCTGCCTTCGGCTCAGGTCATGATCCCAGGGTCCTAGGATTGAGCCCCGCATCGGGCTGGAAGTCTGCTTTTCCCTCTCCCACTCCCCCTGCTTGTGTTCCCTCTCTTGCTGTGTCTCTATCAAATAAATACATAAAATCTTTAAAAAAAAAATTGTAAAACCCGAAATTTAAATTGGATGTGTTCTCTTACTGACAAGTGTTCCAGAAAATAAAGAAATATTGACTCATCTCTAGAAAAACACATGTCAGTAAAGGGGTATTTTTTAAGATTTTTATTACACGTGGAACCCGTTTATTACACATGAAAAACCCATGGTTCTCAACTTCAGAAGCACAATGAAATTTCCTGGAAATGAAAAATTCCAACCCCTAGTGATTCTGGTTTCACTGGTCTATGATAAAGACCAAAAGTTTTCAAAGTCTCCCCAGGCGATTCTATTGTAGAATCAAGGTTAAAACCCACTTAACTTTTTTTTTAAAAGGAGAATTACAGGAGTATCTTATTTTACGTAAACAATTTTTAGGTTGGAAAGTATTTTCGGTGTATCTTCTTTTAGGAAAATGCATAAAACCAAATCACTTTCTATCACATGTTTCTGCCTCCTACTGGGCGAGAGGAACATAAGATGTACACCAGTCAGAAAGCGCAGGGTCCTGGGATCAAGTCCCATGTCAGGCTCCACGCTCAGTGGTGAGTCTGTTTCTCCATCGCCTTTACCCCTCCCCTGTTCATGCTTTCTTGCTCTCTCTCATAAATTAAAAAAAAAAAAAAAAAGACTAGAGCAAAAAAATGTTTTAATGTTAAAATAAAATACTGCACAATTGACACTTCACACACAAATATCTAAATCAGTCCAGTTATGCAGAGTCTTGGATTTTTTTTTTTGATCCACTTATAAAATGTCTGAGTAGGTATGATAATTTGGGCAAAAACCCTGTGCCACAATACTGGATCAGGATTTATAACACCTATAAAATTTATATGCTTAAATAGTCAAAAGTTAACATTTGCTTGTGTTTGTTTTCAAGATAGGAATTTGCAGTAACTGCAAAAGCATCCCTGGTAGGTAAGAAAAGCAAGCTTATTATCTGTGGTTTTCTTCTCTGACAGGAGAGGAGGAAAGAGATTATTAAAGATAGAAATGAATAGAAGACTAGGAAGGATCTGGAAAGGCTAAATATTAAAATGTGGGAGTATAAGTGAGGGCAGGATATAGAGAAAGCTTTAGAGGAGCCAAGGTAGGTCGTGATGTGTGTGCAGCACTTTCTAGTGGGGTACTGTACTCAGGCTGGACTCAACTACTCTATTTGACCGATCCTAGGAGGAGTGCCCAAGCTGGAGAGGAACTGATTTTACACATATATTTTAAAAACCACAGAAGAACCAGAAGAAGCAATGGTTTCATGTATTTCTACTAATGAGTGAGGAGGTCTTCCTAAATATGATCTAACACCCAAATTCATGGGGAAAAAATGGTTTGACCACATAAATATTAGAGCTTTGGTATAGCAAGAACATCCTTCTTGACCCCATCCATACCCCATATACACTCTCATCCTAAACAAGCTTTGAAGGCAAAGGACAAACAGGAAAAAAACATTTGCAACATATGACAGAGTTGGTAACGTGCGCGTGCGCACACACATGAACATTAACCTCTGAAGCACCTGCATGGCTCAGCTGGTTGAGCGTCTGACTCTTGATTTCAGCTCAGGTCATGATCTCGGGGTTGGGAGACTGAGCCTCTCACTTAAAAAAAATTTATATGCCTATGATAAAGATGTCACTTCGGTAATACCTGCCAACCTTTTTATTACACAGGAACTAAAAAGTAAATTTTAAAAACCTCTTGCATAAAAGAAAGATCTCACAGAAACAACAAGCCTTAGATCCAACTCTAACACGCATATCTCACAGAACAGTAGCAAAGGCAGAAAGAAGTGATAAATTCAACCATGAAAAGTATATGGACACTGGGTGTGGTGAAAAAATAATGAATAATGTTTTTCTGAAAATAAATAAATTGGGGGAAAAAAAAACCCAAAATGAAAAAAAAAAAAAGTATATGGAAAATCAGGCCCCCGCTTTTGTACAGGAAGAAGCCAACATTCTTAAATTGTTCAGTATATTTTATTATGGTGTAGTCCAACACTTTCCAAATTGTTTTCTGTTAGACATTACTATTTTGATTGATATCATAATTATATTTTGGGGAGGGGGCAAACAGGCTACCAATCATACGAAGTATTATATGTTAGAAAAAAATTAACAGAAAAACATGAGACACATTTACACAGTTCCATGTTATTTGGGATAAAATGTGTATTAGAAATACTATGCTGTTCAGAGAATGCCAGGAAGATGAATCAGATCATACAGTGCATGAACAGTTGCTGTTTCAATCTGTAACTGATGCCCAAACATTTACTATTTAATCACCATGTTGAAGTACATCTCAACATTCTAATATTTATTAGAAGCAGTTCTAATATTATCACAGGCAATAAAACATATTTATATATCTAATTATCATAGTACATGTGAGAATCAGATATATAGGAGCATATTTTTATAAATTATACATGTAATATAATATATTAGCAATCATTTAGATATATATAGAGAAGTAGGCAGGTAGATAAGAGCTGGGGAGAAACAGGCAGACAGAGATAGACACCGAGAATCTTGGATGTTTTTGACAATTAATGCTACTTTATTCAGTCAGCACTATCATGAAAAGGTCTAGTTAGGAAAGCAACATGCATCAGAATGTTTGGGTTCTCAGGCAAATGAAAAGGAAGTGAGTAAAGACTGGGTAGTGATGTTAAAAAATAAATCCAAAGTTGGCAAAATCAAATTTCAAAAATATTTATACTAAAAACAGGAAAAAGACATTTTTTCCTGAGCATCACTTCATCCTCTTCTCCCCAACAACTGCCATCAGTGTGAGCTGAGTAGACACTGTCTTCTTCAAAACTTGGAAGAAACATATTCAATAACAATAATCCTCTCTGGCAGACAAGATGATTTTTCTACATTCTGGTTTTAAATATTCTTGAGTGATTACACACTTTAAAATTTGGGGTAAGTAAAACAAGTCTCTGCCTCATTACCCAATTATAAGACATAACCATTTATTGTTTATCCCTTAACCAACAAATTGTCCAAGTTATTTAGTATAAATCGTTTACCTCTAGAACTCTATACACATCAATTTCTGCTTCTTTAAAAAACACAAGCTGAATATTTATACAAAATACATTTTTAAAACTCTTACCCAGATTGCAAGTTTAGCCTTATTTCCATCCACTGAAATTGTTTTCACCTTAAAGTCAACTCCTTGAAAAAAATGAAAACATTGATAAGCATCCCAGTAAAATGACACTTTAAAAATCAATTACCAAGAAAACAGAAAAGCCACTTTATGAAACACTCAAATTCATACCCCAAATTCTTGGAGTTATGGATGTGAAAACTTAAAAGTGTGCCTAAAGTTCAGCAGCTTAGGATTTAATCAGGATAAATGAAAACCAAACGCTTGCAGAATTCAAACACTTACCTACCCATACTTGCTTGAAAAAAAAAAAAAACACTATAATGGAAAAATAAACTTCAGTGTAAGGTGATTAACAATGCACATTAAAAGCCAAGTGCTGGAATTCATGGAGCTCACATAGAGAAGACTATCCAGGCTGACCCTGGATCAGGGCCGTTTTCTAAGGGGCTCCAAATGCCACCTACACTCCGACATTAAGGGTGCTGTCCACAGCCAGCCCATCCCCTAACTCAGATTCTGTCTGGAAGCAGCTTGGTAAAAACATAAAAAGGCCACTTACTCCTTGTCTTATGAATTCTTTGTTTTTAATCCTAAAAAAAAGTATTCGTTCTATATAACTTTATCAATGATCCCTTGCTACTGCACAACTGCAAAAGAATTTACACACAAAAACATCTGTGCCCAATCCTCTAAGAATCTTCATAAGTGAAAAGGAGGAGTGCTCAAAGTGCTATGAAAATCTGCTGTAAATACTAATTTATGTAAAGAGAAGAGTTCCATAAGAAGACACATAAGGTTTTACTATAGTGCCCCCACCTCCAAAAAAAATAAATAAATAAAACCCTTTCCAGGAAAAGGAGTTGACACAAGCCATTGGCTTAAATCAACAGTAACTGCCCACGTGTCTTTCAATCAGCAATAATCGCGCCTCGGATAAACCTCATTGGCTACGATACTGCCACTGCGCATGTCTTTAAAGAGTATCAAAATTAATGTGCAGGCTACCCGACTGGCCAGAGGGAAAGCATTAGCTCAAGAAGCTTGGAAAGAAACTTTGAAAAGATCTTATTAGCTTGTCACAATTAATTCAGAACAGCCACAACTAAGATGAACAGCACCCTCATATACTAAATGCTTACGAGAACACCTGTCACCAATATGGAAATACATCAGTATTTCTTGGATGATTTCAGGTGATCCATTACAAACACAGAGTAGGTAATAAAAATGCATTTCAAATATGCATTATGTCAGGTCCTTCTGTATGCCAAAGATTAAGAAAAAAAAAAAAAAAGTTTAGTGTTCTGGGCTAGGGTGATAAAGGAGCTGATAAAGCCACACTCAGAATCATGGGCAATTGTTCGTTAAAGGACAGTGCTAATAACATAGTCCAAGGAAAACCTGAAGTTTCTTTGCAGCTAAACATATAAAAAAATCTCCTATTAAATAATCTTGCTATCATTAGATCTAGAAAATGAAATACTATGCCACACCACTTATATACAAAGTATGAAGGGCGCCTGGATGGCTCAGTCAGTTAAGCATCTGCCTTCGGCTCAGGTCATGTTCCCAGGGTCCAGGGATCAAGTCCTACCTTGGGCTCCCTGCTCTGTGGGGAGCCTGCATCTTCTTCTGCCCTCTCTGTCTCCCATGAATAAAATAAAAATAAAATCTTTCTTTAAAAAGTAGGAAATTATTTACATTTTCTTTGTAGTACTTTAAAAACAAAACCAAACCTGAGAAAATTCAGATGAGGGAAATGGTTCTGACTTGGTACAGGTACTAAATTAAGGCCACTGTAGACCATACATAGAGATAATCCATCATACATACTCTCCAGTTAAATTCTCCAAGTTTTTCAGAGAATAAAGAACTCTTTTTTCCCTAATTACTCCAGACAACATGCTCAAGGGCAGACTGGCTTTTTGCCAGCTACCAACTAGTTCACCTAAGAAAAGAAACTCACTGTTTCCAAAATGTTTGTGTTTACCTCCCCTCTCCCAATTTCCTTCTTCTCTTTCACAATTTCCTGTTTTTCATATGTTTCTTGACAGTCTAATGATAGTCTCTGTCATATGTATCACTTATGTGTTGTTAACTGTTTCCAAGTTACTCTTCTGGGATATTAAATCTGCAAGTTACAGATAACATCCTTAGGAAACAATGCCCACTGATGTCCTATCATCAAAGTCAATACACACAGGTAGCCTGGAAAGGGCACCTCAACTGCAAGTCCTCCAAATCATCCTTCCTTCGTCCCTCTGGGGAATCTCCTACGCAAACTTTAGCTTTCATCTGCTCAAATTGCTTCTTCACCAAGTCTGGTTCTTCTGTTTTGCAAGTGGCTCTTAACTTCCTTTTAATGATAGCCACACTGGGAATCTTTTTAATAAACCTGATTTTGCCAACTTCTTACTAGATTTGATTAAACTATCTTTTCAACTTCTTCATGTGGATGACAAGGAGCTTGTAACAGAAGCTGAACGTCTAGGGGAAAAAACCCACTCCTGTGTATTTCTTCTACTCTCCTACAACACTGAACACTTCTGTGACCATATTGTGAGGGGGTTTTCCCACAAGCAATTCTCGACTCTCTGGGGACATCGGTGTCTTATAATTCAATTCAGTCTGATAGAGTCAGATCCCACAGGGGAAGGGCTAATTAATAAGTCCTATAAGACTACTGCCCTCCCATTTCAGATGCCATCCCAAATCCAGGTTGTTACCTGTGCTTCTGACCACCTGGCTATTAATCAAAGCTTCCCACAATCCCCTCCTTTGACTGGATTAATTTGTGGCTCACAGAATTCAGAAAAAGCTACTTATCAGAGAATCATTTTATATAAAAGGATATAACCCAGGAACAGCCAGATGGAAGAGACAAATAAGGAAAAGTATGCGGAAGGCACAAAGCTCCCATGCCCTCTCCAAGTATGCCATCTTCCCAGAACTTCCATGTGTTTGTCAAAACAGAATTCTCAAAACCCTTAAATTTAGCATTTTTATGAAGGTTTCATTATTTAGGCAAGACTGATTAAATCATTGTCCTTCAGTGACTGAATAAAATCTCCCAGCCCTCATCCCTCTCCCCTCCCCTGAGGTAGAAAGGAAAGAGGAGGACTAAAAATCCCAACCCCGTAATCACATGGTTGATTCTTCAGGCAACCAGCCTCCACCCTTAGAGGCTTTCCAGAAGTCACAGCACCAACATAAACTCAGGAATCATTGAAAGGGGCTAGATATGAAAAACAAAAGACATCTTTACTGCTTTGATCAGTTAAGAAAATCAAAGGGTTTTAAAAACTCTGTGTCAAGAACTAAATATATATATTTCTTATAAATCAAAATATCCACAGAAGAACTGTAATTTTGGCTTTTTCTTGTTGTTCATTTGGGCTTGCACTTTTAATAGTTAATTCAGGTTTTTTAAAGTAATCTTTTTTTTTTTTAAAGATTTTATTTATTTATTTGATAGAGAGAAATCACAAGTAAGCAGAGAGGCAGGCAGAGAGAGGACGAAGCAGGCTCCCCGTGGAGCAGAGAGCCTGATGCGGGGCTCGATCCCAGGACCCTGGGATCATGACCTGAGCCGAAGGCAGAGGCTTTAACCCACTGAGCCACCCAGGCGCCCCTAAAGTAATCTTTTTAAGGCAGATGAATAGTTCAGTTAAAACTAGACATTACAGAACCAAGATGGCGGCTCCCGTGGATCTGGAGTTAAAGAAGGCCTTCACAGAACTTCAAGCCAAAGTAATTGACACTCAACAGAAGGTGAAGCTTGCAGACATACAGATTGAACAGCTAAACAGAACGAAAAAGCATGCACATCTTACAGATACAGAGATTATGACTTTGGTAGATGAGACTAACATGTATGAAGGTGTAGGAAGAATGTTTATTCTTCAGTCCAAGGAGGTAATTCACAGTCAACTGTTAGAGAAACAGAAAATAGCAGAGGAAAAAATTAAAGAATTAGAGCAGAAGAAATCCTACCTAGAGCGGAGTGTGAAGGAAGCTGAGGACAACATCCGGGAGATGCTAATGGCACGAAGGGCACAGCAGGAAATCTCTAGCAGAAGCTTCCTGCCCCCTCCCATTCCTGGCAAGGGCAGAGGGGCCCATGTGGGGAAACAGCCTCTCTTCTACCCTGACGGACTTTTTATTTGGATGATCTGGTAACCCTATATTTTCTACTTCACCCTGATCCCCTTTCAGATCCCAGCTCTGTATTTTTTATCCTGGCTCTGTCTGCCACCCCTCCCCAGAACACTCTTCTCCCCTAGGGGTGAATCACCAACTCCCAGGAGAGGGATGATGGGAGCCAGGACAGACAGGGGAGCTCTGTCCAAGCCTATTACTCGTTACACTGCTTAGACCAATAAAAGGCATCTGTTCCCCCCCCCCCAAAAAAAACACAAAAAAACTAGACATTACAGTCAATAAAACCTTTAAAACAAGCAGTAAATGGAACATGAAAGTTTACCAAAGATAGTATCAACTCTATTATACAGAGACACTCATCAATGAGAAATCAGAACACATCAATGAAATCATATGCCATGTCAGAATTAAAAAGCATTGATCAAAAGAAACTAACTCAAAACTAACAAAAATTGGGCGCCTGGGTGGCTCAGTGGGTTAAGCCTCTGCCTTCGGCTCAGGTCGTGATCTCAGGGCCCTGGGATCGAGCCCCACATCAGGCTCTCTGCTCAGCAGGGAGCCGGCTTCCCCCTCTCTCTGCTTGCCTCTTTGCCTACTTGTAATCTCTCTCTCTCTCTGTGTCAAATAAATAAAATCTTAAAAAAAAAAAAACAAAGATGCTAGAATTAGCAAACAATAAATTAAAAACTAGTCTAAACGTATAACCTGTGTTGAAAAAGTGAAGTAGACATGAGAGATTGAAAAGACCCAAATCAAACATCAAGAGATGAAATGACGAGGTCTGAGATGTAAATTACATGGGATGAGATTAACAAAAATCAGACATCACAGAAGAAAACATAAGTGAATATGAAGACACAGCAATGAGTGCCTGGAAGGCTCAGTCAGTTTAGCAGCGGCCTTTGGCTCAAGTTATGATCCTGGGGTTTGGGATCAAGCCCCATGTCAGGCTCCCTACTCAGTGGGTATTGTGCTTCTCCCTCATTCTCTGTCACTCCCCCCAGCTTGTACTCTCTCACTCTCAAATAAATACATAAAATATTTTAAAATAAATGAGTAAAACTAAAAATCAATGAAACAAAAATAATTGGTTCTATAAGGAAAAAATCAATATACTGATAAATTCTAGCCAAAGTGATCAGGAGAAACAGAAACAAAAACTGCCATTATAAAGAATGAGAAAGATCACATCACTACAGATTGAACAGAGGTTAAAAAGCTACCAAGGAAATGTTATAAACAAGTTCATACCAAAAGTTCATGACAATCCAGATGAAATGTCAATTTTCTTCAAAGATTAAAAACTATCAGAACTGACTCAAAAAGAAATAGACCACAAACAAAATACCTAAAGAATATAAACAAAAGGAAATATAAAAAAATCAACTAAACCCAAAAGGCAGCAGTAATGGAGGAAACAAGGGAAAAAACTGTGTAAGACACACAGAAAACAAACAGCAAAAGGTCAGAAGTAAATCCTTCCTAATAAGTAATTATATTAAAGACAGAGATTAGCAGAATATATATAAATATATACATAACTATATATAAAAGATCCAACTATATGCTGTCTATAAGAGACTCATACACCAAAGGAAAGATCCCAATAAATATGAAGCAAACATTTACATAACTGAAAGGAGAAATACAGTATTAGTTTTAGATTTTAATATACCGCTTTTAATAACAGATAAAACAGCCAAAGAGATAAGACGGAAATAGGATTTTTGAACAACAATACAAACCAGTAAGACCCAATAGAACATGCTACCCAACAACATCAGAATAAAGTTTTCTCAAGCGCACATGAAATATTCTCCAAGACACACCACATGTTGTCTACAAAACAAGGATTAATAAATTTTAAAAGAGGGGCGCCTGGGTGGCTCAGTGAGTTAAAGCCTCTGCCTTCGGCTCAGATCATGATCCCAGAATCGAGCCCTGCATTGGGTCTCTGCTTGGCAGGGAGCCTGTTTCCTCTCTCTCTCTCTGCCTGCCTCTCTACCTAGTTGTGATCTCTGCCTGTCAAATAAATAAATAAAATATTAAAAAAAAAACAAAAATAAGTAAATTTTAAAAGACTAAACTCATATGAAGTATTTTTTATCATAATGTAATGAAACTAGAAATTGGTAACAGAAAGAAAACTGGGAAATTCACAAACTGCACAAATTAAATAACACCCTTTTAAACAACTAATAGACTAAAGAGAAATCATAAGAAAAATTAGAGACTACTTTGAGACAAATGAAAACACAGTACACCAAAACTTGAGATGTAGCAAAAGCAGTGCTAAGAGGGAAACTTATAGCTATAAACACATACATTATAAGAGAAGAAATATCTCAAATCAATAATCTAAGTTTATACCTTAAGGAACTAGAAAAGAAGAGCAAACTAAGTGCTATAAAAGGAAGGAAATAATAAAGAACAGAACCAAGATAAAGGACACAGGGAACGGATATACAACAGAGAAAAATCCATGACCAAGGGCTGGGGTTTTTTGGTTTGTTTTTACAAAAAGATCAACAAAACTGACAAGCTTTTAACTATTCTAAGGAAAAGAAGAAGATTCCAATTACAAAACTCAGATATGAAATTACTACTAATATATAGACAAAAAAGATTATAAGAGAATATTATGGACCATTATATACCAATAAGCTGGATAAACTAGATGAACAAATTCCTGAAAACACATAACTGACTAAATTGACTTATCAAGGAAAAGAAAATCTGAAGAGACCATTAGTAATCAAAAACATCTCAACAAAGAAAAGCCCAGGACCAGAAAGTTTCACTGACAAATTCCACCAAATATTTAAAGAGTTAACACCAATTCTCACTTTTCAAAAAACAGAAGAGAAAGGAACACTTTCAAGCTCATTCTAAGAGGCTAGCACTATGCTGATACCAGAACCAGACAAAGATGTTACAAATAAAGAAAACTACAGACCAATATCCCAGAGGAATACTGATGCAAAAATCCCCAGTAAAATACTAGCAAACTTAATTGAGCAGCCTATTAAAAGGATTACACACCATGATAAAGTGAGTTGTACTTTTGTAATGTAAGACTGGTAGATTATGAGCAAATCAATCAAAATAATATATCCCATTAAAGAATGAATGGGGGAAAAACACATGATCATCCCAATTCATGCAGAAAAAGCATCTAACAGAACTCAACATCCTTTTATGATTAAAAAAAAATCAACAAACTAAGAACAGCACAAAATTTCCCTAACATGATAAAGGCTATATAAAACTCATAACTAACATATTCACTGGTGAAGGACTGACAGCTTTCCCCACAGATCAGAACAAGACAAGGACATCTACTCTCACCTCTTCTATTTTACAGAGTACTGGAAGTTCTCGTCAGAGCAATCAGTCAAGAAAAGGAAATAAAAGGTATCCGTATTGGAAAGGAAAAAATAAAATGACTTCTGTTCAAAAACATGATCTTATATACAGAAAATCCCAATTCTAGTACATACATACGTACACACACACACACACAAACACACACCCCAAACAAATAAAAAACGTGTTAGAACAAATGAATTTAGCGAAGTTGCAGGATATAAAATCAACATGCAAAAATCAGTTGCATTTCTATATACTAGCAATGAACAATCCCAAAAGAAAAATTTTAAAAACTATTCCATTTACAGTAACATCAAAAAGAAAATAATTGGGAATAAATTTAACCAAGGACTTTTAGATCTGTACACTGAAAACTACAAAACACTGCTGAAAGAAATAAAAGAAGACGTAAGTGGAAAAAGTGTATTTATGAGTTGGAAGACTAAATATTTTTGAGATGACAATACTACCCAAAGCAATCTACAGTTTCAACACAATACCTATAAAAATTCCAACAACTTTTTTTGCAGAGAAGAAAAAACTGATATTCAAATTTATATAAAACAAGTAGTACTAAAGAGCAAAACAACACTGAAAAAGAAGAATGAAGTCTAAAGACTCACACTTTCCAACCTCAAAACTTACTACACATCTACAATAATTAAAGCAGATGGTACTAGCATAAGGACAGACATTTAAACCAACGGAACAGAAGAGATAGCCTAGAAATACACCCCAACATAGAAAACCAATTGATTTCCAGCAAAGGAGCCAAGACCATTCAATGGGGAAGTACGGTCTTTTCAACAAATGGTTCTGGCAACAGTGAATATCCATATATAAAAGAATGAAGTTGGACCCTTACCTTCTACCACACACAAAAGTTTACACAAAATGAACAAAGACATAAACGTAAGAACTAAATCCTTAAAATTCTTAAAAGAAATTATTGGGAAAAATTTTCATGACACAGGATGCAGAACTGATTTTTTGGGTATGACAACAAAAGCACAGGCAACAACAACAGCAACAAAAACAGATAAACTGGACTTCATCAAATTTACAAACTTACGTGCATCAGAAGTCACTATTAAGAGGATAAGACAAACCACAGAGTAGGAACTATTTGCAAATCATATAGCTGATAAGGGATTAGTATCACTAAAATATGAAGAACTATAATTCAAAAATAGTAACAAAATAACCTAATTCAAAAATGAGGAAAGGATTTGAATAGACATATATACAAATGGCCAATAAGCACATGAAAAGATGCTAAACATCATTACCCACTAGGAAAATGTAAATCAAAAATCAAAACTACATGAGATATCGTTCTTCAAACCCATTAAGATAGCTATTAAAAAAATAACAAAAGGTGACAAGGATATAGAGAAACTGGAACCCCTGTGCACTGCTTGATGGAATGTAAAATGGTACAGTCACTGTGAAAAATAGTTTGATGTTTCCTCAAAAAGCTAAAAATACAATTACCATATCATGCGGCAATTCCACTCTTAGGTATAGCCAAAAGAAGTAATAGCAGAAACTCAAACAGATACTTGCATAACAATGTTGATAACAAAACAGATACTTCACACCAGAAGGCCTAAGCAACTCAAGTGCTCATGAACAGAAGAAGATAAACAAATGTGGTTTTTACATATCATGGAACATTACTCAGTCATAAAATGGAATGAAATTCTGATATATGCTACAACATAGATGAACCTTGAAAACGTTAAGCTAAGACAAATAAGCTACTCATAGAAGGACAAATATTGTATAATTCTAGAATAGGCAAATTCATAAAAGCAGAAGACAGAATAACGGTTACCAGAGGCTGAGGGGAAAGTGGAGTAAAAGCTATTGTTTAATTGGTGCAGAGTTCCTGTCTGAGGTGATGAAAAAGTTCTGAAAATGGATAGCGGTGATGGTTGCAAAACAAAGCAAATATACTCACTGCCACTGAACTGTAAACTTAAAAATGGTTAAAATGGTAAAATTTTATGTTTATTTTACCACAATAAAAAAATAAATAGGCAACTGGGGAGTCCTGCATCTATTAAAGAAATTGAATCTATGATTAAAAAGCTTTCCATGAAAAAAATTTCAGGCCCAGAGTGAATTCTACTGAACATTTAAATAATAATCCATTCTAAACAAATGCCTCCAGAAACGTGAAGAGTGAATACTTTCTTAGTCACTCTATCAATTGTACATTACCCTGATACCAAAACCAAAGACATTATAATTAAAAGCTATATAGACTAATATTTCATGACTCAGATGAAAATCCTAAACAAAATTTTATCATAACTAATCTAAATATGTATAAGAGAACAACACAACACAACCAAGTGGGTGTTATCCTAGGAACAAAAGTTTGACTTAACACTGAAAAAAAAAATCAATAGGGACTTTACTACACTAAAAAAATAAACTTCAGGGGGTGCCTGGGTGGCTCCATGGGTTGAGCCTCTGCCTTCAGCTCCGGGGCGGGGGGGGGGGGGGGGGGAGGGGTGGGGGGGATGGGAGGGTGGGGCGGGCTTCATATGATCACCATCAAATGCAGGAAATGCACTTAACAAAATCCAACATACATTCCTGATAACACCTCTCAGCAAACTAGAAACAGAAGGGAAATCTCCCAACCTGATAAAGGGTGTCTATGAAAAAATACAGATAACATCACACTTAATGGTAAAAGACTGAATATTTTTCCTCTTCATACCAGGAACAAAAGACAAATCCCAGCCCTCTTCACTTTTATAAGAAAAAAAAACAAAAACATTTTTTTTAAAAGCCAGGGCAGTAAGACAAGAAATAAAAAGAACCCAGATTGGAAAGAAAAAAAAATGTAGAAATTCAATGGAACCTACAGGATTAAAAAAATTAAATAAAAAAACTTCTAGAAGTATAAGTTTAGCAAGGTTGGAGGATACAAACTAAATGTTTAAAAAAAATCTATTGTATTTCTATATATCATCAATGAACAAAGGATTTTTTAAAATTTTAACATTTTTAATGAAACTCTATTAAATATTTAGGGCTAAATCTGACAAAAGATATAAAAGACATATAACCACTCTGAAAGAAATTTTTAAAGACCCAAATGACTGGAGACACATAATTTGTTCTGTGATTATAAGACCCAATGTTGTTAAAAGGTCAATTCTCCCCCAAATTGATCTATATAGAGTCAATGCAACCCCTATAAAAATCCTAGAAGGCTTTTATTTTTAAATCAACAAACTGATTCTAACAGTCATTGGGAAATACAGATTCTAGAGTCAAAATAACTCTGAAAAAAGTAACAGAATTGGTAGACTAAGAATACATGACTTCTAGGCCTACTATAAAGCTACAGAAATCAGGACAATGAGGCACTGACATAGACAAATAGATTAATGAGATAGAATAGAGTCCAAAAATAGACTCACCATATATAAACAACCAAGTTTTTAGAAAGGTGCAAAAGCTATGCAGTGCAGAAAGGACATTCTTTTCAACGAATAGTTTTAGAACATACAAGGGAAAAAAAAAGGAAAAGAACAGAACTTCGCTTCATATGCTTTACACTATATACAAAAATTAACTCAAAATGAATCACAGACCTAATGTAACACATGAAACTAAACAACTTCTAGAGGAAAACATAGAGAAAAATCACTGCAATGCTCTGTTAAGCAGAAAATATAACACTGAAAACATTAGAAAAAATTGACAAATTGGATTTATCAAAATAATAAACTTCTGCTTTTAGAAATAAACTGTTAAAGAGAATGACAAGAGGAGCCACAGTCCAAGAAAATATCAGCAAAGCATATATCATGTAATAAGGGGTTCATATGCATAATATATAAGAACTCTCAAAACTCAACAATAAGAAAAAATAAAAAATGAACAAAAGATTTATTCACATCACACACACTCAAAATACAGCTCAATAGATAGCAAATAAGAACTTTTTAAAAAGACTTTTATTTTTATTTTTACTTGTTTGACAGAGAGACAGAATACAAGCAGGCAGAGCAGCAGACAGAGGGAGAGGGACAAGCAGGCTCCCTATGAGCAGGGAGCCGGATGCAGGGCTTGATCCCAGAACCCTGGGATCATGACCTGAGCTGAAGACAGACTCTTAACGGACTGAGCCACCCAGGTGCCCCAGCAAGTAAGAACTTTAAAGACACTCAACATCACTGGTCATTAGACAATGCAAATTAAACCACAATGAGACTACCAACACATACAAACCTATAAGAAAGGTTAAATTTTTAAAGTCTAATCATGCTAGGTGTAACAGGTGAGGATGTGGAAACAGGAACTTTTATATACAGCTAGTGGATATGTAAAATGACACAATCACTTTATTAAGAAATGGATGAACTATTTTCCAAACTTAAACATGCATTTACCATATGATCCAGCAATCCTATTACTGGGTATTTACTCTAAAGAAATAAAAATTTATATTCATATAAAATCCTGTACCTAAATGTTTACTACAGGTCTATTCATAACCACCAAAAACTGGAAACAATCCAGTGTCCTATAAAAAGTGGATGTAAAACATCCACAAAATGGAATATAACCCAGCAGTAAAAAGAAACAAACTACTGGCTTGCAAGAACATGGATACAGCTCAAAGGCAATATGCTAAATGAAAAAAAGTCTGAAAAGTTTACATTAGATATTCCATTTATAGGACATTCTCAAAAAGATAAAGTTATAGTGATGAAGACTCGCCAGTGGTTGCCAGAGGCTAGAGGCAGGAGAAAAGTATGACTAAAAAGACACTCGTTTTTTAGAATTATGGAACTGCTTCATACATATATACATTTGTATAACACGTTAAAATTCGAAAAACTATATAACAGAAAGGGGTCAATTTTACTGTATGGTAATTAAAAAAAACAAAAACACTGTCTACTCTTATGCTAGGAATATAAAATATAAAAAATATTTTCTAAAAGAATAAATTACCAGAGAACATGTATTACAAAATTTCTGCTTCTTTCTGATTTACGATTTACTTTGCTACGAAGTCCAAGACTGATTCTGTAAAACTGTTCCATGCGCTTTTGAAGTAATGAGCTCTTCAGTCAAAAGATTTGATTGGGGCACCTTGATGGCCCAGTTGGTTAAGCAACCAACTCTTGGTTTCCGCTCAGGTCATGATCTCAGGGTCATGAAATCTGAGCCTTGTGTCAGACTCCACATTTAGCACAGAGTCTGCTTAAGACCCTCTCCCTCTCCTTCTGCCTTTTCCACCCCCATCCTATCCCCCTACCCCAGCCAGGATCTCTATCTCGATTAAATAAATAAATATTTAAAAAAAAAAAAAGTGTTGACTAACAGGTGTCTGGCTGGCTCTGTCAATAGAGCATGCAACTCCTGACCTTGGAATGGCAAGTTCAAGCCCCACGGTGAATGCAAGTATTTTTAAAATCTTAAAAAAAAAAAAAAAAAAGTTTATCAATTGTGTTATTCTATTTTCCTACGGTCTCATTTGTGTCTTTTGGATCTATTTAATTATGAAAGAGATTTAACAAGTCTCCTAATATAACTGTATTTTCATCAAACTCTCATGTTTTGAACAGGTTTTGCTCTTATATATAACATCTATGTTTGGTACCTACTTGTTATGATTGTTACAGCTACTTTGTTAATAAACTGGGCCTCTCATTATTACCTACTATCATATTTCATTATATCCAGTGCATTAACCTTAAATTCTACTCTAAATTACATTATATTACCACATCTGTTTTTATATTGCTTGCAATTGCCTAGCTCATCCCTTTATTTTCAACCTTTCATTATTTAAGTACTCTTCAAGTCCATCTGACGATGTGAGTTACTAGAATTGGACCAATTCACATGTAATTAACACATATTTTAATTCTGTTGCTTCCTTCTTATGTTCAACATTTTTGACGTTCTGTTCAAATCTGTGTTTGATCCTTTTTATTTCTGTATTACTACGTTGTGATTAAAAGAATACCAAGTTAGAAGTTAGGAGACTGGGTTTAGTATCTGTTCTCTTCCTGAGGTCTAGATAGGCAGAAGCCTAACCTTCTGAAGTCAGTTTCCTCCTTCTCATCAAGGAATATAAAAATTCCTGCTTTACCTGCTAGTTATTTTGGAAGGAGGGAGGGTGAGAACATCGGGGTAAGAGGACATCAACAGGGGTACTATAAAAACTTTAAGGATCCCATGGAGAAATGATTATGAGGACCTAGATCCCCAAAAGTGAGTTTACAAACTTGAAAAGTATCAACAATAAAATGAGGTAAGGGCTCTGCTACCCCAGAGGACAGAGTAAATATATTTTAATAGTTGAGAAGGAGGGAAAGCTGGGTGTGAGAAAAGACATACAAAACCTTATGGAGATTAAAGTTTTTGAGATGAAGAATAACGTGGGAAGCCAGGGCTTTTTTGTTGGCTACTTAAAGGGAGATATACAGTATGATGGTTTTATGGCAAAAAGTAACAGTGAGATAAAAAAGGTTTAGGGAGGGGCCCCTGGGTAGCTCAGTTGTTAGGGTCCTTGGAGTGAGCCCCCCATCGAGCTCCCTGTTCAGCAGGAAGCCTACTTCTCCCTCTCTACTTCCCCTGCTCGTGTTCTCTCTCTCTCTCTCTGTCAAATAAATAAATACATAATCTTTAAAAAAAAAAAAAACAAACCCAAAAGTAGAAAGGAGAGAAAGTAAAGAATAAAGCAATTTCTCAAACAATTAAATAAATATATTCCTCAGGGTGCCAGGGTGGCTCAGTCGATTAATGTCCAACTCTTGATTTCAGCTCAGGTCATGATATCAGGGTCGTGAGATCAAGGCTGTACCAGGCTCTGCACTGAGTATGCAGCCTGCCTAAGATTTTTTCCTTCTCCCTCTGCTCCTCCCCACACTTGCAAGTGCTCTCTCTTCTCTCTTTCTCAAATAAATTAAAAAAAAATCTTTAAAGAAAAAGTAGAGAACTTGTTTCAAATTTTATTTTAAAGAAATAAATTTTCTAATTTTTTTATTTGAAAAATGTTTTACTCAAAGCACTTTTTTAAAAGTACTTTTTATTCTCAGTCACCTAAAACAAGGTACATTAAAAAATTAAAAACTTTAAAAAAAAATAAAAACTTTTAACATGAAGGAAATTTTGCCAATTTAATAAGCTTATATAAAATCAGTGTAACTAATTTCCATAAGCAGAAAAAGAAACCTGATGCCTTTTGTTTTTCCAAACATCCCCTTGAAATAAAAACAAAAAACCCGGTCAGAATATTCTTATAATTGTGTGTGTCTGTGTGTGTTGTCTATGTGTGTATTTATTTTTATGTCAGAAATATTATCTTGGATTATATAAATATTTGTTGTCTCATTCTATTTCTTCTTCTGAGATTCAAATATACATATGCTGAATTTCCTTTTCTAATTTCCATATCATTTTTTCTCTCCAATGTGTTTTAACATTTTCATTCATTTTGGTAAATTCTACCCACTTTTTCCATTTTTAGCTTCTATTGTCCTTTATTTTGTTTTTCACAGTCTCTACTATCCCTTGTGATCCTTCTAATTTCACCTTTATTTCAGTGATGGTTTTATTTTCTTACCTTATTTTTCTTTCCTCTCCATCAGCCTACACTGCATTTTCTCATGCAGTCTCAAAGTCTCTTCCTGAACTCTTGTATCACTGCTTTGTGCTTTCAGTAGTAAATGCTTCCAAAAACTGTGTTACATTCATAGCAAAACAGCTAGGCATGATTTTCATCTTTTCTACAGAAATATTTTTTCTGCTGAACATTCATCTGTCTGTTGTTTTTCTGCTACTTTCTTTCTTTTTGATTCTTGAGTGGTCGGGGTGGCCTAAAGCTGAAATCCTTTTCATAATTCATCTTTAAAGGAGGTAAAGTTTTTCTGGACAAGCTATTTGTAAGAGATTCATGCCGAAGGCTCCAGTGGTTCTAGTTCTTGACCATCAAAACTATGTTTTGGTTCAAGGTTTCATATGAGAATCATTTAAGTTTTTCTATTTGTTTGTTTTTTTACTTTTCAACAACCAATGGAGATAGGCAGCCTTGAGGTTTTCACAATGAAAAGCCATTATTTCCCCTACTGCTTCAGAGACAGACAAATGTAAAAATGTCTTGTTTGTGTGATTCTTTGTTTGGCTTCATCTCCCCAACTTCTAAGAATCAAACCAGGTGCAGGAAAACTCCTGCCATTAGCTTAAAAAAACAAAACAAAACAAAACAAACAAGAAAACCCATTCTGCTTTCGCGAACAAGGGATTCAGGCTTTGCATCTCAGGGTGGGCCTCTCGGGTTCCTGAAGCTTCTCTTGCTGGTTCCAGGCTCTGCAGTTGTGGCATCCTCACTCTACTTCTTCCCACATACAGCCTGCTTAGACTCACTGCCTTTGGCAGCCATTCCACCTATTTTGTGGCCTAGGGTTTTTAGCTTTCTTCTATTTTAGTGGAATATGGGGTTTGTGTTTTAGTTTATCCCTCTCTTTGTTGTTATTCTAGTTAACCACCAGAAAGCAAAAGAAGAAAATGCCAACTTTACTGTACTGTCCTCGGATTCAAGATCCAATAATTATGTTAAAAGAGTATTTTATACAAGATTGAAGCTTGAATGTCTCACTATATTACTGAAAGATAAAGGTGTGCTTTCCTATTGGACAGCTCTGTATAAACGAATGAAGCTTGACCATCCTCTTACACCATACACAAAGATAAACTTGAAATGGATAAAAGACCTCAACGTGAGGCAGGAATCTATCAAAATCCTAGAGCAGAACGCAGGCAGTAACCTCTTCGACATTGACTTCAGCAACTTCCTTTAAGACATATCTCCAAAGGCAAAGGAAACAAAAGCAAAAATGAACTTTTAGGACTTGATCAAGATAAAAAGCTTCTGCACAGCAAAGGAAACAGTAAATAAAACAAAGAGGCAACCCATGGAATGGGAGAGGATATTCGCAAGTGACACTACAAAGGGCTGGTATCCAAGATCTATAAAGAACTCCTCAAACTCAACACCCCAAAAACAGATAATAATATGAAAAAATGGGCAGAAGACATGAACAGACACTTCTCCAAAGAAGATATACAAATGGCTATCAGACACATGAAAAAATGTTCATCATCAGTAGCCATTAGAGAGACTGAAATCAAAACCACATTGGGATACCACCTTACACCAAGATAGAATGGCCAAAATCAACAAGACAGTAAACAATAAGCATTGGAGAAGATGTGGAGAAAGAGGAACCCTGTTATACTGTTGGTGGGAATGCAAGTTGGTACAGCCACCTTGGAAAACAGTGTGGAGATACCGTAAGGAGTTAAAAATAGAGCTACCCTGCAATTGCACTACTGGGTATTTACCCCAAAGATACAGATGTAGTGAAAAGAAGGGCCATCTGTATCCCAATGTTCATAGCAGCAATGGTCACAATCGCCGAAATGTGGAAAGAGACAAGAAGCCCTTCAACAGATGAATGGATAAAGAAGATATGGGCCATACATACAATGGAATATTACGCCTCCATCAAAAAGGGTGAATACCTAACATTTGTATCAACATGGACGGGACTGGAGGAGATTAAGATGAGTGAAATAAGTCAGGCAGAGAGAGTCAATTATCATATGGTTTCACTTACTTGTGGAGCATAAGGAATAACACGGAGGACATGGGGAGAAGGAAAGAAGGGAGTTGGAGGAAATCAGGAGGGGGAGACGAACCATGAGAGACCATGGACTCTGAGAAACAAATTGAGAGTTTTGGAGGGGAGGGGGGGTGCAGGGTTGGCTGAGCCTGGTGGTGGGTATTAAGGAGGGCACATATTGCATGGAGCACTGGGTGTGGTGCATAAACAATGAATTTTGTTACACTGAAAAAATAAAATAAAATTTAAAAATATAAAAAAAAGAAAGAAAAAAGAAAAAAAAAGGTGTGCTTTCCTTACTATTTTACCAGTAAAATACTAATTTTCCACAAAATACTAATTTTTACAAGGCCATTAGCAACTGAACTAATTGTTTTAGTTTAAGAGTTCATGTGTATATTAGTTATAACCTCAGGCAGAAAATAATCTGATGCCTAAATGTAAAAGACACCTTCCAAGACCCAGAGCCCATTTGGGGAACAAATTATATACATCATTAGTAAGCCACAATCTTCGTATTTATTTTTAAAGCAGACAAAGGCTTTTTAATAATGAGGACAATACATAATTTGTCTTTGTCCAACTCTCCAGATTTCCTTTGGGTTTGAAATGCAGACAGATAACTTTATATCATATATTGATCATTCCCTTAGTAAAATTTTAATTCTAGGCAAATTCATTTTCCTGCCCATTACTACTCTTCTACTCCTTGCTATCCATTGCTAGGCATGTACTAAGTGAAATGAAGTTTTATTACTAATTGTTTAAAGAATAAATAATAGGGCTCCCCGCTCAGTGGGGAGCCTGCTTCCTCTTCTCTCTCTCTTTCTGCCTGCCTCTCTGCCTGCTTGTGATCTCTGTCTGTCAAGAAAAAAAAAAAAAAAAGAATCTTAAAGAACAAATAATATATCAAAGCTGAATTAAAATAGATTTTAAATTACTTGTGCTTTAAATGATTCCTTTTCACATACATAAATGTAGATCTGTAAAAGTTAATATGCCACATAAAAGCTAATAATGCCTGGTATAACCTGTTAAACATTTAGAGGCACTATGAATTCATATTGATAAAAAGAAACAAAAAAGACCTCTTTCTTAAAGAATTCTAAATAAGAAATATAGGCAGAATGATGGAATCTAAAAAAATCACTGTCTGACAACCACCATAGGTAGAATGACAGGG
The DNA here is from genome assembly GCF_020171115.1 of Neogale vison. Taxonomy (NCBI): domain Eukaryota; kingdom Metazoa; phylum Chordata; class Mammalia; order Carnivora; family Mustelidae; genus Neogale; species Neogale vison. The sequence goes on along the minus strand of NC_058102.1, from coordinate 135,525,159 downwards.
TGACACTTTAAAGGAATTCGGCACATATCACCTTAAGTAACCAGTCCCATCACCAATCACGGTACAAATATATGGTACAAATACACACTATGCTCTGAGAAGCACTTTGTGGAATTCCCACAAAAAATCCATAAACTGAATCTAAACACAAGGACATACCTGACAGATGTAACTGAAGGATGCTCTACACAACTGAGCTGGTGTGTACTCAAAAAATGTCAAGGCCAGAAAAGACAAAGAAAGATCACAGAACTGCCCAGATTAAGACACTGAAGAGAAATAACAACTAAACTCAGTTGCAATCATGGACTGGATCCTGGACCAGAAACAATTTTTTTTCTTTTGCTAAGTAAGACTTTAGGGGGACAATTAATGAAATCTGTCTGTATACAGCAGAACTGTATCTATGTTCATTCAGGAAATACACATTAAAGTATTTAGAGGAATCTTGTCTGCAATTTTACTCTCAATTCAAAAAAAAACCAAGAACACTGTGTGCATGTGTGTGTGTGTGTGTATTTAGAGAGAGCATGATAAAGCATATGTGATAAATATTAACATTTGGGGACATATAAGAATTCTTGTACTATTTTTACAACTTTTCTCTAGTATGAAATTACTTAACATTTGAAAAAAAGAAAAAAATACAAATCCCCACACGCAATAAATGAAAACAAAGCCAGTTAAGAGAAACTCTTTATTTTCCCTAATAATAATGCTAGGAACACATTTATTACATTCCACTGAATAGATCATGAAATTTTAGAGCTGTAAGAAAAACACATTGCCTCTCACCAAAACTCTTCCATTTATCGGTGAAAACAGTGAGGTTAAAGGACTTCCTCACGATCTAGACAACTGGTTTAAGGCAGAGCCGAGCCCACTCCCCTACTCTGACCCAGCTCTTTCACAATGCAAGTTCTCTCTTGATACATTTACATTGTCATCTACTCCCTGAACATGGGTGCACACACTAAACAGCTCAATCTTCTCATATATTCTAGTGAGCTAATGGGGCAAACCACTTCCTAGCAATCTAAATTTCATTTTAAAAAGGCATTATAGAGGGCACGGCTTGCATGGAGCACTGGGTGTGGTGAAAAAATAATGAATAATGTTTTTCTGAAAATAAATAAATTGGAAAAAAAATAAAATAAAAAAAAAGAAACGCAGTTAAAAAAAAAAAAGGCATTTAGGTATTATTGCTCCCAATGATATTTAATAACTAATGTCAGTAAACATGTGAGTTCACAATATACGCAGGATACAGAAGCAAATGCTAAAAACGCAGAATTAACACACTCTACTATTAGGTGATACTGGTAGGTCCGTGATGGTAGACACCGAGTACATATTATTCATCATTATAACCCCACCCTTCGGAGAGTGCCTGACAGACAATAAATACTCAGATATCTGCATGTTGCTAAGTGAAAGGCAATCCATAGTACAAGAAAAAATGTATGTACAGACAATCGTAATATCCGCGGTGTTAACCAAGTGCCATGAAACAACAAATGAGTTATTTTTGCTTGATGAGATCTACAAAGACTCCAGAAATGTAATGAAACTAGTTCAGGCTTGAATGACAAAGAATTCAAAAGACATGGAAGCAATGGGGTAGTAGATGGAGAGTAGAAAAAATTAAATAAAACATACTGAAGGCAAGAAAATACCTGGCATTTCTACTGAACTTTAAACATAGGCTTACCTATCGTTGCGGCAAGTTCAGGATCAAAAGTATCATCTGTGAACCTCAAGAGCAGGCTAAAAAAGATGTTAAAAAGAGAGATTAGAAATTTGTCTTTTCTCCTAAACATTTCACAAATGTTCATGATTATTTCATTTTGTCACAAATGAGACACAGATAATGGGCGCCTGAGTGGCTTAATCGTGATCCCAGAGTTCTGGGATCAACCCCCATGCTGGGCTCCCTGCTTAGCAGGGAGTCTGCTTCTCCCTCTGCCCCTCACCCCATTCGTGCTTGCTCTCTCGCTCAAATAAATATAATCTAAAGAAAAAAGAGCCTCTTTTAAAAAATAAATTAGACACAGATAAGAATAGCTGATGTAGATCTGCTCCCACAAATACTACCTCACTGCAGGTAAATAAAGAGGATTTAAATTATTGGAAAGGCAATGAAAAAATCCCAAGAGCAAAGCAGTTTACCTACTATACTACCCATGCTCTGCTACACAATTCCCAAGTGTGAAAAGATTTGGGTTTGGGTTTGGTTTTGATTTTTAATTGTAATGGTATATCCTTGTGAGAAAATAGAATCAGCAACATGGACAAAGGGGGTGAAAATCAGTCTCTTGAAATGCAACAAATTAATTTTTTGTTTAAATCTGATGTGCACTACACTCTGAATTCAAGTGAAACAGAAAGCTGTGAAAATCTATCATCTGGTAACAATTAGTAGTTGGACTACTTCCTAAGCGGGAAGAAAACATATAGTTAAAAGTGAAGGTAGATCACACCAGAGCCAGAGAAGGTATACTCTAGCAAATGATAGGTAGGGTGTGTGAAATCAACTATGAACAGGAAGTTCTGAAAGCTTTTATTTAAAAAAAAAAAAGAATGGAAAGAACTGCTCCACATTTTGAAAAGTTAATGCCAGCAAAAAAAATGCAAGAAAACTAATCGAAGACAACTGCCATGGTTATGGTGAGAGTAAGAAGGACTAAACCTAGGAAATAGTAAACAAACTAGAAAGAAAGAGATGAAATAATATCACAAGACACCATTTGAGCAGGAATTTAAGAAACAAGACAGAGGATCATAGGGGAAGAGAGGAAAAAGTGAAACAAGAAGAAACCAGAGAGGGAGACAAACCATAAGAGACTCTTAATCATAGGAAACAAACTGAGGCTCACTGGGCAGAAGGGGAATGGGGAGATGGGTAACTGGGTGAAGGGCACTGGGGAAGGTATATGCTATAATGAGCACATACAGTAAGACTGATGAATCACAGACCTGTAGCCCTGAAACAAATAATACATTATATGTTACTTCATTGAATTTAAACTTTTTTTTAAAAAGACACCATATGAGTACTCAAAGATCTTATATATTCCAGAATTATTTATTTAATATAAGGTGGAAGTGTCAATTATTAGAAGCTCTTCAAAAATGCAGTTTAAGCTTTTGTTAAAGCCCAAGATTTATAAAATTAATCAATCTTCATTCGCATTATCTCCTTTAATAGACCAAGACTGTTCTATCGACCTGCATGCATTAACAAAATCAAGAATATAGCTATCGGATGTCTGAAATGCAAAAAAAAACTTATGCATATTTCTGTAGGTTGTAATTATTACTGCTAGAGGTTTTTTTTTTTCCCCAGAGTATAATGCAACACATAATGGCCTTTTAGTATTCAAAATCCAGTGCCATTAATTGTATTTAAAAGATTAACTCCCCCTTTTTTGGTTTTGCTTTCTTGTGTCTATCATGAAACCAGTACCACAAAAGTGAAATAGTAGATTTTCCACTTAACACTGTACCCTCTTGACTATAACTTTGTTTATTCCAATGTGAGTCAGGTGACAACACTAACAAGAATCTTAAAAGACTGCACTTATAAAAAATTTTCTTCTCTTCCCAACAGTAAGTTTTTAAATTAACAAAAGTAAAAATTTCACTAAAAATTTAGTTACTCATATTTAAGAATGAAAAAGGTAAATATCCATTCTTAGTCACCACACTAAATAGTATTACATAAAACAAACTTGCAGAGTAGCAGTGGCAGTAGTAACAATAATACCAGAATAATACAAATAAAAAACAATGGTATTGGCCATTATTTATTGAACATCAACAATGTGCGAGACACTTGAGACTGTGTTTCTTCTTACATAATTGCTAATCCTTATGATAATCCTTGTCATTAAAGGTCCTTTGTCAGGAAAGGCAGGGAACTGATACGGTACAAAGCAACAAATTTTAATACTGGCTCTAAATGTAAGGAGATCTTAGCCACGGGTATACTGTGAGCTGGAAATGTATTCAAAACTCTATGTGATGCTTTTTTCTAGGCAGAGTCTATTTCTCTGTTAAAGTTTTTAAAGACTCTCCATGATTAAGAACCACGCTTTAAAGGATATATAGTTAAGCATTCGTATTTTCAAAGTCAAAGGAACAAAACACTCTCCACACAGAGCTACAGGTAGAAAGAGTAACTACCTCCATATCATTTAGAGAAAACCAAATTTATAATAAACAGTGTGATCATAAATAGTCTGCATTTCTTAATTTACACCTGAAATTGGCCAAAAAAGATGTGGATAGAGACACAGAAGGACAGCAATTTAATTAACAGAAGGTCTCTATAATCCCTCCCAGATTCTGAAACACTTTGCTACTTCTTTACTTCACCATGGCTAGCCACAGAATCAAAGCGCCTTACACATTTAACCTTAGATAAGGTGTGAGGGATTTCTATTCCAACCTCATTTTTCAAATAAAAAAGAAGACCTAGAGTGTTAAGTATCACACACAAGGTCACACAAGTGGCAACACCAGTTTCCTAATCTTGGTCTCCTGGCTGCTACCACACATGCTCATCACACTGAAACAGTCTGAAATAAACTGGAAAAATAACTCACTAATTTGAATTACTTAAGATGTCCTTTCTCGTGCAACAATACAAATGATATTTCACTTCCCTGAACTCTAGATCTGTAAAGAAACAAACTTACTGGTCAGAACAACCCTTAGAGATTATATTCCGGACAAATGTTTGTGTACTAACTCACCTTAAAAAGAACAGGCTTCTGTGTTAGTAGAGTCATTTATTGTCATCATACCCAGGAAGAATAAGTGTTCGAAGTTGTTTTCCACAGCAGAGCACATGCACCAATAATGTTCATCTAGCTAGAAAAATAAGCCAACTTTCTCCCTAAACATAATCCTTTCTTGAAAGAGGCAAAGGTTAAAATTTTGCAGTGAGCGGCTGAAAATTCACCATTAAGTACTGAGAAAAGTTTGGAGCAGATTAGATCCAACGAAGTTCGTCTGAAGCGAGGGAACTAAAGAAACGGATAAATCCGCCTAACTGATTTAACACTAAAGAACCTCAATTACGTAAACACTCTAAACTTCCAGAAAATTTTAACACAGTTAACTGGTCATCCATCCAATACGTTTAGGAAAATGCTGCCAACCAAACCTGGATTGGGCTGAACCACGCAAAATGACATTCAACCACCCCTGACCTCAAAATCAGCCATTTCATATGCCTTAACCTAAATGAGGGTCACATCTCAAGAAAGAAAGATCATGAGGCTATAGAAGTCCTATTAAAACAATGCTCAAAATATTAACTTTTTAACCCTCAAACAGTGATCATGAAAAGTACTTTACTCAGTCCTTTATTTTTTTAAAGATTTTATTTATTTCTCTGAGAGAGAGAGACAGCATGAGCCAGGGGAGGGGCAGAGAAGCAGACTCCCCTCTGAGCAGGAAGCCTAAGGCAAGGCCAATCCCATAATTCTGGGATCCTGAACTCTAGGATCATGGACTGAACCCAAGGCAGACACTTAACCAACTAAGCCACCCAGGTGCCTTATTCAGTCCTTTAAATAATGCATACATACACACACATACACACTCCCCATACTATTTTGCTATCCCACAGTATTTCATTAATTCATTCCTTGTTATGTACAAGTCCCTCACTCCAATATACACGGAGGTAAATGAGAAAAATTAGAAAATTATTAAGTGAGAAAAATTAGAAAGCATACTGTCACACTTTTAAAGTACAAAAAATTGCAGAACATATTACAGAACAAAATTCAAATTAAAGAAGTACAACTTGGGGCATCTGGGTGACTCAGTCGCTAAGCTTCTTCCTTTGGATCGGGTCATGATCCCAGGGTCCTAGGATCGAGCCCCGTATAGGGCTCCCTGCTCAGCGGGAAGCCTACTTTTCCCTCTCCCACCCCCCACCCCCCCCCCCGCTTGTCCTCCCTCTCTTGCTGGGTCTCTATCAAATAAAGAAACAAAATCTTTTTTAAAAAAAGGTACAACTTGATGAAGCGATCTGAAAGATAAGTTTAGCAGCAGATGTAGCTAAAATATGAAATTACAGCTCCTGGAATTGGAATATTGTTTAAAAATCCAGATAGCCAAGAATATAACCTAGTAATCATCACCACCACCATCATCATCATCCTAAGAGGGCAAGGAGAACTTTACCTAGAGAACTTTGTTCTAAGCCTTGGATGAAATCACAACCGGCTTGCAACACTCACTGGGCGTCATTGTTCTTACCTGATACTCAACTACTGTCAATTATTCTTTTCCCTCCAGAAAAAGTCAAGAAAGAATACACAAAACACGAATTCGCTCTTTCACCTCTAAACGATGCGGCAGAATGCGAAGGGACAATGACACTTTATTCTCCAAGGCGGTCCAGAGCTTGAACTCCCCGACTAAAGCCAATGACTCAAGCAGTCAGAGACCCGAGAGTTCTTTCACAGCTGACTCAGAGGCAGAGAGAGAAGCGGCAATGGGCGGCCCCGAAACAGGCCAGGAATGTGACCCACGGCGTCGCGAAACTTCCTGAGTGGAATACTACGTGGTCAGAGAAAGCCTGACAGAACCACCAAAGTGCTGAAGTTACGGCTCAACTCGCGGCGTGACAGTGAACCTGAACCCCAGGGCCGAGTCCGGGCTCCGCTCGCGGCCACACTCGGGCCCGAACCCGCCCGCCACGCCCTGAGCTCCTCGGCCGCGAAGCCGCCGACCGAGACGCGGCCCTCGGAATTGTTTTTGTCTTTGATACGACAGGACGGGAACGTATCCAGACAAGTCGGGCCTGCCCGGGGCCGACAACCAGGCGGGCTTTGGGGGCAGGGGCTGCAGGACCGCGCGGCGGAGAGGCCCGGGAGAAGCAGCAGAGCCCGCCCCCAGCCCGGCCCGCACCGGCCGCCGCCTTTACCGTTCCCGACGCGGCCCAGCAGACAGCCCCACCGCCCTCGTCGCCGCCCGCAGACCCGCCTCACCTAGACTTGCCCACGCCACTCTCGCCGATGATGAGGATCTTCAGGGTGGTCAGCACGTCCTCGTCCATCCTGACGCCGCTCCGCTGTGAGCCCAGCTGGCCACCCGGTTCCGGTTCTCAACCCTTCACCGGAGAGAGGTGCCCGCGCATGCGCAGCGCTGCACGTCTGCCACCTTCCTTTCTCCCCGGGTGTTTAGGTTGCAGAAGTCCGGGTCGCCCCAGTTCCGCCTTGGGGAAGCTCTGCGTCTGCGCAAACTCAGTGTCCCGGGCGTCTTTCCGGAGAGCTTATTCATCCTCTGCGCAAGCGCAGAAGGGAAGGGCCGCGTGTGATTTCGCCCTTCTGTAGGCGGTTACGCCTCCCGTCTCCTAACCTAACCCTCCTTCAGTGGTGTACTCGGGAATGGACTGAGCTGGCAGAGCATAAGCTCTTTTATTTCAGCGGCTGCTCGTAACAGGTGCAATGCAATAGGAAAAGCTTGTGCTTGAAGGCAGATATCTTAAATTTAGATCCCAGTGCTACCTGATGAGGAATCGGAGCAGGAAAGTGTTCACCCTCAGACCAAAAGGCTGACCTGCGGCCTGCATAGTTTTGATAGGGTTCAGATATGTGCTGCTTGCTATAGTCTCATGACTACCTGTACGTCTTACTGGTGGCTAATATTGAGCTGAATGATAAGCACCAGAGAAATCTTGTAAAAGTAGTTCCGGGTGTAGAAACAGGAAGAAAACATTTATGATCTAGTATTCTCTGCATGTCTCTCCTCCCCCTTGAGCACTAAGCATATAACCACCAGCATCATACAGCAAAGAGTACAGCCCTTTCTGCTCACGGGTCCTGTCCCCATGCTACTTAAATAAACTCCTTACGCTGCACCATACAACTCCTCAAGAATTCTCTCTGTACTGTTGTGCTCAGAAACCCCACAAAATACCATATAGCCATGTTACATTATCTAGCCTTCTGAGCCTATTTCCTGTCTCACAGTCAAAGCCAATAATACTTCTTAGAATAATATTGACTTAAAATTGTTACGAAGATTAAATGAGATAATTAATGAACACACTTTGTAAACTCAAGTGCTTTGTAAAAGCGATAGGGTGTTATTAACTTCTGTTAGGTTAAAGACTAGTACCAGTCACATGTCAGTTCACTGTGGAAGGGAGATGTAAATGTCAGATCAGGTGCATACAAACCTCTGTTGGTACAAATTCAAGCCAACTACTGCTCCTCATTAGAACTGCTACCCCTAGGGACGCCTGGGTGGCTCAGTTGGTTAAGCAGCTGCCTTCAGCTCAGCTCAGGTCATGATCCCGGCGTCCTGGGATTGAGTCCCACATCGGGCTCCTTGCTCGGCAGGGAGCCTGCTTCTCCCTCTGCCTCTGCCTGCCTCTCTGTCTGCCTGTGCTCGCTCTCTCTCCCTCTCTCTCTCACAAATAAATAAATAAAATCTTTAAAAAAAAAAAAAAAAAAAGAACTGCTACCCCTATAACTGCAGGAATTGTAGGTACATGCTTTGTCTTCACTAATCTGCAAATCTTCGTGAAAGTACCGACCCTCACATATGTTTAGCAAAGTGCCTGGTACATGGCAGACACTAAATGAACATTAGCTCTCAAATCTTCTTTCCTTTTTTTTTTTTTTTTAAAGATTTTATTTATTTATTTGACAGACAGAGATCACAAGTAGGCAGAGAGGCAGGCAGAGAGAGAGGAAGGGAAGCAGGCTCCCGGCTGAGCAGAGAGCCCGCTGTGGGGCTCGATCCCAGGACCCTAGGATCCTGACCCGAATCAAAGGCAGAGGCTTTAACCCACTGAGCTACCCATGCACCTCCAAATCTTGTTTTCTTAATACTTGCAGCTAATGCCAGGTACAATAGATATCTCATTAGAGAATATATAAATAAAATTTAGAATTAATTTTAAAAACTAATTATTTCAAATACCTAGAAAAGCTTTTCTGCCAGACAACCAAATGGCTCCCTCACTTACCTTCAGGTCTTTGCTGGAATGTTGACTTTGCTCAAATGAGTCCTTCTGTGTCCCTACTACTGAAATGTGCAAATCCTTCCAACAATCCCTATACCTCTTTGCATTATGCTTCTGCAGAGTTCTTACCATGCTCCTGTGCCCTATATATTTTACTATTTTGTTGACTGTGTAGTCTTACCCAACAGAAGGGAAGCTTCATGAAGGGGATTTTTGTCTGTTTATTGTTATATCTTTTGCATCTGAAAGTTACTGGCATAGAATATGTGCTAAATAAATATTTGGGGTTATTTAAAAGATTTATTTATTTATTTTTGAGAGAAGAGTATGTGCATGAGTTGGGGGGGAGGGGGTTACAGAGGGAGAGGAGTCGTGGGAGAGAGAATTCCAGATTCCATGCTGAGCACCGAGTCCAACATAGGACTCGATCTCAGGACCCCACGACCATGACCTGAGCTAAAACCAAGAGTCCCACACTCAACCGACTGAGCCACCCAGGCACCCCTAAATAAATATTTGTTGAGTGAATTCACTGAATGAACATTCTTGAATCCATTCCTATCTTTGGAAGTAGTACCAACCCGGTAACCTCAACCTCTCACAAAATAGCCCTTGAAAACTCAGTCGACTCTATCTGCCTTAATTTTGACTACAGTATCAAGAGTTTATTTGTGAAGTTCACAGTATTGTCAAGCTTTCCCACTCTGGGGCAGTTAAATATAATCCCCAGAGCCCTAGAGGTCCCTCTCAAGGAGTCTGCAAAGCAGTCAAACTATGTTCATAATTATTTAGGACGTTATTTACTTTTAGGGCACCTGGGTGGCTCAGTTGGTTGAGCCTTTACCTTTGACTCAGGTCATGATCTCAGGGTCCTGGGATCAAGCCCCACCATCGGGCTTTCTGCTCAGCGGGGAGCCTGCTTCCCCACCTCCCTGCCTACTTGTGATCTCTGTCTGTCAAATAAACAAAAAAATCTTAAAAAAAAAGATGTTACTTACTTTTTTCACTCTTGCTCTCTCATGATAATACAATAGAATTTTCCAGAGGCTACACAAAACATGTGACAGCAAAACAGACTGAAGACAGACCAGATAGGAGAATCCAGCTGTTTTCTATTAAGCCAGACATTAAAGAGATTTGTCAAAATGTAAAATAATGCCACTGTCCTAAGTTTTTTTGTTTTAAAATAGTTACTTTTATAAACACATTAACTAGTAATCAATAGGTTTATTATTTATTAATTAATATGTTTAAAGTTTTGTTTTAATTTCTAGTGGAGTAAATATTAATAGATCTAGCCACAAAATCAGCTCTGATTGCTCAATAATTTGTAAGAATGTACAATCATTTGTAAAACCAAAAAGTTTGAGAACTGTTGCACTATAGTATTCACACCAAGGTAAAAACCAAAAACCTTCTCATAAATAACAGGCCTGGATTAACTGATATTGTATGTAACATTGTTAACCTACTTAGGCAACACCATGTTTTCTTAGATATCCTCCTACCTCTGGGCCACTTTTCAGGTTTGTTTGTTTGTTTGTTTTTAATGACATCCTCTTGCTTGTCTTTTAAACATTTTGTTCCCTGGGTTTTAGGGTTTGGGTATGGCTTTATCTATTGACTTTACACACACTTCTTACTCTACGCTACTCTATACTGTCTTCTGGGACTTATACAGCTTCCTTATCCCACTTGCTTGAAGTAGTCCCGAAGTGACATCTCCGGCTGAGATTTCTGTCCAGAGATTTAGGCCAGTGCACACAGCTGCCATGACATAGCCATATGGGTCTACCCAGGTGCAGAACACCAAGCTAAACACGCCTGACAGCAAATGCATTATCTTCTCCAGACTAGCTTTTTCTCCTGATTTTCTTCTTCTTTTTTAAAAGATGTTATATATTTATTTGACAAATACAGATCACAAGTAGGCAGAGAGGCAGGCAGAGAGAGAGAGAGAGAGAGAGAGAGAGAGAGAGGAGGGGGAGGAGGAGGAAGCAGGCTCCCTGCTGAGCAGAGAGTCCGATGCGGGGCTCGATCCCAGGACCCTGAGATCATGACCCAAGCCGAAGGCAGAGGCTTTAACCCACTGAGCCACCCAGGTGCCCCACTCCTGATTTTTTTCTTATCACATGGCACTAGTATCCATTTAACTCTCTCTCTCTCTCTCTCTCACTCCCTACACCCACTTAGTCCTCCAGTTCTACCATACGCATCCTTGAAATTTATCTACTTTCTCATCACCACCACTACTATGATTAGGTCATCCTCAACTTTTTGCTGGGTTACCTACCATTATCAGCAGCCCAGCTGGCCTGCCACCTCCGCTCTCCTGTCCCCTCAGGCTATCCTCTACGCAGCAAGCAATATGGTATTCCCCAAATATGAATCTAATGTAGTCACTCAGCCTTCAGTCCACTCCTCACTGCCCTCACAAGTGTTTATTATCTTATCATAAGCCCTGATTGTCCCTCCAACCTCATCTCTTGCTTTCCCATGCCCTGTACTTTGTGTTCCAGCCGAATTAAATGCCCTTCGTATTTCCAACAAACCAAATTTTTCTTGTCTCCAGGACCCTACACGTGTTGTTCCTTCTGCCTGGAAGTAATCTCCTGTCCCCCATTCCCCACCCCATCACTGCACATGCACTCACACGCACTTTCACGTAGGCAACTTCTACTCATTCCCCATGTTCCTGTTTTGGGATCCCTTTCTCTGGGACAACTTCTGTGGCCCCCCGGGTTGGCATTACATGTTCCTATTATGTGTTCTGATAGTGCCTACACATCTATTGTGATGTGCACTCCACGGTGTTATAATTGTGTTGAATTGTTTGTTCCCTGGTCAGAACATGCATTATGGGAAAGCACTGACTGCTGTCCTTCATTGTTCCGTCTTCAACATCTAGTATAATGTCTAGCATAGAGGCATACAGTAGTTGCTCCAGAAAGATGATCAATTTAAAAACCCCAAATCAGCCTCAGGAAATTGGAATGATGTAAAATCTGCTTGCTAGTTTCTTTTTATATAAATTGGGATGTCTCTTGACTCTCTGTCTTGAATATGAGGGAGAAACCTCAGTAACTCTTAATGCACAACGATTACCAAGTACTGCTAGAAAGGAAGCCAGCATTCATGCACAGATAAGCCAAAGTAGCATTTTGCGTGTGTGTGTGTGTGTGGGTGCGTGTGCATGTGTGCACGGGCTAAATGACCGATACAGACAATACATGTTCTGAAAAGTCAGATCAGAGCAACTGGACACTGAAACTTAGAACAACCAGAAAAGGCTTCACAAAGAAAGCAGGACATGACAAAATGTAGAATTTAGATCAGTACAAGCAAGGAAGCAACATTTCAGGCGGAATGAATTCAGTATAAACAAAGGCATTGGGATGATAGGTAAATAGAATCTTTTAAATGGATAAATCTAGCTATGTATAGGAAGTATTCAGAAAAGGGCGAGAATGTGGTGGTAGCAGGAGGCTTAGAAAGGGAAGGCTGCCTACAAAAGACACAAGGGATAATTGCAAGGGGCAATTGGTGAAAGGCAAGGAGAAGAAAGGGAAGAGAAAAATATCAAGCATTTGTCTAATATTTAAAGTTTTAGTACTACCCATAAGAAGGAAAAGGCAGAAAGAGGGAGGAAAATGAGTTAGGTTTCAACCATGGTGAATTTCATATGAAGGTGGGCCTTGACACCAAAGTTTTCTGAACTCTTTTAGAGCTGTGGTTCTGAAATTCAGGGCAGATGCCAAGACACCAAAACAGAACAATCAGGTCAATGACATTCTCAACCAACAGTTTGGCCTGGGTGCCCTATTCCACATATACACTATTATGCTTAAATCTCTGGAAAAAGAATCGTTCTTGATTAGGCTCAGACATACCTTATTATGGTTCCACGCTAATATTAATTCTTTCTGCCATATTCAAAAAATATGATCAGCTCAATCAAAGGCAAGATGCTTAAGACAACCTATGAGGAAGCTCAGTATGGAGGGGAAGGGGTTGTAAGTATGAAACCACTTGGAAGTGTGACGGGGTAGTCCTTCTGAGTCTGTGCTGACCACAGCATGCCCCCAGCATGTTGCCAAAAAGGGACAACAGAGTAGGAAAAAGATCACATTTGGGCCGTTGACTTTTCTGCAACTTTTTGCTATGACTCTCAGCATCGGGGTGGAGAGAAGAGAAATGCCGCTTGCAAAACGTGCACACTCTAACAGGCACCAACATGAACATTGTGACTCATGGCTTGCACAGGGCTGCTATGTCCAAGTACAATAAGTCTTTGTGGCTGGAGTTCAGGTGCTACTGGTGCAGTCACACATCCTCCTTTCCCACTCTCCCTCCTCCCCCAAGTTCCATTTGTCCCTGGCTGAGCAGAGTTTCTCAAACCAGCTGCACCTTCTGGGTATTTCCTTGTCTCCATTGATGCACAGGAAGTTTGGTCTGTAGCCCTACACTGAGAGGGGTCAGGGTCAAGAGCTGGAGTAGCCATATTAGGCTTCCCCCCTCCATTATTTCCTTTTTCATTTTATTTTTTTATTTAAATTCAATTAATCAACATATAATGTATTGTTTGTTTCAGGGGTACAGGTCTGTGATTCGTCAGTCTTATCTAGCACCCAGTGTTCATTATAACACCTACCCTCCCAATGTCCAGCACCCAGTCACCCTATCCACCTACCCTCCGCCCCTTCAGTAACCCTCAGTTCATTTCCTATGATTAAGGGTCTCTTATGGTTTGTCTCCATCTCTGGTTTCTTCTTGTTTCATTTTTTTCCCTCTCTTCCCCTGTGATCCTTTGCCTTGTTTCTTAAATTCCACGTATCAGGGAGATCATATGATAACCGTCTGTCTCTGATGGGCTTATTTCGCTTAGCCTAAACCCTCTGGCTCCATTCATGTCGTTGCATATTTGGCTTTGTAGCTAGACACAAGCAGGGCTGTCTCAGGGCCCAGGGGGCAGGGTAGCTGAGGCTGAGAAGAGGACCACTGCCCGGTTTCTCCATTTGACCCCAAGCCCATTATAACCCATGAAATACCACTCCCTACCAAGGAATTCATTTGTGCAGCAAAAGAAATGTGGCAGAGGGCTCATGCAGGCCCTTGGACTTGAATGATGTTATCATCATATGCCCCACCCTGAAGCAGCAGGTCTGACAAACTGTGGAATAGCTAGCTGAAGGCAGGCTCAGTTTAGATGTCAGCATAAGGACAATACCCTGTAAGGCGTGCTGTCCTTTAGGATGCAGAAAAGCTTGAAACTTGCAACTTCAAATGATGCTGCTTTTCTCATAGAATTCATAATCTATAGAGAGCATCTGTCTGACTTCTAGATGACCTGCTCTAGTCCCAGCTCTCACTGGGCTCTGGTACCATCACTGCCTGCCTCTTCCCCTTTAGGTCTAGAGTGGAAAAGTCCTCCCACTACATTAATCTCTGAGTTCCTCCCTTGTTGTTTGTTCTAGTGTGACCATGCTACTGTAAATAGTTCCTTGATTATAGTTTCCTGAGACAGCTAAGTTAGGTTCTGTTCCTTGCTGGGACCTTGACCGATGCAGCCATTCTCTTCACCAATTCAATGAAGTAAGCACTTAATGTTACTCCCATTTTTTAGTTAAAGAAATTGAGTCACGGGTGCCTTGGTGGCTCAGTGGATTGGGCTTGGGCTCAGGTCATGGTCCCAGATCCTGGGATCGAGCCCAGAATCAGGCTTCCTGCTCAACAGGGAATCTGCTTCTCTCTCTCTCTCTCTCTTTCTCTCTCTCTCTCTGTCCTTCCCCCTGCTCATGCTCTCTAGTCTCTCCCTCTCTCCCACACATTCTCTCTCTCTCAAATAACTAAAATCAAGAAAGAAAGAAAAAATGAAAGAAAGAAAGAAGAAACTGAGTCACAAATTTGAAGTAATTTGCCCTAGGTTATACGCCAGGTATGAAAATTGAATCAGGATTATATCTCCTGATAACTTCCATTATCTACATCATAACATTACCAAAAACACGTACACTTTAGCTAAACTTGTAAAGGTTTATTTCCTCAAATGCCAGTACCCAGTGGTATACGAAATTTACTTCTTGGAACACTGACTAAACGGATAGACGTTCTCTGCTATTCAAGTATTTGCATGAAGCTCATTTTTGCTACTAACTAGAACATTTTAGATATTTCACATTGATGATGATATTTTCAGTTCAAAACTCCAAGTGAGCATTCTGATATTTGAAAATGGAGTAGACCATAGATTTTCATGAAGACATATTAAGTGAATCGGTAATATTTACAGTGAATGATGTCAACAGACAACAACTTAAATTACCAAAAGCCAGGAAGAGATAAGCTAACAAAGGACTTCAAAAGAAAATATAGTGTTAGAGGCATAAAGTTAGCTCTGAGTTATTAATCAATATAGTCTGAAAATCTAAAACCTAGGTGAACCTTGTATGGATACACCTGAAAGTCTATAGTTTTGTCTGTACTATCTTTGTCAAATTTGGGTTTGCTGGCTTCAAAAAATGAATTAGAGAATGGTCTATGTTCTATTATCTAGAAGAGTATGGATAATTTACCTAAATTCAATTTCATTAAGATTTTATTTATTTATTTGAGAAAGAGAGAGAGAACATGAGGGGGAGAGGCAGAGGAGAAGTAGACTTCCCGCCCACATCATGACCTGAGCTGAAGGCAGCCGCTTAACTAACTGAGCCACACAGGCACCCCAAATTAAATTCAGTTTAAACTTAAGTCTTCCTAATTAGACAACAGTAAGAAATAAAAAGTATTCAAACAGCAAAGAAGTCAAACTCTCTCTCTTCACAGATGACATGATACTTTATGTGGAAAACCCAAAAGACTCCACCTTCTAATTGCGAGAACTCATACAGCAATTCAGTAATGTGGCAGGATACAAAATCAATGCACAGAAATCAGTTGATTTCTTATACTCAATGGGGGAGTCTATAGTCAACAGGGGAGTTTCTTATAGTCAACGGGGGAGTTGCTTTCTTATACACCAACAATGAAAATATAGAAAGGAAAATGAGAGAATCGATTCCATTTACAATAACACCAATAGCCATGACACACCTTGGAATAAACCTAATCAAAGAGGTAAAGGATCTGTACTCTAGAAACTATAGAACACTTATGGAAGAAATTGAAGAAGACAAAAAAAGAAGGAAAAACATTCCATGTTTATGGATTTGATGAATAAGCATTGTTAAAATGTCTATGCTGCCCAGAGCAATCTATACTTTCAATGCCATCCTGATCAAAATACCAATGCCATTTTTCAAAGAGCTGGAACAAACAATCCTAAAATTTGTATGGGACTGGAAATGACCCTGAATTGCCAAGGAAATGTTGAAAAAGAAAAACAAATCTGGGGGTATCATGTTGCCTGATTTCATGCTATATTACAAAGCTGTGATCACCAACACAGCATGGTACTGTCATAAAAACAGACACTGGAATAGAATAGAGAGCCCAGATATGGACCCTCAACTCTATGGTCAACTAATCTTCAACAAAGGTAGGAGAAAATATCCAATGGAAAAAAGATAAGCTCTTCAATAAATGGTGCTGGGAAAATTGGACAGTTATATATAGGAGAATGAGACTCAACCATTCTCTTACACCATACCCAAAGACAAACTCAAAATGGTTGAAAGACCTCAATGTGAGACAGGAATCCATCAAAATCCCAGAGGAGAACATGGCAGTAACCTCTTCCATATCAACCACAGCAACTTCTTTCAGGACCCGGATGGGTCCAGAAAGGCAAGGGAAATAAAAACAAAAATGAACTTTGGGACTTCATCAAGATAAAACACTTCCGCACAACAAAGGAAACAATCAACAAAACCAAGAGGCAACCCACGGAATGAGAGAAGATACTTGCTAATGACATTACAGAGAGAGGGCTGGTATGCAAATTCTATACGCAAACTCAACACGCAAAAAACAAATAATCCAGTCAAAAAATAGGCAGACGACATGAACAGACACTTATGCAAAGAAGATATACAAATGGCTAACAGACACATGAAAAAGTGTTTAACATCATTAGCCATCAGGGAAATTCAAATCAAAACCACACTGAGATGCCACCTTACACCAGTTAGAATGGTAAAAAACTGGCAAGGCAAGAAACAACAAATGTTGGAGAGGTTGTAGAGAAAGGGGAACCCTCTTACACTGATGGTGGTAATGCAAGTTGGTATAGCCACTTTGGAAAACAGTGTGGAGGCTCCTCAAAAAGTTAAAAATAGAGCTTCCCTATGACTCTGCAATTGCACTACTGGGTATTTATCCCAAAGATACAGATGTCATGAAAAGAAGGGGCACATGTACCCCAGTGTCCATAGCAGCAATGTGCACAATAGCCAAACTGGAAGGAGGCGAGATGCCCTTCAACAGATGAATGGTTAAAGAGGATGTGGTTTACATATACAATAGAATATTACACAGCCATCAGAAAGGATGAATACCCACCATTTGCATCAACATGGGTGGAACTGGTGGGGATTATGCTAAGTAAAATAAGTCAAGTAGAGAAAGACAATTATTATATGGTGTCACTTACATGTGGAACATAAGGAATAGCACGGAGGTCATTAGAAGAAGGAAGGGAAAAATAAAGGAGGGGGAGAATCAGAGGGGAAGACAAACCATGAGAGACTATAGATTCTGGGAAACAAACTGAGGGTCTGAGAGGCATGGAGTGTGGGTGATGGGTTAGCCCGGTGATGGGTATTAAGGAGGCATGTATTGCAAGGAGCACTGGATATTATATGCAAACAATGAATCATGGAACACTACATCAAAAACTAATGAAGTACTGTATGGTGACTAACATAACATAATAAAAAATAATAAAAATAAAAGGCAAAATATAATAAATAAATAATAAACTTAAATCTTCCTTAAATATTTTGATAGAATTCACCAGTGAAACCATCTAAGCCTGGTGCTTTATTTTTGAGGTTATTTAATTTAAATATGAGGTAGAGGGGCGCCTGGGTGGCTCAGTGGGTTAATACCTCTGCCTTCGGCTCAGGTCATGATCCCAGGGTCCTGGGATCAAGCCCCGCATCGGACTCTCTGCTCAGCAGGGAGCCTGCTTCCCTTCCTCTCTCTCTGCCTGCCTCTCTGCCTACTTGTGATCTCTCTTTGTCAAATAAATAAAATCTTAAAACAAATTTAAATATGAGGTAGAGTTAGTGTTACTTCTTCTTTACTTACTTGGTAGAATTTACCAATAAAACTATTTGAGGTTGGAGATTTTCAAAAGAATCTTAACTGAGAATTAATTATTTTAAATACACACACACACACAGAGTTTTATATCTATAGTAGTATATATAATTTAAATAAAAATCATATATCTATAGATAGATAACTTGAATATAGTATATGTGTGTATATATACATATATATTTATATATTCAGGTTATATATTTCATCTTTAGTCAGTTTAGGAAGTTTGGTTTTTTTTAGGAATTAAATAGGTCTATTTCACCTAAGCTGTTGAATTTATGTGAAGAGTTACTACCTTTTTAATATATCCAGTATATGTAGTGTTTTCCCCCTTTTTTTCGCCTGAAAAGAGGACAAAGGGTCTAAGTTCCATACTCTCTCTGAGCTTAGAAATTGTGTTTTCCACTCAAGTCACCACCAGAGGACCTTTCCCAGAATTCTCTTTCGGTGCCCCATTGCCCATTTCCAGTACATCGAGCTGAGGCCAGGAAATTTTGAAAAGAAAAAAAATGATAAACACTGCTGGTTTCGTGGTATTTCAGATTTTAGTCTTCTTTCCCAAGCCATATGCTATTTACTTTTCAGAGTCCTTAAATAGTTGCTCCACACATTTTTTTTTTCCAGGTTGTAGAGCTTCATTCAGTGGGAGAGAAGAAGGGAAGAATGCTCATGCCATCTTAACCAAAAGCAGACACTTTGACCAGTGCCTTTTGAGTTTTGGAATTTCTGGCCCGCTAGTCTACTCAGAGGGCCAGATCTATTGAGTAACAAAGGATAATCTGCCTTGTCAAAATTCAAACTTTAACAGATATCTTTCATTAGTGTATTTAAAACATAATGCCATTCACAACCCTTGATACACACAGAGCATTGTCAGGGCTTGTCCCAATGATTCTCAGCCAAGTATTTTTGTCTGCTAAAGAAGTACCCATTTAGGAATAGGCTGTCTGCCCTTACCCACCAATGATGAACCAACCCAGCACCACCTCAAAATCTCTTGCCCCGCTGCTCTCACCTAAGCATGCTTAAGTTAAGTGTGTCTATAATTCCAGAATACCAGGAGGTATACACAGATACACAAAATGGCAAGTCTGGGACTCAGACTGACTCTCTTCCTTTAGGGGACTCGGGGCTCCCCTAGTCTTGGTGCTACGGTATCAGTGCAATATCAATACCACCTGGCTGGAACCTACTTCCGGCCTCATTCCTGCCAGCCTCATTTCCTGGGGGCTGGATCTTGTTCTTTTTCTCTAGTTCTGAGATAATTCTTAGAACAACCTGGCTCTCTAGCTACTATTCCCACTGTCCCCAATTTCAAAGCAAGCTTGTGCCCTCGTCCTTTAGATCAGGTTCTCTTTGTGCATAAACTGGACCGAATCTGTCTACTTTTGTTAGTTTGGGTTTTTTATGGGTAAAAACATTTCCCCCACCTTCTACCTATAATACTTTTTATATCTGCTTTCTCCCTTACTGCATTAACTAACATTTCATTAAAAAAATTAAGTAATAGTGATAATGAACACCATTTTTTCTTGTTCCTAAATTTAATGGCAATGCCTATAGAGTTTCACCTATTGTTTGTTATTTCTCATAACTTACCAATTCAATGTATTATATTAATGAATTTTATTATATCATTCTATGCTAAGATAAAGCTTGATTGATTTTGGCAAATTATTCCTTTATATGCTATTCAGTTATATTTTCTGGCATCTTATTTATGAGTTTGCATATATAAATATATTCCTCAGTGAGACTGAGATATATTTTCCCAACAATCACTTTACTTAGACATGGGCAAGCAGAACAGGGATCATTCTAAGATAATTATAGATATACCATTCTTTGTGGAAGGGTTTATTATGGTATATATGTTTCTTTTTACCCTAAATCTATCTCCTCCTCTTCTTGTTAGGCACGCTCCTTATTTACTCAGGAAACTCCTCCTTTAATGTCATTTGAGAGAAGTTGATCTCTTGTCTCATCAATCTTAGGGGGTGGCTCATAACTGAGGCCTAGTTCTCTAGCTCACTCCCCTAGTCAAAATGATTTAATTCATGGATGGGCACATGATTCAAATTCTAGGACTCTTACTAAAACTGTCAAGAGGGAGAAGTCAATTTTACAAGGGATGCTGAAAAGTTAGGACATGGCCCTGAAGGTACTGGGAGGCCTTTCACTATCATGAATAAGAATTTGAACAGAGCCCAAAGGGAAGAAGGTAAAGCCAAAAGCAGGGACAGAGAGCTCCTACCACCACCAGTTGATTCTCTGCATTGAGTCAGACTCATAGCCAGATGGTCACAGATCTTTCTTTTACATGAGCCAGTAGGTTCCTTTTTTTTTTTTTTTAAAGAAAATTATGAATTATTTTATTTTTATTAATTTTTTTTTGAGAGAGAGAGAGAGAGAGAGTGAACATGGCAGAGGGGGACAGAGGAAGAGGGAGAGAGAGAGAGAATGGCAAGCAGGTTCCACACCCAGCACAGAGCCCGATGTGAGGGTTGATCTCATGACCCTGAGATCATGACCTGAGCCAGAAATCAAGAGTCAGACACTTAACTGACTGAGTCACACAGGTGTCCCAAATAATAATTTGATAATATAATGAACATCCAGTTTTATCAAATATGTTAAGCATCATAATTCAGATGTTCTCCATGTAAGGTATTAAACATTGCAGATTTGAGACAATCTGTATGCTCCTACCAGATCCCAAATCTGACCTAGAGATAATTGCTGTCATAAATTTAGTGTTTGTCATGCCCAACATGACACTATATTTACTACCTAGTTATGTATCTTTAAACCTGTTTTATAGATTTTTTAACTTTATAATTTTATCAAATTACAGAGGTACTCAATGCAACCTGACACTTTCATTCAGTGTTGTTTTAGAGATTTACCTATGTTTTGAGGCATAGCTAAAGTCCATTTAAAGTGCTGTATTCTAAATTCCATAAAACCATGTATTCACCATTCTCTCTCTGATATTTCCAGTATTTGACTAGTATACCGTTTTTTCCCTTAAGCTACGCTGAGTTTGCATTTTCTCTACTTGCCAATCAAGGGGTCCTAACTGACCCATTCAAGAAACCTCTAAAAGTCCCCCAGATACAGCTCTTTTCTGAAGATGCCTAAAATCCCAACTATCAGCATCAATCTTGGTTAAGGCATTGCTTTTGGAAGGCTCTCTTAAACTAAAGGCTCTCATAAACTAAAGGTATTTTCCAAGAAGAACCAAAAATGAACTCATGACATTTTGCATAGAACATGGAACTGTTCCTACTTTGGTAGCTATTTCTTTTTTAAAGAAAAAGCTTTTTAAAAAGCTTTTTAAAAAGACAGCTATGTACTTCATGGGACTATGAAGGAGGACAGCAGGCCTGAAATGGGTCATAACTGGGGGAAATTCTGAATTCAGATTTAGCCTAAGAGTACCAGGCACCGGAGAGGGCTTAGCAGCTTTGTCTTACAGGGGAAAATGGGGAAGATCAATGTTGTCTGTGAAAGGCCACAAGGGTCTAATTAGCCAGACCTGGTTTCAATGCTTCATTCAGTCACTTACTGTGTGTTGATCAGAGGTAAGTCATTCAAGTTTTTAAGCCCTGATTTCTTCATTTGTAAAATGACATGAGTTATACCTGCCTTCAAGGGTTAATCATGTAACATGATGAATATACAGTGACCGGTGAACAGCAGATCCTCAATCATGACAACGACGACGATGATGATCATTAATCCAGCCGCTCTCATCAGTTAGGACCGCCATTAGAGTTGGCAGCTCCCCAGGGGTTTTACTGTGGAAGGATGAGTTGAAGACTATTTGCTTGGAGCCCAGTTTCGAAACTGGCGCTTTAAGTTTATTAAGGGGTACACTTTGTTTTCCAGCAAAGACATCTCTTAGAATTCTGGAATTTGGACCAAACTCTTCAGGGTAACCTCCATCCTCCTACCCTTCAAATATTAGGTTTGAAGGAACAAAAAGAGAAAGCTCGTTCTGCCCACAAGCCCCGTCCCCGTGCTTTAATAAAAGCACTTTTTCACAGCCCTCCTTCCCTACCCACCCCACAAAAAGAAGGAATATGAAGAACTACTGAAAAGGGGGAATAAATTTAAAAAAAATTTTTTTTAGGTCAGTATGAAGAGAAGGGAGCAAAAAGAAAAGGTGGAATTTCCAATTACTTGAAACTCCGGGATAAGGGTATAATAAGAGTCAGAGACGTTTGGGGCTAATTTCATATCTGAGTGTGCCCCTCCCCACAACAAGACTCGGTGACAAGTCACCTCTGGGATGTCTTCTCCAATAACTGAGCATCCTTTAATTATTGCAGCATTCAGGTGGTGGAGGCCAGGTGTGGTTCCAAGGAAGATCTTCTGGACATAATACTTCCTAAGGGAGGAGAAAAAGTCAGAAAAAGCAGGCACATGAGGACATGAAAGGACACAGGGACTGATTTATTTCCTGTAAGAGAAATCCTCTACAGCCCGGGCAACACCTACCCCTTTCCTCCCCACCAGACTTTCACCAAACTGAATTCCTGGAATACTTGCTCCTTCCCGCCAGCTTGGACCCCCTCACATCACCAGTGCGACTCACAAAAGCCATCAGAAGGTAGCTGGTGAGTGACTGGTGAGTAGTGACAGTAAAACTGCCCTCGGAGACTCAGGAGTCACTTATTCACGTGCTCTGTGAAGGGAGATCTTGTGTCCCCAACTGAAAGTGACAGACGAAGGCACCTCCCGCGCTGGGGTAGACTCCGCGTCCACTGGCAAGGGCTTCTAGAGGTCAAATCTTTATCACAGGGATCCCAGCGGATCTGGACAATGGAAGGAAACTGGGAGGTAGTGGAAGTGTTTTGCAAGTTTCCAATAACTTAAGTCCGTTGGTTGAAAAAAAAAGAAAAAAGAAAGAAAAAATGCCCTACCCTATGTTTGAAAGGGAATCAAGTCTGGGGTAAATCTTCAATCACTTTGAGAATGTAATTAGAGTTGGTGATAGACCTAAAAGTGAAATAGAGGCATGCTGCAAGGAGAAGTTGAAAAGTTCAGCCCTTCAGAAACATCTGGAAGATGAGAAGTGTTAGGGATGGACCTTACCCTTCAAGAGATTCTGATCTAATTGGTGCATGTGAGTTGGGGTGGGGGGTTGTAGTTTTAGCTGGTTGGTGGGAGCTTTTTGGTTAGTTTTGGGTTTGGTTTGAATTCTTCAATATCAATGTGCTGCCAGGGATGAGATCCACTGGGGGCAGCGAATTCTATGACTTCAGGTCTCCTATGTACTGACACATTACAGTAGCAAGTGGCAGTGTTGGTGATTCTAAGAGTAATATTTTCACCTGCAGTAGTGTGAACTCTGCTGGGAGAGCTGTAATCACTTATCAGAATAGGTAATATCTGTAGAACCCAAAGAAGATTGGGTTTTCTTGGGTGTCTAGGAGAGAACTCCATCTAGGAAAGGAAAGGCCCTGAAAAAGCCCAGGAATGGGATATGAGGGGTTTCTCCCCCTTCTTGAACCCCTGAACCACGATATTAACACCATCACTACATTCTCAATGACTTGTGTACCAATAACACAGGCAATCGTGGCTCATGTGGTGACTTCTGATTGTATGCCAACACAGTAATAAAACTCAGTTACTTACTGCAATGCTCTTGGTTACAGAGCACATGCTACCAGGCACAGACTTTGTTATTAGAAAATCCTACACTGGTTCGTAGAGGGAACAAAGAGGCTTCTGGAATGCTTGTTATGTTCTGCGTCTTGTGCTAGACGCTGGTTACACAGGTGTGGTCAGATTATAAAAATTAATAGAGATGTACACTTAGGAATTGTGTACTTTTCAATAGAAAGCATTTTAAAAGATAAACAGACTACTGCTTCCTTCCAAGATATGAATGGGGGTGGCTAGACAATTCTTTTTTTTTTTTTTTTTAAAGATTTTATTTATTTATTTGACAGAGAGAGATTACAAGTAGGCAGAGAGGCAGGCAGACAGAGAGAGGAGGAAGCAGGCTCCCTGCTGAGCAGAGAGCCTGATGTGGGACTTGATCCCAGGACCCTGAGATCATGACCTGAGCCGAAGGCAGCGGCTTAACCCACTGAGCCACCCAGGCGCCCTAGACAATTCTTATCAATGGGAAAATAAATGTTATATTGACCTCTTTTGTTCACAGAGCTAGGAGGAGGAGAATGGGGGTGGGGTGGAGACTAAGGAATGGCAGAAACTGTAAAGCCTGCCAGTCCTTAAGTGCTGCACAAGCATGAGCATTTGAGGAGATGGCCTTTTGTTCAGCAGAGGAATGAATGCATCTTCTCATAGGTGGGGGAGGACCCCAACCTGAGGAGGGGGTGGGGAGCTAATCGCTCTGCCCTATAAAGGAAGGGAATCTAATTTAGGGGAGAGCTAAAGGTGAAGGTATCTAGAAGGAAAAGACTGATGAAGCTGTGTGTGATGGCAGATTGGAGCCAGGGCAAAAGCTGGAAAGAATGGGGTGCATTCTGGAAATGTAGTGACTGATGGACTTTTAAGAAAAGGGGTATCTACTAGGAATAAACCTAACAAAGGAGGCAAAGAATCTGTACTCAGAAAACTACAAAGGACTCATGAACGAAATTGAGGAAGATACAAAGAAATGGAAAAATGTTCCATTGCTCATGGATTGGAACAAATATTGTGAAAATGTCTATGCTACCTACAGCAATCTACACATTTAATGCAATCCCTATCAAAATACCACCAATTTTTTTTTCAAAGAAATGGAACAAATAATCCTAAAACTTACATGGAACCAGAAAAGACCCTGAATAGCCAGAGGAATGCTGAAAAAGAAAGCCAAAGTTGGTGGCATCACTATTCCAGACTTCAAGCTCTATTACAAAGCTATCATCATCAAGACTATGGTACTGGCACAAATACAGACACACAGATCAATGGAACAGAACAGAGAACCCAGAAATGGACCCTCAACTTTATGGTCAACTAATCTGTGACAAAGCGGGAAAGAATGTCCAGTGGAAAAAAAAAACAGTCTCTTCAACAAATGATTTTGGGAAAACTGGACAGCCACATGCAGAAGAATGAAATTGGACCATTTTCTTATACCACACACAAAAATAGACTCAAAATGGATGAAAGACCTCAATGTGAGGCAAGAACCCATCAAAATCCTTGAGGAGAACAGAGGCAGCAACCTCTTCGACCTCAGCCACAGCAAGTTCTTCCTAGAAACATCCCCAAAGGCAAGGGGAGCAAGGGCAAAAATGAACTACTGGGACTTTATCAAGACCAAAAGCTTTTGCAGAGCAAAGGAAACAGTCAACAAAACCAAAAGACAACTGACAGAATGGGAAAAGATATTTGCAAATGACATATCAGATAAAGGGGTAGTATCCAAAATCTATAAAGAACTTATCAAGATCAACACCCAAAGAACAAATAATCCAATCAAGAAATGGGCAGAAGACATGAACAGATATTTCTGCAAAGAAGACCTTCAGATGTCCAACAGACACATGAAAAACTGCTCCACATCACTCGACATCAGGGAAATACAAATCAAAACCACAATGAGATACCATCTCATACCAGTCAGAATGGCTAAAATTAACCAATCAGAAAACAACAGATGTTGCTGAGGATGCGAAGAAAAGGGAACCCTTCTACACTGTTGGTGGGAATGCAAGCTGGTCAGCCACTCTGGAAAACAGCATGGAGGTTCCTCAAAAAGCTGAAAATAGAGCTACCCTACGACCCAGCAACCACACTGCTGGGTATTTACCCTAAAGATACAAATGTAGTGATCCGAAGGGGCATATGCACCTGAGTGTTTATAGCAGCAATGTCCACAATAGCCAAACTATGGAAAGAACCTAGATGTCCACCAACAGATAAATGGATAAAGAAGATGTGATACACACACACACACAAACACACACACACACACACACACACACACACACTGGACTACTATGCAGCCATCAAAAGAAATGGAATCTTGCCATTTGCAATGATGTGGCTGGAACTAGAGGGTATTACACTGAGCTAAATAAGTCAATCAGAGAAATACCATTATGATATGATCTCTCTGATATGAGGAATTTGAGAGGCAGGGCAGAGGGTTGTGGAGGGTAGGGAAGGAAAAAAATGAAACAAGATGGGACAAACCATAAGAGACTCTTAATCTCAGGAAACAAACTGAGGGTTGCTGGGGAGTCAGGGGGTAGGGATAGGGTGGCTGGGTTATGGACATTGGGGGTGGGTATATGCTATGGTGAGTGCTGGGAAGTGTGTAAGCCTGATGATTCACAGACCTGTACCCTTGGGGCAAATAATATATTATATGTGAAAGAAAGAAAGAAAGAAAAGAGAGAGAGAGAAAGAAAGAAAGAAAGAAAGAATCTAATACTTAACTCCAAATTGTTTATCAGCTGCAGGGAAATCACCCTCCTTTGCCCCAATCCTCAGTAACGTCTGTTACCCTACTTATCCTGCTACCCACATGCCCTGTAATAAAACCAAACCAGCCAGATGGAGAGCTAGTGTAACTGACTGACCCAGAGAGAGCGTGAGTGATTTGGTTATTTTAAGTAGCCCAGTGCAAAACATGGAACTGAATTTTCTTTGAATGGTGATACTTGGCAGATTTGGGGCTAAACTCCAAACAGAAAAGTGTGACACTCCTATAAGGAAGGACTTGGGCCCCTTATGAGATAGCTAATTCTGACACATAGATCATAATTGCTATTTCACCTTGGGATGTAAAAGATCAGTGCCTCCTCAGCAGCTGTGATGTGGGCTAAAGAGTAGTAAAACTTGAAGTCAGAAGACTGACTACATTTCTTGGGAAAGCCACTTACCACCTCTAAGCTTGTTGATCATCTATAATATGGAGGAAATGACTCTCATGTAGAAACACTCCATGATCTAAATGGAAGAACATATTTGAAGTAAGTCCTTCACTGGATCACATATGGTAAATAATAAATAATGATTCCTTCTTTTAATTCCATAACATTGTATATAGAAATATTTTGTAAATTATAAAGTCATAAAAATTATTTGTGAGAACTAAAATTTGTTGACTATCGAAAAGTATGTTCCTTCATAAGAGCAGATTTCCAGAAGCAAAATAATGTTTTTGTGCAATGAATTTAATTAGCGGTTTTAAGTGCGGTGATTTTCAGCTGGAGTGATTTTGCCCCCACTCTCATTTGGCAATGCCGGAGAGTGCTATCAATACCTAGTGAGCAGAGGCCAAGGATCCTGCAAAATATCCTTCAATGCCCAAGACAGCTTCCTGCAACAACTATCCAGCTCAAAATGTCAAAAGCACCATTGTTGAGAAACCCCATTTTGGTGGTAAGGCAAGTTATTCTGGTTAGTCCTGGTTTCAACTTTATTGATGCCTACGCACGTATTAACATTCTTTAACCTTAAAGTATTCCTTCCTTAGCTTGTGAACCCTCATAAAGAATGAGAAAATTTCCCTCTAAAGTGACCCCTATGATTATATGTTCAGGCATATAACCCATGCACTTGTAATATCAATGCAAAGCTTGTGATCTGCCCCCAGAAAAGCCTAGAAAAACACTGTCACGACACACTCTCCCCCACACCCGATTAAAACATCCATTACATTCTGTCAAGTGCTACCATTTTGAAATTGATATAGTCCTTCCTGTCTCAAGCACTGCTTAGTAAACCAAATTCCACAATATTCAACTCATTTCATGATTCCATAATGTGGATGGAGCTCTTTCTGGCACAGCTGGTGATTGCCCCAGGTAAGAGACCTTCCTCCATACCAACCCTAAATCTTAATTTTAGAGATCAGAGTGAAAGAACTTGGAGCTAGAAGAAACAATTGTTCAGACACATTTCTGACATTGCACAATCCTTTTCAGACAGTGTGCCCCCCCACCCCAGGTCTATAACAAAAAGCGTAGCTAATAACCTGGAGCAACTGAGTGGCTGGGACTACTCTGTTCAAGTTCCTCCTCTCCCTTTGTCTGCACCTCTCCTGCTGCCATCCTATCACTGGCTCCATGATAGGCTCTGCAGGTTCAACAGAAAGGTCAGAGCCAAGCCAAGGACAAAGGATGCTGGCACAGAGTGGGGCAATAAGCAGCACAGAATTGTTCTAGAGTGCAGTAAAGATGATTCTACAGGGATGCTTGGGTGGCTCAGTGGGTTAAAGCCTCTGCCTTCAGCTCAGGTCATGATCCCAGGGTCCAAGGATCAAGTCCCATGTCAGTCTCCCGGCTCGGTGGGGAGTCTGCTTCTCCCTCTGCCTGCCGCTTGTGTTCTCTCTCTCCCTAGCAAATAAAGAAATAAAATCTTAAAAAAAAAAATTATTCTAGACATCACTTGTAATTTTTCAAAACATTATTTATTTGATCCTTTTAACAACCCAGTGATGTAAGCAAGATAAGTAATTTCATCCTAGGCTATAGATGAAAAAAAAAAACAAAACAAATAACCAAAACAAAGCAAAGCAAAGCAAAACAAAACAAAACAAAAACCCAAGAAACAAACAAACAAATAAAAAAAATCCCCAGACCAATAAAGTTTGAGTGCCTTGCTCTAAATTATTCAACTATTAAATGTCTGTGATCCAGATCATCTAGCTCTTAATCCAGAGTTCTGTACCCTGTAAGGACACAAAAATATCAACCCTACCTTAAGGTCCTTTACTTCCAGTTACCTGTATTTGTCTTAGTTGTAGGAGCGCAAAGGAAAACTGGGGGATACAACCTGGTTGTAGCCAGGCCTGCAGTCTGCAGAAAAGGGGCCGAAATCTTTCTGCAGAACAACATTTGAACTGGCTGGTATTCTCCATACTAAAAAGGACCAGCCCTACACAAATATTTGGGGAAAGCATTTGTTTCCTAAAAAGTCATTTCCATACCATAATCAATCATCCTGGGAGGATTTTTCAAAATTAGTCTTTAAATAAAATAATAAACAATTTTTTTCTTGCCTAATTTTACCCCGGCACTCTAATTTAAACCATATTACTGCGATGTAATGTGCTTTTCTTCCAGATGATTATTTTAAAAACATATGAAAACAGCTTGTTCTAAAGGAGCAATGTCATGACCCGAATACATATACTAATTCCCTGCATTGATTCTCCGAACTATTCATTCTCTCCTGAAAGGATCTTTGAGTTCCCTTAACTTCCTGTTACTTGAATACTCACGTAATTGTTTGCATACAGAATGTACAGATCTTTTTTTTTTCTTTCTGAGAATGTGGAGCCCTATTTGTTCCACTTAGAGGAAGTCATTTCGATGAATGTTTTGTGTGTTTTTGTGTACAGAGGTCATTCTGGTTTCATTTTGTTTGTTTTCAGGGAAGCTATAAGTTTTGCAACTAACTCTTGGTACTATTTAAAGGTAGAATTTTTTTTTATATATTTATAGCTACACAATTATAGATTGTCTTTCTAACTGTGAAGGACAAAACCAAGAATGCAGTGTTCCCCTAGCAGTATATAGGCTCTGAATTAAGAAGATACACATTTTAACTTCTACAAGCACAATTCAGTTATACTGCTACTGCTTTTTACGACTATGAAAAGTCGTAACTTCAAAGACAGAGTAAAACTCTGAATGAGTGGATGTGATCCATTCAATTCCTCCAACCCAGAGGGGCTGCAGCTGGATAGAAGTATCCATTTACTTCTGGTATCATTTCCTTCTAGGAGAAAATGGGGAGACATTTCAGGAGTCCCTATGAACTCACAAAACTTGAGCACAGATCAAGAGAGGCAAGAATGTCATTGGATGAAACCAATTTGTTTTAGCTCACCAACTCTGTAACATTTCAGTCCTATCTTTGAACTAAACAATAATGACTTCTCATAACTACATGGTTATTTTTACATCCTCAATCCATTTCTTTTAAGAGAGCAAAAATTTTATCGTGGTTAGCAAATGCCTGCTTCAGCGAACAGGCAGTTTATTGGGACCACATTAAATCAAACCAAGAATCCATCAACCCTCCCTCCCTCCATCTCCCCTCTCTCTCCCTCTCCCTCACTCTTTCCCTCCCTCCCTCTCTCTTGCACACACACTTTATTGTGAAATATTACCACATGTAAAAGGTATGTGCATAGTTGAACAAATAGCTAAAAAACCGTATGCCAGCACAGCCATCCTACAGGTCACAAAATAGAAATTTCCGAACTCAGCAGCCACCCACCCAGCAGTCCTTCCTACTCCCTAAACCCTGCTTCCCCCAGAGAGAGCTCTGGGCATCTCCACTGTTATGCGAATCACCTCCCACTTGACTTTTATGCGAACCATTTCCTATTCTCCTTTATATTTTTACCCTGTAAGCCTCCATCCATAAATAAGTGTTTAGTGTTGCCTGTTTTTAAATTTCTTAGGTGGAAAGATCTGTTTAGTCCTGTTTTTTTTCTTAATTTGTTTGTAACCTGCATCTATATTGTACGTAGCTATAATTCATCCAATTTCATTGCTAGCTAAGATTCTACTTTGTAAAAATACCACACTTTATGAATCCTTTCTGCCAATGATGACTCTTCGGGCTGTTTCCAGTTTGGGGCAATTTTTTAAAAAAATGTTATTTATTTATTTGACACAGAGAGAGAGAGAAAGCCAGCGCGGGAGCACAAGCAGGGGGTGGGGGGTGGAGAGTGGGGGAGCAGCAGGCAGAGGGAAAAGCAGGCTCCCCATTGAGCAAGGAGCCAGATGATGGACTAGATCCCAGGACACTGGGATCAGGACCTGACCTGAAGGCAGCAGCTTAACTGAGTGAGCCACCCACAAGCTCCCAGTTTGGGGTAATTTTATGAACACTGCTGTGAACATTCTTGTACTTATATCTCGGGTATAACTAGGAGTGGAATCTCTGAGTCATAGGGTGGACATATTGTGAACATTATCCTACAGTGTCAAACCATCTGCCAATGCAGTTCTACCAATTTAGACACTCATTTATGCTACATATGAGTTCTCGTAGTTCCACATCTTTGCCAACTCTTGGTTGTGAGACCATAACATTTTTTCAATCATGTAGCAACATACTTGTTGCAACTAAATAGTTCAAGGGAAAAAAATGTTTTGGGGATACCATTCTTCCAAGTTTTCTGGCAATTCAGAATTGTTTATCCAAAAGTCCTCATCTAGACATCTGGGTGGCCCAGTCGGTTAAGGGTCCAACTGTTGGTTTGGCTCAGGTCCTGATCTCAGGGTGGTAGGATTCGAGCCCCAAGTGGCTCTGTGCTCAGCAGGAGTCTGCTTGAGATTCTCATTCTCTCTCTCTCTCCCTCTGCCCCTCCCTCCCCAAAATAAATAAATCTTTTTTAAAAAGTCCTCATCACTTCATCCCAGCTAACATTTCCAACAAGTGGAGTTCCACATCCTCGTCTAGATGTTTAAAAGGTACAAGTCAAGCTAATAAACAATGAAACAGAAAAGCACCAGTTCAATAACACTGAAGTAGTATTTCATGACATTAATTTACACACCCCCCCATCACTAATGAGATTGAGCACCTATTCACATCTATGGGCATTTGGATCTCCCCTTTGGTGAAGTGCCTATTTGAGGTCTTTTGCCTATTTTTAGGGTTCTTGATCGTTTTCACATTGTGTAAGTTCTCAAAATGCTCTGAATACTAGTCCTCTGTCAGTGACCATTGAAATACATGATGGCTTGTGCTTTCACTTATTTTATGTTTTTAAATGAAATTCTTCATTTCGAGTAATGCAATTTGTGTTTTCTTTTATGGGTTTTGGGGGGGGTCATGTTTAAGAAATTCTTCCCTTTCCTGCGGCAGTGAAGAGATCCTCCCATATTGTCTTCTAAAACTTATAATTCTGCCATTCTATTTTGGTCTTAATCTGATTGGTTTTGACTTTTGTATCTGATACGAGGTTAGAGGTTCAGTTTCATTCTGTTCCATATGGACACCCCATTACCTGAACACTTTTATTGTAAGAACTTTCCTACTAGTCTGTCTACCACTTTTTCTGTATAGCAAGGTCCATGTACATGGACACACGTACACGTAAATATATTTCATATATTTAAATCTGTGAATATCTCTTAAGTTTGCTATTTTTGCTATACATATACCCTTTCTATAGCTTTAGTCAGATCTATTCCTAGAAAATTGACTTTGTCTGATGTTATTGGAAATCGTATATTTTTAAGAATTTCCTGGTTTGGGGTACCTGGGTGGCTCCATTGGTTAAGCATCCTCCTTTGGCTCAGGTCATGATCCCAGAGTCCTGGGATTGAGTCCTATATTGGGCTCCCAGTTCCTTGTCCCCTCTCATGCTCTCTCTTACTCACTCTCTTTCTAAAATAAATAAATACAAATCTTTTTAAAAAAAGGACACTAGGAGCAACAAAAAAGAATTTCCTGGTTTATGGAAACACAACTGAAACTTGTGTACTGATTTTATATAGCTCTATCTCATTCAACTTCCTTGTTAACTTTAATATTTCGTCTGTATATTATATTGTTTTATGAAAAACACAACTCTAATATTTCATCTGTATATTATATTGTTTTACCAAAAATTCATATGTGTCACATATGAATTATACCAGTTTCATTTCTTCCTTTCCAATCATCAAAACTTGATGTCTCTCAGTTGGTTTATTGCTCTGCCTAAGAGCACTATTAAAATGTTAAATTGAAGATGTGGCATGAACATTCTTGTCTCTTCTTTAACTCCAAGGGAAACTTCAATGACTCACCATTATATACAAAGTTTATGGAAGGATTTCTGGTAATCTACAAATAATTTTGCTTTTATTCCACAATAGCTGGAGGGTTCAATCATAAATGATCATGAATTTTATCAAGTACTTTCTCTGAATCTATTGAGATTATTATAGGACGTATTACCTTTGTCAATCAATTTTCCCGTTTTTTTTTTAAATTGAGGTACAAATAACATGTAACATAATATACAGTTTCAGGTGCAAAAAATAATGATCCAATATTTGCATACCTTGTGAAATGATCACCACAATAAGTCCAATTAACATCTGTCACCCTATATAGTTACAAAATTATTGGTTTTCTAATATTAACTTCACATCTTTCATATAAACCCTACTTGGTAATTATGGTTATCTTTTTTACAGATTACTCAATTTAGTTTGTCTGTCATTGTCCTTTCCTGTTTTATCCTTGTTGGGCTTTAATGTCAAAGTTATGCTAGTCTCACAAAATAAGTCTTCCCCCTCCTTATTGCTATTATCTGAAAGATTTATGCAAGAAAGTGTTATTCCTTCCTTTAATGCTTGATAGACCTTATCAATCTATGGGCCTGAAGTTTTGGTTTTTATAGCTATTTGATTACTGATAAAATTTCTTTAATTTTGTTTGTTTATTGTTTATGTCTTTAATAAGTATTAAAGCCTTCTTTTTTTTTTAGTTCATTTTAAGGTTTTGCTTGTTTTTCTTAAGAATTCATCCCCATTATGCTTGTCTTTTTTTTTTTTTTTTTTGGTGTAAAGTATTTTGTTTTGTTTTGATTATAAACTATTTTATTTCTGTAACATCTGAGGTGTATCTCATTTCCATTCTTGATTATTGAGGCTTTCCTTTTTTTCTTCACTTGGTGTTCCCAGAAATTTATTAAGTTTATACTTCTTTCTAAAGACTCATTTTGGTCTTTTTCAATCCTCTCTACAATCTGTTCCTTATACATTTCATTAATTTCTTTATTTTCTTATTTCTCCTTGTTTAGGTTCATTTTTATGTTCTTCTATCTTTTTTAAATGGAGGCTTATCATTATTATCAGCATTTCTTCTCCATTATATTCATTAAGGTTCTGTATTTCCTGATAAGACAACTTTGACTGCGTCTCATAATCTTTTTTTAAAGATTTTATTAATTTATTTGAGATAGAGGGTGACAGAGAGAGAGCATGAGCTGGAGGACAGAGGGAGAGGGAAAAGCAGGCTCCCCACTGAGCAGGGAGCCTGATGTGGGACTCCATCCCACTACCCTGGGATCATGACCTGAGCTGAAGGCAGACGCTTAACTGACTGAGCCACCCAGGTTCCTCAGTGTCCATCAGTTATGCACCCTCCTGTCAACTCTATGCCATGGGCTTTCACTGAATACATAGAGGCATCCATGCCAAAGCCTGGGAGTGGGTAAGGAGGACTGCGAGAAACTTCTCTGAACGTTTCACTCAGTATGAGGCATTGGCTGGCAGCTTCCTAAAGCTGGGGGAGAGCAGAGTCCTGAGACAAAGACCCCAGGCTCTACGGGCCTTCAATGAGCCTGCTGCATGGGCCATCAGGATAAAGCATAGAGAGATCTCCTGAGGCCCTCTGAGCAGGGATCATAATTGAAAAGCAAAGAGAATTTCCCATTGACCCCAAAACTTGGTAGCTAGCCTGTAAAGCAGAAAGGATCTTCCATGGTTTACAAAGTTGCTGACGTGGTTATAATGCATAAAGACATGAACCCTCATGTTTATAGCAGCAACGTCCACAATAGCCAAAACATGGAAAGAGCCTAGATGTACAATGACAGACGAATGGATAAAGGAGATGTGGTAAATACATATAATGGAATATTACTCAACCATCAGAAAGAATAAGGTCTTGCTATTTGCAAGACATGGATGGAACTAGAGATAGGTGTGATGCTAAGCAAAATAAGTCAAAGAAAGACAAATACCATGATTTCACTCACATGTGGAATTTAGGAAACAAAACAGATAAACGTAGGGGAAGAGAAAGAAAAATGAAATGAGATTAAAAAAACAAAGAGAGAGGCAACCCATAAGAGATTCTTAGCTCTAGGAAACAGAGGGTTACCAAAGGGGAGGTGGGTGGGGGGAGATGGGGTAAAAGGGTGGTGGGCATTAAGGAGGGCACAGGATATGATGAGCACTGGGTGTTATATGCAACTGATGAAACACTAAAGTCTAACCTTGAAACTAAAAAAACAAAAAACAAAAAGCACCCCCAAAAAACCCACAAAACAACCCAATAACAACAACAACAAAACATTTATAGGGACCTATGCCCTGCTAAAGGGAAAGTGCTGGTCCTGCCCTCAAGATACCTGCAGCCAGGGGCACCTGCGTGACACAGTTGGTTTAGCATCTGACTCTTGGTTTGGGCTCAGGTCATGATCTTGGGGTTGGGGGATCGAGCCCCACATCAGGCTCTCACTCAGTGAGGAGGCTGCCTGAGATTCTCTCTCCTCTCCCCTCCCCACTTTCTCTCTTTCTCTCTAAACAAGTCTTTAAAAAATTAAAAAACTGAAGCTGGTGTTGACACGAGTCTACCAAAACAGCAACAAAGTCCCTACTCAGTTCAATTAAAGATTAGATTAACTCAGGCCCCTACATTTACTTTCTGGGAGTAAATACTATTTTCTTATCCCTTGTTTTTTCACACATAATTGCCTGATCTAATATTTAAAATTATGGCACATTCAAAGAAGGAAGAAAATGTGGGCTGTGTTTGAGAAAGGAAACAATGAATAAAAGTGAACCCAGAGATGGCCCAGACAGTGGCCTTATCAGAATGGAACATTAAAATAACTATAATAAATATGTAAAAGAACCTAGTAGGTAAAAAATGGACAATGCATAAATAGATGGGCAATATCCAGAGAGAGCAAGAAATTATAAAAAAGGAACAAGTAGAAATGTTAGAAATAAAAACACAACAGGGGTGCCTGGGTTGCTCAGTCGGTTAAGCAACTGCCTTCAGCTCAGGTAACGATTCTGGGGTTCTGGGATTGAGGCCAGCGTCCCCCTCCATCAGGCTCAGTGGGAGTCTGCTTCTCCCTCTCCCTCTGCCCCCTCGCACCACTCATGCTCTCTCTCTCTCAAATAAATAGATAAAATCACTAATAAAATAAAATGAAAAATAAATATAATTAAAAATTAAAAACAAATAAAAACATAATAGATATGAGAATCATTAATTGACTCAGCAGACTAGACACAGCAGAGGAAAAGAAATCAGAGAGCTTGTAGACAAGTCAACTGAAATTATTCAACTTAAATTAAACAAAGGTGGAGCGGGGCGGAATGAGGTTAAAAAAAGAGAATCTGAGTTCTGTGGGACAGTAATAATAATGACCTAACATCGTGCATGAAATGGAGTTCCCAAGGGAAAGGGAGAGTGGAACACGGGGAAAATCAGAAGAAAGAATGGTTGCGAAATTTCTTGGATTAATGACATTAACTCAGATTCAAGAATCTCAGGGGCCTCCCAGCAGGATAAACACGAAGAAAACAGCTCCTGGACACAAGAGAGCCAAACTGTTAAGAACCAAAGAGGGGCAGCAAATCTTACAGGCATTCACAGAGGGGGGAAAAAATTGCTTTAAGAGAAATAATAATGCGAGGGGCGCCCCGGGGGGCTCAGTAGGTTGAGGCTCTGCCTTCCACTGGGGTCCTAGGTTCGAGTCCCGCATCAGGCTCTCAGCTAGGGGGAGCGGGGAGCCTGCTTCCCCCTCTCTCTCTGTCTACCTCTCTGCCTACTTGTGATCTCTCTCTCTGTCAAATGAATAAATAAAAACTTAAAAAAAGAGAGAGAGAGAGAGAGAGAGAGAGAGAAATAATGATGCAAATGATGGCTGAATTCTCCCAGAAACAACAAAAACCAGGAAACACCAGGCCGGCATCTCTAAAGTCCTGCAAAGGGAGGGGTGGGGGAGGGGAACTGACAAACTAAAATTCTATATCCAGCAAAATCTTTCCTCCAGAACTGAAGGCAAGGTAAAGACATTTTCTGTCGCTGCGAGAAACGCCCGCAGGAAGTTTTCAGGCTTAAGGGACATGCCACCCACCAGAAGCAAGACTGCAGACACATGGAGAACACTGGGAGCAAGAAACACGTGGGCTTAGACCGACTCAGCCTGAAAGCGTGGCTTTCATCCCCAAGCCGTGGTCACCAACACTTTGCCCTAATGGATGTGTTACGGGAGGTGGGGACCTGTCCCCTGTAGAGTCAAGGGTCGCCGCCGTCCCTAGCTCTGCTGTGACATTGGTGAGCCCTTCCCCTACAGGGTTCTTCCTTTCTTTCCCCATGACGAAGGTTCTTCCGTACAGACCGTTTTATTTATTTATTTATTTTCAAAAATTTTATTTATTTATTTGACGGAGAGATCACAAGTAGGCCGACAGGCGGGCAGAGAGAGAGGGGTTAGCAGGCTCCCTGTTGAGCAGAGAGCCCGATGCGGGGCTCGATCCCCGGACCCTGAGATCATGACCTGAGCCAAAGGCAGAGGCTTAACCCACTGAGCCACCCTGGCGCCCCTGGTACAGACTGCTTTAGACGGAAACCTGGGACGCTGCCGGCCTGCGATGTGGCAGGACCTGACGAATCTGAGCGACCCCAGCAGGGCAGGAGCCTTGGGGTGGGGCCGGCGGCGGGAGTGGCCGGAACTCAGACCCGCTCCGGCGCCGCTCGCAGGGAGCTGGGGTGCAGCCGCGGGCCTGCCCAGTGCCTCTGCGGATCCCGTCCGCAGAGCTCCTTGTTCTGGGCAGGCCGTCGAGGCAAATCAAAACCTTCTTCTCAACTCTATGGCCAATTAATCTTCGACAAAACAGGAAAAAATATACAGTGGAAAAAAGACAGTCTCTTGAATAAATGGTGCTGGGAAAACTGGACAGCTATATGTAGAAGAACGAAACTCGACCATTCTCTTGCACCGTACACAAAGATCAACTCAAAATGGATAAAAGACCTCAACGTGAGACAGGAATCTATCAGAATCTTAGAGGAGAACATAGGCAGTAATCTCTTTGATATCAGCCACAGCAACTTCTTTCAGGGGCGCCTGGGTGGCTCAGTGGGTTAAGCCGCTGCCTTAGGCTCAGGTCATGATCTCAGGTCATGATCTCAGGGTCCTCGGATCGAGTCCCACGTCGGGCTCTCTGCTCAGCAGGGGGCCTGCTTCCCTTCCTCTCTATCTGCCTGCTTCTCTGCCTACTTGTGATCTCTGTCTGTCAAATAAATAAATAAAATCTTTAAAAAAAAAAAAAGATATGTCTCCAAAGGCAAAGGAAACAAAAGCGAAAATAAACTTTTGGGACTTCATCAAAATCAAAAGCTTCTTCACAGCAAAGGAAACAGTCAAAAAAACAAAGAGGCAACCCACAGAATGGGAGAAGATATTTGCAAATGACAGTACAGACAAAAGGTTGATATCCAGGATCTATAATGAACTCCTCAAACTTAACCCACACGAAACAGACAAACACATCAAAAAATGGGCAGAAGGGGGCGCCTGGGTGGCTCAGTGGGTTAAGCCGCTGCCTTCGGCTCAGGTCATGATCTCAGGGTCCTGGGATCGAGTCCCGCATCGGGCTCTCTGCTCAGCAGGGAGCCTGCTTCCCTCTCTCTCTCTGCCTGCCTCTCTGCCTGCTTGTGATTTCTCTCTGTCAAATAAATAAATAAAATCTTTAAAAAAAAATGGGCAGAAGATATGAACAGACACTTCTCCAATCAAGACATA
Source organism: Neogale vison (assembly GCF_020171115.1). Classification (NCBI taxonomy): domain Eukaryota; kingdom Metazoa; phylum Chordata; class Mammalia; order Carnivora; family Mustelidae; genus Neogale; species Neogale vison. The sequence goes on along the minus strand of NC_058102.1, from coordinate 135,486,412 downwards.
CAAATGGCTATCAGACACATGAAAAAATGCTCATCATCATTAGCCCTCAGGGAGATTCAAATTAAAACCACATTGAGATTTCACCTTACACCAGTTAGAATGGCCAAAATTAACAAAACAGGAAACAACATGTGTTGGAGAGGATGTGGAGAAAGGGGAACCCTCTTCCACTGTTGGTGGGAATGCAAGTTGGTGCAGCCTCTTTGGAGAACAGTGTGGAGATTCCTCAAGAAATTAAAAATAGAGCTTCCCTATGACCCTGCAATTGCACTCCTGGGTATTTACCCCAAAGACACAGATGTCGTGAAAAGAAGGGCCATCTGTACCCCAATGTTTATAGCAGCAATGGCCACGGTTGCCAAACTATGGAAAGAACCAAGGTGCCCTTCAACGGATGAATGGATAAGGAAGATGTGGTCCATATACACTATGGAGTATTATGCCTCCATCAGAAAGGATGAATACCCAACTTTTGTAGCAACATGGACGGGACTGGAAGAGATTATGCTGAGTGAAATCAGTCAAGCAGAGAGAGTCAATTATCATATGGTTTCACTTATTTGTGGAAGACAAGGGGCATTAGAGAGGAGAAGGGAATTTGGGTAAATTGGAAGGGGAGGTGAACCATGAGAGACTATGGACTCTGAAAAACAGTCTGAGGGGTTTGAAGTGGCGGGGGGTAGGAGGGTAGGAGGTTGGGGTACCAGGTGGTGGGTATTATAGAGGGCACGGCTTGCATGGAGCACTGGGTGTGGTGAAAAAATAATGAATAATGTTTTTCTGAAAATAAATAAATTGGAAAAAAAAAAAAACCTTCTTCTTATGGACTCTGAAAAACAATCTGAGGGGTTTGAAGTGGGGGGGGTGGGAGGTTGGGGTACCAGGTGGGGGGTATTATAGAGGGCATGGCTTGCATGGAGCACTGGGTGTGGTGAAAAAATAATGAATACTGTTTTTCTGAAAATAAATAAATTGGAAAAAAAAAGTAAAAACAAAACAAAACAAAACAAAACAAAAAAAACCCTTCTTCTTTCTTTATTGCTGGGATCCCTGCTGCTTTAGTTTAGAATTCACAGCACACAGAGCCCAGAATGTGTCCCTTACTCAGTGCACCCTCAGAGATAGAATAGGGCAATTGTCTTTCAACTTTGCAGTTTTTTTTTGTTTTTGGGTATTTTTGTTTGTTTGTTTGTTTTTTTACCACCACCTTCCCATACTTTCCCATTCTGTTTCCAGTTTTCATCCCTTTGCGTATCTTCTTGGGTATTTTAATAGGAAAGTTACAGAGGTCCCAGCAGGTAAGTACAATTTTTTTTTCACTTGTATTATGTAAACTTTCATAGATACAGGAAAGCAGAAATAATTTTACAGGGGATAGTCGACCTAAAGTATTGCTTAGGATTGATAAATTTTAATTTTTAGACACATATGACAATAGATTTTAGTTTAAGCCGGTTGTTGTTATGCACGTTTTCAGGACCTAACGAGCGTTAGCGATGCTTTAAGATATTAATAATAAAAAATAATTCACCACGGAAATACAAACTGGAGTATAAATAATTGGGCTATAACTGATATGTCTGTGTAACATTGATACATGGGGAACCAAAGCGATCGCCTCAACTACGCACGTTTTAAAACTTTTTTGTGAGAGTTACTTGCACAATTTTTCACAACTATCCACGGCCTTCCAGATAAAAATCAGCCAAATGAGGGCAAAAGAGAAATCAGTGACCTCGATGTCAATCTGGACCTATGTTGTGCCAAGTGCAAGTTTACCTAAAATGTAAATCAATCTTAGAATTCAAAAGATCTCCTTTTATAGATGCTTTTTATTTTTTTTTATTTTTTAAAGATTTTATTTATTTATCTGACAGAGATTGCAAGTAGGCAGAGAGGCAGGCAGAGAGAGGAGGAAGCAGGCTCCCCCCTGAGAAGAGAGCCCCAGGCAGGGGCCGATCCCAGGACTCGGAGACCACGACCTGAGCCGAAGGCAGAGGCTTCAACCCACTGAGCCACGCAGGCGCCCCTGTAGATGCTTTTTAAAGGATATTGTCTAGTTATATAGTCTCATGCCCTGTGAGGGCAAGAATGAGAGGCTTCTTTTGGTTTTTGTGACCCATCACCTTCTCATACTTTCAAGATTTGCGAGAAAACCCCAGCAGCAGTAAATGGGGTGACTTCTTGAAAAGTCACAGGATGGCCTCAACGTCCTTTAAGAGGGGCACTTACACTCCAAGTTTTTTAAAAAAGGTATCTTTTATACCAAAGCCTTGGTTGCAATATTCTTCCATGTTATGTTTTTTTTCCCCCCTGTAATACAGCATTTTAAAACATCCCAGCCAAGGGACCATAAAGCACTCTTAACTCTTATATAATAATTCCCTGCATATTATTATTATTATTATTATTATTATTATTTAAAATTACATTCCCCTGGCACACGTTACAAAGAAGTTTTCCTACAGATCAAAACCAAGAGCTTAGACGGAGCCAACGTTCATTTCAGCTTGAATCACCACCCACCTGGGCCTGACTCAGGCTGGCAGTCCAAAGGGAAAATCCTGCCTAAGGGCATTACGGTCTCTGGATCGGTCCCCTGCTCAGGTGCACAGAACCAGATTAATCGGGAGAGGCGACAAGGCAAATTTGCCTGGAGATGAATTCTGGGAGGCAGCAGGGCTGAGGATAACCCAGCTGCTTGGCAAGGACTGAAGCAGAAATGACTTTTGAGTGGAACAGTTTGGGAAAGAACAAGGTTGCTCGTGATTCCACACCGTTGCCAAGAACTGGCTGAAGCTTTCAGCTAGAAATGCTTTCAAGACAAGGCTTTTCCTTCTGGAGAAGCTTAAGACCTGAACACTGGCCATCTTTTATTATTATGAAACTTCACAAGACATAAAACTTTAAAACAAAGATTTGTGTTCAAGGATTGAATTCAAATACAAAGAAGCTAGAATTGATCTGTTCTGTTCGTTGCCTTTAGGGATCCCTTTCAACTCGAGTTTTTTACATACCCAAAGTAGGATCCCTTTTCAAATTAACTTTCAGGAAAAGGAAGGGGAGTTTTATTGGATAATTATTGCTCTTTCCTTTTTCCCGTGGGCCAGATTTTGCCAGGTGGGTAAAGAGTGTCCATTGGCTGAATCTACCTTTCAATATCTTTAGTTCTCTTAAGTCTCCAGGATATTGCTTATTTAGGACAGGCATTAATCACCCTCTACCAAAGGGCCTAGCGATGTGGTGGGTCTCCTGAAAAGCTGGTGGGGAGGAGATGCTGAATGCCTTAGGTTGGGTTAGTCAAAAGCCCAAAAGCCTGGGAGACCATGTTGGTTGCTCTTGGAAGTTTAATCCCTGTAACTGTTTGGAGAACCCTGATAGCATTTCCAGCTGCTCCATCCATGGTGGCTGCATAGATGGAGACAAGGTCCTTAATCTCTAAGGCCCATTTCCTCATCTGTAAAATGAGACCAATAGGAATGCCTACATCATAGCGCTGTTTTCAGGATTTGTGATGCATGGAGAGCACAAAGTAAATGTTAAGAATATATCAGCATTGCTGTCACGTCTGTGTGTGTGTGTGTGTGACTCACCGAAGTGCTACAAAGTCTGATTTTTAATTTGTGCCAGGAGGATTTCATTGTCAGCTTTTGTCAGATAGGTCATGTTATTAAAAATTTTTTCATGACCATGAAAAGATCACCAAAAAAAACCCCACTGACAATGAGGGGCGCCTGGATGGCTTAGTCTCTGCCTTCGGCTCAGGTCATGGTCTCAGGGTCATGGGATCAAACCCCGCATCGGGCTCTCTGCTCAGGAGGGAGCTTCTTCCCCCTCTCTCTCTGCCTGTTGCTCTGCCTACTTGTGAACTCTCTTTCTTTGTCAAATAAATAAATAAAATCTTTTTAAAAAAAAAAAAAGACTGAGAGCTGAGGCAGAGGGAGACTAGGGATCCCCCAGAATGGCTGCTCCCAGGGCCCCTTCAGTTCCAGCACCATTGAAAGCTACCTTTTGGGAGTAAGAGAGAGCACTCTTGGGAGCCTCTGTGAAGCAGGCTTCGTGTATCTGTATGATTATTCCTCAACAAATATATGAAGCTTTGCTTTGGGGACACATGTCTTAGATCCACAAAAAGAAATCCGCAGAAACATTATGGACCTACAAAACTCTGTAGGGACCTCAGTAATGCTCAGTTACTTTTGCTGCTTGTATTTATGAAGAAACCCTTCAAATTACCGAAAAAGGTGACCCATCAGGGACAACATAAACATGCTTTTAATGTCACTAGTGTCCAGATGGCTACAGTTTAGTTGCAAATAAATTCACAACAAATGAACTTACAAAATGCAGCTTCTGTCCCCATGGGATGATTTTATGGCTTTTGTGTCCGTTTTGCCAGGTACATTCTCAACGTGGAGGCCAACCTAGTGATCGAAGTCACTGATACTAGGGAATGAGCTACACTGAAAGACATTCAGGTTCTTGGGAATTTTGTTTTTTTCTTTCCTATTTTACTTTTTCCAAAAGAAAAATGTAATTCGTTTTTTGCTTGTTTTGACAGAGAAACATGGAAGGACTCTTCATTTTATTTGCATTTGAAAAGAGGTAATAATATCACACTTTGGATTCTGACTCCTATTCAGACATTCTGAGCCACAGGGGAACACGGCTCACAAACACTCAAATTCACAATGTGGCTGCTGACATCATAGGGAATTATTTTATTGTTCCATTGGCCAAATACTAGGGGGAAAGTGAGACATTGAATACAACTCAACTAAATATTAACATCTCTTAGGATTTATAACACATTGTACTCTGGTATCATCCGTGGTGCTGGAAGAAAAGATATTTTTTTCTAGGTTACATAAATTCTTGATTTTCATCTTCTGAGATGAAATGGCTACAGAGGGCTCATAAAATCATATGTGTCTTGATTTTACACACAGAGAGTGGCGTGAAACTGAAAGGCTTTCATTCACCCACTCTTGTGAATATATTCCTATAGAAATCCCCCAGACTAACATCAGACTGATGCTTTAATTTTGCCAGAAATGTATAAAATTCAGGAAAATGATAAAACCGGGGACATTTGATTTTGACAGTCTAATTGGTCCTAGGTTGTTTTCTTAAAACTGCAAATCCTCCGATTTCTTTTATACATATTTTCCAGGAGGTATTTATAAACACTAACACAATTCCTGGTGGTGTGAAGACACTGCCTTAACATATTTACGGAACAGTGTAACTTCTGAAATTAAGGGACCAGTGTTACCAACTGTTTGTCCACTGAGGATATTAACAACAAGCAAAACCGACCATTTATTATCCCAGCATCCTTTCAGCTCAAATGTAGTATGTCCAAAACCAAAACTGCTCATCCTTTCCTGTCAACACAAACCAGTTTCTCTGGAGTGATCCAGCTTAGCCAGTGGCACCCCCAATCCAGCCAAAAATGTCTGCTTGAGCCAAAGGCTTAGCAGTTATTCCTGACTTCTTAATTTCTGTCACACCTGGCATCCAATGTAGTAGCAAATTCCTTTGGCTCCATCCTTCCCAATTATCCCTAATCCAATCATTTCCCAGCTCCCTGACCTCCCAGCACTCTGGTCTAAACCATCATTCTTTCTGGGCTGATCTACAGCAGGAGGTTCTTTTTTTTTTTTAAGATTTTATTTATTTATTTGACAGAGAGAAATCACAAGTAGATGGAGAGGCAGGCAGAGAGAGAGAGGGAAGCAGGCTCCCTGCTGAGCAGAGAGCCCGATGCGGGACTCGATCCCAGGACCCTGAGATCATGACCTGAGCCGAAGGCAGCGGCTTAACCCACTGAGCCATCCAGGCGCCCCTACAGCAGGACGTTCTTAACTGGTCCCTTACGTCCCCTCTTGCACTTGGTCCTTAGCCCGTTCTCCCCAGAGCTACGAGGGTAATCCTTTTAGAAGACGGATTAAATTATTTCACTCCGCTGTGGCTTCTCCAGCCCATTAGAATAAAGCCAACTTCCTTCCATGGCCGACAGGGCTCTAAATGACCTGCCCCTTGCTTACTCCAGAACATAACTCTGTCTCACTCTCCCGCTGGCTCACTCGGTTGCACCCAAGCATGCAACCTTCCCAACCCGAGAGCGCGCAGAGCGTGTACCCACCCCAGGACTTGGCCCGTGCCGTCCGTCTCCTTGGACTGCACTTCAGATAGGCTCTTGGCTCATAGTCTGTCCTCTTTTGGGTCTCTTTCCGTGTGACGGAGTCAGAGAGGCAGTCTCGGACCACCCAGCTAGAGGAGCATTTATGTCCCTCTCTAACCCAGTGGTTCTCAGTTCTGGTTGTACATTAGACCTTCCAAAGGAGCTAAAAAAATCCAGTTGCCCAAGCTGTACTCCAGAGCAACTAAAATAGAATCTATCCAGGTGGGATGAAGGCTTCAGCATTTCTTAAAGCTCCCAGGTGCTGGGAGGCCTGGGTGGCTCAGTCTGTTAAGCATCTGCTTTTGGCTCAGGTCATGATCTCAGGGTCCTGGGACGGAGTCCCACATGGGGCTCCTCACTCAGCATGGAGCCTGCTTCCCCCTCGGCCTGCTTCTCCCCCTGCTTGTGCATGCTCTCCCTTTCTGTCTTCACAAATTAATAAAATCTTTGAAAGAGAAAAGATTCCAGGTGTTTCCAGTGTTGAGCCAAGCTGGATCCCCACTGCTTAGACTCCTGACCTTGCTTCATTTTTCATCACAGCACTTATTGCATAATTACTTAATACATAGCATTATGCATTAGTTTGTTTTCTGGAATTTGCTCTGGTGTTAAAAGGTTTCCTGTGTTTTATTCACTGCTAACACGTGAGGATCTAGGACAATTTCTTGCAAATTACAGGAATTCTTAATTAATTTCATAAAAGGGCATTGCCCCCACCGCCAAAACAGAAAGAAGATAGCATCAGAAATAAGAACATAGTCTTTTCCAAGAGACAAAGTTTGACTTTATGCTAATTTTTTTAACTTTGAGTACAAAAATATTGCGATGTGATGTTGTGTGTCACTTGATTATTTTCCTTTAGATATGTTTCTAACATGGGAGTCCATATTTAACACTGCAAGAGAAGTAAAACTAAAAAGCCAGCTTGTTCAGTTCCTTCATTTTTAATGCCATTTCAAAAATGGCAGCAACATTCACTACTATTTTTTTGCTAAACCTGAGACAGTCTCCCAAGATACCAAGCGGAGCTCAGAAGACCAGACCCCACTCCTCACATATCCAAAGCAGAGGGCTTGGAGCCAGGTACGAGTGACGGCTGGGCGATGGAGGGCTCTGCCACATCTTTCCAGGCTTGAGTAGCCAAACATCTGGCAGTATTCTTTCTCTTGGTCCTGGGGAAGTGGGGGTAGGACTTTTGGGAAGGGGGAGGAGGCAAGAGAAATGGATATAATCCTTCTGAGTACACAGTTATCTAGCACATTCCTCACCATCTTGAAGGGGAAGAGGCAGGTATCACAGGTGAATGAAGCCTAGTCCTGGTTTCCCTTAATCTGTTAAATAAAAAAGAAACTTCCTCTCCCACTCCCACCAGCAGAGAGTTGAATGGATAAAGCTGTCTGCATGGAGTTTCATCCTCTAGCATGCATTATCTCTCATGTCAAGAGAAAGCCCAGTCAGAAGACATGAACAGACATTTCTCCAAAGAAAACGTACAGAAGGCCAACAGACCCATCAAAAGATGCTTAGCATCACTCGCCATCAGGGAAATGTAAATCAAGACCACAAGAAAATGTCACTTCACACCTCTGAGAATGACTAAAACAAACAAACAAAAAAACAAACACAAGAAACAAGTGTTGGTGAGGATGTGGAGGAAAAGGAGTCCTCGTGCACTGTTGGTGGGAATGGAAGCTGGTGCAGCCACTGTGGAAAACAGAGGGAGGGTCTTCAAAAAATTAAAGATAGACCTACCTACCACATGATTATATATGTAAAGAGTACAAAAACACTAGTTCAAAGAGACACATACACCCCTATATATATTGCAGCATTATTTACAAGAGCCAAAATATGGAAGCCAAAACTCAGTAACAATCTTCCCACTCCATTATGACGCCAGAACACACGCAGCCTCTTTGTCTCAGACTCTCTGCACCTGAGGGAGCTCTGGCCTCATTGTTGCAAACCACAGGGACCAGGAAAACAGCCACATAAGCTGTAGAAGGTCCACTGCCTTCTATTAGAGAAATTCCTACAGCCACCGCTATGTGACCATCATTGCTTCGTCACAGCCAACTCTTTGAGTCTCCTGATTTGTTTAATTGTCCTTTGTTAACGAATATTCATATTATATTGTTTCCAGCCTCCAGCTTTTTACCATGACAAAAAAATGCTACATTTCTCCTGTAATTGTCAAATTCTGCAAGATGGGAATATTTTCTTTTTAAATCTTATTTTACAGATGAAGAAAAGAGAGAGACACGGGGAAATGAAAGAACGTGCTAAGCTCACGCATGTAGTAAGTGGAAAAGGCAGAATTCTAATCCAGAGCCTGTATTCTTTTCTACCTTCTTTTCTTTTCTTTTCTACCTTCTGTTGTCTTCCTGCCAAAAAAGGGGAAATACACTAACCTTTATTTAATAGATTGAGTAAAATGTTGGAGGAGTGCTGCAGTGTGCCCACCAGCGGCTTCACTACCATTTGTAAACTTTATTTTCTAAGCTCAGCTCATGTTTATTTTTGTGCTTCTTAATTTACATGGCTGTTACATATGATCTTTCCTATGTATTATCTACAGCACAATTAAAACGATAAAAAATCTTGGTACCAGTATAAAGATGTGTGGGTAAGATCTAAAGAAATGTTCTTAAATGTTTAAAAATTTTATAAACTTTTTAAAGTTTTATAATCTTATAAAATTTTATAAATTATAAATTAAATTATAAATTTAAAAATTATAATTTTTTTGAGAGGGAGAGAAAGAGAAAGAGAGGTTGGGGGAGGGCACAGGGAAAGGGAAAGAGTTTTTTGTTTTTTTTTTTAAGATTTTATTTAGTTATTTGACAGAGTGAGAGAGCGAGCAAGAGAAGGAACACAGCAGGGGGAGTGGGATAAGGAGAAACAGCTTCCTGCTGAGCAGGGAGTCCCATGCAGGGCTCAATCCCAGGACCCTGGGATCATGACCTGAGCCAAAGGCAGATGCTTAACCAACTGAGCCACCCAGGTGCCCCAAAAAGGGAGAGAATCTTAAGGAGGCTCCACACCCAGTGCAGAGCAAGACTTAATCTCAAAAACCTAAGATCATAAATGGAGGCAAAATCAAGAGTTGGATGTTTAGGGACGCCTGGGTGGCTCTGTCATTAACGTTTGCCTTCAGCTGGGGTCAGGATATCAGGGTCCTGGGATCGGGCTCCTGCTCAGCGGGAAGCCTGCTTCTCCCTCTCTCAATCCCCCTGCTTGTGTTTTCTCTCTCACTTTGTCTCTCTCTGTCAAATAAATAAATGAAATCTTAAAAAAAAAAAAAAAGAGTTGGATGTTTAACCCACTGAGCCACCACCCAGGAACCCCTGTCCTCATTAGTTCTAAAATTCTTTAGCTCTCATGTTAAAGATGTCAGTAGTAATTCATAAATTTTTGAAAGTCCTAAAAATAGGATTTTCCTATTGAACATAACTGTCAAAAATGGAGGTCTTAGCTGACCTCCATTAGTGAATAGTTCCAATAGTGAAATCAGACCAACTGCTTCAGAATATTCCTTATGGGTTAGTTAACAAATTTGTGTTAATGACAAATTGTTATTACCTCTCAGATGTGATTTGTGAAATCTACGTTATAGTCTATACTTTTTAGATGCTAAAAATACATAGAAATGTTGCATGCAGATCCAAGAAGGCAAAATCCAATCTCTATCATTTTATTTCTGTATGGCTTTTAATTTAAAATTGCTGCTCAGCTCAAGATCCAATTCATATTTATTTTCATTTTAAAGTCTGGCTTATTTTTCTTTTCACACCAGTGGTTCACTTTATTATGAATATTTTTTTCACTGTGAGTTAGTACTATATATCATATATATATATATACATATATATATGTATATATATATATAATTAGAGTAATGATTACCAAACATTTTGACAAGTATGGAAAATAGTAGTTAATGTTTTCCATCTGCTACATGGTATGTCCCCCAAAGAACCACTGATCCTACAGAATAAGGAAACACCTACACAAGTACATGACAGAAATATAAATGTCTAATGAATTTATTTTGATCATTTACTTACACATTTTTATAAATGTTACCATATGTTGTTGAAATTACCCATTATCACAATTAGTGCCTGAATGCTGTCACTTCCAGAGCTTCACTCTGGAAAGCATTTTAAAATTGTAATTATTTTATTCCTGTAAAATAGATCATCCTTTATTTCTGAATATCTAATTGCTAAAATTCAACATAAGAGCTCTGAAATCTATTCCTCACAACAGCTTTCGCAGTGTTTTTGAAAAATCTTTTGTTTGTTTGGCAGACTTGAGTTCTTTCAAGAGTCAAAACCTGTATCTAATGACTTCAAAATCGGACTGCAAATGGCAGAAAGGAAAGGCAGAATGCTTTGTACCTTCCGTCTGCAGGCCTGGAAAGAAAGCGCTGCAGATTACCCCTGTTCCAGGAGCTCGCCACAGAGTGAGAGGACCCATCTGTCCCCACACTACCCAGCCTTCCCAGGGACTGTGCTCAGTCACGGCAACACAGGAAAGCCTAAGAAACTCTTTCTAGATTGAGTCCATATCACCGAATGGCACAAGAAGAGAGCTCAGAAAGGCATATCCAAACAATCGCTTCAGGTATTATAAATACCTGACACAGTTCTTTTGTTGTGCATTGGGCATTTATTGAGTTTGTACAAAGTGTTGGCACTATCTTACACTCCTTAGAAGCAGGTGCTCTAGTTGGCCCCCATTTACTTTGCCCCCAGGTTACGCACCCAGGAAGTTGCCCAGCGGGGAGGTGAACACAGATGTCTCACTGTCGAGCTCATACCACTGACTGGTGCACGATTCGACCTCTGAATAAATGAATGTGAGGGCTAGATTTTTTGGTAAAAATGACACAAACATGACTTCCTGTCTTCTTGCTCTAGGTTATATTATGAGGAGTTTAACTAAGCAGCTTTCTAGCCTGACCTTTTTTAGTCTTTTTTTCCCTCTTTTTCTTCTTCTTAAGTTTATTTGAGAAAGAGAGAGAGAGCATGAGCTGGGGGAAGGGCAGAGGGAGAAACAGGCTCCCCACCGAGCAGGGAGCCCGATGTGGGACTCAATCCCAGGACCCTGGGATCATGACCTGAGCTGAAGGCAGATGCTCAACCGACTGAGCCACTCAGGCGCCCCTATTTTTTTCATCTTATATTAATGTTTACAGACTCTGGTGTATCACAATTAGTACTGCATGTGCAAAGTCCAGACAATAAAATTTTTTTAAAAATAGGAATTGAATCAAATAGCTCTCCCATTTGCGGTACTGGCAAAATGAGTGTCAAAGAATGGGTTCTGGAAAAAAAAAAAAAAAAAGAATCTGCTCTGCTCTCAAACTACTAAGTCAGAAATGAACCCCACAAGGGGCGCCTGGGTGGCTCAGTGGGTTAAGCCTCTGCATTCGGCTCAGGTCATGATCTCGGGGTCCTGGGATCGGGCCCCATGTTGGGCTCTCTGCTCGGCAGGGAGCCTGCTTCTCTCTCTCTCCCTGCCTACTTGTGATCTCTCTCTCTGTCAAATAAATAAAATCTTAAAAGAAAGGAAAGAAAGAAAGGAAGGAAGGAAGGAAGGAAGGAACCCCATGGAGTCAGGAGCTCCCAAAGACAGACAAAACTGTGAACATAGGTGCATGTACACATTTTCCCTGAGAAGAGGTCACATGGCATTTATCAGATATCCTAAAATATGAAGACCTAGTGCACTAAAATCTCTTAAAATGTGAAACTGACTTCCCACATTACTTTCTCACCTAGGAAATATGTTAATCCATAAAAGAAAACCTTGCCTGTGATGTATTTTTCATGGTAATGTAATAACTTGGTACTGTGATCTACTCAAAAGCAAAATCAGAGAAAAACTGAAAATGTTTGCCATCAGGTTTACGATGAACTACTATGTTAAAAGAGGAAGCAACATTGAGTTGATACAGTACTGACTGTTTCATCAATACGTGGGCCGGGTCTCTGAGTAATCTTTCCTTCACTTACTCCCAAAGGGACAAGAACACATGGTTCTGTTCTGTTGACAATATCTCCTTACAAGGGTCACAGCACTGAATTCCCACCTCAGAGATTTACCTTCTTTAGCTTCTACATTTGAGTTCAAGTGCATAGTTACAACAGGAATTAAAAACTTCAACTGTGGGACGCCTGGGTGGCTCAGTTGGTTGGACGACTGCCTCTGGCTCAGGGCGTGATCCTGGAGTCCCGGGATCGAGTCCCGCATCAGGCTCCCAGCTCCATGGGGAGTCTGCTTCGCTCTCGGACCTTCTCCTCGTTCATTCTCTCTCTCACTGTCTCTCTCTCTCAAATAAATAAATAAAATCTTTAAAAAAAAAAAGATTAAAAAAAAAAAACAAAAAAAAAACTTCAACTGTATGCTGATGATATAATGCAATCCCTTGACATCTTTGATTAAAAAGCACCTAGGGTGTATTTATTGCTGAAAAATAGCATGTTTTTAGAAATTCCTGAATCCTCCATCCCATTTTGTAGAATGGAGCAGGGAATGTGAGAAGGAAGGGAGCTGATGTAGAACGTAACCAATTAGAGAAAACTAAAGCTTACCCACAGCACATATTCCCCTTACTATACAAACACGCTACAGCAAAGAGATAAAATGATCTTACCCAATCCTGGTATCTCTTCTCTTTATGCAGCAAGTATCAACAAGAGGAGTGCACGTCATCTACAGTGTAATAAGGAAACCGCTTTTGAATCGTACAACATGTGATTTTACTGATTTTTACATTGTAGAGAGTTGGGAATTTAATATTTTTTCTCTCTTTTTCTTTTCTTTTCTTTCTTTCTTTCTTTTTTTTTTTGTGAGAGAGATAGAGTCTGCACATGCAGGCATGGGTGTACAAGCAAGGGGAAGGATCAGGGCTGGGTTAGAGGGAGAGAATTTCAAGCAGACTCAGCACTGAGCTCTGAGCCCTAGGTAGGATTCAATCTCATGACCCTGAACCATGACCTAAGCCAAAATCTAGAGTCCGACTCCTAACTGACGGAGATATCTGAGCACCCCAAGGAATTTAATCTGTTTTAGGAGTTAACAAATATAAGGGTTCCATCCTTTGAGTTGCAGGAAACAAAACCAGAATTCATAGTCTTGTTATATTATGACTATACGATTGAAGTGTTTGAGTCTGGACCTGTCCATGCACTCCAGTAAGATCAATGACATTCATGTGGTATCCAGTAAATGTTGTGCTTGCTCTTGTTTTGTTTTGCTTTAGATTTACTTATTTATCTGGGAAAGAGAGAGAGAGAATGCTCACATGAGTCAGGGGCGGGAGCTGAGGGAGAAGGAGACAGAATCTCAAGCGGATGCCAGTTGAGCACAAAACCCGACTAGGGGCTCCATCTCATGACCCTGAGATCATGACCTGAGCCAAAATCAAGAGTCAACAATCAATCAGCTGAGCCACAGAGATGCCCCAAGTGTGCTTTAATCTTGATAATGGACGGAAGGAGTTTCCTCCTTCTTTTGCAAAAGAAAGGAACTCTATGGCAGTCTATGAACGTTTTTTCCAAACTGGACTACAATATTTGGTCCCAAATATACATTTAATATTTTTTGATCATCAGCATAAAAAGAGATAGAATTATATATAGAAATATTTACAATCTATCCCTGAAAATTGTTGATGATATTGCTTTGGACACTTATTCCAGATGTCCAGAAACATTCCTAGGGCATTAAAATGCCATTAATGAACAATCCAAGACTTATGTTTCTTTCCTATACTGTTAACCCAACACCAAGCTCAAGCTTCAGGTCCAGCGAAGTCAAAGGCCTAGCAAATCAAGTCAGTCACTAGCACAGTGATCGTGTACAGTAGAAATGTCAGTCTTAATCCAAAAGCAAAGACAATGGAGGGTCGGGAGGGGAGTCTAATCCACAAACAAAAGTGGCTGATAGGAAAAACAGGCAGAGCATCAACAGGAACCCAGAGCCAATTAAATCTTGGGCCAAGAGTCCATTGAGGCTCATGATAAAATAGACAAAGAATTACCTCTATCCTTATTGTAGAAACAGACATTTGAATTAGGGCTCTCCTGACCAAGAAAATACAATCATGCAACTTCTTTTAAGAATTTAAGCCCAGTGCGCATCCACAATCTTTGAATACGGCCCCTATTATCAATGGAAATCACAGCAGAAATCTACCAGCTATTTTCATAATTCCCAGATTTCACTAAATTTCACACTGATAAATGTTTTGAAATTTTATACTCCATCTTCTCTCATGGTCATTTTGCATTCTTAATCACCTCTCCAGAAACTGTGTTTCTTTAAACTAGGCATCCTAATAAAAGTGTATAAAAACATATACATGAACACACATCTTGTTCTTCCTTGGCTTTTCTCTCAGCCTCTGAACCTGCAATTTTTTAATTTCTTCTTATCACATTGTCCATAACAGCAAGACACCTGATATTCTTTCGTTTGTAACTTTCCACAAATTCAATGGCATGATGTGTGAGCTTGATTCACGGAAAGGGAATAGGATATATTTTTAAAGACTTTATTTATTTATTTGTCAGAGAGAGAGAGAGAGCACAAGCAGGGGGAGAAGCAGGCTTTCTGCTCAACAGGATGCTCAACTCCAGGCTCAAAACCAGGACCCTGGGATCATGAATTGAGCCAAAGTCAGACACTTAACTGACTGAGCCACCCAGACATTCCAGGGGAATAGGGTATTATAAAGTTTATTTTATTTTTTTTTAATTTCTAGATTAGTAATCAAGTCATTTATTTTAATTCTCAAGTTATCATTACTATTATTATTTCAGGCAAAGGTATGGGTTTTTTCCAAAGTTGTTGGCAAATTAACTTGAATCCTCCCAAATATTTCATGGCAATATGGGGCAGAGATAAAAGCTCTTTATCTCTGCACCAGAAGAGATAAACACTCTTCCACCTTCCCTCTGACCCCAAATCCCTATAAATGAAAGGGGGGAAATAATTAAAATCTAGAACAGTGCCAGAAAGCAAGAAAGTAGAAAAAGTTCCGAGGCATTTCTGAGAGACAGATAGGTAGGGCTGGCTGAGGGGGAAACCATGGCAAAAACACACCGGAAAGAACTGCTGTGAAATGGAATGCTCTGCAATTTCCAAACTCAGAGAAGATGCTTGCGATGTGGATGCTGGATGCACAGACCCTCCCTCCTGCTGCAGAGACCCTCTTCCCCATTGTCAAGGAGCAAGTTGTGGAGGCATCTGCTCCAGCCTGGAGAAATGAGCGCAGATAGCTAAGTTGCTCCTTGCAACTGATGTAACTCAGGCCGAGCAAAGTGGTCTCCTCCAAGAGTATGCATGCCTAGCATGTTTCATCCAGCAGCCCATCCTGTTCCTTCTCCCCACCATGGGAGAAAGACCTCGACAAGTACAGTACCCAAACCCAAAACTGCCAAACACAAGAGGGAAATCAGTATTATATCAGTATCATGTACCAAACCTCATTATCACAGTGAATACTGGAGGGAAAAATGCTTAACAGAGCAAACAAAATGAGGCTTTAATAGAAGTGAAACTATGATCCACAGGAGAACATCATCACTCTGAAAAAAGAATGGGTATTATAAAAATGTAACTTTAGATCTTAAAAATTTAAAAAATGTTTTATTATTACAGTAAAACTCAGTATTTCTGCTGAATGATAGAATGGACACAAGGGAAGAGCAAGTTAATAAGCTGATCCCCCAGCCCTAAAGGCAGCGCAACACAATGAATGGGTGGGAAATACGACATAAAAGTTGAGGTCTGAGAGGGGCACCTGGGTGGCTCTGCCAGGTAAGCATCTTGGTTTCCTCTCAGGTCGTGATCTCACAGTCATGAGATCGAGCCCTGCCTCGGCTCCAGACTCAACAAAGTCTGCCTGAGGTTCTCTCTCTTCCCTTCCCTCTGCCTCTCCCCACTGCTCCCTCTCTCTTCCATCTCTATCAAATAAATAAATCTTTAAAAAAAAAAAAAGAATCCCAGGTGCCCCCAAGATTTTATTTTTAAGCAATCTCTATATGGGGCTTGAATTCACAATCCCAAGATCAAGAGTCCCATGCTTCACCAACTGAGCCAACCAGGCACCCCGTGTCCTTTTTTTAAATGACAGATGATCTACAAGAACAACAACAACAGCAACAACAAAATATCAGGTTGTAGCAAAGCTCTCATTGGCAAAAATAAATGTCAAAAGATAGCAGAAAACTATCTTTCACATACCTAAAGTAAAGAACTCATAACCTAGAATTCTATACATAATCAATGACTGAAGAAGGAAGATATTTCAATATATATTCAAGTACGAAAAAATGAGAGTTTACTCCTTATTGACATTTGTAAAGGAACCACTGAAGACTATGCATCAGCCATAAAACTGATTCAAAGAATGAAGGAGTTCATTATAGATCCTGGATATCAACCTTTTGTCTGTACTGTCATTTGCAAATATCTTCTCCCATTCCGTGGGTTGCCTCTTTGTTTTTTTGACTGTTTCCTTTGCTGTGCAGAAGCTTTTGATTTTGATGAAGTCCCAGAAGTTTATTTTCGATTTTGTTTCCTTTGTCTTTGGAGACGTATCTTGAAAGAAGTTGCTGTGGCTGATATCGAAGAGATTACTGCCTATGTTCTCCTCTAAGATTCTGATAGATTCCTGTCTCACATTGAGGTCTTTTATCCATTTTGAGTTGATCTTTGTGTACGGTGTAAGAGAATGGTCGAGTTTCATTCTTCTACATATAGCTGTCCAGTTTTCCCAGCACCATTTATTGAAGAGACTGTCTTTTTTCCACTGTATATTTTTTCCTGTTTTGTCGAAGATTAATTGACCATAGAGTTGAGGGTCCATATCAGGGCTCTCTACTCTGTTCCATTGGTCTATGTGTCTGTTTTTATGCCAGTACCATGCTGTCTTGGTGATCACAGCTTTGTAATAAAGCTTGAAATCAGGTAAGGTGATGCCGCCAGCTTTATTTTTGTTTTTCAACATTTCCTTAGCGATTCGGGGTCTCTTCTGATTCCATACAAATTTTAGGATTATTTGCTCCAGCTCTTTGAAGAATGCCGGTGGAATTTTGATCGGAATGGCATTAAAAGTATAGATTGCTCTAGGCAGTATAGACATTTTAACAATGTTTATTCTTCCGATCCAAGAGCATGGAATGGTCTTCCATCTTTTTGTGTCTTCTTCAATTTCTTTCATGAGTGTTCTATAGTTCCTCAAGTATAGATCCTTTACCTCTTTAGTTAGGTTTATTCCCAGGTATCTTATGGTTCTTGGTGCTATAGTAAATGGAATCGATTCTCTAATTTCCCTTTCTGTATTTTCATTGTTAGTGTATAAGAAAGCCACTGATTTCTGCACATTGACTTTGTATCCTGCCACGCTGCTGAATTGCAGGATCTATAATGAACTCCTCAAACTCAACCCACACGAAACAGACAAACACATCAAAAAATGGGCAGAAGATATGAACAGACACTTCTCCAATCAAGAAATACAAATGGCTATCAGACACATGAAAAAATGCTCATCATCATTAGCCCTCAGGGAGATTCAAATTAAAACCACATTGAGATATCACCTTACACCAGTTAGAATGGCCAAAATTAACAAAACAGGAAACAACATGTGTTGGAGAGGATGTGGAGAAAGGGGAACCCTCTTCCACTGTTGGTGGGAATGCAAGTTGGTGCAGCCTCTTTGGAGAACAGTGTGGAGATTCCTCAAGAAATTAAAAATAGAGCTTCCCTACGACCCTGCAATTGCACTCCTGGGTATTTACCCCAAAGATACAGATGTCGTGAAAAGAAGGGCCATCTGTACCCCAATGTTTATAGCAGCAATGGCCACAGTCGCCAAACTATGGAAAGAACCAAGATGCCCTTCAACGGATGAGTGGATAAGGAAGATGTGGTCCATATACACTATAGAGTATTATGCCTCCATCAGAAAGGACGAATATCCAACTTTTGTAGCAACATGGACGGGACTGGAAGAGATTATGCTGAGTGAAATCAGTCAAGCAGAGAGAGTCAATTATCATATGGTTTCACTCATTTGTGGAGCATAACCAATAGCATGGAGGACAAGGGGCGTTAGAGAGTAGTAGGGAATTTGGGTAAATTGGAAGGGGAGGTGAACCATGAGAGACTATGGACTCTGAAAAACAATCTGAGGGGTTTGAAGTGGCGGGGGGGTGGGAGGTTGGGGTACCAGGTGGTGGGTATTATAGAGGGCACAGCTTGCATGGAGCACTGGGTGTGGTGAAAAAATAATGAATACTGTTTTTCTGAAAATAAATAAATTGGGGAAAAAAAAAAAGAATGAAGGAGGAAATTCAATGGTGAGTAAGTTCATTTGGCTAAGCTAAATGAAGTACTGAGTGTGAAAACAAACAAACAAACACCACAGTATGGGATGCTTGGGTGACTCAGTTTGTTAAGTGTCTAACTCTTGATTTTAGCTCAGGTCATGATCTCATGGTCCTGGGATCAGGTGCCACACTCAGCAGTAGGGAGCCTGCTTGATGATTACCTCTCTCCCTCTGCCTCTTCCCCCCACCTGATTTTCTCTCTCTCTCTCTAAAATAAAAATAAATAAATCTTAAAAGGAAAAAAAAATAACAATAGTAATTTTCATGGATGTGTTTAAAAACCGGAAAATTCTAGATAACAATACTAGGAAAGCTAATAGCAGGGTGTTTCAATTTGAAATAAAAAATTACAAATATTTTCACTGCTTTTGGAAGAGAACAGTTAGTAATTAACCTTGGAATTTCTTGGAGAGTGGCACTTGGGTGGCTTAGTTGGTTAAGAGCCCAACTCTTGGTTTTAGCTCAGGTCACGAACTCAGGATCGTCAGCCGGAGCCCTAGAGTCAGACTCCCTACTCAGTGAGGAGTCTGCTTCTCTCCTTCTGCCCTTCCCCCTGTATGCATGCTCTCCCCCCCACCAAATAAACAAAATTTTAAAATAAAAAGAACTTACTGGAGAAATATAAAACTAAGATACGTGTTGAAAATTTAAGAGTAACTTTTAAAACAAACCATGAGAGTTAAGAAAAATGTACTACTCCAACAAAAGGAGCAAGAATAAAAGTAGAAAAAGCAAGTAGGGATAAAAGCTTGGTAAAAAGATGACATAAGGTAGGACAAATTCTAAGGAAATTAATAAATTTTTGAAAATTTATCTTTAGAACACTACCCATCAAAACCTATAGGGTCATTAATCTGGTATGTAAGTGAAAAGTCATAGTTTTATATGTACTTATTATAATACAAGAAGCAGTCAACTGAAATCTGAAAAAGAATTTAAAAACTTGGAAGGAGGAAATAAAAGCAAGGGTAGAAATTAAAGAAATGATGATCAAAGAATTTTAAAATAAGAGTTAAACTGCAAAATCAAAACCTGCTTTTCTTAAAAGAGTAGTAAATTTAAAAAGCTTTAAAAGCCTTCCTAAGGAAAAAAGAGAGTAGACACAGACTAATATTAAGAATGGAAAAAGGTTTAGAAGTACAGATAAAGAATAGATTTTTTTTAATTTTTAAAAATGTTTGAAAATGTTATGGCAATTTAAAAATTAATGACAAACACATTTTTAGAAACACTATCAAGTTGGCTGAAGAAGAAATTTAACACTTGATTCACCCAATACTATCAAAGAAATTGAATTGATTGGTAAAAATTTCCATCTCTTAAATGCACTAGACCCAGATAAGTCAGAGGAAGGATATAACAATCTTCTAAGAAACAGGTTATTTCTGGTCTGTGGGGAAGAAGGCAGAGTAGAAGGGTCCTAAGCTTTTCTCCTCCCACGGATGTCAGTAGGTAACACTCACAGCAGTGCAAATTACCCAGAAAACGACCTAAGACTTACAGAAGAAAGAGAAGATGTCACATTGAAGAAAGTTAGGAAAGGTGAAGTCACAGCAGACAAAGTTTAGGAGCTAAATGGACTGTAGACATGCTTGTTGGAGAGGGAGCTGGCAGTGCAGAGAAGCATAAAAAACAGACTTTCACATTGGGGAGCCACAAATGGGAATGACAAATCCCCAAAACATTTGCTATTGAAAGAGAGAGAGGACGAATTTCATGAGTTCTTATAACTAGAGGGACTTAAAGCCTGGAATCTTAAAAACTGGCAGGCTCAGCTCTAAGAGAGCCCAAAGGGTCCAGGAAAGCAGAGTCCCCACCTTTAAAAGACCCCATGAGGCTATCAGCAGAAACTTTGCAGGCCAGAGGGAGTGACATGATATACTCAAAGTGCTGAGAGGGAAAAAGAATACAGTTAAGAATATTCTGTCCAGCAAGACTATCATTCAGAACAGAAGGACAGACAAAGAGCTTTCCAGACAGAGGGGCCTGGGTGGCTTGGTCTGCTAAGCTTCCAATTCTTGATCTCAGCTCAGGTCTTGATCTCACGGTTATGAGTTCAAGCCCCTCAATGGACTCCATGCTGGATGTGGAGCCTACTTTAAAAAAAAAAAAAAAAAAAAGAATTTCCCAGACAAACAAAAACTAAAGGAGTTCATGACCAGTAAACCATCCCTGCAAGAAATACTATCTGGGACTTTTTGAATGAGAAGGAAAGACCATAAGAGAGAAAATGAAAAGTAAAAACACAAAAGCAGTAAAAATAAGTATATTTGTAAAAATCAGTCAAGAGATTCATAAAATAAAAGGACATACCTAAAATGTGGAGTAGAGAAGAAAAGAATGGATTTTAACTTAAGCAACTATCAAATCTGTTAGATGTAGAAGATGTTATATATAAACGTAATGGTAATCACAAATCAAAAACCACTAATCGATATGCAAAAAATAAAGCAAAAGAAATCCAAGAATATCACTAAAGAAAGCCAACAAATCATGAAAGACAGCAAGAGAGGAAAAGATCAAAGAAAATCTACAGAAGCAACCATAAAACAAGCAACAAAATAGCAATCAATATGTATCTATCAATACTTCCTTTGAATAAAAACAAACTAAAGGCTCCAACCAAATGACATATGGTGACAGAGACCCAGCTGTATGCTGCCTACAAAAGACTCAATTCAGACCAAAAAATACCTGCAGATTTAAAGTGAGGAGATGGAGAAACATTTATCATACAAATGGATGTCAAAAGAAAGCCAGAGTAGTAATAGTTATATCAGACAAAACAGACTTTATTTTTTTATTTTGTTTTTTCAGGACAAAACAGACTTTAAAACAGAGATTGTAACAGACAAAGAAAGACACTATATAATAAAGGGGACAATCCAACAAGAGGATATAACAATTATAAATATTTATGCACTCAAATATACATAAATCCATTAATAAAAACATAAATGAAATAATTGATAGTAACACAATAATAGTAGGGGACTTTAACACCCTACATGCATCGATGGGTGGATAACCCAAGCAGAAAATCAACAAGGAAAACAGTGGCTTTGAACGACACACTGGAGCAGATGGATTTAACAGACATTCAGAACATTCCATCCTAAAACAGCAGAATACCACATTCTTTTCAAGTGTACATAGAACATTCTCCAGAATAGATCACACATTAGGCCAAAAATAAGTCTCAACAAATTCAAAAATATGTCATACCATGTCATTTCTGACCACAATGCTATGAAACTAGAAATCAACCACAAGAAAAAATTTGGAAAGAGCACAAATACATGGAGGTCAAATTACATGCTACTAAACAATGAATGGGTCAATGAAGAAATAAAAGAAGAAATAAAAAATTACATAGAAAAAATTAAAATCAAAACACAATGATCCAAAATCTTTGGGGTACAGTAAAAGTGGTTCTAAGAAGGAAGCAATAGCAATAGCAATAGCAATAGAGGCCTGACTCAATGAGTAGGAAAAAAATCCCAAATAAACAATCTAACTTGTACCTAAAGGATCTAGAAAAAAGACAAAACAACATTCAAACCCATCAAAAGGAAGGAAATAATAAAAATCAGAACAGAAATAAATATATAGAAACTAAAAGGAACAAAAGAACAGATCAATGAAACCAGCAGCTGATTCTTTGAAAAGGTCAACAAAATTAATAAACTTCTAGCCAGACTCATCAAAAAAAAAGAAAGAGAGAGAGAGAGAGAGAGAAAGAAAGAAACCAAATAAACAAAATCACTAATGAAAGAAATAACAATGAACACCACAGAAATACAAAGAATTTTAACATAGTATTATGAAAACCTATATGCCAACAAATTCAACTATCTAGAAGAAATGGATAAATTCCTAGAAGCATATAAATAATCAAAACTGAAACAAGAAGAAATAGGTAATTTGATCAGACCAATTACCAGGAGTGAAATTGAATCAATAATCAAAAAAATTCCAAAAAACAAAAGGACCAGACAGCTTCACAGGGAAATTCTACCAGACATTTAAAGCAGAGTTAATACCTATTCTTCTCAAACTATTTCAAAAAATAGAAGGGAAGGAAAACTAAATTCATTCTAGCAAAACCAGATAAAGACACTACAAAAAAGAGAAACACAGGCCAGGATCTCTCATGAATATAGATGCGAAAGTCCTTAACAAAATATTAACAAACTGAATCCAACAGTACATTAATTAAAAAAAAATCACATGCACAATCGAGTGGGATTTATTCCCAGGTTGCAAGGTGGTTCAATAGTCCCAAAACAATCAACATATGTCACATCGTTGAGAGAAAGGATGAAAACCATATGATCATTTCAATAGATGCAGAAAAACCACACAACAGAGTACAACATACATGCATGATAAAAACTCCCTATAGAGTTGGTCTACAGGAACATAAACTCACGATAAGAAAGGGCTTATGTGATATGTAGAAAATCCTAAAGACTCCACCAAAAAACTACCAGAACTGATACATGAATTCAGTAAAGTTGCAGGATATAAAATCAATGTGCAGAAATCTGCTGCATTTCTGGAAGTCAAGAGTGAAGTAGCTCAAAAAGAACTTAATAAAACAATCCCATTCACATTCTAAGAATAAACTTAACCAAAGAGGTGAAAGACCTCTGAAAATTATAAAAAAAAAAACAACAAAAAACAAAAAACCACCAAACAACTGATGAAAGAAATGTAAGATGATGCAAAGAAATAGAAAGGCATTCCATGCTCATGGATTGGAAGAAAAATATTATTATAATATTATAATTATTATAAAAATATATATTATAATATTATTAAAATATAATTATTATAAAAATATTATTGTAATATAAAATATTATAAAATATCTATACTACCCAAAGCAATCTACAGATTTAATGCAATCTCTACCAAAATATCAACAGCATTTTTCACAAAACTAGAACAAACTGTCCTCAAATCTATATGGAACCACAAAAGACCTTGAATAATCAAAGCATCTTGAAAAAGGAAAACAAAACTTGAGGCACGACAATTTCAGATTCCAAGTTACATTATAAAGTGGTAGTAATTAAAACAGTATGGTACTGGCATAAAAATAGACACATAGGTCAATGGAATAGAGTAGGAAACTCAGAAATAAATCCGTAATCATATGATGAATTAATCTTCAATAATGGAGGAACGAATATACAGTGGAGGAAATAGAGTATCTTCAATAAATGGTGCTGGGAAAACTAGACAGTCACGTACAAAAAAATGAAACTGGATTACTTCTTTTCACCATCCATAAAAATAAACTCAAAATGGATTAAAGACCTAAATGTGAGACCTGAGACCATAAAAATTCTTGAAGAGAGCACAGGTAGTAACTTCTCTGACATTGGCTGTAGCAATACTTTTCTAGGTATGTCTCCTGATGCAAGGGAAATAAGAGTAAACTATTGGGACAACATCAAAATAAAAAGCTTCTGTACAGTAAAGGAAATAATCAACAAAACTAAAAGACAACCTACTGAATGGGAGAAGATATTGCAAATGACCTATCTGATAAAGGGTTAGTATCTGAAATATATAAAGATACATAAATATCTTTATATATATATATATAGATATAAATATCAAAGATATATAAAGATATATAAATATAAAGATAAACATATAAAAATACAAAAGATATATAAATATAAAAATATAAATATATATAAATATAAAAATATATAAAGTTACAAGTCCATACCCAAAAAACAAATAATCTGATTAAAAAATGGGCAGAGGACATTAGCAGACATTTCTCCAAAGAAGGCATCCAGATGGCAGACAGACACATGAAAAGATGCTCATTATCATGTATCATCAGGGAAATGCAAATCAAACCACAATGAGATGTCACCTCATATCTGTCAGAATGGCTAAAATCAAAAACACAAGAAACAAGTGTTAAGAAGGATGTGGGGGAAAAGGAACCTCTTGCACTGTTGGTGGGAATGCAAACTGGTGCAGCCACTATGCAAAAGAGTATGGAGGTGCCTCAAAAAAATTAGCAATAGAACTACCCTATGATCCAGTAACTGTACTACTGGGTATTTCTCCCCAAATGCAAAAACACTGATTCAGAAGGATACGTGCATCCCTCCTGCTTGTTGCAGCACTGTTTACAATAGCTAAGTGAGGAACCCCCCCTAGTGTCTATTGACAGATGAATAGGTAAAGAAGTGATACACAGACACACACACACACACACACACACACACACACATAATGGAATATTATTCAGTTATAAGAAGGAATGAAATCTTACCATTTGCAACAGCAAGGATGGAGCTAGAGAGTCTAACGGTAAGCAAAGCCAAAGAAGGCCATCAGAGAAAGACAAATACCATGCGATCTCACTCATATGTGGAATTTAAGAAACAAAAACCAACGAAGGGAAAAAAAGAGCAAGAGAAAAAGAAACCAGGAAACAGTGTTTTTCTTTCTTTTTTGTTTTTTAAAGATTTTATTTATTTGACAGACAGACAGAGTGAGAAAGGGAACACAAGCAAGGGGAGCAGGAGAGGGAAAAGCAGACTTCCATCCTGATGCGGGGCTCAATCCCAGGACTCTGGGATCATGACCTGAGCTGAAGGCAGACACTTAAAGACTAAGCCACCCAGGCGCCTCTAGAAACAGAGTCTTAACTCTAAGAACAAACTAATGATAACCAGAGGTGGGGGGGATGGGTGATACTGGTGATGGGTATTAAAGAGTACACTTACCATGATGGAAAAATAAAATAAAGAAAAAGGTGTGTGTGGGGGGAGAAACAGGTTACTTCTATCTCATATAAACTTTTGCAAAGAACAGAAAGAAATCTATTCTTACAAGGCTCGTATAACACTGTTACCCAAATTGGACAATAAAAGAAAATCAGAGGCCAATCTCACCTCAACATGAATGTAGTAATGCTATATAAACCTTAATAAAACAAAACTGCATTATATTCTGACATTAAGGGTTTTCAAGCATTTTTTCAAGATTAAAAAACAATAATAATACCATTTGCCACATGCATAGAAGGAGAGACTCCTTATGTTTTTCCCAGTAGATTCACACACATGATTTGATGAAAAATTTAACTCATTCATGAAAAAAATACTTTGTAGCAAACTCTCCTTACCTCTACAAAGGTATAAAACTAAAATAAATAAGAAGTCCCACTCAATGATGAAAATATTTCTAACAATTAGCCCTTATTGAATTTCAGAATTAGACAGATCATCGAAGCAGAAAATCAATAAAGAAACAAGAGCATTGAATGACACATTGGACCAGATGGACCTCATAGATATATACAGAACATTCCACCCTAAAACAGCAGAATACTCATTCTTCTCAAGTGCACACGGAACCTTCTCCAGAATAGACCACATACTGGGTCACAAATCAGGACTCAACCGATACCAAAAGACTGAGATTATTCCCTGCATATTCTCAGATCACAATGCTTTGAAACTGGAGCTCAATCACAAGGAAAAGGTCCGAAGGAACTCAAACACCTGGAAGCTAAAGACCACCTTGCTTAAGAATGCTTGGATCAACCAGGAGATCAAAGAAGAACTGAAACAATTCATGGAAACCAATGAGAATGAAGACACTTCGGTCCAAAACCTATGGGATACAGCAAAGGCGGTCCTAAGGGGAAAATATATAGCCATCCAAGCCTTGCTCAAAAAAATTGAAAAATCCAGAACACACCAGCTGTCTCTACACCTTAAAGAACTGGAGAATCAACAACAAATCAAACCAACTCCACACATAAGAAGGGAAATCATCAAGATTAGAGCTGAGATCAATGAGGGAGAAACCGGAGATACAGTAGAACGTATCAATGAAACTAGAAGCTGGTTTTTTGAAAGAATCAATAAGATACATAAGCCACTGGCTACACTAATCCAAAAGAAAAGAGAGAAAGCCCAAATTCATAAAATTATGAATGAAAAGGGAGAGATCACAACTAACACCAAGGAAGTAGAAACAATCATTAGAAGTTATTACGAACAGTTATATGCCAATAAGCTTAGCAACCTAGATGAAATGGATGCATTCCTGGAAAAATATAAACTACCAACATTGAACCAGGAAGAAATTGACAACCTGAATAGACTGATATCTAATAACGAGATTGAATCAGTGATCAAAAACCTCCCAAAAAACAAGAGCCCAGGACCTGACGGATTCCCTGGGGAATTCTACCAAACCTTCAAAGAAGAAATAACACCTATTCTCCTGAAGCTTCAAGTTTGAATTTTTTGAAGTTTCAAAAAATTGAAGCAGAAGGAAAATTTCCAGACTCTTTCTATGAAGCCAGCATTACCCTGATCCCCAAACCAGGCAAGGACCATACCAAAAAGGAGAATTTCAGACCAATATCACTGATGAATATGGATGCTAAGATTCTCAACAAGATCCTAGCCAACAGGATCCAACAGCACATTAAAAAGATTATCCACCATGATCAGGTGGGATTCATCCCTGGGCTACAAGGATGGTTCAACATTCGCAAATCAATCAATGTGATACAACAAATTAATATGAGAAGAGAGAAGAACCACATGGTCCTCTCAATTGATGCAGAAAAAGCATTTGAATTTCATGTGTTTTAAATAATTTCACATGTCTTAAATAATTTAATCCTAAGAACCCCGATAGCGAGGTATTACCTTCTCCATTTGACAAATGGAAAATATGAAAGAGAGAGGTTAAGTAACTTGCCCCAAATCACACAGGTAGTAAGGTTGAGCTGGGTGGTGAACCCAAGCATATCGGCCTCAAAGTCCATACTTTTAACTAGGATGCCAGAATTCCTTGAAAAGTATCCAAAACAGCTTCATTTCCACTGCCCGTGTAGACCACATACTCTTGGATTGAGTGTGTATTCTGTCTAGTCCTGTTTGAGCAGAATTTATGTGGGCCCTAGAACTTGTGTCTTAGGTCACTTTCCCCTGGGGTCCCCACATCCATTTCAGCTGTAGAGTCATTCTCAGCAGATTCCTGAACAGAAAGAATCTGTTCTTCATGCTCCTGAAGTCTATGCCCTGTGGGACCTATAATGAGGTTCAATACTTCTGCCATGTTCTCTCCCCCAAAAAACTAACCTTAATCAGCTTTTGGATTTTCTATAGTCTTAAGAAGTTACTTGACTTTGGGGCGCCTGGGTGGCTTAGTGGGTTAAGCCTCTGCCTTTGGCTCAGGTCATAATCCCAGGGTCCCGGGATCGAGCCCCGCATCGGGCTCTGCTCAGTGGGGAGCCTGTTTCCCTCTCTCTCTCTCTGCCTGCCTGCCTACTTGTGATCTCTGTCAAATAAATAAATAAAATATTTTTAAAAAAAGAAGTTACTTGACTTCAATGGGATGCAGAAGATCTTCCCTTTCTCCCATTGTTCACTGTGGTAGAGATCTATGACCATGCTCTTCCAGGCTACATTTCCCCTACTCTTTTAAGAAGGTTCCCTTAATTTTACAAATCTTATCCTGCCCCTCACAGTGATCCCTTTCCTTATCAGCAGCCCTGTTTGGTGGGACTGAGTGTTCTCCCTTTATTATTTCCCCTTGGATTAAGGCTCAGACATTGCTTTGTTAACATAGTCTTCTATTTTTGTTTTAGGAAGGTTTCCACAGGACAGAAATATAAAGCCAAGGAGTTACTGAATGATCAAAACCACCCACTGTTTACCGAATCTTGCCCACCTTTGCCTCCATTGGAAAAATTCATACTCTCCCAGTAGCCATCGGGCCCAAGTCAATCAATTTGGTCCCTCCTAGTTCCTTATAGTACTTCTCCTCTTTCCTGTGTTTCTCTTTGGAGAAGATTTAACTCAAGAAATTCTTGGTCCCCTAGGACCCAGGAGATACAAAAATCTTTACCTAAATAACTTTATCACTTCGAGACCGACTTAAAAATATGTGAAAGAGTCTAATTTAATTGTCCTTGTTCTAGACTTAAAAGTCTGTTCAGACTTTTTGTAACCACTCCGACTAGCTCCCCTGCTCTTCCAGGGAAAATCTCCAAGGGCACTTGCAATTACTCAGTTATCTCCTGGATTTGTGCTCCCTCTGGGGGAATTAGTCTGGTTTTCTCTGTTACATTTTTTAAGACTCTAGTCACTCTCTCTAACCTATTAATTTTTAATTATTCCCTGCCCCTTTAAAGTCCCCTGTCAAGTCTGGTTATTGTTGCTGTGTTTTCCTTTCTGTATGTTGAATGTGGCCTTCAAGATCTCTACTTCTGTGTTCTGTCTAATTTGTTCTCCCAAATTCTAGCAATTCCTTTATGGAAATATCTATTTTTCTTTCTCTCAAGCATTCTCCAGCTTGTCTTCTGCTATTTCCTGAGCCATGTTTTTGGGCATCACTATACTGAAGAAAATAAGAGATTCACCTTATTATATAAAAAGGAATTTAATGAAGGTCAATGATAAAGTAACTACTTCAAAAAGTTTTACCATCAGCATTGTGAACCCCAAGTCCATAAAGACCTGAGTTCTCTTGCTTCCAAGAAGGCAAATCCCAAATGCATAAGTACTTATCAACCTTCTCTTTGTGTCACAGTTGCTGATGTCCCATGGGACCAAGTCAGTCACACGGCCAATGTGGGAGGGAACCACAAAAAGTCATAAATACTGGGAAAAGCCTACCACTCTACTATTGTGTACATGCATTTTAACCATGTGTTTCTTGGGGCACCTGGGTAACGCAGCCAGTTAAGTGTCTTCTCTTGATTTTGGCTCAGGTCATGATCTCAGGGTTGTGAGATGGAGCCCCACGTCAGGCTCCACACTAAACACAGAGCGTACCTGGGATTCTCTCTCCCTCTTCTTCTGTTCCTTCTCTCTCTCTTTCACACACACACACACACACACACACACACATTTTTTTCTTCCCCAACAATACATTCATGATCAGTTCTTGCTGCTGTCCTTTTTCAGTTTCTTTCTTAACTATTCATCTCTCAGTTTTACAGCCTCTTCTCAATGGCCAATCAATTTATTAAACCTTTATATTTCAATCTAGAAAAAGGAAAACTGAGTGACTTCATAACATTCTGTGATAGATTATTATACGAGTTAGGAGGAAAGCTATACTGTTTTAATTTCAACAAGGAGCAAAGGAAAAGGTAAAAGGCTTAAGATAGGGTAGGTGAAAAGTCACAAAATGATAGCTGGTGTTTCAGAACACAGGCATCTGAGCAGATCTACAGGATCTACAGAATATATTTCAGCCATTATTATTTCTGCCATATTTGAATTTTATAACTTCTAGAGCTGTGGAAAGACAAGCAGTAGCACCTACGTTATGACTAACATCAGAGTGTCCTCTGATCAACAAAAACGAGATGTCCTCCTTGTCTCTCAGGAGCTCATACTCAAGTGTAGGAAACAGATTAACCAGTAACTAAAATACACAGTTAAAAGAGAAGCATCTTATGCATAGTAATGGGCAAAAAAAATTTTTTAAATAAAAAATAAAAAATAATGGGCAACTGCCCTTTATTTATACCAAACTCAGTTTGGCTAACCTGAGAGAATGAGACTTACAAAAGGAGAAATGAGGGGAAGAGACAAAAATGGGACACGGGGGCTGCTTGAAAGGACTGGGGAAGAGAAGGAAATGGAATCCACCTAGCAATAAGAGATAAAGAAAAGGTAATGCTTCGTCTGTTTAATTTTACCCAGACTGAAGATGGATAAGAAGTAGACTAGATAAAATTTTAAGTCCTAAACTGTATTCTTGAGTTCTCAATACCCACCCCCTTCTCATCCAGAAGGCATTTCACAAATTATGGAGAATCCATTTCTGACAAAGTAGACACCATTCTCAGATTAAAGGTCAGAGAGTTGTGTGAATCGAAAGGAAGCAACTTAAGAGACTTGTCACTTCAGACATGTGACTTCTAGGCCATGTTCTGGCTGTACTGGATATAGTCTAGAGCGCCAAAACCAATATGAAAAGCTTTCACAACTCAAATATAGCAGATGAGCTCATTTTAAAAATGTCAAATTCCTTTTATGGAATGATACAGAAAAACTGGTGGGGAATAACTATTAGTGATTTTTTTTGACCTTCTAAACCCACACAAACATTAGTAATCTACATAACTAGATTAGTAAAATTAAATAATCTAGAATTAATAAACTAGAATGAAGAAACTCAATAAAATCAAATCTCGAAGTACATATTTTTCTATAGAATTTAGTGCCTCACGGTGGCTTATTTATGAGCAATTGTAGAAGTTTAGGGGTTATGTTTTGAGAATGAAAAAAAAAAAAACCCACGCCGATGTTGTGCTAAAGAAATACCATAAAGTTGGGCAGTAAAAGGCCCTAGTTTTGCACATTACAGAGCACTTGTGAACACCCTCCCTCTAACATTTCATCCTAAATGTTTAGGATAAGAGCTGAGCCATTCTCTCCATAATATAGATATGGTTTAACAAATGGAATTCCAACAAATGGAATTCCCAAATCAGTTCACCCCCCTTTTTAAATTTTTATTTTATTTATTTATTTTACAGACAAGATCACAAGTAGGCAGAGAGGCTGGCAGAGAGAAAGGGAGGGAGCAGGCTCCCTGCCGAGCAGAGAGCCGGATGCAGGACTGGATCCCAGGCATGACCTGTGCCAAAGGCAGTGGCTTAACTCACTGAGCCACCCAGGCGCCCCCACCCCCCATTTTTTTAATGTGATACATTAGATTTAGACCGCACCAATGACAAACTCAAGATATAGCTATAACTAGGACTTGAAACAAGCCAACGAAGAAGAGGATCCACCTCCCATTTAATGTAACTTTTAGAACAGAAAACGGGTGCCACCTTGTGGTTATTAAGGTCACTCTTAAACCATGACTTTCTGGAAAGCCAACTTACTATCTCCTATTTCTTTCTCCCTTAAAATATTGCTAAAGATATCTTCCTCAAAGTCTTGGACTTGATATTCTTAGAATCTGGAGATTTCGTTAAAACGCGGTATCTCCGCACATAAAAACACAACCACAATCAATGCTAAGTGACCGCCAACCACGGAAAACACGGCGAGCAATTTTCCTGATTCTAGGACCCGCTCGCCACCAGCCTGCCTTCTAGTCACCTGCACGTCAAAAGGTAGGTGAGGACTTTCATGAAAATGGTGACATGAACACAGGGGTCCCTCCATCCTGGGAACTGTGGAAAAGACCAAAGATGAACACTCACTTTCCCTTCTACATGTTGCCTTCTAACTTTTTACGAGGAGAATGTTTATGTTCGGTTTGATAAAAACAATACACTCAGTGCAGCAGGCTCCCCTTACCCAAGAACTGTGTTACTGGACGATCCCAGAAAGGCTAGAACGTGTGTGTGTGTGTGTGTGTGTGTGTGTAAGCCACCCCCCCCCATGTAAGTCTTGCACAACAGGCAGCATCTTACCTTTAAGAAGTGCTTCTGTATTAACCCGACTCCGGAGGGCACGGCTCGCCACACGCAGATTTGGGTCCGGTCGGGCCATGGGTCCGGACACGTGCTCCGCCCGGAAGCCTGCAGGGTCGGGCCGCGAGCAGCCGGAGCTCAAACAGACGCCCTTGGAACTTCCCCCGGAAACCGTTGGGTGCGGGGAGATGAGCGCTCCGTCCGGTGGCTGCCGTCTCACCTGCCGCCCCGAGTGAGAACGTCGCCTCGCCTTCCCGGAAAATGAGCCTCAGTCCCTCCAAAGTTGCGCCGGAGGCCGGGCCTCAGTCCGCAGCCCAGAAGCCGAAGCCGGAGCCGGAGCCGGAGCCGGAGCCGGAGCCGCCACGGGGGCCGCAGCCGGAGACGAGGCCGAAAGCCG
Source organism: Neogale vison (assembly GCF_020171115.1). Lineage (NCBI taxonomy): Eukaryota > Metazoa > Chordata > Mammalia > Carnivora > Mustelidae > Neogale > Neogale vison. The sequence continues at coordinate 135,453,965 of NC_058102.1, read as the reverse complement.
AGGCCCAGCCCGGGCCGGACTCCAGGAGGCCGTCGGAGCAGGGGGCGCGCCCGCGGGCACAGCCGCTCCCCGCCTCCAAGCCCGAGTCAGAGCGGCCGTTGCAGTCAAGTCATGGACTGGAACCCAAGCTTACCCCGGCTTTGGGGCAGCGCACACAGTCCCTTGGGGCGTCCCATTCCCAGTCGAGGTCAGTGAGGGAGCCTTCAGGCCCGCCGGTGTCATGGTCACGCTCAAGGTCACGGTCGGAAAATCAGCCATCGGAGAGACCCCACTGCCACACCGACTGCCTGGAGGCGCCCCTCTCCCGCGCCTTCGGAAAGCTGGGGTGGGTGGTGGGCTCGCACCCCTGGATCTTCCTGCTGGTGCCCATTGCGCTGACGGCCATTCTGGGCACTGGCTTCATTTACTTGCCCAAGGATAAAGAGGAAAACCTGGAAGAGCAGTACAGCCCCATAGGGAGCCCGGCCAAGGCTGAGCGGCGCTTTGTGCAGGGACATTTCACCGCCAACGACTCTTACCACTTCTCCATCTCCAGGAAGAGCACTGAAGTCAATTTCGCTTGCATTCTGGCGGTCTCCAACACCACCTCCGTGCTGGAACAAGAAATCCTGGAAGAAATTAGTAAACTGGATGCTGCGATACAGGATCTGTATGTGACGGAGGAAAACAGAACCCAGACCCGCTACGATCAGGTGTGTGCTAAGTACGAGGATTTCTGCGTTCCCTCCAACCCGCTCTTGGCTGTCTGGCAGAGGAACAAAAACCTCGACTTGAGAAATGTCACCTTCCCAATCTTCAACCCAACAGGCCAGCCCATCTACCTGGCGGGGACCATTGGAGGAACGTTTTTAGGCATGAGGATGGGAAAGAACCAGTTACTCGTGAGGGCCAAGGCCATGCGGCTACTGTACTTCCTGAAGACTCAGGATGGCGAGGTCAACGAGCATAGCAAGATGTGGCTGATCCATTTCCTGAACCAATTTAGCAACATCGAAAAGAGTCTGGCCTTGAAGAAGATCCAGGTACCTGGTGGCTGGGCTTTAGAGGGAGGCCAGGAGAAGGTGGGAGGAATAAGGACACTTTTTCCAAGGATCGTTTAACAGTAGTACTCCCCAATTATCTGATGGAGTCCTTGCCTTGAAGCTGGGAGTGCTCTACTCTATTCAGTACTTAAACCAATGTCCTTAATCTCACACATCAAGGATGCCACAAACCTTCAATCCTTAGTAATGTTGGTGAAAAACACAAATTTTACATCATCGACAGATGTAGGTCTGTTCCATACAGACATTGATCATCAGGTTTCCTAGTCAAATGACTTTGAAATTCCTGCTTTTAGTTAAAGTCTTTGCTGGTTGGGGGAGCTCCCTAAAACTTGTTTGGAGTTCACTGAAATTAAAAACAAAACAAAACACCCCAAAACCCCAACAACAACAACAACAAAAAAAAAACCCTTCAAGAAGAAGTTCATGGTGTTTATGAAAAAAGAACTAGCTTAGCATTTTCTGAGTAAATTCTAGCACAGTGCCAGGCACATGCTAACCATTCTGTAATGTTGGGCCAGCAAGCCCTTTAATACTTGTGAATAAGCCCGGTAAAGTGAGACAGCTACTGGAAAAAGCCTTTGAATACCAGGTCTTTCTGAAATATCAATGCACTTAAAATTGTAAAAGTCAAAAACTTAATGAAATTTAGAAGAAGCGACACTTTTCTGTGGCTATTAATGACTTCATGGTCTTACATAGAACTCAGATTTTGTATATTCAGAAGTTTTAAACTTTGCGTTTTTGCAAGAGACTTTGGAAACCATGCCATAGATTTGTGGGAAGAAGCAAATCTATGTTGTCTTCTTTATTCTAAAGTCATAGTCCACAAATTTTAACATGTCGTTTCAATGAATAAGCTGTAGTGTTTAAGTAGTTTTTGTCGCTTACACACAAATATTGGAATGAAAAGTTATTTACTTGGGTATATTTTCTGTGGCAGGTGGTCTACTTTACATCACTTTCCAGACAACTGGAATTTCAAGCCACTTCTATGACAGTGATCCCTTTGTTTCACCTGGCATACCTTCTAATCATATTATTCGCAATCATATCATGCTACAGGTAAAGCAGTTTTATTAGTTGTTTAACTCTTTTAAAAAACATTTGTGTGTGGTGAAATACATATAAAAGATATAAAATATGTCATTTCAATCATTTTTTAGTGTACAATTTAGTGGTATTAATTAGATTCACACTGTTGTACAACCATCACAACTGTCTGTTTCTAAACATTATTCATCACCCCAAACAATATGTATAAGTCTCAGCCAGTAACCCACCATGGCCTCCCCACACCCAAATCCCTATTAACTTTTTTTTTTTTTAAAGATTTTATTTATTTATTTGACAGAGACAGCAAGAGAGGGAACACAAGCAGGGGGAGTAAGAGAGGGAGAAGCAGGCTTCCCCCCCCCCAAACAAGGAGCCCCACGCAGGGCGATCCCAGGACCCTGGGATCATGACCTGAGCCAAAGGCAAATGCTTAACCGACTGAGCCACCCATGTACAACCTTCCCCCCCGCCCAGTTAATCTTTATCTACTTTCTATTTCTATGAACTTGCCTATTCTACAGATTTCATCTAAGTGAAATCATACAATATTTGTTCTTTTGTGACTGGCTTATTTCACTTACCATAACGTTTTCAAGGTTCAACTATGATCTAGCATGTATCAAAACTCCATTCCTTTTCCTGACTAATGTTTCATCATATATAAACAGTACTGTTTATTCACTTGTCTGTTGTTGGGCACTTGGAATGTTTCCACCTTTTGGCTTTTGTGAATAATGTTGTAGTGAACACGGGTATACAAATATTTGTCTGAGCTGCTGTTTTCAATTGTTTTCAGTATATTCCTAGGAGTTTAATTGGCCAGTTATGTAATTCTGTGTTTAGCTCTTCTAAGAAGTGCCAAACCACTTGCCACAGAGGCTACCCCATTTTACATCCTACCAGCAGTGTGTAAGGGTTCTAATTTCCACACATCCTCACCAACATTATTAACAGCTATCTTAGTAGTAGCAAATAGTGTTTAAATGTACATTTCCCTAATTATGAATGGTGTTAAGTATCTTCATGTGATTATTGGCCATTTGCCTGGCTTCTTTGGAGAGATATCTATGCAAGTCCTTTGCCCACTTTTTTTCATTGGGTTGTTTGTCTTTTTGTTGTTGAGTCCTGCTGTTAATGAGTACTTTGTGTATTTTGGATATTAAACCTTTATCAGATTTGTAGAGACATCTGGGTGGCTCAGTTGGTTGAACATCCAGCTCTTGGTTTCAGCTCAGATCATGATCTCAGGGTTGTGAGATCAAGCCCTGAGTTGGGTTCGGTGCTGGGCTGGAGCCCACTTAAGATTTTCAATCTCTCTCTCTCTGTCTCTCTGCCCCTCTCCCCTGCTCATGTTCTTCCTTGCTCGTTCTCTCTTTCTTTCTCAAGAAAAGATATATGATTTATGAATATTTCCTCCCATTCTTTCATACAGTCTCTTCACTTTCTTGATAATGTCTTTAATGCACAAAAGCTTTTAATTTTGAAGAAATCCAATTTATCTTTTACCATTTTTCTTTTGCTATTTATGCTTTTGGTGTTACATCTAGGAATCTGTTGACAAGTCCAAGGTCATGTATCTTTGCCCTGTTTCCTTCTAAGAATTGAAAACCTTTGATGGTTTTATCTCTTATATTTAGGTTGTTGATTGATTTTAGTTCATTTTTGTATATGGTGTGAGTAGAGGTCTAACTTCATTCTTGCACATATGGAAACCTAGTTGTCCAAGTACCATGTGATGAAGAGATTGTTCTTTCCCAGTTGACTGGATTTGGCATCCTTGTCAAAAATCAATTGGCTGTAGATATATGGGTTTATTTCTGTGGACTCTCAATTCTATTCCATTAGCCTACATGTCTGTTGATATGTCAGAACCACATTGTTTTAGTTGCTGTAGCTTTGTTGTGAGTTTTGAAATCTGGAAATCTCAGTCCTCCCATTCTTTTCTTCTTTTTCATGATTATTTTGGATATCCATGGATTCTTGCAATTCCATATGAATTTGAGGGTTGACTTTTCCATCTCTTAAGAAAAGAAAAAGGCCATTGGCGTTTTGTAATAAAGATTATGTTGAATCTATAGGTTGCTTTAGGTGAGATTGACATCGAACAATCTCAGTTTGGAAGAGAGGACACTCTCTTCCTCCCCATGAACTAAGGATGTCTTGCCATTAACTTAGGTCTTTATTTTCTTTTGCCAATTTTTTAAATTTTTAGTCTTTTATTTCCTTGGTTAAATTTATTTCTAAGTATTTTATTCTTTTAGACACTATATAAATGCAATTGCTTTCTTCATGTCATTTTTTGGATTGTTCATTGCACATAAATGGAAACACAACTGATTTTTCTGTGTTGATCTTGTATCTTGCAGCTTTGCTCAATTTGTTTATTAACTCTACTAGTTTTATTGTGGATTATTTGAAATTTTCATGTATAGAATCATATAATCTGTAAAAAGGAATAGTTACATTCTTCACTTCCAATTTGAGTTCCTTTTATTGCTCTTTCTTATCTAATTTCTCTGGCTAGCACTTCTATTTCAATGTTGAGTGTCACTGGTGAAAATGGGCATCTTTATCATGTTCCAGAATTTAGAGGGAAATCTTTCAGTCTTTCACTATTGAGTATAATGTTAGCTATGCAGTTTTCATAAATGCACCTATCATTTTGAGGAAGTTCATTTCCATTCCTTGTTTTTTGAGTATTTTTATTGTGTCACAGCCAGCGCAACAAATCGACCAGGAACATGAGGGTAAGAGGATGAAGAAAAGAACTCGAGAAGCAGAGAGATGGGGGCAGGAGGAGCACTGAGGAGGATGTCCAACAGTGCTAAGTTTATTCAAAGCATTAAGGCCATATATATAGTGATATTACAATAGGAGAAGCAATACATCTGTTTCTAGTTAAACAACCAAGAGTTCCCACAATAGGAGGAGCAATACATCTGTGTCTAGTTAAACAACCATGAGTTCCCACTATAAGCAGACCTCGTGGCGCCAAATGGCTGATGCCAGTACACTTGTTCTGAATTGATACAGCAAACCTGAAAGTAATTTATGGGCTGTACTAGGGCATCAAGGACCAGCCATGAACTTATGACCCCAACCGAATTGTTCTCATTTGTTTAGCAAGCGTGTGGGAAGTCATGTAGGCGAGCACACAACACATAGCACAGACCCTTTCTCAGTGCTACTCAACTTTTCCCGTCTTAAACCTTTTGTTAGGTTATTCAGACTTTAAAGGAGGCACAAGTCAGGGTCTGGTTTGGTCCTCGTCTCAAGCCTTATTGCGGCCTCCCACATTATTGTAAATGGGTATTAGGTCTTGTCAAATGCCTTTTCTGCATCTGTTGAGATGATCACATAGTTTTCATCCTTTGTCCTATTAGTGTGGTATATTACATTGATTGATTTTCCCATGTTGAACCTCTCTTGCATTCCTGGGATAAATCCCACTTGGTCATGATGTATAATCCTTTTAATGTGCTATTGAACTGGGTTTACTAGAATTTTATTAAGGACATCTGCAACCATATTCATAAGAGATATTGATCTGTAGTTTTCTTCTTGTAGTCTTTATCTTGCATTAGTATTAGTGTTCCTTTTTCAATCTTTTGGAATGATTTGAGAATGATTGTGTTAATTCTTCCTTACACCTTTAGTAAAATTCACCAGTACAATGATCTGGTCTTGGACTTTTCTTTTTTGGAAGGTTTTTGATTATTAATTCAATCTTTTTACTTGTTCATGTCTGTTGAGATTTTCTATTTCATTGTGAGTCAGTTTATGTCATTTGTTCGTGGTTCTTGGAATTTGTGCATTTCTTCTAGGTTATCTAATTTGTTGGTATAAGATGTTTATAGTATTTTTTAAAATAATCCTTTCTATTTCTCTATAAGCAGTAGTAATATCTTCACTTTCATATCTGATTTAGTTATTTAGATCTTCTTTTTTGTCACTCTAGATAAAGGTTTGTCAATTTGCTGATTTATTTTAAATAGCCAAATTTTACTTCCATTGGTTCTCCTTTTTTTTTCTATACTTAGTTTTATTTTTTCCTATTTTAATCTTTCATTTCCTTCCTTCCTTCTGTTAGCTTTGGGTTTTGTTTTGTTTCTATTTCTATTAGATGTCTAATACCATAAAGTGATTTAAGATCTTTTTCTTTTTTTAATGTAGTATAAATTTATCTGTGAGCACTACATCCAGTAAGTTCTGGTATGCTGTGTATTTGTTTTCATTTATTGATAAGTATTTTCTAATTTCCCATGTGATCTGTTCTTTGGCCCATTAGTTATTAAATAGAGAGTTAATTTCCATATATTTTGAATTATCCAGCTTTCCCTCTACTTTTGATTTGGAGCATCACTCCATTGTTAGTTGAAAAGATGCTTTGTATGATTTCAGTATTTTTACGTTTTCAGACTTGTTTTGTAACCAAACATATGATCTATTCCAGAGAATGTTTCACGTGTGCTTGAGAATAATGTATATTCTGCTATCATTGGGTTGAGTGTTCTATGTATCTCTGTAAGTCGAACTGATTTATAGTGTTGTCCATTTCTTATGTTTCATTATAGAGTATCTGCCTGGATGTTTTAGCCATTACTGAAAGTGGTATATTGAATTCTCCCGCTCTTATTGTAGAGCTACCTATTTCTCTCTGCAAGTCTGTCAATATTTGCTTCACGTATTTTCGGTCTCTACTGGTGGTGCATGTCTGTTTGTAGTTTTTAAATCCTCTTGATGAATTGGCCTTTTTATCAATATATAATGTCCTTTGTCTCTTTTAACTGTTTTTAAAATAAAGTTTGTTTTGTCTTATATCAGTATATCCACCCCTGCTGTCCTTTGGTTACTACTCATATGGAATATCTTTATTCATCCTTTAACTTTCAATTTGTTTATGTCTTCGAATCTAGAGTCTCTTGTAGACACCATATAGTTGAATCATGCTATTTTATCCATTCTGTCAATCTCTACATTTTGACTGGGGAGTTTAATCCATTTACATTTAAAATAACTGCTGAGGGGTGCCTGGGTGGCTCAGTGAGTTAAAGCCTCTGCCTTTGGCTCAGGTCATGATCCCAGGGTCCTGGGATGGAGCCCCGTATTAGGCTCTGGGCTCAGCGGGAGCCTGCTTCCCCTCCTCTCTCTGCCTGCCTCTCTGCCTGCTTGTGATCTCTCTCTGTCAAATAAATAAATAAAATCTTAAAAAATAAAATAATATAAAATAACTGCTGAGAATGAGGGACTTCTGCTATTTTTCTATTTGTATTCTGTATATCTTACAGCTTTTTTATTCCTCATTTCATCCATTTATGCCTCTTGAATGTTTAGTTTTTATTTTTCTAGTGAGCTGTTTGATTCTCTTGTCATTCCCTTTGGCAGTGATTTTGTGAGATTTTCTTTAGGGTTACCATGGAGATTTATAATTCTCAATTTAAAACAATCTACATTAAACTTCAAATCAGATTACATTAACTTCAAATCAGATTTCGAACTTTCAAATCAGATACATTAACTTCAAATCAGATTTCCTAGAGTTCTCTGTTGTTTTTTAATGTGTTTATTTAAGATTGTAGTAGTCCATTTTCTTAGTGATTTTCCCAAGCCATTATTGTAAAGACTATAATTACTGTTTTTGTACTCACTGAAGTTTCTGTACCTTAGCTTTCATTTAGTTAGTGTCTTGACATAGATTTCCCTGGATGCCAGGAGCTCTCCCAATTTTTGCAACATGGTTCTACCCTAGACCCTCCTTCAACACTTAGCAAGGCTTACACTGTGCCTGGGGATCAGTCCTAGGTGAAAGCTTAGAATTGGTTCCATACTGGTAACACAGCTGTTACTGCTTTAAGACTGCTTCTGCCTTAATGCTATTGCCACCTTGAGGCTGTGGCCACTTTAATGCATCTGTCACTTTATGGTCACTGCCACTTTAAGACTTCTACTGCACTGGAGAGGGAGAGAGACATGGCATGTAAAATCACTATAAAACTTTTCAACAATTTTGAAGTGCTTCCCCACCTTTTATTCAACATTTGTTTACATGTTGTAAGCATTTGACTATTTTCCAGAGTTTATAGAATTCTGAAAATATATGCTGGTTTTTCTATATTTCTGGGGGTTGGGTGGAGTCATGAGACTTGCGAAATACCTACTCCAGGTTTTTGTTGACATCTAACACTAAACTCTTACTTTTTAAACTTTTTCCCCATTAGCAATAGTGTGCAATCACATAGAATAGTAAAAAGAAATACAGAAATTGTGGTTAGGAACACTTGGGTGGCTCAGTCAGTTAAATATCTGCTTTTGGCTCAGGTCATGATCCCAGCATCCTAGGATTGAGTCCCACATGGGCTCCCTGCCTAGGAGGGAGCCTACTTCTCCCTCGCCCTCTGCCTGCCACTCCCCCTGCTTGTGCTCCCTCTCTCTCTCTCTAACAAATACATAAGTAAAGTGTTTTAAAAAAAGAAAAAAAGAAAAAGAAATTGTGGCCAATTTTGTTTTATTTGGTGTATTTTTCTACCTTACATATTTGCCAATTATGACCATTTGGAGGCAGATATGCTGATAGAACTAAACAACACGTCCTGATTTCTAAGTTTGAACTAGTACTTTTAACTATATAAAAATAATCTTTAATTTAATTGACTTAGATATCTTCATTGTTCTGATGTGGGCTTTATATTGTTAAGCACTTAAAAATTGTTATCTAGGCCTTAGGGTTAATTTAGTCTCTTGTGATCAGAAAGCTAAAATGTGAAAAATGTCAACAAATAAAAGAATTTAGGTGTATAAAGAACACTACAGATTATATCATTCCAGTGATTCTCACAGCAGAGACACAGAGACAACTCTTAAGTCCATGCATTCTGAGGCCTTTCCCTATTGAATCAAGTCTCTGGGGGTTCCGTTTGAAAATCTATATTTCAAAAGCTTGTCTACTTGATTCGCATTTGTAGGTTGATTTGGGAACAAATGATATAATTCAACCTCTAGATTTTTAATGTAGAGAAAAATGAGGCCCCAGTAGACAAAGGGAGTCAAATAACTACAATGGGTACCTCTTTGAGTCAATAAACTAACTCACAGCTTTGTTATTCTGGAAAGAAAGACCACAATGCCCTAGAAAACGAACAAACCAAAATACTAAAGAGGAAGCGTAGGAGGGAGGGAGGGAGCAAGTGGGGGAGGAGGCAGAATGTGGGGAGGGGAAAAGACAAAATTCTGTCTTTTTCAAGTCAGTAGAGTTAAAAAAAAATGTTAAACTCGTGTCGAATCTCCAAGGCACCAACAACTGGTTTGAAAAAGCTTGTCTACTAGATAGTTGGTTCTGAAGATAGAAGTTTATATTCATTCTTGCTTATCTGACTTAAATGACTATGGACAGTAATAGAGTAATACACAAAATACATCCTGTACCAAAGGCAATTAGAAAATGATTTATATTTATGTGTCTTTGAAGAATTTATGTGTTTGTAACCAACACACTGAACACCGAGGGCCCATGCAGTATACACATACAGCGACTTTGTTTGTGTCTTCCTTTGTTCCCTTTAAGTTTGGTAGGTAGAGCAGTTCTTCCTCTGCCCCATGAAAACTCAGGCAGGCCCTGTGACTTTTGTGGTCATTCTTAGGTAAGACAAAATCCTCCCGTCTGAATTAAAATGTTCATATCCATGTAATAAACGAAACAAAATCATGTAATAAAAAAAAGCAAAAAATAACTAGATTTGAAGCTAAGGTTCTCCCCCACCCCCACGCTGCCAGCACCCTTAGCCAGAGTGTGCTGCCTGGGACAGTCCTTAATGGGGAAAAAATGGACTCACCAGTCCTCTTGTAGCACTTTTCTTCCTACTTCTCATCTTGCTATGTTGGCTCTGGTTGGAGCATGCCCAAGGAGAAGAGGAAAAGGAGCAGGAAAATACTTAAGGTAAAGATGTTGCCATGATGGCTCAATTCATGCCTTTTCTGGTATCAAAAATAAAACCCATTCTCCTGTGAGAGTGTTTCCAAGTTTCTTAGACACCTCTCACTCCTCTCTCTGTTATCACAGAGAATATCTTCTCTGTGTTCTGGGTGGGGCCTCCTAGACAGTCCCTAAAACATTGCCCGTCCTGCTTGTCTCAGATTCTTACACAGGAAGGCTACTCCTTGCATACCTGCATCTGCCTCACACAGAAGCCTTGTTCAAACACATTTTAGGGTTCAATATTCATTGTCTCATAGTGAAGTCATAAGAACAATAGTAAGACTTTTCCAACTTTATGCTCTAACCTGAACCTCATTCTACAGCACAGTAATGGTATGTTGAGCTTCTAGACTATTTAAAACTTGTCTAACACTTTGGAAAGGTCGAAACTTATCCCAAATATTCAATCAGTTTCTGAAACAATCTGGGGAAAATCCTTCCCTTCTCAAATGCACTGGAAATTATTGTTTACTCATGGGAGACATGATTACCTTTCAAGGAAGATAAGAATCTCTCACCAAACATACAGATTGTTTTCTAAGGACAATAATTTCTAGTTTAGCCCTTGTCTGCTAAGTGAATTAAAAATTCAGAGAATGGGCCATCTTGCTGTCAGTGATGCCCAGATAGGCCTGAGCACTGGAATCATATGGGGAAAGATTTAGACATTCAGACTCTGCAGCTTCCCTACAAACTTATCGTATCAGAACCCGCAGAGCTAGGTTCCAGGAAATCCAAAGTTTTAAGACCCTCCTAGGTCATTCTGATAAACTGCTTAAAACCAAATCCATCTAGGACACTGGAATATCTGCAAATGTATTCACCAAATTCCTACAGTGTTCACCTTCAAATTTTTTCTTCCATGGTCTATTGAACATTAAGATAAAGATCATTGAGGGGTGCCTGGGTGGCTCAGTGGGTTAAAGCCTCTGCCTTCGGCTAGGGCCATGATCTCAGGGTCCTGGGATCAAGCCCCACATCGGGCTCTCTGCTCAGTGGGGAGCCTGCTTCCTCCTTTCTCTCTGCTTTCCTCTCTGCCTGCTTGTGATCTCTATATGTCAAATAAATGAATAAAATGTTTTAAAAAATAATAAAAATAAATTAAAATAAAGGTCATTGAGAGAAAGTCAACTCAGCAATTAAAATAATACCTCCCACCCTCTGGAAAATTTATACCAAAAAATCCAGAAACTTGAAAGAGGGAATGGAAATAAATGTGTCATATGTAACTTTTATCCTCCTTAATTTTTCTGATTTCAGAGTTCATCTTTGTTACCTTCTTCTTTTAAACTGCCATAAGAAGCCAATATTTTTTTAAATTATTTTTAATTTTTTTAAATTAACATATAATGTATTATTTGCTCCAGGGGTACAGGTCTGTGAATCAACAGGTTTACACACTTAACTGCACTCACCATAGCACACACTCTCCCTAGTGTCCATAACCCAACCACCCTTTCCCTACCCCCCTCCTCCCGGCAACCCTCAGTTTGTTTTGTGAGATTAAGAGTCTCTTATGGTTTGTCTCCTTCCCAGTACCATCTTGTTTCATTTATTCCTTTCCTACCCTCCAAGTCCCCCACATTGCCTCTCAACTTTCTTATATCAGGGAGATCATATGATCATTGTCTTTCTCTGACTGACTTATTTTGCTCAGCGTAATACCCTCTAGTTCCATTCATGTCATCGCAAATGGTAAGATTTCATTTCTTTTGATGGCTGCATAGTATTCCATTGTATATTTATATACCCCATCTTCTTTATCCATTTATCTGTGGATGAACATCTAGGTTCTTTCCATTGTTTGGCTATTGTGGACATTGCTGCTATAAACATTTAGGTGCCCATGCCCCTTCAGATCACTACATTTGTACCTTTAGGGTAAATATCCAGTAGTGCAATTACTGGATTGTAAGGTAGCTCTATTTTCAAGTTTTTGAAGAACCTCCACACTGTTTTCCAGAGTGGTTGCACCAGCTTGCATTCCCATGAACAGTGTAGGAGGGTTCCCCTTTCTCCGCATCCTCGCCAGCATCTGTCATTTCCTGACTTGCTAATTTTAACCATTCTGACTGGTGTGAGGTGGTATCTAACTGTGGTTTTGTTTGTATTTCCCTGATGCCGAGTGATGTGGATCACTTTTTCATGTGTCTGTTGGCCATTTGGATGTCTTCTTTGCAGAAATGTTTGTTCATGTCCTCTGTCCATTTCTTGATTGGATTATTTGTTCTTTGGGTGTTGAGTTTGCTAAGCTCTTTATAGATCTTGGATACTAACCCTTTATCTGATATGTCCTTTGCAAATATCTTCTCCCATTCTGTCAGTTGTATTTTGGTTTTGTTGACTGTTTCCTGTGCTTTGCAAAAGTTTTGATCTTGATGATGTCCCAATAATTCATTTGGAGTGGAGTCTTTTGGGTTTTCCACATATATCATATCATCTGCAAAGAGTGATAGTTTGACTTCTTCTTTGCTGATTTGGATGCCTTTAATTTCTCCTTGTTGTCTGATTGCTGAGGCTGGACTTCCAGTACTATGTTGAATAGCAGTGGTGATAGTGGACAGCCCTGCCATGTTCCTGACCTTAGCAGAAAAGCTCTCAGTTTTTTCCACTGAGAATGATATTCGCTGTGGGTTTTTCATAGATAAGCCAGTATTGTTTTGAGAAAGTATTCATCATAGTAAAAATTTAGTCTAACAAAGCAACTTATTTTTGCTCTGGAATTTTGTCTGTGAGGTTGATTTAGGGCCCAGAATTTAACTCCTAGAACTGGTGGACTGACAGAACGTGAGCTACAACCATGGTGCAGAATATTTTTTTATAATAAGAAAGTTTATTTATTTTACTGTTACAACAGTAAAAGGTCTTTAGTCATGTTGATAGTGTATTAGAATCAGTGCTTCTGTTTCCATAGTTGACTCTTAGGTTTCAATCCAAACTTAGTTTGTCTTTCCTACTAAAAATGTCTAGAGATGAGTATCAGTCATTTGTTTTGAAGCACTTAACAAACAAGTGAAATATAAATTTTAAAATTTTAAAATGTAATGTGGTGGGCACCTGGAAGGCTCAGTCAGTTAAGCATCTGCCTTCAGCTCAGGTCATGATAAGAGGGTCCTAGGGTCAAGTCCCACATCAGGTTCCCTGCTCAGCAGGGAGCCTGCTTCTCCTCTGCCTGCCACTCCACTCTCTCTCTTTCTCTGACAAATAAATAAATAATCTTTTAAAAAAGTATAATGCTGTGGCTGTTGGGTAGATAAAGTACTGAACTTATACTTTAAAATGCTGTCTATATACTCCCATTTCTGGGAAATAGGCCCAGGCTGTGTTATTCTAAATGGACTACATTTCCAATTCTTTTGCAATTAGTAGCAACTTTTCTAGAGCCCACTTCAGCAGTAAATGAAAATCCTGAAAACGTCTTAGGAGGAGTCTTTCTACATTTTGCTAAACAAAATACATATTGAACTGGCTCTGAAGTACATGAGCTATTTAGGCATGCATCTACGGTGAGCTGGAGTCGAGGGTTGGGTGAAAAAAGCACTGAATATGGATACTTACTTTGCTAAGACTTGCCCTCCATTTGCTGTTGTAGTCCATTTATACCCTTTGAAGAACAAAGTGGAATTAACCATCAGGAGTGTTTTAGTATAACTCTGTGGTTCTCAACTACCAATCAGTAGAGTGATTGCTTGCTTTGCTGCAGAAGAATCACCTAGAAAGTTTTGTAAAAGCTCAGATAGCTTTTCTGTTCCCTCTCTCCTTTTTCCCACTTGGTCTGGGATAGTGCCTGGGAATTAAAGGTCTCCACTAGACTAGCATGGGAATTATTGCCCAAGAGCCTTCTGAACAGGTGTCCAAGTCAAAAATGTTACAAACTGGTGGAATTTCAGTATAGAACCTACCACCACAAATCCCATGATTTTTCCTTCAAAACTTACAGGTGTGACTGCGTACGTAACAAAATGTGGACTGCAGCCTTTGGGGTGATTTCTGCTGCCTTGGCAGTGGTGAGCGGCTTTGGCCTGATGTTGTACATGGGGGTGCCATTTGTGATTATAGTTGCAAATTCACCATTTCTTATTCTGGGTGAGTAAAACAAAACATGAGGCTACATGTTGTATATGTGGGGGTGTGGGGTAGATAAGGGAGGGAGTTTAGGTTAGATTAAGCAAAATAATTATATTTGGGTGGTTCTATAGATCCAAAATGAGGTGATAGAAAAAAATAAAATAAAATTGAATTGTGTGTCTTTAGAGGGAGAAAATCTAGCACCCCAAATGGAAAAACACAGACAAGGGACATGAACAGATGGATCACACCCAAAACCAAAATATGAGTTACTGGAAATAATAAGAAAAAAATTGACCTCTCAATTAACCAAGGGATACAAATGAAAACAAAAATGAGACACCTTGTTTTCATACCAGATTAATGAATATCGGCAAGATTGAAGGAAGGTTGTTTAAAAATGAACACTCATCCTGCTACGGGTAAACTGTAACCTGGTAAACCCTTTTTTTAGTCCAGTTTTGCAAATCAAAAGACTTAAAAATTAAACAGGGAATGTGTTTGACTTACTGATTCCACTTCCTAGGAATTTGTCCTAATAGTTGGACAAGTGCTCAAAAAGTGAAAGCATGTTCACTTTGGCATTATTTAGAACAGGAAGGTTTTAAAAACCACTTAATTCCCTATCACATGGGATTGGGCAACAACAAATGTAGCATATTAAAATTGTGAATCATATTCAGTCCTTAGAAAGAGGTAGATTTATAAGATATATAAGGTAGACAAAAGATATATAACCACTACCAGAAAAATGCTTGTTATGAAACAAGGTGTTCAAAATAGAAAGATATAGTTGTATTGGTGTATTTGTATAGAGCAAATTCTGGATGGATATAAGTAAAAATGAAGGGTGGAATTACAGCTGTTTAAATTTTTTCTCCATATTTTCCTAAACATGAGAAAACAAAGGTGTTTCTATTTGAGAAAGTGAGGAGCTTGGAAGAGGTAGTATTTGGTTTCCTAGAGGATAGAGTGGATGAGCTGTATGCTGGATGTCAGGGCATCTCTTCCTGGTACACAGCCATACTTAGTCACTCACCAGACCTCCACAGCCATTAATAACAAGGTTAAGGTGTATGTAATTGATTTCATGTAAACCAGGATTGTAAAGTTTGTGTATTCACAGGAGTGTGAATGGCTCTGTGTGTGTGTGATTTAAGCAACTCAAGAAGTGTGTGAGGACAATTTCTGAATAAGGTTCTATAAATAATAAAACTAGTTTTTAGGGCGCCTGGGTGGCTCAGTGGGTTAAGCCTCTACCTTTTAACTCGAGTCATGATCTCAGGGTTCTGGGATCGAGTCCTGCATCAGTCTCTCTGCTCAGCAGAGAGCCTGCTTCCTCCTCTCTCTCTGCCTACTTGTGATCTCTCTCTGTCAAATAAATAAATAAAATCTTTTTAAAAAATAAAAATAAAGATAAATAAAACTAGTTTTTAAATACCTTGTAAATATCAATGAGTTAATTCTTTGTCCTTAGTACTTCTGATTCTCCCCTTTTGTCCAGCTGAGTACAACTGAAATCCTCAAGGCCGCTAGCCATAGAATGTCAGGATGCATTTGTGACATTCTGTGTAGCCTTATGTTGATTTAGATCCTTCTGCCTGCTTGATCATACCCAGAGAACATCTGATTAGAGGCAAAGTTGCAATTCCTAGTGCCCTCCTGTAGAGAAGATACCCCCAAATTGAAGTAGAGATCAGCATTTTATTCCACCTTGTGTATTCCTTGTTTATTTTATTGAGTTTGTATCAATATACATGGGTGAAAGTAGTGTCAACTCTAGCAAAAAGCTTGAGGCAGGTGAAACTTATCTGCAAATGCTCTTGCTGTCCTCACTATACCCTTTCTTCTTTCTAGTCCTCCTTTGCAAGTTTTCAGTGGTGATTTCAAAGTCCTCAAATGTTCTGTCCTCTCTACTCCAAACCCATCATGAAACATCCTTATGGAAAAGGATTACCTAGTAGATATTAATATGCAAGGGATTCTTTTTTTTAAGATTTTATTTATTTATTTGACAGAGATCACAAGTAGGCAGAGAGGCAGGCAGAGAGAGAGAGGAGGAAGCAGGCTCCCCGCTGAGCAGAGAGCCCAATGCTGGTCTCGATCTCAGGACCCTAGGATCATGACCTGAGCCGAAGGCAGAGGCTTTAACCCACTGAGCCATCCAGGAACTCCTATGCAAAGGATTCTTGAAATTTACTTTGGTGCGTGTGTCTGATATCAAGAGTACTTGCATTTTAATAATAATGCCTTAACCTGGGAAAGTTTAAGTGATAATATTCTGGGTATCAAAAACAGGCTTGGAGGAAAACAATCTGTGTGTGTGTGTGTGTGTGTGTGTGTGTGTATACTATGTGGTGCCTCTCAAATCCTACCACATCGATACTTAGATGCTAACTGTAGAAGAGGTAAGTCCAGCTTATATTTTAAGCAACAGAATGTTGGCTCAATGTGTCTGTACATTTGTATACAATGGTTTATGAGGGAAAATGGTCTCTCAGATAATCCAGTGGAATCAAAGATAGCATTGCTAATCCTGCTTCAGCTAACATCCACAACAGGTTTCCTGACTCATCGTTAAAGCGCCCTGCACGAAGACTAGGAGCAGAGTATCCTGTCTATCCCATGCTATGTACAAATAACAGGAGGTCATACAAAGCCCAGTGTTGTTACAGAGGAAGGGCTGAATTCTGGTGTGGCTTCAGAGGCAACCAAAGGAGGCAACAGAGAACAGAGAATCAAAGCACAGATTGGGCGAGATAAATCAGACCTTAAGAGATGGACAAAGAAGATGGTTTGAGTTTACGCATTTAATTTTTAATGGATATTAATATGTATGAAGATGGCTTTTTTTTTTTTTAACAGGCGTCGGGGTTGATGATATGTTCATAATGATTTCTGCCTGGCAGAAGACCAGCCTCATGGATAACATAAAACAGCGTCTGTCCAGTGTCTATTCCAAAGTGGCAGTGTCGATTACAATTACCACCATCACCAACGTCCTGGCCTTCTATACAGGGATTATGACCTCTTTCAGGTCCGTACAGTACTTTTGCATCTATACAGGAACAACCCTGCTCTTTTGTTATTTCTATAACATCACCTGTTTTGGGGCCTTTCTGGCCCTAGATGGTAAAAGAGAAAGAGTCTGTCTACGCTGGTTGAAAAAGCCAGAAACTCCTGACCAAAAATGTTCCTCATTAAAAAGATCCTGCTGTCTTCCATGTGATTCTCTCCCGGATGAAGAAGAAACTGATGTCCATCCAATGAATGTGTTCTTTCGAGACTATTTTGGCCCTTTTCTCACAAGAACTGAGTCCAAATTTTTTGTAGTGCTTTTATACATTTTGTACATCATAAGTAGCATCTATGGGTGTTTCCAAGTGCAGGAAGGTTTAGACCTTCGAAATTTGGCAAGTGACGATTCCTACATCACACCATATTTTAATGTAGAAGAAGAATATTTTTCAGATTATGGTCCCAGAGTTATGGTTATTGTTACAGAAACTCTTAACTACTGGGAGGATGGTGTTTGGCCAAAACTGGAAATATGTCTGTCAGATTTGGAAAACAGTGACTATGTAGATAAAAGTCTTACAGAGTTTTGGTTTCGAGAGTATGTGCAATATATGGAAAAGAGCCAGCAAGATGTAAGTGATAAGGATACTTTTATGAATAATTTGCCCAATTTTTTAACACATTTTCCACTTTTTATGTATGATATTAACATTTCATCATCACGTGAAATCATTTCTTCCCGGGGCTTCATTCAGACCGTGGGTGTTTCTTCTTCAATCAATAAGAAGACGATGTTATCCCAGTTACGAAGCAAAGCTGAAAAGTGCGAAATTCCCCTAATGGTGTATAACCAGGCATTCATATATTTTGATCAGTATACTGCAATAGTAGAAAATACTGTTCGAAATGTCATTGTTGCATCAACCGCTATGTTCATTGTTTCCTTATTGTTAATTCCTCACCCACTGTGTTCCTTGTGGGTAACTTTTGCTATTGCTTCTGTGATTGTGGGAGTAACGGGTTTCATGGCATTCTGGAATGTCAATCTTGATTCCATATCCATGATTAATCTTGTCATTTGTATAGGGTTTTCTTTCGATTTTTCTGCACACATTTCTTATGCATTTGTTTCCAGTTCTAAGCCCTCAGTAAACCAAAAAACGATTGAGGCATTGTATCTGCTAGGCTATCCAGTGTTACAAAGTGCACTTTCAACAGTTATAGGGGTGTGTGTTTTATCTGCAGCTAAAGCATACATCTTCAGGACATTTTTTAAGATTATGTTTCTTGTTATGGTATTAGGGGCTGCTCACGGCCTAATTTTTATTCCAGTATTCTTAACCTTTTTTTGAAGGTTTGTTTGAATATCTGCTAACAAATCAAAGACCAATTTTAGAATTCCTGATTGCCAGAATCCAATCTGATAAAAACGACTATCAGAAATAGTCAATAAACTTAAAACAAAGGCATGTTTCCTTGGCTTGGAAATCCTGTTTAAATATGTTATTCAAAATATCCTGAGAAAAATTAGTCTTACATTAAAATATCTTTACTAAATTAGGAAGTGTTGTCATCTTTATTATAGTCTATACAATAAGCATAAGGTATGACTTTCCAATTATTTTTTCCTTTTGTTTCATTGTTAGAAGTTTATGCCTGGAATTCAAATATTTGTACATTATAATATAAATGGAGTATTATTTTCATTGTACTTCCTATATCATTATTATGTAAAAGTACAACTTATTATTTATTATCCCAGTCTGGGGCTTTGTATGCATTTTCTTAATAGTATATTTTGATAAACTAAAACTTTTAAAGTTTTGAAATCCAATTTATCAATTTTTTTAGTGACCAATATTTTCTGTGTCCTAAGAAGTCTTTGTCTATTCCAAGATGACAAAAAAATCCACCTACGATATCTTCTCAAAGCTTCTCAAAGCTTATAGTTTTAATTTTACATTGAAGTCTGTGATCCATAAATCTTTTGTTGAGAAGTGTGGATAGAAGTTCATTATCTTCTTTGATCATGGACCAAATGATCATGCCTTTGCTTTCTCTTCATTTTTTTTTAAAGAATACTTTAACTGGATTTAGAACTCTGGGTTGAGAGGGTTTTTTCAGCACTTTAAAAATGTCATTGCATTGCCTACTTGACTAGAATCCAGTTTCCATTGTTATACCATTCAGTTTCCATTGTTATACCATTCTTCTCTATGGAATATGTCTTTTTTTCACTATCTGCTTTTAATATTTTCCTTTGTTACTTGTTTTCAGCAATTTGACTATGATGTGGTTGTGTGTGGTGTTTTTTTCTATTCAACCTTCTTTGGGTATCTTGAGCTTTTAGGAACTGTAGCTTGATATTTTCTATCATATTTGGAAATATTTTAGTCTTTATTTCTTGAAATATTTTTCTGCCACATTGTCTCTATCCTCTCTTTCTGGGACTCTAATTACAAATATGTTCCTGTTATTTTTAGTTGGTGCATAATATTGTAATATTCTTCAAGTTTGCATTTTGTCATTAATAAATTTGAATTTGTTGATTCCTTCAATAGACTCTACTCTTTAGCCCATATTTTATTGAAAAAAAAAAACAGTCTTTCTACATATGGTGAGATTCCTGGTAAGCTCAGGAATAGTCTACTCTGTGAAGGTTATTAATAATGATTTTGTGTATGAAAATATTTAAATAATTCAGTCAATATATGTTCATCTACTGACTCTTTATTTCATTGAGATTGTCATTCTTAGACAAATATTTTATAACACAAAATTCATCAAATAAATTCTATCTCTGATTATCTTCAATATTTGGCCAACAATTGGAGATGTTGCAAAATAATAGGTCTTTTCAATTTCATTCCATTCATTACAGAATGTAAATTTATCGCCCAAATGGAAGCTCATCAAAAAATTCTTCTCCCAAGTTAAGAAATTAGAAAACACAATTATAAAATTGTAAAATTAAATCAGATACATTGTTTGAGCTCTCCTTGTTTGATTTGTTCATTTCCTTCCTGGCTTTTGTAGTGATGAATTCAATGGCTTCCTACTCACACACTTTGTTTTCAATAATTCCAATTTTCTAAAGGCTTCAAAGCTTTACGTTTCTTTGGTCTTGCCTTCATTGAACACTTGATTAAAGATCACAACTGATTTTGAACAAATTGCAACAAGAACAAATAGAGGACTCATTCACAAACCAGTCCAATACCATTGTAGGGCACTAGATTGATTTTCAAAGTAGTTTTTCAAAGAGTCAAGCATTTGTAAAATCTGGCTGATGTTGGACAGTTAAGAGGAAAAAAGTACATACTGTCATGCTTGAATATTTTTAAATTCAATGTCCGCTTTATCAGCAAATATTTGTTGTTCACTGACTTCAGGTATTTTATTAGCTCATCTTGTTCCTTCTGCATGTATTCCTCAGATGTAATCTTTGATTACCCTTTCATATTTGCAAACGAAGCCTATTTTGCTTAGTATAGGTTATTATTAAGTTTTCTATGTGATTGTTAATTCTATCTCCAGCAGCCAAAACTGCTTTTCCACTACTGTCCTGGTATACCACCCAATTTAAATTAAATTTGATTTTAAATGAAGTATTATTGTTATTAATAGTTGAATTAAAATCAGCCTGGATTGGTTTGATTTACTTCTGCTTTTTACTTTCAGATTCTTTCTGGTCTAGTGATGTGGATGACACAGGTGCACTGAATAGAATTCTCACTTTAACATGTGGTTAACTCTGAAAGTCACCCATGATAAATCACCTCTCTTCCAGATCCTTTACAAATGCTATGCAACTAACACTTCCCCCCCACTGACAGTTGGCAGAGTGCTCATTGAATAAAATGAAGTGTGCTCAGACACGAGTGGTTAGGGACAGCTATCTCTTCACGGGATACTTTATTGGTAAAGCCATACTAGCCGCTTTAATAATATGGCCCAACATTTTAGTGGCTTATCCCAAAGGAATGTTTCTCACTCATGTAATAATCACAGTAGATTTTCCTAGTCAGTGAGTAGCTATCTTGACCATGGTAGTTCAGGGACCCAAATTCCTGCCAACTTACAGTGCCACAATTTAAATGGGTTCCTCTGTTGCCTCAGTCTAGATGGCAGAACAGAGAACTTCTTAAAGGTCTTGGCCTATAGGTGATACACATCACTTCTGCTTATATTCTGTACTTGATTACAGGCCACATGGCTACACATGTAGGCCAAAGGGACTAGAATATGTAGTCCTAGAGTGGGCACCCATGTTTCAATTGCCATTCCATATTATGGAAAGACAGCACAATTTTTGCTTAACAGCAAGCACTCAATGTTATTGATTCTTAACCTCTTACACTACACTAAAATAAATTCCAGATGGTTATTTAAATTTTTTATGTAGTAGCTAATTACAATCACAAAGTCTGTCTATTATGACACAAAATCTAGAACTCATAAAGCAAAGTGTTAGTTAATTCACCTACAAACATGTGCCATGGTCACCAACAAAGGTGGCAGGGGTGGGTGGGTGGAGGGAAGAACTTTTGACTCAAAATACAGATAAAAGTGATCCTTTCTTTAATATATGCATGGTTCTCATAAATCAAGAAGAAAATCCCAACAGTCCAAAAGGTAAACCAGAAAAACAGTTGAGAGCTCACCTGAAGAGGAAATATGATGCTTCTAAGCAATAATATAAAAATAAAACCAAAATAAGATACCAATGACACAAATCAAATGATTTACTGACATTCTGGTATAGGCTATGTCAAAACAAAACCTCATACACTGCCTTTGAGGGTGTAAATTGATAAACTCTAAGCATATTGGTTTATCAATAGCTCTAGAAATTTGAAAGGGGATATCCTCTGGCCCAGTAAATCTACTTCCAGAAAATTATCTCACAGATATGGGTCTTGTGTTCTGAATAAAAGACATTCATTCACTTAGCATTATTTACAACAATGCTCTTTATAACAGTCTCTGCGTATAACAGAAAAGACTCTAAACAACCCACCCACAGATCAATAGGGTTATGACTAATTTTTGTTTCACTCATAGACTGGAAGATTAGAGAGCAGTTCAAAAGAATAAAATATCCATATGCACAGACATGTTAAGATCCTTTGATGTATTATGAAAAATGAAATTTTCATACACAAATAGTATATACATTTATGAAAAACATATACTTACATGTATTTTGAAATGTGTGAATGTATAAAAAATGATTTGTTAGGATGAACACCCATTTTTAATTTTATGTAATTCTAACTTTTTACAAGGAGAATGTATGCACCAATTACTTTTGTAATTAGGGAATGAAAATAACTAAATTAGGTGTACAGGTTCACAAAAGCCTTACCTAAGAACTATGCTGCTGGATAATCCCCTGGAAGGTAAATACTGCCAGTTGGAATTCATTTGTATGTGGGTGGGTGGGTGTGTGGGTGTGTGTATTTGTGTCTGTGAACAAGCCAAATTCCCCCTTAAATTGTGAGTCCTGTAGAACCTGTATGCATTTTATGCACCTTTAAGAAGTGTTTCTTGTATTAACTTAGCTCCTGAGAGGACAGACACACCACAAACCAGTTTTGCTCAAACTGGTTGCTCCCCACCATAGGATGATCCCAGGATCTGGGCGCGAGCCGCAGGAGCTCAAACTGACTCTCTTAGAATTTCTCCAGAAAACTGTGGGATGGGGTGGAGATGAGCGCTCTGTCTAGTAGCTGCTGTCTCACCTGTGGTCAGGTTTGAGAACATCTTTACCTTCCCAGAAATGAGCCTCAGTCCCTCTAAGGCTGTTCCTGAGCGGAGTCTGATCACTATCCAGGACCCGGCCTGGAACTGAGAACTGGTCTAGAACCAGAAGCCAAACTGCTGCCAGAAGCAGAGCAGGGCTGGGGCCAGGACTTCTAGTCAACCCAAAAGGGGTTGTCAGCAGTCATCAGTGGGCACTGGGGTCAGAGTGGCTGGGATCCTCAAGGGAAGTGTCGGAGCATCTCTAGAAGAAAGTATAGTGCAGGGGTCAGGGGCCAGATCCAAGCCAAACATCTGGACCTAGGTCCCAAATCTTCGGGGGCCCTAATCTAAGTGGAGACTGGCATTGGGAGGGTTTCTGAAAGTGTTCTGGGTGTCAGAGCACAGGCTGATCTCAAGCCAAGCAGGGAGTCAGCTCTGTTCCTTGGGACTTTTGGACCTGGTAGAGATTTAAAGAGAAAGATGATCCCAGTAGGTAAAAAGACTTGAACACAGTTAGTAACCCTGATAAATTACCTCCTAATTCTGTTTTTCTGGGATAATGGCAAACCACATCTCTTAAAACACAGAAAAGAAGGAGAAGAGCAGGAAGAATTAAAAAAAAAAAACTGGTATTGTAAAATTAGTGGGCTAAAACATTTTAAAACGTTCTGGCTCTCTCCAACCACATATCCTTCTCATCAACCTGCTGAACTGGATCCTGGGTTAGAGCCTGTAGGCTGGGCTGCACAGCTCCTCGGGTCCTCTGATTAGGATTCCTGCTTAGGAAGGACTGTGAGCTCTATTCTGCAATATGCAGGCTTTGAATTTGCTTCCCTACCTGGGTGTAGTGACAGAAAAGGGTCTGAGGCTGGTTTGGCTGGTTGGATGGGTACCTGAATCAGGCAGAACTTGCCACCAAGATTTCTGACCCAACAGGCCCCTGGCTTGGCTCTGGAGATCAGAAGAGCCACTGGCTGGGCTCTCTGTGCAGCTGTTACTACTATATATTGGGGCTGTAGGATCGTCTATGCAGTGTCCCAGGTACTCTGGTTAGGCTTCCTGCTCTGGCAGGACAGAGGGCTATATTCAATATTAGGCAGGGCTTTGAGCTCACTTCCCTGCCAAGGCAGAAGGACTGAACAGGCTCCCAGGTGTGTATGGCTCATTTACTGTGGACATAATCCAGCTGAGCTGCTCCCTGGCCAGACAGGGCCACCCAGCTCAGCTCTGCAGATGGGCAGAGCCACTGGCTGCCATGCCTACTTGCTCGCTCCTGCAAGAAGAATGCTGTCAGCCAAGGTCTGAGCACGAGTTGCTGTAAACTCTACCCCAACCCCTCCATCTCAGTCTGATCCCCAGGGATCAAACCTCACAGATTTCCCCTGTGATCCTTGTGAGGCAAGACCCAGGTGGGCTCTGCAGGAAACATCCCACAATGCCGGGAAAGCTAGATGTTCATCTTGGGCTCTTTTGTTTTTCCCACCAGAGAAGCCATCAGCCCGAGGGGAGGGGAAGAAGAGGGCTGCCTCTCAGCGCATCCCAGTGCTGGCCTGTGGATGGGTGACGCCATCAGAGTGAAACTGCTCTTCTTACCCTTCTAATGCAATCCCTTTTCAGTCTCTGTGTTCCGGGGGGAAGGGGTTGCTTCAACCCTATCCCCACATCCTGGATTTTCAAGTGGTGTCTTGCCTGTGGATAGTTGCTAGTTGTTCTCGGGAGGAGGGCTGCATTTGGGAGCCATTGTGTTGCCATCTTGATGACGTCACTCCCCTCCATGCCTGGTTTCATCTTGAGACCATGCTTTCCTAACAGTTCTTCAGATTTGATCCTTTCCTAGAGCCATTTCTTAATTTTAGCCTTGTCTGCTATTTGAAGAGATGAGGCACTTTCACACCTTGAAGTTCCCTCATGTTTAACAACTTTTCCTTTAACTTCTCTCTCCCTCTTCTTTACATTGTGCAACAAACTGCAAAAGGAAGCCAGATGGCACCTGCCCCAAAAGATTCTTAGTTTAATCATCCGGCTGGCTGACTCAGGGCCTTCTCTAGTTCCCAGGATACCACAGTATCCTGGCCATCAACTGTGCCTCTCAACTTTTGGCCACCATGTAACAGGGGTTCTCCTTTCACCAGTCTCCACAATCATATTCTCCTCACTTTCCGCCTCCGTGGCAGCCTCCTCAAGGGCCACAAGGTTGTTACAGTAGCTCCAAGGCCTTTGGCCTTTCATTAAAAGTCTCCTTAAGATGTTCTAGCTTTTCCCTACTTTCTCAGTCCCAAAGTCACTCCTAGATTTGGGGGGTTTTATTAGAGTGACAGTACCAATGTCTATATTAACTCTCTATTGTTCCCTAAGAAATTAGCCCAAAACTCAGTGGCATAAACTAGTAATCACATTTACTGTCTTTCATATTTTCTGTGGTTAAGGAATTGGGGAGCGGCTTTGATTGGGTGTACTATCTCACAGTTCTCGTGAGATTTAGTCAGATGTCAGTTGGGGATGCACATATCTGAAGGCTTGACTGGAATGGGAAGAAGATTCATTTTCAAGGTGGCTAACTCATGGGGATGGCAAGTCTCAGTTCCTCTCCACCTAAGTCTCATTATGGGGGCTGCTCATGGTGTAGCTGCTGGCTTCTTCCAGAACAAGGGTTCCAACTGTCCCCTTGCCCTGGCCTAGAATGTCACACAGCAGCACCACTAATGCACTCTGCTGGCCATAGCAACTCACGCTAACACAATGTGCAAGAAGACTAAAGGGCATGACCATCAGGAGG
Organism: Neogale vison; assembly: GCF_020171115.1. Lineage (NCBI taxonomy): Eukaryota > Metazoa > Chordata > Mammalia > Carnivora > Mustelidae > Neogale > Neogale vison. Next base: position 135,428,287 of record NC_058102.1, on the reverse strand, counting down.
TGATGGTCATTGAGAGCCATCACTGAGTTCCGCTACTGTTTGCTATTTGTTGATTTCTACCAGAGTTGTGGGTCATATTTTCCATCTTTGCATGCCTAGTAATTTTGCATTGGGTGCTGGGCCTTGTCGACTATGTATGTTGAGTACTAGATTTTTTTGTTTCCTTTAAATACTGTTGGACTTTGATCTGACAGGAAGTTATGGATGCATCAGTCTGATTTTCCAAGACTTGTTTTTAAGCCTTGTTAGGGCAAGTCTAGAGTAGTCTTTAGTCTCAGGGCTGGTTTTGCCATAATATGAGGCAAAATGCTCTGGAGTTTCTACGGAAAAGGCCGAATGATGACTCTGCTTTCTGGCTGTTTAAAACATCCCCCAGCTCTGGATGAGCTCAGGCAACTTTTTAGCATCTATTTCTCTGGTTATGTTTTGCCTCAGCTCACAGAGTTTTATCCCATGCATGTGTGGCTCAGTGTTTAGTGATAGGCTCTAGCCAAGATTTGCCTGACTTCAAAGAAGTTGATCGTCCACATCCGTGACTGGGGATTTGAGGACAAACTGAAGGGAACCCCATGTACATTTCTGAGGCACTGTATCTCCAGAGTTCCCTCCTCCCTGGCACTCAGCTTCACACATTCCAGCCCCCACCCCCAAACTCTGCTTGGTCTCCTTGACTTGGAGAAAATGCTGTGCTTTGCTTAGAATCTCCTTCCTGGGCTGCAGTCTGGAAGATGTCTCTAAGGAGGTCAGAGGGGTTCTGTGGTTCACCTCATTTGTTTTCTTTTTTCCAGGGATCATAGTCCTCCACTATTTATTGCCCAGTTTCTGAAGATAATAGCTCAACACAGTTTGTCCCATTATTTACAGTAAGAGGACAGTCTTTCAATTATCTCGTCAGAGCTGGAAACAAGTCCACTTTTTTCCTACTTATGTCATTCATTTTGCTATCTAAGTTTACAGTTTGGGTTCACTCTAGTTCATCTCCTTGAAGTAAGCTTTGAAGTAAATTAATTATATGGGACTTCAATATCTAGAACATCCCTTTTCTCTCTCAATAAATTAATAGCCATATAATACAAAAAATGATCTTATAATACAAAAAATGATCTTATACTTCCCTTGATTGGCTCTTAAACTTTCTAAAATAACAACAAAAAGATTTTGCTTTAACAAAGTAAATAGGTTTTCAAGGAAGTTGCAAAAGAGACTGAATGCATACTATGCCAATTGCCCAGAAAGTTCAGAGAAGTTCTTCCATATAACATTTTTGCCTTCAAATTCCAAAGAATACATCACCACTATAAATAATATCCTTTTATGCTACAAATCTACAAGATAAAATGACTTTACCCCTATTCCAATCCTCTCCCCCCTCCCAACTTTTTTCTTTTTCTTTTTCTTTATGGAAAAAGATCCTTAAGGTGATTTAAGTATAGCTTTGTTGGTCAATGTTTATCAAAGTATATATTCATAGCATCTAAAGTTAAAGAATTTGTTGGCCATGTAAGTATCAAACTGTAGGGGTGCCTGGCTGGCTCAGTAGAGCATGTGACTCTTGATCTCAGGGTTGTGACTCTTGATCTCAAGGTTGTGAGTTCAAGCTCCATGCTGGCTGTAGAGGTTACTTAAAAATAAACATTTTTAACAAAAAATATCAGCTGAGAGTAACTTAAAAAAAAGAGATGGGGTGCCTGGGTGGCTCATTGGGTTAAAGCCTCTGCCTTTGGCTCAAGTCATGATCCCAGGGTCTTGGGATCAAGCCCCTCATTGGGCTCTCTGCTCATCGAGGAGCCTGCTTCTTCCTCCTCTCTCTCTCTGCCTGCCTCTCTGCCCACTTGTGCTGTGAAATAAATAAAATTTTTTTAAAAAAGAGAGATGATCACATTATAACATGTCTATCCTTATAGTGAAGAATATACAAGCAAAGGCGGTCCAAGGGGAAAATATATAGCCATCCAAGCCTCGCTCAAAAAAATTGAAAAATCCAGAACACACCAGCTGTCTCTACACCTTAAAGAACTGGAGGATCAACAACAAATCAACCACACATAAGAAGGGAAATCATCAAGATTAGAGCTGAGATCAATGAGGGAGAAACCAGAGATACAGTAGAAAGTATCAATGAAACTAGAAGCTGGTTTTTTGAAAGAATCAATAAGATCGATAAGCCACTGGCTACACTAATCCAAAAGAAAAGAGAGAAAGCCCAAATTCATAAAATTATACAAGCACTTAAAATTGTCACTTTGATTTGATACTCAGTCCACAACTTTTATCTGTTATTGTTTTATATGTATATATGTATACATATATACACACATACTACATACATAATACATAATAAAATACTTATTATCTGATGCTATGCAGAGGAGAGTTGATATTTCTGGCAATTATAGATTTAAAATGATCTTACTGCTTATTTTTCTAACGTCAATAGAGACTGTCAGCATTCATTTTCTCTTTTTGCTTAGATAATTGCAAAGAATATATTCTTTTCTCCAAAAAGAAAAAGGCTTTAAGAATTCTAAAGTTCAGAGGGGATCTGACCTGAATCACAGCAGAACAACTGTGGACTTCATCATGCTTACGCTGCACCAACAATGCCCTGAGACAGAACACTTTTGCCCAGATTTTCTTCAAGAGGCAGGGCAGGGACTGCAAATGGAGTCAGAATCCAGGAAGAGTCACTGCAACCACATTTCTTGTTAGGCATTTCAGTCCTGATCAGAAAAATAGACTCAGAGAATATCCTACTAAAAGAGGGAGGGTAGATGAGAGGTAGTTGCCAACGCTTCTTTCTTTTTGACAACAGTAATAATAAATCTTTTTTCTAGTGTTAAAGGCATGCAATCTGCTTATTGACTTCACAAATATTTTTTTGACGATTTGTATTGTGGCAGACGTTCTTGTGGGCACAGACCATAAAGCAAAGAACAAAATAAACAGAAGTCTCTGTCCCTGTGGGATTCTAGCAGCTGAAGAAGAAAACACACAAGATAAGTAAGTAAGTTAGGAGGTGATGATTGTCAGGGAGAGACCTAACAGCAATTACCAAGAAGTCCAGCAAGACAACGTGAGAACTCATCCCTGAGTAAGAGTGTGTGTGTACATGTATGCACAAGTTACTGTCTATGCATGGGTCCACATGCATTGGTGGGCAGGGCAGGAAATTGCCACAGCAGTTGATGACAAAACTGGGGGGGAAATGAAAGTTTATTCTTACAAGTATACTAACATACATTAACCTGGAAAGCAAATTTAGGTAAAGGAAGTGCAATTCCCCTACACATTATCAATCGTGATTACAATTTTATTTGCTTTTCTAAAATGGCTTGGGATCAGCATCAACATTTGGGGTATCAACAGGGAACTGACTGTGAATTATAAATTATGTACTTTATTTTAACCAAATGTATTAGACTTGAGGGTTCACTGTAAGGTTTTTAGTAAGTAAAAAAAGCAATTAAAAAAATAGCACTGACATTCTGGGGAGACTTCACAATAAAAAGCCCACACCTTATTATTTTGCCATAACAAAAGTCTTCACTCACTGGACACTCGAGCCAAGCCCTCCAGATCTTCACCACACTCTGGAATGTTGAAGGATAATCTTTAAAATGCAGGGATCATGAAATTTGTTCTATCAAATACTACCTTTTTGAAAGTAGGAGAGAAAAAGGAATTCCATAATGTGACACAAAAAAATCCAACCAAAGGTACATTTTTCTCAAGTCCGGTGTGATATCTGTGCCCTAAACAGTTGTGGAGAATCAGCCTATCAGACACAATGAGGCACGTGAAGGTAAACTGACTTCAGGGATATAAGAAACACAGTATCTAGCAACATAGAAACATAGCAAACGGCGTTGGCATGTGCTTTCAGGCAAAATAAGAGATTATGTTTTGTACAGGCATGTCAGAGGTCCAGAGCCTGCCTTCAGGGATTCAGAAGGGTACCATTTTTTTTCATCCTTTGTTATAATGTTAGTCCAACAAAATAAAGCTCACACACTTAAAGTTTCAGGTTGACTAAGCCCATATGACAGTTAATTCATTCAAATAATAACCATCATCAACAACCCAATGAGGAAAATCATCAAGGTCATGATGTTAGAAGACCTTGAAAAAAATTAATAAAATGAAATAAATAAGTTTTCTTCCTCCAAAATAAAAACTATATTCCAGGTGTTAAACTGCTATGGAAATCATAAAAGAAATGTTAATAGGAAAAACACACAGCTCATCAATAAAAACCTAAAGCCAACTAAATCTTGAGCCAAGAATCAATTGCAAGCCATAATAGAGGTATTGGGGTTTTTTAAAAGTCATTTATTGCAGAAACAGATATTTGGCATAGAGATAGTGGAGCATAAAATACCCTTAGTAGGTATGCATAGTTTTTGAATAGATATTACCAATAGAGGTAGCAGTCACTAATCCCTCTTACTTTCTTTCCTTCTCTCTCTCTCTCCTCTTTCTCTCTCGCTCTTCCTCCTCTCTTTCTCCCTCCCTCCCTTTCTCTCTCCCTCTCTGTCACACACACAAGATTGCAGATTCCCAAATATATTAATCCTTTAAGGTTTTCTTTTCCATTCTTCTCTTTCCACAATTATTTTTTCAATGCTCTATTCTCTAGGCAACTAATGAAATCACACAAATATTCACCCACATAAACACAGACTTTTTTTTTTCTCGGTTTTTGTATCCTACCCATACTGGTTCTATCTCTAAAGCAGTCTTTTATAATGTTATTCAAATAACAGGCCACCAGATATTGCTCCCTCTAAAAGCACACCTGTGTCTTTCATCAACTCTAATGGAAATTCTCAGAGCATGCTACTGCTGCTCGGTTCAAGAGTCAAAGAGGGGACAGGGTTTTATGAATTTTTCAGATTGCTGCCCAAGAAATGTAGTTCATTTCCTACATTATCTATACCATTTAAAAGTGAAGATCATAATATTTCAAGAACAGAAATTTAATAACTTTAAAAATAAGCAATAGCTCACTTTTATTTCAATTCTTTCTCTGGTGTTTAAAAGGAAATACATAATCGAGGCCTTTTCCAACAATTTGTTAGTAATAAAATGTAAAAAAGCTAGTGTGTTGCACAGTTCCTTTGCCAGTAATGAATGAGTAAATATAATCTATAATTTCAATACCCTTTCAACAATACTTACAGAGTTTCCACACCCTTGGTGACTTATTTCATCTCACACAGACAAATGCGTACAAGACATGCCACTGTCCTCACAGTACTTTCTTATTATCTTGCTGAAATGTGGTGAAATGCATTACAGTTTCAGGTGACTTCAGGAATGTTGAGAAATACTTTGCCCTTTCCCTGAGAAAAAGCTTCATTATTTTCTTCATATGAATTCTGCTCCTAGTTGATTCCTCCTCTATTAGTGTTCTGAGACCAAAAACTTTTCAGCAGACTTTTTTCTAGGGTAGAGCTCTACTTTTCACAGGCTAGTTTTTCTCCACTTTGTCCCCATTGCCATTGGTTAGAGGGACTAGGTGATTTTGAAGTTTCTAATCAACAATGGCTACTTGCCTCAATTTGGCTAAGGCGTCCTCCTCTGACAGAAGGAAGAATCTTCAAATCACCGAGGGCTGGCAGCACCAGAGGGTACATATATGAAGACCCAAGATCAACTGAGGAGGCGTTGTGCTGCGCATTACTTTACCACATTTATTCTGGGGTCAGCTGTGCTGGGAAGCAGTTGGGTATACTTACAAGTAAAGTTTGAAGGCGCCTAGATTTTCATGTACCCCTTCAGAAATGCAGAGATGATAACCCTGTCTGTGCCTTTTGAAAAGAGCAGAGGTAGTCATCCTATTCAAGGAGGATCACAAGGGCCTTCCTCCCTTTCAGTCACCTCCTCTTCTGGCCATCTCCCACCATGGACCGCAGAGACAGTGCCCATCACTAAACAAGAAATTATCTTATCTACTGCTCAGTGACCCTGTTCCACTTCCTAAAGATCAGAGACCAGATCCACTTTGGCCCAGTGCAACAAATCCCAAGGAAAAAATGGCAAAACCCAAAGCGAAGGTTCATACTATGTTTATTCACAATTATGAAACACAGATCTTGACATACTCCTTCCCGTGCATGTGGCATTTATTTTGACAGGTAAAGAGTCTCCTCGAGTCAAGGGTATTTATTTAAAACCATGAATGTGACAGTTTGTGTCCATTATCTTGGATCTCATTGGTGGGGTCTTTGCCTTCCCCCAATGCAGATACTCTTCCAGCTGACTCCTCTTAAAATCCCTTTTGTGGTTCATGCCACACAAACTCCTGCTGAGGTCCCCTGCCCTCCAGAGAGGGACATGTCTGTTCACTCAAGTGCAGCTCCTCTGTGCAATATCCACTGATCCATGAAATCCCATATCCTTACTTTCTAAGTGGCATGTTTTTCTGCTGCCCTTCCTCCTTGCCGCACTAATGGCTAACTCCTGCCAAAGTCCTACCTTCAGAATTCTCAAGGCAAGAGTCTGCAAGTCTCTCCACAAGGAGGAGGAGAGAGGAAAAGCCACTCACAGACTCGCATGCACTCACATATGTATGTTTTCCTGATGTATGTCAAAGAAAACTTCAAGAACTCTTTATTCTTTTTAGACTGTTGGAAATGGCCATCACTGAACTTTATGGACACAAGGAAAAGTCTATCACCCACTGTTCTCAGCTGAAATTCTGTGAAAACAGGGAAAGCTGCATTCCTATTTTGCTTTTCAGGTCTGGAAGTTATCGTAAAACAAAAACAAGACCTGAATTCTTCATACATAACGCAGCCACTGACGCAGAGGGAAAACCACCAGACAAGCAAGAAAATCACAATTCGCACACTGTCTCCATGTCCTTCCAGCTGCGCCTCTGGATAAAAGTAGCTTTACCTCAGTATAACTTCTGGTTTCTCCACTAGAAAATGAAAAACATACATATACACATACCTCTAGAATATCTGAAACAGGATGGCTAGTCATCTCCCTCATCATTAAATTGAATGCTAGAAATTAAAACATTTTATGATCAAGACATCACTAAATTACCACCTCCTTAAATGCAGGGACCATGTCTCACATTTCCAAAGCAAGTGCCCCAAAGTTTACCAAATGGATAAATTTTTGAATCAACTTAAAATGAAAGAAATACTAAGATGGCAAGGATGTGAATGACACTCAAATATGTCTGCATCCTATTCCCCAGAACTCATGACTATGCTTTGTTACGTACCAAAAGAGAATTAAAGTAGTGCTAAGATTGCTAATCAGCCGACCTTGAGACAGGGAGCGGATCTGGGTTATCCAAGTGGGGCCAGCGTACTCTCCAAGCTCTTGAAAGTGGTAGAGACTGGAGGAGGGGGGACAAGATGGCGGGGTACTAGGAAGAGGCGTCTTTTCAGCTGGTACCCCAAAGTGAGCTGATTACCTACCAAAGAACTCCAATCACCCATGAAATCAGCCTGAGATCAGAATTATACACGTCTGGATCTCTACAGGAGCAGAAGAGGCCAGTGAGCAGGTAAAGCGGGATGGGAAGGGCGGACTGATATCGGAAGATAAACAAAAGGGGGAGGGAGCCACCAGAGGCGACCGGTGGGAAAGTAATACCCCGATACGAGCGAGAGCGCCCCGCGTCTGGGGACCAGCAGTAACTTGGAGACTGGTTGAAAGCACTCCAAAAGAGCAAAGGGTCGCGGGGGCAAATTGTGGGAATCGGGGCGGCTGGGGACAGGGGCTTGAGTCCCCGGTCCCAGACGGCCTCCCCGGCGCGGAGGCAGAGAGAGTGCGGCGGGGAAACCGGCTCCTGGTCCCTAAGCCGCCAGCGCGCCCCAGAGCGCGTGGGTTCCGGCTCCTGTGAGGGGATGGGAGCTGCGCCGGTCTGCAGAACGCGCGCTAGCCCTACCACAAAGCTTGAGATGCGCGCGCACGTCGCTCCAGCTCCCCTGAGTTACAGAGGCCCGGGGGCGCTTCTTGACCCGCACCATTGTTTCAAAGTCTAAGCCGCGCGCGCGAAACTCTTCCCCGGACAGAGGCGCGCAAAAGCCCAGCCCGCGGCTTACGGACCCGCGCCCCGTTCTCAGTGCCCCAGACGCGCGCCCGACCCACGGCCGCATCTGAAAAGAGGTGCGCGCAAGCCAGGCACTCCCAGCCCCGGCCGGCGGCAAAATCTCAGTGTGCGATCGCTGCTTGGAACCTCTCTGGCGGTCGGGAGCTCCCAGACAGCCGCCACTGCCTTGGCTTTGGGGACGAGCAAAAGATCCTGCGCCCCCAGGGTCTTTAACTTGGAACCTGCACTGCCAGCCGCCAAGGGGGAATTTATTCAGCTTCTGCACCCAGACTGAGGCTTCTCTCTGAGACGGAGATCAGGGTGCGGTTTGATTTCTTCTAATACTACAAAAACCATCAAAGGCGGTCAAGGTGAGAGGAAAAAAAGTGAACAAGCATAAAAACCAGTTTTTATGCCTGAAAGCCTGAAAAAAAAACAATTTCCCCAGAGCCCACCCCCTTGAGGGGGGCGGGAGGACTCAACTCAGGAAACATCATTGACTGACAACCCACGTGGCAGGCCCCTCCCCCAGAAAACAAACCAAGAAAGAAAAAAAAAGGACTACAAGAGAACAACCACTGCTTCATAGGAAAACTTGTATTGTTCACTCATTTCCACTATTCCGGTTCAAATTTTTTTTTTTTACACATAGGTATTTTTTTTTTTTTAGGTTTTTTTTTTCCAATTTATTTATTTTCAGAAAAACAGTATTCGTTATTTTTTCACCACACCCAGTGCTCCATGCAAGCCATGCCCTCTATAATTTTTTAACCTATTTACCATCACAGCAAGCTGTACAGTGCATCAAATTCCATAATACCTTTCTAACCTGAACTTTTTGATACATACACCTATGTTTTTCTTTTGCATTTTTATTTTTTGAATTCCTTTTTAAAAATTTTAGTTTAGTTTAGTCTAGTTTATTCCTTTTTATCTTTATCTTCTAATATTCATATAGAGTTAAACCTCAAAATAATCTCCTTTCCCCAATCAATACTACCCCTATAGGTAAACCAATTTTTAATCCCCTTTATCTTAGGAAAGTTGAGTCCTTTAACAAAGATATCAAGATACATCCAGGAAGAATCAAAACAACCATCCTCGCACACACTGAGAATTTATAAGAACTCTCCCATCTTCTTCCACCAGTTTTTCTGTGTTTTTTGTGTTTGTCCTGATAGCATATAAATTTTACACTTGTGGTTCTTTTTGACGAGGTTCTTTCTTTATTTGCATATATATATATATATATATATATATATATATATTTTTTTTTTTTTTTCTCTTGCCATATACTTGAATCAGTCTTTTTATCTCTTTTTGTTTGTCCACTTCATAAATCTTACCTTGGGGCCCATCTGGGCTGAACCTACTTTTTCATCTTCCCTTTCTTTCCTGTCTCTCTCTCTCTCTCTTTTTTCTTTTTCTTCTTCTTCTTTTCTTTTTTTTCCTTTTTCTTTTTCTTTTCTTTTGTCTCTCGTTTGGGTGGGGAATCCTGATTGCTCAGAAGTGTTCCAGGGTGCACCTTGAGTTGATACATCCAGCTACATCTGTTCAGTCTTCTCCCACCAAAATGACTAGGAGGAGGAATGCCCAACAGAAGAAAAATACAGAGGATGGACCTTCTGCAACAGAGCTAACGGCTATCAACATAGACAATATGTCGGAAAGAGAATTCAGGCTAACAATTATCCAGGCAATAGCTAGGTTGGAGAAAGCCATGGATGACCAAACAGAATTGATTAGAGCCGAACTGAAAGCGACCAGACAGGATGTTCACAATGTTAGGGCGGAGCTTAAAGCTACCAGGGAGGAGGTCCACAATGCTCTCAATGAGTTCCAATCCAATCTAAACTCTCTCAAAGCTAGGGTAACTGAGACAGAAGATAGAATTAGTGATCTGGAAGACAAACAGATAGAGAGAAAGGATCAGGAGGAAGCCTGGAACAAACAGCTTAAAAACCACGAAAACAGAATCAGGGAAATAAATGATGCCATGAAGCGTTCCAACGTCAGAATTATTGGAATTCCTGAAGGGGAGGAGAAAGAAAGAAGTCTAGAAGATACAGTGGAACAAGTCCTTCATGAAAATTTTCCCAATATCGTGAATGGAACCAGTGTTCATGTACTAGAGGCTGAACGGTCTCCACCCAAGATTATACATTCCAAAAAAACATCACAACACCTGATAGTCAAATTGAGGAATTATAATTGTAGGTATAATCTCTTGAAAGCCGCCAGGGCAAAGAGGCTCCTTACTTACAGAGGGAAGCCCATCAGAATAACGTCAGACCTGTCCATAGAGACCTGGCAAGCCAGAAGAGGCTGGCAAGATATATTCAGGGCACTAAATGAGAAGAACATGCAGCCAAGAATACTTTATCCAGCAAGACTGACATTCAAAATGGATGGAGAGATAAAGAGTTTCCAAGACCGGCAAGGCTTAAAAGACTATGCAACCACCAAGCCGACACTGCAGGAAATATTAAGGGGGGTTCTATAAAAGAGGAAAAATCCCAAGAGTAGCATTGAACAGAAATATAGAGACAGTCTACAGAAAGAAAGACTTCAAAGGTAACTCGATGTCAATAAAAACATATCTATCAATAATCACTCTCAATGTGAATGGCCTAAATGCACCCATAAAATGGCACAGGGTTGCAGATTGGATAAAACGACAGGACCATCCATATGTTGTCTACAAGAGACCCATTTTGAACCTAAAGATACACGCAGACTGAAAGTGAAGGGGTGGAGAAACATCTTTCATGCCAATGGGCCTCAAAAGAAGGCTGGGGTAGCAATTCTCATATCAGATAAATTGGACTTCAAACTAAAGACTGTAGTCAGAGATACAGAAGGACACTACATAATCCTTAAAGGGACTATCCACCAAGATGATCTAACAATTGTAAATATCTATGCTCCCAATATGGGAGCAGCCAATTACTTAAGAAAACTGTTAATCAAGATAAAGAGTCATATTGATATGAATACACTAATCGTAGGAGATCTTAACACGCCTCTTTCAGAATTAGACAGATCATCGAAGCAGAAAATCAATAAAGAAACAAGAGCATTGAATAACACATTGGACCAGATGGACCTCATAGATATACACAGAACATTCCACCCTAAAACAACAGAATACTCATTCTTCTCAAGTGCACACGGAACCTTCTCCAGAATAGACCACATACTGGGTCACAAATCAGGACTCAACCGATACCAAAAAACCGAGATTATTCCCTGCATATTCTCAGATCACAATGCTTTGAAACTGGAGCTCAATCACAAGGAAAAGTTCCGAAGGAACTCAAACACCTGGAAGCTAAAGACCACCTTGCTTAAGACTGCTTGGATCAACCAGGAGATCAAAGAAGAACTGAAACAATTCATGGAAACCAATGAGAATGAAGACACTTCGGTCCAAAACCTATGGGACACAGCAAAGGCGGTCCTAAGGGGAAAATACATAGCCATCCAAGCCTCGCTCAAAAAAATTGAAAAATCTAGAACACATCAGCTGTCTCTACACCTTAAAGAACTGGAGGATCAACAACAAATCAAACCAACTCCACACATAAGAAGGGAAATCATCAAGATTAGAGCTGAGATCAATGAGGGAGAAACCAGAGATACAGTAGAACGTATCAATGAAACTAGAAGCTGGTTTTTTGAAAGAATCAATAAGATCGATAAGCCACTGGCCACACTAATCCAAAAGAAAAGAGAGAAAGCCCAAATTCATAAAATTATGAATGAAAAGGGAGAGATCACAACTAACACCAAGGAAGTAGAAACAATCATTAGAAGTTATTACGAACAGTTATATGCCAATAAGCTTAGCAACCTAGACGAAATGGATGCATTCCTGGAAAAATATAAACTACCAACATTGAGCCAGGAAGAAACTGACAACCTGAATAGACCGATATCTAATAACGAGATTGAAGCAGTGATCAAAAACCTCCCAAAAAACAAGAGCCCAGGACCTGACGGATTCCCTGGGGAATTCTATCAAACCTTCAAAGAAGAAATAACAACTATTCTCCTGAAGCTGTTTCAAAAAATTGAAGGAGAAGGAAAACTTCCACTCTTTTTATGAAGCCAGCATTACCCTGATCCCCAAACCAGGCAAGGACCATACCAAAAAGGAGAATTTTAGACCAATATCACTGATGAATATGGATGCTAAGATTCTCAACAAGATTCTAGCCAACAGGATCCAACAGCACATTAAAAACATTATCCACCATGATCAGGTGGGATTCATCCCTGGGCAACAAGGATGTTTCAACATTCGCAAATCAATCAATGTGATACAACAAATTAATATAAGAAGAGAGAAGAACCACATGGTCCTCTCAATTGATGCAGAAAAAGCATTTGACAAATCCAGCATCCGTTCCTGATGAAAACGCTTCAAAGTATAGGGATAGAGGGAACATTCCTGAACCTCATCAAATCTATCTATGAAAGACCCACAGCAAATATCATCCTCAATGGGAAAAAGCTTGCAGCCTTCCCATTGAGATCAGGAACAAGACAAGGATGCCCACTTTCACCACTCTTGTTCAACATAGTATTAGAAGTCCTAGCAACAGCAATCAGACAACAGAGAGAAATAAAATGTATCCAAATTGGTAATGAAGAAGTCAAACTCTCTCTCTTCGCAGATGACATGATTCTTTATATGGAAAACCCAAAAGACTCCACCCCCAAACTACTAGAACTCATACAGCAATTCAGCAACGTGGCAGGATACAAAGTCAATGTGCAGAAATCAGTGGCTTTCTTATACACTAACAATGAAAATACAGAAAGGGGAATTAGAGAATCGATTCCATTTACTATAGCACCAAGAACCATAAGACACCTGGGAATAAACCTAACCAAAGAGGTAAAGGATCTGTACTCAAGGAACTACAGAACACTCATGAAAGAAATTGAAGAAGACACAAATAGATGGAAGACCATTCCATGCTCTTGGATCGGAAGAATAAACATTGTTAAAATGTCTATACTGCCTAGAGCAATCTATACTTTTAATGCCATTCCGATCAAAATTCCACAGGCATTCTTCAAAGAGCTGGAGCAAATAATCCTAAAATTTGTATGGAATCAGAAGAGACCCCGAATCGCTAAGGAAATGTTGAAAAACAAAAATAAAGCTGGCGGCATCACCTTACCTGATTTCAAGCTTTATTACAAAGCTGTGATCACCAAGACAGTATGGTACTGGCATAAAAACAGACACACAGACCAGTGGAACAGAGTAGAGAGCCCAGATATGGACCCTCTACTCTATGGTTAATTAATCATCGACAAAACAGGAAAAAATATCCAGTGGAAAAAAGACAGTCTCTTCAATAAATGGTGCTGGGAAAACTGGACAGCTATATGTAGAAGAATGAAACTCGACCATTCTCTTACACCGTACACAAAGATCAGCTCAAAATGGATAAAAGACCTCAACGTGAGACAGGAATCCATCAGAATCCTAGAGGAGAACATAGGCAGTAATCTCTTTGATATCAGCCACAGCAACTTCTCTCAAGATACGTCTCCAAAGGCAAAGGAAACAAAAGCGAAAATAAACTTTTGGGACTTCATCAAAATCAAAAGCTTCTGCACAGCAAAGGAAACAGTCAACAAAACAAAGAGGCAACCCACGGAATGGGAGAAGATATTTGCAAATGACAGTACAGACAAAAGGTTGATATCAAGGATCTATAATGAACTCCTCAAACTCAACACACACGAAACAGGCAAACACATCAAAAAATGGGCAGAAGATATGAACAGACACTTCTCCAATCAAGACATACAAATGGCTATCAGACACAAGAAAAATGTTCATCATCATTAGCCCTCAGGGAGATTCAAATTAAAACCACATTGAGATATCACCTTACACCAGTTAGAATGGCCAAAATTAACAAAACAGGAAACAACATGTGTTGGAGAGGAGGTGGAGAAAGGGGAACCCTCTTCCACTGTTGATGGGAATGCAAGTTGGTGCAGCCTCTTTGGAGAACAGTGTGGAGATTCCTCAAGAAATTAAAAATAGAGCTTCCCTATGACCCTGCAATTGCACTCCTGGGTATTTACCCCAAAGACACAGATGTCGTGAAAAGAAGGGCCATCTGTACCCCAATGTTTATAGCAGCAATGGGCACGGTTGCCAAACTATGGAAAGAACCAAGATGCCCTTCAACGGATGAATGGATAAGGAAGATGTGGTCCATATACATCTATACACTATGGAGTATTATGCCTCCATCAGAAAGGATGAATACCCAACTTTTGTAGCAACATGGACGGGACTGGAAGAGATTATGCTGAGTGAAATAAGTCAAGCAGAGAGAGTCAATTATCATATGGTTTCACTTATTTGTGGAGCATAACAAATAGCAAGGAGGACAAGGGGCATTAGAGAGGAGAAGGGAATTTGGGTAAATTGGAAGGGGAGGTGAACCATGAGAGACTATAGACTCTGAAAAACAATCTGAGGGGTTTGAAGTGGGGGGGGGTGGGAGGTTGGGGTACCAGGTGGTGGGTATTATAGAGGGCACGGCTTGCATGGAGCACTGGGTGTGGTGAAAAAATAATGAATAATGTTTTTCTGAAAATAAATAAATTGGAAAAAAAATTTTAAAAAAACAAATAAAATTTTCAAGATTGGGAAAAAAAACAAATTTAAGAAAAAAATATCGAAACATAATTCTATATACTAAACTTTTTCCAGAGATTTGATTAAAATATAATGGATAATAAATGTTATGTTACACCTGAAATTAAAAATATATATATAAAAAAAGTGGTAGAGACTGGGAAATTTCTCAGTGTTTTCCATTCCACAGTTTTTCTTTTACCTCTAAATGAAGTTGGTGAAAGTGGTTAATTTTCACTTTTATTCCTGAAACCCAGCACAACAAGATTCTGCACGATGGAGATAACTTTTACATATATACATGCAACAGCAGAAGGAAACCAGAGCACATGATGTTTTACCAAATTCTTTGCTGCACACGTACAAACGTGTGTGTGTGTGTGTGTGTGTCCAGGTAATTGTGCGTGCTTACCCAGCCATATCAATGAGGAGAACTAGCCTGCAGCTCAGAGCTTTCTACCTTAGCCTCTCTGCCATGCTCAGCATATCTCTCATCTGCAGATTAGTTCCCATGTCACAAGCTGGCTGCAGCTTTCTCAGGACCCCATTCAGACAAAACAGCATTGAGCAGAAGGAGGAGGACTGCTTATCCAGGTGCCTCTGATAACAAGAGAAGAGCCTTTTCTCCAAGAACACTAAGGCCTCTCACATGCAGTGGCATGTCCGCATCAGATTCAATAACTGACAAGGGAACTGGGTCACAATGATTGGCTTAGATCCATTAGAATTTCTTGCTGGGGTCTGAATACTGTATCTTTCTCAAGGCGCATGAGTTAGGGTTACACACTGGAATGCAATAAAGGCTCTACATGCTGAGAAAAGGTGGGAACAGCTTTTCAGTAGGCAAACAAGATTTTTATTTTGGGTAACACTTCTGGAAACTTCGACATGCTTCCCAATGTGTATGGAAGAACACCAATTGCAACTGTCCACAACCAATCTCAGACCACCTTGACTATCCTATAATGCTATCCCATCCCAGTAATAGTGTGAGACTTCATCTGAAACTGTGCTAAATTAACTTGCTCCATTTAGTCTGCTTTTTACGTGGCTAGAGAGGAAATAAGGTGGGAGCAACATCTATTTCTTCTGAGAAATTGGGATACTCTATCCACAATCTCCTCTGGAAGAACATACACAGTAGCCTGCAACATCCTTTCATGTATGCCATTGAAGGTTCTTCTGGCCACTTCACAACAATGCTCAAGACAGCCCAAACCTAACAGTAATCTCACACCACCACTTTCTTTTAGATAGAAAAGTAAGTTGTAAAGCAATATAAGAAATCTTTCACCTAACAGCTATTTATTGAACTCCTATTACATTCTCTTGCCTGGGTCTACGGAACTAATGATTGCCAGACATAAGTAATGACCTTGTAGAGCTTGAGTCGAATAAGGAAGACAGGCATTATTGGCTAACAATAACAGTAGAAGCAAATGTAAAATTATCAGTGATAAGCGCCAAGAAAGAGCTGCAAGTCAGGTCCACGAAGGCAGACTTGAGAAGTTAAAGCTTGAGCTTATATTGCGGGAAGTTAGGAGTCTGCCCGGTGAGTAGTGGAGAGGTAGAAGAGTGATCCAGACAGAAAGGGCCTCATGTGAGAAGACTCTGTGGCAAGAGAGAACATGGCCAGAGAGGTCGGAGCATAGAGGAATGAGGGAGGTGGTGCACATGAAAACCAGAGTCTAAGGGAGGGGCCAGATCATACAGGCACTGGCAACTTATGTTTAGAAATAGAGTCTTTATCTTCAATGTAAAGGGGAATTTCTGAAGTGTCTTGTCTAAGCGGTGGTATCAACAGATTCATATTTGAAAGGGTTATTCTGCCAGGGTAAAGGTCGGATTGCATACAAGAAAGCCATTTTTAAGGCTAATAATGCAGTATTCCACATTTAAAAAAAATTGTTCAGACTATGGTGGAAACTGACAGAAGAATTTAAAAGATGTTTTGAAGGTAAAAATTTCAGAATTCAGTGGTCGATAGGATGAGAGATAAAATAACCTGTCCAAATGAATGGTGGTGCCAGTCAATGAAAAGGGAACATAGAAACAGGACTTGGAGTAGAGAAGATATCAAAGCTTCCCTATGACCCTGCAATTGCACTACTAGGTATTTACCCCAAAGATACAGATGTAGTGAAAAGAAGGGCCATCTGTTAAAAAAAAAAAAAAAAAAAAAGAAGGGCCATCTCTACCCCAATGTTTATAGCAGCAATGCCACAGTCGCCAAACTGTAGAAAGAACCAAGATGCCCTTCAACAGATGAATGAATAAGGAAGATGTGGTCCATATACACTATGGAGTATTATGCCTCCATCAGAAAGGATGAATACCCAACTTCTGTAGCAACATGGACGGGACTGGAAGAGATTATGCTGAGTGAAATAAGTCAAGCATAGAGAGCCAATTATCATATGGTTTCACTTAGTTGTGGAATATAACAGATAGCATGAAGGACAAGGGGAGTTAGAGAGCAGAAGGGAGTTGAGGGAAATTGGAAGGGGAGGTGAACCATGAGAGACTATGGACTCTGAAAAACAATCTGAGGGTTTTGAAGGGGTGGGGGGGGTGGGAGGTTGGGGGAACCAGGTGGTGGGTATTAGAGAGGGCACGGGTTGCATGGAGCACTGGGTGTGGTACAAAAACAATGAATACTGTTATGCTGGGAAAAATAAAAATAAAAAGAAATACATGAAGATCTCATACAACTCAATAGCCAAACAGAACTAAACACAGTCTGATTTAACAGTGAATAGAGGCTCTGAATAGATATTTTTCCAAAGAAGACATACAGATGGCCAATAGCTACTTGAAAAGATGTTTGATATTCATCAAGGAACTTCCAATATATGTGCCAACTTTTCAGAAGATGTTGTGCCTCATTAGCCCACTAATAATGGATTATTGTCTATCTCATTTCCTTAAGACTCATAGGACAATTAACAGGATACAAATTATTCCTTTGTCAAGCTTCTTACCTGGTTTTTCATTCATAACTACTCAGTCAGAACCTTTCTATCCACAGCTTTGCTGTCAAAGTAAATGTTAAATACTCTGAGAATGCTGTGTAAAATAGTGTTGAAACTGTCATTGTAAGACTATGATCAATTCTCTCAAACTAAAGCAATCTAGTTTTCATAGTGTGGGGCAGGGGGGCATTTTATTATTAGTCTGTTTCCAAATTTTCCACAAGAAAAGCACAGTCATCATGCTAATATAATGGGTTGACCCTTTATAAAATAAACTTAACCTAAGATATATGAGTATATAATTAAACTTCTCAGTATTCTGTTGAGCTCTACAAAAGTTTCTAATACCTGGTACCAAGAACGTCTACCCAGAAGAACTCTTCTTTTCTTATATTCTCCAGATTTGGCAAGAGCCATCTTCCCAGGCACTCACTACAGAACACTTACTATCTTTGTGAGATGAAAATTAATGAAAGTAACTACATCTAGAGATTTCATTATTGGCACAATTACATGACCACAATCAGTATAAGGAAACATCTCCAATTCCCTGCTTTGAACACAAAAATTTTAGTCCCAAGATTTCTGTTGGATGTCTCATTTCAGGATTCCAAACGAGTCCTACATACAATGGGTCAAAGGAAATCCAATCACATTTGGTGATGGGGTGGGAAGGTACAGAGGGAGGGATAGAATGAGGGAGAGGGAAGAGACTGATTTTAGTTCAGGAGACTCTGAGACCAGAAATTCTTCTCGAGTCAACCTGCCCACCATTATGCTTACCCATATAAGTAAATGGCTAAAAGGAACAGGAAATACTAGAGGGTAACAACAGATCAAACCTTTAATTCTCTCTAAGAGACTTTCCTCCTAGGTTGAAGATCTCCAAACTTAGATCTAGTCCTTATCCATAATTATAAGCTGTGCATTTTCCCTGCATTTAGTAGATTAGTTCCTACTACATTGGGAACATTGGCCTGGGGCCATGTTACTATCCAGATACTTTCTTAGGAAGATATAATGGACATGGGTTACGTTTAAAATCTGTCCATAAACCTTTTCTTTTGTATTACACCTTGTGTGGTCCATATAATTCTTATATCAAGTGGACAAACAACCCAGGCCCATCAATGAGGGTCTTTGTAGGAATACTGGGAGAGAAACTAATGGCTTCTTAGATTGATGGCTATGAAAATCATGAACGTCTAGTGCAGCTGGGGCAGTCTTTCCTGCAACCTGGACAGATGTGAGGAAGAATGAAGACAACAGGGGGAAAACAACAACAACAACAACAACAACAACAACAATAACAGAACCAACAGTGGAACATTGACATGCAGCTGTTTGAAGTTATTCAAACCCTGAACTTTTAACTCTATGTGTGGATAAATTCCCTTGTGTTTAAGCTACTTTGCACTGGGTTTCTACTACTTATAACCAAAAGGAATTGGACTGATGAAGAGAAGGAAAACAGGGAATGAAGGGACAGTGAGGACAGGAAGGTCTTAGAACTATAGCTAGACAATAGCCTTACAACAGCATTTATGACAGGAAGGTGGCTCGTTCCCCATTGGTTCCCTTCATTTGTCTTTTTAAAAAAATTATTAATTTTTTTTTCAGCATAACAGTATTCATTGTTTTTGCACGACACCCAGTGCTCCATGCAATCCATGCCCTCTCTAATACCCACCACCTGGTTCCCCCAACCTCCCACCCCCTGCCCCTTCAAAACCCTCAGATTGTTTTTCAGAGTCCATAGTCTCTCATGGTTCATCTCCCCTTCCAATTTCCCTCAACTCCCTTCTGCTCTCTAACTCCCCTTGTCCTCCATGCTATTTGTTATGTCCACAACTAAGTGAAACCATATGATAATTGGCTCTCTATGCTTGACTTATTTCACTCAGCATAATCTCTTCCAGTCCCGTCCATGTTGTTACAAAAATTGGGTATTCATCCTTTCTGATAGAGGCATAATAACTCCATAGTGTATATGGACCACATCTTCCTTATTCATTCATCTGTTGAAGGGCATTTGGTTCTTTCCACAGTTTGGTGACTGTGGCATTGCTGCTATAAACATTGGGGTACAGATGGCCCTTCTTTTCACTACATCTGTATCTTTGGGGTAAATACCCAGGAGTGCAATTGCTGGGTCATAGGGAAGTTCTATTTTTTTTTAAAGATTTTATTTATTTATTTGACAGAGAGAAATCACAAATAGATGGAGAGGCAGGCAGAGAGAGAGAGAGGGAGCAGGCTCCCTGCTGAGCAGAGAGTCCGATGCGGGGCTCGATCCCAGGACCCTGAGATCATGACCTGAGCCGAAGGCAGCGGCTCAACCCACTGAGCCACCCAGACGTCCCGGGAAGTTCTATTTTTAATTTCTTGAATAATCTCCACATTCTTCTTCAAAGAGGCTGCACCAACTTGCATTCCCACCAACAGTGGAAGAGGGTTCCCGTTTCTCCACATCAACTCCAACATATGTTGTTTCCTGTCTTGTTAATTTTGGCCATTCTAACTGGTGTAAGGTGGTATCTCAATGTGGTTTTAATTTGCATCTCCCTGGTGGCTAGTGATGATGAACATTTTTTCATGTGTCTGATAGCCATTTGTATGTCTTGATTGGAGAAGTGTCTGTTCATATCTTCTGCCCATTTTTTGATGTTATTGTCTGTTTTATGTGTGTTGAGTTTGAGGGGTTCTTTATAGATCCCGGATATCAACCTTCTGTCTTTACTCTCATTTGCAAATATGTTCTCCCATTCCGTGGGTTGCCTCTTTGTTTTGTTGATTGTTTCCTTTGCTGTGCAGAAGCTTTTGATCTTGATGAAGTCCCAGAAGTTCATCTTCGCTTTTGTTTCCTTTGCCTTTGGAGACATATCTTGAAAAAAGTTGCTGTGGCTGATATCGAAGAGGTTACTGCCTATGTTTTCCTCTAGGGTTCTGATGGAATCCTGTCTCATGTCGAGGTGTTTTATCCATTTCGAGATTATCTTTGTGTATGGTGTAAGAGAATGGTCGAGTTTCATTCTTCTACATATAGCTGTCCAGTTTTCCCAACACCATTTATTGAAGAGACTGTCTTTTTTCCACTGGATATTTTTTCCTGTTTTGTTAAAGATTATTTGACCATAGAGTTGAGGGTCTATATCTGGGCTCTCTACTCTGTTCCACTGGTCTATGTGTCTGTTTTTTTTTTTAAAGATTTTATTTATTTGACAGAGAGAAATCACAAGTAGACGGAGAGGCAGGCAGAGAGAAGGAGGAAGCAGGCTCCCCGCTGAGCAGAGAGCCCAATGCAGGACTCAATCCCAGGGCTCTGAGATCATGACCTGAGCCGAAGGCAGCGGCTTAACACGCTGAGCCACCCAGGCGCCCAGTAAGGAGCTTCTTTGACCTAGCGGCTTTCAAGAGATTATATCTACAATTATGATTCCTCAATTTGACTATCAGGTGCCTTGATGTTTTTCTGGAATCTATAGTCTTGAGTGGAGACCGTTCGGCCTCTAGGACATGAACACTGGTTCCATTCGCACAATTGGGAAAATGTTCATGAAGAACTTCTTCCACTGTATCTTCTAGACTTCTTTCTTTCTCCTCCCCTTCAGGGATTCCAATAATTCTGATGTTGGAACATTTCAAGGCATCATTTATTTCCATGATTCTGTTTTCATGGCTTCTAAGCTGTTTGTTTCAGGCTCCTCCTGATCCTTTCTCTCTATCTGTTTGTCCTCCAGATCATTAATTCTATCTTCTGCCTCAGTTACCCTAGCTTTGAGATAATTTAGATTAGATTGGAACTCATTGAGCGCATTGTGAAGCTCATCCCCGGTAGCTTTCAGCTCTTCCCTAACATTGAAAACATGATCTCTAGTCGCTTTCAGTTCGGCCCTAATCAATTCCATTTGGTCATTTATGGCTTTCTCCAACCTAGCTATTGCCTGGATAATTGTTAGCCTGAATTCTCTTTTCGATATATTGTCTATGTTGATAGTCATTAGCTCTGTTGCAGAAGGTCCATTCTCTGTATTTTTCTTCTGTTGGGCATTCCTCCTCCTAGTCATTTTGGTGAGAGATGGCTGAACATATGTAGCTGGATGTATCAACCGTGGTGCAGTCAAGGTGCAATCTGGAATGTTTCTGAGAAATCAGGGTTCCCCACCCAAATGAGAGAAAAAAGAAAAGAAAAAGAAAAAGGGAGAGAGACACAGAGAGAGAGAGAGAGAGAGAGAGAGAGAGAAATACAGGAAAGAAAGGGAAGATAAAAGAGAAGTTTCAGCTCAAATGGGCCCCAAGCTGATTTATGAAGTATACAAACAAAAACAGACAAACAAAAAGACTGATAAAAGTATATGACAAGAGAAAAAAATATATATATATAAGCAAATAAAGGAAGTACCTCGTCAAAAAGAACCCCAAGTGTAAGATTTATATACTATCAGGACAAACACATAAACACAGAAACACTGGTGGAAGAAAAAGATGGGAGAGTGGTTATAAATTCTCAGTTTGGGCAAGGAAGGTTGTTTTGATTCTTCCTGGATGTATCTTGATATCTTTGTTAAAGGACTCAACTACCCTAAAATAAAAGGGGATTAAAAATTGGTTTACCTATAGGGGTAGCATTGATTGGGGAAAGGGGATTACCTTAAAGTTTAACTCTATATGAATATTAGAAAATACCCAACTTTTGTAGCAACATGGACGGGACTGGAAGAGATTATGCTGAGTGAAATAGGTCAATCAGAGAGAGTCCATTATCATATGGTTTCACTTATTTGTGGAGCATAACAAATAGCATGGAGGACATGGGAAGATGGAGAGGAGTGGGGGGTTGGGGGAAATTGGAAGGGGAGGTGAACCATGAGAGACTATGGACTCTGAAAAACAATCTGAGGGTTTTGAAGGGGCGGGGTGTGGGAGGTTGGGGTACCAGGTGGTGGTTATAGAGGCCTCGGATTGCATGGAGCACTGGGTGTGGTGCAAAAATAATGAATACTGTTATGCTGAAAATAAATAACAAATAAATTAAAAAGAAGAAAATAAAAATGAAAAAAGGAATAAACTAGACTAAACTAAACTAAAATTTAAAAAAATTTTAAAAAATAGAAATGCAAAAGGAAAACACAGGTGTATGTATCAAACCTGTATCAGTTCAGGTTAGAAGGTTATTATGGAATTTGATGTACTGGACATCTCACTGTGCTGGTAAATAGGTTAAAAATTATCTATATTCAAAAAAATGAGCCAGAATAGTGGGAATGAATTAAAAATAAAGGTTGTCCTATGAAGTAGTGGTGGTTGTTCTCTTGTTGTCTTTTTTTTTTTTTTTTTCTTTCCTGGTTGGTTTTCTGGGGGAGGGGCCTGCCCTGTGAGTTTTCAGTCAATGATGTTCTCTGAGTTAAGTCCTCCCACCCCCCTCAAGACAATGGTCTCTGAGGAAACTGGTTTTTTCAGGCTTTTGTTCTCTGGATGTTTTTATGTTTGTTCACTTTTGTTTTTCTCTCTCACCTTGACCGCTTTTGATGGTTTTTGTAGGTTTAGAGGAAAGCAAATTGCACCCTGACCTCCCTCTCAGAGAGAAACCTCAGTCTGGCTGCAGAGCCCAAATAAATCCCCCCTTGGCCACTGGCAAAACGGGTTCCCAGTGGCGGTCCCTGGGGACACAGGATTTTTTGCTTGTACCCAAAACCATGGCAGAGGTGGCTATCTGGCCAGCTCCAGACTGCCAGAGAAGTTCCAAACAGTGATCACATACTGAGATTTTCCCACTGGCCCCAGTTGGGGCTGGGAGTGCCTGGTCTTTCCAGGTCCGAGAGCACTGGGCTGGCGCCTGTGCGCACCTCTCTCAGGGGAGGGCGTGGGGCACGACTTGGACTCTGATAGGGCAGGGCACTCGCGTGGGGACTGCAAAAAGGTTGTGCCTCTGTTGGCTGGTGAGGCCCCCAGCCCCTCATGGGAGCTGGGCCCCACGTGCTCTCAGGCACGCTGATGGCTCGTGGACCAAGACCAGGCTCCTCTGCCGCACTCTCTCTGGCTCTGCACCAGGGGTGGCTGTCCTGGGTGTGGAGACTTAAGCCCCTGTCTCTAACACCCTGATTCCCACAATCCCCACCCCCCACCCCGTGATCCTTTGCTCTTTTTGAGTGCTTTCTACCAGACTCTCGAGTTAATGCTGGTCCTCAGACGCAGGGCACTCTCGTATTGGGATATTACTTTCCAATGGGTCGCCTCTGGTGGCTCCTTCCCCCTTTTGTTTATCTTCCGATGTCAGTCTGACTTTCCCATTCCACTTTATCTGCCCACTGGTGTCTTCTGCTCCGGTAGAGATCCAGACGTGTATAATTCTGATCTCAGGCTGATTTCGTGGGTGATCGGAGTTCTTTGGAAGATAATCAGCTCACTTTAGGGTACAGGTTGAAACGGCGCCTCCTCCTACTTCCCCGCCATCTTGTCTCCCCTTCATTTGTCTTTTCTAGGCCAAAGACAGTTTGCTAAACCAGAATATGGTAACAGAGTTAGGTCAGAGCTGAGAAGTGGGGGGAATTGCCTTCTACTTTTTGCTTCTGCTTTAGGCACGCTTAGGCACACTGATCTCTTCCTTCTCCTTCCTCAAACACAACCTCAGTACTCCCCTCACTTCAAAATATCATTTCTAGAAGAGTTCAAATCTCAGCACAGCTGACCTTCTTACCCTCCTTCTCCTCCTGCCTATATTCTCTGCCAGCTCATACCCTTGGACCAGACAGGGAACTCCTGGCCAAGACCACTTTACATTTGACTTCTCGTGGTGTAACTCAGTTTAAGTTGCCCAATGCCCTTTCACTTACAAAACCCCCAGAGAAACTCCTTTCCCTTGGGCTGAGATTCTAACCAGTTAAACCAATCAATCCCGTGCATATGTGATGCATATTATACATTTTATTCCACCTACAAATTCTTATTTAATACTGTAACTCTAGCCTTATAGTCTATGAGCCTGTATTTGAGGGAGAGTTATAACCAAATGTCCCTAAACAGCTTGTAATCTTTAAAAAACATAAAAAAATGAAAAATAGCAGTGCCAAACATTTAAAAATAGGAAACTGGTGCCATCTTGTGGTTACAAAGAAGTAAAAATAAAAGTTTTATCTCACTTTTTCAATATATTAAAGAATCATTGCCAAAATCAGGCCCACCTTAAACAATAGTTTCTCTCAGTGTTCTGAAATTCCCAGATAAAACCTCTTATTCCTCCTTTAGAATATTGTTCATGTGGAGAGTTTCCTTGTCAATCAGATTTATTGCTATCTCAGCCAGAAAAATCTAATTTCCTGAAAAAATAGTTTCCATGATTATACTTTGATTTTTGAATTAGAGACAGATCTTAATTCTGAATACTAAGGTAATGCATTCATGGAAAAGAGCTCTAAGACATTTTTTAGGCATTAACATGATAATCAGCAAATGTCTTTGAGAGATTATTCCAAGCACTGGAAATAACATACGACTGGATTTTTTGAGTCCATGAAAGTATAGGTTGACTTCCAGAAAATGTAACACTATGGAAAGTGTTAAAATCCTTCTTCCCAGAAATGTCTGGAGTGACCAAAGACATAAGATGAGCAGGAGCTAAAATGTCCTCCCAAATGCTGCATATCTTATAGACTAAAGGAAAATGCCATGAACTAACTAACAAGCATCCTTATTTTGAATACAAAATGGTGCCAACTAGAAGCAGACCTTCTTCTGCATTATAAAGGCATTCCTATACTTCACACTTGTCCATGAAGACTAAAAGGATATCCCCATAAGTAATAATATTTGGGTGTTCTGCATTTATACTAACATATAGGACCTCCGTATAAGTTGATACAGTAATTTAAATAATTTATGTTTAAATTTACTAATATACCTCAATAAGAAACATGTTTGTGTGCACCTAGGTGGCTCAGTCATTAAGCATCCGCCTTTGGCTCAGGTCATGAATTCAGGCTCCTGGGATGGAGCCCCTCTTCAGGCTCCCTGCTCTTTGGGAAGCCTGCTTCTCCCTCTCCCCCTCTGCCTGCTTGTGTTCCTGCTCTTGCTGTCTCTCTCAGTCAAATGAATGAATGAATGAATAAATAAATAAATAAATCTTAAAAAGTAGAAGAAACACATTTGTACTTTATAGTACTAGAAAGTAAATATACAGGAGAGCCTTCATGGCTCTGTTAGTTAAGCATCTGCCTTTACCTCAGGTCATGATCTCAGGGTCCTAGGATTTAGCCCCATGTTGAGCTCCCTGCTCAACCAGGAGCCTGCTTCTCCCTCTCCCTCATCCCAACCCCCACAACTCATGTGCTCTCTTTCTCTCTCTCAAATAAATAAATAGAATCTTTTTTTTAAGTAAATGTACAAATTTGCACTATTTGCCTGATGGGAGTTATTGATAGGAACAATAAGAATAGAAATAGTAGCAGACTTAGAGGATGATTGTGGAGCTTACCAGAGCAAGAAGAAAAGAAAAAAGTGAAGAATGGAAGAGCCAGGGAGGGAAGAGAGAAGGAGAGTAAAAAGGTATTACATAAGCATAGGATAAAATCGTTGTGTGATGATCACATGTGGCTGAACAAATTAAAGAGTAGTAATAATAAAAGCCAACATTTGTTGAACACTCACCATACGCCAGGTAAAATGTGAAATTCTGACTGTGTAATATTTAATCATCTTTGAAAAAGAAAAAAAAAGTATGTGAGCTTCCTAACACTACTAGAATTAGACAGCTAGATGGGATATTTTGCAGAATTTTTCTCTAACTTCAAAATTCCAGAGATGGCTTTTAATGTATAGGACATTCTGCTTCAGAACCTTGCATGGTGTCCATACATTAACTAAACAACTATTCCAGACTTTTTTTTAAAGGAGACAGTGAAACATTTTTAAGTATCCTAAAGTCAGGATAAAATATATAATGTTTTATATATTATATAAATATATAATATATATATATGGCCATATATGCACAAATTTTTGAAATATCTCTTTCTTTAAAGATTTATTTAGTTAATAATAAATAAAGAGAGAGAGAGAGAGAGCGAGCAAGCATGCATGCAAGGGGGGGACAGAAGGAGAGGGAAGGAGAGGGAGAATCTCAAGCAGACTTCCCACTGAGCATGGAGCCTGACATGGGGACCAGTTCCACAACCCAGGAGATCACGACCCATGTGATGACCACCTGAGCCGAAATCAAGAGTCAGATGCTTAACCAGCTGAGCCACCCAGGTGCCCTTCTTGAAATCCTTTTTGAAATCACTCTTGAAAGTGAATGACATGAATTTAAAAAATAAAAACAGTAAAGAACAGGTCTTTCATGATGAAACAAACAAACAAATGGTCCAATCTTATAACACAAGCTTGCACCAAATTAAGATATAATGCCAGGAATGGAGAAGGGACTCCCTTTCCAGAGAAAAGTATGCAAAGTAGCAGCAAGTGGGAAAATTCTGGAAAACCCACAGTGCTGACAGGTCAGAAGCAGAAAGAGCATAGCTGGTTTCTAGTCTCTTTCCCATGCTGGCAAAAAAGGGCTCAAGGCCCACACTTGGAAGAATGGTCAAATTTATCTTCCACTTTGGCCCAAGGAGAAAAAGCTGAAGGGCCAAAATGCAATCACCATTTTTACACTCCTGACAGTGAAAGTAGCAGTGATTCAGGTAAGAGAGGAAAATCCAGAACTATTTTTTTTCCACATTTGCATGTCTCTGTCATCTAACTGCTTAAAAAATCTATAGCAAAAGAAATTTTCCATCTCCCAGATGGAAGAGTAAGTGATAATACAATCATCATTCCTTGTATTTTCCTTTACCTTTGCATAGAAGAGTTATCTTGTGGGGGCATTTTTAAAAAATTTTATTCTAAATGTGGGTTTCTGATTTTTTTTTTAGGATATCTCCTAAAAATCAGTCCATGAGGCATTATTAGCATAGAATTAATATGCATTTACCATAGTGAATAAAATATTTGTTATAAGAAAATAATGGCCCTTTCATACTCATTTGTGGATCTCTCTAGGACTTTCTAGGACCTTTCTTACTGCTAATAGAATTAGATTTTGCTCTAAACTCTGAAATGGGACAGAATGGTTTATTAATTGAATGATCTCAGTGGTCATTCTGAATTTAAAGATGAACATTCACTTCTGTTCTATTTCTTATTTGAAATTTTGTCCAGCTATATTGCCCAACATAGCCTCTCAGAGTTTCTGTAGTGAGGTTAAATAACAACAATAAAACATTAAAATGAAATTAAATCTTCCAAATTAAATTAAAATATTCCAAAAATCATATATGAACATACTGTGATACTCCTAAAATCAATAAAAAAATCCCATTGTTAATTTCCCAGTGATATAATTAAAATCTTAAAAAATTAAAATCCAAAATCTTTAATCTGAAGTCCCAAAGGGCTAAAGTGTGAAAAAATTCTGCTGTCCCTGTGCATTATGAATCCAATAAATTGAAGTCCCCAATTTCAGTTTAAAGTCTAAATAATCATTTTCCTCAACTGCTCATTCTGCTCAATTTCAGTTAAATAAATTTTCCATGTCTTCATTCTTTTTTTTAAGGATTTATTATTTTTTTTTGACACACAGAGAGAGATCACAAGTAGGCAGAGAGGCAGGCAGAGAGAGAGAGGGAAGCAGGCTCCCTGCTGAGCAGAGAGTCTGATATGGGACTCAATCCCAGGATCGTGAGATCATGACCTGAGCTAAAGGCAGAGGCTTTAACCCACTGAGCCACCCAGGCACCCCATGTCTTCATTCTTTAAGCAGCTGAAGCCTGGACTGACTTTCTCTAGACTGGCTGCAGTTCAGGACCTCAGATTTTGTGTCTGTTTGCTTGCCACACAGCTCAGCAGCCTCACTATGAAGGATCTACAGCATATAAAATTACATAGCAATTGTTTTTCACACCTACACATTAACAAAAATAAAACAATCCCCAAATCTTAGGATAGTTAACCCAAACATAATTATGTTCCAAATCTCAGCACTTAGTGTCATCAAAAGTCATAGTAGAAACTCAAAAGTATCTGAAAAATATTTTTCAACTTTACTAGTCAACCTATGTTGCTTGTCTGGGGCCCATGATCATGACCCCCAAAACCAGTTAGGATTGCCCAATAACGTCCATAGCAGCGCACCTGGGTAGCTGTTTGTTGGGTGACTGCGTTTGGCTCAGGTCATGATCCTGGAACCCCAGGATCAGTGAGGAGTCTGCTTCTCCCGCTGACCTCTCCTTTCAGACTCTCTCTCTCTCTCTCTCTCTCTCTCATTCTTTCTTTCTCTCTCTCAAATAAATAAATAAATCTTTGAAAAAAATGTTCATAACATTATGCATAACAGACAAAAAAATAAATAAAACAATCCCTCTCCTCTCTGCTTGTGCTCTCACTATCTCTCTCTCTCTTTCAAATAGATAAAATCTTAAAAAAATCTTTCAGTGATGTCCTATCATACGTAAAACACACATTTTTAAAGATAGTCTACAAAGCACCCTGTATGATCTAGTTTACAATTTCATCTTCTACTATATATCCATATATTTGATTTTTTTAAATTTCTTTTGTTACCTCAGATCTTTGCACTTTCCCCTTTTACTTTTGTGCTACAACTGAAGACTTTTCAAATAAGTCTTAAGATTCTTTTGATCAAACCAATATTTTAGATAACCTATTGGAGTTGTTACAAACCTTCATAAAAGTATGGCCAATTAAGGTTGTATCCAAATTCTTTGGCCCAGATAATAAGCTACGTTTTCCACTGGGAGCTGTAGGGACTTCCTGGAACATGCAGCCTATAGAAATGTTTTATTTAGCCTCCTAAGATTCTAAGATGACTGCTCCAACCCATGAACTAATGACAACTAATGACAACATGAACATTGGTTCCCCACAAATCCAAAATTGTTAACCCTAGCTCCCCTGATAAATTTTTGGGACTCTTTGCAAGCCTCCAGGCTTGCTGCAATGGACAGATTCAAACTCTTAGTGTTTATGCAGTTTACACTGTCTAAATAGTGCAAATATGGAAGGATCTCTACATAGTGCTGCTTAATGAGACCTACTATTCCCCCTGCAGATTCAGTGTGGCCACTGCTGCCTTTCACTGACCAACCTTCAGAGCAGGAGTCCCCTGTTGCTTATTTCTTCCAATGGTGTTTGCCAAGGTCTCCACTTTAGTGGGATCTCCAGCAGGCATTCCCATGGTGAGTCTTGTACTGTACTCTTAATGGGTCAACATGAGTCAAATAGATACTCTGTAGGGGCCTCTCCTGCTCTTCTGAGATGGCCTGGTGATGAGAATAGCTGACTTTGATGGACAGTGATGCCACTGATGACTCCCCAGACTATGGTATGGTCTTCTAGAGCTTGATTAAAAAAATAATAAAAATGTTATAGCTTTTAAATCCAAAATTAATTCTAAGAGTAACAGTGATGATAAGTAAATAAGATAAATTTTTAATGACTGTCAATATAAGGAATTGTGCTGACCCAGGATCAATAAAACATGGTTCTTGACTTCTCCCTCCTTTACTATCTTGCACAATGATTCACAAATTTTGGAGTGCATTTAAAAACCTGGGAAAGGTGGGAGTGACATCACCAAAATAATGATGTAAGAGACCTCCATTCCTTCACAAAGATTAATAGTCAGAAAGCTATCCATGAACAAAAATGGCTCTGGAAGAGCTTAGGAGTCCTCTTAAGAAATCTTAGCAACACAGTGAAACAAAAAAACTTGAGAATAATTGCACAAGAAAAGAAGAACGTTTCATTTTGCCTGCATCATCTCACCCCTCAAACTGGCACTGCTCAGTGCCAAGAGTCCCCAGCCAGAAAGAGTTCCACTTACCAGAAGAGGAAAAGCAGAGTGAGGGACCAGCTTCTACAGGCTTTCAGGATACTGCACAAAGGTCCCACTTCAGTTTTACCCCACCCAGAGACCAACAAAAGTGAGATATGCAGAGATGGCTAGGAACAACAAGAAACACAATAGCTACTAATAGCAGCCACGTAGCAGGACCCACTGCAGTGAAGCCCAGCAGGTTTTGTCAGTGAAGAAATCAATCGCCAACTTAGCCTCCACGGAAGTAAGTTTCACTAAATTTCACTAAGGTAAAAACCTGCAGTTTTCACCAGCTTTCAGGTATTGGCATTTGCTGACACCCGTTGTCGGGATCTCTTCCTTCTAATTCCCCCTCTCTGGCTGCAAAAGAGCCTGGAAACTGCACCAGCAGCTAGCCCAGGCCTCTGTTGTTGCACAAGTGTAAGATGCCAGTCCAGACCCCCGACACTGACCCCACCAACATGTGTGCACTTGGGGCCATCCCATCTATCTGTGCACTTGCACACTGCAAGCCTAGCAAGCCTGACAATTGTCACTGGCCTCCGCTGAAGTGTGCAGGCCTTGGAGTAAGATTGTGGAGGCATAGGGGAGCACACCAACAGCCAGGGATTCTGTAATTGCTTGTGGGCCTGGATTAGGCCCTGTATTCTGTCACTAGCACCACCAGCTGTGTACCCACACATCCCAGGTTTGAATCCTGTCAATGGTCTACTCCACTGTGCATGCATGGCAATACCCAACAGCTACAGTAGTGCATGCCAGTGAGCCTGTAGCTGGTCCTGTCCTTTGCTGCCTTCCATGACCTCACCACTGCATGATGTGCCCAACTGACACAAGACATGACACAGGCACTTGCAGCTAGACTCTGCAGCCAAGTATGCCACCATGAGCTCTGACCACCATCACTACATGCCTGGTCCCTAGCCATTGTACCTGAAAGTGTCACTGAGGACCCCAACTACCCTTGAAGCCACTGTGGATCCCTTGAATGCTTACCAAGGGCAACAGTGTTGTCAATGCTGTGAACCCTAGTGGCCTTAGCCAAAGAGAACCAAGCCACCCACACCCCACACTTGGTGCCCTGCATCAGCATGCCCCCACTCTGAAATCAAAGTCTTATATTACCCAAGTCAGGCTATAAAGTTCAAGTGACTGCTTCAAATGCACAGACCTACAAAAGGCTATTGGAATCACAAAGAATTAGGAAAACATGACTCCACCAAAGGAATAGAGTAAACTTCTAGTAACTGGCCCCAAAGAAATGGAGATGCAGGAGGAGGAGTCAAGATGATGGAGAAGTAGCAGGCTGAGACTACTTCAGCTAGCAGGAGATCAGCTAGAGAGCTTATCTAAAGATTGCAAACACCTGAAAATCCATCAGCAGATGGAAGAGAAGAAGAACAGCAATTCTAGAAACAGGAAAACAACCACTTTCTGAAAGGTAGGACTGGCGGAGAAGTGAATCCAAAGCCGCGGGAAGATAGACCCCGGGGGGAGGGGCCGGCTCCCGGCAAGCGGCGGAGCGACGGAGCACAAAATCAGGACTTTTAAAAGTCTGTTCCGCTGAGGGACATCGCTCCAGAGGCTAAACCGGGGTGAAGCCCATGCGGGGTGAGCGTGGCCTCAGGTCCCGCAGGGTCACAGAAGGACCGGGGGTGTCTGAGTGTCACAGAGCTTGCGGGGAATTGGGAATCTTACATGATACCACTACACCAGCGGCGCTAGCTTGCGGGAAATTGGAGTGGGGAAGCCGGCTGCAGAGACAGAGCCGAAAGTAAGCTCGCAGCTCGGGGTTACCTTGAACCGGTCGCAGGCTCGGTGAGCTCGGAGTGCAGACGGAGGTCAGGGCAGACGGGAGTTACGGGCGCTGTTCTCTGAGGGCGCACTGAGGAGTGGGGCCCCGGGCTATCGGCTCCTCCGGGCCGGAGACCAGGAGGCCGCCATTGTATTCCCGTCCTCCGGAACTCTACGGAAAGCGCTCAGGGAACAAAAGCTCCCGAAAGCAAACCCGAGCGGATTACTCAGCCCGGCCCCTGGTAAGGGCGGTGCAGTTCCGCCTGGGGCAAAGACACTTGAGAATCACTACACCAGGCCCCTCCCCCAGAAGATCAACAAGAAATCCAGCCAAGACCAAGTTCACCTACCAAGGAGTGCAGTTTCAATATCAAGGAGAGCAGCAGAATTCCAGAGGAGGAGAAAGCAAAGCACAGAACTCATGGCTTTCTCCCTGTGATTTATTAGTCTTGCAGTTGATTTAATTTTTTTTTTCTTTTTCATTTTTTTCTCTTCTTCTGCTAAAATGTTTTTTAACTTTTTCCCTTTTCTTTTTTTAACGTTTTTTTAAACTAGTTTATCTAATATATAAATTTTTTCTTTTTTATACTTTCTTTATTCGTTTTCTTTTTTAAATTCTTTTCTTTTTCTTTCTTCCTTTCTTTCTGAACCTCTCTTTATCCCCTTTATCTCCCCTCACGATTTGGGATCTCTTTTGATTTGGTTAAAGCATATTGTCCTGGGGTTGTTGCCACCCTTTTAGTATTTTACTTGCTCCTTCATATACTCTTATCTGGACAAAATGACAAGGCGGAAAAATTCACCACAAAAAAAAGAACAAGAGGCAGTACCGAAGGCTAGGGACCTAATCAATACAGACATTGGTAATATGTCAGATCTAGAGTTCAGAATGACAATTCTCAAGGTTCTAGCCGGGCTCGAAAAAGGCATGGAAGATATTAGAGAAACCCTCTCAGGAGATATAAAAGCCCTTTCTGGAGAAATAAAAGAACTAAAATCTAACCAAGTTGAAATTGAACAAGCTATTAATGAGGTGCAATAAAAAATGGAGGCTCTCACTGCTAGGATAAATGAGGCAGAAGAAAGAATTAGTGATATAGAAGACCAAATGACAGAGAATAAAGAAGCTGAGCAAAAGAGGGACAAACAGCTACTGGACCATGAGGGGAGAATTTGAGAGATAAGTGACACCATAAGACGAAACAACATTAGAATAATTGGGATTCCAGAAGAAGAAGAAAGAGAGAGGGGAGCAGAAGGTATACTAGAGAGAATTATTGGGGAGAATTTCCCCAATATGGTAAAGGGAGCAAGCATCAAAATTCAGGAGGTTCAGAGAACGCCCCTCAAAATCAATAAGAATAGGCCCACATCCCGTCACCTAATAGTAAAATTTACAAGTCTTAGTGACAAAGAGAAAATCCTGAAAGCAGCCCGGGAAAAGAAGTCTGTAACATACAATGGTAAAATATTAGATTGCCAGCAGACTTATCCACAGAGACCTGGCAGGCCAGAAAGAGCTGGCAAGGTATATTCAGAGCACTAAATGAGAAAAAAATGCAGCCAAGAATACTATATCCAGCTAGGCTATCATTGAAAATAGAAGGAGAGATTAAAAGCTTCCAGGACAAACAAAAACTGAAAGAATTTGCAAACACCAAACCAGCTCTACAGGAAATACTGAAAAGGGTCCTCTAAGCAAAGAGAGAGCCTACAAGTGGTAGATCAGAAAGGAACAGAGACAATATACAGTAACAGTCACCTTACAGGCAATACAATGGCACTAAATTCATATCTCTCAATAGTTACCCTGAATGTTAATGGGCTAAATGCCCCAATCAAAAGACACAGGGTATCAGAATGGATAAAAAAACAAAACCCATCTATATGTTGCCTACAAGAACCTCATTTTAAGCCCGAAGACACCTCCAGATTTAAAGTGAGGGGGTGGAAAAGAATTTACCATGCTAATGGACATCAGAAGAAAGCAGGAGAGGCAATCCTTATATCAGATCAATTAGTTTTAAGCCAAATACTATAATAAGAGATGAGGAAGGACACTATATCATACTCAAAGGGTCTGTCCAACAAGAAGATCTAACAATTTTAAATATCTATGCCCCCAACGTGGGAGTAACCAACTATATAAACCAATTAATAACAAAATCAAAGAAACACATCAACAATAATACAATAATAGTAGGGGACTTTAACACTCCCCTCACGGAAATGGACAGATCATCCAAGCAAAAGATCAACAAGGAAATAAAGGCCTTAAATGACACACTGGACCAGATGGACATCACAGATATATTCAGAACATTTCATTCCAAAGCAACAGAATACACATTCTTCTCTAGTGCACATGGAACATTCTCTAGAATAGATCACATCCTCGGTCCTAAATCAGGACTCAACCGGTATCAAAAGATTGGGATCATTCCCTGCATATTTTCAGACCACAATGCTCTGAAGCTAGAACTCAACCACAAGAGGAAGTTTTGAAAGAACCCAAATGCATGGAGAC
This sequence comes from Neogale vison, assembly GCF_020171115.1. NCBI lineage: Eukaryota > Metazoa > Chordata > Mammalia > Carnivora > Mustelidae > Neogale > Neogale vison. Next base: position 135,393,391 of record NC_058102.1, on the reverse strand, counting down.
AAAAAAGCATCCTTCTAAAGAATGAATGGGTCAACTGGGAAATTAAAGAAGAATTGAAAAAAATCATGGAAACAAATGATAATGAAAATACAACGGTTCAAAATCTGTGGGACACAACAAAGGCAGTCCTGAGAGGAAAACATATAGCAGTACAAGCCTTTCTCAAGAAACAGGAAAGGTCTCAGGTACACAACCTAACCCTACACCTAAAGGAGCTGGAGACAGAACAAGAAAGAAACCCTAAGCCCAGCAGGAGAAGAGAAATCATAAAGATCAGAGCAGAAATCAATGAAATAGAAACAACAACAAAAAACAATAGAACAAATCAACGAAACTAGGAGCTGGTTCTTTGAAAGAATTAATAAAATTGATAAACCTCTGGCCAGACTTATCAAAAAGAAAAGAGAAAGGACCCAAATAAATAAAATCATGAATGAAAGAGGAGAGCTCTCAACTAACACCAAAGAAATACAAACTATTATAAGAACATACTATGAGCAACTCTACGCCAACAAATTTGACAATCTGGAAGAAATGGATGCATTCCTAGAAATATATAAACTACCACAACTGAACCAGGAAGAAATAGAAAGCCTGAACAGACCCATAACCAGTAAGGAGATTGAAACAGTCATCAAAATCTCCAAACAAACAAAAGCCCAGGGCCAGATGGCTTCCCGGGGGAATTCTACCAAACATTTAAAGAAGAACTAATTCCTATTCTCCTGAAACTGTTCCAAAAAATAGAAATGGAAGGAAAACTTCCAAACTCATTTTATAAGGCCAGCATCACCTTGATCCCAAAACCAGACAAGGATCCCATCAAAAAAGAGTGCTATAAACCAATATCCTAGATGAACACAGATGCGAAAATTCTCACCAAAATACTAGCCAATAGGATTCAACAGTACATTAAAAGGATTATTCACCACGACCAAGTGGGATTTATCCCAGGGCTGCAAGGTTGGTTCAACATCCGCAAATCAATCAATGTGATACAACACATCAATAAAAGAAAGAACAAGAACCATATGATACTCTCAATAGATGCTGAAAAAGCATTTGACAAAGTACAGCATCCCTTCTTGATCAAAACTCTTCAAAGTGTAGGGATAGAGGGCACATACCTCAATATTATCAGAGCCATTTATGAAAAACCCACTGCAAATATCATTCTCAATGGAGAAAAACTGAAAGCCTTTCCGCTAAGGTCAGGAACATGGAAGGGATGTCCATTATCACCACTGCTATTCAACATAGTACTAGAAGTCCTAACCTCAGCAATCAGACAACAAAAGGAAATTAAAGGCATCCAAATCGGCAAAGAAGAAGTCAAACGATCACTCTTCGCAGATGATATGATACTCTATGTGGAAAACCCAAAAGACTCCACTCCAAATCTGGTAGAACTTGTAGAGGAATTCAGTAAAGTGTCAGGATATAAAATCAATGCACAGAAATCAGTTGCATTTCTCTACACCAACAACAAGACAGAAGAAAGAGAAATTAAGGAGTAAAATCCCATTTACAATTGCACACCAAACCATAAGATAACTAGGAATAAACCTAGCCAAAGAGGCACAGAATCTATACACAGAAAACTATAAAGTACTCATGAAAGAAATTGAGGAAGACACAAAGAAATGGAAAAATGTTCCATGCTCCTGGATTGGAAGAATAAATATTGTGAAAATATCTATGCTACCTAAAGCAATCTACACATTTAATGCAATTCCTATCAAAGTACCCTCCATCTTTTTCAAAGAAATGGAACAAATAATTCTAAAATTTATATGGAACCAGAAAAGACCTCGAATAGCCAAAGGGATATTGAAAAAGAAAGCGACAGTTGGTGGCATCACATATCCGGACTTCAAGCTCTATTACAAAGCTGTCATCATCAAGACAGCATGGTACTGGCACAAAAACAGACACATAGATCAATGGAACAGAATAGAGAGCCCAGAATTAGACCCTCAACTCTATGGTCAACTAATCTTCGACAAAGCAGGAACGAATGTCCAATGGAAAAAAGACAGCCTCTTCAATAAATGGTGCTGGGAAAATTAGACAGCCACATGCAGAAAAATGAAATTGGACCATTTCCTTACACCACACACGAAAATAGACTCAAAATGGATGAAGGACCTCAATGTGAGAAAGGAATCCATCAAAATCCTTGAGGAGAACACAGGCAGCAACCTCTTCGACCTCAGCCGCAGCAACATCTTCCTAGGAACATCGCCAAAGGCAAGGGAAGCAAAGGCAAAAATGAACTTTTGGGATTTCATCAAGATCAAAAGCTTTTGCACAGCAAAGGAAACAGTTAACAAAATCAAAAGACAACTGACAGAATGGGAGAAGATATTTGGAAATGACATATCAGATAAAGGACTAGTGTCCAAAATCTATAAAGAACTTAACAAACTCAACACCCAAAGAACAAATAATCCAATCAAGAAATGGGCAGAGGACATGAACAGACGTTTCTGCAAAGAAGACATCCAGATGGCCAACAGACACATGAAAAAGTGCTCCATATCACTCGGCATCAGGGAAATACAAATCAAAACCACAATGAGATATCACCTCACACCAGTCAGAATGGCTAAAATCAACAAGTCAGGAAATGACAGATGCTGGCGAGAATGCGGAGAAAGGGGAACCCTCCTACACTGTTAGTGGGAATGCAAGCTGGTGCAACCACTCTGGAAAACAGCATGGAGGTTCCTCAAAATGTTGAAAATAGAACTGCCCTATGACCCAGCAATAGCACTACTGGGTTTTTACCCTAAAGATACAAACGTAGTGATCCAAAGGGGCACGTGCACCCGAATGTTTATAGCAGCAATGTCCACAATAGCCAAACTATGGAAAGAATCTAGATGTCCATCAACAGATGAATGGATCAAGAAGATGTGGTATATATACACAATGGAATACTATGCAGCCATCAAAAGAAATGAAATCTTGCCATTTGCGACAACATGGATGGAACTAGAGCGTATTATGCTTAGCAAAATAAGTCAAGCGGAGAAAGACAACTATCATATGATCTCGCTGATATGAGGGAGTGGTGATGCAACATGGGGGCTTAAGTGGGTAGGAGAAGAATAAATGAAACAAGATGGAATTGGGAGGGAGACAAACCATAAGTGACTCTTAATCTCACAAAACAAACTGAGGGTTGCTGGGGGGAGGGGGGTTTGGAGAAGGGGGGTACGGTTATGAAAACTGGGGAGGGTATGTGCTTTGGTGAGTGCTGTGAAGAGTGTAAACCTGGCAATTCACAGACCTGTACCCTTGGGGATAAAAATATATTCTATGTTTATAAAAAATTAAAAATAAAAAAAAAGAAATGGAGATCCAAGAATTGCTCAACAAGTAATTCAAAACAGTTGTCTTAAGGATGTTCATAAAGCTATTAAAAAAACGATATAAACAACTTAACAAAATCAGGAAGACAATACAAAAGAAAATGAAAAGTTTAACCAAGAAAAAACATTCTTTAAACACCAGACAGAAATTTTGGACCTGAAGAATACAGTAACTGAATAGTTCAATAGAGAGGTTCAATATCAGACTTGACAAAGCAGAATAAGGAATCAGTGATGTAAAAGAGAGATTAACTGAAATTATCCAAATAGGGGAGCAAGAAGGAAAAGGAATGAAAAAGAATAAAGAAAACTTATGAAAATTATGGGGCACCATCAAAACAAAACAAAACAAAAAACAATGTAAGGATCACTGGAGTCCCAGAAGGAAGAGAGAAAAAGGTGGTAAGAGCTTAGTTAAAGAAATAATGGCCAAGAACTTCCCAAACCTGGGGGAGATATTTGGAAGTTAATGTTAACTAAGTTAATGAAGGTAATAAGTCACCACAAAATTTCAACCAAAAATGATCTTCTACAAGATGTATTATAATGTAACTCACTAAATCAAAGACAAAGAAAGAATTTCAAAAGCAACAAGAGAAAAAAACTCTCTCATACAAGGTAAGCCCCATAAGGCTACAGCAGATTTCTGAGCAGGGACCTTGCAGGCCAGGAAAGAATGGAATGATATATTCAAAATCCTGTGAGAAAGAAACTGCCAACCAAGAATACTTAACCTGGCAAAGCTGCCTTCAGAAAGGAAGGCAAAATGAAGACTTTCCCCCCACAAACGAAAGCTGATGGAGCTCACTACCACTAGAACTGCCTTAGAAGAAATGCTGAAAGGAGTACTTGAAACTGAAGTGAATGTATAATAATTAGTAACATGAAAGCACATAAATACGCAACACTGGTATGGTAACCATTTAACTCTGGTTTAACAGTTAAAGGACAAAACTTTTTAAAAATAACTACAGCTATGTATCACCTGGAGCACTGGGTATGGTGCATGGACAATGAATTTTGGAACACTGAAAAAAAGTAAAATAAAATAAAAACTACAGCTACAATGATTTATTAATGGGTATGAAATATAAAAAGAAATAAACTGTGACATCAAAAATATAAAAGGGTAGTATATAATATAAAATATATATATACTATGTAATATATAGTATATAATATAAAATATATCATATTTATATATATTTATATTTATAATATAAAAAGATAAAAGGAAGTAAAAGGGTAGAGTTTTCATGTGATTGAAGTTTCATTATTATCAGTATGAAATAGACTGCTATACATATAAGATGTTTCATGTAAGCCTCATGGTAACCAAAAAGCGGAAACCTACAATAGATTCACAAATGATACGTGGAAGAGAACCAAAGCATACCACTACAGAAAATCATCAATTCAGAACGGAAGGCAAAGAGGAAGAAAGCTATAAGGGAACTATAAAACAGCTAGGAAACAATGAGATGGCATAAGCAAATCTTTATCTATCAATAATTACTGTAAATGAAAATGCACTAATTTCTCCCAGGAAAAAAACACAGAGTGGCTGAACAGGTAAAATATATAAGACCCACATATATGCTTCCTACAAAAGACTCACCTCAGCTTTAACACACATAGGCTAAAAGTGAATGGATGGAAAAAGATATTCCATTCATGTGGAAACCAAAAGAGAGCAATTGATGTAGCTTTACTTACATTAGACAAAAGAGACTTTAAGCCAAAAATAGTAACAAAAGACAAAGAAGGTCGTTATGGAATGATGCAAGAGTCAACTGATCAAGAAGATACAACAATCATAAATACATATATGCATCCAACACGAGAGCACCAAAATATATTAAGCAAATGCTACTAGATCTGAAGAGAGGGTCGCCTGGCTGGCACAGTTGGTAGAGCATGCAGATTTGAGATTTGGCTTAGGTCATGATCAGAGTCATGAGATGAAGCCCCGCATCACGTTCTTCACTCAGTGCAGAATCTGCTTAAGACTCCTTGTCCTGGGTGGAAAACAATTTACCATACTAATGGACATCAAAAGAAAGCTGGGGTGGCAATTCTTATATCTGATCAATTAGATTTTAGACCAAAGACTATAACAAGAGATGAAGAAGAATGCTATATCATGCTCAAAGGGTCTGTCCAACAAGAAGATCTAACAATTTTAAATATCTATGCCCCTAACATGGGAGCAGCCAGCTATGTAAAAATTAATAATAAATTCAAAGAAACACATAGACAATAATACAATAATACAATGATAATAGGACACAATAATACAATAATAATAGGAGACTTTAACACACCCCTCACTGAAATGGACAGATCATCCAAGCAAAAAATCAACGAAGAAATAAAGGCCTTAAATGACACACTGGACCATATGGACATCACACATATATTCAGAACATTGCATCCCAAAGCAACAGAATACACATTTTTCTCTAGTGCACATGGAACGTTCTCCAGAATGGATCACATCCTGGGTCATAAATCAGGTCTCAACCCATATCAAAAGATTGGGATCATTCCCTGCACATTTTCATACCAGAATGCTCTTAAGCTAAAACTCAATCACAAGAGGAAATTTGGAAAGAATCCAAATACATGGAGACTAGACAGTATCCTTCTAAAGAATGAATGGGTCAACAAGGAAATTAAAAAAGAACTGAAAAATTCAAGGAAACAAATGATAATGAAAACACAATGGTTCAAAATCTGTGGGATACGGTAAAGGCAGTCCTGAGAGGAAAATATATAGTGATACAAGCCCTTCTCAAGAAACAAGAAAGGTCTTAAATACACAACCTAACCCTACACCTAAAGGAGCTGGAGAAAAAACAACAAAGAAAACCTAGTCCCAGCAGGAGAAGAGAAACATTAAAGATCATAGCAGAAATGAAATAGAAACTAAAAAATAATAGAACATATCAACGACACTAGGAGCTGGTCCTTTGAAAGAATAAATAAAATTGATAACCCCCTGGCCAGACTTACCAAAAAGAAAAGAGAAAGGACCCAAATAAATAAAATTATGAATGAAAGAGGAGAGATCACAACCAACACCAAAGAAATTCAAACAATTATAAGTACATATTATGAGCAACTCTATGCCCACAAATTTGACAATCTGGAAGAAATGGATGCATTCCTAGAGACATACAAACTATCACAACTGAACCGGGAAGAAATAGAAAACCTGAACAGACCCATAACCAGCAAGGAGATTGAAACAGTCACCTAAAATCTCCAAACAAACAAAAGCCCAGGGCCAGACGGCTTCCCAGGGAAATTCTACCAAACATTTAAAGAAGAATTAATTCCTCTTCTCCTGAAACTAATCCAAAAAATAGAAATGGAAGGAAAACTTTCAAACTCATTTTATGAGAAAAGCATCACCTCGATCCTAAAACCAGACAAGGATCCCATCAAAAAAGAGAATTACAGACCAATAACCTTGATGAACACAGATGAAAAAATTCTCACCAAAATACTAGCCAATAGGATCCAGCAGTTCATTAAAAGGATTATTCACCACGACCAAGTGGGATTTATTCCAGGGCTGCAAGTTTGGTTCAACATCTTCAAATCAATCAATGTGATACAATACATTAATAAAAGAAAGGACAAGAAACATATGATACTCTCAATCGATGTGGAAAAAGCATTTGACAAAGTACAGTATCCCTTCCCAATCAAAACTCTTCAAAGTGTAGGGATAGGGGGTACATACGTAAATATCATCAAAGCCATCTATGAAAAACCCACAGCAAATACCATTCTAAGTGGAGAAAAACTGAGAACTTTTCTGCTAAGGTCGGAAACATGGCAGGGATGTCCATTATCACCACTGCTATTCAACATAGTACTAGAAGTCCTAGCCTCAGCAGACAGCAAGAAGAAATTAAAGGCATCCAAATTGGCAAAGAAGTCAAACTATCACTCTGTGCAGATGATGTGATACTATATGTGAAAAACCCCAAAGACTCCACTCCAAATCTGGTAGAACTTGTACAGGAATTCAGTAAAGTGTCAGGATATAAAATCAATGCACAGAAATCAGTAGCATTTCTTTACACCAACAACAAGACAGAAGAAAGAGAAATTAAGGAGTCAATCCCACTTACAATTGCACCAAAAATCATAAGATACCTAGGAATAAACCTAACCAAATAGATGAAGAATATAAACTCAGAAAACTATAAAGTACTCATGAAAGAAATTGAGGAAGACACAAAGAAATGGGAAAATGTTCCATGCTCCTGGATTGGAAGAACAAATATTGTGAAATTGTCTATGCTACCTCAAGCAATCTACACATTTAATGCAATCCCTATCAAAATCCCATTCATTTTTTTTCAAAGAAATGGAACATATAATCCTAAAATTTATATGGAACCAGAAAAGACCTCGAATAGCCAAAGGAATATTGAAAAAGAAAGCCAAAGTTGGTGGCATCACAATTCCAGACTTCAAACTCTATTACCAAGCTGTCATCATCAAGACAGTTAGTACTGACACAAAAACAGACACATAGATCAATGGAACAGAATAGAGAGCCCAGAAATAGACCCTTAATTCTATGGTCAACTAATCTTCAACAAAGCAGGAAAGAATGTCCACTGGAAAAAAGACAGCCTCTTCAAAAAACAGTGTTGGGAAAATTGGACAGCCACATGCAGAAAAATGGAGCTGGACCATTTCCTTACACCACACATGAAAATAGACTCACTATGGATGAATGACCTCAGTGTGAGAAAGGAATCCATCCAAATCCTTGAGGAGAACAGGGGCAGCAACCTCTTCTACCTCAGCTGCAGCAAGTGCTAACTAGGAACATCACCTAGGGAAAGTCAAGGGAAGCAAGGGTAAAAATGAACTTTTGGGACATTATCAAGATCAAAAGCTTTTGTACAGCAAAGGAAAGAGTCAACACAACCAAAAGACAACTGACAGAATGGGAGAAAATATTTGCAAAGGACATATCAGATATGGGCTAGTATCCAAAATCTATAAAGGACTCAGCAAACTCAACACCCAAAGAACAAATAATCCAATCAAGACATGGACAGAGGACATGAAAAGACATTTCTGCAAAGAAGACATCCTGATGGCCAACAGACACATGAAAAAATGCTCCACATCACTTGGCCTCAGGGAAATACAAATCAAAACCACAATGAGATATCACCTCACACCAGTCAGAATGGCTAAAATTAACAAGTCAGGAAATGACAGATGTTGGCAAGGATGTGAAGAGAGTGGAACCCTCCTACACTGTTGATGGGTGCCTGGGTGGCTCAGTGGTTTAAGCCTCTGCCTTCTGCTCAGATCATGATCCCAGGGTCCTGGGATTGAGCCCTGCATCAGGCTCTCTGCTCAGCAGGGAGCCTGATCCCCCTATCCAGCTCTCTGCCTGCCTCTCTGCCTGCTTGTGACCTCTCTCTGTCAAATAAATAAAAATAAAAATAAAAAAGTGTCTGTACCAATGCGCACTTCCACCAACACAACATGAGAATTCCTTTTTCTTCACTTCCTTTCCAACACTTGTTATTTCTTGTGTTTTTGCCTGTAGCTGTTCTGACAAGTATAAGATGATATGTCATTGCCATTTTGATTTGCATTTCCCTGATGATGGGTGATGTTGAACATCTCATGGTCTTTGGTCATCTGTACGTCTTCTTTGAAAAAGTCCTTTTCAAGTCTTTTGCCCATTTTTAAACTGGAAATTTTTAAGGTGTTAAGTTATAGAAGTTCCTTATGTATTTTAGATATTAACCCTTTATTGGATATGTCTCTTGGAAATATCTTCTCTTATTCCATAGGTTGTCTTTTTGTTTTGTTTATGGTGTACTTTGCTGTGCAAAAGCTCTTTATTTTGATGTCATCCCAATATTTTCTCCCATTCTGTCAGTTGTCTTTTGGTTGTGTTGACTCTTTCCTTTGCTGTACAAAAGCTTTTGATCTTGATGATCTTGATAATGTCCCAAAAGTTCATTTTTACCCTTGCTTCCCTTGCCTTTGGTGATGTTCCTAGTTAGAACTTGCTGCAGCTGAGGTCGAAGAGGTTGCTGCCCCTGTTCTCCTCAAGGATTTGGATGGATTCCTTTCTCACACTGAGGTCATTCATCCATAGTGAGTCTATTTTCATGTGTGGTGTAAGGAAATGGTCTAGTTCCATTTTTCTGCATGTGGCTGTCCAATTTTCCCAACACTGTTTTTTGAAGAGGCTGTCTTTTTTCCAGTGGACATTCTTTCCTGCTTTGTTGAAGATTAGTTGACCATAGAATTACGGGTCAATTTCTGGGCTCTCTATTCTGTTCCATTGATCTATGTGTCTGTTTTTGTGTCAGTACTAACTGTCTTGATGATGACAGCTTGGTAATAGAGTTTGAAGTCTGGAATTGTGATGCCACCAACTTTGGCTTTCTTTTTCAATATTACTTTGGCTATTTGTGGTCTTTTCTGGTTCCATATATATTTTAGGATTATTTGTTCCATTTCTTAACTCTACTCAACCAGAAAAAAAACAATTAAATAAAATCAGCAATGCAAAAGGAAACATAACTGACACCATGACTACACAAATATAAAAGATTACTGTGAACCATTACATAGCAATAATTGGAAACCAAAAAGAAATATATAAATTTATAGAAACATATAACCTATAAAGACTGAATCATAAATAGAAAATATGAACAGACCAATAATGATTAAAGACATTGAATTATTAATCAAAAACCTCTCCATGACAAGAATACCAGGACCAGATTATTATATTGGTTGAATTCTACCAAACATTAAAGAAGCATTAACAACAATCCTTATCAAACTCTTCCAAAAAATTGAAGAGAAGGAACACTCCCAAATTCATTTTAAATGCCCAGCATTGCTCTGATACCAAAGCCAGATAAAGACACTATAAGGCAAAAACAAACAAACAAAACAAAACAAAGAAACCAAAAAATCACAGACCAATATCCTCTCTGAACATAGATGAAAAATTCTCAATAAATATTAGCAAACCAAATTCAAATCACAATAAAAGTACCACACACCAAGATCAGGCAGGATCCATCCTTGTGATACAGGGATGGTTCAATACATACAAATCAATAAAAAATATGATAATAAGAATAGGTAATAAATAACATCTTTAATAGAATAAAAGATAAAAATCATATGATAATCTCAGTAGGTGCATAAAAAGCAATTGACAGAATTCAACATCCATTCATGATACACACCCTCAACAAATTAGATAAAGAAACATACCTCAACATAATAATAAAAGCCATATGGGATGAGCACCCATAAATCATACTCAATGAAGAAAGCTTGACAGCTTTTCCTCCAAGCTCAGGAACGAGACAAGGATGCCCACTCTCACCACACTGACTCAGTGCAATCAGGAAAGAAAAAAAAAGTTTTCTGAATCAGAAAGGAAAAAGTAAGTTCTGTCTATTTGCAGTTGACATTATTTTATATATAGAAAATCCTAAACATGCCACCAAAAAACTGTTAGATGTAACTAACAAATTCAGGAAATTTGCAGGGTACAATATCAACATACATATCAGCAGTGTTTCTATACAATAACAACAATTATTTGAAAAAGAAATTAAAAATCCCATTTACAATAACATCAAGCACAATAAAATACTTAGAAATATACTTAACTAAGTAGGTGAAAATATTGTGAATAGCCAAAGCAATCCTGAGAAAGAACAAAGCTGGAGACATCATACTTTCTGATTTTAAACTAGATGTAGTAATAGAGCTATAGTAGTCACACAGTGTAGTATTGTCATAAAAACGGGCATTTAATTGGAGCAGAAAAGAAATCCCAGATATAAACCCATACACTTAGAGTCAACTAACTTTGACAAAACATCAAGAATATACAATAGGGAAAAATGGTCTCTTCAACAAATGATACTGGGAAAACTGGATATCCATATGCAAAATAATGAAACTAGAATCATTTTATCATACACAAAAATCAACTCAAAATGTATTGAGAACTTGAAGTTAAGACCTGAAACAACAAAATTCTTGGAAGAAAATATAAGCGGTAAGCTCTTTAATGTCTTGGCAATGACTTTTTTTTTTAAATACCAAAAACAAAGGCAACAAATGAAAAATATATGTATGGGACTGCATCACACTAAAGAACTCTGTGCAAGGGTACCTGGCTGGTTTGGCCAGTAGAGCATGCAACTCTTGATCTTGGGGTTGTAGGTTTGAGCCCCATTGTGGGTACAGAGATTACTTAAAAATAAAATATTTTCTAAAAAATTAAAAAAGAAAAAGCTCTGTGCAGCAGAGAAAACCACAACAAAAGCAAAACAAAGCTATGAAACAAGACAAGGATATCCACTCACCACCTTTATTCTACATATTACTGGAAGTTCTATCCACAGCAATCAGACAACAAAAATATATAAAAGGTTTCCAAATTGGTAAGGGAGAGGCAAAACACTCACCATTTGGAGATGACATGATACTATATATAGAAAACCGAAAAGACTCCCCACAAAACTGCTAGCACTGATAAACAAATACAGTAAAGTTGCAGGATACAAAATTAATGCACAAAAATTTGTTGTATTTCTATACACCAAAAATAAAGCAACAGAAAGAGAAATTTAAGAAACAATCCCATTTACAACTGTAATGAAAATAAGAAGATACCTAGAAATAAACCAAAGAGATGAAAAGTCTATACTCTACAAACTATAAAAAACTGATGAAAGAAACTGAAGATGACACAAAGAAATGGAAAGACATCCCACGCTCATGGATTGAAAGAACAAATATTATTAAAATGCCTTTGATACCCAAAACAATCTACACATTTAACACAATCTTATCAAAAAAATAGTATTTTTCACAGAACCAGAACAAACAGGTTTAAAATTTGTATGGGATCACAAAAGACCTCAAATAGCTAAAGCAATCTTGAAAAAGAAAAGCAAATCTGGAGGCGTCACAATTCTGAAATGCAAGTTATATTACAAAGCAGTAGTAATCCAAACAGTATGGTATTGGCACAAAAATAGACACAGAGATCAACTGAACAGAGTAGAAAACACAGAAATAAACCCACGATTATATGGCCAATTAAATTATCTCTGACAAATCAGGAAAGAATACCCATGGGTAAAAGTCCTTTCAACAAATGGTGTCCAAAACTAAACAGAAACATGCAAAAGAATGAAATTAGACTACTTTTTTTCAACATACACAAAAATAAATTCAAATTCAAAATGGATTAAAGACCTAAATGTGAGACCCGACACCACAAAAATCATAGAAAAGAACAAAGACAATAATTCCTCTGGCATTGGCTATAGCAACTTTTTTTCTAGATAGGTCCCTGAAACAAAGGAAACAAAAGCAAAAATAAACTATGGGAACTACATCAAAATAAAAAGCATTTGTGCAGTGACAGAAACAATCAACAAAACTAAATGGCAAACTATGGAATAGGAGAAATTTACAAATAACACACCTGATAAAGGGTTGACATACCTAATAAAGGGTTAGAATCCAAAATCTATAAAGAACTTACTAAGCTGAACAAACACAAAATGAATAACCCAATTTTAAAATATGCAGAAGACACAGACATTTTTCCAAAGAAGACTTACAGATGCTCAACACACACATTTGAAAAGATGCTCATTATCATATATCATCAGGAAAATGCAAATCAAAACTACAAGGAGACATATCTTGAAAAAAGTTGCTGTGGCTGATATCGAAGGGATTACTGCCTATGTTCTCCTCTAGGATTCTGATGGATTCCTGTCTCACGTTGAGGTCTTTTATCCATTTTGAGTTTATCTTTGTGTACAGTGTAAGAGAATGGTCAAGTTTCATTCTTCTACATATAGCAGCCCAGTTTTCCCAGGAAACAAAAGCGAAAATAAACTTTTGGGACTTCATCAAAACAAAAAGCTTCTGCACAGCAAAGGAAACAGTCAAGAAAACAAAGAGGCAACCTATAGAATGGGAGAAGATATTTGCAAATGACAAAATGGGACAAAAATAGACAAAAGGTTGATATCTAGGATCTATAAAGAACTCCTGAAACTCAGCACACACAAGAGACAATCATATAAAGAAATGGGCAGAAGATATGAACAGACCCTTCTCCAAAGAAGACATACAAATGGCTATCAGACACATGAAAAAATGTTCATCATCACTAGCCATCAGGGAGATTCAAATTAAAACCACATTGAGATATCACCTTACACCAGTTAGAATGGCCAAAATTAGGAAGACAGGAAACAACACGTGTTGGAGGGGATGTGGAGAAAGGGGAACCCTCTTCCACTGTTGGTGGTCCATATACACTATGGAGTATTATGCCTCCATCAGAAAGGATGAATACCCAACTTTTGTAGCAACATGGACGGGACTGGAAGAGATTATGCTGAGTGAAATAAGTCAAGCAGAGAGAGCCAATTATCGTATGGTTTCACTTATTTGTGGAGCATAACAAATACCATGGAGGACATGGGGAGTTAGGAGAGGGGAGTTGGGGGAAATTGGAAGGAGGAGGTGAACCATGAGAGACTATGGACTCTGAACAACAATATGAGGAGTTTGAAGTGGTGGGGGGGTGGGAGGTTGGGGTACCAGGTGGTGGGTACTATAGAGGGCACAGATTGCATACTGTTATGCTGAAAATAAATAAAAAATAAATTTAAAAAATTACAATGAGATATCATCTCACACCTGTCAGAATGGCTAAAATAAAAAACACCAGATATCAGGGGTGGTGAGGATGTGGAAAAAAAGGAAGTCTTGCAATGTTGGTGGTGGGAATGCAAACTGGTACAGCCACTGTGGAAAACACTGTGGAGGTTCCTCAAAAAGTTAAAAATAGAAACACCCTACAATCTAGTAATTGCCCTACTGGGTTTTTTTATGGGGGGGTTGTTCTTGTTTTTGTTTTTGCACTACAGAGTTTTTAACCAAAGATTACAAAAACACTAATTCAAAGGGATCCATGCACCCCTATATTTACTGCAGAATTACTTAACAATAGCTAAGATATGGAAGCAACCCAAGTGACCATTGATAGAGGAATGGATAAGGAGGATGTGGTATATATAAAATGGAATATTTTTCAGCCATAAAAAAGAACAAACGTGGTTAAAACTAGAGAGAATGAGGGTGTATAGAGGGAGAAGGAACAAGATGTCAGAGGAGGAGGTGACCTAAATATCATCGGGTCCCAGGAGTCCAGTTAGATAGTTATCAAAGCATTCTGAACACAGACAAACTCAACAGGTGATCGAAGAGAAGAAGAGCAACAATACTAGGGACAGAAGAGCAACCACTTTCTGGAAGGTAGGATGTATGGAGAAGTGAATCTGAGGCAATATACAGGAAGATAGACTGTGGGGGGAGGTGGCTCCCAGCAAGCGGTGGAGCAACAGAGCACAAAATCAGAACTTTTAGAAGTTGGCTCCACTGAGGGACCTCACTCCAGAGGCTAAGCAGGGGTTAGAGCCCTCGCAGGAACAGTGTGGTCACAGAAAGGTATTGGAGCAGGGAAACTGGCAGCAGAGGTGAAGCCAAGTAGGGGCTCTCAGCTCGGGGTTACCTTAAACTATGATCTCAAAGAGCATGGACCCCACAAGTTACTGATCCGGGGAGACTCACCTTCCTCTTCTGGGAGGAACAGGATGGCAGGAATCTGCTGGGTTTGGAGACTCCAAACAGAGCCCTGCAGCAGAGATAGAAATTCTTGGACACAGGCTGGAGACTAGAGAGATGTGAGAGATTGACTGCTTTTCTCTCAGGGCACACTGAGGAGTGGGGCCCTGAGATCTTGGTTCCTCCAGCTAGAGATTGGGAGACTGGCATCATTATTCCTGTCCTTCAAAGTTCTACAGAAAGCATTTAGGGAACAAAATCTCCTGAGACCAAAACTGTGCAGATTAGTTAGCCTGGCCCCTGGCAAGGCAGTGCAATTCTGGCTCTGGTAAAGACATTTGAGAATCCTAGCTATAGGCACCTCCCCCAGAAGATCAGCAAGAACATCCAGCCAAGACCATGTTAACAGATCAGTGAGAACTGCCCAACTCGAGCTAGGGAAAGCAACACATAGAATTCATGGCTTTCCCCCCATGACTCTTTAGTCTTTCAAAGTTAAATATTTTTAATTTTAGTTTCTTTTTATTTGGTTTTTAAAATTTTCCTCTTTCCTATTTTAAACTTTTTAAACTATTTTATCTTATCTATACCTTTTTAAAAAATCTTTTAAAATTTTCATTGTTATATTCTATCCCTTCATTATATTTAACCTTACTTTTTGTATACATATAGGCTTTTCTTCCTTCTGGGATACAGTTTCTTCTAACAGGTCAAAATATACCTTAAATCTAGTGCATGGCTTTGTTTTAGTCTCCAGCCTGCTCACATTCTTTCCTCCTTTTTTTTTTCAACCAACTTATCTTATCAATTCTTTTTTTTTTTAAAGTCACTCAGCATCAGGGAAATACAAATCAAAACCACAATGAGATACCACCTCACACCAGTCAGAATGGCTAAAATCAACAAGTCAAGAAATGACAGATGTCAGCGAGGATGTGGAGAAAGGGGAACCCTCCTACACTCTTTGTGGGAATACAAGCTGGTGCAACCACTCTGGAAAACAGCATGGAGGTTCCTCAAGAAGTTAAAAGTAGAGCTATACTATGGCCCAGCAATCTCACTACTGGGTATTTACCCTAAAGGTACAATTGTAGTGATCTGAAGGGGCACATGCACCCAAATATTTATAGCAGCAATGTCCAAAATAGCCAAATTATGAGAAGAGACTCAATGTCCATCAACAGATGAATGGATAAAGAAGATGAGGTATATACAATGGAATACTATGCAACCATCAAAAGCCCCAAATCCTGCCATTTACAATGTTGTGGATGGAACTAGAGAGTATTAGGTTAAGCAAAATCAGCCCATCAGAGAAAGACAATTATTATATGATCTATCTGATATGAGGAATTTGAGAGGCAGGGCAGGGGGTTATGGTGGGTAGGAAGGGAAAAAAAGAAACAAGATGGGACTGGGAGGGAGACAAACCATAAGAGACTCTTAGTCTCAGGAAACAAACTGAGGATTGCTGGGGGGTGGAGGGGAGGGATAGGGTACTTGGTTATGGACACTGGGGAGGGCATGTGCTATGGTGAGTGCTGTGAATTACATAAGACAAATGATTCACAGACCTGTACACCTGAAGCAAATAATACATTATATGTAAAACAAAACAAAACAAAACAACTAGAGAGAATAAAGCTATGTGAAATAAGTCAGTCAGAGAAAGACAAATACCATATGATTTTATTCATATTTTGACTTAAGAAACAAAACAAATGAACAAAGAGGGAAAAAAGAGCAACAAACAAACCAAGAATCAGACTCTTAATGAGAGAAAAGAAACTGATGCTTACCAGAGGGGAGGTGGGTGGGGAGATGGGTAAAATAGGTGATGGGAATTTAAGAGGGCCCTTGTGATGAGTACTGGGTGATTACACTTTTTTGAAAAGGCAACCTATGAAATGGGGAAAACATATTTCCAAACCATAATCAATAAGTTGTTAATATCTAAAATATACAAGGAACTCATGCAATTCAATAGATAGCTAGATAACCTAATTGAAATATGGTCAAAAGACCTGAACATTTTTCCAAGACATAAAAACACATACATGAAAACGTGTTCAACATCACTAATCACCAGAGCAACGAAATCAAAACTATAGTGAGAAATAACTTTATACTCGTTAGAATGTCTAGTACCAAAGTGGGGGGGAACAAGAGGTACCAAATGCTGCTGAGAATGTGGAGGAAAGGAACCCAAATTCACTGTTGGTGGGAATGTAAATTATTACAGTTACCATTGAAAAGTGTACGGAGGTTCCTCAAGAAATTAAAAATATGGAAAGAACCAAGATGCCCTTCAACGGATGAATGGATAAGGAAGATGTGGTCCATATACACTATGGAGTATTATGCCTCCATCAGAAAGGATGAATACCCAACTTTTGTAGCAACATGGACGGGACTGGAAGAGATTATTCTGAGTGAAATAAGTCAAGCAGAGAGAGTCAATTATCATATGGTTTCACTTATTTGTGGAGCATAACAAATAGCATGGAGGACAAGGGGTGTTAGAGAGGAGTAGGGAATTTGGGTAAATTGGAAGGGGAGGTGAACCATGAGAGACTATGGACTCTGAAAAACAATCTGAGGGGTTTGAAGTGGCGGGGGTGGGGGAGGTTGGCTTACCAGGTGGTGGGTATTATAGAGGGCACGGCTTGCATGGAGCACTGGGTGTGGTGAAAAAATAATGAATAATGTTTTTCTGAAAATAAATAAATTGAAAAAAAAAGAAATTAAAAATAGAATTACCATAGGATCCATAAGTCCCACTTCTGGTGTATGTATCCAAAGAAAATTAAATTATCTCTAAAATATATCTATTCTCCTATGTTCACAGCAGTATTCACAAGAGCCAAGGTACAGGAAAAAGCCTGTTTTCATTGATGGATGAATGGATAAAGTAAATATATATATGTATATATATATGGAAATTAGCCTTTGAAGTAAGGAAATCCTACCATTTGCAAGAACATGAATAGACTTGGAAGGCATTATGCTAAATAAAGCAACAAGAGAAAGAAAAATACTGCATGATACCATGTATATGTGGAATCTACAGAAGATTTTTTTTAAGTTGAACTCATATAAACAGAACAGAATGGTTGTTACAGAGGCTGGAGAGTGGGGAAAATGTGTAGAGGTTGAGAGAAGGACATAAGCTTTTAGTTATAACATGAATATGGTTTGTAGATCTAATGTGTAATATGGTGGCTATAGTTGATAATTCTGTGTTGTATAATTGAAATTTGCTAAGAAACTAAAACAACTGCACACCCTCTCTCTCTCTCTCTCTCTCTCTCTATATATATATATATATATATATGGGACAGAATGCATTAATTAACTAGATTGTGAGAATCCTTTCACAATGTATACATATATCAACCCGTCACACTGCACATTTTATTTTTTTAGAGGTTTTGTAAAAAATTCTAGTCAGTTAACATGCAGTGCAATATTGATTTCAGGAGTAGAATTCAGTGATTTACACTTACATAAAACACCCAGTGCTCATCACAACAAGTGCTCTCTTTAATACCCACCATCTGTCTAGCCCATCTCCTACGCACCTCCCTCCAATGCCACTGTGTTTGTTCTCTTTAGTTAAGAGCCTCTTATGGTTTGAGTGCACCTGAGTGGCTCAGTCGGTTAAGCAAATGCCTTCAGCTCCAGTCATGATCTCAGGGTCCTGGGATGGAGCCCCACATTGGGCTCCATGCCCAGCGGGGAGCCTGCTTCTCCTAGTCCCTCTGCCTCCTCCCCCCTGTGCACGCTCTGTCTTTCTCTCTCAAAGAAAGAAATAAAATCTTAAAAAAAAGAGAGTCTCTCATGGTTTGGTTCCCTCTCTTCTTTTCCCTTCCATATGTTCATCTGTTTTGTTTCCTAAATTCCACATATGAGTGAAATCATATGGTATTTGTCTTTTTTGACTGACTTATTTTGCTTAGTGAAATACAGTCTAGTTCCATCCACATCTGTGCAAAAGGTAAGATTTTATTCTTTTTAATAGCTGAGTAATATTCCATTGTACATATATACTACATCTTCTCTATCCATTCATCAGTCAATGGACATTTGGGTTCTTTTCATAGTTTGCCTATTGTTGATAAAGCTGCTATAAACATCAGGGGAACTATACCTCTTTGAATCTGTACTTTTGTATCCTTTGGGTAAATAACAAGTAGTATAATTGATGGATCATAGGGTAGTTCTATTTTTAACTTTCTGAGGAAACTCCATACTGTTTTCCAGAGTAGCTGCACCAGTTTTCATTCCCACCAAAAGTGCAAGGGGGTTCCCCTTTCTCCACATCCTTGCCAACACCTGTTATTTTGTCCGTTGTTAATTTTAGCCATTCTGGCAGGCAAGAAGTGGTATCTCATTGGTTTTGATTTGCATTTCCCTGGTGGTGAATGATGTTGAATATCTTTTCATGTGTCTGTTAGTCATCCAGAAGTCTTCTTTGTAAAGGTGTCTATTCATATCTTCCTCCCATTTCTTAATTGGATTATTTGTTTCCTGGGTGTTGAGTTTGGTATGTTCCTTATAGATTTTGGATACTAACCCTGTATCAGATATGCCATTTGCAAATATCTTCTCCCATTCCATAGGCTGCCTTTTAGTTTCATTGTTTCCTTCACTGTGCACAAGCTTTTTATCTTGATGAAGTCCCAATAGTTCCTTTTTTGTTTTGTTTACCTTGCTTCTGGTGATGTGTCTAGTAAGAAGCTGCTCTGGCCAAGGTCGAAGAGGTTCCTGCCTATGTTCTCCTCCAGGAGTTTGATGGTTTCCTATTTCACATTTCGTTCCTTCAACCATTTTGAATTAACTTTTATGTATGGCATAAGAAAGTGCTCCAGTTTCATTCTTCTGCATGTCATTATCCAGTTTTTCCAAACTATTCGTTGAATATCCATTGGATATTCTTTCCCGTATTATTGAAGCTTAGTTGACCACGTAGTTGTGGATCCATTTCTGGGTTTCCTCTACTGTTCCATTGATCTACATATCTGGTTTTGTGCCAGTAGTATACGGTGTTGATGACTACAGCTCTGTAATATAGCTTGATATCTAGAACCATGAGGCCTCCAGGTTTGCTTTTCCTTGTTCAGGAGTGCTTTGGCTACTCAAGGTCTTTTGTGGTTTCATATGCATTTTAGGATTGTTTGTTCTAGTTCTGTGAAAAACACAGGTGGTATTTTGATAGGGATTGTGTTAAATGTGTAGATTTCTTTTGGTAGCATAGACATTTTAACAACATTTGTTCCAATCCATGAGCAGGGAATGTTTTTCCAATTCTTTTCATCTTCTTCAATTTCTTTCATAAGTGTTCTGTAGTTTTCTGAATACAGACATTTTACCTCTTTGTTTAGGTTTATTCCCAAGTGTCTAATTATTTTTATGCAATTGCAAATGGTATCAATTCCTTGATTTCTTTTTCTGCTGCTTCATTATTCTTGTATAGAAATACAAAAGATTTCTGTATGTTGATTTTATGTCCTGTGACTTTGGTGAATTCATGTATTAGTTCTAGCAATTTTTTTGGTGGAGTCGTTCAGGTTTTCTACATAGGGTATCATGTCATCTGCAAATAGTGAAAGCTTGATTTTTTCCTTGACAGTTTGGATGCATTTTAATTCTTTTTGTTGTCTGATTGCTGAGGCTAAGACTTCCAGCACTATGTTAAATAGTAATGGTGAGAGAGGATATCCATCTTGTTCCTGACCATAGGGGGAAAGCTCTCAGTTTTTCCCAATTCAGGATGATATTAGCTGTGGGTCTTTCTTATATGACCTTTATGATCTGTGGGTCTTTCTTATATGACCTTATATGACCTATGTGGTAGGTTCCATCTATCTCTACTTCATGGAGAGTTTTTTATCAAGAACAGATGCTATATTTTGTCAAGTGTTTTTTCTGCCTCCATTTAGAGAATCATATGGTTCTTATCCTTTTATTAATGTGTTGTATCACATTGATCTGTGAATATTGAACCACTCCTGCAACATAAAACCCACTTGATCATGGTGAATACTTCTTTTAATGTATTATTCAATTTTATTTGCTAGTCATGTTCATCAGAGACACTGGCCTGTAATTCTCCTTTTTAGTGGGGTGTTTGTCTGGCTTTTACATTGTACATTTTACAGCTAAAATTTTTTTTTAAAAAGAACAAAAATGTAGTTATTCCCATTGTCTGATTAGTGGTCCCTAAACTTAGCCTTTATTTCTTTTTATAAGCATATCATTGGGCACCTGGGTGGCTCAGTCATTGAGCATCTGCCTTCAGCTTAGGTTATGATCCCAGGGTCCTGGGATCAAGTCCTGCATCAGGCTCCCCACTCTGCGAGGAGCCTGCTTCTCCTTCTCTCACTCCCCCTGCTTGTGTTCCCTCTCTCACTGTGTCTCTCTCTGTCAAATAAATATATAAAATCTTAAAAAACAGAAAACCCTCAGTTAATGAATAAAAAACCCCCATATTCTCAAATAATGAAAAACTAATTATTCTAATAGTTTTTTTTAAAGATTCTATTTATTTATTTGACAGAGAGAAATCACAAGTAGATGGAGAGACAGGCAGAGAGAGAGAAAGAGGGAAGCAGGCTCCCCGCTGAGCAGAGAGCCTGACGCGGGACTCGATCCCGAGATCATGACCTGAGCCGAAGGCAGCGGCTTAACCCACTGAGCCACCCAGGCGCCCCTAATAGTTTTTTAAAGACCCAAAGAAAATGTATTTAAAATGCAATGACCCCAATTTAAATTCCTATGGCTAGGTCAGACAGCAGACTGGATACGGCAGAGGTGACAATTAACTAGGAAAACAGAAGAAATAATTGGGAATATAAGGAGAGAGACCAAAACATAACCATGGAAACATGAAAAAGATGTTAAGAGATATGAAGTTTAGATAAGAAAGTCTGAATGTGTTTTGAGACACCAAATCATAGATTCAAAAAGCTAAATGAAATTTATTATGTTGTTAGACAGGATATAGTATGTCATAAGTTTTTGTTGTAGTGTTCAATGATTTATTAGTTGCACATAACACCCAGTGCTCATCCCAACACGTGCCCGCCATGTTACTCCCTTGTTTGTTTCCCAGAGTCCAGAGTCTCTCATGGTTTGTCTCCCTCTCTGATTTCACCCCATTCCATTTTCTCTCCCTTCCCTGTGGTCTTCAAGTCTATTCTTTATGTTCCACATATGAGTGAAACCATATGGTAATTGTCTTTCTCTGAATGACTGATTTCACTTAGCACAATTCCCTCCAGTTCCATCCATGTCAATGCAATGGTGGGCATTCATCCTTTCTGATGGCTGAATAATATTCCATTGTATATATAAACCACATCTTCTTTGTCCATTCATCTATTGAAGGGCATCTTGCTTCCTTCCACTGTTTGGCTATTATGGACATTGCAGTTATGAACATTGGGGTGCTGTGCCCCTTCTTTTACATCCTTATCTTTGGGGTAAAGACCTAATAGTGCAATTGTTGGGTCATAGGGTAGCTCTACTTTTAATGTTCTTGAGGAACCTCCACACTGTTTTCCAGAGTGGCTGTACCAGCTTGCATTTCCACCAACAGCACAAGAAGATTCCCCTTTCTCCACAACCTCACCAAAACTTGTTTCCTATCTTGTTAATTCTGGCTGTTATAACCAGTGTAAGGTGGCATCTCATTGTTGTTTTGATTTGAATTTCCCTGATGGCTAGTGAAGTTGAATATTTTTTCATGTGTCTGTTAGCCATTTGGATGTCTTCTTTGCAGAAGTGTCTGTTCATGTCTTCTGCCCATTACTTGACTGGATTGTTTTTTGGGTGTTGAATTTGAGAAGTTCTTTATAGATCTAGGATATTAGCCCTTTATCCAAAATGTCATTTGCAAATATCTTCTATTCTGTGGCTTTCTTCTTAGTTTTGTTGACTATTCCCTCTGCTGTGTAAAAACTTATCTTGATGGAAGTCCTAAAATTTATTTTGCTTCTGTTTCCCCTACCTTTAGAGAGGCATCTTGAAAGAAGTTGTGTCCAGTGTCAAAGAGGTTACTGCCTATGTTCTCCTCTAGGATTTGGATGGATTCCTCTCATGTTGAGGACTTTCATCCATTTTATCTTTGTGTATGGTGTAAGAGAATGGTCTAGTTTCATTATTCTGCATGTGGTTGTAGAGTTTTCCCAGCACCATTTATTGAAGAAAATATCTTTTTTCCATTGGATGTTCTTTCTTGCTTTGTCGAGGTTCAGTTGGCCATAGAGTCCACTTCTGGGCTCTCTATTCTGTTCCATTGATCTGTGTGTCTGTTTTTGTGACAATACCATACTCTCTTGATGACTATGGCTTTGTAATATAGCTTGAAGTCAGGCATTGTGATGCCTCAGTTTTTTGTTTTTTTCTCCAACCTTCCTTTGGCTATTTGGGGTGTTTTCTGGTTCCACACAGAGTTTAGAATTATTTGTTTTAGCTCTGTGAAAAATGTCTATGGTGTTTTGATAGAGATTGTATTGAAAGTGTAAATTGTGCTCTGGGCAGCATAGATATTTTAAGGATGTTTATTCTTCCAATCCATGATTATGGGGTGTGATTTCATCTCCTCAATTTCCTTCATAAGTGTTCTGTAATTTCTAGAGTACAGATCCTTTGCCTCTTTGGTTAGGCTTATTCCTAAGTATATTGTGGTTTTTGGAGCTGTTGTACATGCAATTCTAAGTATGGAACATTATTAAGATAAATAATAAGACATCCCAATCTAGACACATAAGAGTATACCTGCAGTAAACAAAAAAAGGGGAGTGTTTTTCCCCCCATGAGTAAAATCTTTAAAGTAAGCAAAAATTGTGGGGAAAAGGAGCAGAATGGGGAACAGATTATGTTCAAGGTAGAAACAGGTAGACACCTGATTTCTAAAGAGCAATTATGAAAGACAAAGGGCAGTGGAATGACATTTTCTGTATGATCAAAGAAAATAACTATTCACCTAGGATTCTCTATGCAGTGAAAATGTATATCAAGAGGAAGAGGAAATAAAGACATTTACTTATTTAAAAATTTTTTTTAGGGACGCCTGGGTGGCGCAGTTGGTTGGACGACTGCCTTCGGCTCAGGGCGTGATCCTGGAGTCCCGGGATCGAGTCCCGCATCGGGCTCCCAGCTCCATGGGGAGTCTGCTTCGCTCTCTGACCTTCTCCTCGCTCATGCTCTCTCTCACTGTCTCTCTCTCTCAAATAAATAAATAAAATCTTTTAAAAAAAAATTTTTTTTTATTCATTTGTAAGAGAGTGAGGGAAGTGGAGAGAAAGAGGGAGCACAAGTGGTGGGGAGAGGTAGTCAGAGTGGAAGAAAACTCCAGACTGAGCAGCGAGCCTGAAGTGGGGTTCGATCCCAGGACCCTGGAATCATGACCTGAGCCAAAGCCAGATATTTAATCAACTGAGCCATCCAGGTGCCCAATAAAGACATTTTTAAATAGAGGTTCATTACCTGGCAGTTCTCACTCATGAAAATTTTAAAGTATGTACATAAATAAACAGAAGAAAAATAATCCCAAATAGAAATTCTGAGATGTAAGAAGAGAGGAAAAAAGTTAAATATATAGTTCAATTTAAGTGAACATTGAGACTATCATATGAAAGTTTAAAAATGCTGATTATTTTTCAAAAATACAAGACAGAAAACACAAAGCAACAATACACATAAGTTTGAAGCCAAGTAAATTGAGTTAAACATATTCAAAATTCCTTGTATTAACATTATCTATGGACAGGAGAAAATCCTCACTAAGATATTAGCATATCAATAGTAGCAATGTATGAATCAAATGAATGGAATCACAACTTAATTCAGTTTTCCTGAGAAATGCAAGGATGGTTTAACATGAGCACATAATGTAATTCACCACACTGACAAATTATTAAAAAAATTATCTCAGTACATGCAAAATAAACCTTCATTCATTCAACATTCATCCATGATAAAACTTAGAAAACTAGTAGTATAAGGGATCTGTTAATATAATTGTCAAATAAAGACACTAAGTGACCCCATAATAAATATTCTTTGGTGTTTTCACCTTTTATAATCCTTTTCCCTTAAGTTTAGCCAAGATCTGTGACTTGACTCTAGCTATTAGAACATGGCAACTGTAAAGGAATCTTGCAGATATAATTAATTGTTAATTTTGAGTTAATCAAAAAGGGATTAATCTATGTAAGCCTGATTGAAGCAGGTGAAATCCTTACAAGACGACTGAGCCCTCTCCAGGGAAATTCTCCTTACTGGCCTCATGAAGTAAAAAGCCATATTGGAGAAGTCTACCTGGCAAAGAAGAAGGAAGAGCCTTGGTATAGAATGAATATTTCTGTCCCTCCAGCTCCCAAATTAGTGTGTTAAATCTTAGTGTTTAATGTAATTATATTTGGAGGTGGAGACTTCGGGAAGTGATTACTCATGAAGGAGGAACCCTCATGAATGGGATTAGTGCCTTCACAATGGAGTCCCGAGAGAACTCCCAGGGCCCTGTGCAGTATGAAGAAACAGGAGGAAGACCACCACCCATGAACCAGGAAGCAGGCCCTCACTGGACACTGAATCTGCCAGTGCCTTGAATATGGACTTTCCAGCCTCCAGAACTGTGAGAAACAATATAATAAGATAGTTTAGCAAGATAGGTGAATCTAAGCTCAATATGCAAAATAATTTTATTTCTGTAACCTAGCAACAGGAAATGAAATTGATTTTTTAAAATAATATTTATGGTAGGATCAAAGGTATCAAATAACTGGGAATAAATCTAAAAAATAATGTAAGACCTTTATAGGAAAATTTTTAAACATTGAAAGTTAATCAATTAAAATAATGTTTGGAAAACTCAGTATTATGGGAGAAAAAACACAAGCAGGGAGAGCAGCAGGCAGAGGGAGAAGCAGGCTCCCCAGTGAGATAGGAGCCCAATGCAAGACTCAACCCCAGAACCCTGGAATCATGGCCTGAGCCACCCAGGCATCCCTGATCTGAATTTTATCATAAGGAAACATAAGAAAAACCTACACTGAAAGACATTCTACATTACTGGAATTAACTCTTCAAAAGATTAAAAGTCATGAAAATCCGGGAAAGACTAAGGAACTGTTCAAAACTGAAAGAGACTAAGAGACACAACATTGGAATTAAATACATGGCTCTGAACAGGAACTTTCTTGCTGTAAAGGATATTACAGACAAGTGATAAAACTTAAAAAGAGCACAAGGACTAAATGATTAAATGATAGAATGTATAGGGTGCTTAGGTGGCTCAGTCAGTTAAGCAACTGCCTTGGGCTCATGTCATGATCCCAGGGTCCTCGGATGGTGTTCTGTATCAGTCTCCCTGTTTTCAGCAGGGAGCTTGCTTCTCCATCTCCCTTTGCCTGCCACTCTGTCTACTTGTGCTCTCCCTGTCCCTCTCTCTCTGTTAAAAAAAAACAAATATTAAAAAAAAAAGAATGTATAATTGACATGGTTTGAATGGGTGCAGTTATATGCATATTTTTTCAATAAACATATGACAGTACTGTAAGTGTATTTTCACTTCCTTATGATTTGGAAAAGATTTTTATTTATTTATTTGACACGAGAGAGAGAGAGAGAGAGATCACAAGTAGGCAGAGAGAAAGTCAGAGAGAGAGAGGAGGAAGCAGGCTCCCTGCTGAGCAGAGAACCCAATGTGGGGCTCCATTCCAGGACCCTGGAATCATGACCTGAGTCGAAGGCAGAGGTTTTAACACACTGAGCCACACAGGACTCCCTCTTATGTTTTCTTTTTCTTTTTTTTTTTAAATTTTTAATTTATTTTCAGCGTAACAGTATTGATTGTTTTTGCACCACACCCAGTACTCCATGCAATCCGTGCCCTCTCCAATACCCACCACCTGGTTCCCCCAACCTCCCACCCCCCACCCCTTCAAAACCCTCAGATAGTTTTTCACAGAGTTTGTTTTTCATAGTCTCTCATGGTTCACCTCCCCTTCCAATTTCCCTCAACTCCCTTCTCCTTTCCATCTCCCCTTGTCCTCCCATGTTATGTTATGCTCCACAACTAAGTGAAACCGTATGATAGTTGACTCTCTCTGCTTATTTCACTCAGCAGAATCTCTTCCAGCCCCATCCATGTTGCTACAAAAGTTGGGTATTCACCCTTTCTGATGGAGGCATAAAACTTCATAGTGTATAATGGACTACATCTTCATTATCCATTCGTGTGTTGAAGGGCATCTCGATTCTTTCCACAGTTTGGCGACCGTGGGCATTGCTGCTATCAACATTGGGGTACAGATGGCCCTTCTTTTCACTACATCTGTTATCTTTGGGGTAAATACCCAGCAGTGAAATTGCAGGGTCATAGGGAAGCTCTATTTTTAATTTCTCAAGAAATCTCCTCACTATTCTCCAAACTGGCTGCACCGACTTGCATTCCCACCAACAGTGTAAGAGGGTTCTCCTTTTTCCACATCCCCTCCAACACATGTCGTTTCCTGTCTTGCTAATTTTGGCCATTCTAACTGGCGTAAGGTGGTATCTCAATGTGGTTTTAATTTGCATCTCCCTGATGGCTAGTGATGATAAACATTTTTTCATGTGTCTGATAACCATTTGTATGTCTTGATTGGAGAAGTGTCTGTTCATATCTTCTGCCCATTTTTTGATATGTTTGCCTGTTTCGTGTGTGTTGAGTTTGAGGAGTTCATTATAGATCCTGGATATCAACCTTTGGTCTGTACTGTCATTTGCAAATATGTTCTCCCATTCCGTGGGTTGCCTCTTTGTTTTCTTGACTGTTTCCTTTGCAGTGCAGAAGCTTTTGATTTTGATGAAGTCCCAAAATTTCATTTTCACTTTTGTTTCCTTTGCCTTTGGAGACGTATCTTGAAAGCTGCTGCTGTGGCTGATATCGAAGAGATTACTGCCTATGTTTTCCTCTAGGCTTCTGATGGAATCCTGTCTCACGTTGAGGTCTTTTATCCATTTTGAGTTTATCTTTGTGTTTGGTGTAAGAGAATGGTCGAGTTTCATTCTCCTACATATAGCTGTCCAGTTTTCCCAACACAATTTATTGAAGAGACTGTCTTTTTTCCACTGGATATTTTTTCCTGTTTTGTCGAAGATTAATTGACCCTAGAGTTTCATAAGGATACATGAGTTCAGACTAAAAATTCAAATTTATATAAATAAGAATAAAATTATGCTAACCTAAAATGTATATAAAGCTACTATGTATAGTTTGTATAAATGTATAAATGTATAAAAGTATATATGTATATACATATATATTTATACTTATAAATATATACTTATATATATGTATAAAAAGTACTGAGATACTGTACTTTTTATTCAGTTCACTTGGGAAATCTGGAGCTAACTGTCAAGTTAATCCACTTAATTGAATCTCAATTTCAAAATATGTATGCTTTAAAAAACCTCTACGCTTGCAGTGTTGGCTTTTAAAATATATATACATATATACGTGGAGAAAATATATATATACAAACACACATATATATACACATAAATATACACACACACATACACACACATATATATGTACACACACACGTAGATAAAACAATAATTTCAGAAAATAAAATATATATGTGTACAAATACATACACAGGTGTACTTCAAAATACCTAAAGAAAATACCCCAGAACTCCTTTTGTTACCCACTTCTATCTCCTTTTGTTTGCAAAGGTGATTCTTTAGAATTCCACCTTGCAAATCCATCAATGTGATACAACAAATTAGTATGAGAAGAGAGAAGGACCACATGGTCCTCTCAATTGATGCAGAAAAAGCATTTGACAAAATCCAGCATCCGTTCCTGATTAAAATGCTTCAAAGTATAGGGATAGAGGGAACATTCCTGAACCTCATCAAATCTATCTATGAAAGACCCACTGCAAATATCATGCTCAATGGGAAAAAGCTTGCAGCCTTCCCGTTGAGATCAGGAACAAGACAAGGATAACCACTTTCACCACTCTTGTTCAACATAGTATTAGAAGTCCTAGCAACAGCAATCAGACAACAAAGAGAAATAAAAGGTATCCAAATTGGCAATGAAGAAGTTAAACTCTCTCTCTTCACAGATGACATAATTCTTTATATGGAAAACCCAAAAGACTCTACCCCAAACTACTAGAACTCATACAACAATTCAGCAACGTGGCAGGATACAAAGTCAATGTGCAGAAATAAGTGGCTTTCTTATACACTAACAATGAAAATATAGAAGGGGAAATTAGAGAATCAATTCCATTTACTATAGCACCAAGAACCATAAGATACCTGGGAATAAACCTAACCAAAGAGGTAAAGAATCTTTACTCAAGGAACTACAGAACACTCATGAAAGAAGTTGAAGAAGATATAAAAAGATGGAAGACCATTCCATGCTCTTGGATCGGAAGAATAAACATTGTTAAAATGTCTATACTGCCTAGAGCATTCTATACTTTTAATGCCATTCCAATCAAAATTCCACCGGTATTCTTCAAAGAGCTGGAGCAAATAATCCTAAAAATTCGTATGGAATCAGAAGAGACCCCGAATCGCTAAGGAAATGTTGAAAAACAAAAATAAGCTGGGGGCATCATGTTACCTGATTTCAAGCTTTATTACAAAGCTGTGATCACCAAGACAGCATGGTACTGGCATAAAAACAGACACATAGACCAGTGAACAAAGTAGAGAGTGCAGATATGGACCCTCAACTCTAGGGTCAATTAATCTTCGACAAAACAGGAAAAAATATACAGTGGAAAAAAGACAGTCTCTTCAATAAATGGTGCTGGGAAAACTGGACAGCTATATGTAGAAGAATGAAACTCGATCATTCTCTTACACCATACACAAAGATAAACTCAAAATGGATAAAAGACCTCAACGTGAGACAGGAATCCATCAGAATCCTAGAGGAGAACATAGGCAGTAATCTCTTTGATATCAGCCACAGCAACTTCTTTCAGGATATGTCTCCAAAGGCAAAGGAGACAAAAGCGAAAATAAACTTCTGGGACCTCATCAAAATCAAAAGCTTCTGCACAGCAAAGGAAACAGTCAAGAAAACAAAGAGGCAACTCACGGAATGGTAGAAGATATTTGCAAATGACAGTACAGACCAAAGGTTGATATCCAGGATCTATAATGAACTCCTCAAACTCAACACACACGAAACAGGCAAACATATCAAAAAATGGGCAGAAGATATGGACAGACATTTCTCCAATCAAGACATACAAATGGCTATCAGACACATGAAAAAATATTCATCATTATTAGCCCTCAGGGAGATTCAAATTAAAACCACATTGAGATATCACCTTACACCAGTTAGAATGGCCAAAATGAACAAAACAGGAAACAACACGTGTTGGAGAGGATGTGGAGAAAGGGGAAACCTCTTACACTGTTGGTGGGAATGCAAGTTGGTGCAGCCTCTTTGAAGAACAGTGTGGAGATTCCTCAAGAAATTAAAAATAGAGCTTCCCTATGACCCTGCAATTGCACTACTGGGTATTTACCCCAAAGACACAGATGTCGTGAAAAGAAGGGCCATCTGTACCCCAATGTTTTTCTGAAAATGAATAAATTGGAAAAAAAATCTGCTCAAAGTCTGATTTGTTATTATTTTCAGAATCTGATTTATTTTCACTTAAGGAAAGATCAGAAGATGACCGGCAACTACAAATCGAGGATGAGAAAGAACGACATTTTCGAGTCTAGACTCTGTCTGTTCAGGTAATGCCCGAAGTGTGACAAAGACAGGCACTGCAAATGCATCTTTTTTCTCACAATCAAATCTATCATTTGTCAAATTAGAAGGTATTTCCATTAAGTTTGCTCCTTCTGTAAAGGGACCATGTAGTGACTCTTCCTTAGGATAAACAGTAATGTTGTTTTTGTTTTGTTTTGTTTTGTTTTCACAAACTTCACCAAACTTCTGCTTTAACTCTCTGGTGATGAGTTTTAACTTATTTTTCCACTCTAATGTGTCTTGTTTGGTCCACATGTCCTCACACTTTTGAACAGAGGGATGTTCTGAATATAACAATATATCATCCTCTCTATCACATTCCTTATTCATTCCTGGTTCCTGGGCCATTTTTGACAGATACAAAACTGGAAAGTGAAAGTGCTCTATTTGATTTTCAGATGTCCTCTCTGTCAGCATACATGTTTGTAAAATAACTTTATCTTTTTTTTCCCAATTTATTTATTTTCAGAAAAACAGTATTCATTATTTTTTCACCACACCCAGTAACTTTATCTTTAAGTAATCAAGTATGGACAAAGGAAAAACTAGAAAATAATTAAAATTTAACTGTTAAATTTCTTAATCTATGTTAAGCTGCTCCCAAGTCACTGGATTGTAACTAAGAAGTGAAAAATAACTTGCCCTAGCCAGACACAGAAGAAAAACACAAATCCATAAACTTAACTTTGTCAGTTTTTTAAACTAAACAATTCATTACATTACATCTACCAAACAATGAATTACATGATTTTCAATGTTACAAACTTAAAAACATTTTATCTTACCATACCTTAAACAGTGAGCACCAATAGTGCATTTGAGGATGTTTTTTAAAGATTAATAACTAGAGAATAGGCAAACGTATTATTAGGAGCCAAAATCAATAAACATCAATCAGAAAAGAAAAATAAATTCCTAAATTTTAATTCAAATTATATACTATGATAGTATTATACATCACTATAAATTATCTGCCTGTATCCAGCTATTGTAACGTCCACTGAGAGTAGATAAGAAAAAATGTTAATAATATTTACAGATTCCCTATACTGAAATGAAATAACTGAAAATGTGCCTTTTTTTTTTTTAGTTTCTTCTTAATGACTTTAATTTCATTTCAACAACAACCTTATAAATTCAGGCCCTTATTACTAGTTCTTGCAGTAGTCTCCTGAATATCCTTTTCAGCCTATCCAGCACATTATTGTCAGAGTAGCATTTTAAAATCAAGACTGATAATGTAACTCTCTTTATCAAAAACTTCTAAGACCTCTCCATGATTTATTAAATAAAAGTTTATTATATCTTTGTACTCAAATCAGCATTCAGTGCCCTACATAATATCATTTGAGCTTTACTTTTTTTTTCCAATTTATTTATTTTCAGAAAAACAGTATTCATTATTTTTTCACCACACCCAGTGCTCCATGCAAGCTGTGCCCTCTATAATACCCATCACCTGGTACCCCAACCTCCCACCCCCCCGCCACTTCAAACCCCTCAGACTGTTTTTCAGAGTCCATAGTCTCTCATGGTTCATCTCCCCTTCCAATTTACCCAAAAGCACATATCCTCCCCAATGTCCATAACCCTACCCCCCTTCTTCCAACCCCCCTCCCAATATGCCTGTTTATTACCCAACTACAAAGGTCCCATCCTGGAAGGTTGGATTCTACAATAGGCAATTGTGTTGATTTTATGACCCTACTCTCTGAAGTCAACTACACAGAGATCACAAGGCAAAATAAATCTTTAATCTTGGCATTAGTGACAGGCAATACAGAACTACACATTTTGAACCACTGAGAACTGCACATTAAGAACCACCAAGAACCACTCCTTCTACATGAGTCTAAGTCAGTAGTCATCATTGTTATACTGCTCATAATTTCAACTGCTTAAACATATGGTTCAGTATTTGATGTTACCTTTTTAGCATGTAAAAACTTACAAAAATGGAAGAAGCAAACAATATTCAGGAATTTTTTTGGTCCAAATCCAAGGATAAAGTTTAACTATAAGCTACTATAAATTCTAACAATATTTTAAATTTGGTAACTTGTAAAATTTTACAAAAACTAAATATTAAGTTATAATCTATCAAATTCAATATGTTCTGTTCAGAAGATAATATCAATTGAACTATGTTACATTCTTAAAGCAGGGAAAACAATATAAAATTGGAAATTAAATTTAAATTTGTATATACCTGCAGGTGTTTATTTTCACTTTCATTAAAACTTTCTTCCTCTTTTTCTGTTGTCATTTCTAAGTCTAGTTCTCCTGAAAAATCTATATATTTTATTAAAATGGACAAATTAGAATGGTTAGATAAAAACTATGACTTTCATAAAGATAGAAAACAACATCTTATCAATTAAGAGTTTAAATTAATCTTAATCTTTAGCTGAATATTTAAGAAATACTTTTAATTATCAAAAATTTCAGCAAACCATTTGGGAAATACTAAATGTCACTAGGTTAAAGGCATACAAACATCTCAAAGAATCATTCACAAATTCGCCCACCTAATATCAAGGAACAAAACAATCAGAAACAAATTTTTAAAATGCAGCAGAAAGAGGGGCCCCTGGGTAGCTCAGTGGGTTAAGCCTCTGCCTTTGGCTCAGGTCATGATCCCAGGGTCCTGGGATCAAGCTCTGCATCGGGCTCTTTGCTCAGCAGGGAGCCTGCTTCCCTTCTTCTCTTTGCCTGCCTCTCTGTCTAATTGTGATCTCTTTCTCTCTCTCTGTCAAATAAATAAATTTTTAAAAAATGACAGTACAGACAAAAGGTTGATATCCAGGATCTATAATGAACTCCTCAAACTCAACACACACGAAACAGGCAAACGCATCAAAGAATGGGCAGAAGATATGAACAGACACTTCTCCAATCAAAACATACAAATGGCTATCAGACACATGAAAAAATGCTCATCATCATTAGCCCTCAGGGAGATTCAAATTAAAACCACATTGAGATATCACCTTACACCAGTTACAATGGCCAAAATTAACAAAACAGGAAACAACATGTGTTGGAGAGGATGTGGTGAAAGGGGAACCCTCTTCCACTGTTGGTGGGAATGCAAGTTGGTGCAGCCTTTTTGGAGAACAGTGTGGATATTCCTCAAGAAATTAAAAATAGAGCTTCCCTATGACCCTGCCATTGCACTCCTGGGTATTTACCCCAAAGACACAGATGTCGTGAAAAGAAGGGCCATCTGTACCCCAATGTTTATAGCAGCAATGGCCACAGTCGCCAAACTATGGAAAGAACCAAGATGCCCTTCAACGGATGAATGGATAAGGAAGATGTGGTCCATATACACTATGGAGTATTATGCCTCCATCAGAAAGGATGAATCCCCAACTTTTGTAGCAACATGGAAGGGACTGGAAGAGATTATGCTGAGTGAAATAAGTCAAGCAGAGAGAGTCAATTATCATATGATTTCACTTATTTGTGGAGCATAACAAATAGCATGGAGGACAAGGGGCGTTAGAGAGGAGAAGGGAAAATGGGTAAATTGGAAGGGGAGGTGAACCATGAGAGACTATGGACTCTGAAAAACAATCTGAGGGGTTTGAAGTGGCGGGGGCGGTGGGAGATTGGGGTACCAGGTGGTGGGTATTATAGAGGGCACGGCTTGCAAGAGCACTGGGTGTGGTGAAAAAATAATGAATAATGTTTTTCTGAAAATAAATAAATTGAAAAAAAAAGTTAAAAAAATGCAGCAGAAAGATATAAAATCACAACAGACTATTCTTTACCTTGTTGTAGTATCTCTTAAACAACACCCTAAGCTTCAACTACAACATTATTCATGGTTTCCAAAATTACTAGTATTTTTTATGCCTGTTTCAGTGTACAACCTTCCTAGGGGTGTATTTCCCTGATGAATGTAAACATTCCTAAAATGTTTTCCTCTACTACTTGACAAATTTCTTCACATCTTATAGGACACAGACTGCTACGTAAAGTCATCCTTGATTAAGGCTACCCTTCCTTAGATAAATAGATCTCTTTCTTTGGGGTACATTAGTACTATACAGATTTTTCTAGTGCATCTTCGCCACATGAACTATAAGATACTTCTTTATGTATATATATTCCTTTTGTTACTAGACTCTATGGGACAATATCTCTATTTCTCTATTTTTAAGTGGGGGGAGGAGAAGAGGGAGAAAGAATTTTGACCAGGCTCCATGCCCAGCACTGAGCCCCACATGGGGTTTGATCTCACAACTCTGAAATCATGACTTGAGCCAAAATCAAGAGCTGGACACTCAACCCACTGAGCCCTCCAGGAGTCCCTGTATGGGATAATCTCATAAATCATCTCTGTGTAAACACTCTTTATTTTACTCAGTAATTATTTACTGAGTACCCAGTAAGTGCTAGGTACCCAGGTTTAAAGAATATGTAGATAAAAGGTGTCAGGAATGGATTTTGTAGAGATAATACCTGAACTGAGACAGCAACACTGAGGTCAGACAGATTCAAAGGTTCTAGACGGCGAAAATTGGGGGAGTATACAAGCCCGTAGTAAGACAAGGGAGAGACACACACAACAGGGTAAATATCTGTCTAAAATACAGGAATGAAAGAGGAAGACGTCACCAGCAGTTCAGAATGGCAGAGATAAGGGCAGACAGTAGAAAAGGTTGGAGAGTTTAGCAGAACTCAAAATTATGAAAGCTTTATATGTAATTTTAAGATACCTGGACACAAACATATTTTCAGCAATGGTTCACAGTCATATTTGCATTTGAGACAGATCACTCTAAATGCTGTGGGGAGGGATGAATTTGAGGGGCATTGTAATAAAAGATGGGAGATGAATGAGAAGGCACTGATGCAAAATAAAGATGAAGTACACCTGAACTGACAGAATTGTTCTAGAAATACTGAGGATATAAAATTATCAGGGCCAGTACAGAATAAATCTATATTAAATGAATAAACACACAATCTTGGGTCCCGAGCAACCAACTCTGCTCATTACTTTACAAAAGGCATCAAGTGGGAATTATTCTACATGAACTGTTTTAAGTTGCATGTATTTATTTTATAAATTTTCTCTTCCATATCTTCCTGTAGGTGCTTTGTTTTAAAAGTCCTGCTTGTTGGATCCACAAAGCTCATGAGGAAGTAACAGGAGCAAGTCACTTGCATAGGTAAATAACTTTGAATTCATTGTCTGTATTCACTACTCTAGGAGATAATTGAAAATCTTTTGAAAATATAGTGTTAGGGTCCTTGTCTGGTTTGGGGATCAGGGTAACGCTGGCTTCATAGAAAGAGTCTGGAAGTTTTCCTTCTGCTTCAATTTTTTGAAACAGCTTCAGGAGAATAGGTGTTATTTCTTCTTTGAAGGTTTGGTAGAATTCCCCAGGGAATCCATCAGGTCCTGGGCTCTTGTTTTTTGGGAGGTTTTTGATCACTGATTCAATCTCGTTATTAGATATCGATCTATTCAGGTTGTCGATTTCTTCCTGGTTCAATTTTGGTAGTTTATATTTTTCCAGGAATGCATCCATTTCATCTAGGTTGCTAAGCTTATTGGCATATAACTGTTCGTAATAACTTCTGATGATTGTTTCTACTTCCTTGGCGTTAGTTGTGATCTCTCCCTTTTCATTATAATTTTATGAATTTGGAATTTCTCTCTTTTCTTTTGGATTAGTGTAGCCAGTGGCTTATCGATCTTATTGATTCTTTCAAAAAACCAGCTTCTAGTTTCATTGATACGTTCTACTGTATCTCTGGTTTCTCCCTCATTGATCTCAGCTCTAATCTTGATGATTTCCCTTCTTATGTGTGGAGTTGGTTTGATTTGTTGTTGATCCTCCAGTTCTTTAAGGTGTAGAGACAGCTGGTGTGTTCTGGATTTTTCAATTTTTTTGAGCAAGACTTGGATGGCTATATATTTTCCCCTTAGGACCGCCTTTGCTGTATCCCATAGGTTTTGGACCGAAGTGTCTTCATTCTCATTGGTTTCCATAAAGTGTTTCAGTTCTTCTTTGATCTCCTGGTTGATCCAAGCATTCTTAAGCAAGGTGGTCTTTAGCTTCCAGGTGTTTGAGTTCCTTCAGAACTTTTCCTTGTGATTGAGCTCCAGTTTCAAAGCATTGTGATCTGAGAATATGCAGGGAACAGTCTCAGTCTTTTGGTATCGGTTGAGTCCTGATTTGTGACCCAGTATGTGGTCTATTCTGGAGAAGGTTCCGTGTGCACTTGAGAAGAATGAGTATTCTGCTGTTTTAGGGTGGAATGTTCTGTATATATCTATGAGGTCCATCTGGTCCAATGTGTCATTCAATGCTGTTGATTCTTTATTGATTTTCTGCTTCGATGATCTGTCTAATTCTGAAAGAGGCATGTTAAGATCTCCTACGATTAGTGTATTCATATCAATATGACTCTTTATCTTGATTAACAGTTTTCTTAAGTAATTGGCTGCTCCCATATTGGGAGCATAGATATTTACAATTGTTAGATCATCTTGGTGGATAGTCCCTTTAAGGATTATGTAGTGTCCTTCTGTATCTCTGACTACAGTCTTTAGTTTGAAGTCTAATTTATCTGATATGAGAATCGCTACCCCAGCCTTCTTTTGAGTCCCATTGGCATGAAAGATGTTTCTCCACCCCTTCACTTTCAGTCTGCGTGTATCTTTAGGTTAAAAATGGGTCTCTTGTAGACAGCATATGGATGGGTCCTGTCGTTTATCCAGTCTGCAACCCTGTGCCATTTTATGGGTGCATTTAGGCCATTCACATTGAGAGTGATTATTGATAGATACGTTTTTATTGACATCGAGTTACCTTTGAAGTCTTTCTTTCTGTAGACTGTCTCTATATTTCTGTTCAATGCTATTCTTGGGATTTTTCCTCTTTTATAGAACCCCCTTAATATTTCCTGCAGTATCGGCTTGGTGGTTGCATAGTCTTTTAAGCCTTGCCGGTCTTGGAAACTCTTTATCTCTCCATCCATTTTGAATGTCAGTCTTGCGGATAAAGTATTCTTGGCTGCATGTTCTTCTCATTTAGTGCCCTGAATATATCTTGCCAGCCTCTTCTGGCTTGCCAGGTCTCTGTGGACAGGTCTGACGTTATTCTGATGGGCTTCCCTCTGTAAGTAAGGAGCCTCTTTGCCCTGGCGGCTTTCAAGAGATTATACCTACAATTATAATTTCTCAATTTGACTATCAGGTGTCGTGATTTTTTTTTGAGTGTATAATCTTGGGTGGAGACCATTCAGCCTCTAGTACATGAACGCTGGTTTCATTCGCGAGATTCGGAAAATTTTCATGAAGGACTTGTTCCACGATATCTTCTAGACTTCTTTCTTTCTCCTCCCCTTCAGGAATTCCAATAATTCTGACGTTGGAACGCTTCATGGCATCATTTATTTCCCTGATTCTGCTTTCGTGGGATCTAAGCTGTTTGTTCCAGGCTTCCTCCTGATCCTTTCTCTCTATCTGTTTGTCTTCCAGATCACTAATTCTATCTTGTGTTAGTTATACAAGTAAAGAAAGAACATAAAACTACAAGGGTGAAAAAAATACTGTACAATTTATTAGTGCCAATCTGATCATATGACTGATGAAAGGCCTTGAGTTAACTGGTACATTAAGTAGAGCACAAATTAGATATGGTTAATCAATAGGAGAATATCAGGAGAATATTATTTTTAAATGATATAGTACTCCTGAAAACCAATATTCCACCTATTCATCAAAATTAATGAAGGGGGGGTGCTTGGGTGGCTCAGTCAGTTAAACGGCTGCTTTCAGCTCAGGTTATGACTGGGTCCTGGGATGGAGTCCTGCATCAGGCTCCCAGGTCAGTGGGGAATCTGCTTCTCCCTCTGCTCCTCCTCCCACTTTTTCTCTCAATCTCTCTCAAATAAATAAAATCATTAAGTAGTAATAACAACAACAACAACAACAACAACAATAATAATAATAAAGGGGCATCTGGGTGGCTCAGTGAGTTAAGTGTCTGACTCTGGATGTCAGCTCAGGTCATGATCTCAGGGTCATGAGATCGAACCCCACATCAGACCTCATGCTAAGCATGAAGTCTGCTGCTTAGGGTTCCTTCTCTCCCTCTCTTTCTGCCTTCCCTCCCTCCCTCCCCACTTTCTTGCTCTCTAAAAAAAATAAAAATAATAAAGCAAAGAGATAGACAATGCATACATAATTGAGAAGATGGTACCATATAGTAAATTCTCAGTGATTCCCATTATTGCTGGGAAAGCCAACTCTAAAATAAAGTCATAGAGAATATAGGAAATATTTTAATATTTGGCTTGGGAAGATGCTTTTTCTAGTTACACTGAATATAATTTGACCAATACTTGTAAATTTAAAGCTATAAAAATAAGGCTAAGAAACTTTGTTTTCAATAAGCAATCTTTAGACCTCTACCTAATATTCCCAGCTGGGCACAAACATCTAAATATAATCCTGCCACCCACTCTCAAGTGAATGCTAAAAAAAAGCCTAAAAGAAATTATTTTCTCTTGGTTCTTTTCTTAAAAAAGATTCTATTTATTAAAATTTAAAAAATATATATTTCAGAATTAGTGTCACACTTACTGATAATAAAAATTTTAACATTTAGGGAACAATCCTGTAATTCTATAGTTTCCAAAAGGAGTTTGACTTGGTAGATCATATCAGTCTTTCAAGGGTTTTTGGAAACAGCTATCATATCAAAAAATTAAATATCTTTACAAAAAAAAGCCATAGCTTCTGAATCTCAATGAATAATAAATACCAACATAACCTGTATCTTTGATGTCCAATAGACCTGAGGAGGATGAATATGTGGCTATGATTTACCCCATGTCTAGCACTCCATCTGCTTTCAGTATTCTTTGTGGCACTGCTGTGATTAAATCTGTTCTAGTGCAAATACCCTTGAACCATCTTAAGTGAATTCTCCGGAGTTTCCTACTCAACTCCAAAACTTCTCAGCTAATGTGCCTTTCTTTTTTCCCTTGTTCCCATCACTGTCCCCTTCCTCAAAAATAATTTCTGAAAAAAAGAAAAAAAAAGTAATTTCTGAGGACACGTGGATCAAGCCTCGGATTGCACACCCTGCTCTTGATTTCAGCTCCCATCAGGATCGAAAGGTCCCTGAATAGAGTCGCACTTCTGCCTCCAGGCTTGGAAGCCAGTCTCCTTGAGGTATCCCTACCCCCTCCATTTTCCCCTCCCCCAATCACTCTCTGTCTTTCTCATTCTCTCTCCATAGAATAAATACAGAAATCCTTACAACAGAGTTACTGCTGGAACTATGGTATTGATTTTTCTGCTTTTATACCCCTTTAATTATGGATTACTTCCACCATTGCTCTCCTCCCTATTTAGCACTGATATTTTACATTTATGACAACTCTTTCTACATCTCCTTGCTCCTCTCAAGCTGAAAACATGCTTACAAATAAAAAGAAAATAATGTTTTCCTTCATCCTATGGTGTCTCGAAGTATCCAGTGGCCTTTCCAGGTGTCTGTAGGTGGAAGTCTACACCCTTGCGGTGGAGCACATGACCCAAAGGCCAATGGCATTCACATCACCTGACAGGTCAGAATGCAGGATCCCAGACCTGTGGTCATACTGTTCATTATTTTTTGAAAGATTTTACTTATTTATTTGACAGACAGAGATCTCAAGTAGTCAGAGAGGCAGGCAGAGAGAGAGGTGGAAGCAGGTTCCCTGCAGAGCAGAGAGCCAGATGTGGGGCTCAATCCCAGGATCCTGAGATCATGACCTGAGCCCAAGGCAGAGGCTTAACCCACTGAGCCACACACGCGCCCCTCACCATGTGCAGTTTTTTAACAAGGTCTCCAATGATTCAGTAAAATTGGAGAAATTCTGGCCCATACTGAGTCGCTGCCACATTCTGTTACCTTAACTTCACCTTCTAGAGCAAACCTCACGTTCATCACTATCAATTCTTCAAAACTGGAAATGTCTTAAAAGTCATTAACTTTCTAAGCTTCCCTGATTCCCACGAACTGACCCTGCTCTCTTTCTCCTTCCAATTCTCTTACTTTGCACTCAATGATACTGCTTAGGAAGTACCACCGTTTTATAAGCCATTAAGACACACACACTTACTGCTCACCAGGACATAGCTCTGCATAATCTGCCACGTCAGTCCTTAATGTTTGCCCACCTGTGAGGAAAGCAGGAAGGGGGGGAAATTTGGGTACACTACTTTGACAGATTTCGGCTCAAGTCATGATGGCACCATCTTGGGATTGAGCCCCACATCGGGCTCTAGTCTCAGAAGTGAACCTGTTTGAGGCATCTCTCTCCCTCTCCCTTTGCCCGTCCCCCTAATCCCTCACTGTCTCTCTCATTCTCTCTCCCTAAAATAAAGAAAGAAAGAAATCCTTAAAACAGAGTTATTTCTGGATCTATGGTCTTGATTGTTCTGCTTTTACACCCATTTTACTAGGGTTTATCTTCACCGCTTCTTTCCTCTTTATTTAGCCCTAGTATCTCACATCTATAACCTCTCTGCATCTCCTTGCTCCCATCTAGCTAAAAGCATGCTCACAAATAAAAACAAAATAATGCTTTTCCTTGATCCCATGGTGTCTTGAACTATCCACTGGCCCTTCCAGACTTCTCTACAGAAACCCCTTGCTACAGAGCACATGACACAGGGACCCAGACATTGGCATCACCTGAGACGTCAGAATGCAGAATCCCAAACCTGCTGCTCACAATCTGCATTTTTAGCAAGGTCTCTGATTACTAAAGTTGGAGAAATTCTAGTCCATACTGTGTCTGCTACCACATTCCTTTACCTTAACTTCACCTTCTAGAAGCAAGCCTTATGTGCATCACTATCAATTCTTCGAAACTGGAAATGTCTTAAAAGTCGTAAGCTTTCTAATGGACTTTTTATCACGGCTAAAGTTTCCTTGATTTAACCCACACTGACCCTCCTCCCTTTTTCCTTCCAATACTCTTACTTTGCACTTAATGATACTATTTGTGAAGTACCACCATTGTTATGCCATTAAGTTACACACACTTTACTGGTGACTAGAACATAGCTCTGCATCATCAACCAGGGCAGTCCTGAATGTCTTCCCAACCATGAGGAAAGCAGTAAGAGCAGGAAACTTTTGGTATCCTACTCTGACAGGTTTTGGTACTGGAAGCTCACCTGATATTATTCCTGCATTTCAAATAGTCTGCTCCTCATTTAAAAGAATTATTTTGGTGGGTTTATGGACACTGGGGAGGGTCTGTGCTATGGTCAATGCTGTGCAGTGTGTAAACCTGGAGATTCACAGACCTGTACCCCTGCAGCTAAGAACACATTATATGTTAATAAAAAAATAAAAGATTTTAAAAAGAAAATAAAAAATAATTGTTTTACTTTACCACCTTCCACTCTAAGAGCCGCTTATTGTCCTTCATTTACTCCCTGTATTCTTGACTTTCTCATCAGTCACTCTTTTTATCCTTTTCACTTATTTCCTGACATTCTTTGGGTCTTAGAGTATCTTGAAATGGAACCACTAATTAAGCTCCTTTGTGGCACCATCAATTTCATCTGCTCCTGACAATGACACCTGATAAGATTTCAACCTATCTCCTTTTCAATCTTTCTCTTTATCTCTAATTCAATAGGTGATTTTCTTTGGATATTGAAATATATCAGTGCTCCCATTTTACACCAATATTTTATCCAATGACTTTTTTTTGTTATTTTTTCTCCTTTATTTATTTTTTTTTACTTTCTATTTTTTTTCCAATTTATTTATGACTTTTTAATAAAATACAATTCTTACCTTCTACTTTCTCATTTAATGTACTTGCCCCTTTCTGATCTGCATTCCCAGATAAATGATCAAGGTAGGTCTCTGGGAGACTCTCCAAATTACTCTGTTAAAATGAACAACAAAAATGAGTTGCATAAAGATTTCCTAATCCTTTTCTAAG
The DNA here is from genome assembly GCF_020171115.1 of Neogale vison. NCBI lineage: Eukaryota > Metazoa > Chordata > Mammalia > Carnivora > Mustelidae > Neogale > Neogale vison. The sequence continues at coordinate 135,350,530 of NC_058102.1, read as the reverse complement.
AAAATATCTGAATTTCCTACTTTCATCGTAATCAGACTCACAAATAAGAAAAGCATATACTGAAAAACAAAACATTTTAAAAACTCATATATGCTTTCTAAATTAAATATAATGTTTAATCTTCATTTGGCCACTGGCTATAAACTGAACATCAAATGCCAGAGTAAATATTTTCTTGGACAGAACACTGACTTATATGTACATTTCAACAGGAAGTAACAAAACACCTAACTCTCCTTTGCATTCCCCACCAAAATAAAAGGATATTAAAAATATGTATTTAAATAAATTCTTTAGTAAGTATATTTGCTACAAATTTAAACTGTTCCTAACAGCAGAACCTTTTTTCATGTTAAAATGTTCCTAATGGAACACTCCCTTTCTCTTTCCCTTTCCCATTTCAATATGTTCCTTTCTATTCATCACCACCTCAGCAAATGATACCATTACATATTCAGCTATTCAAGCCAAAACCTAGGAGTCATCTTTGATTCCCCCTTTCCTGGGCCTCCCAGTCCAATCTAGCACTGTCCAGTTGACTCAGACCTGAAAAGATATCTTATCTCTACCCTAGTCCAAGCTATCAACATACCTTACCTGGAAAGTTCCAATTGTCTTCTAAAAGATCTTTCAATTTACATTCTGGCCTCCTTATGTTCCAAAAAGCAAAGTTTGAAAACATAAATTCAGATAATGTCACTCTATTGCTTAAAATCTTTCAATGACAGGTGACTGGGTGGCTTAGTCAATTAAGTGTGTAACTTCAGCTCAAGTCATGATCCAGGGTCCTGGGATGGAGCCACACATCTGGCTTCCTGCTTCTCCCTCTCCTCTCTGCTTGTGCTCTCACTATCTCTCTCTCTCTCTCCCTCAAATAAATAAATAAAATCTTAAAAAAATCTTTGAGTGATGTCCTATCATACTTAAAACACAAATTTTTAAAGATAGTCTACAAAGCACCCTGTATGATCTAGTTTACAATTTCATTTTCTACTATATATCCATATATTTGATTTTTTTATATATTTCTTTGTTACCTCAGATCTTTGCACTTTCCCCTTTTACTTTTGTGCTACACCTGAAGAATTTTTAAATAAGTCTTGAGATTCTTTTGACCAAACCAATACTTTAGATAACCTATGGGAGTTGTTTTCAAACCTTCATAAAAGTATGGCCAATTAAGGATATATCCAAATTCTTTGGCCATGTCTTCCCTTGGGAGCTATAGGGACTTCCTTGAACCTATAGACTGTAGAAATGTTTCATTTAGCCTCCTAAGATTACTGCTTCAACCATCTAATGACAACATGAACATTGGTTCCCCTCAAATCTTAAATTGTTAACCCTAGCTCCCCTGATAAATTCTTGGGACTCCTTGCAAGCCTCCAGTCTTGCTGGAATGGACGGATTCAAACTCTTAGTGTTTATGCTGCTTGCACTGTCTAAATAGTACAAATATGGAAGGATCTTTACATAGTGCAGCTTAATGAGGCCCACTATTCCCAATGCAGATTCGGTGTGGCCACTGCTGCCTTTCACTGACCAACCTTCAGAACAGGAGTCCCCTGGCACTTATTTCTTCCAATGGTGTTTGCCAAGGTCTCCACTTTAGTGGGATCTCCAGCAGACATTCCCATGCTGTGACTCTTGTACTGTACTCTTAATGGGTCAACATGAGTCAAATAGATGCTCTGCAGGGGCCTCTCCTGCTCTTCAACGATGGTCTGGTGATAAGATAGCTGACTTTGATGGACAGCGATGCCACTGATGACTCCCCAGACTGTGGTATGGCCTTCTAGAGCTTGATAAAGAAAGTAATAAAAATATTATAGCTTTTATTTCCAAAATTAATTATAAGGGTAACAGTGATAATAAGTAAATAATGTAAATTTTTAATGACTGTCAATATAAGGAATTGTGCTAACTCAGGATCAATAAAACATGGTTCTTGACTTCTCCCTCTGTTACTATATAGCACAATGATTCACAAATTTTGGAGTGAATTTAAAAATCTGGGAAAGTTGTGAGCGACATCACCAAAATATCAATGTGGGAGACCTCCATCCCTTCACAAAGATCATTAATCAGAAAGCTATCCGTGAATAAAAATGGCTCTGAGAGAGCTCAGGAGTCCTCTTAAGAAATTTTAGCAACACAGTAAAGCAAAAACGCTTGAGAATAATTACACAAGAAAAGAAGAATGTTTCATTTTGCCTGCATCATCTCACCCCTCAAGTTGGAACTGCTCAGTGCCAAGGGCCCCAGTCAGAGAAAGTTCCACTTACCAAAAAAGGAAAAGCAGAGTGAGTGACCAGCTTCTCCAGGCTTTCAGGGTACTACACAAAGGTCCCAATTCAGTTTTACCCCACCCAGAGACCAACAAAAGTAAGATAAACAGAGATGACTAGGAACAAGAAGAAACACAGTAGCTACTAATAGCAGCCACATAGCAGGACCCACTGCAGTGAAGCCAGGCAGGTTTAGCCAGTAAAAAAATCAATTGCCAGCTTAGCTTCCATGGAAGTAAAGTCTCTTACCATTAATTCCCCTCTCTGGCTGTGAAAAGAGCCTGGAAACTGCACCAGCAGGCAGCCCAGGCCTCTGTTGTTGCACAAGTGTAAGATGCCAGTCTAGACCCCCGACACTGACCCCACCAACATGTGTGCACTTAGGGCCATCCCATCTATCTGTGCACTTGCACACTGCAACCCTGACAATCCTGATAATTGTCACTGGCCTCTGCTGAAGTTTTCAGGCCTTGGAGTAAGATGGTGGAGGCATAGGGGAGCACACCAACAGCCAGGGATTCTGTAATTGCTTGTGGGCCTGGGCTAGGCCCTGTCTTCTGTCACTAGCCCCACCAGCTGTGCACCCACACATCCCAGGTTTGAATCCTGTCAAGAGTCTACATTGCTGTACACCCATGGAAATACCCAACAGCCATAGTAATGCAAGCCAGTGAGCCTGTAGCTGGGCCTGTCCTTTGCTGCCTTCCATGACCTCACCACTGCAGGACATGTCCAACTGACACATGACATGACACAGGCACCTGCAGTTGGACTCTGCAGCCAAGTATGCCATCACAAGGTCTGGCCACCACCACTACATGCCTAGTCCCTAACCATTGTACCAGGAAGTGTCCCTGAGGACCCCAGCTGCCCTTGAAACCACTATGGATCCCTTCAATGCTTACCAAGGACAACAGTGTTGTCAATGCTGTGGACCCTAGTGGCCTTAGCCAAAGAAAACCATGCCACCCACACCCCACACTTGGTGCCCTGCATCAGCATGCCCCCCTCTGAGGTCAAAGTCTTATATTACCCAAGTCAGGCCATAAAGTTCAGGTGACTACTTCAAAAGGCTATTGGAATCACAAAAAAAAAAAAAGGAAAACATTACTCCACCAAAGGAATAGAGTAAATCTCCTGTAACTGGTCCCAAAGAAATGGAGATCCAAGAATTGCACAACAAATAATTCAAAACAGTCATTCTAAAGATGTTCAGGAAACTATTAAAAAAACACATATAAACAACAAAATTTGGAAGACAATACAAGAAAAAAATGGAAAGCTCAGAAAAGAGAAAACATTTTTTAAAAACACCAAACAGAAATTTTGGACCTGAAGAATACAGTAACTGAATAGTTCAATAGAGAGCTACAATATCAGACTTGACAAAGCAGCATAAGGAATCAGTGACATAAAAGAGAGATTAACTGAAGTTATCCAAATAGGGGAGCAAAAAGGAAAAAGAATGAAAAAGAATAAAGAAAACCTATGAAAATTATGGGGCACCATCAAAACAAAACAAAACAAAACAAAAAACAACATAAAGATCACTGGAGTCCCAGAAGGAGGAGAGAAAAATGTGGTAAAGAGCTTAGTTAAAGAAATAATGGCTGAGAACTTCCCAAACCTGGGGGAGAGATTTGGAGATCCAAGTTAATGAAGGTAATAATAAATCACCACAAAATTTCAACCCAAAATGATCTACAAGATGCATTATAATGTAACTCACTAAATCAAAGACAAAGAAAGAAATTTCAAAAGCAACAAGAGAAAAAAACTCTATCTTACAAGGTAAGTCGCATGAGGCTACAGCAGGTTTCTGAGCAGGGACCTTGCAGGCCACGAGAGAATGGGATGATATATTCAAAATCCTGTGAGAAAGAAACTGCCAGCCAAGAATACTTAACCTGGCAAAGTTGCCTTCAGAAAGGAAGGCAAAATGAAGACGTAGCCTAAAAAACGAAAGCTGATGGAGCGCACTACCACTAGAACTGCCTTAGAAGAAATGCTGAAAGGAGCACTTGAAACTGAAGTGAATGTATGACAATTAGTAACATGAAATACGCAACACTGGTATGGTAACCATTTAACTCTGGTTTCACAGTTAAAGGACAAAAGTTTTTAAAAATAACTACAGCTACGTATTGCCTGGAGCACTGGGTATGGTGCATAAACCATGAATTTTGGAACACTGAAAAAAAATAAAATGAAATTAAAAACTACAGCTTCAATGATTTATTAATGGATACACAATATAAAAAGAAGTAAACTGTGACATTAAAAATACAAAAGGGGAGTAAAAGTGTAGAGTTTTCACATGTGATTGAAGTTTAATTGTTATCAGTATGAAATAGACTGCTATACATATAGAAGTTTCTTGTAAGCCTCATGGTAGCCAAAAAGCAGAAACCTATGATACATTCACAAATGATACATAAAAGAGAATCAAAGCATTCCACTATAGAAAATTATCAATTCAGAAAGGAAGGAAGTCAAAGAGAAAGAAAGGTATAAGGAAACTATAAAACAGCTAGGAAACAATGAGATGGCATACGTAAGTCTTCACCTATCAATAATTACTGTAAATGAAAATGCACTGAATTCTTCCAGGAAAAAAACACAGAGTGGCTGAACAGATAAAATATATAAGACCCACATATATGCTTCCTACAAAAGACTCCCCTCAGCTTTAATACACATAGGCTAAAGGTGAGTGGATGGAAAAAGATATTCCATGCAAGTGGAAACCAAAAGAGAGCAGGAGTAGCTTTACTTACATTAGACAAAATAGACTTTAAGCCAAAAATAGTAACAAAAGACAAAGAAGGCCATCAAAGAATGATGCAAGAATCTACTGATCAACAATCATAAATACATATATGCATCCAACACGAGAGCACTGAAATATATTAAGCAAATACTACTAGATCTGAAGAGAGGGGCGCCTGGCTGGCACAGTTGGTAGAGCATCCAGATTTGGGTTTTGGCTTAGGTCATGATCAGGGTCATGAGATGGAGCCCCGCATCAGGTTCTGTACTCAATGCAGAGCCTGCTTAAGACCCCCGTCCCCTCTGCCTTTGCCCCTACCCAATGCTTTCTCTCTAAAATAAATAAATCTTGGGGTACCTGGGTGGCTCCGTGGGTTAAAGCCTCTGCCTTCAGCTCAGGTCATGATCTCAGGTCCTGGGATAGAGCCTCGCATCAGGCTGTCTGCTCAGCAGGGAGCCTGCTTCCTCCTCTCTCTGCCTGCCTCTCTGCCTACTTGTACTCTCTGTCTGTGAAATAAATGAGTAAGTAAAATCTTAAAAAAATAAAATAAAATAAGTAAATATTTTTTTAAAAGTCTGAAGAGAGAAACAGACAATACCATAAGAGTGGAAGACTTTAATACCCTATTTTCAATAGTAGATAAACCATCCAGACAGAAAACCAACAAATGAATAAATGTTGGGGTAAAATGGGCAATAATAAATACCAGAGCAGAAATATAATAAAGAAGCTTAACAAAACTAAACAAGGGGCACCTCAGTGGCTCAGTGGGTAAAGCGCCTGCCTTCCACTCAGGTCATGATCCTAAGGTCCTGGGATCAAGCCCTGCATCCAGCCCTCTGCTCAGCAGGGAGCCTGCTCCTGTCCCCCCTGCCCCCACCCCTGCTCTCTGCCTGCCTCTCTGCCTGCTTGTGATCTTTCTCTGTCAAAAAAAAAAAAAAACAAACAAACAAACAAAAAACAAAAAAACCAGGGTGCCTGGGTGGCTCAGTGGGTTGGGCCACTGCCTTCGGCTCAGGTCATGATCTCAGGGTCCTGGCATCGAGTCCCGCATCAGGCTCTCTGCTCAGCAGGGAGCCTGCTTCCCTCTCTCTCTCTGCCTGCCTCTCTGTCTACTTGTACTCTCTCTCTGTAAAATAAATAAAATGTTTAAAAAAAAACAAAAACAAGAACAAAAAAAATCTAAACAAAACTTCGGCTACACTAAGAAGAAAAGAGAAGAAGACTCAAAGAAATAAAATCAGAAATGATCTTCTATTCCTTCCTGATCCAGTTTTGGAAGATTATATGTTCCTAGGATTTTATCCATTTCTTCTAGGTTGTCCAATTTGTTGGCATATTATTTTTCACAGTATTCTCTTATAATACTTTGTATTTCTGTGGTATCAGTTGTTACTTCTCCTCTTCCATTTCTGTTTTTGTTTATTTGGGTCCTTTCTCTTTTTTTCTTGGTCACAAAATATCTCAAATAGACATAGCAATCTTGAGAAAGAAAAACAAAGCTGGAGATATCACCATTCCAGATTTCCATAATCAAAACATTATGGTACTGTCACAAAAAGATCAGTGGAACAGAAGAGAGCTCAGAAATAGACCTATACTCATTAGCTCAATTAATCTATGACAAAGGAGGCAAGACTACAAAATGGGGTAAAGATAGTCTCTTTAATAAATGGTATAGGGAAACAGGACAGCTATATAAAAGAATAAAAATGGACCACCTTCCAAAGCCATACACAAAAATAAACTCAGAATGGCTTAAAGACCTAGATATGAGATCTGAAACCATAAAAATCCTAGAAAAGAACACAGGCAGTAACTTCTCTGATATCAGTCATATCAACATTTTTTAGATATGTTTTAGATATGTTCCCTAGGGCAAGGGAAAAAAAAGCAAAAATAAACTATTGGGACTACATCAAAATAAAGAGCTTTTGCACAGCAAAGTAAACCATAAACAAAACAAAAAGACAACCCTCAGAATAAGAGAAGATATTTCCAAGAGACATATCCAATAAAGGGTTAATATCTAAAATACATATTGAACTTCTATAACTCAACACTTAAAAAAATTTCAGTTTCAAAATGGGCAAAAGACTTGAAAAGGAGTTTTTCAAAGAAGACATACAGATGACCAAAGATCAATGAAAGATGCTCAACATCACTCATCATCAGGGAAATGCAAATCAAAATAACAATGACATACCATCTTATACTTGTCAGAATTGCTACAATATAATCAAAACCACAAGAAATACCAAGTGTTGGCAAGGATGTGAAAAAAAAGAAAAAGGAATTCTTGTGCAGTATTGGTGAGAGTGCACATTGCTACAGACACTGTGGAAAACAATATGGAGGTTCCACAAAAAATTAAAAATAGAAATACCATATGACTCAGTAATTTCACGACTATTTACCCAAGAAAATGAAAATGATAATTTTGAACAGACATATACATCCCTATATTTATTGCAGCACTATTGACAATAGCCAAGATATGAAAGCAGCCTACATTTCTATCAGTAGACAAATGGATAGGGAAGAAATAGAAAATGGAACAAACTGAAAAAAACAGTCTGAGGGGTTTGAAGTGGCAGGGGGTTGGGAGGTTGGGATACCAGGTGGTGGGTATTATAGAGGGCACGGCTTGCATGGAGCACTGGGTGTGGTGAAAAAATAATGAATACTGTTTTTCTGAAAATAAATAAATTGGAGAAAAAAAAGAAAATGGAACAAACTGAGGGCTTTAGAGGAGAGGAGGGTGAGGGGATGGTGATGGGTATTAAGGAGGACAATGGGTGTTATACACAAACAGTGAATCATGGAACACTACATCAAAAACTAATGATGTACTATATGGTGACTAACACAACATAAAAGAAAGAAAGGGAGAAAGGAGGGAAGGAAGAAAGAAAGAGAGGGAGGGAGGGAGGAAAGAAGAGAGGAAGGAAGGGAGGGAGGAAGAAAGAAAGAAAATGGAATTCTATGCAGCCTTAAAAAGGATGAGATCCTGCCATATACAACAAAATGGATGGACCTGGATGGTAATATGCCCAGTGAATTAAGTCATACTGAGAAAGACAAATATGGGATCTAAAAAACTCAAATGAATAAACAGAAAAAATGCAGAATTAGACCTATAAATACAGAGAATAACCTGATGGCTGCCAGGGGAGTAGGAGTGAAGGGATGGGCGAAAACGTATGAAGGGGAGTGGAAGATATAGCCTTCTAGCTATGGAACAAATAAGTCATGGAAATAAAAGCCACAGCATAGGGAAAATGGAATTTTATGCATTGTATAGTTAAACATGAAAACTACAGGGGCACCAAAGTGACTTGATCAGTTAAGCATCTGTCTTCGCCTCAGATCATGATCATGATCTCAGGGTCCTGGGACTGAGACCTGCATTGGGTCCCTTCCCAGCAGGGAGTCTCCCTCCCTCTCCCTCTGCCCCTCCCTCTTGGCTTGTGCCCCCCCCTCAAATAAATAAATAATCTTTTCTTTTTTAAGTGGTTTAAAAAAAACAGGGTAGCGACATTTGTGGTGAGCATAGCATAATATATAGAGAAATTGAATGACAATGTTGTACACCTGAAACTAATGGAACATTGTGTTAACTCTACTCAAACAGGAAAAAAAAACAATTAAATAAAATCAGAAATGTAAAAGGAGACATAACTGACACCACAACTATACAAATATCGTAAAAGATTACTGGGAACCATCATATGGCAATAATTGGAAACCAAAAAGAAATATATAAATTTGTAGAAACATATAACCTATAAAGACTGAATCATGAAAAAATAGAAAATATGAACAGACCAAGAATGAGTAAAGACACTGAATCATTAATCAAAAACCTCTCAATGACAAGAAGACCAGCACCAGATAATTATATTGGTTGAATTCTACCAAATATTAAAGAAGCATTGGGAACATCTCCTTTCAGCATTGTCATGTTTCTCCAGTATTGTCTCAATGAGCAGGGAGACCAAGTCTATACTCTGAAGAAGCTTGACCCTATGGGACAACAGAACTGCTCCGTGCATCCTGCTCGGTTCTCCCCGGATGACAAATACTCTGGACACCGAATCAATCTCAAGAAATGCTTCAAGGTGCTCATGACCCAGCAACCACGCCCTGTCCTCTGAGAGTCCCTTAAGCTTCACGTTTCTTCTGCTACCCCTCAGAGACTTTCCGAAACCAAGCTCTTCAAACTGTGAGCCTTGAAGCCTTCTTACCACCCTTGCTGTTTGGAATCCGGTTTCATCATTTCCCTTGATCGTGCTTGTGCAGAGCAGTCATGGTAGCCTCCCTCTTAAGGGAACAAGTTTGAATTTTCTTTCCCTATTTTGAATCACTGCTAGGTTATTAAAATGATTTGAAAAAGCTAAAAAAAATTAAAGAAGCATTAACATCAATCCTTATCAAACTCTTCCAAAAAACTGAAGAGGAAGGAACACTCCCAAATTCATTTTACATGGCCAGTATTGTCCTGATACCAAAGCAGGATAAAGACACTACAAGGAAAAACAAAACAAAACAAACAAACAAAAAAAACCACAGACCAATATCTTCTCTGAACATAGATGAAAAATTCACAATAAATATTAGCAAACAAAATTCAAATCACAATAAAAGTACCATACACTATGATCAGGCAGGATTCATCCTTGTGATATAGGGATGGTTCAATATATACAAATCAATAAAAAACATAATAATAAGAAGAACAATCATAAGAAGAAGAACATCATCTTCATCATCATAATAATAACATCCTTAATAGAATAAAAGATAAAAATCATATGATAATCTCAGTAGATTCATGAAAAGCAATTGACAGATTTCAACATCCATTCACGATAAACACCCTCAACAAACTAGATAAAGAAACATATCTCAACATAATAATAAAAGCCATAATGGATAAGCACCCATATTTCATACTGAATGACAAAAGCGTAACAGCTTTTCCCCTAATATCAGGAACAAGACAAGGATGCTCACTCTTACCACACCGACTCAGTGCAATCAGGCAAGGAAAAAAAAAACTAAAAGTTTTCTAAATCAGAAAGGAAAAAGTAAGTTCTGTCTATTTGCAGATGACATGATTTTATATATGGAAAATCCTAAACATTCCACCAAAAAACTGTTAGATGTAATTAACAAATTCAGGAATTTGCAGGATACAATATCAACATGCTGATATCAGTAGTGTTTCTATACAATAACAACAAATTACCTGAAAAATCCATTAACAATAAAATCAAACACAATAAAATTCTTAGAAATATATTTAACTAAGGAGGTGAAAAGATTGTGAATAGCCAAAGCAATCCTGAGAAAGAACAAAGCTGGAGACATCATACTTTCTGATTTTAAACTATATGTAGTAATAAAGCTATAGTAATCACACAGTGTAGTATTGTTCATAAATTGGAAGGGGAGGTGAACCATGAGAGACTATGGACTCTGAAAAACAGTCTGAGGGGTTTGAAGTGGCGGGGGGGTGGGAGGGTGGGGTACCAGGTGGTGGGTATTATAGAGGGCACAGCTTGCATGGAGCACTGGGTGTGGTGAAAAAATAATGAATAATGTTTTTCTGAAAATAAATAAATTGGGGGAAAAAAAAAGAAAAAAAAATAACAAAACACCTAAAATTAAAACAATACAGAATATTACTAGTAAAAAAAACAAAAACAAAAACAAAAAAAAAACCAGGCATTTAAATGAACAGAAAAGAGATCCTAGAAATAAACCCATACAGTTAAAGTCAACTAACTTTTGACAAAACATCAAGAATATAAAATAGGGAAAAATGGTCTCTTCAAAAAATGATACTGGGGAAACTACATATCCATATGCAAAAGAATGAAACTAGACTCCTTTCATCATACACAAAAATCAATTCAAAATATATTGAGGACTTGAAGGTAAGACCTTAAACAACAAAATTTGTGGAAGAAAACATAAGAAGTAAGCTCTTTAATGTCTTGGCAATGACTTTTTTTTTATTCCAAAAACAAAGGCAATGAATGAAAAATACATGTATGGGATGGCATCACACTAAAAAACTCTGTGTAAGGGTGCCTTGCTGGCTTGGTCAGTAGAGCATGCAACTCTTGATCTTGGGGTTGTAGGTTTGAGCCCCATTTTGGGTATAGAGATTACTTTAAAAAAATCTTTTCTTAAAAATTAAAAAAGAAAAAGCTCTCTGCAGCAGAGAAAACCACAACAAAAGCAAAAGGCAAGCGATGAAACAAGACAAGGATGTCCAGTCACCACCTTTAGTCTTCATATTCCTCGAAGTTCTACCCACAGCAATCAGATAACAAAAACATATAAAAGGTATCCAAATTGGTAAGGGAAAAGTAAAACATTCACTATTTGGGAGATGACATGATACTGTATGTAGAAAACCAAAAAGACTCCCCACAAAGCTGCTAGCACTGATAAACAAATTCAGTAAAGTTGCAGGATACAAAATTAATGCACAATAATCTGTTGTATCTCTATATACCAAAAAAGAAGCAACAGAAAGAGAAATATTTAAAAAATCCCATTTACAAATGCAATGAAATTGATGGATTGGATGGAATTGGATGAATTGATGGAATTGATGAAGAAATTGTGCTAGAGCCCCAAAAAAGTGACTTTTTTATAAATAAAAAGGTCCGAGATGTGGGATGTGGACTCAGACATACTGTATTTGTTCTGGATGATGGAACAGTGTATACATGTGGATGTAATGATCTAGGACAGCTAGGTCATGAAAAATCCAGAAAGAAACCAGAGCAAGTTGTTGCCCTGGATGCCCAAAATATCGTAGCTGTTTCATGTGGAGAAGCTGATACATTAGCACTAAATGACAAGGGCCAGGTGTATGCGTGGGGTCTCGATTCTGATGGACAGCTTGGCCTGCTAGGATCAGAGGAATGTATCAGAGTACCCAGAAATATTAAAAGTTTATCATATATCCAGGTAGTACAGGTTGCTAGTGGTTACTATCATTCACTTGCACTTTCTAAAGCAAGTGAAGTCTTCAGTTGGGGACAAAATAAATATGGCCAGTTGGGTTTAGGCATTGACTGTAAAAAGCAAGCTTTGCCACAGCTGATTAAGTCTTTGCTTGGAATCCCTTTCATGCAAGTTGCAGCAGGAGGAGCCCATAGTTTTGTACTCACCCTTTCTGGAGCTATTTTTGAATGGGGACGCAACAAATTTGGTCAACTAGGTCTTAATGATGAAAATGATAGGTATGTTCCTAATTTATTTATTTTTTTTAATTATTTTTTTTTCATTATACTTTTTTTTTTTTCCTAATTTATTAAAGTCACTAAGAACTCAGAAAATAGTTTATGTTTGTTGTGGAGAAGATCATACTGCTGCACTAACCAAGGAAGGTGGAGTGTTTACTTTTGGAGCTGGAGGGTATGGTCAATTGGGTCATAACGCTACCAGTCATGAAATAAACCCAAGGAAAGTTTTTGAACTTATGGGAAGCATTGTCACTCAGATTGCTTGTGGAAGGCAGCACACTTCTGCTTTTGTTCCTTCATCAGGACGAATTTATTCTTTTGGACTTGGTGGTAATGGGCAGCTAGGAACTGGTTTAACAAGCAACAGGAAAAGTCCTTTCACTGTGAAAGGAAATTGGTTCCCTTATAATGGGCAGTGTCCACCAGATACTGATTCTGAAGAATATTTCTGTGTAAAAAGAATTTTCTCAGGGGGCGATCAAAGCTTTTCACATTACTCTAATCGCCAGAACTGTGGGCCACCAGATGACTTTAGATGTCCTGATCCTTCAAAACAGATCTGGACTGTGAATGAAGCTCTTATTCAAAAATGGCTGAGCTACCCCTCTGGAAGGTTGCCTGTGGAGATAGCCAATGAAATAGACGGAACATTTTCTTCCTCTGGTTGTCTAAATGGAAGTTTTCTAGCTGTTAGGGTGTATTCTTTTTTTCTCTCCCTCTCTCTCTCTCTCTCTTTTTTTTGTTTCTCTTTTATAGCAATGATGATCACTATAGAACAGGTACCAAATTTTCGGGGGTTGATATGAATGCTGCTAGGCTTTTATTCCACAAACTTATACAACCTGATCATCCTCAGATATCTCAGCAGGTGGCAGCTAGTTTGGAAGAGAATCTTATTCCTAAACTGACTAGCTCCTTACCTGATGTTGAAGCATTGAGGTTTTATCTTACTCTACCAGAATGCCCCCTGATGAGTGATTCCAACAATTTCACAACAATAGCAATTCCCTTTGGTACAGCTCTTGTGAACCTAGAAAAGGCACCACTGAAAGTACTTGAAAACTGGTGGTCAGTACTTGAACCTCTGCTATTCCTCAAGATTGTAGAACTTTTAAAGGAAGTCGTGGTACATCTTTTGAAACTCTACAAGATCGGCATCCCCCCTTCTGAAAGAAGAATTTTCAACAGTTTTCTTCATACTGCATTAAAGGTTTTAGAAATATTGCATAGGGTAAATGAGAAATCGGGACAGATTATACAGTATGATAAATTTTACATACATGAAGTACAAGAATTAATAAACATAAGGGATGATTATATCAACTGGGTCCAACAGCAGGCCTGTGGAATGTTGGTAGATATCCCTGTTACAATCTGCACATACCCATTTGTATTTGATGCCCAAGCAAAAACTACTCTGTTACAAACAGATGCAGTGTTACAGATGCAGATGTCTATTGACCAGGCCCACAGACAGAATGTCTCCTCTCTTTTTCTCCCAGTGATTGAATCTGTGAATCCCTGCTTAATTCTGGTCATGCATAGAGAAAATATTGTAGGATGGAAGTCCTTAGGAAAACAAAGAATATAGACTACAAAAAGCCACTCAAGGTTATATTTGTTGGAGAAGATGCTGTTGATGCAGGAGGAGTATGCAAAGAATTTTTCTTGCTCATCATGAGAAAATTGTTGGATCCTAAGTATGGCATGTTTAGGTATTACAAAGATTCCAGGCTCATTTGGTTTTCTGATAAGACATTTGAAGACAGTGATTTGTTCCACTTGATTGGTGTTATCTGTGGATTAGCAATTTATAATTTTACTATTATGGACCTCCATTTTCCTTTGGCTTTGTATAAGAAACTGCTAAAAAAGAAGCCATCCTTGGATGATTTGAAGGAACTAGTACCTGATGTTGGAAGAAGCATGCAGCAGTTACTGGATTACCCAGAAGATGATGTTGAGGAAACATTTTGTCTTAATTTTATGATCACAGTTGAAAACTTTGGTGCAACAGAAGTGAAAGAGCTGGTTCTCAATGGTGCAGACACAGCTGTTAACAAACAAAATCGGCAGGAGTTTGTTGATGCTTATGTGGATTACATATTCAATAAATCAGTGGCTTCCTTGTTTGATGCTTTTCATGCGGGCTTTCATAAGGTCTGTGGAGGAAAAGTTCTTCAACTCTTCCAGCCAAATGAACTACAAGCAATGGTTATTGGAAATACAAATTATGATTGGAAGGAACTGGAAAAGAATACAGAATACAAAGGGCAGTATTGGGCAGAACATCCAACGATAAAAATTTTTTGGGAAGTATTTCATGAATTACCACTGGAAAAGAAAAAACAATTTCTGTTATTTTTGACAGGTAGTGATCGCATTCCTATTCTTGGTATGAAGAGTCTAAAACTAGTCATCCAGTCAACAGGAGGTGGCGAGGAATATCTCCCAGTTTCTCATACCTGTTTCAATCTTCTGGATCTTCCAAAGTACAAAGATAAAGAAACTCTACGCTCTAAACTGATTCAAGCAATCGATCATAATGAAGGCTTCAGTTTAATATAACTTTGGAAATACTAACTAATCAGTTTATTGCAAAAGCATTAAACTAATTATTTGTGTTTTTCTTGTGGTGATGAATTCAGCAAGGTGACAGAGGTACTGTTATAATTCTTACTTGCAAAATGTTCAATGCTCTGAGTATTCATGAAAGCCAAAAAATATTAAAGGAAAATGAACAAACTGTGTTAATATTAAGCTTATTGTACAGAACCATGGATTTTTTTCCATCTTCCAATAAACATACAAGCATTGTGAATACAAAAAAAGGCAACCTATGAAATGGGGAGAAAATATTTCCAAACCATAATCAGTAAGTTGTTAATATCTAAAATATACAAGGAACTCATGCAATTCAATAGATAACTAGATAACCTAACTGAAATCTGGTCAAAAGACCTGAACATTTTTCCAAGATAAAAACACATACATGAAAACATGTTCAACACCACTAATCACCAGGGCAATGAAATCAAAACTATAGTGAGAAATAACTTTATACTTGCTAGAATGTCTAGTACCAAAACAAAAACAAAAAACAAAACCAAAAAAACAACCCCCAAGAGATACCAAATGCTGCTGAGAATGTGGAGGAAAGGAACCCTAATTCATTGTTGGTGGGAATGTAAACTGTTACAGTTACCACTGAAAACCATACGGAGGCTTCTCAAGAAAATAAAAACAGAACTACCATAGGATCCGTGAGTCCCACTTCTGGTATATGTACCCAAAGAAAATTCAATTATCTCAAAAGATATCTATTCTCCTATGTTCACAGCAGTATTCACAACAGCAGTATTCACAACAGCCAAGGTACAGGAAAAAGCTTGTTTTCATTAATGGATGAATGGATAAAATAAATAAATAAATATATATATATATATATATATATATATATATATATGCATTTCCTTACTTCAAAGGCTAATATTCCATATATATATGAAGTAAGGAAATCCTACCATTTGCAAGAACATGAATAGACTCGAAGGCATTATGCTAAATAAAGCAAGTGAGAGAAAGACAAACACTGAGTGATACCATGTATATGTGGAATCTACAAAAGTTTTTTTTTTTTTTAAATTGAGCTCATATAAAAAGAGCAGAATAGTGGTTGAAGGGGCTGGAGAGTGGGGAAAATGTGTAGAGGTTTGAGAGAAGGACATAAGCTTTTAGTTATAACATGAATGTGTTTTGAAGATCTAATGTGTAACATGGTGACTATAGTTGATAATTGTGTTGTATAATTGAAATTTGCTAAGAAACTAAAACAACTGCTCTCACTAAATAAATAAATAAGTAAATATGGGGGGGCAGAATGCATTAATTAGATTGTGAGAATGCTTTCAAAATGTATACATATATCAACCTGTCACACTGCACGTTTTATTTTTTTAGAGTTTTGTTTGAATTCTAGTTAGTTAACATGCAGTGCAATATTGATTTCAGGAGTAGAATACAGTGATTTATCACTTACATAAAACACCCAGTCCTCATCACAACAAGTGCTCTCTTTAACACCCACCATCCATCTAGCTCATCCACTATGCAACTCCCTCCATCACCACTGTGTTTGCTCTCTATAGTTAAGAGTCTCTTATGGTTTGAGGCACACCTGGGTGGCTCAGTTGGTTAAGCACCTGCCTTTAGCTCCAGTCATGATCTCAGGGTCCTGGGATGGAGCCCCACATTGGGCTCCCTGCCCAGTGGGGAGCCTGCTTCTCCTTGTCCCCTTGCCTCCTCCCCCCTGCTCATGCTCTGTCTCTCTCTCTCAAAGAAATAAATAAAATATTTAAAAAAAATAGAGTCTCTTATGGTTTGGTTCCCTCTCTTCTTTCCCCTCCCATATGTTCATCTGTTTTGTTTCCTAAATTCCACATATGAGTGAAATCATATGGTATGTCTTTTTCTGACTGACTTATTTTGCTTAGCATAATACACTCTAGTTCCAACCACATCTGTGCAAATGGTAAGATTTTATTCTATTTAATGGCTGAGTAATATTCCATTATACATATATACTACATCTTCTCTATCCATTCATCAGGCAATGGACATTTGGGTTCTTTCCATAGTTTGACTATTGTTGATAAAGCTTCTATAAACATCAGGAGAACTATACCTCTTTGAATCTTTAGTTTTGTATCCTTGGGTAAATAACAAGTAGTACAATTGCTAGATCATAGGGTAGCTCTATTTTTAACTTTCTGAAGAAACTCCATACTGTTTTCCAGAGTAGCTGCACCAGTTTTCATTCCCACCAAAAAAGTGCAAGGGGTTTCCCCATTCTCCACATCCTTGCCAACACCTGTTATATTGTCCATTGTTAATTTTAGCCATTCTGGCAGGCATGAGGTGGTATCTCAGTATGGTTTTGATTCACAATTCCCTGATGGAGAATGATCTTGAATATCTTTTCATGTGTCTGTTAGTCATCCAGATGTCTTCTTTGTAAAGGTGTCTATTCATATCTTCCTCCCATTTCTTAGCTGGATTATTTGTTTTCTGGGTGTTGAGTTTGTTAATTTCCTTATTGATTTTAGATACTACCCTTGTATCAGATATGCCATTTGCAAATATCTTCTCCCATTCCATAGGCTGCCTTTTAGTTTCATTGTTTCCTTCACTGTGCACAAGCTTTTTATCTTGATGAAGTCCCAATAGTTCATTTTTGGTTTTGTTTACCTTGCCTCTGGTGCCAAGGTCAAAGAGGTTCCTGCCTATGTTCTCCTCCAGGAGTTTGATGGTTTCCTATTTCACATTTCAGTCCTTCAACCATTTTGAATTAACTTTTATGTATGGTGTAAGAAAGTGCTCCAGTTTCATTCTTCTGCATGTAGTTATCCAGTTTTTCCAAACCATTTGTTGAATATCCATTGGATATTCTTTCTGGCATTATTTAAGATTAGTTCACCATGTAGTTGTGGATCCATTTCCAGGTTATCTCTTCTGTTCTATTGATCTACATATCTGGTTTTGTGCCAGTAGTATATGGTCTTGATGACTACAGCTCTGTAATATAGCTTGATATCTAGAATCACGATGCCTTCAGCTTTGCTTTTCCTTGTTCAGGAGTGCTTTGGCTACTCAAGGTCTTTTGTGGTTTCATATGAATTTTAGGATTATTTGTTCTAGTTCTATGAAAAACACATGTGGTATTTTGATAGGGATTGTGTTAAATGTGTAGATTTCTTTTGGCAGCATAGACATTTTAACAACATTGGTTCCAATCCATGAGCATGGAATGTTTTTCCAATTATTTTTTTCTTCTTCAATTTCATTCATAAGTGTTCTGTAGTTTTCTGTGTACAGTCTCTAGTTTTCTGTATACAGTCTGTAGTTTTCTGAATACAGACCTTTTACCTCTTTGTTTAGGTTTATTTCTAAGTATCTATTTTTTATGCAATTGCAAATGGTATCAATTCCTTAATTTCTTTTTCTGCTGCTTTATTGGTGTATAGAAATACAACAGGTTTCTGTATATTGATTTTACGTCCTATTACTTTGCTGAATTCATGTATTAGTTATGGCAATTTTTTTGGTGGAGTCTTTCAAGTTTTCTTTTTTTTTTAAGATTTTATGTATTTATTTGACAGACAGAGATCACAAGTAGACAGAGAAGCAGGCAGAGAGAGAGGAGGAAGCAAGCACCCTGCTGAGCAGAGAGCCTGATGTGGGGCTCGATCCCAGGACTCTGGGATCGTGACATGAGCCAAAGGCAGAGGCTTTAACCCACTGAGCCACCCAGGCACCCCTCTTTCAGGTTTTCTACATAGGGTATCATGTCATCTGCAAATAGTGAAAGCTTCTTCCTTGACAATTTGGATGCATTTTATTTCTTTTTGTTGTCTTATTGCTGAGGCTAAGACTGCCAGTACTATGTTAAATAGTAATGGTGAGAGTGGATATCCATCTTGTTCCTGACCATAGGGGGAAAGCTCTCAGTTTTTCCAAGTTCAGGATGATATTAGCTGAGGGTCCTTCTTATATGACTTTTATGATATTGTGGTATGATCCATCTATCTCTACTTCATTGAGGGTTTTTATCAAGAACAGATGCTGTATTTTGTCAAGTGTTTTTTTTTCTGCCTCCATTTAGAGAATCATGTGGTTCTTATCCTTTTATTAATGTGGTGTATTATATTGATTTGTGAATATTGAACCATTCCTGCAACACAGGAATAAACCCACTTGATTATGGTGAACACTTCTTTTAATGTATTATTCAATTTGATTTGCTAGTCATGTTCATCAGAGACACTGGCCTGTAGTTCTCCTTTTTAGTGGGGTGTTTGGCTTTCACATTGTACATTTTAAAGCTAAAAAATTTTTAAAAAAGAGAAAAATGTAGTCATCACTATTGTCTGTTTAGTGGCCCCTACCCTTAACCTTTATTTCTTTTTAAAAGCAGATCCTCAGGAACCTGGGTGGCTCAGTCTTGAGCATCTGCCTTCAGCTCAGGTCATGATCCCAGGATCCTGGGATCAAGTCCCACAACAGGCTCTGCACTCTGTGGGAAGCCCACTTCTCCTTCTCCCAATCCCCCTGCTTGTGTTCCCTCTCTCACTGTGTCTCTGTCAAATAAATATATAAAATCTTAAAAAAAACCCTCAGCTAATGAATTAAAAAAAACATATTCTCAAATAATGAAAAACTAATTATTTTAATAGATTTATTTAAAGACCCAAAGAAAATGTATTTAAAAATACAATTACCCCAATTTAAATTCCTATGGATAGGTCAGACAGCAGCCTGGATACATCAGAGGTGACAACTAGGAAAATAGAAGAAATAATTGAGAATATAAGGAGAAAGACCAAAAAACAACCATGGAAACATGAAAAAGAGGTTAAGAGATATGAAGTTTAGATTAAGTCTAAATATCTTTTGAGACACCAAATCATAGATTCAAAAAGCCAAATGAAATTTATTATATTGTTAGACAGGATATAGTACATCAAAAGTTTTTGTTGTACTGTTCAATGATTTATTAGTTGCACATAACAGCCAGTGCTCATCCCAACACATGCCCGCTTTAATACCCATCACCCAGTTACTCCCTCGTTTGTTTCCCAGAGTCCAGAGTCTCTCATGGTTTGTCTCCCTCTCTGATTTCATCCCATTCCATTTTCCCTCCCTTCCCTGTGGTCCTCAACTCTATTCTTTATCTTCCACATATGAGTGAAACCATATGGTAATTGTCTTTCTCTGAATGACTGATTTCACTTAGCACAATCCCCTCCAGTTCCATGTCAATGCAATAGTGGGTATTCATCTTTTCTGATGGCTGAGTAATATTCCATTGTATATATAAACCACATCTTTATCCATTCATCTGTTGAAGGGCATCACGGTTCTTTCCACTGTTTGGCTCTTATGGACATTGCAGTTATGAACATTGGGGTGCTGTGCCCCTTCTTTTTACTACATCCTTATCTTTGGGGTAAAGACCTGGTGGTACAATTGGTGGGTCACAGGGTAGCTCTACTTTGAACATCTTGAGAAACCTCCACACTGTTTTCCAGAGTAGCTGTACCAGCTTGCATTTCCACCAACAGCACAAGAGGACTCCCCTTTCTCCATAAACTCACCAACACTTGTTTCCTATCTTGTAAATTCTGGTCATTCTAACCGGTGTAAGGTGGCATCTCATTGTGGTTTTGATTTGAATTTCCCTGATGCCTGGTGAAGTTGAATATTTTTTCATGTGTCTGTTAGCCATTTGGATGTCTTCTTTGCAGAAGTGCCTGTTCATGTCTTCTGCTCATTTCTTGACTGGATTGTTTGGTTTTTGGGTGTTGAATTTGAGAAGTTCTTTATAGATCTAGGATATCAGCCCTTAATCCAAAATATCATTTGCAGAGATCTACTCCCATTCTGTGGATTGCCTCTTAGTTTTGTTGACTGTTTCCTTTGCTGTGCAAAAACTTATCTTGGTGTAAGTCCCAAAAGTTCATTTTGCTTCTGTTTCCCCTACCTTTAGAGAGGCATCTTGAAAGAAGTTGTGGCCAGTGTCAAAGAGGTTACTGCCTATGTTCTCCTCTAGAATTTTGGTGGATTCCTGTCTCATGTTGAGGTCTTTCATCCATTTTATCCTTGTGTATGGTGTAACAGAATGGTCTAGTTTCATTCTTCTGCATGTGGTTGTAGAGTTTTCCCAGCACCATTTATTGAAAAAAATATCTTTTTTCCATTGGATGTTCTTTCTTGCTTTGTCGAAGATTAGTTGATCATAGAGTCCATTTCTGGGCTCTCTATTCTGTTCTTTTGATCTGTGTGTCTGATGTTGTGCAAATACCATACTGTCTTGATGACAATGGCTTTGTAATATAGCTTGAAGTCAGGCATTGTGATGCCTCAGTTTTGGTTTTCTTTTTCAACATTCCTTTGACTATTTGGGTTTTTTTCTGGTTCCACACAGATTTTAGAATTATTTGTTTTAGCTCTGTGAAAAATGTGTATGATATTTTGATAGGGATTGTATTGAAAGTGTAAATTGTGCTCTGGGCAGCATAAACATTTTAAGGATGTTTGTTCTTCCAATCCATGAGTGTAGGATGTGATTTCATCTCCTCAATTCCCTTCAAAAATGCTCTGTAGTTTCTAGAGTATAGATCCTTTGCCTCTTTGGTTAGGCTCATTCCTAGGTATATCGTGGTTTTTGGAGCTGTTGTAAATGCAATTCTAATTATGGAACATTATTAAGATAAATAATAAGACATCCAAATCTAGATACATAAGAGCATACCTGCAGTAAACAAACAAACAAAAAATTTTCCCCGTAAGTAAAATCTTTAAAGTAACCAAAAATTGTGGGAAAAAGGAACAGAGTAGGGAATAGATTATGTTCAAAGGAAAAACACGTAGACACCTGATTTCTAAAGAGCAATTATGAAAGACAAAGAGCAGTGGAATGACATTTTCTGTATGATTAAAGAAAATAACTATTCACCTAGGGTTTTCTATGCAGTGAAAATGTATATCGAAGGTAAGAGGAAATAAAGACATTTACTTATTTTTAAAAATTTTGTTATTCATTTGGAAGAGAGTGAGAGAAGAAAAGAGAAAGAGGGAGCACAAGTGGTGGGGAGGGGTAGACAGAGAGGAAGAAGACTCCAGGCTGAGCAGTGAGCCTGAAGTGGGGCTCGATCCCAGGACATTGGGATCATGACTTGAGCCAAAGCCAGACATTTAATCAACTGAGCCATCCAGGTGCCCAATAAAGACATTTTTAAATAGAGGTTCATTACCTGGCAGTTCTCACTTATGAAAATTTTAAAGTATGTATATGATGTATGTACCTAAAGTATATACATAAAGTATGTATATAATCCCAAATAGAAATTCTGAGATGTAAGAAAAAAGAAAAAAACTTAAATACATAGTTCAATTTAAATGAACATTGAGAGTATCATATAAAAGTTATAAAAATGGTCGATTATTTTTTAAAGATACAAGACAGAAAACACAAAGCAACAATACACATAAGTTTGAAGCCAAGTAAATTGAGTTAAATGTATTCAAAATTCCTTGTATTAACATTATCCATGGACAGGAGAAATTCCTCACTAGGATATTAGCATATCAATAGTAGCAATATATGAAACAAATGAATGAAATCACAACGAAAGGAATGAAATTCAGTTTCCCTAAGAAATGCAAGGTTGGTTTAACATGAGCACATAATGTAATTCAACACACTGACAAATTAAAAAAAATTATCTCAATATATGCAAAAGAAACATTCATTCAACATTCATCCATGATAAAACTTAGAAAACTAGTAGTATAAGGGATCTGTTAATATAATTGTAAAATAAAGACCCTCCGTAACCCCATAATAAATGCTCTTTGGTGTTCTCACCTTTTATAATCCTTTTCCCTGAAGTGTAGCCAAGATCTGTGACTTGACTCTAGCCATCAGAACATGGCAACTGTAAAGAAATCTTGCAGATATAATTAATTGTTAATTTCGAGTTAATCAAAAAGGGTTATTTGAAGCAGGTGAAATCCTTAAAAGACCACTGAGCCCTCTTTGCAGGGAAATTCTCCTTACTGGCCTCACGAAGTAAAAAGCCATATTGGAGAGGTCTACCTGGCAACAAACAAGGAACAGCCTTGCTACAGACTGAATATTTCTGTCCTCCCAGCTCCCAAATTAGGGTGTTAAATCTTAGTGTTCAGTGTAATTGTATTTAGAGGTAGAGACTTTGGGAAATGATTACTCGTGAAGGTGGAACCCTCATGAATGGGATTAGTGCCCTCATAAAGGAGTCCTGAGAGAGCTCCCTTGGCCCTGTGCAGTACGAAGAAACAGGAGGAAGACCACCATCCATGAACCAGGAAACAGGCCCTCACTGGACACTGAATCTACTGCCTTGAATTAGGAATTCCCAGCCTCCAGAACTGTAAGAAACAATATAATAAGATAGTTTAGCAAGATAGGTGAATCTAAGCTCAATATGCAAAATAATTTTATTTCTATAACCTAGCAACAGGAAACGAAATTGACTTTTTAAAATAATATTTATAATAGGATCAAAAGTATCAAATACCTGGGAATAAATCTAAAAAATATCTGCAAGATCCTTGTAGGAAATTTTTTAAAAATTGAGAGTTAATCAATTAAAATAGTATTTGGAAAACTCAAGCAGGGAGTGCAGCAGGCAGAGGGAGAAGCAGGCTCCCCAGTGAGCTCAGAGCTCGATGCAAGACTCAATCTCAGAACCCTGGGATCATGGCCTGAACCACCCAGGCATCCCTGATCTCAATTTTATCAGAAGGAAACATAAGAAAAACCTGCACTGAAAGACATTCTACATTACTGGAATTAACTCTTCAAAAAATTAAACGTCATGAAAATCCGGGAAAGACTGACTATGGAACTGTTCAAAACTCAAAGAGACTAAGAGACACAACATCGGAATTAAATACATGGCTCTGAACAGGACCTTCCTTGCTGTAAAGGATATTACAGACAAGTGACAAAACTTAAAAGAGCATGAGAATTAAATGATTAAATGATAGAATGTATAGAGTGCTTAGGTGGCTCAGTCGGTTAAGCAACTTCCTTGGGCTCACGTCATGATCCCAGGGTCCTGGGATGGTGTTCTATATCAGTCTCTGTTTTCAGCAGGGAGCTCGCTTCTCCATCTCCCTTTGCTTGCAACTCTGCCTACTTGTGCTCTTTCTCTCTCTCTGTCAAATAAATAAATACAATCTTAAAAAAATGTATAGTTAATACAGTTTGAATGGGTGCAGCTATATGCATATTTTTTCAATAAAAACATGACAGTACTGTCAGTGTATTTTCCCTTCCTTAAGATTTTTTTCTTTCTTTTATTAAATTATTTACTTTAAGAAAAACAGTATTCATTATTTTTTCACCACACCCAGTGCTCCATGCAATCCGTGCCCTCTATAAAACCCACCACCTGGTACCCCCAACCTCCCACCCTCGCCCCCGCCACTTCAAACCCCTCAGATTGCTTTTCAGAGTCCATAGTCTCTCATGATTCACCTCCCCTTCCAATTTATCCCAACTCCCTTCTCCTCTCTAACACACCTTGTCCTCCATGATATTTGTTATGCTCCACAAATAAGTGAAACCATATGATAATTGACTCTCTCTGCTTGACTTACTTCACTCAGCATAATCTCTTCCAGTCCCGTCCATGTTGCTACAAAAGTTGGGTATTCAGCCTTTCTGATGGAGGCATAATACTCCATAGTGTATATGGACCACATCTTCCTTATCCATTCATCCGTTGAAGGGCATCTTGGTTCTTTCCATAGTTTGGCGATCGGGGCCATTGCTGCTATAAACATTGGGGCACAGATGGCCCTTCTTTTCACGACATCTGTATCTTTGGGGTAAATACCCAGGAGTGCAATTGCAGGGTCATAGGGAAGTTCTATTTTTAATTTCTTGAGGAATCTCCACACTGTTCTCCAAAGAGGCTGCACCAACTTGCATTCCCACCAACAGTGGAAGAGGGTGCCCTTTTCTCCACATCCTCTCCAACACATGTTGTTTCCTGTTTTGTTAATTTTGGCCATTCTAACTGGTGTAAGGTGATATCTCAATGTGGTTTTAATTTGGATCTCCCTGAGGGCTGGTGATGATGAACATTTTTTCATGTGTCTGATAGCCACTTGTAGGTCTTGATTGGAGAAGTGTCTGCTCATATCTTCTGCCCATTTCTTGATATGTTTGCCTGTTCCATGTGTGTTGAGTTTGAGGAGTTCATTATAGATCCTGGATATCAAACTTTTGTCTGTACTGTCATTTGCAAATATCTTCTCCCATTCTGTGGGTCGCCTCTTTGTTTTTTTGACTGTTTCCTTTGCTGTGCAGAAGTTTTTGATTTTGATGAAGTCCCAAAAGTTTATTTTCGCTTTTGTTTTCTTTGCCTTCAGAGACATATCTTGAAAGAAGTTGCTGTGGCTGATATCGAAAAGATTACTGCCTATGCTCTCCTCTAGGATTCTGATGGATTCCTGTCTCACACTGAGGTCTTTTATCCATTTTGAGTTGATCTTTGTGTACGGTGTAAGAGAATGGTTGAGTTTCATTCTTCTACATATAGCTGTCCCATTTCCCCAGCACCATTTATTGAAGAGACTGTCTTTTTTCCACGGTATATTTTTTCCTGCTTTGTCGAAGATTAAATGACCACAGAGTTGAGGGTCCATAGCTGGGCTCTCTACTCTGTTCCACTGGTCTATGTGTCTGTTTTTATGCCAGTACCATGCTGTCTTGGTGATCACAGCTTTGTGGTAAAGCTTGAAATCAGGTAACGTGATGCCCCCAGCTTTATTTTTGTTTTTCAACATTTCCTTAGCGATTCGGGGTCTCTTCTGATTCCATAAAAATTTTTAGGATTATTTGCTCCAGCTCTTTGAAGAATACCGGTGGAATTTTGATCGGAATGGCATTAAAAGTATAGATTGCTCTAGGCACTATAGACATTTTAACAATGTTTATTCTTTGATCCAAGAGCATGGAATGGTCTTCCACCTTTTTGTCTCTTCTTCAATTTCTTTCATGAGTGTTCTGTAGTTCCTCAAGTACTGATCCTTTACCTCTTTGGTTAGGTTTATTCCCAGGTATCTTATGGTTCTTGGTGCTCTAGTAAATGGAATCGATTCTCTAATTTCCCTTTCTGTATTTTCATTGTTAGTGTATAAGAAAGCCACTGATTTCTGTACACTGACTTTGTATCCTGCCACGTTGCTGTATTCCTGTATGAGTTCTAGTAGTTTGGGGGTGGAGTCTTTTGGGTTTTCCATATAAAGAATCATGTCATCTGCGAAGAGAGAGAGTTTGAATTCTTCATTACCAATTTGGATACATTTTATTTCTCTTTGTTGTCTGATTGCTGTTGCTAGGACTTCTAATACTATGTTGAACAAGAGTGGTGAGAGTGGGCATCCTTGTCTTGTTCCTGATCTCAACGTGAAGGCTGCAAGCTTTTTCCCATTGAGGATGATATTTGCTGTGGGTCTTTCATAGATAGATTTGATGAGGTTCAGGAATGTTCCCTCTATCCCTGTACTTTGAAGACTTTTAATCAGGAACGGATGCTGGATTTTGTCAAATGCTTTTTCTGCATCAATTGAGAGGACCATGTGGTCCTTCTCTCTTCTCATATTAATTTGTTGTATCACATTGATTGATTTGCGAAAGTTGAACCATCCTTGTAACCCAGGGATGAATCCCACCTGGTCATGGTGATTAATCTTTTTAATGTGTTGTTGGATCCTGTTTGCTAGGATCTTGTTGAGAATTGTAGCATCCATATTCATCAGTGATATTGGTCTGAAATTCTCCTTTTTGGTAGGGTCTTTGCCTGGTTTGGGGATCAAGGTAATGCTGGATTCAAAGAAAGAGTCTGGAAGTTTTCCTTCTGTCAATTTTTTGAAACAGCTTCAGGAGAATAGGTATTATTTCTTCTTTGAAGGTTTGGTAGAATTCCCCAGGGAATCCGTCAGGTCCTGGGCTCTTGTTTTTTGGGGAGGTTTTTGATCACTGCTTCAATGCCATTCCGATCAAAATTCCACCGGCATTCTTCAAAGAGCTGGAGCAAATAATCCTAAAATTTGTATGGAATCAGAAGAGACCCCAAATCGCTAAGGAAATGTTGAAAAACAAAAATAAAGCTGGCAGCATCACCTTACCTGATTTCAAGCTTTATTACAAAGCTGTGATCACCAAGACAGCATGGTACTGGCATAAAAACAGACACATAGACCAGTGGAACAGAGTAGAGAGCCCTGATATGGACCCTCAACTCTATGGTCAATTAATCTTCGACAAAACAGGAAAAAATATACAGTGGAAAAAAGACAGTCTCTTCAATAAATGGTGCTGGGAAAACTGGACAGCTATATGTAGAAGAATGAAACTCGACCATTCTCTTACACCGTACACAAAGATCAACTCAAAATGGATAAAAGACCTCAACATGAGACAGGAATCCATCAGAATCTTAGAGGAGAACATAGGCAGTAATCTCTTTGATATCAGCCACAGCAACTTCTTTCAAGATACGTCTCCAAAGGCAAAGGAAACAAAAGCGAAAATAAACTTCTGGGACTTCATCAAAATCAAAAACTTCTGCATAGCAAAGGAAACAGTCAAAAAAACAAAGAGGCAACCCATGGAATGGGAGAAGATATTTGCAAATGACAGTACAGACAAAAGGTTGATATCCAGGATCTATAATGAACTCCTCAAACTCAACCCACACGAAACAGACAAAGACATCAAAAAATGGGCAGAAGATATGAACAGACACTTCTCCAATCAAGAAATACAAATGGCTAACAGACACATGAAAAAATGCTCATCATCATTAGCCCTCAGGGAGATTCAAATTAAAACCACATTGAGATATCACCTTACACCAGTTAGAATGGCCAAAATTAACAAAACAGGAAACAACATGTGTTGGAGAGGATGTGGAGAAAGGGGAACCCTCTTACACTGTTGGTGGGAATGCAAGTTGGTGCAGCCTCTTTGGAGAACAGTGTGGAGATTCCTCAAGAAATTAAAAATAGAGCTTCCCTAGGACCCTGCAATTGCACTCCTGGGTATTTACCCCAAAGATACTGCTTCAAACTCGTTACTAGATATTGGTCTATTCATGTTGTCGATTTCTTCCTGGTTCAATTTTGGTAGTTTATAGTTTTCCAGGAATGCATCCATTTCATCTAGGTTGCTAAGCTTATTGGCATATAACTGTTGATAATAACTTCTGATGGTTGTTTCTACTTCCTTGGTTAGTAGTGATCTCTCCCTTTTCTTTACTTTTTTTTTTTTTTTTTGGTTTTTAAACTTTATTCATTGAGTTATCTTCCTATATGAAATCACCAAGCTCATTACCCTTAGAACATAATTTTTCTCAAAATAGATAAAATGATATACATCAATGAAACTGTGCCTTGGGCACTTTACTTAAAAGAGGTTAAGTGTTTTTTTTTAATTTATTTATTTTCAGGAAAAACATTATTCATTATTTTTTCACCACACCCAGTGCTCCATGCAAGCTGTGCCCTCTATAATACCCACCACCTGGTACCCCAACCTCCCACCCCCCCGCCACTTCAAACCCCTCAGATTGTTTTTCAGAGTCCATAGTCTCTCATGGTTCACCTCCCCCCTTTTCATTCATAATTTATGAATTGGGCTTTCTCTCTTTTCTTTTGGATTAG
Organism: Neogale vison; assembly: GCF_020171115.1. Taxonomy (NCBI): domain Eukaryota; kingdom Metazoa; phylum Chordata; class Mammalia; order Carnivora; family Mustelidae; genus Neogale; species Neogale vison. The sequence continues at coordinate 135,321,926 of NC_058102.1, read as the reverse complement.
TGTGGCCAATGTTTTATTGATCTTATTGGTTCTTTCAAAAAATCAGCTTCTAGTTTCATTGATACATTCTACTGTATCTCTGGTTTCTACCTCATCGATCTCAGCTCTAATCTTGATGATTTCCCCTCTTATGTGTGGAGTTGGTTTGATTTGTTGTTGATTCTCCAATTCTTTTAGGTGTAGAGACAGCTGGTTATTCTGGATTTTTTCAATTTTTTTGAGGGAGGCTTGGATGGCTATGTATTTCACCCTTAGGACTGCCTTTGCTGTATCCCATAGGTTTTGGACCGAAGTGTCTTCATTCTCATTGGTTTCCATGAATTGTTTCAGTTCTTCTTTGATCTCCTGGTTGATCCAAGCATTCTTAAGCAAGGTGGCCTTTAGCTTCCAGGTGTTTGAGTTCCTTCTGAACTTTTCCTTGTGATTGAGCTGCAGTTTCAAAGCATTGTGATCTGAGAATATGCAGGGAATCATCTCAGTCTTTTGGTATCAGTTGAGTCCTGATTTGTGACCCAGTGTGTGGTCTATTCTGGAGAAGGTTCCATGTGCACTTGAGAAGAATGAGTATTCTGCTGTTTTAGGGTGGAATGTTCTGTATATATCTATGAGGTCCATCTGGTCCAATGTGTCATTCAATGCTCTTGTTTCTTTATTGATTTTCTGCTTCGATGATCTGTCTAATTCTGAAATGGGTTCAAAATGGGTCTCTTGTAGACAACATATGGATGGATCCTGTCATTTTATCCAATATGCAACCCTGTGCCATTTTATGGGTGCATTTAGGCCATTCACATTGAGAGTGATTATTGATAGATACGTTTTTATCGACATTGTGTTACCTTTGAAGTCTTTCTTTCTGTAGACTGTCTCTATATTTCTGTTCAATGCTATTCTTAGTATTTTTCCTCTTTTATAGAACCCCCCCTTAATATTTCTTGCAGTGTCAGCTTGGTGGTTGCATAGTGTTTTAAGCATTGCCGGTCTTGGAAACTCTTTATCTTTCCATCCATTTTGAATGTCAGTCTTGCTGGATAAAGTATTCTTGGCTGCATGTTCTTCTCATTTAGTGCCCTCAATATATCTTGCCAGCCTTTTCTGGCTTGCCAGGTCTCTGTGGACAGGTCTGACGTTATTCTGATGGGTTTCTCTCTGTAAGTAAGGGAGCCTCTTTGCCCTAGTGGCTTTCCAGAGATTATACCTACAATTATAATTCCTCAATTTGACTATCAGGTGTCGTGATGTTTTTTTGGAATGTATAACCTTGGGTGGAGACCGTTCAGCCTCTAGTACATGAACGCTGGTTCCATTCGCGAGATTGGGAAAATTTTCACGAAGGACTTGTTCCACTATATCTTCTAGATTTCTTTCTTTCTTCTCCCCTTCAGGGATTCCAATAATTCTGATGTTGGAATGCTTCATGGCATCATTTATTTCCCTGATTCTGTTTTCGTGGTTTCTAAGCTGTTTGTTCCAGGCTTCCTTCTGATCCTTTCTATATGTTTGTCCTCCAGATCACCTATTCTATCTTCTGTCTCAGTTACCCTAGCTTTGAGAGAGTTTAGATTGGAACTCATTGAGAGCATTGTGAACCTCCTCCCTGGTAGCTTTAAGGTCTTCCCTAACATTGTGAACATCATCTCTCATCGCTTTCAGCTCAGCCCTAATCAATTCCGTTTGGTCATCAATGGATTTCTCCAACCTAGCTATTGCCTGGATAATTGTTAGCCTAAATTCTCTTTCTGACATATTGTCTATGTTGATAGCCGTTGCCTCTGTTGCAGAAGGTCCATCCTCTTTATTATTCTTCTGTTGGGCATTCCTCCTCCTAGTCATTTTGGTAGGGGAAGACTGAACAGATGTAGCTGGATGTATCAACTGTGGTGCAGTCAAGGTGCACCCTGGAACACTCTGAGCAATCAGGATTCCCCACCCAAACTAGAGACAAAAGAAAAGAAAAAGAAAAAGAAAAAGAGAGTGGGGGGGAAGAAAGGGAAGATGAAAGAGAAGGTTCAACAAAAATGGTCCCCAAGGTAAGATTTATGAAGTAGACAAACAAAAACAGACAAACAAAAAGACTGATACAAGTATATGACAAGAGAAAAAAATATGCAAATAAACGAAGAACCTCATCAAAAGGAACCCCAAGTGTAAGATTTATATGCTATCAGGACAAACACAAAAACACAGAAAAACTGGTGGAAGAAAAAGATGGGAGAGTGGTTATAAATTCTCAGTGTGTATGAGGAAGGTTGTTTTGATTCTTCCTGGATGTATCTTGATATCTTTGTTAAAGGATTCAACTTTCCTAAGATAAAGGGGGATTAAAAATTGGTTTACCTATAGGGGTAGTATTGATTGGGGAAAGGTAGTATTGATTCAAACTTACTTTGGAGTTTAACTCTGTATGAATATTAGAAGATAAAAATAAAAAGGAATAAACTAGGCTAAGCTAAGCTAAAATTAAAAAAAAGAATTCAAAAAATAGAAATGCAAAAGGAAAACAGGTGTATGTATCAAAAAGTTCAGCTTAGAAGGCGATTATGAAATTTAATGTACTGTACAGCTCGCTAAATAGGTTAAAAAATTACCTATGTATTAAAAAAAAATGAACCAGAATAGTGGCAACGAGTGAAAAATAAAAGTTTTCGTATGAGTTAGTGGTTGTTCTCTTGTAGTCCTTTTTTTCCCCCTCTGTTTTTTCTTTCTTGGTATGTTTTCTGGGGGAAGGGTCTGCCACGTGGGTTTTCAGTCAATGATGTTCCCTGTGTTAAGTCCTCCCACCCACCTCAAGGGGGTGGGCTCTGAGGAAACTTTTTTTTTCAGGCTTTTGTTCTTTGGCGGTTTTTGTTTGTTCACTTTTTTCTCTCTCTCACTTTGACTGCTTTTGATGGTTTTTGTAGTTTTAGAGGAAAGCAAACCACACCCTGATCTCCCTCTCAGAGAGAAGCCTCAGTCTGGGTGCAGAGCCTAAATAAGTTTCCCCTTGGCTGCTGGCAGAGCAGGTTCCGAGTCGCGGTCCCTGGGGATGTAGGATCTTTTGCTTGTACCTTAAGCCAAGGCCGTGGCAGCTGTCTGGGCAGCTCCAGACCACCAGAGAGGGTCCAAGCCGCAATAGCACACTGAGATTTCCCCGCTGGCCAGGGCTGGGAGTGCCTGGTCTTTCTGGGTCTAAGAACGCCCGGCTTGTGCGCACCAATTTCAGGGGAGACTGTGGGTTGCGCGCGGGTCTCAGGCTCTGAGAATGGGGTGCAGGTCCTAAAGCACCAGGCTAGGCCCTCCGCGAACCTCTCTGGGGGGAGAGTTTGGTCTGAAAGAATGGCGCGTATCAAAGGGCACCGGCCGGGCCTTTGTATCTCTCTCAGGGGAGTATCTCAGACTCTATAGCAGGGCTCCATGTTCTGTCGCCCAGCGTGGCTCCCATCCCCTCACAGGAAATGGACCCCACGCATTCTCGGGTGTGCTGGCGGCTTAGGGACCAAGAGCTGGTTTCCCCGCCGCACTCTCTCTGCCTCAGCACCAGGGGAGGCTGTCCTGGGACTGGGGACTTAAGCCCCTGTCCCTAGCCACCCCGATTCCCACAATTTCCCCCTGCAATCCTTTGCTCTTTTGGAGTGCTTTCAACCAGTCTCTAAGTTAATGCTGGTCCCCAGACGCAGGGCACTCTCACTTGATTGGGGTATTACTTTCCAACCGGTCACCTCTGGTGGCTCCCTCCCCCTTCTGTTTATCTTCTGATATCAGTCTACCATTCCCACTCAGCTTTACCTGCCCACTGGCATCTTCTGCCCCTGTAGAGATCCAGACGTGTAATCTCAGGCTGATTTCATGGGTGATCAGAGTTCTTTGGTAGGTAATCAGCTCACTTTGGGGTATAGGCTGAAAAGATGCCTCTTCCTACTTCCCCGCCATCTTGTCCCCCCTTCCTTATGATTTTAATAACACTTTCTTTTCTAGCTTATTATAAAAATATAATATGGAATACATATAACAAACAAATTTAGGCTAATTAACTGTTTTTGTAAAAGTTAGTTTTCTGGTCAATAGCAGATTAGTACTCAAGTGCCTGGGGAGTCAAAAGTTATTCACATATTTCTGACTGCAAATGGTCAGTGCCCTTAACCCCTGCAATTATTCAAGGGTCAACTGTATTGGAATTGTCTGATTGTCAAGGTTGTACAGTAGTTATGTGGAATGTACTGACTTGTAGGATATAAATGCTATGGGAATCAGGCATAATTTAAAAATTGTCTTGCAAATGGTTCTGGGGTAAAAGTTCTTTTTTATTTCTTCTAATTTTAAGACTCTTTGTCTTAAAATTAATGTCTGTCTAAATCTCTAGGTTCATATGTAGTAATAAAAATTGGAAAATACCAAAAAGTTCTCAATTAACAAGACTGAAGTATTCATGAAAACTTGGTTGGTTGGGTGCTGTTTAGAAAGCTGGTATTTGGGCAGCCTGAAGCATGTAAAACCCAATAATGCTGATTTCCACATTAAAAAAAATCTGCTTAAAAGTTAATTAGCTACCAAGAAACATAGCTAAAATATTATATAAACTTTCATTACACACATGATCCAAAAATATTTTCCTTTAAGAAAGATTTTTGCATATCATCCATTTAATAGGAAACTATTAAAATGTTGTATAAACATCCAGTAAATAAATTTCTACTATTTATGTTTCAGATGCTATACTTTTTCTTCAGAAACTCTGAGTATTCTCTGTGTGATTTCAGTACGTCATCACAATTTATATGACTTTCAAAAGTAGATTCTAAATAGGTGGTCCCACCAGATGAGCCTGATTCAAATTCAGCAGCACCTGAAAAGAAAAAGATTAATCTAAAATTAAAAATTAATCTAAAATTAAAAGATTAATCAGTCTTTATCTAAAATACTTCATTCTTAACTAAAAGTTATTAAGAAAACAAAGTTGAAGCTTTATGAGTGTTATGAAGAATGAAAAACATCTAATACAACTACAATATAAAATACAAGATTACTTTTAAATCTATTTTGCTCACAGTTGCCCACTGAGGTAATTGCTATTGTGGATAAATATCAGAGCTTCTGTTTTTCTCATTACAAGATGATAACAGAGCCCACCCGTGAACAATCATGTACAACAGACTGAAAAAATCAAACAGGCAATTTTCAGAGTTGAACATAAGAACATACAGAAGGAAAACCCTAGTTTTCTATGAATATCGTCTGCTCTTTGGTGGAGGGGATATGTAAGCTGATACCTGAAGGACAGGGAAGAAGCATGCCAGGTGGAGGGAAGACGCATATACAAAGAACATACACAGAGAGTGAGGAAGAACACTTGTGGAATTGCAAGTAGTCAATGCTGAAGAGGTGCAAGAGCAAAGCAGCAGAGTAGGGTAAATGTTAGCGATAGAGAAGGCTGAAAAATCTGACAAGAACCAAACTGATGTGGGTGTTTTTATTCCATGTATGGAGCTTGGAATTTTATCCAATGGCAAAAGGTAAATCAATGACAAAATCAACGACTGGAGGTTTAAATGTCACCTGTCAAGTGACGGCTATTTGAACTATAATTGCTTAAGTAAGTATCACCTAAGACAAGACTGCTTTTTTTCTTTTTTTTTAAATTTTGGTTTTATATCATTAGCAGAAATAAGGATTTAAGAAAGTCCTCATAGGGGCACCTGGGTGGCTCGGTGGGTTAAAGCCTCTTCCTTGGGCTCGGGTCATGATCCCAGGGTCCTGGGATAGAGCCCCACGTTGGGCTCTCTGTTTAGTGGGGAGCCTGCTTCTCCCTCTCTCTCTGTCTGCCTCTCTGCCTACTTGTGATCTCTCTGTCAAATAAACAAAATCTTAAAAAAAAAAAGAAAGTCCTCATATTCAGGTTGACAGTTCCAGAGGGATGACAGAAGTGAAGGAAGATTACAGCTTGAAATAACATATAAATAGACATTTGGAGATTTTTTTTAAGTCTGAAAAATGATGACTAAATGAGGAATAAGTATGTTCCTCATTATGTTTATGTTTTACATTTTTATTAGATATATATATTAAAAAAATTAACATAGTACCTATTATCCAAACAATAGAAAGCAATGGATTTACCATTCATAGTTTATTTCAGAAATCAATGACCATCTTAATTCAGAAATTTGGCAACATACCTTCTTCTAGTTCTCTAGTTATATTTTTTTCCAACTCTTGCTGCCTCTGAAATAAGTCAAATATTTATAATGTTCAAGTTAAACAAGACACATAATTGTAGGAATTATATATAGCTTATGAAATGTGAACTTAAAATAACACTATTAGAGATTAAAACTAAGTTAGGGATTGCTTAAATAGAAAGATAATCACATAAATAAAATAAATCCCTACTTATTTTAATCTTAGGTAACAGAAGAAAGAGATATAACACTATTTAGATAAATCTGATAAAAAGTACAATTAATATTGGTCTATTAAATATACGTAATTTCTGGGAGAAGAGGAATATGGCAGAGGCATAGGGGGCCATAGTTTTGTCCAGTCCCTGGAATTCAGCTAGATAGCTTTCAAATCATTCTGAACACCTGTGAACTCAATCTGAGATCTAAGAAAAGAACTGTGATAATTCTACAAATAGAAAAGTGACCACATTCTGCAAGGTAGGAGGTGTGGAGTGGAGAAATGAATCCAAGGTGATACATGGGAAGATAAATTGTTGGGGGGATGCATAGACTGCTTATCAGAAAGTGATATAGTAGTGGTGTGCAAACAGGAACTTTTTTGTTTTTGTTTTTTTGTTAAGAGATTTTATTTATTTGAGAGAGAGAGAGAGAGACCACACGCACAAAGGGAGAAGCTGACTCTCCACCGAGCAGGGAGCCCAGTGGTGGGGCTTGATCCCAGACCATAACGTGAGCCAAGAGCACAAACAGGAACTTTTATACGTATAATCTGGTGAGGGACATCCCTGCTTGAAAAGCACTCAGGTGGAGAAGTGGGGTAGAATCCTAGGTAGAACTGCCTGATCTCGGGATCCCCGGGGTCACACAGAATGGGGTGCCTGAGTATGGGAGAGTTCCCAGGAGTTTCAGCAGGGAAACCAGCTGCAATCAAAGAGCGGAGGAGGGGGCTTTCAGCTCAGTGTTGCCATTAACCACAAACCCCAGACCATTGGGTAACCACTCTCAGAGCAGGGCCAAACATGCAGAAGAACCAGGACAAGACCTCCTCCCTCCCCCTAGAGGACTGGCATGAATTCAGCCACAGAAGACTGCAAAGTTTAGATACTCCAAAGGGGGTTGCATGGCTGAGATAAAAATGCTCAAAGGCTGGGTGTACACAGAGTGCATACAGAAACCAGGGAGACGAGAGTGTTTGACAGCTCTTCTGTGAGGGCACACTGAACAGTGGAGGGTGCCTGCTTTCAGCTCAAGGGCTGGACACTGGGAGGCTCACATTTTTATTCTAATCCTCTCAAGCAGTGCAGAAAACCAGCAGGGAACGAAAGCCACAAAGAGGAATCTGGAGGCCCTAAATTAGCCTGGACCCCTGGCAAGGGCAGTGCAATACCATCAGGGCAAAGACCTCTGAGAATTAGCGCAACAGGTCCCTCCCCCAGAAAATCAGCAAGAACTTCCTGCTAGGATCAAGTTTAAGGAATCACAGACAACTGCAAAACTCTAGTGCTGGGGGAAAATACTATATAGAATCCGTGGCTCCTTAAACTTTCAAGTTTAATTTTCTTTTTCTTTTTCCATTACAACCAATTTCTCATTTTATCAACTCAGGTTTTTTAACATTTTTAATTTTAATTTTTATAGTTACATCCTATCTTTTCATAGTGCTTAAATTTATTTTTGCATATATATATATTTTTCTTTCTTTACAATTCTGGGATGTAGTTTCCTCTAAGAAACAGACCAAAATATACCCAGAATCTAGTGTATTGCTCTGTTCTCATCACCTGTCTGATTATATTCTTGCTTTTTAAATTTTTATTTTATTTATTTATTTATTTATTTTGGTTTATAAAGATTATAGAGATTTGGTTTATAGAGATTATATTTCTCTGGGGTTGTTGTTGTTATTTTAGTATTTTGTTCTCTCATTTTCTATTCTTCTCTAGACAGAATGACTAGATGGAAAAACTCACCTGAAATAAGAGAACAGGTGGTACGACTGTCAGTTACCTAATCAGTATGGATATAACTAAATGGCAGAATTAGAGTTTAGGATAACAAGTATAAAAATACTAGCTGGGCTTGAACGAAGCACAAAAGACACTGGAGAATCCCTTTCTGGAGAAATAAAAGAACAAAAATATTACCAAGTTGAAATCAAAAGGTTATTAAGGGGATGCAATAAAAAAAAAATGGAGGCTTTACTGCTGGAAACAGTATGGAGGTTCTCCAAGAGTTAAATATATGATCTAGTAATTGTACTGCAAGGTATTTTCCCCAAAGATGCAAACATAGTGATCTGAAGGGGCACCTGGACACCAATGTTTATAGAAGCAATCTCCAAAATAGACTAACTGTGGAAACAGCCCAAATGTCCATCAACAGATGAATGGATAAAGAAGATGTGGTCGGGGAGGAGTCAAGATGGCGGAGAAGTAGCAGACTGAGACTACTTCAGCTAGCAGGAGATCAGCTAGAGAGCTTATCTAAAGAGTGCAAACACCTGCAAATCCATCGGCAGATCAAAGAGAAGAAGAACAGCAATTCTAGAAAGAGAAAAACCACCACTTTCTGAAAGGTAGGATTGGCAGAGAAGTGAATCCAAAGCGCCGGGAAGATAGACCCTGGGGGGAGGGGCCAGCTCCCGGCAAGCGGCGGAGCGACGGAGCACAAAATCGGGACATTTAAAAGTCTGTTCCGCTGAGGGACATCGCTCCAGAGGCTAAACCGGGGCGAAGCCCACGCGGGTTCAGCATGACCTCAGGCCTCGCAGGGAAACAGAAGGATCGTGGGTGTCTGAGTGTCACAGAGCTTGCGGGTATTGGAGCGGGAAAGCCGGCTACAGAGACAGAGCCAACAGTAAGCTCGCAGTTCGGGGTTACCTTGAACCGGTCGCAGGCTCGGTGAGCTCGGAGTGCAGCCGGAGGTCAGGCAGACGGGAGTTACTGGGTGCTGTTCTCTGAGGGCGCACTAAGGAGTTGGGCCCCGGGCTCTCCGCTCCTCCAAGCCAGAGACCAGGAGGCCGCCATTTGTATTCCCGTCCTCCGGAACTCTACGGAAAGCGCTCAGGGAACAAAAGCTCCTGAAAGCAAACCCGAGCGGATTACTCAGCCCGGCCCCTGGTAAGGGCGGTGCAGTTCCGCCTGGGGCAAAGACACTTGAGAATCACTACACCAGGCCCCTCCCCCAGAAGATCAACAAGAAATCCAGCCAAGACCAAGTTCACCTACCAAGGAGTGCAGTTTCAATACCAAGGAGAGCAGCAGAATTCCAGAGGAGGAGAAAGCAAAGCACGGAACTCATGGCTTTCTCCCTGTGATTTATTAGTCTTGCAGTTAAAGTAATTTTTTTTTTCATTTTTTTCTCTTCTTTTCTTAATTTTTCTTAACTTTGGCCCTTTTCATTTTTAACGTTTTTTAACTAGTTTATCTAATATATATATTTTTTCTTTTTCATACTTTTCTTTATTCGTTTTCTTTTTTAATTCCTTTTTATTTTTCCTTTCTGTTTTTTGAACCTCTTTTTATTCCTTCTCCCCACTCACGATTTGGGATCTCTTCTGATTTGGTTAAAGCATATTTTCCTGGGGTTGTTGCCACCCTTTTAGTATTTTACTTGCTCCTTCATATACTCTTATCTGAACAAAATGACAAGGCAGAAAAATTTACCACAAAAAAAAGAACAAGAGGCAGTACCGAAGGCTAGGGACCTAATCAATACAGACATTGGTAATATGTCAGATCTAGAATTCAGAATGACAATTCTCAAGGTTCTAGCCAGGCTCAAAAAAGACATGGAAGATATCAGAGAAACCCTCTCGGGAGATATAAAAGCCCTTTCTGGAGAAATAAAAGAACTAAAATCTAACCAAGTTGAAATCAAAAAACTATTAATGAGGTTCAATAAAACATGGAGGCTCTCACTTCTAGGATAAATGAGGCAGAAGAAAGAATTAGCGAAATAGAAGACCAAATGACAGAGAATAAAGAAGCTGAGCAAAAGAGGGACAAACAGTTACTGGACCATGAGGGGAGATTCGAGAGATAAGTGACACCATAAGATGAAACAACATTAGAATAATTGGGATTCCAGAAAAAGAAAGAGAGAGGGGAGCAGAAGGTATACTGGAGACAATTATTGGGGAGAATTTCCCCAATATGGCAAAGGGAACGAGCATCAAAATTCAGTAGGTTCAGAGAACGCCCCTCAAAATTAATAAGAAGAGACCCACACCACGTCACCTGATAGTAAAATTTACAAGTCTTAGTGACAAAGAGAAAATCCTGAAAGCAGCCCGGGAAAAGAAGTCTGTAACATACAATGGCAATACAATGGCACTAAATTCATATCTCTCAATAGTTACCCTGAATGTTAATGGGCTAAATGCCCCAATCAAAAGACACAGGGTATCAGAATGGATAAAAAAACAAAGCCCATCTATATGTTGCCTCCAAGAAACTCATTTTAAGCCCTAAGACACCTCCAGAGTTAAAGTGAGGGGATGGAAAAGAATTTACCATGCTAATGGACATCAGAAGAAAGCAGGAGTGGCAATCCTTATATCAGATCAATTAGATTTTAAGCCAAAGACTATAGTAAGAGATGAGGAAGGACACTATATCATACTCAAAGGGTCTGTCCAAAGAGAAGATCGAAGAATTTTAAGTATCTATGCCCCCGACATGGGAGCAGCCAACTATATAAACCAATTAATAACAAAATCAAAGAAACACATCAAGAATAATATAATAATAGTAGGGGACCTTAACACTCCCCTCACTGAAATGGACAAGGGGTGTAAGAGAGGAGTAGGGAATTTGGGTAAATTGGAAGGGGAGGTGAACCATGAGAGACTATGGACTCTGAAAAACTGAGCGGTTTGAAGTGGCAGGGAGGTTGGGGTACCAGGTGGTGGGTATTATAGTGGGCACGGCTTGCATGGAGCACTGGGTGTGGTGAAAAAATAATGAATAATGTTTTTCTGAAAATAAATAAATCGAAAAAAAAATTTAAAAAAAAGATGTGGTGTATTACAAATGAAATATTACAAAGCCATCAAAAAGGATGAACGCTTAACAATTTACATTGATGTGGATGGAAACAGAGCGTACTATACTGAGAGAAATAAGTCAATCACAGAAAGGCAATTATCATATTGTTTCATACATATGGGGAATATAAGAAAAAGTGCATAGAATCATAGGGGAAGGTAGGGAAAACTAAATGGAAGAAATCAAAGAGGGAGACAAATCATGATGAGAGACTCTTAACTATTGGAAACAGACATTTGCTGAAGGGGAGGTGGGATGGGGGTAGGGGTAATTGGGTGATGGGCATGAAGGAGGGCATGTGATGTGTAGAGCACTGGGTATTACATACAACTGATGGTTAACTGAACACTATATCTGAAACTGATATATCATATATCAGCTAATTGAATAGAAATTTTAAAAAATTCATCACGTACATAATGGGTAATGGAGAAATAAAACCCTACTTATCTTTTACACACTTACTGAGCTATAATTAACTAATAAATATTAACTATTTCAAATTTTAAAAATTGGAGGCTCTAACTGCTAGGATAAATGACACAGAAAGGAGAAGTAGTGACAAAGAAGACAAAATGATGGAGAATAAAGAAGTTGAGAAAAAAGGAGAGATAAACAATTACTGGATCAGTAATTCAAGGGGAGGGGAGAATTCAAGAGATAAGTGATACCATAAAGCAAAACAATATTAGAATACTGGGATCCCAGAAGAGGAGGAAAGGGTGTGTGGAAGAAGGTATATCTGAGAAATTACAGCAGAGAACATCTATAACCCGTGGAAGAAAAAAGTCATTCAAATCCAGGAGGCACAGAGAAACCCCTTCAATTTCAATAAGAATAGGCCAACACTTTGATATATAGTAGTGAAGCTTGCAAATTTCAGAGACAAAGAGAAAATCCAGAGAGCAGCTCAGGACATGCCAGAAAGGACTGGCATGGTATAGTCAGGGTGCTAAACCAGAAAAATATGCAGCCAAGAATACGTTACCAGCAAGGCTGTCATTCAAAATAGAAGGAGAGATAAAGAGTTCCCAGGACAGAAAGAAATTAAAAAATTTGTGACCTCCACACCAGCCCTGCAAGAAATACTAAAGGGAATCCTGCAAGCAAAGAGAGAGCCCCAAAGTGTCATAGACCAGAAAGGAATAGAGACAATGTACAGAAACAATGATGATACAGGTAATACAATGGCACTCAATTCATATCTTTCAATAGTTAGCCTGAAAGTAAATGGGCCACATTCCCAATCCAAAGACACAAGGTATCAGATTGGATAAAAAAGCAAGACCCATCAATATGCTGTCTGCAAGAGACTCATTTTAGACCCAATAACACCTTCAGATTGAAAGTGAGGAGGTGGAAAACCATTTACTGTGCTAATGGACATCAAAAGAAAGCTGGGCTGGCAATCCTTTTATCAAATTAGATTTTTTTTCAATTTATTTATTTTCAGAAAAACATTATTCATTATTTTTTCATCACACCCAGTGCTCCATGCAAGCCGTGCCCTCTATAGTACCCACCACCTGGTACCCCAACCTCCCCCCCGCCACTTCAAACCCCTCAGATTGTTTTTTCAGAGTCCATAGTCTCTCATGGTTCACCTCCCCTTCCAATTTACCCAAATTCCCTACTCCTCTCTTACACCCCTTGTCCTCCATGCTATTTGTTATGCTCCAGAAATAAGTGAAACCATATGATAATTGACTCTCTCTGCTTGACTTATTTCACTCAGCAGAATCTCTTCCAGTCCCGTCCATGTTGCTACAAAAGTTGGGTATTCATCCTTTCTGATGGAGGCATAATACTCCATAGTGTATATGGACCACATCTTCCTTATCCATTCGTCCTTTGAAGGGCATCTTGGTTCTTTCCATAGTTTGGCGACTGTGGCCATTGCTGCTATAAACATTGGGGTACAGATGGCCCTTCTTTTCACGACATCTGTATCTTTGGGGTAAATACCCAGGAGTGCAATGGCAGGGTCATAGGGAAGCTCTATTTTTAATTTCTTGAGGAATCTCCACACTGTTCTCCAAAGAGGCTGCACCAACTTGCATTCCCACCAACAGTGGAAGAGGGTTCCCCTTTCTCCACCTCCTCTCCAACACATGTTGTTTCCTGTTTTGTTAATTTTGGCCATTCTAACTGGTGTAAGGTGATATCTCAATGTGGTTTTAATTTGAATCTCCCTGAGGGCTAATGATGATGAACATTTTTTCATGTGCCTGATAGCCATTTGTATGTCTTCATTGGAGAAGTGTCTGTGTCAAGCTAGATTTTAAGCCAAAGGCCATCATAAGAGATGTGGAAGGACGCTATCATAATTAAAGGGTCTCTCCAAAAAGAAGATCTAACAATTTTCAAGATTTATGCCCCAACATGGGAGCAGTCAATTACATAAGCCAACTAATAACAAAATTAAAGAAACACATCGAACATGATACAATAAATAGTAGGGGACTTTTACACCTCACTCACTGCAATGGACCAGTCATCTAAGCAGATCAACAAGGACACAAGGGCTTTGAATGACACACTGGACCAGATGGGCTTCACAGATATATTCAGAGCATTCCATCTTAAAGCCACAGAATACACATTCTTCTCCAGTGCACATGGAGCTTTCTCCAAAAGAGATCACATACTGGGTCACAAATCAGGTTTCAACCGGTACCAAAAGTCTGTGATCATTCCCTGCATATTTCCAGACCACAGTCCCTTGAAACTTGAACTCAATCACAAGAGGAAATTTGGGAAAAACTAAAAAACATGGACTCTAAAGAGCATCCTATTAAAGAATGCATGGGCCAACCAGGAAATTAACAAACAAGTAAAAGAATTCATGGAAACAAAGGAAAATGAATACACAACTGCTCAAAATCTTTGGGATGCAGCCAAGGCAGTCCTGAAGAGCGAAGTATAGAGCGATACAAGCCTTTCTCAAGAAACAAGAAAGGTCCTAAATACACAACCTAACCTTCCACCTACAGGAGCTGGAGAAACAACAGCAAAGAAAGCCTAAATCCAGCAGGAGAAGAGAATTAATAATGACCAGAGCAGAAATAAAAGAAATAGAAACCGAAAGTACAGTAGAATATAGCAACAAAACTAGGAGCTACCTCTTTGAAAGAAGTAATAAGATCGATAAACCCCTGACCAGACTTTGCAAAAAGAAAAGAAAAAGGACCGAAATTAATAAAATCATGAATGAAAGAAGAGAGATCACAACCAACACCAAGGAAACACAAACAATTTTAAGAACGTATAATAAACAACTACTTGCCAACAAATTAGGCAATCTGGAAGAAATGGTAAGAGAAAAACCTGAACAGACCCATAATCAGCAAGGAAACGGAAACAGTCATCAAAAATCTCCCAAAAAACAAAACTCCAGGACCCGATGGCTTCCCTGGACAGTTCAACCAAACATTTAAAGAGGCATTAATACCTAGTCTTCTGAAGCTATCTCAAAAAATAAAAATGACGGAAAACTTCCAAACTCTTTCTATGAGGCCAGCATTACCTTGATCCCAAAACCAGACAAAGACCCCGACAAAAAGGAGAATTACAGACCAATATTGCTGATGAACACGGATGCAAAAATTCTCACCAAGATACTAGCCAACAGGATCCAACAGTACATTGAAAGGATTATTCACCGTGACCAAGTAGGATTTATTCCTGGTCTGCAAGGGTGGTTCAACATCTGCAAATCAATCAGTGTGACACAATACATTAATAAAAGAAAGGACAAGAACCATATGATACTCTCAATAGATGCAGAAAAACCACCTGACAAAGTACAGCATCCCTTCTTGATTAAAACTCTTCATGGTGCAGGGATAGAGGGAACATACCTCAATATCATAAAAGCCATCTACAAAAAGTCCACAGTGAGTATCATTTTCAATGGGGAAAAACTGAGAGCTTTACCCCTGAGGTCAGGAACACGGCAGGGATGACCACTCTCACCACTGTCGTTCAACTAGTACTGGAAGTCCTAGCCTCAGCAATCAGACAACAAATGAAATAAAGGCATCTGAATCATCAAGAAGTCAAACTCTCACTCCTCGCAGATGACGTGACACTCTACGTAGAAAACTCAAAAGACTCCATCCAAAAATTGTTAGAAGTCCTACAGGAATTCAGCAAAGTGGCAGGATATAAAATCAATGCACAGAAATCAGTTGCATTTCTATACACCAACAATGAGATAGAAGAAAGAGAAATTAAGGAGTCAAACCCACTTACAATTGCACCGAAAACCATAAAGATACCTAGGAATAAACCCAAACAAAGAGGCAAGGGATTGGTACTCTGAAAACCATAGAACACTCATGAGAGAAACTGAGGAAGACCCAAAGAAATTGCAAAAACCTTTCATGCTCATAGATTGGAAGAAAAAATACTGTTAAAATGTCTATGCTTCCCAGAGCAATCTATACATTCAACGCAATCCCTATCAAAATACCATCAACATTTTTTCAGAGCTGGTACAAATATTCCTAAAATTTGTATGGAACCAGAAAAGATCCCAAATGGCCAAAGGAATGTTGAAAAAGATAACCAAAGCTGGTGGCATCACAATTCCAGACTTCAAGCTCTATGACCAAGCTGTCATCATCAAGACAGTATGGTATTGCCACAAAAACACATGCATAGATTAAAGAGCCCAGAAATGGACCCTCAACTCTATGGTCAACTAATCTGTGACAAAGCAGAAAAGAATGTCCAATGGAACAAAAGAAAGTCATTCCAACAAATGGTGTTGGGAAAACTGGACAGCCACAAGCAGAAGAATGAAACTGGACCATCTTGTCACCCTACATTAGACCCCATTTGGGGCATAAAAATAAGATTCAAAATGGATGTAAGACCTAAATGTGAGACAGGAACCCATCATAATCCTAGAAGAGAACCGAGGTTGTATTCTCTCTGGCTTTGGCCAAAGCAACTTCTTGCTAGACACGTCTCCAAAGGCAAGGGAAACAAAGACTTCATCAAGATAAAAAGGTTTTGCATAGCAAAGGAAACAACTGACAACACTAAAAGATGACCTACAGAATGGAAAATGGTATTTGTAATTGACATATCAGATAAGGGGCTAGTATCCAAAATCTATAAAGACTTATCAAACTCAAAACCCAAAGAACAATCCAGTCAAGAAATGGGTAGAAGAAATGAACAGACATTTCTCAAAGAAGACACACAAATGGGCAACAGATTTAAAAAAAATGCTCAGCATCACTTGGCATCAGGGAAATAAATATAAATCAAAAGCACAATGAGATATCACCTCACACCTGTCAGAATGGCTAAAATGAACAAGTCCGGAAACAACAGATGTTGTCAGGCATGCAGAGAAAGCAGAAGCCTCTTACACTATTGGTGGGAATGTAAACTGGTGCAGGCACTCTGGAAAACAGTACGGTGGTTCCTCAAAGAGCTGAAAAGAGAGTTACCCAATGACCCAGCAATTGCACTACTATGGATTTACCCCAAAGATATAAATATATTGATCCAAAGAGGCATCTGCACCCCAATGTTTATATCAGCAATTTTATTGATTTATTTATTTGAGACAGAATGAGAGATAGAGAGCACGAGTGGGGGAAGAGGCAGAGGGGGAGGAAACAGCAGACTCCCCACTTAGCAGACAACCTGCAGTGGGGCTCTATCCCAGGACCAAGGAATCATGAGCTAAGCTGAAGGCAGTCACTTAACCAACTAAGCCACCCAGGCACCCCTCAGTACCCTACATTAGACCCCATTTGGGGCATTCAATGAGAGGGTACCTTTTATAAGAAAGGTCTAAGTAAGAAAATTCTAGATGGGAATGCTTGTAATATACAGCTGACCGTTGACCAACATGGGTTTGAAGGGTGCAGGTTTACTCTACTTACACATGGACTTTTTTTGATACAGTATTTTAGTGTAGTTTCTCTTGTGTTTTTCTCAATAACATTTTTTCTATAGCTTTATTATGAGAATATAGTATATAATACATGTAATGTAAAAAAAAACTGTGTTAATGAACTATTTATGTTATCAGTAAGGCTTCCAGTCACTAGTAGGCTATTAGTAGTTTGGTTTTTTAGATACCATGCAGAAGTGAAATCATATGGTATATGCCTTTCTCTGCATTATTTCACTTAGAAAAATACTAGGTCTACCAATGTTGTCACAAATGGCAAGATCCCATTCTTTTTTATAGCTGAATAAATACTTCATTGTATATGTATCACACATCTTCTTTATCTGTTCATCTATTGATGGACACTGAGGTTGCTTCCATACTTTGGTTATTGTAAATAATGTTTCAAAAAACATAGGGGTGCACATAACTTTTCAAATTAGTGTTTTCATTTGCTTTGGGTAAATACCCAGTAGTGGAATTGCTGAATGGTACTGCATTTCTATTTTTAATTTTTTGAGGAATCATACCACTTTTGGACAATAACATTATATTCAGGCCTTATAAAATTAGTAATATGACAACATTACTAGACAGCCTTGTAAAATTAATAACTCAATACCACTTGATGGGAGAAACATTTACTGAAGCAATTTTATAAAGCATTAATAAATACTATGTAACATATAAGACACTTTTTTATATGACATGACTTAAGGAATTACCAGTGTGATGTTATTGTCTTTTCCCCAAAAGCTTATCCTAAATATTTACTTCTGTGACCATTATTTCCAAGTGAGAACTGTGTTTAGATGGTGGAAATAGCTTGAAGTCCACTAATAAGGAGAACACATTTGCAATTTTATTTATACTTTTCCACTTATCAAAAAAAATAGGAGGGTAAGAAAATTATACACAGAAAAACAACGTGCAATGTATCAGCAAAAATTAATTCAAAGAATTATTAACGAAGAATTTTCTCATAAATGTTAGTTTGAAAACTATGGCTCATAGAAATCTAAGGGTCCCCTGGGACACAGCAGGATTGAGGGACAAGGAAGTCTACAGGTGTAGTCTTATCTCGCCTTTAGCTAAACAGCTCTACTTGTCTCTGTTTTATATAATACAGTTTAATGCAAAAAAAAAAAAAAGATAAGTTCTATTCTTTGGAAAAAACAATTTTTCCCCAGAGGTATAAAAGTCACTAACTTAGTCAACGTCCCTAATTTCACGTAAGAGACAAAAAGGCCTCGGAGAGATTGTAATTTCCCTGAGGTCAAAAAACCACCTAGTTGCAGGCCAGGAATGTGTTTTAGTTACTTCCTCATATTCAGGTATGGAATCAGAAGAAACCCCGAATCGCTAAGGAAATGTTGAAAAACAAAATTAAGCTGGCGGCATCACCTTACCTGATTTCAAGTTTTATTACAAAGCTGTGATCACCAAGAAAGCATGGTACTGGCATAAAAACAGACACATAAACCAGTGGAACAGAGTAGAGAGCCCAGATATGGACCCTCAACTCTATGGTCAATTAATCTTCGACAAAACAGGAAAAAATATACAGTGGAAAAAAGACAGTCTCTTCAATAAATGGTGCTGGGAAAACTGGACAGCTATATGTAGAAGAATGAAACTCGACCATTCTCTTACACCGTACACAAAGATCAACTCAAAATGGATAAAAGACCTCAACGTGAGACAGGAATCCATCAGAATCTTAGAGGAGAACATAGGCAGTCATCTCTTTGATATCAGCCACAGCAACTTCTTTCAAGATACGTCTCCAAAGGCAAAGGAAACAAAAGCGAAAATAAACTTCTGGGACTTCATCAAAATCAAAAGCTTCTGCACAGCAAAGGAAACAGTCAACAAAACAAAGAGGCAACCCACGGAATGGGAGAAGATATTTGTAAATGACAGTACAGACAAAAGGTTGATATCCAGGATCTATAATGAACTCCTCAAACTCAACCCACACGAAACAGACAAACACATCAAAAAATGGGCAGAAGATATGAACAGACACTTCTCTAATCAAGACATTCAAATGGCTATGAGACACATGAAAAAATGCTCATCATCATTAGCCATCAGGGAGATTCAAATTAAAACCACATTGAGATATCACCTTACACCAGTTAGAATGGCCAAAATTAACAAGACAGGAAACAACATGTGTTGGAGAGGATGTGGAGAAAGGGGAACCCTCTTCCACTGTTGGTGGGAATGCAAGTTGGTGCAGCCTCTTTGGAGAACAGTGTGGAGATTCCTCAAGAAATTAAAAACAGAGCTTCCCTATGACCCTGCCATTGCACTCCTGGGTATTTACCCCAAAGACACAGATGTCGTGAAAAGAAGGGCCATCTGTACCCCAATGTTTACAGCAGCAATGGCCACAGTCGCCAAACTATGGAAAGAACCAAGATGCCCTTCAATGGATGAATGGATAAGGAAGATGTGGTCCATATACACTATGGAGTATTATGCCTCCATCAGAAAGGATGAATACTCAACTTTTGTAGCAACATGGACGGGACTGGAAGAGATTATGCTGAGTGAAATAAGTCAAGCAGAGAGAGTCAATTATCATATGGTTTCACTTATTTGTGGAGCATAACAAATAGCATGGAGGACAAGGGGCGTTAGAGAGGAGTAGGGAATCTGGGTAAATTGGAAGGGGAGGTGAACCATGAGAGACTATGGACTCTGAAAAACAGTCTGAGGGGTTTGAAGTGGCGGGGGGGTGGGAGGTTGGGGTACCAGGTGGTTGGTATTATAGAGGTCACGGCTTGCATGGAGCACTGGGTGTGGTGAAAAAATAATGAATACTGTTTTTCTGAAAATAAATAAATTGGAAAAAAAATTGAAATAGAAGTGTTATAAGCTTTAAAAAATGCTCCAAGTAAGACAACAATTAAGGATGTACTCTCAGGTAAGAAAACGATAACAATTACAACTTAAAAAGAAAAATTAATCTTTTTAGCATTACAAGTTTATTTAATTCATAAAAAGGACTTATCATGGATTCTTTTAAATAATAATTATCCATATTTGACTAAGTGTTTGGATTCTTATTGTTGACATATACACAGGGGTGGGAAAAATGGGTAACAGCAAACTTTAAAATTGTTATGAACAATTGCCAACCAGGAAATTTTTCAAAGCATCTAAGTATAGATTTCATTCGTGAGCAATAATATTTACTTTCTAAAATCGAATTTAGATGTAAGTTTTCAAGAAATTTACAATGTGTCCATTTTGAGGTGCCGGGGTAACTTAGTCAAGTGTCTGACTCTTGTTTTCGGCTCAGGTTATGATCTTAGGGTTGTGAGACTGGGCCCCATGTAGGGTTCCACACTCAGCAGGAAGTCTGCTTGAGAATCTCACACTCTCTCCCCCTCTTGTACACTCTCTCTCTAAAATAAATAAAATCTTGAAAAAATAATAAATATGCCAGTTTAGTTTTAATTATTGAATAAAGATAATAATAGGTATCTCTTGAAAGAGCTCCAGGAACAAAGAAAATAATCAAAATTTATGTCTCATTTCTTTATCAGCAAAAATAATTATGACTTTTACTTAGTATGTAATAGTTAGCTAAGCAACTCAGAATCTTACCAAATGAAAAACAAAAATTATATGAGAAATCTGAAACCCAAGGAAAAAAAGGTAAGATAATATAACTAACCTTGAACAAGAAAGTCTCAATGTCATTACTTGAACGCCATGAGTTTGAGGTAGGAACCACCACGTTTTCTCTTAGAGCAACATTTCTATTGAATAGTGAACTATTATTAACATTTCTACCATAAGGCAGATCTAGGGCTGGCCTCATATTAATAGTGTCAAGCAAAGTTTGCTTTTGCTGTTTCTCCACCAGAAGTTTGGTACTGGTCTCGGCCAGCCTCTCACTAGTCCTGTTAGGATTACAAAACACAATACGTAGTATTTCATTTCTCCCCAAATCATCCTAAATTACTTGCATTTTTTTTTAAAGATTTTATTTATTTATTTGAGAGAGAGAGACAGTGAGAGAGAGCATGAGCGAGGAGAAGGTCAGAGAGCGAAGCAGACTCCCCATGGAGCTGGGAGCCTGATGTGGGACTCGATCCCGGGACTCCAGGATCACGCCCTGAGCCGGAGGCAGTCGTCCAACCAACTGCGCCACCCAGGCGTCCCTACTTGCATTTTTTTAAGTCTCCATAATAGTAAACAAAATGTGCCATTAAATAGTGTTTTAACATGATAAATGTGACAGAGCAGACCTACTATGTATAATTATAGGTTTAAAACTGTTCTAAAGAAGTCCATGTATCTCTAGGGTTCCTACCTAACAAGTAATTCAAATTAAGGAGAGAGAGAAATGGCTATCAGTGATGTCCATGGCCTAACAGGTTATACCTGCTGCCTTCTGGAATAGTTGTACTTAAAGATTCTTGGGGATGCCATGATACATACTTATATTTAGTAAACCAGTTTAGAGCTGCAAAAATAAACCATCCTGGGGGGTCTGGGTGGCTCAGTCGGTTAACCATCTGCCTTCAGCTCAGGACAGGACCCCATAGTCCTGGAATTGAGCCCCATACTGGGCTCCCTGCTCAGCGGGAAGCCTGCTTCTCCCTCACCCTCTGCCTGCTGCTCCCCTCTGCTTGTGCTCACTTGCTCTCTCTCTCTCTGTCAAATAAATATGACAAGGGGCATTAGAGAGGAGAAGGGAATTTGGGTAAATTGGAAGGGGAGGTGAACCATGAGAGACTATGGACTCTGAAAAACAATCTGAGGGGTTTGAAGTGGCAGGGGGGGTGGGAGGTTGGGGTACCAGGTGGTGGGTATTATACAGGGCACAGCTTGCATGGAGCACTGTGTGTGGTGAAAAAAAATAATGAATAATGTTTTTCTGAAAATAAATAAATTTTAAAAAAAGTTTAAAAAAATAAATATGCCCTTCAACGGATGAATGGATAAGGAAGATGTGGTCCATATACACTATGGAGTATTATGCCTCCATCAGAAAGGACGAATATCCAACTTTTGTAGCAACATGGATGGGACTGGAAGAGATTATGCTGAGTGAAATCAGTCAAGCAGAGAGAGTCAATTATCATATGGTTTCACTCATTTGTGGAGCATAACCAATAGCATGGAGGACAAGGTACGTTAGAGAGGAGTAGGGAATTTGGGTAAATTGGAAGGGGAGGTGAACCATGAGAGACTATGGACTCTGAAAAACAGTCTGAGGGGTTTGAAGTGGCGGGGGGGTGGGAGGTTGAGGTACCAGGTGGTGGGTATTATAGAGGGCACAGCTTGCTTGGAGCACTGGGTGTGGTGAAAAAATAATGAATACTGTTTTTCTGAAAATAAATAAATTGGGAAAAAATTTAAAAAAATAAAATAAAAATAAATAAATAAATAAATAAATAAATATGTAAAACCTTTAAAGGAAAATAAAAATTTTAAAAATCCCTCAAAGACATTTTTCAAATATTGGGTTTCACCACTCTTGTATATTTCACACATTACCTCAGAGAGATTGAGCATTTGGCATTGAGGAAAAATTTAGACGAACAATGGCTAGAGAACTAGTAGATGGCAGAGTCATGATCAGAAAGAACTGAAACAGCTCCAGAAGCAATTAGGTTATAACACAGATACCAGGGTACTGGAGGTGGAATCTACCATTTCCAACTTGACCTTTTGGGTTAAAGATGTACTCTTCAAAAATAAACTAACATTAATAAATAAATATTATAGCGGGGGTGTGGGAGATCGGGGTACCAGGTGGTGGGTATTATAGAGGGCACGGCTTGCATGGAGCACTGGGTGTGGTGAAAAAATAATGAATACTGTTTTTCTTAAAATAAATAAATTGGAGAAAAAAAATTATACTATCTAGTTGGCTTTCACTTACTACTGATCTCATGAACGTGGCTCCAAAAAATTATGGTTTAGAGGCAAATTAATAAGCTAACTCTACTTTCTATGATTGTTTTAACTTACTTGTTCAGTTCATTTGTCAATGACATTCGATGTGTTACTTCTTCTAGGTAGAGATGCTTGTATATGTCCAATTCTGTTTTAGTAACGTCTTGAAAACTTTTCATTTTGGATAATTCAAATTCCAGCTCTTTAATTCTGAGTTCCATTTGACTTCTTACTGAAGCATTATTATTTTCTCTTAACTGTGCTACGCTTTCTTGAAATGCTACTTGCGTCTAAAGCAAATCAAAAGCATAGTTTTAAAATTGTTACAACCTGGGTAATTACAGTATATTTCTTTCTTTTAGTTTTGTGTCAATGATTCAGAGAGCAATTTTTAAAGTGGAAAAAAAAGCTGAAATGTAAAATATTTATCATTAATGTGAAATTGAATTAAATGTGAATAATGTTCATTCTTACATTAGAACTCATGCAATCTGATAATTCAAAGAATAATAAAATCATTTAAATTTTTTAAAAAGTGAACAATACAACTTCAGAATAATCGAGGTACCTGGGGTGCCTGGCTGACTCAGTCATCTGAGTGCTTGACTCTTGTTTTCTGCTCAGATAGTGATCTCAGTGTCCTGAGAGAAAGCCCTGTGTCCTACTCAGCATGAAATATGCCTGGAATTTTCTCTCTACCTGTCCATCCCCCACTCATGCTTTCCAAATAAATAAATAAGATATTTAATATAAAGAAAAGGAATAATCCAAGTATGGTACCATTTCTTTTATGTAGGAATGCCCAGAATGGAGCCCAAACAAGCAACTGACTGAGCCACCCATGTACCCCATGGTCAAAATTTTTAAAGCACAGTTTTTTCTTTTCCTCTCAATAGCCTTGTTTTATACTAACTGGTCTTAAAAAATAAAATGACTTTCTACTGTGAATCATTCTGAAAGATCAATTTAATGTGAATAATAATGAAAACTGAAATTTTTAAAGGGAAGGAACAAATGCTTTCAGAAATTTACCAAATTGCTATAAAGGAAGTAGAGGAAAACTCTACACTGCATATAACCAAAATGTAATTTGCAGTAAAATGAATTAAAGCATTTTATAGACAAATAAATTAATCTCTAAAAATAGATCGACTTCTTTTAATTTTTTTTTACGTTCAATCTTGTCCTTTCTTCAAAATCCCATTTATATTGTTCTATTTTACTATATCCTACCACGTTGCCTTCTACACAACTTCTGAGGTTTACTTCTTGTTGTTCCAACTTCTTTTTATTCTTCTCTAGCTTTTCACATTTCATCTGTATTTCTTTCATAGATGATAACTCCTGAATAAGAACCTGGTTTCTTGAAGACATAGTTTCCAGTTTTGCTGTAAGATCATCAACCTGCATGAATAAAATAATACAGTTTGGAGGCAGAGTGAAAAGAGTCTAATGCAAAAATAAGACCCCAAATTTTTTTCTAAGATTTTAAATCTCTGCACCAAACATGGGGCTTGACTCACACCCCAAGATCAAGAGTCACATACATTACTGACTGCTCCGGGCAGGTGCTCAGATTTTAAAATAAGTTCATTTTCAACAAAATGTTATCTATATTGTAGTACAGTCTTGGAATGCGGAACCTCAAATAACTCAGAAAATGAAGAACAAAATTCAAACCACTAGGAGTTGCTAAAATCTATCTCTGCTGTCATCCTCTTTGCCACACATTTGTATTTAATATTTATACTTTTATTTTTATGATTGTTTCAGATTTTTCCTCTGTAAAATAACTGTAAGTCACGTCTTAGTAGAAAGTCTCTTAACCCTTCCCTCATCTTAACACTCCATAACTTTTTCTAAAGATTTTATTTATTTATTTGAGAGGGAGAGAGAGCAAGACAGCAAGAGCACAAGAGCAGGGAGAGGGAGAAGCAGACTCCCCACTGATCAGGAAGCCAAGCATGGGGCTCAATCCCAGCATCCCAGGATCATGACCCAAGCCAAAGGCACTTAACTGAGCCACCCAAGTACCCTCGTACTCCTTAATTTTTAAAGAAGTTTTAGGAATACCGTATTGACTTATGTAGGTCTGAGCCAATAAATGCTTACCAAAATAAAACTTTGAAAATAAGACTCTAATTAATGAATCTATAAATACTGATTCTATTGCCATCAGCCTTTTTCTGAATTACAAATGTTTTATGCTAATTTCAATTGCATTCTGAGGAGAAATGATTCACAAGGTTAAGAAATCACATCTCTCAGTAAAAAAAAAATAGTGGGGAAAATTTAGTGAGATGATCCATATATTTTTGGATAAAAAAAATTCTTTAACTCGACAGTGTTACAATTTTTTGTTACTTCTCACAAAATAAGAGGATATACTAAGCAATGAAAACAACCAAAAAACTTGCTGGAGTTTCAGTGATGCTGAGTTGGGAAGAACTCCTTTCCTTTAGATATGACTGGAAAGACAAGTGGATGTGGTGGTTTTATACACTGACACTTCTCCCATGACAACCCCTCCGCTTCATATGTGCTGGCCTTAGTAACTAGTTCCTAGTGAACAGAATATGGCAGAGCTGCTGTGTGATTTTTAAGACGAGGTTAGAAAATGTGATATAGCTTCCATCTGACTTTCTTCTTCTAGGAAACCTCACCCTTAGAATCCAGCTGTTATGGGAAAGCCCAGGGTACCTAGTGAGTCTTCATGCAAATATTCCAGCTGAGACTGCCCTAGCTAACATCCTAGCCAAAAGCCAGCCTCAACAGCCAAACATGTGCATGAACAAGGTTTTAGATGATTCTAGTTCCCAGCTTCCAGTCATCCCAGGTGATGCCAAATGAAGAAGAAATGAGTTGGCCTTACTCAGCCTTGTCCAAAGATTTGTGAACAAGATAAATGCTGTTTTGAGCCACTAGGTTTTGAGATGGTTTATTATGCAGCAATAAATAACTGGCACAGATACTGATATTAAAATGGGGTGCTGCCATTAAAAAAGAAAACCAAAAAACTGAAACTAAACCTTCTTTGGACCAGGAGGTGGGTGGAACCTGAAAGAAGAGTAAGAGTGAGAAGGAGAAAAGCAATCTGAGGGGTTTGAAGTGGCGGGGGGGTGGGAGGTTGGGGTACCAGGTGGTGGGTATTATAGAGGGCACGGCTTGCATGGAGCACTGGGTGTGGTGAAAAAATAATGAATACTGTTTTTCTGAAAATAAATAAATTGGGAAAAAAAAAAAGCAAATCCAGGAAGACAAGGCCTATGGATGAAGCCAAAACTATAAACCCTTTATTAAGACTTGAGAAGGACTTAAGGTGTGCCTCAAATTTCTTTAAGGATCTTAAGAGTGTGAGAGTTTGAAAGGCATTGTCAAATGAGAGCTGCACAGGAAACCTCAGGTGAAAGCTTATCTCAAAAGACCCGGGAGAATGGCTTTTCTAATGGCACGAAATCCAATCATATTCAAGGAAAACTCAAAAAACTAAGAGAATTATAGTAGCAAAAACACTGTTTGCGAGCTTGGACTAAAAGAGACCAAAGACCAAACTAAATATAGGTCTTTGAGTCTTAGAATTCCCATCAGGAGGAAGCAGGCTGAAAAACAGGCTGAAAAAGCAGCTACAAATACGCATCATTCCTTATGAAAAGGACAGAACCAAGAGCTCAAAAAGTAAAGCAAACAGCCATGGAGAAGCATTCCCATGGTTAGGACTAAGTCCTCACTGAAGAACTGACAGCATGCTTCAGGGTGTGTTTCAAAACTGCTATGGACTAGTGTGCCTCCCATCTTCTTTCAATGGGAGAGTCCTTAGCAGGTTACCAGAGTGTTCCATTTTGAGTGGTAGAGAACTATCTTCCTTTTTTTTTTTTAAGATTTTATTTTATTTATTTGAGAGAGAGAGACAGTGAGAGAGAGCATGAGCGAGGAGAAGGTCAGAGGGAGAAGCAGGCTCCCCATAGAGCTGGGAGCCTGATGTGGGACTCGATCCCGGGACTCCAGGATCACGCCCTGAGCCGGAGGCAGTCGTTTAACCAACTGCGCCACCCAGGCGTCCCGAGAACTGTCTTCCTTAATTCCCAAGTGCTCAGATGGAGAGGACTTGCACTCAAGGGACTATACTTCAGGCACCTTATCCCTGCGGTACCTGATTAAGATGGTAAGATCTTGGACTCAAGCCCAAACCCAATGCCAGGAGAACTGAGATTTGTGGGAGGTAAGGGGGGGTGAGTGTATTTTTCATGTGGGAGGAATACAAAAAATTGTGGCCAGCGGGTAAATCATGCTGCTTTTAAAATGTGTCCATAGGTTTTTAAATATTCATTCCATTAAAAAAAAAAAAGACCATGGGCCTACCTTTGTGACTTTCCTCTAACAGAATATGGTGAATGTGATGCTCTGTGTATTCCAAGGCTAGGTTACAAAAGACAATAGAGCTTCTGCCTTGCTCTGCAGATCAGGCAGCTTTTTTTGGATTGGAATTTAGCCCGTCATCTTGTAAGAAAATTCAGGCCACAAAGAGTCTAGGTGTGCCAGTGTAAGTGTTTCGGCTGCCTGCCCCAACTATAGTCCTAGACAATAGCCAGCATCAACACCACCAGATGTGAGTGAACAAATCTTCAAACATTTCCATCCCCAAGCCTTTCAGCTGCCCCACCTGAAGCTAGGCGAAGAGAACAAGCTGCCCTAGCCAGAATTTTCCTAACAGTAGATTTGTGAACAAAATAAATGTTATTTATTTAAGCCACTAAACTTTGGGGAGTTTGTTAAGAAAAAACAGATAGAAAAATGGATGACAAAAAGAGTTAATAAGATACATAATCTATATATTAGAAATTGGTCTCCATTAAAGTGGGAAGTAAAAAAGGTTAAGATTATTTTTTTTAATTTTAAAATATTTATTCATTTGGGAGAGGTACAGAGAGTCAGAGAACAAGCAAGGGGAGAGGCAGAGGAGAGGGAGAAGCAGACTCCCTGATGAGCTGGGAGCCTGACATGGGACTCGACAGGACCTGGAGATCATGACCTGAGCCGAAGGCAGACACTTAACCATCTGAGTCACCCAGGTGCCCCTAAGATTAATTTAATAATGACAAACAGTGCTAATGAGAAGAAGCCCATAACTAGAAGCAAGACCTAAGAAGTTTTTCTTTCTGTTTTCCCCCATTTAGAGTGTCATTACCTGTGCAATTTTTATATATGACCTTTATTAAGTTGAAGTATATTCCTTCTAAACCTAATTTTTGAAGCTTTTTATCATGAATGGATTTTTTACTCTCTTATCATGAATGGATGTTGCACTTTGTCAAATGCTTTTTATAAAAGATTTTATTTATTTATTTGACAGACAGAGATCACAAGTAGACAGAGAGGCAGGCAGAGAGAGAGGGGGGAAGCAGGCTCCCCACCTAGCAGGGAGCTTGATACGGGGCTAGATCCCAGGACGCCAGAATCATGACCTGAGCCTAAGGCAGAGGATTTAACCCAATGAGCCACCCAGGTGCCCCTCAAATGCTTTTTCTACATCTTTTGAAATAATCAGATGATTCTTCTCCTTTTATTAATTTGGTGTATCACAATGATTGATTTGCAGATATTAAAACACCCCCATAACCTAGGAATAAATCCCATTTGATCATGGTGACGATTTTTTTAATGTATTATTGGATTCAGTTTGGAGTATTTTGTTGAGGATTTTTGCAACCATGTTCACCAAAGATACTGGCTTAGAGTTCTTTTTGTGGTGTCTTTGTCTCGTTTTGCTATCAGGGTAATACTGGCCTCATAGAGTGAATTTGGAGTTTTTCCTTCCTTTTCTGTTTTTTGGAATAGTTTGAGAATAGGTACTAACTCTTCCTTTAAAATGCTCGGTAGAATTTGCCTCTGGTCCTGGACTTGTGTTTGTTCATGGTTTTTGGATTAATGATTCCATTTCTTTGCTGGTTTTCAGTCTCTTCAAATTTTCTATTCTTGTTTCAGTTCTGGTAATTTATAAGTTTCTAGGAATTTATCCATTTCTTCTACATTGTCCATATTGTTGGCATATAGTCATTCATAATATTCTTTTATAACTGTGGTGTTGATTGTTATTTCTCCCCTCTCATCTGTGATTTTACTGGGGTGCTTTTTCTCTTCTTTCTGATAACTCTGGCTAAAACCTTATCGGTTTTATTAATTTTTTCAAAGACCAGCTCCTGGTTTCATTGATCTCTCCTATTTTTGTCTTTTTAAATTTTCTATAGTGTTTACTTCTGCTCTAACTTTAAAAAAAATATTTGAGAGAGAGAGAAAGTGGGGAGAGGGTCAAATGGAGAGGGAGTAGAGAATCCTCAAGTAGACTCCCTGCTGAGCACAGAGCCAGAAGCAGGGCTCAATCCCAGGACTCTGAGATCATGACCTGAGCTGAAATCAAGAGTCTGCTGCTTAACCAACTGAGCTACCTACTACTACTACTGCTCTAATTTTTATTATCTCCTTCCTTCTGCTGCCTTTAGGCTTCATTTGTTGTTCTTTTTCTAGCTTCTTTAGGTGATGGTTAGGTTGTTGTAGATTTTTCTTATTTCTTGAGATAGGCCTGCATTGCTATATACTTCCCTCTTAGAACCATATTTACTGTATCTCAAAAGTTTGGTCAATTGTGTTTTCATTTTCATTTGCTTCCATGTATTTTTAAAAATTTATTCTCTTATTTCCTCATTGGTCCATTCATTGTTTAGTAGAATGTTACTTAGCCAACATGTATTTGTGGTCTTTCAGATTGTTTCCTGTAGCTGACTTCTAATTTAATAGTATTGTGATCAGAAAAGGTGCATGGTATGACTTCAATCTTCTTGTATTTATTAAGACCGGTTTTGTGGGTATTATGGAGGGCACGTATTGCATGGAGCACTGGGTGTGGTGCGTAAACAGTGAATTTGGGAACACTGAAAAAAAATAAATTTTAAAGAAAGACTTGTTTTGTTGACTAATATGTGATCTATTCTACAGAATGTTCCAGAATGTGTATTCTGTTGTTTAAGAATGGAATATTTTGAATATATCTCCTTAGTCCATCTAGTCCAGTGCATCATATGAAGCCACTGTCTCTTTGTTGACTTTCTGACCTGTCTATTGATGTAAGTGGTGAGTTAAAGTACCCAACTATTGATTATTTCTATTCCTTCCTAAAATATCTGAATTGTACATTGTCTTCATGGATACTTTTGCAATTGGGAATAAAAGAAATGAATTTCATTTAAAACATATATAATAAAATTAAAGGACCCTAGTATTACTGTATTATTATCAATTAGTTCTTTTATGTTAGTCATTAATTGTTTTATATACTTGGGTGATCCCATGTTGGGTGCATAAATATTTACAACAGATAGTTCTTTTTCCTGTCAGATTGTCCTCTTCATGATATAGTGCTCTTGTCTCTTACTGCAGTCGTTCTTTTAGACTCTGTTTTGTCCAATGTAAGTATTACTATTCTGGCTTTCTTTTTATATCCATTTGCAGGATACATGCTTTTTCCATCCCATGACTTCCAATCTGCAGGTGTCCTTAGGACAAAAATAAAACTCTTGCAAGTGGCTTATACATGGGTCTTGATTTTTTCTTATTCTTCTTCTTTTTAATCCACTCTGACATCCTATGTATTTTGATTGGCGCACTTACCCCATTTATATCCAAAGTAATTATTGATAGATATGTATTTGTCATTTTACTACTTGCTTTGTGGTTGTTTCTAGAGATTTTCTCTGATCATTTTTTGTGTCTTTGATGTTTTACTGGTTTTCTTTAGTGATGTATTTGGATTTCTTTCTCCTCTTTGAGTGTTTATCAGTGGTTTTGTTTTCTTTTTAGAGAGGGCATGAGTGGAGTGGGGAGAGGGAAAGAGAATCTTAAGCAGACTCCATGGCCAGAATAGAGTGGAGTGCAGGGCTCAATCTCACAACCCTGAGATTATGACCTGAGCTGAAATCAAGTCAGATGCTTAACCAACTAAGCCACACAGACACCACTATTAGGGGGGTTTGATACATAATTTGTATATAACCTCTTCTGCATATAGCAGTCTATATTAAGCTGCTGGTCTTTAAGTTTGAGCCCATTCTTTTCTCTTCTTCTTCCCATGCTTTAGGTAAAGTATTATATTTTATATCCTTTTTTCCTGAGTTCCTTAACTTATTTTTTATATAAATGTTCATTTTTGCTACTTTTGTGTTTCCTGCCTTTATACTGTCACATTTTGTCTCTTCTTTCCACTCAAAGAGTCCCCTTTAATATTTCTTGTGGGGCTAATTTAGTAGTCACAAACTCCTTTAGTTTTTATCTGGGAAACTCTATCTCTCCTATTCTGAGTAATAGGCTTGCTGGATAGAGTATTCTTGGCTACAGATTTTTCTCATTCACCACGTTGAATAGATAATACCACTCCCTTCTGGCTTGCACAGTTTCTGCTGAAAAAGTTCCTGCTAGCCTTAAGGGGTTTCCCCTGAAAGTTACTGACTTGTTCTCCTGCTTTTAAGATGTTTCCTTTATCAGTATATTTTGCAAATTCAGTTACAATAGGTCTTGGTGTTAGCCTACTATTGTTGATTTGGATAGTTTTCTGTGTCTCCTGGATCTTGATGTCTGTTGCCTTCCCAAGATTAGGGACATTTTCAGCTATATTTCTAGAAACAAGTTTTCTTACACCTTTTTTCTCTCTTCTTCTACTGGGACTCCTGTAACATGAATGTTATTACATTTGATGGAGTCACTGAGTTCCCTAGGTCTGGTCTCATTTTGCATAATTCTTCTTTCTCCCCCTTCTTTGGCTTCATTGCTTTCCATTACTTTGACTTCTTAGTTGTTAATTTGTTCCTCTGTTTTTTCCAGCCTGCTGTTCATTGAATTACGTGTGTTTCTTAGGCTCATTTATTCCACTCTTCAACTCTGACTCTTTTTTAACTCTTTTATCTCTGTTGTAAGGGTCTCACTGATGTTGTCATTCTTTTCTCAAGTCCAGTGAGTGTCCCTATGATCACTGCTTTAAATCCTCCATCAGCCATGATATTTACATCTGTCTCACTTCAATCTCTGGACCCGTGGCTTTATCCTGTTCTTTCATTTGAGATAAATGCCTCTGTTTTCTCATTTTATCTAAGTCTCTGCCAGCTTCTCTGTGTTATAAAAGCCAGTTATGTCATCTGCTCCCAAAAGTAATGGACTTATGCAAAAAGACGTCATGTAGCACCCAGGGTCTCGTGCTTAGGGGAGTATGTCTAGTGTGTGCAGCATGCACTCTGCTGTTGTGTTCTGGCTGCTCTATCCTTCAGGCCAGACATCTGCAGAGGCACTCCCTCACTGCTGTGGGCAGTGTTTGGTATCTGGCCTGAATGTAGCAACTTTTAACTAGTTGTGCCCTGGTATGCTTGTAAAATGAGACCTGTCACCAACTCCACTGGAACTGAGGCCTTCCTGAATCTGGTCCAATGAGGTGTGGGCAGGGGCTTGTGCTGATTTTCTGGGGGAAAGGCCTGCTGTGGTGGAACTGAGGCAAGAATGATTGAGCAGGGCAGTTCCACTGGAGTACGAGGGGATGGTGCTCGGTGTAAGCAGTTTAGGCAGCCAGTGTCAGAGCTGCACTGCTTCCCACAGATGGCTCTGTGCTTGTGCTGAGGGGCACTGGAGGGAAATGGTACCAGCTGGTTCCTTTGTTCCTAGAGGGCGTTCACAGTGTTCTCTGTGAACACTGCCTCTCAGGGAAATGCTCTAAAAAGAGTGAGTAATTTCCCTACTGTATGCCCCAGACACTGTCCAGATCACTGTTTCCATGCTGTATGCTCCCGGGTTGTTTGCCTGCCTCTTCTCCAAGAGCAGCACAGTGCACTACAAGCTCTATCCCAGCCAAGCCCAATCACCTTTAGAATTCCAGGTTTTAAGCCCCCCTAGTTGTAAGAACTCATGAAATTAAGCTCTCACTTTCCAGTGTAGACAGTGGCTACAGGGAAATGTTCTTTTTGCACAGTCCCGTGTCTCGCTCCTGCCCTTCTCCATGACCATGACTCCCTCTCCTCTGCAGCAGCCAGGATCTGTTTCTCTCCTAAACCACCTCTCTGTACTTCCTACCTTCTTTGGTGTGGCCTCTTCTCTCAAATAGTGGACTTTGTTCTGTTAGTCTTTAGGGATTAGGTAAACCTAGGCTCCTCTTACTCTGCCACCATCTTCTTTTCTCTTGAGATATCTTTCTAAGTTTCCCTTCAATTACAAATTATTACAACTGGCAGGAACGCATTTTGAGATTTCCCCCTCAAGTTAGGGGAAAAGAAAAACTCACAAGCAGGGAGACAATATGATTTGAAGTATAATAGCTAAAAAACTAGAAATGGTTCAATAACCAAAATTTGACCTTTTACCTGATTTCCATTAACTGAAATTCTAAAAGAAATAGACAGCTTTGAGTAATTTTTAATCAATCTAATACTCAATCTTTATTCTGCTTTCATCAGTGAGGAAATAAAGAGAACATTATGGAATCATTTTTAATCTTTTCAGTAGAAAACCAAAGATACTGTCCTTTGGCATTATTTAAATCGAGTATAACTTCTCCTTTATCTTACTCCAAGCTTATTTATGTGGGGAGGTAAGTAAGACCATCTCGTCTTTATGTTGTGCCACAAAGCTTTCCCATATCATACAAACTGATATGGGAAATCAGTTTGGAATTCAAACTGATTATCTACTATTTGTCTCTGAGAACTCCATTAAATAAAACCTGATAATTTACAGCTGTGTTCTTGAAATAATGTAATAAATGTTTATTCCATTAACTACGTATTGAGCCATTAAAGTACATATCTTTCTATTTAAACTAAAAGAAGATGGATAAAGACAACTGTGTTTTCTGACAATGTAGGATCTGTGCCAAGAACAGGATCAACACCAGTGTTATACACAAGAACCAGGTCAAAAGAGTATCTAATTGTGAGTTGCAATTTTGGATTAGCAAGATTTCAAAACAGGAAAGTTAAACGCCCAGAGTTCATCTTTTCCTTCCTAGATGGTGAAATTTATGGATGAGTCTACACTTTATAACAAGTTCATAAAACATAATGAAGTAAATAGTAGACAGCAGATCCTACAACCAAGATTTCATGAAAATGGATATGGGAAGCACTGAGTGAGAGACTGAAGATATGAATGGAGAAAAGAAACAAGACTCTAGCTTTTTGAGCCTAACTTCTCATCGGATCATGGAGTCAGCAAGGCATAAGTTGGTAAAACTCTCCTTTTTAAGAAGCAAAAAATGTCTACAGGAGTAAGGTTAAGTTCTACTACAGTAACTTTTTATTATTACATAAGTGAGCGGTAATTTGCAAGAGGACAAGGGAAGATGTCTCATAAAATTTGATTGGAGAGTGACATAAGGATAGACATATAGATCATTGTATTAGAATTGACCATCTAAAAAGAAAATGCTACATTATGGTGAACTGATGTACAACGAGGGTATAAAACAAATGGAATAAGAATAGTCTTTTTAGGGGCGCCTGGGTGGCTCAGTGGGTTGAGCCGCTGCCTTCGGCTCGGGTCATGATCTCGGGGTCCTGGGATCGAGTCCCGCATTGGGCTCTCTGCTCAGCGGGGAGTCTGCTTCCTCTCTCTCTCTCTGCCTGCCTCTCTGCCTACTTGTGATCTCTCTCTGTCAAATAAATAAATAAAATCTTTAAAAAAAATAAGAGCTAAAACTATAAAACTTATAGAAAAAAAATAGGTGTATCATTTGTGACTGGATTTGGCAACAGTTTCTTAGATACGACACCAAAAGACAAAAAATGATTAAGTATATTTCATCAAAATTAAAAACGTCTTTGCTTCAAACGTCACCATCAATAAAGTGAAAAGTCAAGCTACTGAATAAGAGAAAAGATTTCAAAATCTTATATCTGATAAGGGATCTGTATTTCAGATATGCAAATAACTCTTACAATAATGAAAAGACAACCCAATAAAGAAATGGGAAAATAATTGATTCAGTCTATAAGGAAGATATAGAAATGGATAATAACACACATAAAAAGATGAGATGCTCAACATAATTAAGTTTCTGTGTTTTTTTTAACATCTTAATTATTTGACAGACAGAGAACACAAGCAGGGGGAGCTGCAGAGGGAGAGGGAAAAGCAGGCCCTCTGCTGAGCAGGGAGCCTAATGCAGGGCTTAATGCCAGAGGCATCACAATTCCAGACTGCAAGCTCTATGACAAAGCTGTCATCATCAAGACAGTGTAGTACTGGCACAAAAACAGACACATAGATCAATGAAACAGAATAGAGAGCCCAGAAATGGACCCTCAGGTCTATGGTCAACTAATCTTCAACAAAGCAGGAAAGAATGCCCAATGGAAAAAAGACAGTCTCTTCCACAAATGGTGTTGGGAAAATTGAACAGCCACAAGCAGAAGAATGAAACTGGACCATCTTCCTATACCACACGCAAAACTAGACTCCAGATGGATGAAAGACCTCAATATGAGACAGGAATCCATCATAATCTTTGAGGAGAACACAGACGGCAACCTCTTTGACCTCAGCCGCAGCAAGTTCTTTCTAGAAACATCCCCAAAAGCAAGGGAGAAAGGGAAAAAATGAACTATTGGGACTTCATCAAGAGCAAAAGCTTTTGCACAGCAAAGGAAATAGTCAACACAACCAAAAGACAACTGACAGAATGGGAGAAGATAATTGCAAATGACATGTCAGATAAAGGGCTAGTATCCAAAATCTATAAAGATCTCATCATACGCAACACCCAAAGAACAAATAATCCAATCAGGAAATGGGCAGAGGACATGAACAGACACTTCTGCAAAGAAGACACCCAAATGGCCAACAGACAGATGAAAAAGTGCTCAACATCACTTGGCATCAAGGAAATACAAATCAAAACTACACTGAGATACCATCTTATACTAGTCAGAATGGTTAAAATTAACAAGTCAGGAAACATCAGGTGTTGGCAAGGAGGCAAAGAAAGGGGAACCCTCCTACACTGTTGGTGGAAATGTAAGCTGGTGCACCCACTCTGGAAAACAGCATGGAGGTTCCTCAAGAAATTGAAAATAGAGCTACCCTATGACCCAGCAACCACACTACTGAGTATTTACCCTAAAGATACAAATGTAGGTATCCGAAGGGACACGTGCATCCAAATGTTTATAGCAGCAATGTCCAAAATAGCCAAACAATGGAAAGAACCTAGATGTCCATCAACAGATGAATGGATAAAGAAGATGTGGTATATACACACAATGGACTACTAGGCAGCCATCAAAAGAAATAAAATCTTGCCATTTGCAATGACGTGGATGGAACTAGAGGGAAGGTATTATGCTGAGTGAAATAAGTCTATCAGAGAAAGACAATTATGATATGAGCTCTCTGATATGGAGGAATTTGAGAAGCAACGTGGGGGGTTTGGGGAGTAGGAAAGGAAAAAATGAAACAAGATGGGACTGGGGAGGGAGACAAACTCTTAATCTCAGGAAACAAACTGAGGGTTGCTGGAGAAGAGGGAGGTGCAAGGAATGGGATGGCCAGGTGATGAACATTGGGGAGGGCATATGCTAAGCTGAATGTTGTGAATTGTGTAAGACTGATGAATCACAGACCTTTACCCCTGAAACAAATAATACATTATATGTTCATTAAAAATAAAAAGACTGAGAGATGGTGAAATCAACCCAATTAACTGGGAGGATAAAATGTGATGGCAGGAAAATAAAAATAGATGTCTAGACAATAACTAAATGAACGTTCACAGCAGCATTATTAATGGCTAAAAAGAGGAAACGACCCAAAGGTGCATCAAATGATGAATGAACAAGGGTTTTAGCCCACAATGGAGTACTGTTTGATAATAAGGAATGAAACACTGATATATGCTATGACACAGGTAAACCCCAAAAACATTAAGCGAGGGAAGCTAGTCACAAAGGACCACACATTGTGTGATTCCCCGTATATGAAATATTCAGAATGGGAATCTCTATTGAGGCAGAAAGTAGACTGGTGGTTGCGTGAGCCTGGGGGCAAGGATTAAGGGTTTCTTTTCAGGGTATGCAGCCATCAAAAGAAACGAAATCTTGCCATTTGCGACAACATGAATGGAACTAGAGCGTATCACGCTAGGCGAAATAAGTCAAGCAGAGAAAGACAACTATCATATGATCTCCCTGATATGAGGAAGTGGTGATGCAACATGGGGGCTTAAGTGGGTAGGAGAAGAATCCATGAAACAAGATGGGATAGGGAGGGAGACAAACCATAAGTGACTCTTAATCTCATGAAACAAACTGTGGGTTGCTGGGGGGAGGGGGGTTGGGAGAAGGAGGGTAGGGTTATGGACATTGGGGAGGGTATGTGCTTTTGGGTAAATTGGAAGGGGAGGTGAACCATGAGAGACTATGGACTCTGAGAAACAATCTGAGGGGTTTGAAGTGGCGGGGGGGGGAGGTTGGGGTACCAGGTGGTGGGTATTATAGAGTGCATGGAGCACTGGGTGTGGTGAAAAAATAATGAATACTGTTTTTCTGAAAATAAATAAATCGGAAAAAAAAAACGTCCTACTTGATGGCAGTAATGGTTGCACAATTCCATCAATATACCCAAACATTGAACTACAAATATTAAATGGGTGAATTGTATGGAATGTGCATTCCATCTCAATACAGCTTTAAAAAAATCCAATGGCAAGACCTAGATAATTTTCTTAATTCTCTCTTTTGGGTGTATATAGTATACATGAACTAAATATTTCTGTGCATTTATTATATATTGAAAAGGAAAAGAAAATGAAGGAAATGCCGAAGTTCAACTGGTTTGTGAAATCACTTCTCTGTACAAGTTATCCTGAAATCAGTACAGATTCTGTATCCATTCAAAAAAGTGAAGATGGGAAATAAGACAATTTTCTTAAACATTCTATTAAACATTATCTTCTGCTTTTACATAGCTTAGCTCATGATGGTAACAGAGAGATCATTAAAAAACATTATTTAGCACATCTGGGTGGCTCAGTTGGTTAAGCATTCAACTCAGGATTTTAGCTCAGGTCATGATCTTATGGGTCATGGAATCAAGCCAGCATGGGGCTCTCTGCTGGGCAGGGGTCTGCTTGAAATTCTTTCCATCTCCCTCTGCCTCTCCAACTGCCTCCACCACAAATAAATAAATAAGTCTTTTTAAAAAATTATTTAGTAGGAAAAAAGCCCAATTTCTGTGAAGAATGATGTATAAGTTTCAACTTTCCTAAGGGTAACTACTATAAGAAAAAATGTATAAAACAAATAACAGAATGAAAGTCAAAGTTTAAGATAAGTACATTGTGAAGATACTAAAATTATACTAAATTAATTATAATGAAAAATAGAAGGAAGTGGTCCATGGAAATAAGCATCCTAAAACACTTCATATTATTTAACCAACTACAGATTAACTTGACACGTGACATTTCATACATACCTGATTCATACTCTGAGCCAGTTTTTCCTTTAAGTCTTTTACCTCATCTTCTAAATTCATACGACAACGTGATGTCACCTCCAGTGAAGCCTCTGACATAGATGGTTTTTTTAGGGTATTGGCCAGTTCTTCTTGAAGTTGTCTCACAGCAACCTAATAAGACATTTCTGTTACTGGTTTTATAAATCACCTTACTATTAAATTATGTTAACAATATATAACTTTGACCTATGTACTTGGAAAATTTCACTACAAACATCAATTCATGTTCTTTTCCTAACATGTATACATTATGGCTGTTTAATGAATTTGGCTAAAGACACAAAAAGATGTTATCTGCCTAGTCAGTATTATGTTACTTAGATAATTAATTCAGCCCCACTATCCTTTCCTAGTGGGTGAATTTTCCCAAAGCTTCCCAATCGACTGAAGTCTCAAAAAGAAATGGGTATATAGGTGGGACTAGCATTGGTCAAGTCTACAGTATGAAATGTTTTCCCTCTTTTTTATTAGAGGCTTCAATTAATGTCAGAGTTCCACACATGTTCAATCCTCTGCTCAAATCCTTTTAATAGATAACTATCTCAGAACGTAAGTGAAGTCATTCTAATGGCCTTCAAGACCCTAGATGACCTGGCTTTCACCTCTCTCCATGACCTCCATTCCTGCTACACAAGGATCCTGCCACCCCTCATTAATCTGAAAATGGAGATCCAATGCCCAATTAATAAATAACAGAGATACAGTTCTCTTTGTGTTGGATAAACTTAGGCCCAAATGATAGTAACTGAGATTTGAAATGAGCAAATTATTTGTAAAATTGCTTAAAAAATTATAAATAGCAGTGGGAAGATTAAATCAAATATAGTTTTGCTAAAGCTCATCACAATAGTCCCAAATTATGATTTCATGAAAAGGAAGGGCCTGCAAAGGATTAAAAGGTCATAAGGATACATGATTTCAGACTAAAAATTCAAATTTATATAAATAAGAATAAAATTATGCCAACCTAAAATGTATATAAAGCTACTATGTATAGTTTGCATAAATGTATAAATATATAAAAGTATATATGTATATAAATATATATATTTATACTTATAAACATATACTTATATATATGTATAAAAAGTACTGAGATACTGTACTTTTTATTCAGTTCACTTGGGAAATCTGGAGCTAACTGTCAAGTTAATCCACTTAATTGAATCTCAATTTCAAAATATGCATGCTTTAAAAATCCTCTATACTTGCAGTGTTGGCTTTTAAAATATATGTACATACATACATGGAGAAAATATATATATACAAATATATATGTACACATATATATATACACAGATATGAAGTGTATATATATATACACACACACACACATATGTACACACATGTAGATAAAACAATAATTTCAGAAAATAAAATATATATGCATACAAATACATACACAAGTGTACTTCAAAATAACTAAAGAAAATACCCCAGAACTCCTTTTGTTACCCACTTCTATCTCCTCTTGTTTGCAAAGGTGATTCTTTAGAATTCCATCTTGTAATATTCTGGCATCCTGTTCTCGACAAAGTTGTTTTTCAGTATAATACCGTTCTTCCACAACCTAAAGACATATTTTCATTAGGATTTTGGATGACACCGTTAAAAAAAAATCAACACATACTGTTTCCTGTTTTGTTAATTTTGGCCATTCTAACTGGTGTAAGGTGATATCTCAATGTGGTTTTAATTTGAATCTAGTGTTGGAGAGGATGTGGAGAAAGGGGAACCCTCTTCCACTGTTGGTGGGAATGCAAGTTGGTGGAGCCACTTTGGAGAACTGTGTGGAGATTCCTCAAGAAATTAAAAATAGAGCTTCCCTATGACCCTGCCATTGCACTCCTGGGTATTTGCCCCAAAGATACAGATGTCGTGAAAAGAAGGGCCATCTGTACCCCAATGTTAATAGCAGCAATGGTCATGGTCGCCAAACTATGGAAAGAACCAAGATGCCCTTCAACGGATGAATGGATAAGGAAGATGTGGTCCATATACACTATGGAGTATTATGCCTCCATCAGAAAGGATGAATACCCAACTTTTGTAGCAACATGGACGGGACTGGAAGAGATTCTGCTGAGTGAAATAAGTCAAGCAGAGAGAGCCAATTATCATATGGTTTCACTTATTTGTGGAGCATAACAAATAGCATGGAGGACAAGGGGTGTTAGAGAGGAGAAGGGAGTTGGGGCAAATTGGATAGGGAGGTGAACCACGAGAGACTATGGACTCTGAAAAACAATCTGAGGGGTTTGAAGTGGCAGGGGGGTGGGAGGTTGGGGTACCAGGTGGTGGGTATTATAGAGGGCACGGATTGCATGGAGCCCTGGGTATGGTGAAAAAATAATGAATGCTGTTTTTCTAAAAATAAATAAATTGGAAAAAATCAAAAGCTTAAGAGAACTTAAAAAACTGTTCAAAAGAAGTAGCCTTTTTAAATACAAAGATTTTTATCCTACACGAATAATTCAAATTTTAATTTAAATGACAGCTAAATTTGTCATAGATATACAGGTAGATATAGTATGTGAAATAAAATTTCTTTACAAAACATTTAACTAATTCCATCAGAGTCTCAAGGTGATTTAGCCTATATTTTAATATAAAAGATCCAAAACCGGGGTGCCTGGGTAGCTCAGTTGCTTAAGTGTCTTACTCTTGGTTTCAGCTCAGGTCATGATCTCAAGGATTTAAGATCGAAGCCTAAGTCAGGCTCTGCACTCAGAGTCTGCTTGAGATTCTTATCCCTCCTTTTCCCTCCCCCTCTACACTTTCCCCTACTCATGCTCTCTCTCTCTAAAAATAAATATTTTTTAAAAAGTAGCCAACATGCATATTTATGTCAATTTACCCTCCATCCCTTCATTCAGAAAATATACATAGGGTTTATATGAGAAGCCAAGAATTCCAATAAATTAATGATTTTAGCTATAAATATCATAGTTCCTATTCGTATAAAACTAAATTTTTTATCTATTTTATACCTAAGTAATATACATTAAATCAAAGGGATATTATAAATAATAGTGATAGAAATATGCAATATTTATCAGACTTACCTGATTGAAATTATTTCTTACATTCCTCAATTCTGCATCTAGTGCTCTAAGCTTAAAATCAAGTTCTTGTTTTATTTCAACTTCTTTCTTATACTGCTCTTCTCTTTTTGTTAGTTGCTCCTGAATCTTTTCATATAACATTTCAGCGTTTCTTCTTTTTTGTTTTTCTTGTTTTAAAGTTAATCTGCAAATAAATGTGCTTATTTTAAAAGTTGTTTTGTAAACAATAAAAAGCTCATGTTATGAACTGGTGCCACATATGCTGGTTTATTATCCAAATGAAATTTGTATGTTCTCATTTTTTTTCCTTTCTAGGGCTCATGTTTGTAATTTCTCACTTCAATCTCTTCCAAAAGGTGTATATAATTGAAAAGAAGCAATGAAAAAGCATTATGCTGCTTAGTACTAATATCTCTGGGAGACATCTCTGGGAGATACTAGGGAAAGGAAATTTGAAATTATTCAAGAAAGATTGGAAAATTATTGTTTTGTCCACATACTCATAATTACTCCTCCACTAGAGAACATAATTTAGTTACTATTTAAAAAGAGAAGTTCCTGTCTCACATTGAGGCCTTTTATCCATTTTGAGTTTAACTTTGTGTACGGTGTAAGAGAATGGTCGAGTTTTTCTCTTCTACATGGATAAAAGACCTCAATGTGAGACAGGAATCCATCAGAATCCTAGAGGAGTACATAGGCAGTAATCTCTTCGATATCAGCCACAGAAACTTCTTTCAAGATATGTCTCCAAAGGCAAAGGAAACAAAAGCGAAGATGAACTTTTGGGACTTCATCAAAATCAAAAGCTTCTGCACAGCCAAAGAAACAGTCAAGAAAACAAAGAGGCAACCCACGGAATGGGAGAAGATATTTGCAAATGACAGTACAGACAAAAGGTTGATATCCAGGATCTATAAGAACTCCTCATACTCACACACAAAAGAGACAATCATATAAAGAAATGGGCAGAAGATATGAACAGACCCTTCTCCAATGAAGACACACAAATGGCTATAGACACATGAAAAACTATTCATCACTAGCCATCAGGGAGATTCAAAATAAAAACACATTGAGATATCGCCTTACACCAGTTAGAATGGCCAAAATTAGCAAGACAGGAAACAACATGTGTTGGAGAGGATGTGGAGAAAGAGGAACCCTCTTCCACTGTTGGTGGGAATTCAAGTTGGTGCAGCCACTTTGGAGAAGAGTGTGGAGATTCCACGAGAAATTAAAAATAGAGCTTCCCTATGACCCTGCAATTGCACTACTGGCTATTTACCCCAAAGATATAGATGTAGTGAAAAGAAGGGCCATGTGTACCCCAGTGTTTATAGCAGCAATGGCCATGGTCGCCAAACTATGGAAAGAACCAAGATAACCTTCAACAGACGAATGGATAAGGAAGATGTGGTCCATATACACTATGGGGTATTATGCCTCCATCAGAAAGGACAAATACCCAACTTTTGTAGCAACATGGACGGGACTGGAAGAGATTCTGCTGAGTGAAATAAGTCAAGCAGAGAGAGTCAATTATCATATGGTTTCACTTATTTGTGGAGCAAAACAAATAGCATGGAGTACATGGGGAGATAGAGAGGAGAAGGGAGTTGGGGGAAATTGGAAAGGGAGGTGAACCACAAGAGACTATGGACTCTGAAAAACAATCTGAGGGGTTTGAAGTGGCAGGGGGGTGGGAGGTTGGGGTACCAGGTGGTGCGTGTTAGAGAGGGCACGGATTGCATGGAGCACTGGGTGTGGTGCAAAAATAATGAATACTGGATTGCTGAAAATAAATAAAAAATAAGTTAAATAACTTTTTAAAAAATCAAAAAAAAATAAGTTCCTGTTTATAAAGAAGTTATAATTCACTACAAATAAATAGCTACTTCATGAAACATCACAAGTAAGGTAGTGTACGACAGCATCTGCAGATGCATTTACACAATGTACACCCACAGATTACTGTGATCTAGGACTAGGCTAGGGAGTCGAATATCTGTTGCCCTATGATTTTTATGTTTCTTCTTCTGAAATACTCTCAATTTACCTTGTTGATTATTATTCATTTCATTTTTTTCAATATTTTATATATTTGATAGAGAGAACACAAAAAGGTGGAGTAGCAGGCAGAGGGAGAGGGAAAAGCAGGCTCCCCACTGAGCAAGAAGCCCAATGGGAGACTCAATCCCAGCACCCCGGGATCATGACCTGCAAAAGGCAGACACTTAACCAACTGAGCCATCCAGGTGCCCCTGCTCCATTTTTTTCCCAATTATACACAGATTTTAATTCAGGTAAAGAAGTACAAGGAACACTGGGAGAATTTGGTAATTGTGAGACAACATTTTCACAGAACACAATGTGTTTATTTTAATCTCTTCAGTGGAGGTTTTTTAAAAAGTATCTTAAAAGCCTTCTGTTGAAGATTATACATGTAAATTTGGACTGTAACTCTATAATAGAAACATGGATTATTTTGGTGAAAATGGTCTATAGCAAATTTTCAGTTTTAGATAACAGAATACTCAGATATAGAGCTTGTTAATTCTCATTGCAGGTGACACTCAAATTACACATTTATACATCTTGTTTTTAATTTACTTTTTATTTATTTTCAGCATTACAGTATTCATTATTTTTGCACCACACCCAGTGCTCCATGCAATCCGTGCCCTCTATAATACCCACCACCTGGTACCCCAACCTCCCACCCCCCACACCTTCAAAACCCTCAGATTGTTTTTCAGAGTCCATAGTCTCTCATGGCTCACCTCCCCTTCCAATCTCCCCCAACTCCCTTCTCCTCTCTATCTCCCCATGTACTCCATGCTATTTGTTATGCTCCACAAATAAGTGAAACCATATGATAATTGACTCTCTCTGCTTGACTTATTTCACTCAGCATAACATATAATGTATTATTGGTTTCCCCTATCATCCATTGATGTATTATTTTGAAGAATCTCATACTTCACAATACTAAAGAAGTTTTCTTCCCTATAAAATCCCAGAAGGTAAGTTAGCAATTTCAAAACTTCTATGCATCTGTAGATAAAAGTAAATAATTCAAAGGGTGCCTTGCTGGCTCAACTGGTAGAGCATGCGACTCTTGATCTCACTCTTGACTTCAA
This sequence comes from Neogale vison, assembly GCF_020171115.1. Lineage (NCBI taxonomy): Eukaryota > Metazoa > Chordata > Mammalia > Carnivora > Mustelidae > Neogale > Neogale vison. Next base: position 135,277,133 of record NC_058102.1, on the reverse strand, counting down.
GCCCTATTTAAAAAAAAAACACACAAGGTAAATAGGCCAAGTATTTCCTTAAACCAAGATATCATACCTCAAACTGCAGAGTTCATGCTCCCATTCTACTTTTTGAAGCTCCAACTTAGATATCATTTCTTTTGTTTCTGATAGCTCCTTTTGTAGTCCCTTAGCCATATTTTCCATTTTTTTATTTTTTCTTTTAAGTTGTCCACAGTGATATTTTATAAGTTCTATTAATCTTTCATATGAAAGAACCGCATGCTGGATTTTCAATAAACTGACAGAATCTACATCAGAGAAAAAATAAAAACAAATAAAATATATAGGGCACCTGGGTGGCTCAGCTGGTTAAGCATCTGACCTTTGGTTTCAGCTCAGGTCATACATAACCCCAGATTCGTCGGATCGAGCCCTGCATTGGGCTCCACTCAGCACAGAGTCTTCTTGAGATTCTTTCCACCCTTCCTCCCTCCAGCTCTGTTCTTTCCCACAGCCCCAGTCATGTTCGTTCTCAAATAAATTAATTAAATATAAAAAAGAAAAAATATATGAGTACTTTTTTCCAATTTACTTATTTTTAGAAAAACAGTATTCATTATTTTTTCACCACACCCAGGGCTCCATGCAATCCGTGCCCTCTATAATACCCACCACCTGGTACCCCAAACTCCCACCCCCCCGCCACTTCAAACTCCTCAGATTGTTTTTCAGAGTCCATAGTCTCTTGTGGTTCACCTCCCCATTCAATTTACCCAAACTCCCTTCTCCTAACATCCCTTGTCCTCCATGGTATTTGTTATGCTCCACAAATAAGTGAAACCATATAATAATTGACTCTCTCTGCTTGACTTATTTCACTCAGCATAATCTCTTCCAGTCCCGTCCATGTTGCTACAAAAGTGGGTATACATCCTTTCTGATGGAGGCATAATACTCCATAGTGTATATGGACCACATCTTCCTTACCCATTCGTCCGTTGAAGGGCATCTTGGTTCTTTCCATAGTTTGGCGACCATGGCCATTGCTGCTATAAACATTGGGGCACAGATGGCCCTTCTTTTCACGACATCTGTATCTTTGGGGTAAATACCCAGGAGTGCAATTGTAGGGTCATAGGGAAGCTCTATTTTTAATTTCTTGAGGAATCTCCACACAGTTCTCCAAAGAGGCTGCACCAACTTGCATTCCCACCAACAGTGTAAGAGGGTTCCCCTTTCTCCACATCCTCTCCAACACATGTTGTTTCCTCTTTTGTTAATTTTGGCCATTCTAACTGGTGTAAGATGATATCCCAATGTGGTTTTAATTTGAATCTCCCTGAGGGCTAATGATGATGAGCATTTTTTCATGTGTCTGATAGCCATTTGTATGTCTTCATTGGAGAAGTGTCTGTTTATATCTTCTACCCATTTTTTGATGTTTGCCTGTTTTGTGTGTGTTAAGTTTGAGGAGTATATGAGTACTTTTTGCATATCAAAGACTGTATGTTTTCACATTCACTCATTCATACATTAATCAAATATATATTGAATGATTTCAATATCAAATATATTACTGGGATGCCTGGGTGTCTCAGTTGGTTAAGCATCTGCCTTCAGCTCAGGTCATGATCCCAGGGTCCTGAGTTCAAGCTCTACATTGGGCTCCCTACTCACTGGAGAGTCTGCTTCTCCCCCTGCCCAGCTCCTTCCCCGGCTTATGCACTCTTTTTTTTTTTTTTTTTCAGGTCATGAACCATTTTATTCCAAACAAGACAAAAACAAACAAACAAAAACACTACTTTTTTCAATAGGCTTTCTTTTTTTCAATAGGCTAGATTTAATTTGCTATTTTAATTGGAATATTCATATACCATAAGTACAGTAGATTATTTTTAGAGCTGATTTGATTTGGATGTTGTCCTTTTCCAAGTTTCTTTATAGGGTTATGCTAGCCTCATAGCTGTGACTGTATCTTGGAAACTTAGAAGATTTTATGTTAGATATTCTGATACTAGAGGAATCATGTATACCTATTTAATCAGTTTTTTTAATTGGTTCTTACTTTATTCAGAAAATACTCTTTCAAGATTTCAGCCATGCTTTAAAGAGCTGAATATACACACACACAATACAGTGCTGAATGTAAAAAGCATATAAAAACCATTTCCCATGTCTTACTAAAGTAGAATATATGTGTACCCATTTAAAAGATATTTAATAATGCTCTTCCACATTTTCAGATATAGTATAAAAAGCTGAATATACACATTTCCTCATCTTACTAAATTAAAAATGTACACACACACACACACACACACACACACATACATTTTTTCCCCAGGACTCAAGTCTATCATAAAAAATTGAGTATAAACTTAAAAGAGATATGCATGAAGTTTGTTATTTTACTCAAAATTCAGGGGCAGGGCAGCTCTGCATCGTTTCCTCAGTTCAACAACGTCAAGGATACAGGTAATTCCAATCTATCCTGCATATCAATCTCAGCCTTTCACCCCTCCGGTAGCAAAATGGCCACAATTCCGGTATAACACAGACATACATCCTGTATATAAGAGGACTATTTCCTCCTATTTTGTTGGGCAAGAAAATTTAACCTGAAGCCTACTTGCAGAATTTTGCTCAGATCTTGTATGGCTAGGACTGGACATACATGCCCAGATGCAAAGCAAACTAGGAGAGCAAGACCTAGACTTTCGATGAGCAGCGGACAGTCCTGGCAAAGGGAGAATGGCTAACACCAACAGATAGGCAACCAACAGTGTCTGTCACAACAATATTGCCTTTTTTCTTTAAAACTCCTTTTTTTAGTTACATTTCCTCTCATTCATGATGCTTGAGGGTTTTTTCCTCCCACCTCAGGAAGTTTTCAAGGATTGTTGTTGTTGTTGCTTTGTTTTTGGCTTTGCTCTTAACTGGTTAGTTAGAGCTTTTCTACACACTAGAGCTGACTGCTTATTCATTCCCTCTCTCATTCCTCCGATTTCAACAAGTGTTTCCAGGGAACCTATTAGAACAGGCTGTGCACCAAGTACAGTGCACTTACAATGAACCGTGGCCATTAACTGTCCAAATTTTCTACACATATTAAAAGAAGTTAATTTTCCTAAGGATAGCTCTATTGCATCCTACAACTTTCAACATGGAGTTGTTTGTCATTCACTCCAAATTGTAACTTGCCTTGATTTTCTTTCCCCTAGTGAGGCAAGAGGGCAAGGTGAACAAAAAGTTCGGTTTTCAATTGTTCTCCAGAAGGAATTACCTGACATTCAAAAGATGATAGAAGATGCTCCCATAGTCATGGTACACATAAAAGCCTTCCTCTCATATGATCTCTATCCACAAATATGAAAATAAACAGAAGCAGCTATTTAACTCACTTTCAATATGAGCCATACAATATTCTTTGGGATTTAATGTAATTATTTAATCTTATAATGCTAGTAAGATGGTGCTAACATTAATTTATAACTGAGGAAGTTTAGATCTAGTTAAGTAATTTGCCCTAAAAGGCAAGTAAGACTGAGCATTGCTTAAATCCTTTACCACTCTGCCTCAGTTTAAGTTAATTTTAGAGGAAAAGCTTGCAAATATTTAAGATCTGAGTGGGATGGAAGAATCAGCTGCATTTTTAACATTACTGCAGTCTTCCTCAAGTATGAAGTGAGATGAGTAATTTGTTGGCTAAAGCAAATTGGTCTCCTATATTTAAGATATTTATATTATAAATCCTCTTGATTTCCCCCAGGCCAAATGACCTTGATGTTGTGAATTGTTGGTATGACAGTCTCTGACACATTAACTGCCTTCCAAAGCCTTCCCACTTTCCTTACATTCAAGGAGTTTTTTCACTTTTGTATCAATTGAACCTTGATATCTAATAAATTTTGAAACATAAATAGAACCCTCTCAATCCCTAACATTTATAAAGTATATCAACATTAACACATGTCAAATAAATTATGGCCCTCAAATAAAGGCCCTGTATCCACAGTGTAAGCTCCGATATTAAGTGATTTTCAAAGGCTATCCCACATTCCTTAAAATCACAGGGGTTTTCGTGTTTTACTAGTTTGACTTTGCAGAGGTCCATAAAATTTTGAGTCTTCCCACTCCACTTCATTCACTCCTCTTTCCTGTGTGAATTCTTTGATGTTTACTAAGGTGTGAACCACGAATAAAGGCCTTCCCACATTGCTTGCATTTGTAAGGTTTCTCACCAACATGAATTTTCAGGTGTCGATTAAGTTCTGAGCCACGACCAAAGGCTTTTTCACATTCCTTACACTTATAGGGCTTTTCACCACTATGACTTCTCTCGTGATGAGTAAGTTCTGACTTTCAAATAAAGGCCTTCCCACATTCCTTACATTTATGGGTCTCTCACCCGTGTGAACTTTTTGATGTCGAATAAGTTCTGTGCTACAAGTAAAGGCCATTTTACATTCCTTACATTTATAGGGTTTCTCACCAGTGTGAGCTCTCTGATGTCGAGTAAGTTCCGAGCCACGACGACAGGCCCTCCCACATTCTTTACATTTATATAGTTTCTCACCAGTATGAACACTCTGATGTCGAATAAGATGGGAATCAGAGATAAAAGCTTTCCCACATTCCTTACATTTATGAGGTTTCTCACCAGTATGAATTCTTTGATGTAGACTCAGTTGTGAGGCACAACTATATACCTTTCCACACTCCTTACATTCATAGCGTCTCTCACCAGTATGAATTATCTGATGAAGACTAAGTTGCGTGTTGTAACAGAAAGCTTTCCCACATTCCTTACATTTATGGGGTTTCTCACCAGTATGGGTTCTCTGATGTCGAAGAAGATGTGAGGGACGGGTAAAGGCTTTCCCACATTCCTTACATTCATAGTATTTCTCATCAGTATGAATTCTCTGATGTAAACTAAGTTGTGAGGTAGACGGAAAGGCCTTCCCACACTCCTTACATTTATAGGGTTTCTCACCTATGTGGATCTTTTGATGTTTCCTAAGTTGTGAGTTAGAATGAAAGGCTTTCCCACATTCCTTACATTTATAAGGTTTCTCACTAGTATTAATGCTCTGAGGTTTAGTTGTTTCAGAGCCATGGATAACAGCACATTTCTTATTTTCTTTACTTTTTTTGCTTTCATGAATTCTCTGATGCTTAATCAAGTCTGACTTACTACTAAAGGCTTTCCCACATTCTCCACATTTAGAGTCTTTTTCCTTATTACGATTTCTTTCATGTTGAAAATGGTGTGACTGGCACCTGGAAGTTTCCTTACATCTCTTGCATTCGTAGGTTTTCACTCTGGTGTGAACTGTCTGAGGCACTCTCTGAACTGTGTTCTGAGTGGAAGTGAACCTTTCCTCAGAGGTTATAACAGGTTGTCTGAAATGTCCCTCCTGTTGTTTCTCCAAGTGGCATTTGATTTCTCTGCTATTTCCAAACCTAGTGCACTCAAGGCCGGAGCTTGTGAGTCTTTTTATCTCCAGGGGCAATGATTTAATTTCATAACTGTGCTCCTTTGGACATAAATTCTTGGTTTCTCTTCTGGACTCCCAATCTGGGGACCATTCTTTTTTATCCTGATTTTTAACCACCCAGGGCTCCTTCCCCTGCTCCAATAAGGAGATCATATCTGGCTTAGAATCAGAAAGTCCCAGTGAGATCTCCAACATTACATCACAGTACAAACCCTTCTGGGCAGAGTGCAAGCATTCCCACTCCTTTTGAGAGAAGTAAATGGCCACATCTTTGAACGTGAAGCCCTCTGCCATGACTTTTGATGTACAGTGGCTTTTCTCTCCTCTTCTGGATTCTTCTTGAACTTCTCCCGGGTCCTCACACACCAGTCTGGTCGAATCCGCAGGCGGACCGCAACGCCCCAAACCCTCGTCGCCAAACTCCCGCCAACTCACTAACCGCCAGCCAACTTCGGGAGGAAGTGGCAAATGCCGCAGAGCCCTCAGGAAAATGTAGTCCCGAGGAGGAAAAATCCAGCCAGAGCCTGGCGGGTACAAGGTTTCACCGCTCAGTGCGCGTCGCGTACTTAGCCTTCAGGCCAGTACTGACGGCCCACGCTAGCCTGAGCATCGTGAGGACCTGGGCGAACCGACAGGTCCAAGCAGCAGGAGTCGTCTGCTGGGGGGGAGAGAAAAAAAGTTGTGGACCGTGGAGACTTCTGGGAAATGTAGCCCACAGCGGAGGAAAGGGTGGGCTGGTCGGCCACCAGCACAACCCGAGTCCTCAAAGTTAACCGGTGAGCAACAGTCCTCGCTGCAGACTGCGCAGCGCACAGAGGCGGGAAGTTAAAAGCCGGGAAGCAGACGGTTCAGAGTTCTCTCCGCCAGGAACCGCGCTCTGAGAGCGGGATCAGAGGGGACGACTCCCCGCTACACCATGAATTAGGAGTCCTCCCGGACCCGGGCTATTCAGTCCGCCCCATGATCCTGCCTGGTGGAGTTTGGGTGCTCAGGTTTCAGTTGAGAATTCATCCCCCAGTCCCGGGCGCCACCAGAAAGTGCAGTACTCCCTTAGTCCATATGCTGCAAGGTAGCAGCCCGGCATCCCGACCTTTCCACCCAATTCTGCACTCTGTCTCTTAAATAAATAAAATTTTTAAAAAAGCAAAAGCTATTACACTAAGCTCTGCAGATCTCTGGCTTTTATTTAGCTTAAAGTCTAGTGAAGGAGAACACAATTAAGAATTCAGATAGTTCCTATAATAAAAGAGTTCTATGATCACATAACATAACTTGATCTATGGTAAGAAGGGAAGATTTCCCTGAGGAACTATTCTGAGAAATGAAGGAGGAGCGGGAAGCATGTGAGCAAACGAGGAAGGAGAGCATTAAAGACAGTCTACAGCATGTGACAAAGTTCTATTGCAATCTGCTTCTGGCCAAGATAGAGTAACAGGTACTGATTCATCTTCCTACCTGAAAAAAAGCCAAACAAAAACAGGTAAAATACACTTTAAAATCATTTTCAAGAAAAAGGAATCCAGGCAATGAAGGACAATGAACCCTGAAAACACAGGAAGTTAGCCTAACACATACCTGAGCTCACTGCCTTGGGACAATTTCCAGGCCATGACACAGGTGAAAAAACTGAGATAGACTCCACCAGACTCCCTGAGTTGAGGTGATGAAACTGAGTCTGGTGAAACCAAGACAGATGAGATCAGCGGTCAAAGCACAGGTGAGGAGAAAGCAGAAGAACGAACGAACCCTGGAGATCAGAAGAGTAATAACCAATGCATGCCCGTAAAGAAATCTCCTGCGACCAGGGGAAAGATCTGTCTAGAAAGAGCAGAGGAAACCCTTCCTGGAGCTCACATGGCACCAGGGGCAGTATCTATCCCCATTAGCCATGCTGGAAAAACTCATAACCCACAGCACAATGAATAGAGTTAAGTAGGTCGTGCCTCAGCAGTGGGGAATTATGAGCTCTAGGCTGAACACTACTCTGGATTCACCTAACAATTCATAAGAGCAGGATGGGAAAGGATCAAACTGTTTGTCATTAACTTAGCTAGAATTCCAAAGAAAGCATAAAAAGGTAAGTGGAGGCGTAGAAGCTAATTTTTAAAAAAGCAAATAGCACTGACAGAGATGTAAATTATGTCAGACATGAAAAACACACTGGATTGGAATAAACACATATTAGACAGCTCAAAATAAAAGACTGAAATTTGACATCGGAAAACTGTGAGAAAACTTCAGGTAACTAATATACAATTCCCCAAAGAGGCAGAGGAAAGGAACTAGAAAAAATATTCGAAGAAAAAAACAACAGGGTCACCTGAGTGGATTCGTCAGTGCGTGTCCACCATCAGCTCAGGTCATGATCTCATGATCTCAGGGTCCTAGGATCAAGCCCGGGATTAGACTCCCCCGATTAGAGGGGAGTCTGCTTCTCCCCCTCCTTCTGCCACTCCTCCCTGGCTCCTGCACTCTTTCTCTTTCTCCTTCTCTCTCTCAAATAAATGAATACAATCTTTTTAAAAAAAGAAAAGAAAAAATGGCCAAAACCTTTCTAAACTTAATGAAAACTATAAACCCACAGATCCAGAAGGATCTGGCTAGGAGTGAAGAAAAGGAAGTAAACCTTTATAATTTTCTTAAACGACATATGATGTGTTATAACATTACTAGATGGAGGACTATGATGCTCAGGTCATATACTTTAGACTCTAATCACCAAAATAGCAAAACTAAAGAGTTATAGCTAGTAAGCAAAATACATACATACACATACACACATAAATAAAACTAAATCATAAAAATTACTTGCTCAATCTGAAAGAAATCAGAAAAGAAGAGAATGGAATGAAGAGCAGAAAGGACAAATTGAAGTCAAACAACATGATGACAGATTCAAATCAACTACATCAATAATCACATTAAATGAAAATGGTCTAAAAGCCTCAATGAAAAGGCAGACGTCAAAATGGATAAAAATGGAAGACCCAGCTATCTGCCACCTATTAAAAAATGCATTTTAAATGTAAAAACTGCAAATGTGTTAAGAGGTCAGAAATATGACAGACCACACTAACACTGGGCAAAAGAAGGCTGAGCCTGAGTGGTTACATTAATAGCACACAAAATAGATTTCAAAACAAAAAACATTAGCAGCAATAAATAAGTTCATTTAATAATGATAAACCAGTCAACTAAAGGAAGCATAATAAACCTAAATGTTTATGCATCTATTAACAGGTTCAAAATACACAAAGTAAAATTGACAGAACTTCAGAGGAACAAGCAAATTCACAATTATAGTCAGAGATTTCAGTAGGCAGAAAATCAGCAAGGACATAGTAGACTTGAATGCCACTGTTCTTCTCAAGCATCCATGGAACACTTGCCAAAAGAGATGATATTCTGGATCATAAAATAAATTAAAATAGGAGGGGTAAGTCAAAAGAAATGAAGTCATAAGAGTGTATTTTATGACCACAAAGAAATCAAATTAGAAATCAAGAATAAAAATATCTCTGGAGAATACTCAAATATTTGCAAACTAATTAACACACATCTAAATAAACCCTGGGTCAGGGCGCCTGGGTGGCTCAGTCAGTTAAGTGTCTGCCTTCGGCTCAGGTCATGATCTCAGGGTCCTGGGATCAAGCCCCACACTGGGCTCCCTGCTTAGAGGGGAGTCTTCTTCCCCCCCAGCTCATGCTCTTTCTCTCTCTCTCTCTCTATCTCTCTCAAATAAATAAAATCTTTAAATAACCCCTGGGTCAAAGAAGTAAAGAAAAAAGAAATTAGAAAATATTCTGAACTGAATGGAAATGAACATAGAAAACATATGAATTTCTGGAATCCTGCAGTAGCAGCACTCACATGAACATTTATAGCACTGAAAGTATGTACTAAAAAAGAAGAAAAGCCTCAAACTGATGACCTTTGGCTCCACCTTAAGAAATTAGTAAAACAGTAGTTAAAGAAAAAGTTTGATAAACTTTGGTTATATAGAAAAATCTGAAAGAATTTTTTAAAAAGATACTAAAACTAGTAAGTAAACTTACTAAGTTCAAGAATAAACCTGGACCATACCCTGTATCATAACTAAAAAAGAATTCAAAATGGGGGCGCTTGCATGGCTCAGTCAGTTAAGTGGCTGCCTTCGGCTCAGGTCATGATCCACGGGTCCTGGGATCGAGCCCCATGTCCAGCTCTCTGCTCAGCAGGGGGACTATTTCTCCCTCTCCCTCAGCCTGCCATTCCCCCTGCTCATGCTCTCCTTCTCTGTCAAATAAATAAATAAACAAATAGAATCTTAAAAAAAAAAGAATACAAACTGGATCTCATTAGTCACAGATAGAAATGTAAGACCTAAAACTATAAAATTTGGTTATTCAACTGCAAAACTTCTAAAAGAAAGCAGAGAGAAAACCTCTGACCTTGTGCTAGGCAAAGATTTCTCATATAGGAACACCAAAAGCAAAAATTCATAAAAGAACAAAGATATAAACTGGACTTCATCAAAAAAAAACTGCTCTTCAAAAGATACTGCTGAGAGAATGAAAAGTCACAGTCTGGGAGAAAATCTTTGCAAAAAAAAATACAGGTGATAAAGGAATTATATCTAGAATATACAAAGAATTCTCAAAACTCAACAGGTAAGAAAACCCAATTTTTAAAATGACAAAGGATTTGGACAGTTCAAAGAAGATATACAGATGGCAAATAAGCCCACAAAGATATGCTCAACATTATAAGTTATTGGGGAAATGTATATTAAAACCATAATGATACATACACTACAGACCCATCGGAACATCTAAGATTTAAAAAACTGACAATACTAAGTGTTCATGAATATATAGGGAGAAATCAGAACTCTCAGACATTGCTGGTGAGAATTGAAAATGGTGCAACTACTTTAGAAAACCATTCAGCAGTTTCGTAATGAGGGAATACAAAGAGACACGAGACTTAAGGGTTATTACCTGCCTGAATTACAGTTATGGTTTCATATGCATATACCCCTATGTCAAAACTATCAAATTATACACTTTATACATGTGCAGTTGTCCTAACTTAAGCTGTTGAGGGGGAAAAAGCTCTATTGTAAGGAAAAATATCTAAAACAGTGGCTGAGATATGGACAGAAGGATATGAAACAATCCAAGATTAGGCTGAGAACTGTGGTCTTTCACCCCAGAATGATGAGAAGTAATAGCTAAGCTTTAAACAAGGGGGTCACGTGATGAAATATAAATTTTTTTTAAATATATGGTAACTATGGTTGCAGAGTAGACCAAGATTCTGGGAGGTGGAATGACAAGGAAAACAGTCCCAAGGTTGTTTCAGTATTCTAGGACAAAAACAGTGGTAACCTGACCTTGGGTGAAGGCACAGAAGAGGAGAGTTAACACACATCAGGTGTGCCATTCCCATGATGAAAAGCATAGTGGAAATTATGGCTCTTTGCTAAGAGTATTCAACATTTCTCTATTTTCATATAAAACGTATTTCTGAGATGAGTAGCTCTATAACACATCAGAGTTGTATGGTACAGCACTAGACAAGAAGTGCACATATTACTATAGTAATGTACATACAAAGGCTTCATATTTACACAATGGTCTTACCTTTACAATCCATGGCATGCTGTTCAATTAGCGACATGCAAATCATATGATTAGAGTCAGGCATGTGGAAACCCTCCAAAATTGTTTCAGATGACAGAGTTAAGACACCGAAGTCATCCATAGAATCAATTTGTTTTTTGACCTACAAATAAATAATACTACTTCAAAATGTCCCCTAAATATTGATAAAATATACTGAATGTAGAGAGATGATAAATACCCATATCTCTTTATAAGAGCAAAAAAAAAAGGTACTTTCAAAAGGACTGATTTTTATCAAAACAACCTTTATCAATAACTAGTATTTCTGAACAACTTTTTCAAAGTATATGTCTGTACAACAAAGGCAGATTTTCTCTTTTTTCACTATACCTTTCCTAAACTAATTTTTTTATCATGGAATAATATTTCCGATAAACATTATTTATCAAAATAACATAATAAAATAAAAATTTAAAAATTAATAAATGAAAAAAATTTTCCTATATATGTATTTACCTCTTCCTTGTCACTAGATGTTTTCTTTGAAGATCTAAAAAAAAACAGTTCTTTTCAGGCAAATATTAAATACTTAAAATATAAGGAATTTCTAAATCATATCTAAACTATATTATTAATAATGTTAAGAAAGCATTAAATTTAAATCAAACTGAGCAAAGGAAAATCATAACGTTACTTGCATTATTTGATATGATGAAATATACCACATTTTTGTTGTCATTTTCAATAAAAACAAGCTTTTATTGGTTCTGAAAACTATTTGGAAAGTGCAAATTAAGTTCTTATATGGAAGAAACCCTTTTTTAATAATCATGATATTAGTGTTTTGAGGATCTATTGTGTAAATACTATGCATTATTATGAAAACTTCACATGTTTTAAAGCTATTTTAAGCCTCACAACAATCTTACAAAACATAGGTAATTATATTTGGTATTTTACACAGGAAGAAAATGAGGCATAGAAAAAAGTAACTTCCCAAAGCTGGTACAGGTGGTCAGGAGTAGACCCAGGATTCAAATCCAGGAAATGTGCCTTCAAAACACGTGTTTTACAGTATATGGTGAAAGTAATATTTAAGTGTTTTTAAGTAATCTGATAGCAATTGAATCTATTAGTATTCCATTTTTAGCTATAGTTGTAATAATAATTCATAAATTTTAACCATTTTTTAAATAAAAAGACTTCATAAGTAGACAATATTGAAAATCTACTTTCAAACAACTCAAGATTTGCTTCTTCTACAGAAGCTGATCAATGGGCATTTGTTTATTCCCAAACAGACACTTATTGAGTATACTATATATGTGTCAATGACACTGTTGGTACAGGAATCTTCGGCTTTTGTAATTTAGAACTTTATAAACCAAAAGTAATAATCTATGATAGATTGATAAATATGATAGATAAAGTCTTTCCCCTTCCCCCAGAATCTAAACAAATGTTAAGTAAATATAACCAGATAATTCAAAGTCCCTAATAAATCCATAACCATTCATGATACTGTCAAAGGCACTGAATATCTAAAATTATCAAGGAATGGGGGTGCCTGGGTGGCTCAGTGAGTTAAAGCCTCTGCCTTCTGCTCAGGTCATGACCCCAGGGTCCTGGGATCAGGCCCCGCATTGGGCTCTCTGCTCAGCAGGGAGCCTGCTTCCCTTCCTCTCTCTCTCTCTACCTGCCTCTCTGCCTACTTATGATCTCTGTCTGTCAAATGAATAAATAAAATCTAAAAAATATTTTTAAAATAAAATTATCAAGGAATGATTTGTTCTATTCAGAATGGCCTAAGGTTTGTATATTTACTATTATATGTATAGTTTGAAATCCACGAATGATAGTATCTGCATATTCAATTTTACGAGAATACTCCACTGTGGAACCAATTCTGAATAAACAATTTCTTGACACAAAACTACATGAATAGGAGTACTAAGGACAATTACTATATCATCTTTAAAAGAATGTAATACAATCAATAAGCTTTCTAACATTTGGAAATGTGAACAAAATTTAATTAAATAACCATGCCTATCTCTATTGGATCATTTCTGGGAGCATACAAAGGTATTCTAAAAGCTCCCATCTTAAAATTAAAAAATAAAAAAAAATTCTTTTGAACTCCACATTCTTTTTCAGTTATCATCCATTTCTCTATTACCTTTCCCCATAAAAATTCTCTAAGAAGTTCTTTATACTTATTCATTACAGTCCAGCTTCCATGGTGACTGTTGAAACTGCTCCTTCTCAAAGTCACTTGTCCTCATCTTAACCTTTCAGGCAGTGTGTCAGATATACTTGAGTATTTCTTGTCTTCGCCTGTACCTACACTGCAGCATTTTATTTCCATAAAAAGTAATCACTGTTAAAATTCCTTCAGAGGGAAATAAAGAATTTATAGATTTTACCTTCCTTCATCCTGATCGGTTCCACTTGAAGTGCTGTCATTATTCATTTGCAGAGGACAAGAAGTTAGACAAGGGGCTTTCTCAAACCTTGATGTAATCACAGATTCTTTTGATGTTTGTTTTCCTTTATCCTTGGCCCTTCCTTTTTTTATATCCAAAGCAGGATCACTATTTTTAAAAATCCATTTAAAATATCCATTAAAAAGCTAATGTTTTCGGGAGCCTGGGTGGCTCAGTTGGTTTAGCCACTGCCTTTGGCTCAGTGGCCTTCTCCCCTCTTATGCTCTCTCTTACTTTCTATCCCTCTCTCTTAAATAAATGCTCGACATTTCTCTTATACCATACACAAAGATAAACTCAAAGTGGATAAAAGACCTCAATGTGAGGCAGGAATCTATCAAAATCCTAGAGGAGAACATAGGCAGTAATCTCTTCGACATAGGCCACAGCAGCTTCTTTCAAGACATGTCTCCAAAGGCATAGGAAACAAAAGTGAAAATGAACTTTTTGGGACCTCCTCAAGAAAAAAAGCTTTTGCACAACAAATGAAACAATCAACAAACAAAAAGACAACCCATGGAATAGGAGAAAATATTTGCAAATGACACTACAGACAGAAGGCTGATATCCAAGATCTAATAAAGAACTCCTCAAACTTAACACACACAAAACAGAAAATCACATCAAAAAATGGGCAGAAACATGAACAGACACTTCCTCAAAGAAGACATACAAATGGCTAATGGACACATGAAAAAATGGTCATCTTCACTAGCCATCAGGGAGATTCAAACCAAAACCACATTGAGATACCACCTTACACCAGTTAGAATGGCCAAAATCAACAAGACAGTAAACAACAAGTGTTGGAGAAGAAGTGGAGAAAGGGGAACCCTCTTACACTATTGGTGGGAATGCAAGTTGGTGCAGCCAGTTTGGAGAACGGTGCAGAGATTCCTTAAGAAATTAAAAATAGAACTTCCCTATGACCCTGCAATTGCACTACTGGGATTTTACCCCAAAGATACAGATGTAGTAAAAAGAAGAGCCATCTTTACACCAATGTTCATAGCAGCAATGGTCACAATCCCCAAACTGTGGAAAGAGCCAAGATGCCCTTCAACAGATGAATGGATAAAGAAGATATGGTCCATATGTACAATGGAATATTATGCCTCCATCAGAAAGGGTGAATACCCAAATTTTTTATCAACATGGACGGAACTGGAGGAGGCCATGCTGAGTGAAATAAGTCAAGCAGAGAGAGTCAATTATCATATGGTTTCACTTACTTGTGGAGCAAGTAATAACATGGAGCACATTGGGAGATAGAGAGGAAAAGTGAGTTGGAGGAAATCGGAGGGGGAGACAAACCATGAGAGTGGTGGACTCTGAGAAACAAACTGAGGGTTTTGGAGGGGTTGGGGTGGGGGGTTGGTTGAGCCTGGTGGTGGGTATTAAGGAGGGTACATATTGCATGGAGTGCTGGGTGTGGTCCATAAACAATGAATATTGGAGCACTGGGAAAAAATTAAATTTTTAAAAAATCCTTTAAAATTTTTTTAAAGGATTTAAAAAACCAATGTTTTCTAATAATTTTACTGGTAAAGAATAAAAAACAATTTTTTGTAAAATTCTGCTAGCCATCTCAATTCATTTATTAGTTCACAGAACAGTTATGAAGTCCAATCATATATAAGCAAATACACATCCCTTGCTTCAAAGATTGATAAATATACAATTACAATACAATGTCTTTGTGGCAACAAAACAGCTGTGGACCTCTTTGTAGGAGCTGTGGAACCAAGCATCATAAACCAAGGGACCTAGGAAAACTCTTGCCTACCCATGCATCAGATAACAGACACACTCACTACAGTCCCAGCTATAGAGGCAGCAATAGCCCACAGACTGGCTCCAGCCCCTTCCTCTCAACCACATCTGGGAGCCCTTGGAACACACCTAGATAATCACCCATTGAAGAGAGAGCCTTTTTGGAAAACTAGATTTCCTACAGTAAAGTTCCAGCACACCACTAGAGCAAAAACAAAACAAAACAAAGCAAAACAGGTTTGGATACACTGGAAAGGTAGTCATTAAAGACTATTTCAAATGCAAAGACAGCAATGTAAAACTTCAAAGAATATAAAAAGTCAAGGAAATATGATACCACAAAATGATCACAATAATCTTCCAATAATTGATCTCAAACACATGAAGATCAGTAGTTTATCCAAAAAAGAATTCAAAATAGAAGTTTTAAGTAAACTCAGTGAGCTACAAGAAAACACAAAAAGCCAATTCAGGGGTGCCTGGGTGGCTCAGTCTGTTAAGCGCCTGACCTTTGATTTTGTTTCAGGTTATGATAGCAAGGTCATGAGATCCACCCCTGCATCGGGCTTATGCTCAGTGCAGTCTGCATGTCCCTCTCCCTCTGCTATTCACCCAGCTCACACACATGCTCTCTCTAAAATAAATAAATAAACAAACAAATAAAATCTTAAAAAAAAAGCCAGTTCAATAAGATGAGAAAAATACTAGAAGAACAAAATGAGAAGTTTAATAAAGAGTTGGAAGGGCACCTGGGTGGCTCAGTCGTTTAGGTGTCTGACTCTTGGTTTTAGCTAAGGTCATGACCTCAGGATTGTGGGATTGAGCCCCAGGTCTGCTTGACATTCTCTCTCCCTCTCTCTGTCCCACTCCCAACCTGATCTCTTTCACTTTCTCTCTTAAGTAAATAAATAAAATATACATTTTTTAAAAGAGCTGGAAATAGTTAAAAAATAACTAAAAAATTCTGGAGCTGAATAATATAGTGAATGAAATGAAAAAAAGCAATAGAAATCACTGACAGGGGTGCCTGAGTGGCTCAGTTGGTTAAGCGTCTGCCTTCAGCTCCCGTCATGATTTCAGGGTCCTTGGATCCAGCCTGGCATCAGGCTCCCTGCAGGGAGCCTGCTTCCCCCTCTCTATCTTCCTGCTTCTCTGCCTACTTGTGATCTTTCTTTCTCTGTCAAATAAGTAAAAATAAAATCTTTTTAAAAAGAGAGAGAAAAGAAAAGAAATCACTGAGAGGAAAATGGATCAAAAAAATCCTGTGAATTTAAAATTTTCAAATTTTAGAACTTTCAAATTATCCAATCAGTGGAGAACAAAGAAAAAAGAAAGAAAAGAATGAGAAAACCCTATGTGATTACGGGATACCACTAAAAGAAACAATGTGTAAATTACTGCAGTTCTGGAAGGAGGAAAAGGGAGAAAAAGACATAAAGCTTAAAGAAGTCATGGGTGAGAACTCTCAAACCTGGGGAAACATTTGGAATCCAAGTTTATGAAGTTCAGTCATCAAAAAACTAATTAAAGAGATTTTCTCCAAAACACATTATAATAAAACCATCAAAAATCAAAATCAAAGAGAGAATCATAAAAGCAGCAGGAGAAAAGCAGCTTGTCACCTACGAGTGAATCCTCATAAGGCTATTAGCAGTTTCTCAGCAGAAACCTTATATGCCAGGAGAAGAATGGGATTGTATATTCAAAATGCTGAGAGAGGGGCTCCTGGGTGGCTTAATGGGCTGGGCCTCCACCTTCAGCTCAGGTCATGATCTCTGGGTCCTGGGATTGAGCCCCACATCAGGCTGTCTGCTCAGGGGGGAGCCTGCTTCCCCCTCTCTCCAGCCTGCTGTTCTGCCTACTTGTGATCCCTCTCTCTGTGTCAGATAAATAAAATCTTTAAAAAAAATGCTGAGAGAAAAGAACTGCCAACCAAGAATACTTTACTGAGCAAAATTATCCTATAGAAATCAATCAAACCAAATCAGTAAGTTTGATACACATTAACAGAATGAAGGAGACAAGATGGCGGGGAAGTAGGAGGAGGCGCCTTTTTAACCTGTACCCCATAGTGAGCTGATTACCTACCAAGGAACTCCAATCACCCATGAAATCAGCCTGAGATCAGAATTATACACGTCTGGATCTCTACAGGGGCAGAAGACGCCAGTGGGCAGGTAAAGCAGAGTGGGAATGGCGGACTGGTATTGGAAGATAAACAAAAGGGGAAGGGAGCCACCAGAGGTGACCAGTTGGAAAGTAATACCCCAGTCCGAGAGTGCCCTGTGTCTGGGGACCAGCATTAACTTGGGAGACTGGCTGAAAGCACTCAAAAAGAGCAAAGGATCACAGGGGACAAAGTGTAGGAATCGGGGTGGCTAGGGACAGGGGCTTAAGGAAAAAATAAGATAAAAACAGAGATGGAAGCAAACCGTAAGGGACTCTTAACTAGAGGAAAGAAACAGGGCTGCTGGTGGGGAGGTGGGCAGGAAGATGGTCTAACTGTGTGGTGGGCATTAGGGAGGGCACTTATGATGAGCACTGGCTTTACATGCAAGTGATGAATCACTAAAGTCTACCCCTGAAACTAAGAATACAATGTATGTTAACTAAGTTGAATTTAAATAAAATCTAAAAAACAAAGCAGAAACAAGTAACATAATGAAAAAGCAACCTACAGAATGGATGAAAATATATGTAAACCACACTATCTAAAAAAAGATTAATATGTAAAGTATATAAAAAATTCATACAATTCAACAGCATAAAAACAATTCAATTAAAAACTGGGCAAGGCATCTCAATAGACAGCTTTCCTCAGAAGATATTCAAATGGCCAACAGGACCAAAAAAGGGGCTCGACATCACTATTCTTCAGGGAAATGCATATCAAAACCATAAAGATATACCTATCACCTCACACCTGTTAAAATGGCTTACATCAAAAAGGGAAGAGATACCACTGGCAAAGATGTACAGAAAAGGGAATCCTTACACACTGTTACAGGACTGTAAACTGGTACAGTCACTGTGCAAAACAGTGTGGAGGTTCCTCAACAAACGAAAAAATAGAACTATCAGAATATCCAGTAATCCCATTTCTGGGAACATTCTGACAGAAATGAATCAGTATCTCAAAGAGGTATCTGTGCCTCTACATTTACTGCAGCATTATTTACAACAGCCAAGACACGGAAACAACCTATGTGCCCATCAGTGGATCCACTGATTTTAAAATGTGGTATACATTTACAATGGAATATTTTTAGCCACAAAAAAGAGGGGAAACCCTGCCATCTGCAACAACATGAATGAACCTTGAGGGAATTAAGCTAAGTGAAGGAAGTCACGCAAAAAGATAAATACTCTAAGATCTGACTTACACATGGAATCGTGAAAAAAAAACACATTTATAGATTTGTGGTTGCCAGGAGTAGGAAGCTGAGGGAAATGGGTAGATATTGGCTAAAGGGTACAAACTTCCTGTTACAAGATTAGTAAGATCTGAGGATGTAAAGTACAGAATGGTGATTACAGTTAATAATACTGTTATATATTTGAAAGTTGCTAAAAGAGTTGCTAAAAAAGAAATGATAATTATGTGAGGTGATAGAGCTATTAACACTATTATCATTTTACAATATAAAAGTGTATGAAAGTAATACAGGTATACCTTACACTTACACAGTTATCTGTCAATTATACGTCAAAATATCTGGACAAAATTCAACAATACTCACATGTCAAAAATAGCAATAATGTGATTAATTTTGTTTGAAAATAAAATTATTGGGGGTGCGTGGGTGGCTCAGTCAGATAAGGTCTGCCTTCAGCTCAGGTCATGATCTCCAGGTCCTGGGATCGAACCCCAAATCAGGCTCCCCACTGAGCTTCCCCCTCTCCCTTTGCCCCTCCCTCCTGCTCATACTCTCTCTCTCACAAATAATTTCTTTTTAATTTTCTTAAAGAAAATGATTTGGTAACTTTTGTATACTTTTAGCTTACTATTTAATCCTAATATAAAAAGCTAGATTTACTAATACAAAATTATAATTATTTTTTCATGGACTAAATGCATGCAAGAGAATATTATTAGCATATAGCTACATAAACTCACAAAAAGACTACATTTCCCACAAGAGATTATTAATTTAGGAATTGAACATGAGCCCCTAAGAGCACTGTAAACAAAAACAAAGCTAGCAATTATTGTTTTAAAACTGTTAAACAGATAACAATTCTAGTTAAAATTTAACATCCAAAAAAGTAGGATCTTCCTGAAAACAATTAGCTGCAGCGTCATGGAGCCATTGCTGTGGTGTGCCAGCCTTAGGGCAGGAGAAGGGAGAGCAACCAGGCAGGGGGCCGAGGCCCAGCGACTGCCATGCTCCCCTCCCCTAGAACTGCCCAGCCTGGCGCTGCCGCCACTCTCAGGTTGGGAGAAAGGTGTTCTCAAGAGGAGGGCGAGCCCTGGACTGGAGAAGCACTTTTCCTCCTCCAACTACCTCCTGACTGGCAGTGCCCCCCTCAGGGACAGATCCCCGTCTCGCTGACCTGTCCTCACCTCTGCACTGACCTTGGCGATATGCTGAGGCCCAGCTTGGTGTTCCCTCTCATCTGAATCAATGGTGACATGTGCTTTTTATTTCTGCCCCGAGGGGTCAGGAAGAGTCTTCTGGAAGGTTTTGCCTTGGACATTCATAATCCAGCTCAGAGGCCTTGCCCTGCCCCTCCCTCCCTGCCCCCAATCACTGCAGTGTCCAGCCCAGTGTTGAACAGATTGTAGTGTTTTTTCTCATTACAAAGAAACAGACTTTAATTGGTAAAAAAAAAAAAAACCATCATATTTCAGTTTCCTTAATAAAATATAAATGAAGTTTGTGATTCCTTTGATCCATTTTACTATAATTAAAACGAATATCCAACTTTTGTAGCAACATGGACGGGACTGGAAGAGATTATGCTGAGTGAAATCAGTCAAGCAGAGAGAGTCAATTATCATATGGTTTCACTCATTTGTGGAGCATAACCAATAGCATGGAGGACAAGGGGCGTTAGAGAGGAGTAGGGAATTTGGGTAAATTGGAAGGGGAGGTGAACCATGAGAGACTATGGACTCTGAAAAACAGTCTGAGGGGTTTGAAGTGGCGGGGGGGTGGGAGGTTGGGGTACCAGGTGGTGGGTATTATAGAGGGCACAGCTTGCATGGAGCACTGGGTGTGGTGAAAAAATAATGAATACTGTTTTTCTGAAAATAAATAAATTGGGGAAAAAAAAAAAAGAAAATTATAGGAAGATAAAGCAAATATTACAAACTGTTAGCTTTTAAACTGGGTGGGGGTTGGATGGTAAATGCATGTTCATTATCCTTTTCAACTTTTCTGTGTTTATAAGTTTTCATAATGACAAGATGGGGAAGTTTAATGGGCAGTTTTCCTCCTGTTACCCTTTTGATAATTTCTAATAAAGAAGAAGTGTAGATAAAAAAAAAAAAAAAAAAAAGAATACCCCCCCAAAAAAAAAAAAAAACTAACATGAATACCAGTAAAAGAATAAGTAGAAAGTAACCACAATATTGGGCCCCCAAAAAATTTAAAAAAAATGCATACAACTGACAAGTTAAATTGTCAGAAGGGACCCATGACAAACTTTCCTTTTGTTTAAGTGAGAATTAGTATTATGTTAGAAACAGTATATGCAGTTTAAACCCCATTCACTCAATAAACATATATTGAATAGAACTATATATGCTAGAACATTTTCTAGGCACTGAGAACATGGCAATGAACAGATAAAAATCCTACTCATGAGTGAAGTAAATACAATAAACAATAAACTACCCAGGCAAAATAGACAGTAGTAGAGGAGAAAAACTAAAGCAGAGAAATCAAATTTTGATGTGCTATAGGATAACCAAGAAATCAGGGTATTTCCTGAAATATAGAATAACCAAGAAATCGGGATAACCAAGAAAGGCCTTAATTTTTTTTAAGATTTTATTTATTTATTTGACAGAGAAAGAGATCATAAGTAGGCAGAGATGCAGGCAGAGAGAGAAGGGGAAGCAGGCCCTCTGCTGAGCAGAGAGTACTATACAGAGCTCCATCCCAGGACCCCCGCATCATGACCTGAGCTGAAGGCAGAGATTCAACCCACTGAGCCATCCCGGCACCCCGAAAAGCCTTAATTTTTAAGCAAAACTTTAAAAAAAAAAGGAAGGAGCAAGGAGCAAGCAAGCTGTAAGAGTATTGTTGGGAAAAGCACTCCAGACAGAGTCAACAGCAAGCAGAGAGGTATGCTCAAAGTGTTGATAGTGAGCAAAAAAAAGAGAAAGAATGAAAAGAAAAGAAAAACATTCAGTGTGCCTCAACAGAGTGAAAAGGACAGAAAATAGGAGTTCAAATCAAGGAGAGGTGGTAAGCAATAGGGAGAGACCCGAGATGAATGGATCATACAAGGCTTTGTAGGTGTTAGAAAAAACTTCGGCACATACTCTGAGTGAAATCGTAGACAATTGGGGTTTGAGCAGAGGAAGACATAATCTGACTTGTGTTTTAAAAGATCCACTGTGTTTAGAATTAATGGAAAAAGAAAAGGCAAAAGAACAAACAAACAAGAAGACCAATTAGTTAATTATTACACTTATATAGACAACAGATGACGGTGGCTTGGTCATGGAGGATGTGTTTGGCTTCTGGATATATTTTGAAAGAAGACCTGACAAGATTTGCTGACAGAATAGATGGGACATGTACGAAAAAGAAAAAGACAGGAGTCAAAGATGATACCAAGTTTTTTGGCAGAGCAACTAGAAGAATTGTCATTAACTTAATTGGGAAAGACAAGAAGGGCAGGTATAAGAAAGCATATCAGTAGTTCAATTTTGGACATGATAATTTTGCAATACCCAATAACTATCCCAAAGAAATATCAAATAGGTGGTTTTGTATGTAGGTCTGGAATCCCACAGAGAGATGTGGGCTGGCGATACAACCTTGAGGATCATTAAAATATTCAAGATAGTAAAAGTCAAGAGAAGGAAGATCAAGGACTGATTCCTGGAAGACTTCAATGTGGAAGAGGTGGAGAATGAAGAGAAAGAAGCAAATCGGGCTGAGATGTACAGACTAGAAAGGCAGTGGGGAAACCAGGTGAGTGAGTGATATTCTGAAAGCTAAACGAAGACAGAATTTTGGAGAAGAGAGTTTTCCAATGGGTCAAAGATTGCTGATAGGTTAAATAAAACGAGATCTAAGAAATTATGTCTAGATTTATTAAAATGAAAATCGGTGGTAACCTTTGAAAAGTCAATTCTGGAGTAATGGGAGTGAAAATTACTAGTGAGAATTCAATAGTGAATGGGAGGGAAATAAGGATCACTGAGTTTACATGGTTCTTTTAAGGATTTCATAGCTAAGTGGAATGATCATAGATGACTTAATTTTCTTGTTTAGTTCAATCCTTACACAATGATGATGTAGTATTTTTGTAATATCTTGAAATTTTTTAAATTGCATATATGTAGCACTATTTTTTTTTAAGTGCCTGACCAAGGGGATGCCTGAGTGGCTTAGTCGGTTAAGTCTCTGATTCTTGGTTTGGCTCAGGCCATGATCTCAGGGTTGTGAGATCAAGCCCTGCACAGGGCTCTTCTCTCGGTGCCAAGCTGGCTTGTCCCTCTCCCCACCACCACACCTCACCCCCCACTCTCTTTCTAATATAAAGAAAAAAAAATCTTTTTAAAAAGCCAGACCAAGGAATTAAATAATTCATGAAATTATACAAGCAAAAGGCTCCTTAAACATTTTCTAGATATATAGTATTATATAACCTGAATATCATTTTTCTCATGCTTGGAAAGACCACAGAAAAACTCTAAGTTCCAACAGCAGTATTTCATGCTTGATAAAAATCATCTAACTCTAGGGTATCTTCTACTATCCAAAATCATTAGTCAGATTAAAATTCTGTAAGGAAAGTACAAGGGGTTTAGAATGTAGAAAATATTCCTATTTTGTAAATTGAATTCTCATAAATTCTATAATTTGAAGTTACTATTGAAAATTTTGGTGGGGTGCATATAGAAATAGATTCTCTTTAAAAAGGAAGGATAATAGCACGCATGCATGGTACCTTAAGAAGATGATTCAACACATTAGCAGCATCTTAGTTTATAGCACAGGGGTCAAATGAAAGTTTGCATAGAACATGGGACAAGTTGCCATATGAAATCTCTTGGTAATATTCAGATCAATTTGAGGGTCCAACATTTGAGCACTCATGCATTAGGAACCAAAACCAAAACCTAGTGACTAGCAATTTTGTTGGTAATAAGTGTGCCAGTATAGCAGGTAACTTCCTTTTGCAACACATCAGATTTTAAAAGTATTCTATTTTTCAAAAAAAAAAAACTCGACCATTCTCCTAAACCATAAACAAAGATAAATTCTAAATGGATGAAAGACCTCAATGTGAGACAGG
Source organism: Neogale vison (assembly GCF_020171115.1). Lineage (NCBI taxonomy): Eukaryota > Metazoa > Chordata > Mammalia > Carnivora > Mustelidae > Neogale > Neogale vison. The sequence goes on along the minus strand of NC_058102.1, from coordinate 135,253,313 downwards.
AAACCATCAAAATCCTAGAGCTGGCAGGGGGGTGGGAGGTTGGGGTACCAGGTGGTGGGTATTATAGAGGGCACGGCTTGCATGGAGCACTGGGTGTGGTGAAAAAATAATGAATACTGTTTTTCTGAAAATAAATAAATAAATAATAATTTAAAAAAAAAAATCCTAGAGCAGCCCATAGGTAGTAACCTCTTCAACATCAGCCACAGCAAATTCTTTCAGAACATGTCTCCAAAGGCAAAGGAAACAAAAGTGAAAATGAACTTTTGGGACTTCCTCAACATAAAAGGCTTCTGCACAGCAAAGGACACAGTCAACAAAACAAAGAGACAACCCACAGAATGGGAGAAGATATTCACAACTGACACTACAGATAAAGGGCTGGTATACAAGATCTATAAAGTACTTCCCAAACTCCACACCCAAAAAACAAATAATCAAGTCAAAAAATGTGCAGGACTACAGACCCATGAAAAAGTGCTCCACATCACTCCATATCAGGGAAATACAAATCAAAACCACAATGAGATACCACCTCACACCAGTCAGAATGGCTAAAATTAACAAGTCAGGAAATGACAAATCCTGGTGAGCATGCGAAGAAAGGGGAACCCTCCTACACTGTTGGTGGGAATGCAAGCTGGTGCAACCACTCTGGAAAATAGCATGAAGATTCTTCAAAAAATGAAAAATAGAGCCACCCTATGACCCAGCAATCGCACTACGGGGTATTTACCCTAAAGATACAAATGTAGTGATCGGAGGGGCACAGGCACCCGAATGTTTATAGCAGCAATGTCCACAATAGCCAAACGATGGAAAGAACCTAGATGTTCTTTCAAGATGAATGAATGGATATCAACAGATGAATGGATAAAGAAGATGTGGTACACACACACACACACACACACACACACATACATACATACAATGGACAACTATGCAGCCATCAAAAGAAATGAAATCCTGCCATTTGCGATGATAGAACTAGAGGGTATTGTGCTGAGCAAAATAAGTCAATCAGAGAAAGACAATGATCATATGATCTCCCTGAGATGAGAAAGTTGAAAGGCAACATGGAGGACTTGGGGGGTAGGAAAGAAATAAATGAAACAAGATGGGATCAGGAGGGAGACAAACCATAGGAGACTCTTAATATCACAAAACAAACTGAGGGTTGCTGGAGGGGGGGGTAGGGAGAGGGTGGTTGGGTTATGGACATTGGGCAAGGTATATGCTATAGTGAGTGCTGTGAAATGTGTAAACCTGGCGACTCACAGACCTGTACCCCTGGGGCTAATAATACATTATATATTAAAAAAATAAAAAATTATATTTAAAAAATGGGCAGAAGACATGAACAGACACTTCTCCAAAGAAGACATACAAATGGCTAACAGACACATGAAAAAATGTTCATCGTCATTAGCCATCAGAGAAATTCAAATCAAAACCACATTGAGATACCACCTTATACCAGTTAGAATGACTCAAATTAACAGGACAGGAAACAAGTATTGGAGAGAATGTGGAGAAAGGGGAACCCTGTTGCACTGTTGGGAATGTAAGTTGGTGCAGCCGCTTTGGAAAATAGTGCGGAGGTTCCTCAAAAAGTTAAAAACAGGGTGCGGGGGTGGCTCAGTGTGTTGGGCCTCTGCCTTCAGCTCAGGTCATGATCTCAGGGTCCTGGGATTGAGTCCTGCATGGGGCTCCCTGCTCAGCAGGGAGCCTGCCTCCTCCTCTCTCTCTGCCTGCCTCTCTGCCTACTTGTGATCTCTCTCTGTCAAATAAATAAATAAAAACCTTATATAAATATATATTAATATCTAATCATATATATTTTTTCATATAAAAAAGTTGGGTATAGTCTAATATACATATTAGATATATTATATATATAACAGAGCTACCCTAAGACCCAGCAATTGCATTACTAGGTATTTACCCCAAAGATACAGATGTAATAAAAAGAAGGGCCATATGCATCCCAATGTTCATAGCAGCAATGTCTACAATAGCCAAACTGTGGAAGAAGCAGAGGTACCCTTCAACAGACGATATGGTCGTCTGTTGGTTAAAGAAGATATGGTCCATATATACAATGGAATATCCCTCAGCCATCAAAAAGGGTGAATACCAACATCTGCATCAACGTAATGAAGGAGATTATGCTGAGTGAAATAAGTCAAACAGAGAAAGACAATTATGACATGGTTTCACTTATTTGTGGAACATAAGGAATAGCATGGAGGAATTAGAAGGAAGTGGAAAATGAAGGGGGGAAAATCAGAGGGGGAGATGAACCATGAGAGACTATGGACTCTGGGAATCAAACTGAGGATTTTAAAGGGGAATGAGGTGGGGGAGTTGAGTGAGCCCAATGATGGGTATTAAGTAGGGCATGTGTTGCATGGAGCCCTGGGTGTTATACACAAACAACAAATCACAGAACACTACATTAAAAACTTATGATGTACTGTATGGTGACTACCATACCATAATAAAAAAAAAAAGAAAGAAAGAAAAAGAAATGCTGGGATAGAAAAATAAATAAGTAAATAAAAGTATTCTAAAATTTGCATAAAACATGACATCAAACCAAAAACTTTAAATATACTTTGTTAAACAATCAGTACCTTGTAGACCTAAACTCATTTTTTCCAACAGTAAAACATACTACATTGTTTTACAGGGGTGAAAATTTACTTCCCTATTGACAGATACTTAAGACTATCTCCAACTTTTTTATATGAAAATAATGCTATAATAAATATCCTTAATGTATGTCATTATATATATATATATGTATGTATATATATATAATGTATAATAAATGTCCTTATAATGTGTGTGTGTGTGTGTTTACACAAGTCACATTTTCCTATAGGATCTAGTTCTGGCAATGAAGTTCTTGGGATAAGGGGTCAGAATATTTAAAATTTTTGAAACACACTGCTAAATCACCTTCAGAAAGGGTTTACCAATTTTATTTAACAACAGTGTATAAGAATGTCCTTTCCTCCAAAGAGGCTGCACCAACTTGAATTCCCACCAACAGTGTAAGAGGGTTCCCCTTTCTCCACATCCTCTCCAACACATGTTGTTTCCTGTTTTGTTAATTTTGGCCATTCTAACTGGTGTAAGGTGATATCTCAATGTTGGTGGGAATGCAAGTTGGTGCAGCCTCTTTGGAGAACAGTGTGGAGATTCCTCAAGAATTTAAAAATAGAGCTTCCCTATGACCCTGCAATTGCATGCCTGGGTATTTGCCCCAAAGATACAGATGTCGTGAAAAGAAGGGCCATCTGTACCCCAATGTTTATAGCAGCAATGGTCACGGTCGCCAAACTATGGAAAGAACCAAGATGCCCTTCAACGGATGAATGGATAAGGAAGATGTGGTCCATATACACTATGGAGTATTATGCCTCCATCAGAAAGGATGAATACCCAACTTTTGTAGCAACATGGACGGGACTGGAAGAGATTATGCTGAGTGAAATAAGTCAAGCAGAGAGAGTCAATTATCATATGGTTTCACTTATTTGTGGAGCATAACCAATAGCATGGAGGACAAGGGGCGTTAGAGAGGAGTAGGGAATTTGGGTAAATTGGAAGGGGAGGTGAACCATGAGAGACTATGGACTCTGAAAAACAATCTGAGGGGTTTGAAGTGGCGGGGGGGTGGAAGGTTGGGGTACCAGGTGGTGGGTATTATAGAGGGCACGGCTTGCATGGAGCACTGGGTGTGGTGAAAAAATAATGAATAATGTTTTTCTGAAAATAAATGAATTGAAAAAAAAAGAATGCCCTTTTCTTCACATTTGCTAAATTTGGTTGTTAATTTTTTAATAAAATATTTATCATTATGATTGCAAAAAATGGTATCTCATTATTTAAATTTTTCTGATTAGTACCCAAGATGAAATAGCCTTATTAAAAAACATAAAATTTGTTAATCATGAGTGTAGCTCCAACTAGAATTTGTTTTATAGGAAAATAATAATTACCTACTATTTAAATATTGCTACAGGCTTACCCATTAGATTCTTCATTTTCTGTAATAGGACATAGGTTGTTACCAGTTTTTCCACTCCCTTTTGGATGCATTAGTCCAGCAGCAGAAGAAGAATATATGCTTTCTAATACTGCCACTTCATCATTTTGGTGCTTCTCCGTTTCTTCAATCTTTAATAGAAGTTTGATACGAAGGACAATTGTTACTAGTTTATTCATTAAAATGAACTTTTTTCATTAATTATACATGTTTTAAAGATTTTATTTATTTATTCATCAGAGAGAGAGAGAGAGAGAGCACAAGCAGGAGGAGGTGCCAGCAGTGGGAGAAGCAGGCTCCCTACTGAGCAGGGAGCCTAATGCAGGACCCCATCCCAGGATCCTGGGACCATGACCCGAGCCAAAGGCAGGCCCTTAACTAACTGCACCACCCAGGCATCCCAGAACTTTTTTCATTAATTATATCATTTGACTCTTAGTTTGTCATAATTTTAATTGATAAAAATATTTTATGTTTATCATTACAAGTAACTGCAATTTTTATAAATTCTACTTCATTTCTGTTTCAATAAAAAGAGAGGAATTGGGACGCATGGGTACCTCGTTGGTTAAGTATCTGCCTTGGGTTCAGGTCATGATCCCAGAGTCCTGGGACAGAGTTCAGGCCTGCTTCTCCTGCCAGTACTTCCCCCTGCTTGTGTGCACACACTGTCTTGCTCTCTCTCTCTGACAAATAAATAAAATCTTTAAAATAACTAGTTTGGTTTATACTTTTTTGCCATTTGCATGTCAAACTCTTGGTCTTCTTTCACTTCAAATGTAACCCGTGGATTCCTTACTTTTTTATGTTCTCTGTCACTATCAAAACTCATTTTTGTTAAAAATATGCTCAAAGTCTGATTTGTTATCATTTTCAGAGTCTGATTTATTTTCACTTAAGGAAAGATCAGAAGATGACCGGCAACTACAATCCCAGAATGAATGAGAAAGAACGACATTTTTGAGTCTAGACTCTTTCTGTTCAGGTAATGCCCGAAGTGTGACAAAGACAGGCACTGCAAATGCATCTTTTTTCTCACAATAAAATCTATCATTTGTCAAATTAGAAGGTATTTCCATTAAGTTTGCTCCTTCTGTAAAGGGACCATGTAGTGACTCTTCCTTAGGATAAGCAGTAATGTTGTTTTTGTTTTTTGTTTTGGTTTGGTTTGGTTTGGGGTTTTTTTGTTGTTTTTTTTTGTTTTTTTTCACAAACTTCACCAAACTTCTGCTTTAACTCTCTGTTGATGAGTTTTAACTTATTTTTCCACTCTAATGTGTCCTGTTTGGTCCACATGTCCTCACACTTTTGAACAGAGGGATGTTCTGAATATAACAATATATCATCCTCTCTATCACATTCCTTATTCATTCCTGGTTCCTGGGCCATTTTTGACAGATACAAAACTGGAAAGTGAAAGTGCTGTATTTGATTTTCAGATGTCCTGTCAGCATACATGTTTGTAAAATAAATTTATCTTTAAGTAATCAAGTATGGACAAAGTAAAAACTAGAAAATAATTAAAATTTAACTGTTAAATTTCTTAATCTATGTTAAGCTGCTCCCAAGTCACTGGATTGTAACTAAGAAGCGAAAAATAACTTGCCTAGCCTGAAACAGAAGAAAAACACAAATCCATAAACTTAACTTTGTCAGTTTTTTAAACTAAACAATTCATTACATGTTACATCTACCAAACAATGAATTACATGATTTTCAATGTTACAAACTTAAAAACATTTTATCTTGCCATACCTTAAACAGTGAGCCCCAATACGGCATTTGAGGATGTTTTTTAAAGATTAATAACTAGAGAATAGGCAAACTTATTATGGAGCCAAAATCAATAAACATCAATCAGAAAAGAAAAATAAATTCCTAAATTTTAATTCAAATTATATACTATGATAGTATTATACATCACTATAAATTATCTGCCTGTATCCAGCTATTGTAATGTCCACTGAGAGTAGATAAAAAAAAATGTTAATAATATTTACAGATTCCCTATACTGAAATGAAATAACTGAAAATGTGCCTGTTTATTACCCAACTACAAAGGTCCCATCCTGGAAGGTGTGATTCTACAATAGGCAATTGTGTTGATTTTATGACCCTACTCTCTGAAGTCAACTACACAGAGATCACAAGGCAAAATAAATCTTTAATCTTGGCATTAGTGACAGGCAATATAGAACTGCACATTTTGAACCACTGAGAACTGCACATTAAGAACCACCAAGAACCACTCCTTCTACATGAGTCTAAGTCAGTAGTCATCATTGTTATACTGCTCATAATTTCAACTGCTTAAACATACGGTTCAGTATTTGATGTTACCTTTTTAGCATGTAAAAACTTACAAAAATGGAAGAAGCAAACAATATTCAGGAATTTTTTTGGTCCAAATCCAAGGATAAAGTTTAACTATAAGCTACTATAAATTCTAACAATATCTTAAATTTGGTAACTTGTAAAATTTTACAAAAACTAAATATTAAGTTATAATCTATCAAATTCGATACGTTCTGTTCAGAAGATAATTTCAATTGAACTATGTTACATTCTTAAAGCAGGGAAAACAATATAAAATTGGAAATTTAAATTTAAATTTGTATATACCTGAAGGTGTTTATTTTCACTTTCATTAAAACTTTCTTCCTCTTTTTCTGTTGTCATTCCTAAGTCTAGTTCTGCTGAAAAATCTATATATTTTATTAAAATGGACAAATTAGAATGGTTAGATAAAAACTATGACTTTCATAAAGATAGAAAACAACATCTCATCAATTAAGAGTTTAAATTAAACTTAATCTTTAGCTGAATATTTAAGAAATACTTTTAATTATCAAAAATTTCAGCAAACCATTTGGGAAATACTAAATGTCACTAGGTTAAAGGCATACAAACATCTCAAAGAATCATTCACAAATTTGCCCACCTAATATCAAGGAACAAAACAATCAGAAACAAATTTTTAAAATGCAGCAGAAAGAGGGGCCCCTGGGTAGCTCAGTGGGTTAAGCCTCTGCCTTTGGCTCAGGTCATGATCCCAGGGTTCTGGGATCAAGCCCCGCATCAGGCTCCCAGAGAGCCTGCTTCCCTTCCTCTCTCTGCCTGCCTCTCTGTCTACTTGTGATCGCTCTCTCTCTCTCTCTGTCAAATAAATAAAATTTTTAAAAATGCAGCAGAAAGATATAAAATCACAACAGACTATTCTTTACCTTGTTGTAGTATCTCTTAAAAAACACCCTAAGCTTCAACTGCAACATTATTCATGGTTTCCAAAATTACTAGTATTTTTTATGCCTGTATCAGTGTACAGCCTTCCTAGGGGTGTATTTCCCTGATGAATGTAAACATTCCTAAAATGTTTTCCTCTACTACTTGACAAATTTCTTCACATCTTATAGGACACAGACTGCTACATAAAGTCATCCTTGATTAAGGCTACCCTTCCTTAGATAAATAGATTTTTTTCCTTGGGGCTACATTAGTACTATACAGATTTTTCTAGTGCGTCTTCACCACATGAACTGTAAGATACTTCTTTATGTATATATATTCCTTTTGTTACTTGACTGTATGGGACAATCTCTCTCTTTCTCTTTTTTTAAGGGGGGGGAGGAGAAGAGGGAGAGAGAATTTTGACCAGGCTCCCAACCCAGCACTGAACCCCACATGGGGCTTGATCTCACAACTCTGAAATCATGACCTGAGCCAAAATCAAGAGTTGGACACTCAACTGACTGAGCCCCCCAGGAGTCCCTGTATGGGATAATCTCATAAATCATCTCTGTGTAAACACTCTTTATTTTACTCAGTAATTATTTACTGAGTACCCAGTAAGTGCTAGGTACCCAGGTTTAAAGAAGAATGTAGATAAAAGGTGTCAGGAATGGATTTTGTAGAGATAATGCCTGAACTGAGACAGCAACACTGAGGTCAGACAGATGCAAAGGGGCCAGAGGGCGGAAAATGGGCGGGGTATACAAGCCCGTAATAAGACAAGGGAGAGAAGCAAGCAACAGGGTAAATATCTGTCTAAAATACAGGAATCAAAGAGGAAGACATCACCAGCAGTTCAGAATGGCAGAGAAAAGGGCAGGCAGTAGAAAGGGTTAGAGAGTTTAGCAGAACTCAAAATTATGAAAGCTTTATATGTAATTTTAAGATACCTGGACACAAACATATTTTCAGCAATGGTTCACAGTCATATTTGCATTTGAGGCAGATCACTCTAAATGCTGTGGGGAGGGATGAATTTGAGAGGCATTGTAATAAAAGATGGGAGATGAATGAGAAGGCACTGATGCAAAATAAAGATGAAGTACACCTAAACTGACAGAATCGTTCTAGAAATATTGAGGATATAAAATTATCAGGGCCAGTACAGAATAAATCTATATTAAATGAATAAACACACAATCTTGGGTCCCGAGCAACCAACTCTGCTCATTACTTTACAAAAGGCATCAAGTGGGAATTATTCTACATGAACTGTTTTAAGTTGCATGTATTTATTTTATAATTTTTCTGTCCCATATCTTCCTGTAGGTGCTTTGTTTTAAAAGTCCTGCTTCTTGGATCCACCAAGCTCATGAGGAAGTAACAGGAGCAAGTCCCTTGTAGAGGTAAAGAACTTTGAATTTATTGTCTGTATTCACTACTCTAGGAGATAATTGAAAATCTTTTGAAAATACAGTGTTAGTATACAAGTAAAGAAAGAACATAAAACTACAAGGGTGAAAAAAATACTGTACAATTTATTAGTACCAATCTGATCATATGACTGATGAAAGGTCCTGAGTTAACTGGTATATTAAGTAGAGCACAAATTAGATATGGTTAATCAATAGACTGAGTATCAGGAGAATATTATATTTAAATGATATAGTACTCCTGAAAACCAATATTCCACCTATTCATCAAAATTAATGAAGGGGGGCACCTGGGTGGCTCAGTCAGTTAAATGGCTGCTTTCAGCTCAGGTCATGACTGGGTCCTGGGATGGAGTCCTGCATCAGGCTCCCAGGTCAGTGGGGAGTCTGCTTCTCCCTCTGCCCCTCCTCCCAATTTTCTCTCAATCTCTCTCAAATAAATAAAATCATTAAGTAATAATTACAATAATAATAATAATAAAGGGGCATCTGGGTGGCTCAGTGAGTTAAGTGTCTGACTCTGGATGTCAGCTCAGGTCATGATCTCAGGGTCATGAGATCGAACCCCACATCAGACCTCATGCTAAGCATGAAGCCTGCTGCTTAGGGTTCTCTCCCTCACTCCCTTTCTGCCTTCCCTCTCTCCCTCCCCACTTTCTTGCTCTCTAAAAAAAAATAAAAATAATACAACAAGGAGATAGACAGTGCATACATAGTTGAGAAGATGGTACCATATAGTAAATTCTCAGTGATTCCCATTATTGCTGGGAAAGCCAACTCTAAAATAAAGTCATAGAGAATGAGGAAATATTTTAATATTTGGCTTGGGAAGCTGCTTTTTCTAGTTACATTGAATATAATTTGACCAAAACTTGTAAATTTAAAGCTATAAAAATAAGGCTAAGAAACTTTGTTTTCAATAAGCAATCTTTAGACCTCTACCTAGTATTCCCAGCAGGGCACAAACGTCTAAATATAATCCTGCCACCCACTCTCAAGTGAATGCTAAAAAAAGCCTAAAAGAAATTATTTTCTCCTAATTCATCTTTTTAAAAAGATTCTATTTATTAAAATTTTAAAAATAAGTATTTCAGAATTAGTTTCACACTTACTAATAATAAAAATTTTAACATTTAGGGAACTAATCCTGTAATTCTATAGTTTCCAAAAAGAGTTTGATTTGGTAGATCATATCAGTCTTTCAAGGGTTTTTGGAAACAACTATCATATCAAAAAATTAAATATCTTTACAAAAAAAAGGCATAGCTTCAGTATCTCATTTGAATAATAAATACCATAATAACCTGTATCTTTGATGTCCAATAGACCTGAAGAGGATGAATATGTGGCTATGATTTACCCCATGTCTAGCACTCCATCTGCTTTCAGTATTCTTTGTGGCGCTGCTATGATTAAATACGTTCTAGTGCAAATACCCTTGAACGATCTTAAGTGAATTCTCTGGAGTTTCTTGCTCAACTCCAAAACTTCTCAGCTAACATGCTTTTTTTTTTTCCCTTGTTCCCATCACTGTCCCCTTCCTCAAAAGTAATTTCTGAAAAAAAGAAAAAAAAAGTAATTTCTGGGGACATGTGAACAGAGCCTCAGATTGCACATCTGGCTCTTGATTTCAGCTCCCATCATGATCGAAATGTCCCGGGATAGAGTCGGACATCTGCCTCCAGGCTTGGAAGCAAGTCTCCTTGAGGAATCCCTCCCCTCTCCCGTTGCCCCTCCCCCGATCACTCTCTGTCATTCTCATTCTCTCTCCATAGAATAAATACAGAAATCCTTACGACAGAGTTATTGCTGGAACTATGGTATTGATTGTTCTGCTTTGACATCCCTTTTATTATGGATTATTCCAAGATTTCTCTCCGCTTTATTTAGCACTGATATCTTACATTTATGACAACCCTTTCTGCATCTCCTTGCTCGCCTCAAGCTGAAAACATGCTTACAAATAAAAAGAAAATAATGTTTTCCTTCATCCTGTGGGGTCTTGAAGTATCCAGTGGCCTTTCCAAGTGTGCGTAGGTGGAAGTCTACACCCTTGCAATGGAGCACATGACTCAAGGATCACTGGCATTCACATCACCTGACAGGTCAGAAGGCAGGAGCCCAGACCTGTGGTCATACTGTTCATTACTTTTTGAAAGATTTTACTTATTTATTTGACAGACAGAGATCTCAAGTAGTCAGAGAGGCAGGCAGAGAGAGAGGTGGAAGCAGGTTCCCTGCGGAGCAGAGAGCCAGATGCGGGGCTCAATCCCAGGATCCTAAGATCATGACCTGAGCCCAAGGCAGAGGCTTAACCCACTGAGCCACACACGCGCCCCTCACCATGTGCATTTCTAACAAGGTCTCTGATGATTCAGTAAAATTGGAGAAATTCTGGCCCATACTGAGTCGCTGCCACATTCTGTTACCTTAACTTCACCTTCCAGAGCAAGCCTCACGTTTGTCACTATCAATTCTTCAAAACTGGAAATGCCTTAAAAGTCATTAACTTTCTAATGGACTTTGAATCATGGCTAAAGCTTCCCTGATTCTAGCAAACTGACCCTGCTTTCGTTCCCCTTCCAATTCTCTTACTTTGCACACAATGATACTACTTAGGAAGTACCACCATGTTATAGCCATTAAGACACACACACTTACTGCTAACCAAGATATAGCTCTGCATAATCTGCCACATCAGTCCTTAATGTTTGCCAAACTGTGAGGAAAGCAGGAAGGGGGGGGGGGAATTTGGGTCCACTACTCTGACAGGTTTTAGTAGTGGAAACTCACTTGATATTATTCCTGCATATCAAATAGTCTGCTTCTCATTTTAAAATAACGGACCTAAAACTAATAAATATTAAAAGCTCTTTTTCTAAGGGGGAGGGGTTATGGACTTTAGGGAGGGTATATGCTTTAGTGAGTGATGTGAAGTGTGTAAACCTGGTGATTCACGGACCTGTATACATGGGAATAAAAAATAAAAAATTTAAAATGCAAAAAAAGGCTCTTTTTCATAGGCTTGTAAATATCTTTTGTTCTAACATGAATATCAGCAATACCCTCTCCCTTATTTATGTCCAATCCTCCACATGAACTTGGTCAAAAAAAATTAATCATAATTCAGAAGAAGAAGACTGTGAGCATTTTAAATATTGAAATGTACTTCTTTCCATTCTTATATTCCTATGGTAAAATTTACCTGACTTGGATATTTGTGTTTCCTCCATTTCTCCTCCTTTCTTAGGACCAGAATGTTTCTCCTCGACAGGAGGCTGCCGAGGTATTGAAACAATAGGATTAGTACGTAGTGTACATTTCATACAATCTGTAGTTAACGATTCAAAATAAAAATATAAGTTTTACCTTCAACAAAGAATATTCTCCCGGAGACTCTGAAACGCAAAAGGGACATATAGTTAATTATATGTACCTATGAAAAACAACTACATTATCATGCAGTTAGTACTAAGATGAATCCTCATGCCTGGCTGTGGACACATTAGGTTTTCATTTTCTCTTTCTAGAGATAGGAAGGTGGCTTAGGACAGTGACAAGACAGAAATATGAACCCATTATAAGTATTGAACAAAATAACAGAATATATGCCCCAAAAAACATGCAGTTAGGATTTCGAAAGTCAGATGATGTTTCAAAGGAGCATAACTAATGGAGAAGACTGCACATATACCAATGTGAACATGCTGACTGTGGGGAGAAAAGCAACTTTTAATGAGAGGAATAAATAATGACCCTGAGAGGACAAATATGAAAGCCAATGGTAGAATGCTACATCACATCCTTAGTGCAGTACAGCAGAATCCTTTTTATCATTATACGACAAGCATTAACCACGTTCTTCCGTTTGCCCTGTAATTTAGGCAGTCCACGTTTGCAAGGATAGCTCAACTGAAGGCATGATTGAGTTTTCATCAGAGAGAGCATTATGAATTGATTGCCTTGGATATACACTTGTGGGATAAGGGTTACTAAAAGTACTCATTTTTTCCATCCCCATGTGAGCTACTGCTATGCCTACATTTCCTGTATCCTCTAGTTTAGCCAACTTAAAGTTTCTGGTTTGTTGGTTTCATGGTTCGTTTGTTTGTTATATTTTATTTATTTATTTATTTATTTTATTAGTTTTATTTATTATTTATTATTTATTTTTATTATTTTATTCTTTATTAATAAAATTTTATAATTTTATTTATTCATTTATTTATTTGTCACACAGAGAGAGAGAGCACAAGTAGGCAAACAGGCAGACAGAGAGGGAGGGGGAAGCAGGCTCCCTGATGAGCAGAGAACCCAATGCGGGGTTCAATCCAAGGATCCCGAGACCATGACCCGAGCTGAACGCAGAGGCTTAAACCCACTGAGCCACCCAGGTGTCCCCATCTTAAAGTTTCTTGATCCACTCATGCAAGAAGGTATATAAAACACATCTAAGAAATAATGTACAATAAGCTTTCAATAGGGAAATATGACTATCAAAGTGGAAGAACTCTATTTAGTTGCCACAGAATACTTAGGCACTGAAAATCTTTTGTATTTCAAAATCAGTGTCATACTTACTGATACTAACAATTTTAGCATGTAGGGATCCAACCCTATAAGTACTTTTGCTTGCAAAAGTACTTTGATTTGGTAGACAATGTCAGGGTTTTTTTCTTAATTTTTTATTTCTTTTCAAGTAACAGTATTCATTGTTTTTGCACCACACCCAGTGCTCCATGCAATCCGTGCCCTCTCTAATACCCACCACCTGGTTCCCCCAACCTCCCACCCCCTGCCCCTTCAAAACCCTCAGATTGTTTTTCAGAGAGTTTGTTATACATTGTGTCTCACGGTTCACCTCCCCTTCCAATTTCCCTCATCTCCCTTCTCCACTCCATCTCCCCTTGTCCTCCACGTTATTTGTTATGCTCCACAACTAAGTGAAACCATACGATAATTGACTCTCTCTGCTTGACTTATTTCACTCAGCATAATCTCTTCCAGTCCCGTCCATGTTGCTACGAAAGTTGGGTATTCATCCTTTCTGATGGTGCATAATAATTTGCATCTCCCTATTGGCTAGTGATGATGAACGTTTTTTCATGTGTCCGATAACCATTTGTATATCTTCATTGGAGAAGGGTCTGCTCATATCTTCTAGCCATTTCTTTATATGTATGATTGTCTCTTTTGTGTGTGTTGAGTTTCAGGAGTTCTTTATAGATGCTAGATATCAACCTTTTTTAAATTTTTTTATTTTTTATACACATATATTTTTATCCCCAGGGGTACAGGTCTGTGAATCGCCAGGTTTACACACTTCACAGCACTCACCAAAGCACATACCCTCCACAATGTCCATAACCCCACCCCCCTTCTCCAACCCCTCTCCCCCCAGCAACCCTCTGTTTTGTGAGATTAAGAGTCACTTATGGTTTGTTTCCCTCACAGTCCCATCATGTTTCATTTATTCTTCTCCTAGACAACAACCTTTTGTCTGTACTGTCATTTGCAAGTATTGTCTCCCATTCCGTGGTTGCCTCTCTGTTTTGCCAATTCTTTCCTTTGCTGTGCAGAAGCTCTTGATCTTCATGACGTCCCAACAGTTCATTTTCAATTTTCTTTCCTTTGCCTTTGGAGACATAGCTTGAAAGAAGTTTCTCTGGCCAATGTTGAAGACGTTACTGCCTATGTCCTCCTCTAGGATTCTGATGGATTCCTGTCTCATGATGAGGTCTTTGATCCACTTCGAGTTTATCTTTGTGTACGATGTAAGAGAATGGTTGAGTTTCATTCTTCTACATAGAGCTGTCCAATTTTCCCAGCACCATTTATGGAAGAGACTGTCTTTAAGCCAGCATTAACCTAATGCCCAAATCCGGCAAAGACCCCACCAAAAAGGAGAATTTCAGACCGATATCGCTGATGAGTATGGGTGCTAAGATTCTCAACAAGATCCTAGCAAATTGGATCCAAAAGCACATTAAAAAGATTATCCACCATGACCAGGTGGGATTCATCCCTGGGTTGCAAGAATGGTTTAACATTCGCAAATCAATCAATGTGATAGAGCTAATCAATAATAGAGGAGAGAAGAACCACATGGTCCTCGCAATTGATGCAGGAAAAAGCATTTGACAAAATGCAGCATCCATTCCTGATTCAGACTCTTCAAAGTACAGGGAGAGAGGGAACATGCCTCAACTTCATAAAACCTATCTATGAAATAACCACAGCAAATATCATCCTCAGTGGTAAAAAGCTTGCAGCCTTCCCACTGAGATCAGGAACACTACAAGGAGGCCCACTCTCACCACTCGTGTTCAACATAGTGGTGGGTATTATAGAGGGCACGGCTTGCATGGAGCACTGGTGTGGTGAAAAAATAATGAATACTGTTTTTCTGAAAATAAATAAATTGGAAAAAAAAAGAAGTCCTAGGATGGAACTAGAGCGTATCATGCTTAGCGAAATAAGTCAAGCAGAGAAAGACAACTATCATATGATCTCCCTGATATGAGGAAGTGGTGATGCAACATGGGGGCTTAAGTGGGTAGGAGAAGAATCCATGAAACAAGACGGGATAGGGAGGGAGACAAACCATAAGTGACTCTTAATCTCAGAAACAAACTGTGGGCTGCTGGGGGGAGGGGGGTTGGGAGTAGGGGGGTAGGGTTATGGACATTGGGCAGAGTATGTGCTTTAGCGTAAATTGGAAGGGGAGGTGAACCATGAGCGACTATGGACTCTGAAAAACAATCTGAGGGGTTTGAAGTGGGGGGGTGGGAGGTTGGGGTACCAGGTGGTGGGTATTGCAGAGGGCACGGCTTGCATGGAGCACTGGGTGTGGTGAAAAATAATGAATACTGTTTTTCTGAAAATAAATGAATTGGAAAAAAAAGACACACACACACAAAAAAAGAAGTCCTAGCAACAGCAATCAGACAACAAAGAGAAATAAAAGGTATCCAAATTGGCAGTGAAGGAGTCAAACCCTCTCTCTTCGCAGATGACATGATACTTTATATGGAAAACCCAAAAGGCTCCATCATCAAACTACTAGAACTCATACAGCAATTCAGTAATGTGGCAGGATACAAAGACAATGTACAGAAAACAGTGGCTTTCTTATACACTGACAATGAAAATACAGAGAGGGAAATTAGAGAATCGATTCCATTTAATATAGCACGAAGAAACATAAGATACCTAGGAATAAACCTAACCAACGAGGTAAAGGATCTGTCCTCAAGGGACTACAGACACTCATGAAAGAAATCAAAGAAGACACAAAAAGATGGAAGACCATTCCATGCTCTTGGATCGGAAGAATAAACATTGTTAAAACGTCTATACTGCCTAGAGCAATCTATACTTGGAATGCCATTCCGATCTAAACCCCACCAGTATTTTTCAAAGACCTGGAGCAAATAATCCTAAAAATTTGTATGGATGGAATCAGAAGAGACCCTGAATCGCTAAGGAAATGTTGAAAAACAAAACCAATACTGGGGGCATCAAGTTACCGGATTCCAAGCTTTACTACAAAGCTGTGATCACCAAGACAGCATGGTACTCGCATAGAAACAGACACATAGACCAGTGGAACAGAGTAGAGAGCCCAGCTATGGACCCTCAACACTATGGTCAAATAATCTTCGAAAAAACAGGGGAAAAGACAGTCTCTTCCATAAATGGTGCTGGGAAAACTGGACAGCTATACGTAGGAGAATGAAACTCGACCATTCTCTTACACCATACACAAAGATAAACTCAAAATGGATAAAAGAAAATCAACGTGAGACAGGAACCCATCACAATCCTAGAGAAGAACATAGGCAGTAAATTCTTCGATTATCAGCCACAGCAACTTCTTTCAAGATATGTCTCCTGGAGATGCGACAAGGGAGGTTAAGGGGGTAGGAGAAGAATAAATGAAACAAGATGGGATTGGGAGGGAGACAAACAATAAATGACTCTTAATCTCACAAAACAAACTGAGGGTTGCTGGGGGGGGGGATTGGGAGAAGGTGGGTGGGGTTATGGACATTGGGGAAGGTATGTGCTATGCTGAGTGCTGTGAAGTGTGTAAACCTGGCGATTCACAGACCTGTACCCCTGTGGATATAAATATCATATTATAGGATTATAAAAATATAAAAATTTTAAAAAAATGATATGTCTCCAAAGGCAAAAGAAACAAATGCAAAAATGAACTTTTGGGACTTCTTCAAGATTTGCTCTTCTTTTAAAAGAATTGAGCTAGGGGCGCCTGGATGGCTCAGTGGGTTAAAGCTTCTGCCTTCAGCTCAGGTCATGATCCCAGGATCCTGGGATCGAGCCCCACGACAGGCTCTCTGCTCCGCAGGGAGCCTGCTTCCTCCCCTCTCTCTCTCTGCCTACTTGTGATTTCTCTCTCTGCCAAGTAAATAAAATCTTTTAAAATAAATAAATAAAGAAATAAATAAATAAAAGATTTCAGCTAAAGCTTACATGTTTCTTAAGCTCTTTTTCTTAGGCTTGTAAATATCTTTTGTTCAAACATAGATATCTGCAATAACATCTACCTTCTTTATGTCAGAACAGTCACTGAAGGTTCCCCAAAGAAATTAAATAAATAAATAAATAAATAAATAAAGAGACTTCAGAAGAAGAATGCTTTGAGCATTTCAAATATTTTAGTGGACTTCTTTACACCGTTACATTTGCATTGTAAAATTTACCTGATTGGGATTCTTTAATTTCCTCCATTTCTCTGGGCCGATTAGGAATACAATATTTCCCCTCCACAGCAGGCTGAATGGGCATTGAAACAATATGATTAAGACATAATGGACATTTCATGCAACCTGTAGTTAAAACCTCAAAATAAAAATGTAAGTTTTACCTTCACGTAGGAATATTTTCCTGGAGAAGCTAAAAAGCAAAAGGGTCATATAGTTAACTCTCTGTACATATAGAGGCCAACAAACATTCATGCACTGAGTACTAAGCTGAATCCTCGTGGCTGGCTCAGATTACAAATGGGTTTGGGGGTGTTTCTGCAGACAGGAAGGTGGGTTGGGCAGAAGAACAATTTCTAAGGAGAGGAACAAATCGTGACCCTGAGCGGACAAACGTGAAAGCCCCTGGTAGAATGCTACACCACATCCTTAAGGCAGCACAGCAGAATCACTTACACCATTGGACTCTAAGTATATATGACCTTCTTCAATTTGTCCTGTAATGTAGGAGTACAGAGTGCTGATGATAGGTCCACTGAATGCATAATTGACTTTTCATCAAGCAAAGACTTATGAACTGATCATCTAGAATATACACTTGTGGGATAAGGGTTACTAAAAGTACTCATTTTGTCCATCCCCATGTGGGCTACTTATATGCCTACATTTCCTGTATCCTCTAGTTTAGGCAACTTAAAGTTTCTGGGTTTTGGTTTGTTTGTTTGTTTAATTTTATTTATTTCTTTGTCACACACAGAGAGAGAGCACAAGTAGGCAAACAGGCAGACAGAGAGGGAGGGGGAAGCAGGCTCCCTGCTGAGCAGAGAGCCTGATGCGGGGCTCGATCCCAGGACCCCGTGACCATGACCCGAGCTGGACGCAGAGGCTTTAACCCACTGAGCCACCCAGGTGTCCCCATCTTAAAGTTTCTTGATCCACTCATGCAAGAAGGTATATAAAACACATCTAAGAAATAATGTACAATAAGCTGTCAATAGGGAAATATGACTATCAAAATGGAAGAACTCTATTTAGTTGCCACAGAATACTTAGGCACTGAAAATCTTTTGTATTTCAAAATCAGTGTCATACTTACAGATACTAACAATTTTAGCATGTAGGGATCCAACCCCATAAGTACTTTTGCTTGCAAAAGTACTTTGATTTGTTAGACAATGTCAGGGTTTTTTTCTTAATTTTTTATTTCTTTTCAGAGTAACAGTATTCATTGTTTTTGCACCACACCCAGTGCTCCATGCAATCCGTGCCCTCTCTAATACCCACCACCTGGTACCCCCAACCTCCCACCCCCTGCCCCTTCAAAACCCTCAGATTGTTTTTCAGAGAGTTTGTTATTCATCGTCTCTCATGGTTCACCTCCCCTTCCTATTTCCCTCATCTCCCTTCTCCACTCCATTTCCCCTTGTCCTCCATGTTATTTGTTATGCTCCACAACTAAGTGAAACCATAGGACATTTGACACTCTCTGCTTGACTTATTTCACTCAGCATAATCTCTTCCAGTCCCGTCCATGTTGCTGCAAAAGGTGGGTATTCATCCTTTCTGATGGAGGCATAATACTCCATAGTGTATATGGACCACATCTTCCTTATCCATTCGTCCGTTGAAGGGCATCTTGGTTCTTTCCACAGTTTGGCGACCGTGGCCATTGCTGCTATAAACATTGGGGTACACATGGCCTTCTGTTCACTACATCTGTATCTTTGGGGTAAATACCCAGTAGCGGAACTGCAGGGTCATAGGGAAGCTCTATTTGTAATTTCTTGAGGAATCTCCACACTGTTCTCCAAAGTGGCTGCACCCACTTGCATTCCCACAAACAGTGGAAGAGGGTCCCCCTTTCTCCACCTCCTCTCCAACATACGTTGTTTCCTATCTTGCTAATTTTGGCCATTCTAACTTGTGTAAGTTGGTATCTCGATGTGGTTTTAATTTGCATCTCCCTGATGGCTAGTGATGATGAACATTTTTGCATGTGTCTGATAGCCATTTGTATGTCTTCATTGGAAAAGGGTCTGTTCATATTTTCTGCCCATTTTTTATATTACAGCATGGTACTGGCATAATAACAGACACATAGACCAGTGGAACAGAGTAGAGAGCCCTTATATGGACCCTCAACAATATGGTCAAATAATCTTCCACAAAACAGGTAAAAATATACATTGAAATAAAGACAGTCTCTTAAATAAATGGTGCTGGGAAATCTGGACAGCTACAAGTAGAATAATGAAACTTGACCATTCTCCTACACCGTACACAAAGATAAACTCAAAATGGATAAAAGACCTCAACATGAGACAGGAATCCATCAGAATCCTAGAGGAGTACATAGGCAGTAACCTCTTCGATATCAGCCACAGCAATTTCTTTCAAGATATGTTTCCAAGGGCAAAGGAAACAAAAGTGAAAATGAACTTTTGGGACTTCATCAAGATCAAAAGCTTTTGCACGCAAAGTAAACAGTCAACAAAACAGAGAGGCAACCACGGAATGGGAGAAGATATTTGCAAATGACCGTACAGGCAAAAGGTCGATATCCAGGATCTATATAACTCCTCAAACTCAACCCACACAAACAGACAATCATATAAAAAAATGGGTAGAAGATATGAACAGACAATGTCAGTTTTTAAAGGGTTTTTCAATCAGCAATAATATCAATAAATTACCTATGTTAATAAAATAAAAAGCTATAGCTTCTATATCTCATTTAAATAATGAATATTAATCAAACATATATCTTTGGTGTCCAGTAGACTGAGGAAGATGAATACGTGGCTATGATTTACCCCATGTCTAGCACTCCATCTGCTTTCAGTTTTCTCTGTAGAGCTGCTATGATTTAATCTGTTTAGTGCAAATACCCTCAAGCCATCTCAAGTGAATTCTCTGGAGTTTCCTCATCAACTCCAAAATTTCCCAGCTAATGTGTCCTTCTTTTTTCCCTCATTCCTGTCACTATCCCTCTTCTTCAAAAGTAATTCTGGGGGCACCTGGGTGGAACAGCGGATTGGCCATCCAGCTGTTGATTTCGGCTCAAGTCATGATGGCACCGTCTTGGGATTGAACCCCGCATCAGGCTCTAGTCTCAGAAGTGAACCTGTTTGAGGCATCTCTCTCCCTCTCCCTTTGCCTGTCCCCCTAATCACTCACTGTCTCTCTCATTCTCTCTCCCTAAAATAAAGAAAGAAAGAAATCTTTAAAACAGAGTTATTTCTGGATCTATGGTCTTGATCATTCTGCTTTTACACCCATTTTACTAGGGTTTATCTTCACCGCTTCTTTCCTCTTTATTTAGCCCTAGTATCTCACATCTATAACCTCTCTGTGTCTCCTTGCTCCCCTCTAGCTAAAAGCATGCTCACAAATAAAAACAAAATAATGCTTTTCCTTGATCCCATGGTGTCTTGAACTATCCACTGGCCCTTCCAGACTTCTCTACAGAAACCCCTTGCTACAGAGCACATGACACAGGGACCACAGACATTGGCATCACCTGAGAGGTCAGAATGCAGAATCCCAAACCTGCTGCTCACAATCTGCATTTTTAGCAAGGTCTCTGATTACTAAAGTTGGAGAAATTCTAGTCCATACTGTGTCTGCTACCACATTTCTTTACCTTAACTTCACCTTCTAGAAGCAAGACTTATGTGCATCACTATCAATTCTTTGAAACTGGAAATGTCTTAAAAGTCGTAAGCATGGGGGCTTAAGTGGGTAGGAGAAGAGTCCATGAAACAAGATGGGATAGGGAGGGAGACAAACCATAAGTGACTCTTAATCTCATGAAACAAACTGTGGGTTGCTGGGGGGAGGGAGGTTGGGAGAAGGGGGGTAGGGTTATGGACATTGGGGAGGGTATGTGCTTTTGGGTAAATTGGAAGGGGAGGTGAACCATGAGCGACTATGGACTCTGAAAAACAATCTGAGGGGTTTGAAGTGGCGGGGGGGTGGGAGGTTGGGGTACCAGGTGGTGGGTATTCTAGAGGGCACGGCTTGCATGGAGCACTGGGTGTGGTGAAAAAATAATGAATACTGTTTTTCTGAAAATAAATAAATTGGAAAAAAAAGGACACACACACACAAAAAAGAAGCCCTAGCAACAGCAATCAGACAACAAAGAGAAAGAAATGGTATCCAAATTGGCAGTGAAGGAGTCAAAAACTCTCTCTCTTCGCAGATGACATGATACACTATATGGAAAACCAAAAAGGCTCCATCATCAAGCTACTAGAACTCATACGGCAATTCAGTAACGTGGCAGGATACAAAGACAATGTACAGAAAACAGTGGCTTTCTTATACACTGACAATGAAAATACAGAGAGGGAAATTAGAGAATCGATTCCATTTAATATAGCACCAAGAAACATAAGATACCTGGGAATAAACCTAACCAACGAGGTAAAGGATCTGTCCTCATGGGACTACAGAACACTCATGAAAGAAATCGAAGAAGACACAAAAAGATGGAAGACCATTCCATGCTTTTGGATCGGAAGAATAAACATTGTTAAAACGTCTATACTGCCTAGAGCAATCTATACTTGGAATGCCATTCCGATCTAAACCCCACCAGTATTTTTCAAAGACCTGGAGCAAATAATCTTAAAAATTTGTATGGATGGAATCAGAAGAGACCCTGAATCACTAAGGAAATGTTGAAAAAAAAAACCAATACTGGGGGCATCAAGTTACCAGATTCCAAGCTTTACTACAAAGCTGTGATCACCAAGACAGCATGGTACTCGCATAGAAACAGACACATAGACCAGTGGAACAGAGTAGAGAGCCCAGCTATGGACCCTCAACTCTATGGTCAAATAATCTTTGAAAAAACAGGGGAAAATATACCGTGGAAAAAAGACAGTCTCTTCCATAAATGGTGCTGGGAAAACTGGACAGCTATATGTAGAAAAAAGAAACTCGACCATTCTCTTACACCATACACAAAGATAAACTCAAAATGGATAAAAGAACCTCAATGTGAGACAGGAATCCATCACAATCCTAGAGGAGAAGATAGGCAGTAACCTCTTCGATATCAGCCACAGCAACGTCTTTCAAGATATGTCTCCTGGAGATGCAACAAGGGGGGTTAAGGGGGTAGGAGAAGAATAAATGAAACAAGATGGGATTGGGAGGGAGACAAACAATAAATGACTCTTAATCTCACAAAACAAACTGAGGGTTGCTGGGGGGAGGGGGGCTGGGAGAAGGTGGGTGGGGTTATGGACATTGGGGAGGGTATGTGCTATGCTGAGTGCTGTGAAGTGTATAAACCTGGCGATTCACAGACCTGTACCTCTGTGCATAAAAATATCATATTATACGATTATAAAAAACAAAAATTAAAAAAATGATATGTCTCCAAAGACAAAGGAAATAAATGCAAAAATGAACTTTTGGGACTTCTTCAAGATTTGCTCTTCCTTTTAAAAGAATTGAGCTAGGGGTGCCTGGATGGCTCAGTGTGTTAAAGCTTCTGCCTTCAGCTCAGGTCATGATCCCAGGGTCCTGGGATCGAGCCCCACGACAGGCTCTCTGCTCCGCAGGGAGCCTGCTTCCTCCCCCCCCCCCTCTCTGCCTACTTGTGATTTCTCTCTCTGTCAAATAAATAAAATCTTTTTAAATAGATAAATAAATAAATAAATAAATAAATAAAAGATTTCAGCTAAAGCGTACATGTTTCTTAAGCTCTTTTTCTTAGGCTTGTAAATATCTTTTGTTCAAACATAGATATCTGCAATAACATCTACCTTCTTTATGTCAGAACAGTCACTGAAGGTTCCCCAAAGAAATTAAATAAATAAATAAATAAATAAATAAAGAGACTTCAGAAGAAGAATGCTTTGAGCATTTCAAATATTTTAGTGGACTTCTTTACACCGTTACATTTGTATTGTAAAATTTACCTGATTGGGATTCTTTAATTTCCTCCATTTCTCTGGGCCGATTAGGAATACAATATTTCCCCTCCACAGCAGCCTGAATGGGCATTGAAACAATATGATTAAGACATAATGGACATTTCATGCAACCTGTAGTTAAAACCTCAAAATAAAAATGTAAGTTTTACCTTCACGTAGGAATATTTTCCTGGAGAAGCTAAAAAGCAAAAGGGTCATATAGTTAACTCTCTGTACATATAGAAGCCAACAAACATTCATGCACTGAGTACTAAGCTGAATCCTCGTGGCTGGCTCAGATTACAAATGGGTTTGGGGGTGTTTCTGCAGACAGGAAGGTGGGTTGGGCAGAAGAACAATTTCTAAGGAGAGGAACAAATCGTGACCCTGAGCGGACAAACGTGAAAGCCACTGGTAGAATGCTACACCACATCCTTAAGGCAGCACAGCAGAATCACTTACACCATTGGACTCTAACTAAGTATGACCATCTTCAATTTGTCCTGTAATGTAAGAGTACAGAGTGCTGATGATAGGTCCACTGAATGCGTAATTGGACTTTTCATCAAGCAAAGCCTTAGGAAATGATCAGCTTGGATACATACTTCTGGGATCACAGTTACTAAAAGTACTCATTTTTGTCCATACCCACGTGGGCTACCGGTATACCTACATTCCCTGTATCCAGTAGTGTAGCCACCTTAAAGTTTCTTCATACACTTATGCAAGAAGGTGTATAAAACACATACAAGAAATAAGGTACAATAGCTGTAAGTATGGAAATATGACTATGTATATGGAACAAAATCTATTTAATGGCCACAGAAATCTTATGTACTGAAAATCTTTTGTCACTGTCATACTTATTGATAAAAACAATTTTAGCATTCAGGGAACCAACCCTATAATTTCTCTTGATTCCAAACGTAGTTTGATTTGGTAGATCATGTCAGTCTTTCAAGGGTTTTTGGAAACAGCTATCATATAAAAAAATTACCTATCTTAAAAAAAAAAGTCACAGATTGCTTATCTCACTTGAGTAATGAAGAGCGACGTAGCCCGTACCTATGACGTCCAATAGACCTGGGGAGGATGAATACGTGGCTATGATCTACCCCATGTCTAGCACTCCATCTGCTTTCAGTATTCTTTGTGGAGCAGCTGTGATTTAATCTGCTCTACTGCAAATACCCTCGAACCATCTAAAGTGAATTCTCTGCAGTTTCCTCCTCAACTCCAAAACTCCACAGCTAGCGTGCCTGTCCCTTTCCCCTTGTTCCCATCACTATCCCCCTTCTTCAGAGGAATTCCTGGGGGCGCCTGGGTGGAGCAACGGATTGGGCATCCAGCTCTTGAGTTCGGCTCACGTGGCAATGGCACGGTCCTCACAAAAAGCCTCGCATCCGGCTCCAGGTCAGAAGGGACCCTTCACTATGCCCTTCAAAAGTAATTTCTGGGAGTGCCCGGATGGAATAGCGGATTGAGCATCTGGCTCTTGATTTCGACTTAGGTCACGAGGGCAGGGTCCTCAGACTGAACCCGGCATCGAGCTCCAGGCTCAGAAGTGAGCCTGTTTGAGGAATCTCTCTCCCTCTGCCTTTGCCCCTCCCCAGATCTTTCTCTGTCTCTCTCTTTCTGGCTCCCTAAAACAAGTAAAGAAAATAAATCCAAATAAAAGACTTATGTGTGAGTCTATGGCCTTGATTAATCTGCCTTTACACCCTCTTTATTAGGGACTATCTCCACCACTTCTTTTCTCTGTATTTAGCACTAGTACCTTACATCTATAACCTCTCTTTCTGCATCTCCTTGCTCCCCTCTAGCTGAAAACATGCTTACAAATAAAAAGAAAATAATGTTTTCCTTCATCCTGTGGTGTCTCGAGGTATCCAGTGGCCTTTCCAGGTGTCTGTAGGTGGAAGTCTGCACCCTTGCGGTGGAGCACATGACCCAAGGACCACTGGCATTCGCATCACCTGACAGGTCAGAATGCAGGATCCCAGACCTGTGGTCATACTGTTCATTATTTTTTGAAAGATTTTACTTATTTATTTGACAGACAGAGATCTCAAGTAGTCAGAGAGGCAGGCAGAGAGAGAGGTGGAAGCAGGCTCCCTGCGGAGCAGAGAGCCAGATGCGGGGCTCAATCCCAGGATCCTGAGATCATGACCTGAGCCCAAGGCAGAGGCTTAACCCACTGAGCCACACACGCGCCCCTCACCATGTGCATTTCTAACAAGGTCTCCGATGATACAGTAAAATTGGAGAAATTCTGGCCCATACTGAGCCACTGCCACATTCTGTTACCTTAACTTCACCTTCTAGAGCAAGCCTCACGTTCGTCACTATCAATTCTTCAAAACTGGAAATGTCTTAAAAGTCATTAACTTTCTAAGCTTCCCTGATTCCCGCGAACGGACCCTGCTCCCTTTCTCCTTCCAATTCTCTTACTTTGCACTCAATGATACTACTTAGGAAGTACCACCGTTTTATAAGCCATTAAGACACACACACTTACTGCTGATCAGGACATAGCTCTGCAAAATCTGCCACGCCAGTCCTTAATGTTTGCCCACCTGTGAGGAAAGCAGGAAGCGGGGGAAAATTTGGGTACACTACTCTGACAG
The DNA here is from genome assembly GCF_020171115.1 of Neogale vison. NCBI lineage: Eukaryota > Metazoa > Chordata > Mammalia > Carnivora > Mustelidae > Neogale > Neogale vison. Next base: position 135,227,309 of record NC_058102.1, on the reverse strand, counting down.
ATCACTTGATATTATTCCTGCATATCAAATAGTCTGCTCCTCCTCCTTAAAGAACTGACCTAAAGCTTACATGGTTTAACAGCTCTTTTTCTTAGGCTTGTAAATATCTTTTGTTCTCACATGGATATCAGCAATAACCTCTCCCTTATATATGTCCAATCCTTCACTTAAACTTGGTCAAGAAAATTAATCATAATCCAGAAGAAGAAGACTGTGAGCATTTTAAATATTGAAATGTACTTCTTTCCATTGTTATATTCCTATGGTAAAATTTACCTGATTTGGATGTTTGTGTTTCCTCCATTTCTCCTCCTTTCTTAGGACCAGAATGTTTCTCCTCGACAGGAGGCTGCAGAGGTATTGAAACAATAGGATTAGTACGTAGTGTACATTTCATACAATCTGTAGTTAACGATTCAAAATAAAAATATAAGTTTTACCTTCAACAAAGAATATTCTCCCGGAGACTCTGAAACGCAAAAGGGACATATAGTTAATTATATGCACCTATGAAAAACAGCTACATTATCATGCAGTTAGTACTAAGATGAATCCTCATGCCTGGCTGTGGACACATTAGGTTTTCTTTTTTTTTTTTTTTTTTTTTTTGTTGTTGTTGTTTTTGGATACAAAGCTTTATTATTTTTTTTAATTTTTTCCCCAATTTATTTATTTTCAGAAAAACAGTATTCATTATTTTTTCACCACACCCAGTGCTCCATGCAAGCCATGCCCTCCACAATACCCACCACCCGGTACCCCAACCTCCCACCCCCCCGCCACTTCAAACCCCTCAGATTGTTTTTCAGAGTCCATAGTCTCTCATGGTTCACCTCCCCTTCCAATTTACCCAAATTCCCTACTCCTCTCTAACGCCCCTTGTCCTCCATGCTATTGGTTATGCTCCACATTAGGTTTTCATTTTCTCTTTCTAGAGATAGGAAGGAGGCTTAGGACAGTGACAAGACAGAAATATGAACCCATTGTAAGTATTGAACAAAATAACAGAAGATATGGCCCAAAAAACATGCAGTTAGGATTTCGAAAGTCAGATGATGTTTCAAAGGAGCATAACTAATGGAGAAGACTGCACATATACCAATGTGAACACGCTGACTGATGGGGAGAAAAGCAACTTTTAATGAGAGGAATAAATAATGACCCTGAGAGGACAAATATGAAAGCCAATGGTAGAATGCTACATCACATCCTTAGTGCAGTACAGCAGAATCCTTTTTATCATTATACGACAAGCATTAACCACGTTCTTCCGTTTGCCCTGTAATTTAGGCAGTCCACGTTTGCAAGGATAGCTCAACTGAAGGCATGATTGAGTTTTCATCAGAGAGAGCATTATGAATTGATTGCCTTGGATATACACTTGTGAGATAAGGGTTACTAAAAGTACTCATTTTGTCCATCCCCATGTGGGCTACTGGTATGCCTACATTTCCTGTATCCTCTAGTTTAGCCAACTTAAAGTTTCTGTTTTTTGGTTTGTTGGTTTGTTTAATTTTATTTATTTCTTTGTCACACAGAGAGAGAGAGCACAAGTAGGCAAACAGGCAGACAGAGAGGGAGGGGGAAGCAGGCTCCCTGCTGAGCAGAGAGCCCGATGCGGGGCTCAATCCCAGGACCCCGAGACCATGACCCAAGCTGAACGCAGAGGCTTTAACCCACTGAGCCACCCAGGTGTCCCCATCTTAAAGTTTCTTGGTCCACTCATGCAAGAAGGTATATAAAACACATCTAAGAAATAATGTACAATAAGTTTTCAATAGGGAAATATGACTATCAAAATGGAAGAACTCTATTTAGTTGCCACAGAATACTTAGGCACTGAAAATCTTTTGTATTTCAGAATTAGTGTCATACTTACTGATACTAACAATTTTAGCATGTAAGGAACCAACCCTATAAGTACATTTGGTGACAATGTCAGGGTTTTTTTCCTTAATTTTTTATTTCTTTTCAGGTTAACAGTATTCATTGTTTTGGCACCACACCCAGTGCTCCATGCAATCCGTGCCCTCTCTAATACCCACCACCTGGTTCCCCCAACCTCCCACCCCCTGCCCCTTCAAAACCCTCAGATTGTTTTTCAGAGAGTTTCTTATTCATCGTCTCTCACGGTTCACCTCCCCTTCCTATTTCCCTCATCTCCCTTCTCCACTCCATCTCCCCTTTTCCTCCACGTTATTTGTTATGCTCCACAACTAAGTGAAACCATACGATAATTGACTCTCTCTGCTTGACTTATTTCACTCAGCATAATCTCTTCCAGTCCCATCCATGTTTGCTGCAAAAGGTGGGTATTCATCCTTTCTGATGGAGGCATAATACTCCATAGTGTATATGGACCACATCTTCCTTATCCATTCATCCGTTGAAGGGCATCTTGGTTCTTTCCACAGTTTGGCGACCGTAGCCATTGCCCCTATAAACACTGGGGTACACATGGCCCTTCTGTTCACTACATCTGTATCTTTGGGGTAAATACCCAGTAGCGCAACTGCAGGGTCATAGGAAGCTCTATTTTTAATTTCTTGAGGAATCTCCGCACTGTTCTCCAAAGTGGCTGCACCCACTTGCATTCCCACCAACAGTGGAAGAGGGTTCCCCTTTCTTCACCTCCTCTCCAACACACGTTGTTTCCTATCTTGCTAATTTTGGCCATTCTAACTGGTGAAAGGTCGTATCTCAATGTGGTTTTAATTTGCATCTCTCTGATGGCTAGTGATGATGAACATGAGCAATCTATACTTGGAATGCCATTCCGATCTAAACCCCACCAGTATTTTTCAAAGACCTGGAGCAAATAATCCTAAAAATTTGTATGGATGGAATCAGAAGAGACCCTGAATCGCTAAGGAAATGTTGAAAAACAAAACCAATACTGGGGGCATCAAGTTTACCGGATTCCAAGCTTTACTACAAAGCTGTGATCACCAAGACAGCATGGTACTCGCATAGAAACAGACACATAGACCAGTGGAACAGAGTAGAGAGCCCAGCTATGGACCCTCAACACTATGGTCAAATAATCTTCGAAAAAACAGGGGAAAAGACAGTCTCTTCCATAAATGGTGCTGGGAAAACTGGACAGCTATATGTAGAAAAAAGAAACTCGACCATTCTCTTACACCATATACAAAGATAAACTCAAAATGGATAAAAGAAAATCAACGTGAGACAGGAACCCATCACAATCCTAGAGAAGAACATAGGCAGTAAACTCTTCGATTATCAGCCACAGCAACTTCTTTCGAGATATGTCTCCTGGAGATGCAACAAGGGAGGTTAAGGGGGTAGGAGAAGAATAAATGAAACAAGATGGGATTGGGAGGGAGACAAACCATAAATGACTCTTAATCTCACAAAACAAACTGAGGGTTGCTGGGGGGAGGGGGGTTGGGAGAAGGTGGGTGGGGTTATGGACATTGGGGAGGGTATGTGCTATGCTGAGTGCTGTGAAGTGTGTAAACCTGGCGATTCACAGACCTGTACTCCTGTGGATAAAAATATATTATATGTTTATAAAAATATAATTTTTTTTTAAAAATGATATGTCTCCAAAGGCAAAAGAAACAAATGCAAAAATGAACTTTTGGGACTTCATCAAGATTTGCTCTTCCTTTTAAAAGAATTAATCTAGGGGAGCCTAGATGGCTCAGTGGGTTAAAGCTTCTGCCTTCAGCTCAGGTCATGATCCCAGGATCCTGGGATCCAGCACCACATCAGGCTCTCTGCTCCGCAGGGAGCCTGCTTCCTCCCCTCTCTCCCTCTCTGCCTGCCTCTCTGCCTACTTGTGATTTCTCTCTCTCTGTCAAATAAATAAAATCTTTTAAAATAAATAAATAAATAAAAGATTTGAGCTAAAGCTTACATGTTTCTTAAGCTCTTTTTCTTAGTCTTGTAAATATCTTTTGTACAAACATAGATATCAGCAATAACGTCTACCTTCTTTATGTCAGAACAGCCACAGAAGGTTCCCCAGAGAAATTAGATAAATAAATAAATAAAGAGACTTCAGAAGAAGAATGCTGTGAGCATTTCAAATATTTTAGTGGACTTCTTTACACCGTTACATTTGCATTGTAAAATTTACCTGATTGGGATGCTTTAATTTCCTCCATTTCTCTGGGCCGATTAGGAATACAATATTTCCCCTCCACAGCAGGCTGAATGGGCATTGAAACAATATGATTAAGACATAATGGACATTTCATGCAACCTGTAGTTAAAACCTCAAAATAAAAATGTAAGTTTTACCTTCACGTAGGAATATTTTCCTGGAGAAGCTAAAAAGCAAAAGGGTCATATAGTTAACTCTCTGTACATATAGAGGCCAACAAACATTCATGCACTGAGTACTAAGCTGAATCCTCGTGGCTGGCTCAGATTACAAATGGGTTTGGGGGTGTTTCTGCAGACAGGAAGGTGGGTTGGGCAGAAGAACAATTTCTAAGGAGAGGAACAAATCATGACCCTGAGCGGACAAACATGAAAGCCAGTGGTAGAATGCTACACCACATCCTTAAGGCAGCACAGCAGAATCACTTACACCATTGGACTCTAAGTATGTATGACCTTCTTCAATTTGTCCTGTAATGTAGGAGTACAGAGTGCTGATGATAGGTCCACTGAATGCGTAATTGACTTTTCATCAAGCAAAGCCTCATGAAATGATCATCTAGAATATACACTTGTGGGATAAGGGTAACTAAAAGTACTCATTTTGTCCATCCCCATGTGGGCTACTGGTATGACTACATTTCTTGTATCCTCTAGTTTAGCCAACTTAAAGTTTCTGGTTTGTTTGTCTGTTTAATTTTATTTATTTCTTTGTCACACAGAGAGAGAGAGAGCACAAGTAGGCAAACAGGCAGACAGAGAGGGAGGGGGAAGCAGGCTCCCTGCTGAGCAGAGAGCCCGATGCGGGGCTCAATCCCAGGACCCCGAGACCATGACCCAAGCTGAACGCAGAGGCTTTAACCCACTGAGCCACCCAGGTGTCCCCATCTTAAAGTTTCTTGATCCACTCATGCAAGAAGATATATAAAACACATCTAAGAAATAATGTACAATAAACTTTCAATAGGGAAATATGACTATCAAAATGAAGAACTCTATTTAGTTGCCACAGAATACTTAGGCACTGAAAATCTTTTGTATTTCAGAATCAGTGTCATACTTACTGATACTAACAATTTTAGCATGTAGGGAACCAACCCTATAAGTACTTTTGCTTAACAGAACAGGAAACAACATGTGTTGGAGAGGATGTGGAGAAAGGGGAACCCTCTTCCACTGTTGGTGGGAATGCAGGTTGGTGCAGCCTCTTTGGAGAACAGTGTGGAAATTCCCCAAGAAATTAAAAATAGAGCTTCCCTATGACCCTGCCATTGCACTCCTGGGTATTTACCCCAAAGATACAGATGTCGTGAAAAGAAGGGCCATCTGTACCCCAATGTTTATAGCAGCAATGGCCACAGTCGCCAAACTATGGAAAGAACCAAGATGCCCTTCAACGGATGAATGGATAAGGAAGATGTGGTCCATATACACTATGGAGTATTATGCCTCCATCAGAAAGGATGAATACCTAACTTTTGTAGCAACATGGACGGGACTGGAAGAGATTATGCTGAGTGAAATAAGTCAAGCAGAGAGAGTCAATTATCATATGGTTTCACTTATTTGTGGAGCATAACAAATAGCATGGAGGACAAGGGGCGTTAGAGAGGAGTAGGGAATTTGGGTAAATTGGAAGGGGAGGTGAACCATGAGAGACTATGGATTCTGAAAAACAATCTGAGGGGTTTGAAGTGGCAGGAGGGTGGGAGGTTGGGGTACCAGGTGGTGAGTATTGTGGAGGGCACGGCTTGCATGGAACACTGGGTGTGTGAAAAAATAATGCATAATGTTTTTCTGAAAATAAATAAATTGGAAAAAAAGTTAAAAAAAAGTTGTAAGCTTTCTAATGGACTCTTTTTTTTTAAGATTTTATTTATTTATTTGAGAGAGAGAGACAGTGAGAGAGAGCATGAGAGGGGAGAAGGTCAGAGAGCGAAGCAGACTCCCCATGGAGCTGGGAGCCTGATGTGGGACTCGATTCCGGGACTCCAGGATCACGCCCTGAGCCGAAGGCAGTCGTCCAACAAACTGCGCCACCCAGGCATCCCTCTAATGGACTCTTTATCATGGCTAAAGATTCCTTGATTTCCCCCACACTGACCCTCCTCCCTTCTTCCTTCCAATACTCTTACTTTGCACTCAATGATACTATTTATGAAGTACCACCATTGTTACGCCATTAAGATACACACACTTATTGGTGACTAAAACATAGCTCTGCATCATCAACCAGGGCAGTCCTGAATGTCTTCCCAACCATGAGGAAAGCAGTAAGAGCAGGAAACTTTTGGTATCCTACTCTGACAGGTTTTGGTACTAGAAGCTCACCTGATATTATTCCTGCATTTCAAATAGTCTGCTCCTCATTTAAAAGAATTATTTTGGTGGGGTTATGGACACTGGGGAGGGTATGTGCTATGGTCAATGCTGTGCAGTGTGTAAACCTGGAGATTCACAGACCTGTACCCCTGCAGCTAAGAACACATTATATGTTAATAAAAAAATAAAAGATTTTAAAAAGAAAATAAAAAATAATTGTTTTACTTTACCACCTTCCACTCTAAGAGCTGCTTATTGTCCTTCATTTACTCCCTGTATTCTTGACTTTCTCATCAGTCACTCTTTTTATCCTTTCCACTTATTTCCTGACGTTCCTTGGGTCTTAGAGTATCTTGAAATGGAACCACTAATTAAGCTCCTTTGTGGCACCCTCAATTTCATCTGCTCCTGACACTGACACCTGATAATACTTCAACCTATCTCCTTTTCAATCTTTCTCTTTATCTAATTCAATAGGTGATTTTCTATGGATATTGAAAAATATCAGTGCTCCCAATTTACACCAATATTTTATCCAATGACTTTTAATAAAATACAATTCTTACCTTCTACTTTCTCATTTAATGTACTTGCCCCTTTCTGATCTGCATTCCCAGATAAAGGATCAAGGTAGGTGTCTGGGAGACTCTCAAATTACTCTGTTAAAATGAACAACAAAAATGAGTTGCATAAAGATTTCCTAATCCTTTTCTAAGAAAATATCTGAATTTCCTACTTTCATAGTAATCAGGACTCACAAATAAGAAAAGCATATACTGAAAACCAAAACATTTTAAAAACTCACATATGCTTTCTAAATTAAATATAATGTTTAATCTTCATTTGGCCACTGGCTATAAACTGAACATCAAATGCCAGAGTAAATATTTTCTTGGACAGAACACTGACTTATATGTACATTTCAACAGGAAGTAAAAAAACACCTAACTCTCCTTTGCATTCCTCACCAAAATAAAAGGATATTAAAAATATGTATTTAAATAAATTCTTTAGTAAGTATATTTGCTACAAATTTAAACTGTTCCTAACAGCAGAACCTTTTTCCATGTTAAAATAGGACAGCTATATGTAGAAGAATGAAACTCGAACATTCTCTTATACCGTACACAAAGATCAACTCAAAATGGATAAAAGACCTCAACGTGAGACAGGAATCCATCAGAATCTTAGAGGAGAACATAGGCAGTAATCTCTTTGATATCAGCCACAGCAACTTCTTTCAAGATACGTCTCCAAAGGCAAAGGAAACAAAAGCGAAAATAAACTTCTGGGACTTCATCAAAATCAAAAGCTTCTGCACAGCAAAGGAAACAGTGAAAAAAACAAAGAGGCAACCCACGGAATGGAAGAAGATATTTGCAAATGACAGTACAGACAAAAGGTTGATATCCAGGATCTATAATGAACTCCTCAAACTCACCCCACACGAAACAGACAAACACATCAAAAAATGGGCAGAAGATATGAACAGACACTTCTCCAATCAAGACATACAAATGGCTATCAGACACATGAAAAAATGCTCATCATCATTACCCTCAGGGAGATTCAAATTAAAACCACATTGAGATATCACCTTACACCAGTTAGAATGGCCAAAATTAACAAGACAGGAAACAACATGTGTTGGAGAGGATGTGGAGAAAGGGGAACCCTCTTACACTGTTGGTGGGAATGCAAGTTGGTGCAGCCTCTTTGGAGAACAGTGTGGAGATTCCTCAAGAAATTAAAAATAGAGCTTCCCTATGACCCTGCCATTGCACTCCTGGGTATTTACCCCAAAGATACAGATGTCGTGAAAAGAAGGGCCATCTGTACCCCAATGTTTATAGCAGCAATGGCCACGATCGCCAAACTATGGAAAGAACCAAGATGCCCTTCAACGGATGAATGGATAAGGAAGATGTGGTCCATATACACTATGGAGTATTATGCCTCCATCAGAAAGGATGAATACCCAACTTTTGTAGCAACATGGACGGGACTGGGAGAGATTATGCTGAGTGAAATAAGTCAAGCAGAGAGAGTCAATTATCATATGGTTTCACTTATTTGTGGAGCATAACAAATAGCATGGAGGACAAGGGGCGTCAGAGAGGAATAGGGAATTTGGGTAAATTGGAAGGGGAGGTGAACCATGAGAGACTATGGACTCTGAAAAACAGTATGAGGGGTTTGAAGTGGCGGGGGGGGGTGGGAGGTTGGGGTACCAGGTGGTGGGTATTATAGAGGGCATGGCTTGCATGGAGCACTGGGTGTGGTGAAAAAATAATGAATACTGTTTTTCTGAAAATAAATAAATTGGAAAAAAAATAGGACACTTGACATAAGAAACCTTGGAGTAGATCATGTTGAGTATAAAGAATACAGTGTGGTAACTGCTGCTTCATTTGTATAAACAAAGGCTTGGAAACTTTATTGACAGGATAATGGTTAAATGCAATAACAAAGTAGGAAGAAAAACTTTATTGAAATTATGTTTAAATAATAGCAAAAGGTTTTAGATATAGGTATGAAACTCTCCAAAAAGTATAATAAGCTTTCATAAGGGAATAATAAGAGCATTTATTTATTAATTACCTAAAAGGTACCAGGCACTTATTTTAGTATACCCATTTTCTTTTCTACAAACAACAATAATACCAATGGTTATGTCAATGGGGTGGATCTTCCTGCTTCCTGGTCATTCCAAGACATTAGAGCAAAATGATGAACAGGTGTGATCCATGGTTCTGTCTGTCTAGAATGTCTAAAAGGTCCCCAAGACCTTCACACAACTGGTCCTTCTCACCCTTTACTTGGCAGCTCTTGCCACACTCAGAGAGATTGTTTCTGACCAACAAAATTCCATACACATTCTCATCCCCATCCTAACTGCAAACTCCCCCACTGTTCCCTAACCTAACATTCCCATTTTCTTTATATGAACCACTAACAGTGACTTACAGTGGGTTGTTGTTTCCTCATTTTTCTGCTTCAACCACTACAGCCTAACCCCTCAACTTGTACAGCCTGGTACATAGCTGGTATTCAATAACAAATGTATTTAAGGTCAAAACACTTAAAATAATCTCACTGAGGGGGCGCCTACATGGCTCAGGCAGTTAAGCAACTGACTGTTGATTTCAGTTCAGTACATGATCTCTGGGTTGGGAGATTAAGCCCCATGTTGGGCTCCATGCTGAGCACAAAGCCTACTTGGGAATCTTTCTGTCTCTTTTCTTCTGCCCCCCCCACCCCCTCTCACATGCTCTCTCTTTCTTTTTCTCTAAAAAATAACAACAACAAGCTCACTGAGAAGGTCTCAAGTACCAAGTCACTATACTCGGTATCGACCCTCGCACAATGCAAGGTTTAAGAGCATTGATAGCCGTGCAGTCCAAACTCCACATATAACTTTGGATTGCCCAAAAACTTTACTCATCTCCTATTGAACTTCCTACTTCAAAAGCAATTAGACTTAAAAATAGCAAAAGTGTATATTAAAAACCAAAATATTTAAATAGAAGACCTTAGATCTCTAGAGTAGAGATCATTAGATCTGTAGATCTAATCTACTTCTTAATCCTCATTTGAATATTGACTCTGTAAACTGATCACGGAAGGTCAGAGTAAATTATAACCTAATGCTGACCTTACCAATAAGGTAAAGTCAATTAACACATTTTGCATGTCCTGTATATTATATACTATACTCCTACAATTTAAACTAAAGAAGAGGTTATGAAGAAAATCATAAGGAAGAGGAAAATACATTAACAGTACTGTACTGTATCAAAAAAATCTCGAGTGTAAGTGGACAAACAATTCAAACCCATCTTGTTCAAGGGTCAACTGTATACCTACACAATGTCACTGAAATTTAACATAGCCCAAATTAGAAATCCACCTGCCCATTCTAACTTTCCCCTTCTTTTCTTGACACTACTGCCATTTATTTTATTGTCCTTCAGAAATCTTCACATTTGAAAAAAGTGTCCTCGATATTTAGTAAATCACTAATACTGCTGTGATCATTTTTGTCTTGTGTTTCTATAGTGCCCTTAACAGTTTACAAAGTGTTTCCATATTTGTTCATTACACATACCTGAGAGGTAGGTATTAGAACCATTTTTATGAATGACGTCTGTGACATTCAAACAGGTTAAATAAGTTTTTCTGGGATCCCACAGCTACCAAGTGACAGAACCTGGATGCCACTGTATCTTTTGACTTCAAACACAGTGCTTGCCACGCTGTGTAGCACCTACTTGTGCTAAGAGATCAGGCCCTTTTTACCTCCCTCCATAGTCCGTCACCTTAGAAAAGGTCATCGTTACCTTACACTTATGTTTCTGTAAGTAAGGCTGCCACAAAGATACTCAAGGCATACTATTTTAACTATCCGAAATAGTTTTTACCTATTGAAAGCACCACTAAACAAGGGATGCCTGGGCATTTCTGGGATCTAGCCCCATATGACAGTGGGGAGCCTGCTTCTCCCTTGCCCTCTGTCCCTCCCCCGGCTCATGCTCCCTTTCTCTCTCTCTCAAATAAATAAATAAAATCTTTTTAAAAATAAATAAAACACTACTAAACCAGTGGTAATAATACCACTAATACCATTATATTATTATAATTTTTATTATAATCACAATGCTCCTTGTAAATCTACTTAACAATCCAAATATAATAGTTTCAGGGGCCCCCCATGGTTCAGTTGAGCTCTGTGCTCAGACTGGAGTCGGCTTCAGATTCTCCCTCTCCCTCCCACTCACTAACTCTCTCTCTCAACTACATAGATACACAAAATATTTTTAAAATATACATATGCATACATACAGATAGATAGATAGACAGACAGATAGATACACTTTCAAGTCCCAGGCATCATCTTTTCCAATTCCAACTTGTGAAAAACTAAAATCCAAACTCTTTCTAGATCTCCTCAGGAGTTTTGCACATCCATATACACCACAGAATCATATATCTGGCCATAAGCTGGCCTGCAGTAATTCTTGGTTATCTAGATAACTTAATTTCAAAACACAAACTAATTCCTTATCACGTCTAAGCCTCTGTTTTCTGCATTAATACTACACAGTTTTATTAGGATTAGTTTGTAAATTAATAGAACTGTATTATGCTGGACTATTATATTTAGCACATAAATATTTTATCAATTACAGATAAAAAGTATAAGGAAATAGTTTTTATGGGCAAATATAGAGATGAGTGAGTAAAGTCTAAGCATCCCTTTTACGTTTTAAAATCACTCCTTGCTTTTATTTTAAAATAATAATAAAACGGTACCTCAGAATCCCAAGGTGATTCTTCATTTTGTTCTGAGAACCTTAATGCTGACAGCATAACTATAAAATACAGTCACAGATACATTAATGAGAACTTGTATTATGAATTTTAAATGTATATACAAGCCTATCCCCCCTTCATGAATACTTCAATAAAATAAAAGTAAAAGCAGTAAAGATTTTCAGAGGGTTGAAGAATTTTCAGGAAGAAAAAGCTGGTATACTTAAAAAGAAAAAGAAAAATATCTTAATGAAATGGGGAACATAACTGGATCTACATACTGTGATTTTTTTATACTAGCATTTAAGCCTAGAAAAAAATGTGGAGATGTTCACTAACTTACCATGTCTATCATCTTCTGCCCTGTCAGCAGAAGTCAAACAGTCATTAGCTGTTTGTGCTTGTGGAACACTTTCAGTGATACCATGGTCCTTTGTTCCAACCTCTGGCCGCTCCTCTCCTTCCTATAAAAACAACACAAAACAAAAACCCAACTTCAGAAAACATCACATCAATTCATGTGCTCACCCACTCACTCAGAAAGACAAATGCGTCCGTCAAGTCATAGGCACTATCCAGGGAGAAGCTGGAAATATAAATAAAAGAGACTTCCATGTATACTTGTAGGGGTAGAGATGGACAAAAACAAGAACAGAAGTGTATCATTTACTAGTTCTACAGGTGAAGTGAATAAAGCACAGTGAAGGCACAAAGGGGAAAACAGTTGTATATGGGAAGCTCAGGAAATGCTGCAAAGGTAGGGCTGTATCTTGAGAGAGAGACTACACAAAGACAGTGTGAAGGGTATTCTAGAAAAGGTAGAATGAGCAAAAGGATGACGTATGGAATAACACAGTAAGTGACGATAGCTACAGAAGGTGGCAAAACTGGAACACAATTTTGGGGAGTGGCAAAGAGAGATAGAATTGGAAAACCAGGACTGAAACAAAAAAGGCAAGTGTGAGGCTGGAATATAAACTTTCTCCTTCAGGTAATGGGCATCCACTAAAGAAGCAGAGGAGTTACATCACCACAAATATATTCTAGAAAGATCACTCTGACAGCAATGTAGAAATGAACATAAAGGAACCCCACAAATATATTCTAGAAAGGTCAATATGACAGCAATGTAGAGATGAACAAAAGGAACCCAAGGGGCACCTGGGTAGCTCAGTGGGTTAAAGCCTCTGCCTTTGGCTCAGGGATCATCAGGTCATGATCCATGATGTGGGTGATCGAGCCCCGCATCAGGCTTTCTGCTCAGTGAGGAGCCTCCTTTCTCATCTCCTCTCTGCCTACTTGTGATCTGTCTGTCAAGTAAATAAATAAAATCTTTGAATAAAAAAAATGAACCCAAGCCAGAAGAGGATTTCAAAATTATAGGAGAGAGAGAGAGAGGGAATTATATTAAGATATGAAAAATGGGAAGCAGATACAAAATAGTGAATGGAGAGAGTGACTGAATGTGGTTTTTTCTTTTTTTTGCTTTTTAATATTTTTTAAAGTTTTTATATTTATTTTTCAGAGAGAGCACAAGCAAGAAGAGCAGCAGGCAGAGAGAGAAGCAGGACTCCTCGCTGAGCAAGGAGCCCAACGAGGGACTCAAGCCCAGAACCCTGAGATCCTGACCCGAGCTGAAGGCAAACCCTTAATCGACTGAGCCACCCAGGTGCCCCTTTTTCTAATTTAAATTCAATTAATTAACATATAATGTATTATTGGTTTCAGAGGTAGAGATATGATGATTTTTTTCTAAAAGATTTAATTTATTTATATTTAGAAGGAGAGGGTGTGCTTGCAGGTGGAGGGGCAGAGGAAGAGGAAGAGAGAGAATCCTCAAATAGACTCCCTGCTCAGTATGGGGCCTGACCAGGGGCTTCATACCAGGACCCTGAGATCATGACCTGAGCAACACCAACAGTCAGATGCTTAACCGAGCAAGCCACCGAAGTGCCCCTGGAGGTAGTAATTTCAGGGAAGTTTGGAGTCCAGGATTTTTCCTACTTCAGTGTTTCAGTCGTGCTATCTACTAGGATGGGGAAAACAAATGACAGAGCAGATTACAAAAAGTCAGGGAAGAAGAAAGCGTCAGAAACAATGTCTTCAATCTGGGACTTACCAAATTTGAAGCACCCTGGAGCCTTTTTCTTTTTTTAAGATTTTATTTATTTGTTTGTCAGAGACAGGGAGTACAAGGAGAGGGAGGGGCAGGCAGAGAGAGAAGCAGGCTCCCCGCTGAACAAGAAGCCCAATGCAGGACTCAATCCCAGCACCCTGGGATCACAACTTGAACCAAAGATAGATGCTTAACTGACTGAGCCACCTAGATATCCCAAAGCACCCAGAAGACTTATGAAGAAAGTTCTAGACAAATACATTTGGAGTAGGAAAAATGACATTACTCATGATGTTAAAAAAATAAATATCGGGTGCCTGGGTGCCTCAGTGGGTTGAGCCTCTGCCTTCAGCTCAGGTCTTGATCCCAGGGTTCTGGGATCAAGCCCAGCATCGGGCTCTCTGCTCAGCAGGGAGCCTGCCTCCACCTCTCTCTCTGCCCGCCTCTCTGCCTACTTGTGATCTCTGCTTGTCAAATAAATAAATAAAATTTTTAAAAAAGAGTAATAAAGATTTGACTGCAAAACACCAAGATTTTTGTAAGAATACTCATTTTTAAAAATTAATCTTAAAAGATGTATTATATAAAAGAAATATGGGATCTTAAAAATTTGAGGCATTTTTAAGTACTACTATGATATATGATAAAATACAAAACTCTATTTTAAAATTCACATGGTTTTCTTATTCCACTGTGAACAGCCTATTTTACCAGTAGTTAATGACCAGAGAAAGAATCTAGTATTAAAAAATAATCATGATCATCTAAGTTGAAGATTTTAAAGTCTCCAAATACATGTGTCATTACAAGCAGGACCCAATATTCACATGAGGAAAGAAGAAAGGGACATAAATAAATAAATAAATAAATAAATAAATAAATTTAAAAAATCACCAGTATTTCTGAATTTCAGATATGAAAGAATTCACGTGTTAAATTTAACAACTATGGGAGCTCCTGGCTGGTTTAGTGGGAAGAGAGTGTCACTCTTGATCTCAGGGTTGTGAGTTCAAGCCCCATTCTGGGTATAGAGATTACTTAAAATTTTTTAAATTTAAAAAGAACCCCCCAAAACTAATAGCTATTAATACTAAAGTTCCTGATAATATAAAATGTATCCACTGTTGGAGATATTTGAAAAAGTAAAAATCATCTTCCAGAAATAATTCTGTATACTCTGTTAGCAAACTTTCCTTCCTTATGATTCTATAATGACAACTAGTTCATATTAGGAAAAAACTATAAATTGTGAGTTCATTCATTTGATGTGTGTGGATGTGTCTATTGCAGATACAATTCAAAATAAATCAGAATCAAAAAACAAGATGTTAGGGGCACCTGGGTGGCTTAGTGGGTTAAAGCCTATGCCCTCAGCTAAGCTCATGATCCCAGGGTCCTGGGATCGAGCCCCACATCAGGCTCTTTGCTGAGCAGGGAGCCTGCTTCCCCCCACTCCTCTCTCTGCCTGCCTCTCTGCCTACTTATGATCTCTGTCTGTCAAATAAATAAATAAAATCTTTTAAAATTTTTTTATATTTTTTCTTTAAGAGTATTGCAGCTTAAAATTTATTTCAATTAATGGATAAAGATTAAGAACCTCACTTATATAGTCATAAATTTCAGTTTTAAGTAATGAAAAGACTACATAAGGTGTTTACTTATCTCCTCTCTTTATTCTCAAAAAGATCTAAAACTTTCCAAGATTATACCACACAGTAAATAAATTAGAAACCACAAGAAAGAGCACCTGGTTGGCTCAATTGGTTAAGCATCTGCCTTCAGCTCAGGTCATTATCGCAGGGTCATGGGATAGAGTCCTGCATCAGGCTCCCTACTCAGTAGGGTGTCTGCTTCTCCACTGCCCCTCCCCTTGCTCTTATACTCTCTCTCACACACACAGAAAAATAAATAAAATCTTTTTAAAAAAGGATAATGGCCAAAATTCAAAATTCATAATAAATCTGATTAAGGCCTAAAACAGATTTCATTTTGCATTATCTATAAACACAGGTTTTGCTAAATTAAATATACAATATCACACCTTATCAACTGAAAAGAAAGAATAAAATTTTCTTCCACTTCTTCATAGAAATAAACTGTAAGTCATTCAGAGGAGTGAGCATTTTTTTTATTACCTGTCTTCGTTTTCTTAATTTGCACTTAAAATAATTTCTACCATATTTTATAATGTAGAGTATCTGCTCTCCCGTAGCCCCACAACTGCTATTGTGTTTTTATAATAATCTCTCTCAACTCTGCAAGCTTTACAGTCATCTAGCCCTTCTTAAATGAATTCTTTCCCTTCACCTCCTCCCTCATCTTCATATTCCATCTATAGCTGTTCTTTCCAGTTGCTCTGTAATTCTTTCCTTCCATAATGGCATACCTAAGAACTGTTCACTCCCACCAACCTTTATAAATCTCAATCCAATTACCTCTCTACCAGTATGACACTGTTTTCTCTTATGATCTTGAGGACTTCCATTTCTTCCTAAGATTCCTTTCATTAGAAGGATCAAGAGGATAAAATATGAAAAAAACATAGGGGAAAAGTTTAAAATGAAACAACTTACCTTTGAAGGACCAAGGCCTAACAATGTGAAAGGAGGTTTTAGAATAGAATCAGGTGATGGCAAAGCAGGAGGAGAAGAGTCACAGATGTCAACAGATGGTTTGGAAGGAACACCAACTGTATCTTCACATTTGTTTTCAGAATGATCATCCTCAAATAAAGTTTTATCTCCCGGTGATACAAGGCCAAGTTCTATTTCCACTTAGTAAAAAAACAAAATAAAGAGTATATGAAAATATCTGTAATTTCAAGTGACAACACAAGAATGGACAAAAATCAGTGCATAACCAGTCTTCAAACAGCTTACAGTTCTTGAAAAGCTGAGAAGCATTCATTAGTTTTCTTAAGTTTGGTTTTGAGGTATTCTGGAAAAAAAAATTAATAGTATTAAGGATTACAAATAACACATTTGGTAAAATAACTATAATATTCACCATTGTCAAATGAGAACCATTACACAAAGAACATGGTTTTGGAATCATTCAAATGTAGATTCAAATCTCAGTTCTGCCATTTACTAGCCTACATTTTCTCATGGGGTGAGGATTAGGAGAGATGTCTGTGTTCCAAAATTCATTGTTTATGCACCACACCCAGTGCTCCATGCAATACGTGCCCTCCTTAATACCCACCACCAGGCTCAACCAACCTCCCACGCCCCGCCCCCTCAAAACCCTCAGATTGTTTTTCAGAGTCCATAGTCTCTCATGGTTCTTCTCCCCTTCCAATTTCTCTCAAATCCCTTCTCCTCTCCATCTCCCTATGTCCTCCATGTTATTTCTTATGCTCCACAAGTAAGTGAAACCATATGATAATTGACTCTCTCTGCTTGATTTATTTCACACAGCATAATCTCCTCCAGTCCCGTCCATGTTGATACAAAAGTTGGGTTCTCATCCTTTCTGATGGAGGCATAATACTCCATAATGTATATGGACCACATCTTCTTTATCCATTCCGCTGAACGGCATCCTGGTTCTTTCCACAGTTTGTCGACTGTGGCCATTGCTGCTATGAACGTTGGGGTACAGATGGCCCTTCTTTTCACTACATCTGTATCTTTGGGGTAAATACCCAGCAGTGCAACTGCAGGGTCATCGGGTAGCACAGTTTTCCAAAGTGGCTGCACCAACTTGCATTCCCACCAACACTGTAAGAAGGTTCCCCTTTCTCCACATCTTCTCCAACACTTGTTGTTTACTGTCTTGTTGATTTTGGCCATTCTAACTGGTGTAAGGTGGTATCTCAATGTGTTTTTGCTTTGAATCTCTCTGATGGCTAATGATGTTGAACACATGGAACTGGCACAAAAACAGACACATAGACCAGTGGAACAGAATAGAGTCCATATATGGACCCTCAACTCTATGGTCAAATAATCTTCAACAAAGCAGGAAAAAAATACAGGAGAAAAAAGATAGACTCTCTATCTAAAATTCTAAGCTCACAATTAAAGGATAGTAAAAAATAGATTGTAAGCTTCTTTCTCATTTATTTATTTCCTCAACATAATTCATTTGCACTTATAAATCCTAAACATGAAAAGGGAATATAAATTTTTAAATTATGTATTTAAAAAAATTTTTATATTTAATTATGACACATTATGCACATTACATTACTTATAACATTCCATTATACAGAATTCCATCTGTCTGCTCATTAATTCACATTCAAAAAATATTAAAATTGCTTCTTCAAGCAAGGTTTTATTCTAGGTGTTCCAGGAGATGCACAATTATTTTTCCTAACACCCAATAGCTTATAATGATGCAGGAGCTTTAACATGAATATTTAAATAAATATAAAGTGACTAGAAGTTTGAATCTTAGAATCTGATACAAAGATTCTGAGTAGATATTTTAAAAAAACTAATATAAAAGATTTCTGAAAATAGACATTTTACCATATGGGTATGAAAAGCCTCTGCTTCTAGTGTTAATTATTATTTTAGGCAAAACATGTATTCTTCACTTAGATAAAGAGTTTTAACTATACTCTTTATGGAATTATTTTCAAAACACAGTAGAATGCCTTTGCAATATAAATTTAGGAAATTTAAATTTCTAAATTTCCTCAATTTCCAATCTTATTTTGGTCTAAATGTAGAACAAGGGATAGAAATAGCGAAAAAAAAAACTTCTTTCATAAAACTGTATGCTACCAAAATAAAAAATGTCCAAGAAAAAACAATCTGTAATAAATAACTGGGTCCACTGAAGATTCATTTAGGCATGAGTATTATAAAAGCCACGTTAGAAGAAAAGAGATAAAGAGAAAAAGAGAAAGGAAAAGAAAAGTCATGATAAGATCATTTAAAACTCAGAGTAAGAATCCTTATCCTTGACCAAATGTCATATTTCCTCCATCATGGGAAAGCTTTTCCCAATATAATTTTCCCGTCATTATATATTTCCAGCCCATTCTTTCTACCTTTGATATTTAACAGTGTTAAAAAAAATTCAACTTGTCATATTTCTATAAAATGGTTTGTTCTGACCAACTTTCCACTTCAAACATAAAATGATGATAGGCAGGCCACTGCTAAATTTTAGGAGTAAATAATACACAAAACTACATTCAGAGCAGAAAAATTAATTTCGCAAGAGAGTACATTACCTTCATATTCAAACTTAAGTCTTCATCATCTGATGTAGGCCATGAAGCATTATCATCAGCAGGTTTAACGGAAATACTTTAGAGCAAAAATATACAACAAAAACAATTTAATGAAAAAGAAGAATCAAGTGAAAAGTCATCTATTTATTTATTGAATGAAGTTTCTTGATGTAATTGAACTTTAGCCTCTGTTTTTGTTATTAAGATTTTATTTTAATTCCAGTATCATTAACACACAGTGCTGCATTATTTCATGTATACAATATAATGATTTGGTAATTCCATCACCAAGTGCTCATCACGACAAGTGCATTCCTTAACCCCTAGCTCCTATTTCATCTGTTCCCCCACCCATCTCCCCTCTGGTAACCATCAACTTGTTCTCTATGGTTAAGAGTCAGTTTCTTGGTTGTCTGTCTCTCGTTTTTTGTTGTTTTTTTTCTTTGCTCATTTCTATTGTTTCTTAAATTCTACATGTGAGTGAAGTCATATGGTATTTGTCTTTCTCTGACTTAACTCCACTTAGCATAATACTCACTAGTTCCCTCTATTTCACTGCAAATGGCAAAATTTCATTCTTTTCTATGGCTGAATATTCCATTGTATATATATGTGCCACTTCTTCTTTATCCATCCATCTCTCAATGGACACTCGGGCTGACTATTGTAACTAATGCTGTAGTAACCATAGGGGTACATGTATCCATTCAAATTGGTATTTTCATATTTTGGGGGATAAATATCCAATAGTGTGATTACTGGATTGTAGGGTAGTTCAGTTTTTACCTTTTGGAGGAAACTCCATACTGTTTCCACGGTGGCTGCATTAGTTTGCATTCCCACCGATAATCCAAGAGGATTCCTTTTTCTCCACATAATTGCCAACACTGTTATTTATGTTTTTTATTTTAGCCATTCTGACAGGTAGGCAGTGGTATCTCATTGTAGTTTTGATTTCCATTTCCCTGATAATGAGTGATGCTGAGTATCTTCTTAGGTGCCTGTTGTTCATTGTGTGTTTTCTTTGGAAAAATGTCTGTTCGTGTCTTCTGATAATTTTTAAATTGGGTTGTGTTTGGGGTGCTGAGCTCTATCGATTCTTTTTATTTGTATACTAACCCTTTATTGGCTATGTCATTTGCAAATATCTGCTCCTATTCCATAGGTTGCCTTTTCATTGTGTGGATTGATCCCTTCACTGTGTAGAGCTTTGGATTTTGATGCAGTCCCAACAGTTTGTTTTTGCTTTTACTGCTCCTGAGGCAAGAGAGTAAAAGCAAAAATAAACAGAAACAGATCCAGAAATACAGAGAATTCTGTATCGCCAAAAGAGAACAGGATGGGAAGATGGACAAAGTGGGTAAAGGGGAATGGGAGGTTCAGGATTCCAGTTATAGTAAGTCACAGGGATACAAGTACAGCATACAGAATACAGTCAAGGGTACTGTAATAGCATCATGCAGTAAGAGATAGTAGCTACGCTTGTGGTAGGCATGGTGTAACATTCAGAGTTCTTAAATCACCTGAAACACAACATAACATTATGGATCAACTATGCTTCAATTTAAATAAATAAACAAACAAATATACACATGTTAAAGAACAAATTTATGTTATTAGTGGGAATACTGTTCCCAGAGAGATTAAAAACTATAGGGTCCAACTTTTTCCCTACACAGGTTCTGCCTTATTTAGGTCTATAAGAACTAGCAAGACCTTAATAGCCTTCATAAGCACTGAGATACCCAAGAAGAGAGACTGCTATAAAAATAGAGTCCTGGTAGCTGTACCTCTATTTCCCTATACACGGCCTAATATTTTCTTTCTGTGAGCTCTTAGATCATTCTTTTGTAGGGCTCAGTGGTACCCTCTTTAGCCTATGAAAGCAGATTCCCAAAACAAGCATAGCATCAAATGGCCAAGAGCAGGAGCCATTTCCTGCTCCTGGAGGACAAGCTAAACAGACTTTCAGTCATCCATGTAATCATCTCAATGTAGACATGTTACCAACTACCCAAATGAAGCTCTGTTACTGATTTGACAGCCAGTCCTAGCCCACCAAACCCTACATGTACATGGGAAGGACATCAGAGAATTAGAAAAAGAGGTGGAGTGAGGAGACCCCTACCTTGGGCCATATATCTGTGTAGTTCCGAATCTCCATTCCCCCATTACTCGAGAGGATCTAAGCCAAGATTGGGCTGGAAGTAGATGGTATCACATTCCTATATGCTGTAAAAAGCCTTCCCCGTGGCTCAAATGATTTTAATACCTCTCAACAGAAAACCTGAAGTATGCTAGTTCATTCAATTCAACCAACCAACAAAAAAAAACTGCTCATGATTCTCCTGAAACCTCTATTTTAATATGCTTTTCTAAACAACTCCCAATATCCTGTGTCCTTCATTCCTTTCTGTGTGTGTGTATCCTTCATTTCTGTAATACATCTTGATCTAACTTATCATAAGCCCAAATATTCTGACATCCTTTCTAAAATTCTTATTCCTATCCAACCCAGTGTTGTTATTCTTGAAACTCGACCTCTCCTGCCAATTCCTTCCTTACGTACCTTCACTGTGTTCACTAGACCCACTCCCCATCTTTCTATTATTAAAACATTCACCTATTAAGATGAGAAAAAAAGGAAAACACCTGAATGTAAATCTCATTTCTGTCACTTATCATATCCAAGTAAGTCACTTTAATCTCTTTTGCATTTCAAATTCTCCATTTAAGTAATCACTTGGTGAGGATGTTAAACACAGGTTGTAGTACCAGAGGGCATTTTGATTAATTCATCTCTAAGATGCCCTAAAATCCTGAAATTCTATGTGCTTTTGATTTTGTCTATAGAAAAACAGAAAATGCTTAGCTGGCAGAAAGGGAAAAAGTTAATGGAATAAAAGAAAACACCAAGAAAAGCAGAGAAGAAAGAAAAAAAAAAAGAACAAGAAAAGTCAATGGAGAAAAGGAAAAAAAATCTACAAAAAAAGAAAAAACTTCAAGGAACTGGTCAAAGGAACTAGCCTAAAGGGAAAACTAGACGGGGAAGTCAGTAAACAGGAATCATTTAGAAATATCCTCTAAATAGATGATAAAATTAATTAACGTATCATGGCCTACACCTAGATTACATATCCATCACTTCTGGAAAAAGCATTCATCTCAAGGAGAGCAGACATCTCTATATCTAAGAACTTGCCTGATTAGGTCTTGCTTATGTAAAACCTAGGTACTATGGCCATAGATAATGAGAGCCATCCTAAAATCTTTGACAGTAAAAACAAGAGACTAGTTGCCACTGCACTAATTACCCCTAGTTATCACTAGTTGTCAAATATATTAGGACAAATGCTTGGACTAACCTGGTTTCTGAGGAAAACTCTAAATCAATAAACACATAACTAAATTTGACCCTCTGAGTTGATCTGACTAGGATCTGTAGCTTAACCCCAGTGCTGCTAAGGGACAAAAGAATCAATGTGGGAGTCACGCAGGCTGACAGTCAAATCATGGGTCTACTACCCATTTTTTTTTTTTTACGTTAAAGGATTCCTTTATATTATGATACCCTCCTTAAACAGAAACACAATTCAAATATAAACACACTTGTAAAACTCTTATTCTCTTAATCAAACCTTTGTTGACAACCACACTCAGCTACTAGCAGCATTTGGATGCAAAGGTTTCACTTGTGCTAATCTGGGCAAGCCAGGCAGAGACTCTGATTTGAAGACGTAACAGACACCCCTGCCAGTGGGCTCCTGCTGCTGTTGCTGCTGCTGTTGCTGCTGCTTCCAGACAGCGCTGGTGGCATCTACTTAGGTTTTCTGCTTCCAGCTGAAGGTTTGCATATTTGTAATGGTTTCCGAATGGCCTCTTCACTGATAAAGCCTTTTTTGGTGAAGGCTGAGATTCTGATTTCAGGGCAGTTGGAGCACAGTCTCCTGAAGTCACTTCCAAAGTGACTTTGGATCACGTTTGGATGTAGGTTTCTTCTCCTTTTTTTCAACTGGGGATTTCTACCTTCACTTCTTTCCTTTTAATTTCTTCCACTTTATCTTCTCCCAGAGTGAAGTTCGCATCATCATCTTCACTCTCCCTAAAATCAGACTCATCCTCAGACTCTCCACCAGTGGCTTGGTTCAGAGTTCTCAGCACTACCGCCATGACTGCCTTCCGAAAGACTCTTCCTCTGCTGTACCACAGCTTTTGATGCTGCTTTTCTTTTCCCTTGAGCACCGCACACATCATCTCCCTCGGTAAGCTTATCCCAATCTAAATCATCACTGGCTACACTGCAATCGGAGAGATGGATTAGTCATTGTCCCAATTTCGCTGCTGCCACATTTTTTTTTTGGCATTTTTGGCACATTTTTCTGTCTCGAGCCTCTCCCACATCAATGGTGACGGCTGGAAGTTCCTTCACTGATAAAGCTAGCGCCACTTCTAAGTCTCGCTGGTAGAGTTCCTCACCTAAAGCCATCCTTTTTTAGGGGTTTTCTCTTGCAGTGGGATATCTTCTTTCTGGAGATTCTTCAGTTTCAGTTTCCTTGTTTCTAGTATTAACTCCTTTGGTGCTGTTCTGGGCTTCTTATTCAAAGGTGTGGTTGCGGAAAAAAAGTCATCATCACTGCAAGAATTTTCAAACTGTGAGTAACTGACTAGTTTCTTATGCCTCATGGGGGGCACCGTGGCCCCCTCTAAGACTGAAAATTCACAGCGTTCAAGCTCTTGTTACCAGCAGTGGCAGTTTCTGGGTCTGCTACTCTTTAACTATAGGATCATAGGTCAATTAATCAACATTGCTGAACCACAGAAGACTAATTCATAAAAAAAATAGGCTGTAACAGCACATCTACTTTGTGATGCTATTGTAATGACTATATAAGTAAAGTAAATGTCAAGCATATAATATAGTGCCTAGCACACAGTAGAACTCTCAATAAATGCTTTGCTCTGCATTCCCTTGTTAACACAGAATTTGTAAAAAAAAAAAAAAAATCCACAAAAATCCTACCTGCTTAAAGAGTCTTCTTCAAAAGTCTTATTCGCCACTAGAGAAAAAAGCAAAGTACATTTTAAATCAACAACAGAAAAATACAGAATATTCAAAGTGTAATACTGATGTGTTAAAAAGTATTCTTCGGGACCATACCTGGCAACCACAATGGAGTGAATATTAATTATACTATTGGTAGGCAGTTAACTCACTAAGAAATCTTACTTTCTCCTCTACATTTACCAAATGGAAGAAAAGAATGGTATCCATCAGAATTTGATACCTACAAGTGGATGTTTATAATGACCACAATTTTAACCAAACCCTTGAGACTGACAGAAAATCGTGTCATTAGCACAATCATCATCACAGACTGACAATGTCAGGATTCTTCTAAATTCTTCAGGACTTTCACTATGAGGCGCAGTTAAAAGAGACTATACTTATTTTGGTGTAACACAACAGAACTTCTCCAGATCTCCAGCAGGGGCTGTTAAGTTTGGGGTGAAACACCTCATCACAAAGATTGGTCTACAGCCACGCTACTTTGCAGCATGGTAAAACATAGTAAACAGGGGCACCTGGGTGGCTCAGTGGGTTAAATCCTCTGCCTTCAGCTCAGGTCATGATCTCAGGGTCCTGGGATTGAGCCCCGCATCGGGCTCTCTGCTCAGCGGGGGCCTGCCTCCCCCTCTCTCTCTGCCTGCCTCTCTGCCTACTTGTGATTTCTGTCTGTCAAATAAATAAATTTTAAAATAAATATAGTAAACAGACTCTCTCTGGTCTTATTTCCAATTGCAAGGTAAATATAAAAGCTTTTAGCGATTTTAGTGATTCTGGTTCTATAAAGTATAACCTCTTGAGACAACCTACTTTCATTGCTGGAGAGTCTATCTGGATCCACCTCTTAGACCAGAATGGTACCAAAGATTAGTGCTAGGTAGCAGGATATGACGTCATTGTTCTCAACCTTCCCCACTATGTGACAAACGTCTGTAGAAATCACACTTTTTCAGTCTGTAAGGCATATGTCATCAGATCCTACACTGATGAACATAACAAAGGACAAAGATTATCTTGAATCACTATATTCAATTACCTCAGAATTTTAATTTTTTAAACATTCAAGAAGATATCCACTGTATGATTGCAACTAGATGACATTCTGGTAAAAGTAAAACTTTTTAAGTTAGGAGATAAGGGTTGTGACAAGGGGAACAGGCACAGCACAGAGAAATTTTAAGGCAGTGAAACTATTCTATGTGATACCACATGATAGATACATGTCATCACACATTTGTTAAAACCCATAGAATGTATAACACCAAGAATGAACCCTGATGTAAATTATGGACTGTGGATGATAAAGATGAGCTAATATAAATATAACAATGTACCACTGTGGTTCAGGATGTTAACAACAAGAAAGGCTACGTGTGAAGAGGAACATGCGGTAAATGGAAACTCCCTGTACTTTCTGCTATATTTTGCAATGAACTTGAAAATGCTGTCAAAAATAAGGTCTATTTACTGTGAAGGAAAAAAACAAAAGGTATCCATTGAGACTGCTAAGTGTTGGTACAAACCAGGTGATTTATCAAGTACTTATTACTTGATTTGCTTCCGGGAACCAAAATTTTGATATATGCTAGGGAGAAGATGCCTACATGATTATCACTTAAAGAAAACTTCAGGCGGGCGCCTGGGTGGCTCAGTGGGTTAAGCCGCTGCCTTTGGCTCAGGTCATGATCTCAGAGTCCTGGGATCGAGTCCCGCATCGGGCTCTCTGCTCAGCAGGGAGCCTGCTTCCCTCTCTCTCTCTCTCTCTGCCTGCCTCTCTGCCTACTTGTTATTTCTCTCTGTCAAATAAATAAATAAAATCTTTAAAAAAATAAAAGAAAGAAAACTTCAGGCACTGAGTATCTATAAGATTCCTGTATTGGCAGACAACATCTCACATGAGCTGTTGTGATTTAATGCTGGAGGAATTTAGCACACCCATAGGCAGAGGATTCTTAGAAGCCTGCACTTGACTTCCTCTAGACGTTACTCCATGCACCTTTTCTCTGCTGATTTTGCTTTGTATCATTTCACCATAATAAACCACAGGCATGCATACAAATATGCTGGGACATGTGAGTTCTTCCAGTGAATAACCACATCTGGGTGTCATTTTGGGAGCCTCTAATACCAATGCATCATATGCAACTTTTATGATTAAGGTTGATGTTTTAAGACACGATTACAGTTAGAAGGTTATTTCACAGAACACCTTTCCTTGAATCTGTTTTTCTTAGTATTTGCCTGGGAGACTGCTGTATTTCTATATCCATTTGAATAAAGGCATAAAAGGAATAGATGAAATGTCAGAAAATAATGTGAAA
The DNA here is from genome assembly GCF_020171115.1 of Neogale vison. Lineage (NCBI taxonomy): Eukaryota > Metazoa > Chordata > Mammalia > Carnivora > Mustelidae > Neogale > Neogale vison. The sequence goes on along the minus strand of NC_058102.1, from coordinate 135,200,847 downwards.
CAATCAACAATTTTATTTTAATTGGGAAAAAAAGAGAATTCTGATGATTACCAATATGTCCTACAGTATAAAAGTTCCTATAAAAAAACTAAAAGGTCACATAAATTTTCTGCAACTAAATAGGGCTTAATTCACTTCTATTGTAGTTAAGAATCGATAAGGTAAGGGATAATTATAGAAAAATATATAACTATCATACACAGTACAATAACACACTATTGGTTATAGAGTTTTTTGTTTCCACTCATTTTCTTAATTTCTTATAGAATTAGAAACAGTTCACCTATTAATGGCAGTTGTTGACAAACTGCTCAAAAACTCAGAAATACTACATTCAAAATGTAGGATGAGTTTTCCACTCCAGCCTGAAAATAGTGGATTTGATCTTTAGAGATCAAGAGAACTCATTTGGGGAAAAACAAAGTGAGTTATCTTATATACAGAGATGGTTAAAAACTTGTCAATCTAATTGGCCACATATTCTTGTTAAGCCACAGTTTACCAATTTCTGAAAAAATACAAAATCATGTCACATTAAAACTGTTATCAGGTAAAAATTTCTGATAATCCAGAAAATGCTTTCAATCTTGGCTAAACATCATCACTAACTCTGTCACTGTGGTACAGGTACAAAGAAGTTTAGCAAAAGAAACAACAAAATATGAAATACATTTTAGATTGGGTAGCCTGTTACCTTAGAAGGAAATATACATATGGTAGAAATGTGTTCCAATAGTGATAGATTCCAAGACAATTTTCCTTACTGCTTTCTTTTCAGATTAAATTCAGAAAGGAGCAGTAAAAGTAGAGATATCAGAAGAAGGCAAATGAAAGAGGATGGAGAGAGACAGCACTAACAAAAATAGTCCAGTACTGACGTTTTTTACTGACACCGAATCCCTAGCAAGTGAGAACTAGTATATTCAGCATATCACCTTATATTTCCTCCTGGATATTATACTAGTTTTCTGCAATAAAATACTTAAAAAGAGGTCAGTTTCTCCCAAACTGCTGGTCTGTATAAAATATTTCTGATCAAAATTTAAAACTGTCAAAATACAGCTGCATCGTGATTCCATTTCAGAGAAAGGGACTGACAGTGGCTTCCTGCTTATTGCTTCCAGATTTTTGTCCTAGTATTCATCCAGGAGAATGTACCAGGGACTTGAAGAAAAGCTCAAGTATCTCTACAAAAAACAGGTAAGAAAGACAACACTTTTCCTCACACTTGACCCCTAGGTTTTGACAATTATGGAAAAATGTTGGCCAGTCTACTCACAAGGCTAGACCATTTCCCCTTGACCCTGTCCAGGTAGATACTGCAGTTAGAAAAAGTTAGGAAGGACCTTACTTGATGTGTTATTTTTCCATATTTGGACACAAAATGTACCAGTCACATAAATAACAGACCATTCAACTCAAAAATCGTTCTTTTGAAAAGGTTACCACCAAAGAACTTTTAAAAGTTAAATCCAACTTTTTTTAGTGATTTTATTTGATACAATTAATACTCCATGAAATTTTTTTTCAAATTTTTCAACAACATTTCCACTAATTCCTCTCCTAAGTTTCCCCAGCCACTTCTCAGTCTTCTGTACCAAGTCTTACACCTCCATCCACACTTTATATACTGGTATTCCCAGGCTTTGTTCACTGGCCTTCGTCTATTTCTATATGTTTTCCATCATGGACAAGCTCAATCTTTGTCCAAGCTGTGACTTTGCCTAATAATTCTAATCAGTTTATTTCAAATCAGCACCTCCAAACTTGATGCTCTATCTCCAGCTAGAAACGCCTAGTATTCAATTATCCAATTACTGAAAATATACTACATGGATATTCCATCAAATTCAACATATACAGAAAATACCTGGTCTTCCCTATTCCCACTGCACTCCGATAAAGTCCTACTCATTCTTCATGGCCAGGTTAAATGTTAGTGCACAACCTGGAAATATATGACTCTTCTAAGATTTCTTCTTCCCTCTCCCTTTTTTAAGATTTTATTTATTTATTTGTGGCGGTCCTAAGGGGAAAATATATAGCCATCCAAGCCTCACTCAAAAAAATTGAAAAATCCAGAACACACCAGCTGTCTCTACACCTTAAAGAACTGGAGGATCAACAACAAATCAAACCAACTCCACACATAAGAAGGGAAATCATCAAGATTAGAGCTGAGACAATGAGGGAGAAACCAGAGATACAGTAGAACGTATCAATGAAACTAGAAGCTGGTTTTTTGAAAGAATCAATAAGATCGATAAGCCACTGGCTACACTAATCCAAAAGAAAAGAGAGAAAGCCCAAATTCATAAAATTATGAATGAAAAGGGAGAGATCACAACTAATGCCAAGGAAGTAGAAACAATCATCAGAAGTTATTATGAACAGTTATATGCCAATAAGTTTAGCAACCTAGATGAAATGGATGCATTCCTGGAAAAATATAAACTCCCAAAATTGAACCAGGAAGAAATCGACAACCTGAATAGACCGATATCTAATAACGAGATTGAATCAGTGATCAAAAACCTCCCAGAAAACAAGAGCCCAGGCCTTGACGGACTCCCTGGGGAATTCTACCAAACCTTAAAAGAAGAAAGAACACCTATTCTCCTGAAGCTGTGTCAAATTCTTCTTTCTATGAAGCCAGCATTACCCTGATCCCCAAACCAGGCAAGGACCCTACCAAAAATGAGAATTTCAGACCAATATCACTGATGAATATGGATGCTAAGATTCTCAATAAGATCCTAGCCAACAGGATCCAACAGCACATTAAAAAGATTATCCACCATGATCAGGTGGGATTCATCCCTGGGCTACAAAGATGGTTCAACATTCACAAATCAATCAATGTGATACAACAAATTAATATGAGAAGAGAGAAGAATCACATGGTCCTCTCAATTGATGCAGAAAAAGCATTTGACAAAATCCAGATCCGTTCCTGATTAAAACGCTTCAAAGTATAGGGATAGAGGGAACATTCCTGAACCTCATCAAATCTATCTATGAAAGACCCACAGCAAATATCATCCTCAATGGGAAAAAGTTTGCCAATATCATCCTCAATGGGAAAAAGTTTGCCATCTTCCCATTGAGATCAGGAACAAGACTAGGATGCCCACTTTCACAACTCTTATTCAACATAGTATTAGAAATCCTAGCAACAGCAATCAGACAACAGAGAGAAATAAAAGGTATCCAAATTGGTAATGAAGAAGTCAAACTCTCTCTCTTTGCAGATGACATGATTCTTTATATGGAAAACCCAAAAGACTCCACCCCCAAACTACTAGAACTCATACAGCAATTCAGCAACGTGACAGGATACAAAGTCAATGTGCAGAAATCAGTGGCTTTCTTATACACTAACAATGAAAATACAGAAAGGGAAATTAGAGAATCGATTCCATTTATTATACCACCAAGAACCATAAGATACCTGGGAATAAACCTAACTAAAGAGGCAAAGGATCTGTACTTGAGGAACTACAGAACACTCATGAAAGAAATTGAAGAAGACACAAATAGATGGAAGACCATTCCATGCTCCTGGATCGGAAGAATAAACATTGTTAAAATGTCTATACTGCCTAGAGCAATCTATACGTTTAATGCCATTCCGATCAAAATTCCACCGGCATTCTTCAAAGACCTGGAGCAAATAATCCTAAAAATTTGTATGGATGGAATCAGAAGAGACCCCGAATCGCTAAGGAAATGTTGAAAAACAAAAATAAAGCCGGCGGCATCACCTTACCTGATTTCAAGCTTTATTACAAAGCTGTGATCACCAAGAGAGCATGGTACTGGCATAAAAACAGATATATAGACCAGTGGAACAGAGTAGAGAGCCCAGATATGGACCCTCAACGCTATGGTCAATTAATCTTTGACAAAACAGGAAAAAATATACAGTGGAAAAAAAACAGTCTCTTCAATAAATGGTGCTGGGAAAACTGGACAGCTATATGTAGAAGAATGAAACTCGACCATTCTCATGCACCGTACTCAAAGATCAACTCAAAATGGGTAAAAGACCTCAATGTGAGACAGAAATCCATCAGAATCCTAGAGGAGAATATAGGCAATATTCTCTTTGATATCAGCCACAGCAACTTCTTTCAAGATACATCTCCAAAGGCAAAGGAGACAAAAGTGAAAATAAACTTCTGGGACTTCATCAAAATCGAAAGCTTCTGCACAGCAAAGGAAACAGTCAAAGAAAAAAAAAGAGGCAACCCACGGAATGGAAGAAGATATTTGCAAATGACAGTACAGACAAAAGGTTGATATCCAGGATCTATAATGAACTCCTCAAACTCAACCCACACGAAACAGACAAACACATCAAAAAATGGGCAGAAGATATGAACAGACACTTCTCCAATCAAGACATACAAATAGCTATCAGACACATGAAAAAATGCTCATCATCATTAGCCCTCAGGGAGATTCAAATTAAAACCACATTGAGATATCACCTTACACCAGTTAGAATGGCCAAAATTAACAAGACAGGAAACAACATGTGTTGGAGAGGATGTGGAGAAACGGGAACCCTCTTACACTGTTGGTGGGAATGCAAGTTGGTGCAGCCTCTTTGGAGAACAGTGTGGAGATTCCTCAAGAAATTAAAAATAGAGCTTCCCTATGACCCTGCCATTGCACTCCTGGGTATTTACCCCAAAGACACAGATGTCGTGAAAAGAAGGGCCATCTGTACCCCAATGTTTATAGCAGCAATGGCCACAGTCACCAAACTATGAAAAGAACCAAGGTGCCCTTCAACGGATGAATGGATAAGGAAGATGTGGTCCATATACACTATGGAGTATTATGCCTCCATCAGAAAGAATGAATACCCAACTTTTGTAGCAACATGGACGGGACTGGGAGAGATTATGCTGAGTGAAATAAGTCAAGCAGAGAGAGTCAATTATCATATGGTTTCACTTATTTGTGGAGCATAACAAATAGTATGGAGGACAAGGGGCGTTAGAAAGGCGTAGGGAATTTGGGTAAATTGGAAGGGGAGGTGAACCATGAGAGACTATGGACTCTGAAAAACAATCTGAGGGGTTTGAAGTGGCGGGGGGGTGGGAGGTTGTGGTACCAGGTTGTGGGTATTTTAGAGGTCACGGCTTGCATGGAGCACTGGGTGTGGTGAAACAATAATGAATAATGTTTTTCTGAAAATAAATAAATAAATAAATAAATAAATAAATAAAGATTTTATTTATTTATTTGACAGAGAAACACAGTGAGAGGGGGAACACAAGCAGGGGGAGGGGGAGAGGGAGAAGCAGGCTTCCCATGGAGCAGGGACCCCAATGTGGTGCTTTATCCCAGGACCTTGGGATCATGACCTGAGTTGAAGGCAGCTATTAAATGACTGAGCCACCCATGCATCTGCCTCTCTCCTCTTTCTACATCCAATAATCATGAAACTGTATTAACTATACTTATTTTCTATCATTGCTTTATATTTCCCCTGCCACTGCCCTACACAAACATGAGCTCTTAACTGATGACTTCCAGAAGGAAAAAAAAAGCCACCAACTAGTATTGTTATTTCTTAAATGAATAAAAAGATTTTAAGCAAAACAAATGAAAAAGGGGGCACCCGGGTGACTCAGTTAAGCGTCTGCCTTCACCTCAAGTCATGGTCTCAGGGTCCTGGATCAAGCCCCATACTAGGCTCCCTGCTCAATGGGGAGTCTGCTTCTCCCTCTCCCTCTGCCCCTCTGCCCCACTTGTGCTCTCTCTCTAATAAATAAAATCTTTTAAAAGTTTTAAATTTTTAAGAAATGAGAAATACATGAGGCCTAGTAAAAGAACAACATTGTAAATTGATTAAATTGAGCCTCCTGACTTTTTCAGTAAAGAGGAGTGAACATTTCATAATGGGCTGATACTAGACTAAGGAAATATCTGTGTCCATTATCTTCCAGTCTCTTTACATGGTTTTTCCCAATCTATCCTCCACATGAGGGGTGACCAAACTATGGCCACAGGCCAAGTCGGACCAGTCACATGTGCCTGTGCCCCCATAAAACTTTATTTACAGAACCAGATGGTTGGTTCTTGCTATTCACCTATGTATTGCTACAGCTGCTTTCACACTATAGTGGTAGTTGTAGTTGAAAAACCACAGGGCCTAAAATATTCACTATCTGGCCCTTTAGAGAAAAAGCTTGGTGATCACTATTTTGTGCCACAACCAGAAGGCCCTAATTCAAATCTAATCTTGTTACCCTTCTTCATATTCTCCAGTGAGTCTCTGCATCAAGTACTGCTGGCTCCCTCCCCAATAACCATGTCATAGTCTTCATTCTTGCTGGAAAACCAGAACTTTATTTGGATATTTATTGTCCCAAACACGAAGAAGGTTGCCTTACCCCAACTTCAAAAGAATAAAGGATTATTATAAGCTAATTACAGTACCTGGTTTACCAGTGGCTGGTTTAGGAACAAGCATGTTATATAACCTAGCTTATAAGATGTTAGAGGAAAATTGCTGCAAGCCTCTGAGTTTTCTTCTTATTTAAAAGAAACATATAGGGGTGCCTGGATGGCTCAGTTGTTAAGTGTCAGCCTTCAGCTCGGGTCATGATTCGAGGGTCCTGGGATCCAGCCCCACATCAGGCTCCCCACTCAGCAAGAGGCCTGCTTCTCCCTCTGCCGCTTCCCCCGGCTTGTATTCCCTCTCTGTCTGTCTCTCTCTGTCAAATAAACAAATAAAATCTTTAAAAAAAAAATAAAAGAAGCATATAAAGAAAAACAGTCCTTCCATTCACTGGATATTGTCATGTGAGAATATGCCTCAAACTGTTGCTAATTAGCCAATCAGGAAAGGGCATACAAAATATTGCCAACCTCAAAGCCAAAAAGAGACAACTGGGATCCTGGAGACATCACTGAACCATCAAAACAATTCTGGTTCCTACTGTTTAAGTCTCTGTTTGGTTTGGTTTGCTTTTTTTAGATTTATTTATTTGAGAGAGAGTGAACGCGTGCTAGAGAGAGTGCATGAATGGGAGAATGGCAGAGGAAGAGAATCGTCAAGCAGACTCCATGCTGAGCACGGAGCCCTGTGGCATGTGGGGCTTGATCTCATGACTGATGAGACTGTGACCTGAGCTAAAACTAAGAGTCAACGCATAATGACTAAGCCACCCAGGTGGCCCCGTTTTAGTCACTATTATAAGTCACCTGTTATTTGCAGCTAAAAGCATTCAACCTGATAAATTTCCCAAGGTCTACAGGGTAAGAGCTACACCTTTCCATGGTACTGAAAAACTTTCATTAGCTTGCCTTAGCTAAGTATTCACTCATTCCAACCATTCCCATAGCACACTTTTTGCACCAGCAAAACTGAACTGCTCGTAAGTGCTCCAAAGTTCACTCATACATCTGAGCGTCTGCACTGCTGTTCCCTCTGCAAAACATGTAATCTTGATGGACATTCCTCTTGCCAAACATGGTTCTTCTGCTTATTTACCTGGCAAACTTACTACTCAGTCTGCATACTATCGACTCAATATTAAATACCAATAAAAACATAACAATGAGAATTATAAACACTAGGGCACTCTGGCACATAGTAAGCACGGAATAAACTAAATAATAAAAATAAAGTAGTAAAAATAGAAGAAATAATAAAAATGACAATGATAATAACAAACTCCTAGAGGGCAAGGATTGTGTTTTTTGAATGTTTGTATTCTCCATCAGAGTGACAGTAGCTAAAAGACACTTGATAGTTATTTGCTAAGTGAACAAATGAAAATGAGTAAATTGCCAAACCAACCTACAGATATTCTTTGATAAAAGTCTACTAAATTAAATGTTTCTTCATGCATTTTAGATTGTACAATGTACTAGATGCCACATCTAGGGAGAATGGTAGCATTTTTGTTATTATGAACCATTTTTCTTCTTTTATTATAATCTGTTGAGCCTCAGTTGCCCATTTGAATTTTTATTATGATAATCTCTTTACTAATGGCAACTGAGTATCATGTTCTAACACAATTACACTATCCCGGGGCGCCTTGGTGGCTCAGTGCATTTAAAGCCTCTGCTTTCGGCTCATCATGATCCCAGAGTCCTGGGATACAGCCCTGCATTGGGCTCTCTGCTCAGCAGTAAGCCTGTCTCCCTTCCACTCTCTGCCTGTCTTTCTGCCTACCTGTGATTTCTCTCTGTAAAATAAATAAAATATTTTTTAAAAATTACACTATCATGACAATTATGCAACAAAAGGAAGAAAAGATTGTTCTAATAAAGTCAACATATCTCATTCTCTTTTACTAATGAGAAATTAGTAAATAGTTGTTAATGGTGAGATCTTGTTGATACAACAATATGTAAAACAACCTATGCTTCTCAAGGCTTTTCTTGTCTGATTCCCGTACCATAGACGGTCACCTTTAAAGAAAAAAAAAAACAGTCTCACTGGTATTGCTGCATACTAGCTAAGGTTTCCAGTTCGTATTTTTTGCCATTTGTTTCTGGTACCAGGAAAGTATTGTAGAGTTCCCAGTTTTAAGGATAGCTCCTTTTTTAATGAGACAAATCAGTATGTAATAATATTTACTAAATGTAATCCACTTGTAAAAATTTAAAGATCAATTTTCGTAACAAGTTCAATTTGTTTTAATATGATTAAAGAGGAAGTATAAAACATACTAACTTAAAAATCTTTCTCTCTAACGGGAAGGAGTCAAGATGGCAGAGAAGTAGCAGGCTGAGACTACTTCAGCTAGCAGGAGATCAGCTAGAGAGCTTATCTAAAGAGTGCAAACACCTGCAAATCCATCGGCAGATCGAAGAGAAGAAGAACAGCAATTCTAGAAACAGAAAAACCACCACTTTCTGAAAGGTAGGACTGGCAGAGAAGTGAATCCAAAGCGCCGGGAAGATAGACCCTGGGGGGAGGGGCCGGCTCCCGGCAAGTGGCGGAGCAACGGAGCACAAAATCGGGACATTTAAAAGTCTGTTCCGCTGAGGGACATCGCTCCAGAGGCTAAACCGGGGCGAAGCCCACGCGGGTTCAGCGTGACCTCAGGCCTCGCAGGGTCACAGAAGGATCATGGGTGTCTGAGTGTCACAGAGCTTGCGGGTATTGGAGCGGGAAAGCCGGCTACAGAGACAGAGCCAACAGTAAGCTTACAGTTCGGGGTTACCTTGAACCAGTCGCAGGCTCGGTGAGCTCGGAGTGCAGCCGGAGGTCAGGCAGACGGGAGTTACTGGGTGCTGTTCTCTGAGGGCGCACTGAGGAGTGGGGCCCCGGGCTCTCGGCTCCTCCGGGCCGGAGACCAGGAGGCCGCCATTTGTATTCCCGTCCTCTGGAACTCTACGGAAAGTGCTCAGGGAACAAAAGCTCCTGAAAGCAAACCCGAGCGGATTACTCAGCCCGGACCCTGGTAAGGGCGGTGCAGTTCCGCCTGGGGCAAGGACACTTGAGAATCACTACACCAGGCCCCTCCCCAGAAGATCAACAAGAAATCCATCCAAGACCAAGTTCACCTACCAAGGAGTGCAGTTTCAATACCAAGGAGAGCAGCAGAATTCCAGAGGAGGAGAAAGCAAAGCACGGAACTCATGGCTTTCTCCCTGTGATTTTTGAGTCTGGCAGTTAAAGTAATTTTTTTCTTTTTCATTTTTTTTCTCTTCTTTTGCTAAATTTTTTAATGTTTTAAAATTTTTTTTAATTTTTTTTAAATTTTTTTAAATTTTTACCCTTTTCATTTTTAACGTTTTTTAACTAGTTTATCTAATTTATATATTTTTTCTCTTTCATATTTTTCTTTATTCGTTTTCTTTTTCTAGTTCCTTTTTTTTCTTTTTTTTTTCTTTCTTTTTTTAGAACCTCTTTTTATCCCCTTTCTCCCCCCTCACGATTTGGGATCTCTTCTGATTTGGTTAAAGCATATTTTCCTGGGGTTGTTGCCACCCTTTTAGTATTTTACTTGCTCCTTCAGATACTCTTATCTGGACAAAATGACAAGGCGGAAAAATTCGCCACAAAAAAAAGAACAAGAGGCAGTACCGAAGGCTAGGGACCTAATCAATACAGACATTGGTAATATGTCAGATCTAGAATTCAGAATGACAATTCTCAAGGTTCTAGCCGGGCTTGAAAAGGGCATGGAAGATATTAGAGAAACCCTCTTGGGAGATATAAAAGCCCTTTCTGGAGAAATAAAAGAACTAAAATCTAACCAAGTTGAAATCAAAAAAGCTATTAATGAGATGCAATCACAAATGGAGGCTCTCACTGCTAGGATAAATGAGGCAGAAGAAAGAATTAGCGATATAGAAGACCAAATGACAGAGAATAAAGAAGCTGAGCAAAAGAGGGACAAACAGCTACTGGACCACGAGGGGAGGATTCGAGAGATAAGGACACCATAAGATGAAACAACATTAGAATAATTGGGATTCCAGAAGAAGAAGAAAGAGAAAGGGGAGCAGAAGGTATACTAGAGAGAATTATTGGGGAGAATTTCCCCAATATGGCAAAGGGGACAAGCATCAAAATTAAGGAGGTTCAGAGAACACCCCTCAAAATCAATAAGAATAGACCCACACCACATCACCTGATAGTAAAATTTACAAGTCTTAGTGACACAGAGTAAATCCTGAAAGCAGCCCGGGAAAAGAAGTCTGTAACATAAAATGGTAGAAATATTAGATTGGCAGCTGACTTATCCACATAGACCTGGCAGGCCAGAAAGAGCTGGCATGCTATTTTCAGAGTACTAACGAGAAAAACATGCAGCCAAGAATACTATATCCAGCTAGGCTATCATTGAAAATAGAAGGAGAGATTAAAAGCTTCCAGGACAAACAAAAACTGAAAGAATTTGCAAACACCAAACCAGCTCTACAGGAAATATTGAAAGGGGTCCTCTAAGCAAAGAGAGAGCCTACAAGTGGTAGATCAGAAAGGAACAGAGACAATATACAGTAACAGTCACCTTACAGGCAATACAATGGCACTAAATTCATATCTCTCAAGAGTTACCCTGAATGTTAATGGGCTAAATGCCCCAATCAAAAGACATAGGGTATCAGAAAGGATAAAAAAACAAAACCCATCTATATGTTGCCTCCAAGAAACTCATTTTAAGCCTGAAGACACCTCCAGATTTAAAGTGAGGGGATGGAAAAAAATTTACCATGCTAATGGACATCAGAAGAAAGCAGGAGTGGAAATCCTTATATCAGATCAATTAGATTTTAAGCCAAAGACTATAATAAGAGATGAGGAAGGACACTATATCATACTCAAAGGGTCTGTCCAACAAGAAGATCTAACAATTTTAAACATCAATGCCCCCAACGAGGGAGCAGCCAACTATATAAACCAATTAATAACAAAATCAAAGAAACACATCAACAATAATACAATAATAGTAGGGGACTTTAACACTCCCCTCACTGAAATGGACCGATCATCCAAGCAAAAGATCAACAAGGAAATAAAGGCCTTAAACGACACACTGGACCAGATGGACATCACAGATATATTCAGAACACTTCATCCCAAAGCAACAGAATATACATTCTTCTCTAGTGCACATAGAACATTCTCCAGAATAGATCACATCCTCGGTCCTAAATCAGGACTCAACCGGTATCAACAGATTGGGATCATTCCCTGCATATTTTCAGACCACAATGCCCTGAAGCTAGAACTCAATCACAAGAGGAAATTTGGAAAGAACCCAAATACATGGAGACTAAACAGCATCCTTCTAAAGAATGAATGGGTCAACCGGGAAATGAAAGAAGAATTGAAAAAAATCATGGAAACAAATGATAATGAAAACACAACGGTTCAAAAACTGTGGGACACAACAAAGGCAGTCCTGAGAGGAAAATATATAGCGGTACAAGCCTTTCTCAAGAAACAAGAAAGATCTCAGGTACACAACCTAACCCTACACCTAAAGGAGCTGGAGAAAGAACAAGAAAGAGACCCTAAGCCCAGCAGGAAAAGAGAAATCATAAAGATCAGAGCAGAAATCAATGAAATAGAAACCAAAAAAAACAATAGAACAAATCAACGAAACTAGGAGCTGGTTCTTTTAAAGAATTAATAAAATTGATAAACCCCTGGCCAGACTTATCAAAAAGAAAAGAGAAAGGACCCAAATAAATAAAATCATGAATGAAAGAGGAGAGATCACAACTAACACCAAAGAAATACAACCTATTATAAGAACATACTATGAGCAACTCTACGCCAACAAATTTGACAATTTGGAAGAAATGGATGCATTCCTAGAAACATATAAACGACCACAACTGAACCGGGAAGAAATAGAAAGCCTGAACAGACCCATAACCAGTAAGGAGATTGAAACAGTCATTAAAAATCTCCAAACAAACAAAAGCCCAGGGCCAGACGGCTTCCCGGGGCAATTCTACCAAACATTTAAAGAAGAACTAATTCCTATTCTCCTGAAATGGTTCCAAAAAATAGAAATGGAAGGAAAACTTCCAAACTCATTTTATGAGGCCAACATCACCTTGATGCCAAAACCAGACAAGGATCCCATCAAAAAAGAGAGCTATAGACCAATATCCTTGATGAACACAGATGCGAAAATTCTCACCAAAATACTAGCCAATAGGATTCAACAGTACATTAAAAGGATTATTCACCACGACCAAGTGGGATTTATTCCAGGGCTGCAAGGTTGGTTCAACATCTGCAAATCAGTCAATGTGATACAACACATCAATAAAAGAAAGAACAAGAACCATATGATACTCTCAATAGATGCTGAAAAAGCATTTGACAAAGTACAGCATCCCTTCCTGATCAAAACCCTTCAAAGTGTAGGGATAGAGGGCACATACCTCAATATCATCAAAGCCATCTACGAAAAACCCACCGCAAATATCATTCTCAATGGAGAAAAACTGAAAGCTTTTCCGCTAAGGTCAGGAACATGGAAGGGATGTCCATTATCACCACTGCTATTCAACATAGTACTAGAAGTCCTAGCCTCAGCAATCAGACAACAAAAGGAAATTAAAGGCATCCAAATCGGCAAAGAAGAAGTCAAACGATCACTCTTCGCAGATGATATGATACTATATGTGGAAAACCCAAAAGACTCCACTCCAAAATTGCTAGAACTTGTACAGGAATTCAGTAAAGTGTCAGGATATAAAATCAATGCACAGAAATCAGTTGCATTTCTCTACATCAACAACAAGACAGAAGAAAGAGAAATTAAGGAGTCAATCCCATTTACAATTGCACCCCAAACCATAAGATACCTAGGAATAAACCTAACCAAAGAGGCACAGAATCTATACTCAGAAAACTATAAAGTACTCATGAAAGAAATTGAGAAAGACACAAAGAAATGGAAAAATGTTCCATGCTCCTGGATTGGAAGAATAAATATTGTGAAAATGTCTATGCTACCTAAAGCAATCTACACGTTTAATGCAATTCCTATCAAAGTAACATCCATCTGTTTCAAAGAAATGGAACAAAAAATCCTAAAATTAATATGGAACCAGAAAAGACCTCGAATAGCCAAAGGAATAATAAAAAAGAAAGACAAAGTTGGTGGCATCATAATTCCGGACTTCAAGCTCTATTACAAAGCTGTCATCATCAAGACAGCATGGTACTGGCACAAAAACAGACACATCGATCAATGGAACAGAATAGAGAGCCCAGAAATAGACCCTCAACTCTATGGTCAACTAATCTTCGACAAAGCAGGAAAGAATGTCCAATGGAAAAAAGACAGCCTCTTCAATAAATGGTGTTGGGAAAATTGGACAGCCACACGCAGAAAAATGTAATTGGACCATTTCCTTACACCACACACGAAAATAGACTCAAAAGGGATGAAGGACCTCAATGTGAGAAAGGAATCCATCCAAGTCCTTGAGGAGAACACAGGCAGCAACCTCTTCAACCTCAGCCGCAGCAGCATCTTCCTAGGAACATCGCCAAAGGCAAGGGAAGCAAGGGCAAAAATGAACTATTGGGATTTCATCAAGATCAAAAGCTTTTGCACAGCAAAGGAAACAGTTAACAAAACCAAAAGACAACTGACAGAATGGGAGAAGATATTTGCAAACGACATATCAGATAAAGGACTAGTGTCCAAAATCTTTAAAGAACTTAGCAAACTCAACACCCAAAGAACAAATAATCCATTCAAGAAATGGGCAGAGGACATGAACAGACATTTCTGCAAAGAAGACATCCAGATGGCCAACAGACACATGAAAAAGTGCTCCATATCAATCGGCATCAGGGAAATACAAATCAAAACCACAATGAGATACCACCTCACACCAGTCAGAATGGCTAAAATCAACAAGTCAGGAAATGACAGATGCTGGCGAGAATGCGGAGAAAGAGGAACACTCCTACACTGTTGGTGGGAATGCAAGCTGGTGCAACCACTCTGGAAAACAGCATGGAGGTTCCTCAAAATGTTGAAAATAGAACTGCCCTATGACGCAGCAAGTGCACTACTGGGTATTTACCCTAAAGATACAAACGTAGTGATCCAAAGGGGCACGTGCACCCGAATGTTTATAGCAGCAATGTCCACAATAGCCAAACTATGGAAAGAACCTAGATGTCTATCAACAGATGAATGCATAAAGAAGATGTGGTATATATACACAATGGAATACTATGCAGCCATCAAAAGAAATGAAATCTTGTCATTTGCGACAACATGGATGGAACTAGAACGTATCATGCTCAGCGAAATAAGTCAAGCAGAGACAGACAACTATCATATGATCTCCCTGATATGAGGCAGTGGTGATGCAACATGGGGGATTAAGTGGGTAGAAGAAGAAGAAATGAAACCAGATGGGATTGGGAGGGAGACTAACCATAAGTGACTCTTAATCTCACAAAACAAACTGAGGGTTGCTGGGGGGAGGGGGGTTGGGAGAAGGAGGGTGAGGTTATGGACATTGGGGAGGGTATGTGCTTTGGTGAGTGCTGTGAAGTGTGTAAACCTGGCGATTCACAGACCTGTACCACTGGGGATAAAAATATATGTTTATAAAAAATAAAAAATAAATAAAAATAAATTAATTAATTAATTAATTATATACATTTTTTTAAAATCTTTCTCTTATTTACACAAAGATATAAGGGATTTTTGGGGGTCATGACTATAATAATGAATTTCTTTTCAGACAATAATGTCTTATATTTTAAATTGCCTACCATTAACTTCCTTTTTGTTGTCGTCACACTGAGGTACTTTTTTTAAAATTATGTTCAGTAGCCAGCATATACTACATCATAAGTTCTGGGTGTAGTGTTCAATGATTAATTAGCTGCGTATAACACCGAGTGCTCATCACAACATGTGCCCTCCTTAATTCTCATCACCCAGTTCCCCCATACCCCAACCCCCTCCCCTCCATAACCTTCAGTTTATTTCATGGAGTCTGGTCTCTCTAATAAATTTGTTCCTATTGTTCATGACAGTATTTAAATTCTTAAATAATTCTGAATATGGGACTATTAAGAAAGATATTAAGAGACTGTCTTTTTTCCACACTGTATTTTTTCCTGCTTTGTCGAAGATTATTTGCCCATAGAGTTGAGGGTCCATATCTGGGCTCTCTACTCTGTTCCACTGGTCTATGTGTCTGTTTTTATGCCAGTACCATGCTGTCTTGGTGACCACAGCTTTGTAGTAAAGCTTGAAATCAGGTAATGTGATGCAGCCAGTTTTACTTTTGCTTTTCAACATTTCCTCAGCAATTTCGAGTCTCTTCTGATTCCATACAAATTTTTAAAATTATTTGCTTCAGCTCTTTGAAAAATACTGGTGGAATTTTAATTGGAATGGCATTAAAAGTATAGATTGCTCTAGGCAGTATAGACATTTTAACAATGTTTGTTCTTCTGATCCAAGAGCATGCAATGATCTTCCATCTTTTACTGTCTTCTTCGAGTTCTTTCATGAGTGTTCTGTAGTCCCTTTAGTACAGATCCTTTATCTCTTTGGTTAGGTTTATTCCCAGGTAGCTTATGTTTCTTGGTGCTATAGTAAATGGAATCGATTCTCTAATTTCCCTTTCTGTGCTTTCATTGTTAGTGTATAAGAAAGCCACTGATTTCTGTACATTGACTTTGTATCCTGCCACGTTACTGAATTGCCGTATGGGTTTTAGTAGTTTGGGGATTGGGTCTTTTGGGTTTTCCACATAAAGTATCATGTCATCTGCAAAGAGAGAGAGTTTGACTTCTTCATTGCCAATGTGGATACCTTTTATTTCTCTTAGTTGTCTGATTGCTGTTGCTAGGACTTCTAATACTATGTTGAACACGAGTGGTGAGAGTGGGCCTCCTTGTCGTGTTCCTGATCACAACGGGATGGCTGTGAGCTTTTTCCCATTGAGGATGATATTCTCTGTGGGTTTTCCATAGATAGATTTTATGAATTTGAGGAATGTTCCCTCTCTCCCTGTACTTTGAAGCATCTGAATCAGGAATGGATGCTGGATTTTGTCAAATGCTTTTTCCTGCATCAATTGCGAGGACCATGTGGTTCTTCTCTCTTCTATTATTGATTTGCTCTATCACATTGATTGATTTGCAAATGTTAAACCATCCTTTCAACCCAGGGATGAATCCCACCTGATCATGGTGGATGATCTATTTAATGTGCTGTTGGATCCCATTTGCTAGGATCTTGTTGAGAATCTTAGCATCCATAATCATCAGGGATATCGGTCTGAAATTCTCCTTGTTGGTGGGGTCTTTGCCGGCTTTCTGGATCAGGTTAATGCTGGCTTAAAGACAGTCTCTTCAATAAATGGTGCTAGGAAAACTGGACAGCTATATATGAAGAATGAAACTCAACCATTCTCTTACATCGTACACAAAGGTAAACTCGAAGTGGATCAAAGACCTCAAATTGAGACAGGAATCCATCAGAATCCTAGAGGAGAACATAGGCAGTAACCTATTCGACATTGGCCACAACAACTTCTTTCAAGCTATGTCTCCAAAGGCAAAGGAAACAAAAGTGAAAATGAACTGTTGGGACGTCATGAAGATCAAAAGCTTCTGCACAGCAAAGAAAACAGTCAACAAAACAGAGACGCAACCCACGGAATGGGGAAGATATTTGCAAATGACAGTATCCAAGATCTAGAAAGAACTTCTCAAACTCAGCACACACAAAACAGATAACCATGTCAAAAAATGGGCAGAAGATATGAGCAGACCCTTCTCCAATGAAGACATACAGATGGCTATCAGACACGTGAAAAAATGTTCATCATCACTAGCCATCAGGGAGATTTAAATTAAAACCACATTGAGATACCACCTGACACCAGTTAGAATGGCCAAAATTAGCAAGACAAGAAACAACATGTGTTGGAGAGCATGTGGAGGAAGGGGAACCTTCTTACACTGTTGGTGGGAATGCAAGTTGGTGCAGCCTCTTTGGAGAACAGTGTGGAGATTCCTCAAGAAATTAAAAATAGAGCTTCCCTATGACCCTGCCATTGCACTCCTGGGTATTTACCACAAAGATACAGATGTAGTGAAAAGAAGGGCCATCTGTACCCCAATGTTCATAGCAGAAATGGCCACGGTCGTCAAACTATGGAAAGAACCAAGATGCCCTTCAATGGATGAATGGATAAAGAAGAAGTGGTCCATATTCACTATGGAGTATTATGCCTCCAACAGAAAGGATGAACACCCACCTTTTGTAGCAACATGGACGGGACTAGAAGAGATTATGCTGAGTGAAATAAGTCAAGCAGAGAGAGTCAATTATCATATGCTTTCACTTATTTCTGGAGCATAACAAATAACATGGAAGACATGGGGAGATGGAGAGGAGAAGGGAGTTGAGGGAAATTGGAGGGGGAGATGAACCATGAGAGACTATGGACTCTGAAAAACAAGCTGAGGGTTTTGAAGGGGCGGGAGGTGGGAGGTTGGGAGATCCAGGTGGTGGGTATTATGGAAGGCACATATTGCATGGAGCACTGGGTAGGGTGCATACACAATGAATTCTGTTACACTGAAAAGAAATTTTTAAAATAATAGAAAGATATTAGGGGCCCCTGGGTGGCTCAGTTGGGTAAGCATCTGCCTTCAGCTCAGGTCAAGATCCCTGGACCCTGGGATTGAGTCCCACATTGGGCTCCCTGCTCCGTGGGAAACCTGCTTCTCCCTGTCCCTCTGCCTGTGCTCTCTCACTTTCTCTCTCTCTGTCAAATAAGTAAAATCGAGAGGTGGGGGAGAGAAAGAGAAAGAAAACAAGACAGTGAACTTACACAATTCACACATTCGGGTTTTTTTCCCCCACTGTTCTTTCATTATCAAAACTTTTTTACTCTGACCTCATCTATGTGACCACCAAAAGTACTTCACTCTGAAAAGTCTTACCTGGATTGTTATTTTGCGAAAAATTTTTAAGTCTTTCTTCTGTATGTTTGTCAATTATTTGGTGATTGCTACATATAAAAAGGGTGATAAACAATGTTACTATTTTAATACTGATATGAAAAACATTTACCAAATATATCAAACTCATAAGTGTATTTGAAATAATATCAGAGCTAATATCAAACTTAAATTACCCCATATACTTCAAAGTAAGGTGAACTAGTCATGAAGTAGTAATTTAGCAATTAGTCGTGTTCGCTTGCCATAATGGAACGTGTTTTGAATTCAGTGGTCCTAACTCTATAACCACAGCTATTTGCTCTTGGAGGAGCCACTTCTCTCTGTCTCCAAGTCTTCCTCTATAAAACAGGCATCTTACTGCTTTATTTCACAATGTTGTTAAGAGGATTTAATGAAATATTTTATCCAAAACATGGCCTCTCAGGAAAGGTGATGCCTACCACTCTGGGAAGGTCAGTATGAGACCTTTCATCACCTCATAAGAAAAGGCGCTCTGCAGGACTTAAATCAGGCTTGAGATACAGGCCTAATAACAAAGGAGAAAGGAAAGTCCAGGCTCTTCCTGTAGCATTATTTGAACCTCTTTAAGAGCTTAGAAGGTCCCAACTATCATCTGCTAGCAAGATAGACAAGGAAAATCCTCAAGTGGTACTTCATTATGAAGGTCTGCACGAACATGTGGGCTTCACGTAAGACTTGTGAGTGTGAAGGGAAGGGTGTGTGTGGCTAAAGCCAAGGGGGCCAGCAGCCAGAACAGGGTGCTGGTGCCTCGGAATAGCAGCTGAGCATATAAGCATATGTCGTAAGCTAAAAAATGTTGTAACTTTGAAGTCTCATTGTGGGTCACCATGAAGACTGGGGAATGCAGATCAGCAAGGGCTTCCTGGGAGCAAAGGTCAATCATAAACAGACTACAGGGGGAAAAATTGCCTTCTAGAGGACAGGTCTGTATAAAAAGTTATTTGCAGGGGTGCCTGAGCGGCTCAGTCATTTAAGTGTCTGCCTTCAGCTCAGTCATGATCTTGGGGTCCTGGAATTGAGCCCGACTCAATTCCTACTCTGGAATTGAGCCCCACTCTGGCTCCCTACTCAACCCCTCCCCCTGCTCATGCTCTTGCTCTCTCTCTCTCTCTCTCTCTCTCTCAAAAATTAATTCTTTATTTTTCTTTCTTTCTTTTCTTAAGATATTTATTTATTTATTTGAGAGAGAAAATGAGAGAGGGAGAGAGAGAACATGAGAGAGGGAAGGGTCAGAAGGAGAAACAGACTCCCCTCTGAGCAGGGAGCCCACCTGGGGGGACCTAATCCTGGGACTTCAGGATCATGACCTGAGCCAAAGACAGTCGCTTAACCAACTGAGTCACCAAGGCACCACACAGCAATACTGCAGCAATAGAATCAAAGGAAACAAGGGAATTATAAGAATGTCATTTTTTCCTTCCAAATGACTTGAGAAAGAGGATGGTCTCTTTGGTCTTTGGGAACTCTTTAGGTTCTTGGAAAATTCAAAGGGGAAAGAATAGGAGAGAACCCTCAAGGGAAAGGATAGGGTTTTCTACTAAACTGAGCATCTCAGGACCCAAGTAACTAGTTGGAGGCGGGGGAGGTGATGTTGGGGCACCTAGGTGGCTCACTTGGCACTTGGTTAAGCATCTGCATTCAGCTTGGGTCACAGTCTTGGGGTCCTGGGATTGAGACCCACATCAGGCTCCCTGCTCAGCAGAGAATCTGCTTCTTCCTCTGTCCCTACTCTGCCCCTCTCTGAAAGAATTATAAATGAAATCTACAAAGAAAGGAAATGAGGAGAGGGAGGGAGGGAGGCAGGAAGGAATAAACACACAAATATAACATTCTTTGTACCCCATGCATAACAGTTATCCTTGGAATGAAACAGATACAGTTAGGATCCCTAAAGATAAAGGTCTCAATAGTACTGAGATCAAAAAAATCCTGCACTCATTTCTAATGCTGACTAGTCTAGCCTTTGTCTTGGTTTCTGGCAAGTGACATGGGCTAACTCACTTCGGTCCCCAAATTGCCAGAATCAAACTACGAACGCTCATCTGTTACATAAGAACTAAGAGTTCAATTATTTTAAACTTCACTTTAGTAATAACTAACATTTTAATGTAAACACTTACCCATCAAATCCACTAAAAAGAGCATAGTCTCCTGCCGTCCATCCACGTTCATCCCGAGAAGAGGTATTAACACCTTGCTGAAGGAGAAGCCTGACTATATCTGGAGATTTAGAAGGTGCAGCAAGCATGAGGGCTGTTCTAAAATAACAGAGACATAACTTCACCCTTAGGAACTTAGGGTTATCTAAACAGCAAATTTCATACACTTTACCAGGTTAATATCTTGCCTGTCGGTACAGAATTGACCATTAACAACTTCAAGTGTTTATCTTTGTAAATTACCTCCATGGCTAAAATTAAAAGACAAAAAAGAAGCCTCTTGTCCCACCTGGGTATGATAATAGAAGTTGCTAGTTTAAAGTCATTTGATGAACAAGAAACTATGCTGAGGTCACTTAACTGAACGAGTGAAGATTTTAAAAAAGAATTCCCATTTTTTTTTCCCCTTAAGCTGATTCAGTGTATTTCCAAGTCTTCTAGAGGACAGGTCTGTATAAAAAGTTATTTGCAGGAGTGCCTGGGTGGCTCAGTGGGTTAAGCCTCTGCCTTCAGCTCAGGTCATGATCTTAGGGTCCTGGGATCGAGCCCCACATTGGCCTCTCTGCTCAGTGTGGAGCCTGCTTTCCCTCCTTCTCTGCCTGCCTCTCTGGCTACTTGTGATCTCTGCCTGTCAAATAAATAAATAAAATCTTTTTTTAAAAAAGTTATTTGCAGGGGTGCTTGGGTGGTTCAGTCTTTTAAATGTCTGCCTTCAGCTCAGACATGAACTTGGGGTTCTAGAAGTGAGCCCCACATCTGGCTCCCTGCTCTAACCCCTTCCCCTGCTCATTCTCTCTCTCTCTCTCAAAAAACTAAATCTTTAAAAATAAAAAAAAAATTAAAAAATCTACTTGCAGGCTTAAAATAACAGCATTCATACTAACAGTAAAAAAAGACTATAGTTGCAGTTAATGGTACTAAAATAAGCATGGTTAGGCCCTAAATTAAATACTATATATATAAGATATTATTTACACACAACAACCCTTGAAGGATATATTATCCTTCTTTTCATATCAGAGAACGTATCTGATGATGATAAGTAATGTTTCCAGAGTCACATACCCAGCAAGTAGGAAAGGAATTAAACCTAGTCTTGTGTCTATCTAAAGTCCATCTCTTTTCTCTTTATCATCAACCTATGATTTGTCCTCACAAAAAGGAAAATCTATTCAATTAAAGTTATCTTTCATCCTTCTACCCTTACCAATGAAAAAATATATATGTATATGTAACACATGAAAAAGGATGATAAGCCCACCCTATCTGGAATAGTAATTAATAATCACTTAGGGATCATCTAACATCAGTATTCTTTTATAAAAAATTTAAAGCAAGGAGTCATCCAAAAGATAAAACAACTCCTATTTATGTTTAATATGCATCTTTTAAGGAAAATGTATATGAAGTAGAAGTTTCTAAAAATACTATTAAAGGGTTAAGAAGTTTAATATTGTGTCATAAAATAAAAGGAGTCCACACTTTATAATAAAACTAATATGAAACCCTTTTAGCTAACATAAAATCATATGGCAGAAAAAAAAAGAACGCAGATCACATCAGTCAATAATAGGAAGGAATATAAATTCTGTGTATACTGTTCTTCATGTTGCCCCATCAGAATAATTGCTTTCTAACTGATGACATGTCGACATTTTTCACTATATAATTATAAATTAATCCTCTTCTTATTAAGTTACTCTTTCTGACTTAATTATTACCACACTAGAACAATATATGGTTTAAAAAAAACAACTACTGTACCTTTTAAACTTATCAACCACATGTACATCTGCTTTTTTTCTAATTAACAATTCCACCATTTCGTGATTGTTTTCATTTACAGCAAGTAAAAACGGTGTGAATTCAAACTGTAAAAGTGTAAAAACAATTTATAATTTACAAAATTACATACTTCCATACTGAATTTTAAAACCGATAAAGGATCCTCTAACCTTAAACACATACATAAGTACTCTCAACACCCCACCTTCCCCAGCCCTCCATCCTCCCCACCACCTCCCACCACCCTTACCCTCCCCCTGACCCCCTCACCCCGCTCTTTCACCATTGCTCCTTCTCTTGGCAACAGCCCTCCTCAGGGAACCTGGGAGGCTCAGTCTGAGCTTCTGCCTTCAGCTCAGGTCATGAGCCCAGCGATCTGGGATCCAGCCTCACGTCAGGCTCCCTACTCAGTGGGGAGTCAGCTTCTCCTTCTCCCTCTGCCCCACCCCTCTGCTCACGTCTCTCTCCCACTCTCACTCTCTCAAATAAATAAATATTTTTGAAAAAAATAAATTAAATTAAGTTAAATAGCCCTCCTCCACCTCTTCAACAGATTAACTGTACTCATTCTCCAAATCTTACTTCAAACATTGACCAGTTCCAAGAATCTCGGCTTCTATCACAGCATTTACCACTGTATACTCCACTTATTTGCACCCATCGAAACCAAGAGCTTCTTGAGGGAAGGGACTATATTTTATCTCTATATCTCCAAACTCTAAAACATAGCTGTAAAAGCCTAAAGTATTTTTACTGAGTTAACAGCCTAAATGATTATCTCTGGAGTAGTATTTTGTAAATTATATTCCAAAGAACATATACTTTGCTGGAAGGGGAAGATTGTGCCTCAATAGAAAGATTCAATGATCCTCTATGTTTGAGAAATATTACAGAACTGAACATTATCTCTAGCGCAAAAGAAATCGGTTTAAATTTGCTTATCCCCATTTGACAATACTTTCATGGCAAACATTAACATTTCAGAAATTAGTTTCAGGGATACAGTGTCGAGAGCTTTCCAATAAAGGTGAAGCTTTTCTCCAGGCTATATCAACATGCTTGATTCTCTTCTATCAATGTTATCAGGATCCCAGATGTCAACATAAAGCACTCTTGCTCCAAATGGGTCACTAAGGAGATGGACTCTGAATTAAAAGAGCAGCTCTGGGGCATCTGGGTGCATCAGTCAGTTAAGCGTGTGCCTTTGGCTCAGGTCATGTTCTTGGGGTCCTGGGATCCAGCCCTGCATCAGGCTCCCCTACTTTTCCCTCTCGCTATGCCCTTCCTCCCTACTCATGTGTGTTCACCTCTCACGTTCTCTCTCAAATACATAAAATCTTTCTTTAAAAAAAAGTTCATTAAAGTGAAATCTTAAAACTTCAAATAACTGACTTGACAGTTTACAGCACTGTTAGCCAAAGCCAGCCTCTTTCAAAACTTGAAGAAAACCAGCACTTGGGTCAACGAAAACTTAATAACTATAGTCAATTGTAGATAATTGCTGCATTTAAGAATGAAAATGTATCAAAGACTAGTATTAATATCAACTGAATCATAGAGACATAGATCACTTCCCTATCCCTATAATTAGATCATGGTCTTAGAGCAGAATAAGGCATATTCCATGTAAAATTACTCAAAATTACTACTTGGGTTAGAAGTCAAGGCATAAAATTCTTGCTATGTGAAGAACATGCTTTTCTTCTTATAAGTCTGTATATGTGCTTTCTTCCTGCTTTCTTTCTTTACAGCCCTACAAAAATGTATTTCCTAAAAGTACGCTCAAGAAAAAAAAATAAAAAATAAAAATAAAGTGAAATCTTAGACAATGAAGTTATTTCAAAATATTTTCATTCAGGGAATGCTCGAGCTTCTATATATAAAAAATTGACCCTATCAATGTGAACCAACAGTGCTTCCTTAAGGGCAGTGGTAGGAGGTAAGGCATGCCAAAGAAATAACAAATGGAAGAGTGAGTGCGGTCCCCCATGACTCCCCATGCACAGCTACTACCCCTGAGGACCTACACAATGCTGAGCAGGAACTACTCTGTGAAATGGGAGACCCCAATGCGGGACATGGCAGGCAGAGTGGCTATGAGCACAAGTAGATGCCGTGGAGGATGCCATGACCCGATCCCCTTGCTCTCATCTTCAGAACCTTGGGCCTGGAGTGCCCAGAGACTGCAACCTGCTGCTTTCTCCTCCCACTCGCACTCACCCAAGTTACCCCCACTGGTCAAGGTCTCCCACCCCTTCCCAGCAGCACCCGTTTCCTAAGCCCCTGCACAGCACCCAGCCTCCATCATCACCTCACTCCCCTCAGGCCTTCAAGCCTTTGTGGGCTCTGAGCCCACCATCCACTCCCAAGCACTAATGGAAAGATTCTCCTTCAGGGGTGGAAGGGCGGCTGGGAAACAGAACTCTGCCCTTTCCATGGGCTTCATCGTTCTCTAGTCCTCCCGGCCCTGGCTTTGGAGTTGTTTCCATGGTACAGGACTTGATGTATAGAATTCAGTATTTATTATTTATTACATATATGAATAAATATGTAAATAATGTTTTGTAGCTAAAAAAATTTATATATATATATGTTTTAAAATTTCAAATACTTTATACATAATGTTGACGTACCTTGTTTCTTGCTTCAATACTTGCATGGTATAAAATCAGCTTCTCTACTATTGACGTGCTCTCACCAGCAACAGCATAGTGGAGGGCAGTATTGCCAAACTTATCCGTAAGATGTGGATTAGCACCATGTTCTAAAAGAGTAGTTACACATGCCTCTTCCTGGTATTGTACAGCCTGTCAGTAGTATCCCAAGAAACAGAGTGTAAATTCTGGAATTTAAAGCAAGCATGCTACAACCAATTAGTTACATTTAATTGCAATAGATTTGCATTCTAAGTAATTAAATCAAATCCATCTCAGGCAGACACAGCTGCCACCACACACCTTCATTAGAGGAGTCCTACAGTCTCCATCATAGAGGTCAAGCTTGCATTTCCTCCCTACAAGAAAATCTACCATGTCGGCATGGCCGATGGTACAGGCCAGATGGAGAGGCGTCCTATAAAAGTGAAAGAACGTTTTAGGAAATTATAGTGCACTATTTCAAAACATGCAATTAATTCATATAACTGTAAACTTTAAATAGCGTCTTATTCCTTTGACTCAAAAACAAAGATTTCATTTACTTTCGAAGAAAGCACAATATTTATTAGTGATCATTCACCATACTAATAAAAGAGCAGGCTATCTGACTAGGTAGAGGGTGACCTCAGGATTCAGCTCAACCTGGGTTTAAATCCTACTTAATAGGATTTAAACTTAATAGTTATGGTTCAGCCTTATCTTCAATCTCCTCATCAAAATAATGGAGATAAAAACAGTTATCTCATGTTCCCTGCCTTGCTCAGTTTGAAGGTCATGTGACTCTTGATCTCAAGGGTCATGAATTCAAGCCTCATGTTGACTACAGAGATTACTAAAAACTAATAAAAATAAAGAATAGTTATCTCCCAAGACCTCGTCACCATGCTTAAATGAGGATCTATGCAAAGTTTGTTTCATATTATTATTATGACTATTACTATTGCCACTATTGTACAAAGACAACACTCCCATTAGGCAAAGTGATACAATTATGCCTACTTCTCAGATATGTTTTAAATATTCACAAGAATACTATATATCAATGATTCTAGGAGGCTCATTTTGTCACCTTTTAGTATCTCTGACATTGGAATGTGATTTATAATTCAAAATGTCTTACAACTATAATTGGCAGAATTTTTAAAGGTTTCTTCTTGGTATACAAAATGGTGGGGCATCACACAATCAATGTGCCTTACGTTAAATGAAATAATGGTATATACATACAACAGCTCTACTGCAGTTCTAGTCACATGGTTGGCATTTAAATAAATTTTAGTTCTTGAAAGCACTATGGGAAAAGAGGACTAAAATAACAAAGAATTCTTTTTAAGTAAGTCTACACTCTGATTTTCAAGCCAAAGGAAGCTCAGGATTCAAATAAACAGGAACAGTTTTATTTTTGTACACTATGTATTTTATATATATTTTATATATGAAATAATGTATACTTTATATATCTTATACATAAATATATATTTATATACGATATATTTTCATATACATTATATTAAATAATAAATGAAATTATTTTTTTCATTTTATTAGATATTTAGATTTATAGATCATATGAAGATCAAGAATTACCAATTATCAATATTAGTACCAAGACTTCTTCTCCAGATAGTTTTCCATAGGTTTCAACTGCTTTTCCCTCCACTTCAATTTTTACCTGAGGTTCAGGGAGGGGCTCCGAACCACAGCCCCTTCAGTTTCTGGAGGCCAGCATGACCATCTTCCTTTTGGGGCACTCCCTGGCCCAATGCCCTTTTTCCTTATGGTAAGTGCACTGATCTGAATCTACATCTTCCTGCCTGCCTTCTCTGTGCTTAGGCTTTTCCTTCCATTTACGATCCCCTACCCGCCTCATTGTAATGCCAAAAAATTCCTCCTGTGCATCCCTGCTGTTAAACACCTTTTCTGCTATTCCCACTCACTCAGTCAGATTCTTCCCTTCAAATTCTTCAATTTTCTGAAGTTTCCTCCCTATATCAGGGGCTAACTGACTGGCAAAAGCAAGATCATCTAAACGCGCTATCATGCAACTTCCCTGAAGTTTACCTCAAGTTGTCTAGCTTAGGTAAACAAGCATTTAAAAACAATCAAATGGAGAATTTAACATCCATAAAGGTGTGTTATTAAAACATAATTTTTCTCTCTAAAATAACCCTCATTTCCAGAGATACCCAAATCAGGACTAATTTATTTGAAAAACAAGTCCAGTTTTAACATACTTGGCCTAATTATTTACATAAGCTCCGCAAGAACAGTGAGCGATCATATCAATCCTTTAGAGTCTCCTTTGCTGGAACTTCTCATATGGAATCTCTAGGTTGAACTTATAGTAGCCTCTCCAGGCCAGAAGCCAAGCCACGTACTTGCCATCAGACATGCCTGCAATACCTCTCGATTAGGGCGAATTCCTCTTCCTGAGGTCCCCAAAGTATCCGGAGGTTCCTGCACCTGCCAGGAAGTGATATCCTTTACTCGCCTGGTGAGGCTGCTGGGAACTCTGTAAGCAAGGTATCAGGCCAACAGTATCAAAGGGCTTTCAGGCTCCAGGTTTTATAAGGTCAACCTTAGTTCCTTTAAGCTGTCTAGTCATAGCTGAGTCTTTTCAAATATGACATTCCAGTCAAAGCCTTGGTAAAATAACCAGTGTTTCCAATGGTGTCTTGTTACAAGGAGAACAGATTCTTATGGAACTTATGCAAATGACTGATTGCCATGGAAGAAAGAATACTTGCTGAGACCTTTCGGTTTCAGAGGGTTCAGATAGAAAGAGTCGAATACCTTGATTTGTTTACAAATGACTACTTTTACATCTCTATAAGTTACAGATAACTTAAGATAAAGTTTAACGAGCCTGGAAGAGCAAACACTACAGAACCAGTAATGTTTAAAATAAGACAAAAAAAAAAAGAGATACAACATGACAATCTTTCAGCTCATCTAGTCCCATGATACTAATTCTGGTTTAGTCTGAATGCAGCTTTTACTTCTGGCAATTCTTACCCATTTTAGTTCCAGGATTTTAACATATCAAAGACCTGTATTTGTTCTGAAAGTCTTCCCATATGAATTTCCTTTAAGGCGGAAGTCATTTTACAAGAGAATTCTTAGAAGGCAAATTTATGAATCAGTTAAGTACAAAACATGTTCACCAGCAGATTTCAAAAGCACAAACACAGTTCCAGCAACAAACGCTCTAGCATTTTATCCCATTTGGTTAAGACCTAGATGTACAACAAATTTAATTCCATTTGTCATTCAAGCAAACCTTCAAACTTTCCCAGTTTCAGGTTACCAAAGACTTTGAGAGCTCCTTAACATTTACCCATTAAGACCCTGAGACAGACAATTAACCATCAGTTTAGTCACCACTTTGCTAACAGATTTCACGTTCCACCTGGGCCCACTCCACTTCAAATGCCATGCTCTCCTGCCAGCAAGGGGGAGGGGCTAGGCAGTCCACATCGGGCCACAGAAGACAGGAACTGCCCCAAAACAAAGAGAGTTTCAGCAGCTGCTTGGCAATATTCCTTAACGTCTCTGTCTCGAGTTAGACTAGCCACAGTTGGCTCCAGTTATAGCCATTAAAAGTCAGAGTCCCCTTACTCTCTGCTTGCCCCATTTCTTCAAACACAGCAAACAACACAACAGACAACAACAACAACAACAACAACAAAAAGACAAAGACAACTGCAGTCCTGTGGTCCTGCCACAGGTGGGGATTTTCTAGGGGGACTTGAACCCCCTGGACACCTAGGGGGACTCAAACCCCCTGGCTGCCTATGGGGACTCAAACCCCCTGGTGACCTATCAGTGGAGGGAAGGGGCGTCCCCACATCCACTCTAGCCCTGGGGAGCATGGCTGCTCCAGCTTCTCCCCGGTGGGCCATACCCTGGAGCTCCACACCCAGACAGACAGGATCCCGTGATCTTACCTCCAGAGGCTTTTCCCAGAAATTCTGATGCTGGCTCAGTGTTCGTCGTTTGTTCCCGGACAATCCCGTAATCAAAGGAACGAGACTGATACAAAGCGAAGGTCAAGCAAAGCTTTATTTCGCGCCAAGCATCGAGAATCAAACTGACTGTTCAGGGCCATCTCTTGCAAAGAGATGACCCCCTCCCAGCCTCACAGACTTTTCTAGAGGTCGTTTAGCTGGGCTATACAAAGGTGGCCAATGAGATTGCGATACACAGAGAAAACTGCACAATCATGCTAGGTCTGCAAAACACAGAGAAAACTGTCTGGGCTTTCTATGTGTGGCCAACTGAATTTCAATTTACCCTAGTAAATATACGGATGGCCAACTGAATTTCAATTTACCCTAGTAGCTATGTGCTTTCTATGTGTGGCCAATTGAATTTCAATTTACCCTAGTAAATATACGGATGGCCAACTGAATTTCAATTTACCCTAGTAGATATATGCGCACCCTACTGATTGGATGTCTTCACCTGGCCTGACCTGCCCTTGTACCTAGCCTTTGCAAGTTTTCCTCTGGGAGCGGCGGGGTCAATCTAAGTTCACTACATAGACACAAAATGATTCCCTCTGGCTAAGCAGGCCCTTAATGCCTATTACCGTTTCCTCTTGTCTCTTTTATTCACGTCTTGCCCACGCAGTAGCAACCGCTGCATTTTGACTATGTTGTCCATGACAGCAACTTTGTGGATCTTTTTGAGCTCTTTCACGCGGATGTTATACCGGGGCTGGGTCTCCGTGACTTCCTCCTTGTGAACCGAAGCCCTCAAGTCATTCATCAGCTCCATGTCAAAGGTCGAGGATGACTGCACCTTCGCAGTCCTGAAACCAAAAAACTTCTTCATTGTAAAGCCTGGCTTAACCAACACTCCACCTTCCGCTCGGCTCTTCGCCGCTTCTAGACACCAGCACCAGTGCTAGAGATAAGCCAAACGTAATGAGCAACAGTTAGGAATCTTGGAGCACCTAACAACCGTAACCATGATGCCAAGCACAAATGCGCTTGCGCACCTCTGAATCCCGCGTGGCTGCGCCTGCGCATAACAGATAGCGACTAAAGGTGCCCAAAGCGCATGCGCGAGGCCCAAGCCTCTCAGATCTCAGTGTGGCAGGGCCTCCGCTCGCCTCGCGCCTCGGGGCGGCTCGGGGCGGCGGGGCTTCCGCTCGGCGCGCCTCGGGGCGGCTCGGGGCGGCGGGGCCTCCACTCCGCTCGCGGCTCGGGGAGGCGGGGCCTCCGCGCGGCTGGGGACGGCGGGGCCTCCGCTCGGCTCGCTGGCTCGGGACGGCGGGGCCTCCGCTCGGCTCGCGGCTGGGGCGGGGCGGCGCGGCCTCCGCTCGGCACGCGGCTCGGGGCGGCGGTGCCTCCGCTGGGTACGCGGCTCGGGGCGACGGGCCTCCGCTCGGCTCGCTGGCTCGGGGCGGCGGGGCCTCCGCTCGGCTCGCGGCTCGGGGCGGCGGGGCCTCCGCTCGGCTCGCGGCTTGGGGCGGCGGGGCCTCGGCTCGCGGCTCGGGGGCTTGGGACGGCGGGAGGGCAGGGCCTATTCTCGGCTCGCTGCTCCGAGGCTAGATCTGGATAATAATATTTTAAAGACTCTGAAGACCTACAACAAACTAAGAAGTGTTTATTCATGAAAATTACTCAAGTTTCGGGGCGCCTGGGTGGCTCAGTGGGTTAAAGCCTCTGCTTTCGGCTAGGGTCATGATCCCAGGGTCCTGGGATCGAGCCCCACATGGGGCTCTCTGCTCAGCAGGGAGCCTGCTTTCTCCTCTCTCTGCCTGCCTCTCTGCCTACTTGTGATCTCTGTCTGTCAAATAAATAAATAAAATCTTTAAAAAAAAAAAAGAAAGAAAATTACTCAAGTTTGATTAGAGTTGTGTTAGTCTGTGCTGTGCTCTTACTTCCCTTGCCAGAAACCTGTCACTTAGACAAGGGACTTGCCTGACATGAAGCAGAGTAAGTCAAAAAGGTGGCCTCCATGCTAAGCAGACAGGGTTCTCTAGCCTGAGGTTGCAATGCTGTTTGGGGGAAACAAGGTAAGAGTAGCAAGGTACTTACCTGTAGGCTCTGAGAGGTCAGGGAGCCATCTGAATGTGATAAGCACTCCACAGAAGCTCCAGGTTTACCCGGGGCATGCAGTCCAACCTGAAGCTGGTTCAAGCCACCCACATACCCGTGGTTGCCAAGCCATGCGCATACACGCAAAGAAGCAAAAAGCTTGTTAGCAAGCAAAAACCAGGCAGCCTTGAAAATGACCCAAATGTTGAATGGACTTGGAAGCCCACACAGATCCATCAGTAGAGGAGAAAGCATGAATAATGGGGTCTGCACACAACATCTGCCCAATCTTTGGCTAAATGTTAAAGAATGCAGGCACAGCAGCAACATGTAGGAAGCAAGGCTTAAAAATTTAAGAAATGAACAGAGACATCAATGGCAGCACACTGCAGGAGAGACAGACTTCATAAATTTGCTGGAGGCAAGTTATTAAGCAAAACAAGACAACCCCCTGGGGTGGAAATCAGAACCCCTAATTGCTACATTACCTGAAATTTAACAAGATTATAAAACAAAGAGACAAGAAAGGTGACCCTTACTACAAAAAGCATTAAGGAGAAACCATCGAAGTATTTCCAGATGGTAGATTCAGCAAAGATTTAAAAGCAGCTACATGGACATGGTCAAAGACTAATGGAAATAGTGTTGAAAACCATGATGAAAATGACACAACACATGAAGAGTCTCAATAAAAAGATATACAGGGGTGCCTGGGTGGCTCAGTGGGTTAAGCCTCTGCCTTCAGCTCAGGTCATGATCTCAGGATCCTGGGATCTAGGCCCACATTGGGCCCTCTGCTCCGCAGGGAGCCTGCTTCCCCCTCTCTCTCTGCCTGTCTATATGCCTACTTATGATCTCTCTGTCAAATAAAAAAAATCTTTAAAAAATAAAAATAAAAAAATAAAAAGATACAAAGTAAATTAAAGAATTGAATGGGAACTTATAGCTGAAAAATACAGCACCTGCAATGGAAAATTCAACTGATTCGAGATGACAGAAGAATCAGTGAACTTGAAGAATCAGAAATTAATCTTAAGCAGAGAGGGAGAAAAAAAACAATGAAGAAAAGGAACAAAGCCTGAGACCAGATCAACGATAAGTGTACCAACACATATGTAAGGAGACCCCCAGAAGGAAGACAGACAAGGATCAATAAATATATTTGAAGAAGTAATCACCAAAAATTGCTTAAATTTGATGAAAATCTAATCTGCAGATCCTTGAAGCCCAGGAAATCCTAACTAGGAAATAGACAAGGACATCCACACCTAAACATGTCATCATGGGGTCAAACTGCTAAAATCAAGGATAAGCAAAAAAAACCAAACCTTGAAATCTGCAAGAGAAAAAAACCAACCTATCACAAAAGGAGACCAAAATTATGATTAACAGCTGACTTCTTACAAAAAAATAAGGGGAGCTAGGAGTCTATGGGATAACATAATCTAAATGATTAAAGAATTTCAAAAAGGCAACCATGTATTCTATATCCAGTAAAACTATTCTTAAAAAATCAAAGGCAAAAATAAATGACATTCCCAGAGAAAGACTGTGGAAATAAGATTCTATAAAGCACTAGTTATGTCACTGTATTGTTGAGCGGCTGTAACATGCACAGATATAACATATGACACTAGGAGCACAGAGAAGAAAATGAGATCTACTGAAACAAAGTTCCTACATTTGACCAGAATTAGAGTAGACTGACAAGATGCACACAGTCATACCTAGATCAATCACTAAGATGTAACTCAAAAAAGGAGGAACAGAAGGATCTCTTGAGATATGAGAAAAATAGGAAAGAAAAGGCAAAATGGGAAGTGTAGAAACAAGTATATCAAAACTAAATCTCAATTAACTAAACAATCCACTCAACAGAGATTGTCAATTGGATTTTTAAAAAGCAAGACTGATAAAGAACTTGTGTTCAGAATATATGATCTCTCACACCACATAATAAGACAACCCAAAAGGGACAGTGAGGGTGCTCTGAATGGATGTTTCTCCAAAGAAAATATACACATGGCCAACAAAACAGGAGAGGATATCACTAGTGTAGATAACCGTATGTTAATCCATGAGATATTATTTCATTCACACCAGAATGACTCTAAGAATGACTTTTTTTTTTTTTTTTATCAAAAAGACTCTAAGAATATGCTGTAGAAGATACGGAGAATGATGCATTTCATCAGGTCCGTAAAAAGGTAAACAGAAACTTACTACATGACCCAGCAATTTCTACCCCAGAAGTCTATCTAGGAAAAATAAAAACATGCATCCACACGAAGACATGTATACACACGGGGAGAAGGAAGGAAGGAGAGAGGGACAGGGAAGGATGAAAGAGGAGAGAAAGGGGAAAGGGAAGTGGCCAATCAGAAAATGGGATAATGAATCTGGACCAAAGTTTGGAATTTAGATCAAGTTTGAAATTAGATCAAGATTTAAAGCTACCAAAAAAAAATAAAGAGGCAAGCTACTGTAGAGCAAACTCGCTCTATCAACTTCTTCAATGAAGACCATATACAGCTGAAAAGTTATTAGAAAACTGTAGGTAATTTTAATAGAATCACTTCAAGAATATAATCTGGTTGTAAAGCCAATACAATGAGCTCTAAAATAATTCTCTATTCGGTTAAATAAAGCCATCTGTAAATCCTGTAACAACATGTTCATATTCACAAAATCTGAGTGAAAAGCAAATATGACTTTCCATAACCAGGAGGGTAATTCAAATTTCACCTTGAAAGGACTGAGATTTGGGGTTAATCTTTCTTTAATACCAAGCATAATTATATAGTTATTCAGATTTTGAAGTGACTCACTTTTTATTTAACAAAATATTTGCTGCTCTGAAATAAATGTCATTAGTAAGAATGATGATGTTTAAAGCAAAGCAAAAAAAAAAAAAAAAAAGACCATGAAAATGAAGCTGCATTTCTAAAAGGTTGTCATCATTTTAAAAATTCTGATTAAATCTGTACATTTACAATTCTCTATTAGATAGACAAAAACAGAACTATTTTATATGTGGACAATTGGGAGCACAATAATTAAGTGCATTTTAATGAAGTTTCCACTGACCTGTATAGAAATATGCTTCACTTGAGCCAAACGGCAGCATCTCTTCATCAAAGATAAATGGTACTATCTAAAAACAAAGATAATCCTTCGATAATTTTACGTTGCCAAGTAAAAGTACTTCCCAAGAGCTAAAGGCACAATTTTTATTTACATCTAGTAGAGGAACCAACCATAAAATCATTACTTATTTTCAACTGAATAACTGATTAACATTTCTCAAATAAGCTTCTTCCAGTCCTAATAGTTCTTTATTTTTCTTAACATATTTGCTAGGTTGATAATTTGCCATAGGTGTCATCATGAGAATAACCAGAATTAGATTAAATGTGACAAAAGAGAGACAAAGTGTTTCACACTCTTGAGTGATACCAAAGCAAGAATGGGAGAAAAGCATCGCAAAAGGAGACTACGGAAATGCTACTTATAAATTCCTGCAGCAAAACCGGCAATGCATCCATGTTAAGAGTTCTCATCTCACTTCCAATTTCTTTCCCTCAAGAACAATTTGAATCTCCTTGGCATCCAAAGTCTCATAGGTTAGTAAAGCTTCTGCTAGATTCTTACGCTCTTTTGCATGAGTCTTCAAGAGACGTTTCGCTCGTTCTTATGAGTCCTGAAATGAAAAAAAGGAGGTATCTAAGAGGCAGAAAACTTAGTAGAAGATAAAATCATAAATAAGAAAAAAAGTATATCCCTTAAAAATGTGAACTCTATTCATTTCTATTTATAAAAGATAAAAGCTTGAATCTCTTTTTAAAAATTAATATAGAATGTATTATTTGCCCCAGGGGTACAGGTTTGTGAATCATCAGGCTTACACATTTCACAGCACTCACCACAGCATATACCCTCCCCATTGTCCAGAACCCAGCCACCCTATCCCTCTCCCCACCTCCCCCTAGCAACCCTCAGTTTGTTTTGTGAGATTGAGTCTCTTAAGGCATGGAGCTTTTAAACACCCAGCATGAAGCCTACTTGATTAATTGATTGATAGATAAGGCAACCTTGGTTCTCAAAGATTAGTTTCAGACTTGCAAACGTTCTATTTTAACCTCAAAATGTATCACATGGATAAGTGAGGACTACTTAGGCAGCTATACTTAAAGATACATAAACATATACTAACCTTATCTGCTTTTTAGATAAGGTCTGCAAACAAAGAAATCTATTTCTCTATTCAATATACATGTTAAAAGGAAAGGCAGGTTTGCTCCATTTGCCTTGTGGGATTTCACCAATTTATTCACTTTAAAGGGTGAGAAAAGATCTACTTTTCTATTCTTATTTGGTAACAACTTACCTGTCAGTCAGTGACCACTATACCACTGTAAAATGAGTTTACCAACAGCAAGAAGCATACGTCATATAAAAATAACACAAGTATTAAAAATAAACATCCTTAGACATTCTGAACAAAACTGTTATGGTCAAGTGAAATATCAAATTAAAGAGAACATATAAAGTATTATAAATATGTCATGGAATATTGAAACTAATAACCTAGGATGAATTAGTATTAACTTTAAAAACTCCACTGGAATGAAACCCGTACACTGTAACATGTAAGACTACGCTAAGGTTTTTATATCTTTAAGTTTCATATACATTTGAACCTAAAATGTATACTAGCTAAGCATCATTTTCCTTAATAACAATGTAAGTGTGCCATCTAGTGGAATGAGTACCTACCGCCCTCGCAAGCTTAACATTTCAGAAAAGGATTAAGAGCAAAGAAAGAGTATTTCCGATGCTCTAATACTAGAAGAGATAATTTACTCAAGATAACATAAATAGTAAAAAAAAAAAGAATGAAGATTCAGGCAAGGGAGAGAGAATTCCTCTTCTGAAACACCTTCTAAACCTTTCCATCATATAAACTTTTCATAAACTTAATGACTTTAAAGCTTTTACCTCCTTGAGTTAATCAAAACCTGGCCCTCCTGGGGACACGCCTAATCCCTCGACTGACAGCTACTGATTCCCTCCTATCCCAGATCTTTCAGAGTAAAGAGGTGAGACCATTGCTCCCCTCACCGCTGACAGACGATTATTTTACCATCCTCTTCCATAAAGCATGATTCCTTTGAAGTTTACACCATCTGACTTCAACATCCTTCATTCGGCCATCTACAACCCTAATTCCAGTTCTCGTTCACTAGACTTTCTGCCATTTAGCTCAGTCTTTTCCATTCTAAGACCTGCCTTCATGTACAACCAAATGGAATGCACATATCCAACCTCTGCACTAAGCACCAGACCCACGTATCCCTCCCCACGTGAAATCTTCACTAAGACACCTCAAATTCAGGGGCTGAGCTGGTTATGTGTCTGCCTTCAGCTCAGGTCATGATCCCAGAGTCGAGGGATGATGCCCCACATCAGGCTCCCTGCTCAACAGGGATATCTGCTTCTCCCTCTGCCCCTCACCCACCCCACTTTATGCTCAGGCTCTCTCGCTGTCTCTCAAATAAACAAGTAAAACCTTAAAAAAAGAAAACACTTCAAATTCAATATGTATAAAACTCAGCTTATAATCTACACACTTCCCCACCTTAGGCCATCATCCGTGGTTTCTCAGTCAATGGCACACACAAACATTCTGAGGGTTTTGAAGGGGCGGGGGGGGGGGAGTTGGGCCAGACTGGTGGTGGGTATCATGTAGGGCACGTATTGCATAGAGCACTGGGTAGGGTGCATACACAATGAACTCTAGTACACTGAAAGGTAATTTAAAAAATAAAAAATCTTTAAAAAAATAAAAAAAATAAAAATTCTAGTATCATTTGATAGATATTTTCATGTTTGGAAGAGTAAATATGATTTAGTCTTGTAAGTTAATGCCTCTCATATCCATTAACATTAAATATTTGTGAAGGACTATTATCTTGGAAGGAGTTTTGTTTCTTATTTCAATTCCAGGACAGCCAACATACAGTGCTATGTTGGTTTCAGGTGCACAGTACAGTGATTCGACAATTCCACACGTCACCCACTGCTCACCACAAGTGCGCTCCTTCATCCCCATCACCTATTCCAGCCTAGACGGGCATTCTGAATATAAATATTCAGAGAACCCCTTGTAAAACATGGCTCAAGTAACAGTTTCAATAACCAGAAGGCAGAACAAGGGTTGATAGAGATAGATAACAGGCAAGCCTCATAAACAAAAGCATGCAAGCTAGTCGCTCTAGGAACAATAATTCTACAGCAGTCCATTATGAGAGCTACACTGTGACCGCTTCCTATCACAACTGCTGTAAGTACAGAATGTTAAACCACAGACTTGGGCAAAGATTACAAAAAACGATTAGATCAAATTAAAATATGAATAACTTATTTGATAAGATAAAAAATTTAAAACTGCAATAAATTTTATTTTAAAAATGCTCTCCACCACCCCCAGACTTTTGTGATATAAAGTTGTCAGAAGATTCTTTTAACAACTTGACTGAAATTTAATTCACACATCACAGAATTCAAAGTAGATAATCCAGTGGTTTTTAATATAGTCAGATTTGTGCAATTACCAACAATCTAACTTAAGAATATTTTTACTCCAAAAGAAATCCCACAGCCACCAACAGTCACTCTCCATTCTTTCCTCCTTCTGGAAGCCACTTATCTACTCTCTGTTGCCCCCGATTGGCTGATTCTGGACATTTCACATAAACAGAATCATATGTGATGTTTGGTGATGGGCTTCCTTCTCTTTTAAAGTTCATCCACGTTTCAGTATGTATCCGTACTTATAAAAATGGTCTTTTAATAAGTACTGATCGAATGCTTCTGGGAAGCTTGTGGCTCCTATTATAACTCCTTCTCTGGGTTTAAAGCTAGTAAAAAAAGAAGGAAAGTAACATTTCACTGAAAATTAAAACAATATACATATAGAACTGCTCTGCACAAAACTATAATTAAATTTAGTAACAGTAAAGAAAAGGGACTGATCCTTTTTATACCCAAAGTGATAAGACATCCCTATTTTTTTTTTTCAGGAGGAAAGGAGGAGGGCGTGTTATGGAAGGCTTCCAGGAAGGGCGTGCGGGTCCGATGACCGCCCCGGGAAACACCAGTGACTCTGCATCTCCGGGATTTACCTCAGCTGCCCCGTGCTCGCATGTCCACTGGCTTTAGAAGAGTCCGGGACAGAAACCGCGTGTCAAGATTACACCGAAAATGCGACCGGCTTCACTGGGCTGCCCCGAAGCTCCAGCGACCGACCATCGGGCCAGGGGCCGGACACCCCCCCCCCCAAAACACCAGCCTAACCCGCCCCTCTCCCTCGCTGCCCCGAACACGAACACGGAGCTGCCCGCCGGCGTGCCCCCCACGGTTGCTGGGAGCACCGGTACCGGTTAACCCGCTGAGGGAGTGCGGGGGGCGGGGGCACGTCTGCCCGAAAGTCCTGTGTTAAGGAATCCCAGGCACAGCCCCGCGGCAGCCCCGGGGAGAGGGGGAGTGCGGTATGGGCCTGAGGAGGGGAAAGGATGGCGAGCGTATAAAAGTTCAGCTATGCACACAGAGCTTCGGTTTCTGGTTTTGTTTCCTTTCTCCTTTGTAAAAACTTAGCTGCTTTTTAAAAAAAAAAGCCTGGAACTAAAATGGCCCTGCTGCCAAACCACTACGCCTGGGGCTGTGGGTGCGGGGGGGGGGGGGGGGGGGCAGGGAGGGAGGGAGAGGGATGGGGTCATCTGCACTGCACAAAGGCTCGAGTCACTCCATGGCCACTGTGGACAGGAGGCGGGGACGACATGGGGACGGGGTCGTTTGCTTGCTTGTTTGCTTCGTAGTAAAGCAAGCAGGTCAATGCCACACATCCACAGGGGCAAGCTGGCTGGACACAGAGCTTTCGGGAGTGGAGAAGGGAAGGGAGGTCTCTCGGTCTGGGCCGGGTGGTTGGACGGTGGATCTGGCGAGGTGTCCGAGATGTCTGCGAGTCTGGCTGTGTCCGGGCCCAGCGGCGGCCCTGTCCTCGAGGTGGGGCCGAGGCGTGGCCAAGCACCTTCAGGCCTTGCTCTCCTCCACTTTGACCGGCCCAGGCTTGATTGCTCCGGTTCGCTTCATCTGGGAGGCGGCTGAGGGGGCCTCCTGCAGTTTCAGGCTTCCCAGGCTGGGTTTTTCCTCCACTCCTTGTTTGGCCTGTAAGTCTGCGGTGACGCCACGGAGCCTCCGGAAGGAACATTCTGTTTACTGTCGGCAAAGTGGAAGCCCTTCATCTCCATCTGAGAGGACTCTCTGCTGGTGTCAAGGACCGAAGGCTGGGAGCCAGGTGGAAGGATTCTTCGGGGGCCCGACAGAGAGGCTCTGCCCCTGGGGCGGCTGGATGGACTGCGGCAGAATCAGGGGCTGCTGCCCAGAGCCGTACCGTGGCAGGGGGAGCTGGGAGCCCGGCAGCGGCATCGTCAGCTGTGGGAGCTGGGAGTCCGACAACTGGGAGGCGCCCAGGCCAGCAGCCTGACCCAGCTGGCCCTCGTACACCAGAGCTTGGTTTCCACTCATGGGCTGGTAGGGGGAGCCGGACTGGGGCTTCACCATCTCTAAGGGCTGCATGCCTGGGAACGCCGAGTACGGAGGCTTCAAGGCTGTGCCTCCAGAGAGAATCACGGTGCTGGGCGGTGACAGGCTGGGATGCATGCACACCTGAGATCTGAAGGGCTGCAAGGAGCTGAAGATCTCCTGAGCCTGGGAGGCAGGCAGCCCGCCCCTCAGTCCCAGCTGGGCTGGAGCCTGCAGAGACGTGTGAAGGGAAAGCGGGATCTGCGGGGCCGCGGCAGCCTGCTGGTAACTCTGCTGCTGAGGTATGGTCTGGGGAACCAGCCGGGGCTGACTTGCGAACATGTGGCCGTCCAGGTAGAGAGGCGGCAGGTGACTGCCTGGAAGAGAAGCTGAAGGCGTGACAGAGGCCACAGGCATGGGCGGCATGGACACCCCACGGAAGGAGCTGTAGCTGACCCCATTGGAGGCTCCCACAGACGATGGGGGTTGGATGCCTGAGCCCGTCCCACTGGGAGAGCTCTGCACCGGCAAACTGGGGGAGTTTTCCCAAGCCTTGCGTGCAGACTCCATCTTCAGGGTGAGGTCCGCGGTGGGGAAGGACATCTGGGAGAGGCCGATGGCCCTCTGCATGTGATGGTCGCGCCGGAGGATGGGAATACTCGGGGCCAAGCCCGCGTTACTGGCCAAGGCATCCTGAAGTTTGACGACCGGATTCCCCGCAGGACCAGAGGCAGAGCCAGGCGGCAAGCTGAAATCAGAGTCTTCTGGATTGACTCCAAATTCAATGGGCGGCACCGGCAACACAGAATCCACGTGAAACAGGCTGGACGAAGGCCCCCTGCAGCCGGTCGGCCCCCTCCGAGCCCTTTCTGTTCTTCAGAGACCGCTCATTGCCGGTGGGTCCTGGTCTGTGCTCCTTGCTCTGTCCTGACGCTTGTTCTGCATCCTTCGGCTGGGACTGCTTCTGAGCCTGCTCCTTGTGGCCGTCAGCCTTGGGCTCCAGGCCAGGTCCGCTCATGTCCTCCGCTTTCAGGGTGTCCTACGGGGAGCTGCACTGGGAGGAGGTCGCAGACGACTCCCGAGACTCAGCGCTCAGGTCAACGCCGCTGTCCCCCTGGCTGCTCTTAAAGCCCTCGGCGGAGCCGGGCTCGGCGCTGCTGAAGGCAGTGGCGGCTTTTGTCCAGGAGTCGTTGGTCGGGGCCTGAACGGGGAGGGCCTGGCTGCTGCTCTCCCAAATCTCGGTGCCCAGGCTACTGCCGGGCACGGTCATGTCACTCTGCTCCAGGCACAAGTTGTTTTGCTTTTTAGCAAACCGGGGAGGAATACGGGAGGAAGACCTCGCCCCTTGACAGGCATCTGCACGGCCTGCTCCTTCCTCCTCCTCTCTTCTTCCAGCAGGCGGCGCTGCTTCTTGGTAAGGACCTCGATGCAGCCTTCACCCGCCATGGGGCCCACTTCACTCTCCTCCCCAGGGCTGGACCCGCAGTTTTCAATGATGGAATTTCCGTAGCTCAGGTCAAACTGTTTCATGGTCTCTCCCTGTTCACCCGCCCTCTGAACAGCCAGCGTGGCCTCCTTCTCTGCCTTCTCACAGGGGACATCAGGGGCGTCAGAAGTGGCATGGGCTGGTCGCTCCAGCGCCTCTGGCTGGAGAAGCTCCTCTTGGCCAGCTCCTTCTTCTCGCCCACAGCAGCCCCGGGCAGGCTGCCGTCCGCCTGGGGGTCGGGTTCAGCCCCTGGGCCCTCGCGCCGCTCCCCCCTCTCGATGAAGTCGCTGCTCTCGGAGGCCGTCTCCCACTCCTCATTGGCGTGATCAGATGAGTTCTGGTATGAGAGCTCGGGAGACCCACTCTTATCCCCGGGGCAGAGCTTGGGCCGGGCTGGCCATGGACCTGCCGGCAGGTGGGGCTCCTCCTCGGGCCCCCAGAGGCCCAGGGACTCTCGCTCCTGCCGCAGGCGCCGAAAGCCTGGTGGCTTGTCCTGGAGAGGGGGGCGCCTTCTCCGGAACGGCCGGTTCTCTGCGCCTTCTGAGTCGGCCATGTGGTCGTCAGGGAAGAAGGGCCTCTTGTCCTCCAGGCGGCTGTCCTCGAAGGCCCTGGCACCAAAAGAGTCAGAATGTCTGTAGGCATCGGGGACACAGTCCCTGTCTGCGGGTCGCCGGGACCCGCACGCATCTGGGGAGCTGTACTCCTGCCAGGAGGCGCCCAGGCTCTTGCTCGGCCAGTGGGCGGCCTCTTTGGACACGAAGGTTCTCCGCGTGTAGCCTCAGCTGCTCAGCCAGGGAGGGAGCACCCGGCCAAAGGCAGGAGGGCCTCGGCTCTTAGCCTCCAGGCTTCTGTGGTCCTTGGAGCACACCTTGCTAGAGCGCCAGGAGTCCCTGAGTCCCCCTTCCTCAGGGAACTGCCCTCCCGCTCCAGGAGGGAGGCTTCGTTCCCCTTCTCTGGGCCTCGCTGCCGCCGCTGCTTGGGAAGCTCTTCCTACTCAGAGCCCTCACTGTGGGTCTCGCTGGCGATTCCCCGCCGCGGCTTGGCCCTGGGGAAGTCTTCCGGCTGGCCGAGGTCCCGCAGCCTCCGGCCACGGCCGCTCCTCGGGCCGCCGCCGTAGATGCCCAGCGCCCCGAGTACCCCCCACTGCAGAGGCCAGGACCGCCGCCCACAGGCCGCCCTCGGAACGTGAACTCTCGGAAGCCGCGGCCGCGGCCTGGGCCTGCCCTGGGTCCCCAGAGGCTTGCTCCTCGTCAATAAAGATCCAGTTGTTCCTCTTTGTCGGGGGAGTGTCGCTGGACTCCCGGGGCGGTCTGCTCTCCCAGGCCCGGTCGGGCTTCTCGTCCTCTTCACACCTGCCGGCCTCACGGCCCAAGCCAGCGCGGGCGGAGCCCTGGTCCTCCAACGGGGAGGGGGAGGAATTGGCCAGCGCAGGGTCATTCTCTTCATCCTCATCCTTGTCCGTGGTGCGAACCGGCCCCTTCTCCTTGGCCATGCGGGCACCCTCCTCCCCCAGCTCCTGCTTCACCTTCTCGAGTTCCTTCTCCTTGTCCTCTACCTTGAGGGCTTTCAGCACGGGCTTCTTGATGGGCCCGGACCTCCGCATCCTGCCGGTCTGCTCTGGGTGCTGGCTGCTGGCTGCTGGGGCCCCGGGGCTCAGGCGGCCACTCAGGCTGCAGGGGCGGCTGATTGTTGGGGCTCCCTTCCTTCTCCCAGGAGGAGACATTAAATGATGGCTCCTCCCGGGGCGCCCCCTTCTCGATGCTGTTGGCTGTGTCGGTGGCCTCTGGTGGGTGGCTAATGTCCCAACTGTTATACTCTGGCTTTTTCTCGGCTGGGGCAAAGTCGGGCTCCAGCGGGGAACACCTGAGGTCTGGGGTGTGACCCCCAGGAGCACCTGCTTCCTGAACATGGTCTTGGGGTGGAAACAAAAGCTCCTGGCCTATTCTTTGAGAAGAGACACAGCTGTCAAAGTCAGCTTGGGCCTTCTTGTCAAAAGCACTCAAGAACCCCTCCCCTCTCTCCTCAAGGAGATCGCGCTGGGCGCCTACGCCCCCTGACCTTCCGGGTGAGGCAGAGTAAGAGCTTTCATTCCTGACCTGCATGTCCATGGCCAAAGTGTCCTTGGATTTCGGCTGGGGAAGCGAGTAGCCCTTGCTCTGCAATGCCATGTAACCCTCGGGGCTCCACACGGGGGCTGGGTCGAGGGTGGCCACTTTCCTTTCTTGCAGTGGGGGCACGCAGCTCTGGTCCTCAGAGCGACAGCCAGTCCCCCCAAGGGCATCCTGGGGCATCATGGGCTTCATCAGTCCCGAGGGGTGGAGGGCAGACGGGTAGAAATCCATGGGGGCGCGAGTGGGCGGGATTCGTGGGTCCATGTAGGAAGGCATCATCATCCACCTGGGATGAACGAAGCCCAGCATCTGGGGATGGTGGGGGTAGAAGGTGCGCTGTGGGTGCGATGGCGGCGGGTACACCGGCTGCCAGTGCTGCATTTTGTACAGCTGCTCCTGCTGCTGCTGGCGCTGGAATCTGGGAGGAAGTGACTTCTGGTACTTGCTGAACTCCTGCGCGGGGGACCCGGCCTCCCTGGCCCCCTCCTCACTGCCGCCGCTCTGGGCCAAGGCTGGAGGAGCCGTGGGGGCTTCTTCTGAAAACGTGCTGGGGGCTCCCTGGGCAGAGAACTCAGGAGAGCCTTTGCGCACAGCAGGGCCATTCTCCTGTGGTGGCGGCTTCTCAGTGCCTGGAGATCGGGGCACCTCCTTCTCTGCCTGCTTCTGGGCCTCGCCCGCCTTCTGAGCCTGCTTGCACTTCTGATCCAGCTGCTTA
Organism: Neogale vison; assembly: GCF_020171115.1. Taxonomy (NCBI): domain Eukaryota; kingdom Metazoa; phylum Chordata; class Mammalia; order Carnivora; family Mustelidae; genus Neogale; species Neogale vison. The sequence goes on along the minus strand of NC_058102.1, from coordinate 135,156,811 downwards.
AGCTAGGCGGCACAGGCAGCCAGCCTCTCTTCCCGGGCTCGGCGCTCCTCTTCCTCCCGGCGCTTTCAGGCTCGCTCCACAGCCTCGGACATCTCTGACTGCACAAACTTCTGCCGTGGGGCTGGCTTGTCCTCTTTGTCCTCAAGAGACTGTTATCGGAACATGCTGCCCAGCGAGGACTTCTGGTAGTCAGGGCCGGATGCCCTGCTGTGAAGTTTCCAAGAAGTTGGCTGAGGTTCTGGCACTTTCCGGACAACAGGGGTCACTGCTTCGCCCCAGTCTTTTCCTTCCTCCTGGGGACGCTTGGCATCAGCACTGTCCGCGGAGCTCATGGACAACTGCCGCTGCCGTCTGGGGTCCCAACGGCTCCACTTGGGCCTGCCTTCCTTCCCAACGACCTCCTCCTCTTCGTCATCACTGAACTTCAGCTTCTCGGAGTAGTCCACTTCCTCGTGCAGGCCTGCCCAGCCGTCATCGGCTTCGGCGTCCAGGTCATCCAGGCCCTTCAGGTTTTCGGCGTTGATGATGGTGGGCCGTGGGGCCCGGCCCACCAGCTGCCTCAGCGGGCGGATGGGGCGAGTTGTGCCCAGCCTGCTTTCCTTCCCATCTTGGTCATTCATCTGGAACTGTCTAAAAGGAACACGGGGCTCAAGACGGAGCTGGGGAAGGGGAAAAGATCCTCGTTCCTCTGTACCCTGGGTCTCTGATGACTGCGGTGAACACATAAAAGCAGAAGCATGTCATGGTATGTAGGTGGGTGGTATACATTTCCCACGAACTGTGAAGCCCCTTTGCGGACAGGCTGAGCCCCGCGGAGACAGGGGTCCTTAGAATCGCTGGTGCATGCCGAGGAGGGGGCTCCGTCTCCTGCACTCGAGTTCCTGCTGCCCAGCTCAGTTGGGGAGGCGCTCGGAGACCTGGCAGAAATTATGTTTCGCCCACCGCCCTCCCTCCAGCTTGTCACATTCTGAGGGCGGAGGCTTGGTCCTGGCCCATAGGACAGATCAAAGACGTCCCTTTCCTTGCCAGCCTTGTCCTGCCCTCCAGCTGCTCTCAGCGGAAACTCCTCGGGAGAGAAGGATAACAGCTTGAGCCCCTTAAACCACCTTCGTGTCCTGCTGGCTTTCCAGTCAGCTGTGCCCATGACTTTGGTCCACCTGGCACTGAATTTGTGTTCTCCTGGCTGCTCGACTGTGTCGGCTTCTGTAAGCTGGAGACAGGCCTCTGCAAACCCGGCTGCGGCAGCGCCTCCGGCGGCGGAGAGCCCGTCGCACTGGAACTCTTTGGGTCTTGCTGATCCTGCTTGTTTGCCCATCCCGTCCCGTCCTTGGGAACTATCACGATGTTGGGGTCCTTTCCTCTGTTTTCAGACTTCAAGCTCGGCAGGTTTGCAGGTGGGGGCATGCGTCGGGCTGTGGCCACTTTCCCGAGACTCTGTAAGCCGCGTCTAGGAATGACTGAGGATCTGACCGCGTCTACTGATTTTCCTTTATACTTATCAAACAGGCTGAGAGTCGAATACTTGCTTTTCCCATCCTTGCCCTTGGTTATTTGCCCCAAACGATCGGACATTGCGATGAAATGTCATCCTGTAAGGACATTTTCTCGGCACCACTCCCGATCTGCCTGGTCTGGGTCCGCGGGCGCGACGGGGCCGGCCGATGGCGGTCGGGCGGCGGTCGGGCGCGGAGGCGGCGGGATGGCGGCGGATTGCGAGGCCGCGGCGCGGCTGCTCGCTCGCTCCCTCCCTCCCGGGCTCGCTCGTCGCTCGCTGGCTCGCTGGAGCCTCGGAGCCTGCGTCTGGCCGCTCGCCTCCCTCTCGCACTCGGCTCCCGGCCCCCCCGCCTGCCGCCGCCCCCGCCTTCTCCGGCCTCCGCCTCCCGCCGCTGCCCGCAGCGCGCCCTCCAGCCTGAGGGGGCTTAGCAAGGGAGGGGGGAGGGAGAGGGATCCCGGGGAGGCTGGGGGGAAGGGCACGGGAGATGGAGCGGTGGGGGGTGCGGGGGTCCCGGCCCCTATTATTTTTTTAAAACAACAAATGTTACTAGGCCAGTACTCAATAAAACTGCTAACAATAAATCACAAAGTCATCTATGATTACATGGCTTCACGGTATTTGTTCTACTTAGGAAGACATGACCTGACAGAAGCTAGGGAACTTAATTTGTGAAAAATTATCCTCAAGCTTACGAATTCAAATCATTTGCTCCTAGACTTCCTGTTTGGTTCCAAAAGGTCATACATGGTTTTAAGAAGTCTTTCCTTCTGGGATACCTGGGTGGCTCAGTGGGTTAAAGCCTCTGCCTTTGGCTCAGGTCATGGTCTCAGGGTCCTGGGATTGAGCCCCACATTGGTTCTCTCTGCTCAGCAGGGAGCCTGCTTCCTCCCTCTCTCTGCCTGCCTCTCTACTCGTGATCTCTCTCTGTCAAATAAATAAAATCTTTAAAAAAAAAAAAAAGATGTCTTTCCTTCTTCCAAAGCAACCCTCCTTCTTGCTCTTTATATTATAAAAACTGATGCAAACTTTTAATCTACCACAACACTAAAAGCGAGTCACGAATTTTGTAGGAACCAGCAAACACTCTTTAAGTCTCCAAACAGACTAGAATTCTCAATGGGAATCATCACTTTCCTGTCATGATACAATCAATGAGAAAAGGTAGAGAGTCACCAATTAAGAAAGGTTCACTTATTTGTGGAGCATAACAAATAGCATGGAGGATATGGGGAATTAGAGAGGAGAAGGGAGTTGGGGGAAATTGGAAGGGGAGGTGAACCATGAGAGACTATGGACTCTGAAAAAAATCTGAGGGTTTTGAAGGGGCGGGGGATGGGAGGTCGGGGTACCAGGTGGTAGGTATTATAGAGGGCACCTATAATACCTCTTTCTTTACCTCTTTTTTTACCTCTTTCTTTCTATTTTTTTTAAGATTTTATTTTAAAGTAATCTCTATACCCCACGTGGGGCTCAAATGTACAACTCCGAGAGGAAGAGCTGCATGCTCCACTGACTAAGCCAGATGCCCCGCTATTTCTCCAATGTTCCCAAATATATTACCATATCCCAAAGACAGATGAAGATTCAATTACCCATCTATTTCAGCAAGAAGCTGATTTACAGTCTGCCTTGAATATGGATGCATTGGAGACTCAATTCGCTTCCCACCAACAGATCTAATTCTTCAATAAATATAACACAGGGAGCATTTGCTTTTGCTTCCCCTAGGAAAAGAGAAGAGATACAAATAAGCTTAATGAAGTCAATGTTTTTTGAACAAAATCATGTAAGTATTAAAAACCTGTAAAACTGTCAAAGGCAACAAAAGACATTCATTAAGGAGAAAGTCCATAAAGATGAGATCTCTTTCTTTCTTTTAAAAGTGATTTAAGAATGGTAGCCTCGGGAAAAAAACTGTACCATACAAAATAATATATAATAAGAACAGCCAAGTATTCATTCTTCTGACTGTACAAGCCACAGTCAGATTTGAGGCTAAATTATGAATTAATGAATAAGACAAATTCTGAATTAATAATTCAGAATAAATTCTGAATAAATTCTGAAAAATTCAGAATAAATTCTGAATTAATGAATAAGATTAAAAGGACAACAACAACAGAAAACCCAGCTTTTCAACAGGCCCCAAGCTCACATAACACCTCTAGCTCCTCTATTTGGGAAAGTACAGTTCTGTTTTAGGTCACACATTAAATTACCTAAAACCAAAACCCCACAATGGCGAGGTCAGCTATCAATCATATAACAAATAGGTAAGAATCCCTCTTCCCCTAAAATTAACAAAATTTCGTATTGTATGAAAGGTACATTAAAACGTACTAAATAGATTTCTGATATGGCTGGCTCCCACACTCACAAACATTTCATCAAATTCTGATCCAGAAGAATAATAAAAAGGAACATCAGCTTCTCCAGCTACAGCTCGAGCAAGAAGCATCTTTCCTGTCCCTGGTGGTCCAACTAAAAGTATTCCTGAAAGAGAAAACAAATACACTGATTCAACTTAAAAAATAAAAATAAAACCTGATGTGAACCTATGAAACAAACAGTTATTAATTAATGCATACATAGTTTTGAGGTTGAAAGCACATGACTATTATTTTGAAACAAAGCAAAACATATGTCTCTAGTAATGATTCTCTTCAGGAACTTCTTTAAAACTAACTTCCCTCCACCATTTAAGTCTTGAGAGAATGGAACATAATAAATTTATCTGTCATTAAACAAGTAAGATAAAATTCACATAAACACAGATTAAGAGATTAAGCAACCAAATGTGACACATGAACCCTTGACTTGATGTTCTTCCATAAAACACCTATTTCAGAAACTCTGATGAAAATTTGATGTGAACATCTGAGGAAATTTTGAAAAAATTCCGGAGTACAAGATATTAAGGAAATAATATTCAATTTTATTTGGTAGGATAAATTATTCTCTTCAGGATAATGTCCTTAGTCTTAGGTGACACATAACAAAGTATGTAGAAGTAAAGTAGTTCACTTCTGTAGCTTTGTAACTTTTCCTATGTTTGAAAATTTTTATAACAGCAGTACTTTTTCATAAGTTGGAATAACAGATTTCTCTGGTTTCCACAACTTTTCATGTTTCATTTAAAAAGGTAAAAAACCCTTTATTAGTTAATGCTATATTTTAACATAAAAACTATCTTTAAAGGAAAGTTGTTGAAAAATACCCCTAAGACTACCCCTTGTATTGCCATGTTATCGTCATTCTTAACTGGTTTAAGTGGTAGAATGTATTTTTGTAACTGAGAATTTTCCCATAATTTTGTAAAAGATCTGTTGTGATTAGAAAGAAAAGTGTTAACGGGACGCCTGGGTGGCGCAGTTGGTTAAATGACTGCCTCCGGTTCAGGGCATGATCCTGGAGTCCCAGGATTGAGTCCCACATCAGGCTCCCAGCTCCATGGGGAGTCTGCTTCTCCCTCTGACCTTCTCCTCGCTCATGCTCTCTCTCACTGTCTCTCTCTCTCAAATAAATAAAAAAATTTAAAAAAAAAGAAAGAAAAGTGTTTAACTATTCTATGACTTTAAACTTTAAACTTTCTGATGTTATAGTACTGATTCTAATAAATGAATTCTAAATTTGCAGAGATTCATACCAACACTTTTATACACTGCTGAACACTGTCAGTAGAGATAGTGGGTGGTATAGAAACAAACCTTAACTATGAGTGCCGCCTTTAACTTACCAATTCCGTTTCTAGAATTAGAATCCAGAATAATGAATAAATAAATGAGCAAATCTAGACTTTATTCTGAAGAGATAATTAAGGATGTAGGCAAAGCCTTGAGATAATAAGATGATCATCACAGTGCTGATTTTATCGTTTTAATTGGGTGGCTCAGTGGGTTAAAGCCTCTGCCTTCAGCTCAGGTCATGATCCCAGGGTCCTGGGATCGAGCCCCACGTCGGGCTCTCTTCTCAGCAGGGAACCTGCTTCCTCCTCTCTCTGCCTGCCTCTCTGCCTACTTGTAATCTCTGTCTGTCAAATAAATAAATAAAATCTTTTTAAAAAATGACTGAGTATAGTTGACACACAGTTACATTAGTTTCAGGTGTACAACATAGTGATTTGACAAGTTTAAACATTATGCTGTGCTCACAAGTGTAGCTACCCTCTGTCACCATACAACACTATTACAGTATCACTGACGGTATTTCCTATGCCTTTTACTCCTCTGACTCACTCATTTGACAACTGAAAGCATGTTTCTCTCATTCTTCTTCATACATTTTGCCCAGCCCTCACACTGCTAATTTTAACCACAAAACACTGGAAACCACAAAAGCTTAATGTAAGTGATTACAGCATAGCATGATCATTTGGTCCAGGGACACCACAAAGTCATTACAATCTTGGACCCAATTCTAGCATATGGTTTTTCCCTCACACCAAGAAACAATTCTCCAACACCAGTTGGGCACCCTAACTTTCCAATCAATTCTGATGCTACCTACCTGGAGATAGCATCAAATACCGTAAGTTAAGGACTTCACCCCAAAAGACTGCAGAATACATACTAACTTGTGGAAAGTTCCAGCCCTCTTATCACATGGTTGATTGTCCTGGCAACCAGATGCTACCGTTAGGTGTGCTGTAAGAGCCGACTCATTAACAGAAGACAAATCTATTCCTATCATCACTATAAAACTACAAGAAATGGGAATAAGACCACATATATATTTTATTTTATTTATTTTATTTATTTATTTATTTGACAGACAGAGATCACAAGTAGGCAGAGAGGCAGGCAGAGAGAGAGAGGAAGGGAAGCAGGCTCCCCGCTGAGCAGAGAGCCCGATGCGGGACTTGATCCTGGGACCCTGGGATCATGAACTGAGCTGAAGGCAGAGGCTTTAACCCACTGAGCCACCCAGGCACCCCTAAATATGTATTTCTAATTATAAATCACAACAGTAATTAAAAGAGAAAACATCAAAAACAAACAGGACTATTCCACAAATTAGTATGTATATTGCACAAATTTTAAGGTCATGAAAGATCCACACCCACTCCCATAATAATAGAGAGGGGAGAGGAGACTGGGTGACTGAATCACTTAAACATTAGACTTCGGCTCACCTCATGATAGGGTCGTGAGACTGATCCCAGCATGGGGCTCTACACTCAGTGCACAGTTTGCCTCAGATTCTCTCCCTCTGCCCTCCCCCTCACCGGCTCCTGCACTTGCATGTGTGCTCACTCACTCTCTCTCAAATAAATAAATAGGCTAAACAACTTTTTCAGATTGAAGAAAAATCAAGGGGTGCCTGGGTGGCTTAGGCAGTTAGGCAGCAACTCTCGATTCTGATTCAGGTCATGATCCGTCTGATTGAAGATTCTCATTCACTCTCTCCCTCTGCCCCTCCCCACTGCCTGCTCTCTCTCTCTCTAAAATAGTTTTTAAAAAAAGATTAAAGAAAAACTAAATGTGTAAACCTGGATTGAGTCTTAAACATGGATTTGGGATGGGGGATGGGAAGACCTCACTACAAAAGGTATTAATAAGAGAAATGCAGAAATTTGAATATAACTAAATTTCATCATTAATTCTGGAACCGTGTGAAATTTCCTGACTTTAATAACTATACTGGAGTTATGTAATAGAATATTCTTATACTTTAGGATATACATAACAATGTATTTGGGTTAAAGGAGCAGGATATCTATGATTTATGCTTAAACAGTTTAAAAATACATTTATGTAAAGCAAGTGAGCAAATGACAAAGTGCTAAAAAACTACTAGTTTAGTTAAGAGTACAGAAAGTTCTCTGCACTATGCTCACAATTTAAAATCTGAAATTGTAATAAAATTCAAAATCCCCTTCCTCTCAAAAAAAGGTTATAAATGGTATGTTCAGAATGAAGACTTATTTGTAAAATAGCCATTAAGAACTAAACCTTAAGCATTTGAATCAATAAAAATTAAATCAGCAATGGATTATTGTATTTTTTTAATGTCAAGTCATGGTAAAGGGAAGGTACCTTACCCATGGGAGTTTACCTCCAACTACAGTAAATTTTTGTGGGTTTGTCAAGAATTCAACAGACATCATTAAAAATGTTAGCTATCAATTTAAATTAAAAGCACATTTATGTGTGTACTTTTATGTATTTATTTTAAATTACTCTGGTTTAATAATACATTTGCAGCCAATTTGCAACCCTGTATTAGACAACTTTAAAGAGTTCTCAGTGGGGAAAAAAAGAACTCAAGTACACTGGTCAGGGTTAAAAAGAAACTACCTGATACGAAGTATAGCAAAACATAAAATATCTCTGGGCTGAAGGGCATTATGAAAACCTAGAATTAAACTCATGACTCTCTTAGATTCCTAGATCATTTTCTAGGACTTTCTCTAGGAAGAATACAATCGTTACAGAGTAAACGAATGTTTTTTATTATGCTTAGAATGGTCTTTGAAAGTTACTGATTAAATTATTAAAACTTAATAAAATGTTTGTAAAGTTAACAGTTGTATGTAAAGCTCGGTCCATCCCTAAGGAGAAATGCATACATATGTTCACCAAGAAACATAAGAAATATTCACAAGACCACTCTTTAGGCCAAAACTAGAAACAACCCAATGTCTACCTAATGGAGAATACACAATATTGTGATTCACAGAATGCTATGCAATGGGGATGAATGAAGTAAAACTTCATGTAAAAACATGGATGGATCTCATAAACATCACGTTGAACGAAAGAAGCCATATACACTACATGTATTATGTTTATGTAAAGTTCAAATGCAGGCCAATTAATGTATGTTATGAGTCAGAACAACGATACGCTTGTGGTGGGAAGAAAGGGACACTAGGAAGTTTCTGGTAACATTTCACTTCTTGAGCTGGGCGCCAATAATATACTGAGTTCACTGTGTGAAAACTTACTGAGGTACAGACTTGTGATTTGTACAGTTTTGTGTGAATGCTAAGCTTCAAAATTTATGTTTATAAAGAAATCTGGGGGCCTCAGTCATGATCTCAGGATCCTGGGATCAAGCCCTACTTCAGGCTTTCAGCAGGGAGCCTGCTCCTCCCTCTCCCTCTGCCACTCCCTCTGCTTGTGCTCTTTGGCACAGGCTCTCTCTTGAATAAATAAATAAAATCTTAAAGGGCACAGATTGCATGGAGCACTGGATGTGGTGAAAAAATAATGAATAATGTTATGCTGAAAATAAATAAATTTAATTTAAAAATTTTTTTTAAAAATAGCATCCCCCCAAAATAAAAAAAAAAGTATATAAAAAGAAATCTAGCCCTTTATCCATTAAAATACATTTTTAAAATATTCAAAGATATCCATATACTGAATGAAGGCCAAAAGACATTTGGTCAAGGTAATCAATAACTTTAAACTGTAGGACAAGGGAAACAGATTAGATGTCATCTACTACTAAAGCTACATTTTCTCTGCCCAAACTTTCTGTCAAGAAAATTCCCAACTTTTAAAATCTTTATAGAGGTATATAAAATCTTTATAGAATGGAGTTTAGGGATCAAGACAATGAATGAAGTTATAAAAGCCCTTATTAGTATTTTTATGGCAACTATATGTAAAATTATTCCTACAGAACCAGAAATTCTAGGTAAGGAAATGAAATTCCTATACTAGCTCTTTAAGAGTCAGTAAAACTGATCACAGGTACCACCTACTGACCCACCTATTTTGGTAAATGCTATAAATTACATTGGTCTATATAAATTTAGATTCGATAGCGATGGTGGCAATATAAAATTGTAACATTAATTATAATATCTGTTTAGATTAGCACAGAAGATTTTGTGATAATCTACAAACTTTGGGATGAGCCCTTTCTAAGATTATCTATACGTCTTCTTTAGCTTCATAATCAGAATTGGACACATTCCAAAAGAAGTGTAGTCTATTGAGTACTGAAGTGTATACACTGCAGGGAGAAAGGAAGAACGCCTCGCTGACCATAATCTCAGCACAGGTTCAAGGCGCATCTTAACATCAGTTTTCAAATACTCACCGCACCAACCTCTTCCTCAATTATTCTCTTATCACATTCCGACAGGGTTCACAGCTGTTTAAATTGCCAAGGGAGGGGAGCCTGGGTGGCTCAGTGGGTTAAAGCCTCTGCCTTAGGCGCAGGTCATGATCCCTGGGTCCTGGGATTGAGCCCCGCATCCGGCTCTCTGCTCAGCACGGAGCCTGCTTCCCCTCTCTCTCTGCCTGCCTCTCTGCCTACTGTGGTCTCTCTCTCTGTCAAATAAATAAATAGTATCTTTTTAAAAAATTGCCAAGGGAAGGGAAGGACTACTTGGTATAAAATTATCATAGTGACTCCTGATACTTTATTCCCTAATAGTCGAGGCTGTGAAAATTATTTATGCATAGATAGGGAACAGAGTGTGGAAAGAGTAGGTGCTCTCATTCTACTCCATATTAAAGTAGCCTTTTGACTGATCAAGCAAGTCAGGCACATTAGTTATCAAGATCTTTGCTCTCTCTCTTCCTCTGGCTAGAAGTGTCCTTTGCTCAAATACATACATGGTTTAGGCACACCTGACTGTCTCAGTCAATAGAGCATGTGATTCTTGATCTCAGGGTTGCACATCTGAGCCCCGTGTTGGGCGTAGAGGGTTTCAAGTTGAGCCCTGTGTTGGGTGTAGAGATCACTTAAAAAAAACATGCATGGTTTACTCCATCATCTTCAAATCATCACTCAGCGTCACATTCTCAATCAGACACTGAATATCCCCATTTAAAATTGTGATCTTTAGGGGCACCTCGGTGGCTCAGTGGGTTAAGCATCTGCCTTTGGCTCAGGTCATGATCTCAGGGTCCTGGGATTGAGCCCCGCATCAGACTCTTTGCTCAGCAGGGAGCCTGCTTCCTCCTCTCTCTCTGCCTGCCTCTCTGCCTACTTGTGATCTTGTCTGTCAAGTAAATAAATAAAATATTTAAAAATAAATAAATAAAGATAAAATTGTGATCTTTCACTCAAAACTCCCAGTCTTCTTCATGCCGCTCCATATTTTTCCTATAATGCTTCATCACATTTGAGCATACTCTATTATTTCCTCATATGCAATATCATGGTTTAGTTTCTGTTAGAAATGACAGCAGAGATTTATTTCTTCTGTCCCAATACCTAAAAGAGGGCTGGAGAATATGCAGTGAAGCTAAAACTTCCAAGGTTCTAATCACGGCTTCATTTTTCCTAGGGTCCAGCCCCACCCAGGAGCCCACCAGAATGGCCTCATACAAATGACAGTGCCATCGCCCAGGAAATTCCAAGGGATTTAGAAGCCCTGTGTCAGACATCAGCATCAAAGACCAAACTGCAGAAGCAAAGATGCACTTAGTACTCTTGTCATTTAGGGAATTACAAGAGTTTTAGTGCCTCGAACTGGAGGTAGAGACCAATATATATATATTTTATACTTTTAAAATCAAATATTGGTCTTATATAATTAGATAATATTTGAAGAGTGCAGGGTAAACTTTTTAACTTACTCCTTTAATATATTCAAAGGTGACATTTTTCATCTGGACGGGATCTACTGCAGAGTCAAGCCCTGTTGTCCGGAAGCAGACTAAAGAGAACAAAAATAATTGTTTATATATTTGTTAGTTTCCTAAAATTTCAACCACCCTATTATTCAGATGTAAGAAAGCACAGAAAATTATATCTAAGTTTACATACATTAATTCATAGTGAAGTAAAGAAACTACATCTTCCAGATTTCTAGACCATGTTCAAGGAATAAATGACTCACATTAAAGTGACATCTTTTTTTTTAAGATTTTATTTATTTGACAGAGAGAGACAGAGCGCGAGAGAGAACACAAGTAGGGGGAGTGAGGGAGAAGGAACAGGCTTCCGCCAAGCAGGGCATCTGATGCGGGCTCCATCCCAGGACTCTGGGATCATGACCTGAGCTGAAGGCAGACACTTAACAACTGAGCCACCCAGGGGCCCCTTCAATAACATATTTACACCTTCCAATTAAAGTAAAAAATTGGGGGCGACTGGGTGGCTCAGTGGGTTGGGCCGCTGCCTTCGGCTCGGGTCATGATCTCAGGGTCCTGGGGTCTAGTCCCATGTCGGGCTCTCTGCTCGGCGGGGAGCCTGCTTCCTCCTCTCTCTCTCTGCCTGCCTCTCTGCCTACTTGTGATCTCTCTCTGTCAAATAAATAAATAAATAAAATCTTTTTAAAAAATAAAAAATAAATAAAAATAAATAAAAATTGGGGCACCTGTGTGGCTCAGTGGGTTAAGCCTCTGCCTTTTGCTCAGGTCATGATCTCAGGGTCCTGGGATCCAGCCCCGCATCAGGCTCTCTGCTCAGAAAGGGAGTCTTCTTCCCCCTCCCCCTCTGCCTGCCTCTTTGCATACTTGTGATCTCTCTCTCTCTCTGTGTCAAATAAATATTTTAAAATTAAAAATTATTTCCCTCTTCCCTTATCATATCTAACAAGAGAAATTTAAACCAATCATTCTCAAACTCAACTCTGCATAAAAATCACTTGAGAAATGTGTAAATGCAAGTTCCCAGGCCATGGCCCAGAATTCTGGTTTGTAGTTCTAGAAAAAGGCCCAGGACAGTTTGCATTTTTAACCGTCACCCTAAATTATCCTGATACAACTGGTCAGGGATGCACACCACGAGATACACTGCCTTAAACCCAATATAAAACTGGCACTAGCATTTTTTTTAAAGTGTATACCTTAAAAGGGATTATTTCACTTTTCATGCAGCCTCCTCCTCTAGCGACTGTTATTACTTGCCCTCAGATGATCTATATCAGTAATGACATCATTAAGAATGACATTGAAAACTTGGAAATACAGTAAAACACTTCAGATCAACTACAGGGGACTATTACAAAGCTTTCTTAAAACCTCTCCCCTTTGGTTAAACTTCCCTACTGAACAGATGTAAGTGAGTAAATAGAGCAATTTCTAATTTCCTCAAAAAAAGACAAAAATATTGTCTTTAAGACAGAAATTTAGATGCAAAAAAAAAGATCAGTAAGCAAAACTAGAGTTTTGCTGAAAACACTTAACATACCAAGAATACACAAGTTGGCAGAGCAAATGTACACTGGACACTAACAGTTTTAGCCCACTACATTGTTTATTTAAGGATCTACACAGTGAGACTTTATAACTTATGCAAATTAAATTTATAGCCAAACCACGTGAACCTTATAAGAAATTATAAGGCAATGCACTTCATATTTTGATATATATTTTGGTTTCATATAAGAAATTAAGAAACATAAAACAATAGCCAGAACTAACCCCACCCCTCCAATATCGATCATATGGTGTCCCTACGCTAGTTGTGTTTTGAAAATAAGGAGACAAAAGAAGGTGACTAGCTATAAAAAGAATATTCTGGGGGTGCCTGGATGGCTCAGTTGGTTAAGCATGACCTCAGGATCCTGAAACTGAGCCCCACATCCGGCTCCCTGCTCAACGGGGATCCTGCTTCTCCCTGTGCCTGGTGCTCCCCATGTTTGCACTCACTCTCTGTCAAATAAATAGAATCTTAAGAAAAAAAAAGAATATTCCTGGATGTTAAAATCTCATCTAAGATTTGATGCCACAAAAAACTTAAAATATCTGGGGTAACATGCAAGTTCTGGCATGAAGTCCTGATCCAGACCAACTGTTATTCTTTAATTGTTATTAGTTTTTTCTCTCAAGGTAACCAATCATAAAGAACATAGAAAACATGAGGTAAAAACTGAATAGCTCTCTACTCTGTTCCACTGGTCTATGTGTCTGTTTTTATGCCGGTACCATGCTGTCTTGGTGATCACAGCTTTGTAATAAAGCTTGAAATAAGGTAACGTGATGTCGCCAGCATTATTTTTGTTTTTCAACATTTCCTTAGCGATTCGGGGTCTTTTCTGATTCCATACAAATTTTAGGATGATTTGCTCCAGCTCTTTGAAGAATGCCAGTGGAATTTTGATTGGAATGGCATTAAAAGTATACATTGTTCTAGGCAGTATAGATGTTTTAACAATGTTGATTCTACCGATCCAAGAGCATGGAATGGTCTTCCATCTATTTGTGTCTTCTTCAATTTCTTTCATGAGTGTTCTGTAGTTCCTCGAGTACACATCCTTTACCTCTTTGGTTAGGTTTATTCCCAGGTATCTTATGGTTCTTGGTGCTCTAGTAAATGGAATCGATTCTCTAATTTCCCTTTCTGTATTTTCATTGTTAGTGTATAAGAAAGCCACTGATTTCTGCACATTGACTTTGTATCCTGCCACGCTGCTAAATTGCTGTATGAGTTCTAGTAGTTTGGGGGTGGAGTCTTTTGGGTTTTCCATATAAAGAATCATGTCATCTGCAAAGAGAGAGAGTTTGACTTCTTCATTGCCAATTTGGATACCTTTTATTTCTCTCTGTTGTCTGATTGCTGTTGCTAGGACTTCTAATACTATGTTGAACAAGAGTGGTGAAAGTGGGCATCCTTGTCTTGTTCCTGATCTCAATGGGAAGGCTGCAAGCTTTTTCCCATTGAGGATGATATTTGCTGTGGGTCTTTCATAGATAGATTTGATGAGGTTCAGGAATGTTCCCTCTATCCCTATACTTTGAAGCGTTTTAATCAGGAACGGATGCTGGATTTTGTCAAATGCTTTTTCTGCATCAATTGAGAGGACCATGTGGTTCTTCTCTCTTCTCATATTAATTTGTTGTATCACATTGATTGATTTGCGAATGTTGAACCATCCTTGTAGCCCAGGGATGAATCCCACCTGATCATGGTGGATAATCTTTTAATGTGCTGTTGGATCCTGTTGGCTAGGATCTTGTTGAGAATCTTAGCATCCATATTCATCAGTGATATTGGTCTGAAATTCTCATTTATGGTAGGGTCCTTGCCTGGTTAGGGGATCAGGGTAATGCTGGATTCATAGAAAGAGTCTGGAAGTTTTCCTTCTGCTTCAATTTTTTGAAACAGCTTCAGGAGAATAGGTGTTATTTCTTTTTTGAAGGTTTGGTAGAATTCCCCAGGGAATCCGTCAGGTCCTGGGCTCTTGTTTTTTGGGAGGTTTTTGATCACTGATTCAATCTCGTTATTAGATATCGGTCTATTCAGGTTGTCGATTTCTTCCTGGCTCAATGTTGGTAGTTTATATTTTTCCAGGAATGCATCCATTTCATCTAGGTTGCTAAGCTTATTGGATCTATGGTCAATTAATCTTCGACAAAACAGGAAAAAATATAAAGTAGAAAAAAGACAGTCTCTTCAATAAATATTGCTGGGAAAACTGGACAGCTATATGTAGAAGAATGAAACTCGACCATTCTCTTACACCATACACAAAGATCAACTCAAAATGGATAAAAGACCTCAACGTGAGACAGGAATCCATCAGAATCCTAGAGGAGAAAATAGGCAGTCATCTCTTTGATATCAGCCACAGCAACTTCTTTCAAGATACGTCTCCAAAGGCAAAGGAAACAAAAGCGAAAATAAACTTTTGGGACTTCATCAAAATCAAAACTTTTGCACAGCAAAGGAAACAGTCAACAAAACAAAGAGGCAACCCACGGAATGGGAGAAGATATTTGCAAATGACAGTACAGACAAAAGGTTGATATCCAGGATCTATAATGAACTCCTCAAACTCAACCCACACGAAACAGACAAACATCAAAAAATGGGCAGAAGATATGAACAGACACTTCTCCAATCAAGACATACAAATGGCTATCAGACACATGAAAATATGCTCATCATCATTAGCCCTCAGGGAGATTCAAATTAAAACCACATTGAGATATCACCTTACACCAGTTAGAATGGCCAAAATTAACAAAGCAGGAAACAACATGTGTTGGAGAGGATGTGGAGAAAGGGAAACCCTCTTACACTGTTGGTGGGAATGCAAGTTGGTGCAGCCTCTTTGGAGAACAGTGTGGAGATTCCCCAAGAAATTAAAAATAGAGTTTCCCTATGACCCTGCCATTGCACTCCTGGGTATTTACCCCAAAGACACAGATGTCGTGAAAAGAAGGGTCATCTGTACCCCAATGTTTATAGCAGCAATGGCCACGGTCGCCAAACTATGGAAAGAACCAAGATGCCCTTCAACGGATGAATGGATAAGGAAGATGTGGTCCATATACACTATGGAGTATTATGCCTCCATCAGAAAGGATGAATACCCAACTTTTGCAGCAACATGGACGGGACTGGAAGAGATTATGCTGAGTGAAATAAGTCAAGCAGAGAGAGTCAATTATCATATGGTTTCACTTATTTGTGGAGCATAACAAATAGCATGGAGGACAAGGTGCGTTAGAGAGGAGTAGGGAATTTGGGTAAATTGGAAGGGGAGGTGAACCATGAGAGACTATGGACTCTGAAAAACAGTCTGAGGGGTTTGAAGTGGCGGGGGTGGGTGGGAGGTTGGGGTACCAGGTGGTGAGTATTATAGAGGTCACAGCTTGCATGGAGCACTGGGTGTGGTGAAAAAATAATGAATAATGTTTTTCTGAAAATAAATAAATTGGAAAAAAAAGAAGAAGCTTTAACAGCTTTCTGTGAAAGCTGTGTTTAGCAGAGTAAAGATTTATTCTTTTGTAAAAAAAAACTGAATAGCTGAGAAAGCAACAGGAACTACTTAGGATGGGCATTATTACTTCATTTTAGACTAGTCAACTGAGAACTATGAGAATCACTTGAGGCAATTCTTAATTATATACTAAATTTATATATGTCAGAGAGAAATCACAAGTAGACGGAGAGGCAGGCAGAGAGAGAGAGAGGGAAGCAGGCTCCCCGCTGAGCAGAGAGCCCGACGCGGGACTCGATCCCAGGACCTGAGATCATGACCTGAGCCGAAGGCAGCGGCTTAACCCACTGAGCCACCCAGTGTGTGTGTGTGTGTGTGTATAGATACATATATTTTTTTCAATTTATTTATTTTCAGAAAAACATTATTCATTATTTTTTCACCACACCCAGTGCTCATATATTTTTTTAAGATTTTATTTGAGATGGGGAGAGAGAAAGCACACAAGTGGGGGAAGGTGCAGACGTTTCGATCCAAGGACCCTGAGATCATGACCTGGACTGAAGGCAGATGCTTAACCAACAGAGCCACCGAGGAGCCCCAAATTTTTATATACTTATGTATTATATATAAATTTTTCATAAATTTATTAGTATGTCTTTGTATTCTTATTATACAATTATTCTACATGTTTTTAAGTTTTATAATTGGACAGGTGTAACTTTCTAGAAGTCTGGAAAACCAACCACTAACAGAAGCTAAGCTAACATTTTTGCTCTAACATAATCCTTGGAACATTAACAAAATATTAATTATTTTCTCAAAATAAAACTTGAAATTCATACAGTGTCTGAAGGAACTTTTGTTGTAACCCACAAAGCAATGTAAATATAATGAGCCCTGATAATGCAGTTGGCATGTAACCATAACTGATTAAAACTTTTCTACTTCAATGCAAAAAAAAAAAAAAAAAAACCTCAAATTGACCCAATCTGTGAACTGTTGACTCAGGAAAGAAAGGCCTAGACACCAGAACAGTAAATGCTGGGGTGCCCGGGTGGCTCAGTGGATTAAGCCTTTGCCTTCAGCTCAAGTCATGCTCTCAGGGTCCTGGGGTCAAGCCCCACATCAGGCTCAAGTCGTGGTCTCAGGGCCCTGAGATCAAGGCCATCAGGCTCTCCGCTTAGCAAGGAGACTGCTTTCCCCGCTCTCTTTGCCTGCCTCTCTGCCTACTTGGGATCTTTCTCTCTGTCAAATAAATAAATAAAATCTTTAAAAAACAAAAACAAAACAGGAAATACTTCTTTTCTCCTGTCTAAGGTAGACTATGAAAAAAAAAGTCGAGTATTTAAAAGATTAAAAATAAAAGTCAGATAAATAAAAAGAGTCTTTACCAGATAAAAATGGATTTTTTAAGAGTCCATAAATGCCAAACAGCAGCAGAACGAAGAGAATCAGACAAGTTTGTCTCAGAGAATATGGAAGAGGAAAAGAAAAAAACAATCCTTAAGTCAAATAACAACAATGACAAATGACACCTTGATGAAAAGCAAGAATTAGGTTATTGATGGTAATCATATTCCATCATATGCAATTTTGGAATAGTTCCCATTCCATTCTTTTGTATAGTTGACATTCTTTTGTATAGTTGCCATGATTTCCTTTCAGCACCCTGTTATCAAAAACCTCATGAAGGAACTCCTGCTTCTGTCCTTGACTCTGGTTCTCATTTGAGAAAAGGGAGAGTGTCAACAGGTATTTCCATCTTGACACAGCTTAAGTGACAAATATAATGGAATATAACCAATGAAAAGGTGCATATGTGTTAGAAAAGTATGTGTAACCACTTAAAGGTAGGACTCTGACTTCCTTTTAGGTATACTTCCCAAATATGGATAGTGTCTAATCAACTTACCATTGGTTTTTTGCATTAGGGCTTGAGCTTTCAGACTGGTTTCTGCAAAACCAGTTTTAAGTGCATCTTGGTGAGCTTCAGGTATATTTTTGGTTTTCATGAGTTTGTCCAAACTCTCAACATCTGATCCCCTGTCCAACAACAGGAATCCCTAAATACACAAACAAGGCATCAGTACTGACTTACTATATAAATAACCCAATAATATAATGATCACTTACAAGAAAAATCCTTTCAAAAATTCTAGAATTTCTAGTTTTTTTGACCATCAGAAGAATTACACTAAGACTTAAAAATAAATTACTTAATCAACATCAAGGAAACTAACCCTGGAACTTACCCTTCCATCAGTCGATTAAGAAAGAAACTCTCTGTAAGAACACAATATTGAAAACAATAGGTCACCTGTGGACTCAGGGTTCCAATGGTTTAATGTTCACACTCCTTTATCTCTACTAGAGGAAAAACCTCATTAATTTATTAAATGTTTATTGAGTACCTTTTACAAACTTGGACTTGTATAGGTTGTGAAAATGTAAAGATAAATAACCAATGATCAGAATGTTTTCAGTCTACTGGGGAGAGATAAACAAATAACTAATTTTTTGAAATCATTTTGATATTATGTTAGAAATACTAGGTCTAAAAAAAAGAAAGAAAAGAAATTCTAGGTCTGGGAGCACCTGGGTGGCTCAGTCAGTTAAGTATTTGACTTTTGGTTTTAGGTCAGGTCATCATCTCAGAGTCATGGGGTCAAGCCCAACATTAGGCTCTGAGCTCTCAGCAAGGAGTCTGCTGAAGATTCTTTCCCCTCTCTTTCCCTCCCTCGCTTTGCTCCTTGTCCGATTGCTAGCATTCCCTCTCTCAAGTAAAGAAGATCTTAAAAAGAAAAAAAAAAGAGGTTCTAGGTCTGGTGGTAAAATAAATGCTACCTCAGAAGTCAAGAGAGATGGATGGTACTTTGATAGGAATTGCATTAAATGTGTAGATTGCTTTAGGTAGCATAGACATTTTCACAATATTTATTCTTCCAATCCAGGAGCATGGAACATTTTTCCATTTCTTTGTGTCTTCCTCAATTTCTTTCATGAGTACTTTATAGTTTTCTGAGTATAGATTCTTAGCCTCTTTGGTTAGGTTTATTCCTAGGTATCTTATGGTTTGGGGTACAATTGTAAATGGGATTGACTCCTTAATTTCTCTTTCTTCTGTCTTGTTGTTGGTGTAGAGAAATGCAACTGATTTCTGTGCATTGATCTTATATCCTGACACTTTACTGAATTCTGAACTGTACAAGTTCTAGCAGTTTTGGCGTGGAGTCTTTTGGGTTTTCCACATAGAGTATCATATCATCGCAAAGAGTGATAATTTGACTTCTTCTTTGCCGATTTGGATGCCTTTAATTTCCTTTTGTTGTCTGATTGCTGAGGCTAGGACTTCTAGTACTATGTTGAATAGCAGTGGTGATAATGGACATCCCTGCCGTGTTCCTGACCTTAGTGGAAAAGCTTTCAGTTTTTCATAGATGGGTTTTTCATAGATGGCTTTGATGATATTGAGGTATGTGCCCTCGATCCCTACACTTTGAAGGGTTTTGATCAGGAAGGGATGCTGTACTTTCCAAAGGGATATTGAAAAAGAAAGCCAAAGCAGGTGGCATCACAATTCCGGACTACAACTTTTTATTACAAAGCTGTCGTCATCAAGACAGCATGGTACTGGCACAAAAACAGACACATAGACCAATGGAACAGAATAGAGAGCCCAGAAATAGACCATCAACTCTATGGTCAACTAATCTTTGACAAAGCAGGAAAGAATGTCCAATGGAAAAAAGACAGCCTCTTTAATAAATGGTATTGGGAAAATTGGACAGCCACGTGCAGAAAAATGAAATTGGACCATTTCCTTACACCACACACAAAAATAGACTCAAAATGGATTAAGGACCTCAATGTGAGAAAGGAATCCATCAAAATCCTTGAGGAGAACACAGGCAGCAACCTCTTCGACCTCAGCCGCAGCAACATCTTCCTAGGAACATCGCCAAAGGCAAGGGAAGCAAAGGCAAAAATGAACTTTTGGGATTTCATCAAGATCAAAAGCTTTTGCACAGCAAAGGAAACAGTTAACAAAATCAAAAGACAACTGACAGAATGGGAGAAGATATTTGGAAATGACATATCAGATAAAGGACTAGTGTCCAAAATCTATAAAGAACTTAACAAACTCAACACCCAAAGAACAAATAATCCAATCAAGAAATGGGCAGAGGACATGAACAGACGTTTCTGCAAAGAAGACATCCAGATGGCCAACAGACACATGAAAAAGTGCTCCATATCACTCGGCATCAGGGAAATACAAATCAAAACCACAATGAGATATCACCTCACACCAGTCAGAATGGCTAAAATCAACAAGTCAGGAAATGACAGATGCTGGCGAGAATGCGGAGAAAGGGGAACCCTCCTACACTGTTAGTGGGAATGCAAGCTGGTGCAACCACTCTGGAAAACAGCATGGAGGTTCCTCAAAATGTTGAAAATATAACTGCCCTATGACCCAGCAATTGCACTACTGGGTTTTTACCCTAAAGATACAAACGTAGTGATCCAAAGGGGCACGTGCACCCGAATGTTTATAGCAGCAATGTCCACAATAGCCAAACTATGGAAAGAATCTAGATGTCCATCAACAGATGAATGGATCAAGAAGTTGTGGTATATATACACAATGGAATACTATGCAGCCATCAAAAGAAACGAAATCTTGCCATTTGCGACAACATGGATGGAACTAGAGCGTATCATGCTTAGCGAAATAAGTCAAGCGGAGAAAGACAACTATCATATGATCTCCCTGATATGAGGAAGTGGTGATGCAACATGGGGGCTTAAGTGGGTAGGAGAAGAATCCATGAAACAAGACGGGATAGGGAGGGAGACAAACCATAAGTGACTCTTAATCTCACGAAACAAACTGTGGGTTGCTGGGGGGAGGGGGGTTGGGAGAAGGGGGGTAGGGTTATGGACATTGGGGAGGGTATGTGCTTTTGGGTAAATTGGATGGGGAGGTGAACCATGAGAGACTATGGACTCTGAAAAACAATCTGAGGGGTTTGAAGTGGCGGGGGGTGGGAGGTTGGGGTACCAGGTGGTGGGTATTATAGAGGGCACAGCTTGCATGGAGCACTGGGTGTGGTGGAAAAATAATGAATACTGTTTTTCTGAAAATATAAATTGGAAAAAAAAAGAAGTCAAGAGAGGCATCACAGAGAATAGGATTTCTAAACCACAGAGAACACAAAGCATAAACACTGTGACAGAGCCATGAAATAACAGGCCTAAGAAGTCAGGAATGGCAAGCGATCTTGTATGACAGGACTTTAAATGCCAAGAAAAAAGCGGAGCAGAGGATCAGAGGGGGTGCCATATTTAAAGATGAGAACAGAAAAATGGTTGGCAGAAGCCAAATTGATACTACAGCAGGAAACTGACAAGAAAGCAGGGAAGGTACTAGGAGAAGAATAAATGAAACAAGATGGGATTGGGAGGGAGATAAACCATAAGTCACTCATAATCTCACAAAACAAACTAAGGGTTGCTGGGGGGGGAGTTGGGAGAAGGGGAGTGGGGTTATGAATATTGGGGAGGTATGTGCTATGGTGAGTGCTGTGAAGTGGGTAAACCTGGCGATTCACAGACCTGTACCCCTGGGGATAAAAATATATTATATGTTTATAAAAAATAAAAAGAAAGCAGGGGAATACAATTATTACATTAAAACACTTTAGACAGATGGTGGGTTGGTGGCAGTCTGGAGGCTGGAGTCTGGAGAACTAGGCTGCAGCTCAGAGCTTTCTACCTTGCCTCTCTGCCATGCTCAGCATGTCTCTCATCTGCAGACTAGTTCCCACGTCACAAGCTGGCTGTAGCCTTCTCAGGACCCCATTCAGACACAACAGCATTGAGCAGAAGGAGGGGGACTGCTTATCCAGGTGCCTCTGATAACAAGAGAAGAGCCTTTTCTCCAAGAACACGAAGGCCTCTCACAGGCAGTGGCATGCCCGCATCAGATTCAATAACTGACAAGGAAACCGGGTCACAGTGACTGGCTTAGATCCATTAGAATTTCTTGCTGGGGTCTGGATACTGTATCTTTCTCAAGGCACATGAGTTAGGGTTACACACTGGAATGCAATAAAGGCTCTACATCCCCAGAAAAGGTGGGAACAGCTTTTAAGTAGGCAAACAAGATTTTTATTTTAGGTAACACTTCTGGAAACTTCGACATGCTTCCTAACGTGTATGGAAGAACACTAATTGCAACTGTCCACATCCAATCTCAGACCACCTTGACTATCCTATAATGCTATCCCATCCCAGGAATAGTAGGAGACTTCATCTGAAACTGTGCTAAATTAACTTGCTCCATTTAGTCTGCTTTTTACGTGGCTAGAGAGGAAATAAGGTGGGAGCAACATCTATTTCTTCTGAGAAATTGGGCTACTCTATCCACAACCTCCTCTGGAAGAACATACACAGTAGCCTGCTACATCCCTTTCATGTATGCCATTGAAGGTTCTGCTGGCCATTTCACAACAATGCTCAAGACAGCCCAAACCTAACAGTCATCACACACTGCTTTCTTTTAGATAGAAAAGTAAGTTGTAAAGCAATATAAGAAATCTTTCATCTAACTCCCATTTTTTGAGCTCCTATTACATTCTCTTGCCTGGGACCATGGAATTAATGATTGGCAGACATAAGTCATGACCTTGTAGAGCTTGAATTGAGTAGGGAAGACGGGCATTATTGGCCAACAATAATAATAGAAGCAAATGTAAAATTATCAGTGATAAGCACCAAGAAAGAGCTGCAAGGCAGGTCCACAAAGGCAGACTTGAGGAGCTAAAGCTTGAGCTTATATCGCAGAAAGATAGTCCACCTGGTAAGTAGTGGAGAGGTAGAAGAGTGATCCAGACAGAAAGAGCCTCATGTGAGAAGACTCTGTGGCAAGAGAGAGCATGGCCAGAGAGGTCGGAGCATAGAGGAGTGAGGGAGGTGGTGCCGGAGAAACCCAGAGTGTAAGGGAGGGGCCAGATCATATAGGCACTGGTGACTTACGTTTAGAAACTGAGTCTTTATCTTCAATGTAAAGGGGAAATTCTAAGCGGTGGTATCAACAGATTCTTATTTGAAAGGGTTACTCTGCCAGGGGGAAGGTCAGATTGCATCCAAGAAAGCCATTTTTTAGGCTAATAATGCAGTATTCCACATTAAAAATAATGTCATTCAGACTATGGGAGAAACTGACAGAAGAATTCAAAAGATGTTTCGAAAGTAAAAATTACAGAATGATGTGGTCGATCGGATGAGTGGAAAACTAGCCTGTCCAAATGAATGGTGGTGCCAGTCAATGAAAAGGGAACATAGAAATAGGACTTGGAGTAGAGCGGATAACAAAAATACATGAAGATCTCATACAATTCAATAGCCAAACAAAACAAAACACAGTTTGATTTTACAATGAGTAGAGGCTCTGAAAAGACATTTTTCCAAGGAAGACATGCAGATGGCCAACAGGTACTTGGAAAGATGTTGGACATCATTCCTAATGAAGGAATTTCTAATATACATGCCAACTTTTCAGACATTGTGCCTTCTTAGTCCACTAAGAATGGTTGATTGTCTATCTCATTTCCTTAAGGCCAATAGGACAATTAACAGGGTAGAAATTATTCCTTAAAGTCAGGCTTCTTACCTGGTTTTTGGTTCATACCACTCAGATAGAACCTTTCTTTCCACAGCTTTGCTGTCAGAGTAAATGTTAAATACTCTGAGAATTTTGTGTAAAATAGTGTAGAAACTATCATTGTAAGACTATGATCAATTCTTTCAAACTAAGCAATCTAGTTTTCATAGTGAGGGGGAGGCAGGGGGAATTTTATTATAAGTCTGTTTCCAAGTTTTCCACAAGAAAACACAGTCATCATGTTAATATAATGGGTCAACCCATTATAAAATAAACTTAACCTAAAATATATGAGTATATAATTAAACTTCTCGGTATTCTGCTGAGCTCTACAAAAGCTTCTAATACCGGCACTAAGAATGTTTACCCAGAAGAACACTTCTTTTCTTATATTCTCCAGATTCCCAGACACTCACTACAGAACACTTATTACCTTTGTGAGATGGAAATTAATGAAAGTAACTACACCTAGAGCTTTCATTATTGGCACAATTACATGACCACACATCCAAGAAAGCTATTTTTTAAGCTAATAATGCAGTATTACACATTAAAAAAATGTCATTCAGACTATGGTAGAAACTGACAGAAGAATTCAAAAGATGTTTCAAAAGTAAAAATTACAGAACGAAGTGGTCGAAGTATAAGGAAACATCTCCAATTCCCTGCTTTGAACACAAAAATTTAAGTCCCAAGAATTCTGTTGGATGTCTCATTCCAGGATTCCGAATGAGTCCTACATACAATGGGTCAAAGGAAATCTAGTCACATTTGATGATGGGGTGGGAAGGTACAGAGGGAGGGATAGAAGGAGGGAGAGGGAAAAACACTGATTTTAGTTCAGGAGACTCTGAGACCAGAAATTCTTCTCGAGTCAACCTGCCCACCATTATGCTTACCATAGAAGTAAATGACTAAAAAGAAGAGGAAATACTAGAGGATAACAACAGATCAAACCTTTAATTCTCTCTAAAAGACTTTCCTCCTAGGTTGAAGATCTCCAAACTTAGATCTAGTCCTTATCCATAATTATAAGCTGTGCATTTTCCCTGCATTTAGTAGATTAGTTCTCACGCCATTGGGAACATTGGCCTGGGGCCATGTTACTATCCAGATACTTTCTTAGGAAGATATAATGCACATGGGTTACATTTAAAATCTGCCCATAAACCTCTTCTTTTGAGTATGGCACCTTGTGTGGTCCATATAATTCTTGTGCCAAGTGGACACACAACCCAGACCCATCAATGAGGGTCTTTGTAGGAATACTAGGAGAGAAACTAATGGCTTCTGAGATCGATGGCTATGAAAATCGTGAACGTCTAGTGCAGCTGGGGCAGTCTATCCTGCAACCTGGACAGATGTGAGGAAGAATGAAGACAACAGGGGAAAAACAACAACAGCAACAACAGAACCAACAGTGGAACATCTATATGCAGCTGTTTGAAGTTATTCAAACCCTGAACTTTTAAGTCTCATGTGTGGATAAATTCCCTTGTGTTTAAGGTACTTTGCACTGCATTTCTACTACTTATAACCAAAAGGAATTGGACTGATGAAGAGGAGAACAGGGAATGAAGGGACGGTGAGGACAGGAAGGTCTTAGAACTATAGCTAGACAACAGCCTTACAACAGCATTTATGACAGGAAGGTAGCTGGTTCCCCATTGGTTCCCTTCATTTGTCTTTTGTAGGCCAAAGACAGATTGCTAAACCAGAATATGGTAACAGAGTTAGGCCAGAGCTGAGAAGTGGGTGGAATTGCCTTCTATTTTTTGCTTCTGCTTTAGGCACGCTTAGGCACACTGATCTCTTCCTTCTCCTTCCTCAAACACAACCTCAGTACTCCCCTCACTTCAAAATATCATTTCTAGGAGAGTTCAACTCACAGCACAGCTGACCTTCTTACCCTCCTTCTCCTCCTGCCTATATTCTCTGCCAGCTCATACCCTTGACCAGACAGGAAACTCCTGGCCAAGACCACTTTACATCTGACTTCTTGTGGTAACCCAGTTTAAGTTGCCCAATGCCCTTTCACTTACAAATCCCCCAGAGAAACTCCTTTCCCTTGGGCTGAGATTTCAACCATTTCAACCAATTAATCCCATGCATATGCGATGCATATTATAAACCTTATTCCACCTACGAATTCTTATTTAATACCGTAACTCTAGCCTTATAGTCTATGAGCCCATATTTGAGGGAAAGTTATAACCAAATGTCCCTAAACAGCTTGTAATCTTTAAAAAAACGTAAAAAAAAAAAATGAAAAATAGCAATGCCAAACGTTTAAAAATAGGAAACTGGTGCCATCTTGTGGTTACAAAGAAGTAAAAATAAAAATTTTATCTCACTTTTTCAATATATTAAAGAATCACTGCCAAAATCAGGCCCACCTTAAACAATCATTTCTCTCAGTGTTCTGAAATTCCCAGATAAAACTTCTTATTCCTCCTTTAGAATATTGTTCATGTGGAGAGTTTTCCTTCTCAACCACACTCATTGCTATCTCAGCCAGGAAAATCTAATTTCCTGAAAAAAATAGTTTCCATTATACTTTGATTTTTGAAACAGAGACAGATCTTAATTCTGAATGCTAAGGTAATGCATTCATGGAAAAGAGCTCTAAGACATTTTTTAGGCATTAACATGGTAATCAGCAAATGTCTTTGAGAGATGATTCCAAGCAGTGGAAACAACACATGACTGGATTTTTTAAGAGTCCATGAAAGTATAGGTTGACTTCCAGAAAACGTAATGCTTACAAATAGCATGGAGGACAAGGGGCGTTAGAGAGGAGTAGGGAATTTGGGTAAATTGGAAGGGGAGGTGAACCATGAGAGACTATGGACTCTGAAAAACAGTCTGAGGGGTTTGAAGTGGCAGGGGGGTGGGAGGTTGGGGGTACCAGGTGGTGGGTATTATAGCGGGCACGGATTGCATGGAGCACTGGGTGTGGTGAAAAAATAATGAATAATGTTTTTCTGAAAATAAATAAATTGAAAAAAAAGAATAAAAATAAAACCCACATCAAAAAAAAAAAAAAAGTAATGCTATAAAAAGTGTTAAAATCCTTCTTCCCAGAAATGTCTGGGTTGACCAAAAAATAAGATGAGCATGAGCTAAGACGTCCTCCCGAATGCTGCCCATCTTACAGACTAAAGGAAAATGCCATGAGCTAACTAACAAGCATCCTTACTTTGAATACAAAGTGTGCCATGGAAAGCAGAAGCAGACCTTCTGCATTGTAAAGCCATTCTGGTACTTCACATCTGTCCATGAAGACTAAAGGGATATCCCCATAAGCAATAATATTTGGGTGGTCTGCATTTAAACTTATAGGACCTCCTAGTATAAGTTGATACAGTAATTTAAATAGTTCATGTTTAAATTTAATAATATACCTCAATAAGCAACATATTCGTGGGTGCCTGGGTGGCTCAGTCATTAGGCATCTGCCTTTGGCTCGAGTCATGAATCCAGGGTCCTGGGATGGAGTCCCTCTTCGGGCTCCCTGCTCTTTGGGAAGCCTGCTTTCCCTCTCCCACTTTGCTTGCTTGTGTTCCTGCTCTTGCTGTCTCTCTCAGTCAAATAAATAAATGAATAAAATCTTAAAAAAAAAAGGAAAGAAGAAACACATTTGTACTTTATAGGACTAGAAAGTAAATATACAGGAGAGCCTGCATGGCTCAGTTAGTTAAGCATCTGCCTTTAGCTCAGGTCATGATCTCAGGGTCCTAGGATCTAGCCCCACGTTGGGCTCCCTGCTCAACCAGGAGCCTGCTTCTCCCTCTCCCTTGGCCCAACCCCCACCACTCATGTGCTCTCTTTCTCTCTCTCAAATAAATAAATAGAATCTTTTTTTTAAGTAAACACACAAATCTGCACTCTTTGCCTGATGGGAGTTATTGACAGGAACAATGAGAATAGAAATAGTAGCAGATTTAGAGGATGATTGTGGAACTGACCAGAGCAAGAAAAATAGAAAAAAAGTGAAGAATGCCAGGTCGGGGAGAGAGAAGGAAAGCAAAAAAGTATTACATAAGCATAGGGTAAAATTGTTGTGTGATGATCACATGTGTCTGAGCAAATGAAAGAGTAGTAACAATAAAAGCCAACATTTGTTGAACACTCACCATATGCCAGGTAGAATGTGAAATTCTGACTGTGTAATATTTAATCATCTTTGAAAAAGAAAAAAAAAGTAATTCGGGGTCTCTTCTGATTCCATACAAATTTTAGGATTATTTGCTCCAGCTCTTTGAAGAATGCCAGTGGAATTTTGATCGGAATGCCATTAAAAGTATAGATTGCTCTAGGCAGTATAGACATTTTAACAATGTTTATTCTTCCGATCCAAGAGCATTGAATGGTCTTCCATCTTTTTGTGTATTCTTCAATTTCTTTCATGAGTGTTCTATAGTTCCTCAAGTATAGATCCTTTACCTCTTTAGTTAGGTTTATTCCCAGGTATCTTATGGTTCTTGGTGCTATAGTAAGTGGAATCGATTCTCTAATTTCCCTTTCTGTATTTTCATTGTTAGTGTATAAGAAAGCCACTGATTTCTGCACATTGACTTTGTATCCTGCCACGCTGCTGAATTGCTGTATGAGTTCTAGTAGTTTGGGGGTGGAGTCTTTTGGGTTTTCCATATAAAGAATCATGTCATCTGCGAAGACCCCGAATCGCTAAGGAAATGTTGAAAAACAAAAATAAAGCTGGCGGCATCACCTTACCTGATTTCAAGCTTTATTACAAAGCTGTGATCACCAAGACAGCATGGTACTGGCATAAAAACAGACACATAGGGGCCCTGGGTGGCTCAGTGGGTTAAGCCGCTGCCTTCGGCTCAGGTCATGATCTCAGGGTCCTGGGATCGAGTCCCGCATCAGGCTCTCTGCTCAGCAGGGAGCCTGTTTCCCTCTCTCTCTCTGCCTGCCTCTCCGTCTACTTGTGATTTCTCTCTGTCAAATAAATAAAATCTTTAAAAAAAAAAAAAAACAGACACATAGACCAGTGGAACAGAGTAGAGAGCCCTGATATGGACCCTAACTCTATGGTCAATTAATCTTCGACAAAACAGGAAAAAATATACAGTGTAAAAAAGACAGTCTCTTCAATAAATGGTGCTGGAAAAACTGGACAGCTATATGTAGAAGAATGAAACTCGACCATTCTCTTACACCATACACAAAGATCAACTCAAAATGGATAAAAGACCTCAACGTGAGACAGGAATCCATCAGAATCCTAGAGGAGAAAATAGGCAGTCATCTCTTTGATATCAGCCACAGCAACTTCTTTCAAGATACGTCTCCAAAGGCAAAGGAAACAAAAGCGAAAATAAATTTCTGGGACTTCATCAAAATCAAAAGCTTCTGCACAGCAAAGGAAACAGTCAACAAAACAAAGAGGCAACCCACGGAATGGGAGAAGATATTTGCAAATGACAGTACAGACAAAAGGTTGATATCCAGGATCTATAATAAACTCCTCAAACTCAACCCACACGAAACAGACAAACACATCAAAAAATGGGCAGAAGATATGAACAGACACTTCTCCAATCAAGACATACAAATGGCTATCAGACACATGAAAAAATGTTCATCATCATTAGCCCTCAGGGAGATTCAAATTAAAACCACATTGAGATATCACCTTACACCAGTTAGAATGGCCAAAATTAACAAGACAGGAAACAACATGTGTTGGAGAGGATGTGGAGAAACGGGAACCCTCTTACACTGTTAGTGGGAATGCAAGTTGGTGCAGCCTCTTTGGAGAACAGTGTGGAGATTCCTCAAGAAATTAAAAATAGAGCTTCCCTACGACCCTGCAATTGCACTCCTGGGTATTTACCCCAAAGATACAGATGTTGTGAAAAGAAGGGCCATCTGTACCCCAATGTTTATAGCAGCAATGGCCACGGTCACCAAACTATGGAAAGAACCAAGATGCCCTTCAACGGATGAATGGATAAGGAAGAGGTGGTCCATATACACTATGGAGTATTATGCCTCCATCAGAAAGGACGAATATCCAACTTTTGTAGCAACATGGACGGGACTGGAAGAGATTATGCTGAGTGAAATCAGTGAAGCAGAGAGAGTCAATTATCATATGGTTTCACTCATTTGTGGAGCATAACCAATAGCATGGAGGACAAGGGGCGTTAGAGAGGAGTAGGGAATTTGGGTAAATTGGAAGGGGAGGTGAACCATGAGAGACTATGGACTCTGAAAAACAGTCTGAGGGGTTTGAAGTGGAGGGGGGGTGGGAGGTTGGGGTACCAGGTGGTTGGTATTATAGAGGGCACAGCTTGCATGGAGCACTGGGTGTGGTGAAAAAATAATGAATAATGTTTTTCTGAAAATAAATAAATTGGGAAAAAAAAGTAGGTGAGCTTCCTAACACTACTAGAATTAGACAGCTAGGTGGGATATTTCGCAGAATTTTACTCTAACTTCAAAATTCCAGAGATGGCTTAATGTATATGACATTCTGCTTCATAACCTTGCATGGTGTCCATACATTAACTAATCAAATATTCCAGACTTTTTTTTAAAGGAGATTTGAAACATTTTTAAGTGTCCTAAAGTCAGGATAAAATGGCCATATATGCACAAATTTTTGAAATCTCTCTCTTTCTTTAAAATTTATTTATTTAATAATAAATAGAGAGTGAGCAAGCAGGCATGCAAGAGGGGGACAGAAGGAGAGGGAAGAAGAGAGAGGATCTCAAGAAGACTTCCCACTGAGTGTGGAGCCTGACATGGGGTCCAATTCCACAACCCATGAGATCACGACCCATATGATGACCACCTGAGCCGAAATTAAGAGTCAGATGCTTAACCAGCTGAGCCACCCAGGCGCCCTTCTTGAAATCTCTTTCGAAATCACTCTCAAAAGTGAATGACATGAACTTAAGAAATAAAAACAGTAAAGAACAGGTCTTTTATGATGAAACAAACAAACAAACAAAAGGTCCAATCTTATACCACAACCTTGCACCAAATTAAGATATAATGTCAGGAATGGAAAACTGACTTCCTTTCCAGAGAAGAGTATGCAAAGTAGCAGTAAATGGGAAAATTCTGGAAAACCCACAGTGCTAACAGCTCAGGGGCAGAAAGAGCATACCTGGTTTCCATCCTCTTTCCCATGCTGGCAGGAAAGGGCTCAAGGCCTATGCTTGTAAGAATGGCCAAATTTACCTTCCACTTTGGCCCAAGGAGAAAAAACTGAAGGGCCAAATTCCAATCACCATTTTTACACTCCTGGCAGTGGAAGTAGCAGTGATTCAGTAGGAGAGGAAAATCCAGAACTATTTTTTTCACATTTGAATGTCTCTGTAATCTAACTTCTTAAAAAACTACAGCAAAAGAAATTTTCCATCTCCCAGATGGAAGAGTAAGTGATAATACAATCATCATTCCTTGTATTTTTCCTTTACCTTTGAATAGAAGAGTTAACTTTGCTGTGTTTTTTAAAAACTGTATTCTAAATGTAGGTCTCTGTTTTTTTTTTTTTTTTAGATTTCTTCTAAAAATTAGTCAATGAGGCATTATTAGCATAGAACTAATACGCATTTACCATAGTGAAGAAAATATTTGTTATAAGAAAATAACTCCCCTTCCATACTCATTTGTGGATCTCTCTGGGACTTTCTAGGACCTTTCTTACTGCTAATAGAATTGGATTTTTCTCTAGGCTCTGAAATGGGACAGAATGGTGTATTAATTGAATGATCTCAGTGGCTGTTCTGAATTTAAAGATGAATGTTCACTTCTTTTCTATTTCCTATTCCAAATTTTGCCCAGCTATATGGTCCAATGTAGCCTCTCAGAGTTTCTGCAATGAAGTCAGATAACAGCACTAAAACATTAAAATGAAATCAAATATTCCAAATTAAATTAAAATATTCCAAAAATCATATATCAACATACCATGGTGATACTCCTAAATTCAATTTTTAAAAAACCTCCCATTGTTAATTTCCCAGTGATATCATTTAAAGATATAAATCTTAAAAAATTAAAATCCAAAATCTTTTAGTTGAAGACCCAAAGGGGTAAAGTGTGAAAAAATTCTGCTGTCTGTGTGCATTACGAATCCAAGAAATTAAAGTCCCCAATTTCAGTTTAAAGTCTAAGTAATCGGGGGGGGGGGACAAGATGGCGGGGTACTAGGAAGAGGCGTCTTTTCAGCTGGTACCCCAAAGTGAGCTGATTACCTACCAAAGAACTCTGATCACCCATGAAATCAGCCTGAGATCAGAATTATACACGTCTGGATCTCTACAGGGGCAGAAGACGCCAGTGAGCAGGTAAAGCGGAATGGGAACAGCGGACTGATATCGGAAGATAAACAAAAGGGGGAGGGAGCCACCAGAGGCGACCGGTGCAAAAGTAATACCCCGATACGAGCGAGAGTGCCCTGCGTCTGGGGACCAGCATTAACTCGGAGACTGGTTGAAAGCACTCCAAAAGAGCAAAGGATCGCGGGGGCAAACTGTGGGAATCGGGGCGGCTAGGGACAGGGGCTTGAGTCCCCGGTCCCAGACGGCCTCCCCGGCGCGGAGGCAGAGAGAGTGCGGCGGGGAAACCGGCTCCTGGTCCCTAAGCCGCCAGCGTGCCCCAGAGCGCGGGGTTCCGGCTCCTGTGAGGGGATGGGAGCCGGTCTGCAGAACGCGCGCTAGCCCTACCACAAAGCTTGAGATGCGCGTGCACGTCGCTCCAGCTCTCCTGGGTTTCTAAGGCCCTGGGGCGCTTCTTGACCCGGGCCATTGTTTCAAAGTCTAAGCCTCACGCCTGCGAAACTCTTCCCCGGACAGAGGCGCGCAAAAGCCCAGCCTGCGGCTTACGGACCAGCGCCCCGTTCTCAGTGCCCCAGACGCGCGCCCGACCCACAGCCGCCTCTGAAAAGAGGTGCGCGCAAGCCGGGCACTCCCAGCCCCGGCCAGCGGCAAAATCTCAGTGTGCGATCGCTGCTTGGAACCTCTCTGGCGGTCAGGAGCTCCCAGACAGCCGCCACTGCCTTGGCTTTGGGGACGAGCAAAAGATCCTGCGCCCCCAGGGTCTTTAACTTGGAACCTGCACTGCCAGCATCCAAGGGGGAATTTATTCAGCTTCTGCACCCAGACTGAGGCTTCTGAGACGGAGATCAGGAAGTGTTCCAGGGTGCACCTTGACTGCACCAGAGTTGATACATCCAGCTACATCTGTTCAGTCTTCTCCCACCAAAATGACTAGGAGGAGGAATGCCCAACAGAAGAAAAATACAGAGGATGGACCTTCCACAACAGAGCTAACGACTATCAACATAGACAATATGTCGGAAAGAGAATTCAGGCTAACAATTATCCAGGCAATAGCTAGGTTGGAGAAAGCCATGGATGACCAAACAGAATTGATTAGAGCCGAACTGAAAGCGACCAGACAGGATGTTCACAATGTTAGGGCGGAGCTTAAAGCTACCAGGGAGGAGGTCCACAATGCTCTCAATGAGTTCCAATCCAATCTAAACTCTCTCAAAGCTAGGGTAACTGAGACAGAAGATAGAATTAGTGATCTGGAAGACAAACAGATAGAGAGAAAGGATCAGGAGGAAGCCTGGAACAAACAGCTTAGATCCCACGAAAGCAGAATTAGGGAAATAAGTGATGCCATGAAGCGTTCCAACGTCAGAATTATTGGAATTCCTGAAGGGGAGGAGAAAGAAAGAAGTCTAGAAGATGTCGTGGAACAAGTCCTTCATGAAAACTTTCCGAATCTCGCGAATGAAACCAGCGTTCATGTACTAGAGGCTGAACGGTCTCCACCCAAGATTATACACTCCAAAAAAACATCACGACACCTGATAGTCAAATTGAGAAATTATAATTGTAGGTATAATCTCTTGAAAGCTGCCAGGGCAAAGAGGCTCCTTACTTACAGAGGGAAGCCCATCAGAATAACGGCAGACCTGTCCACAGAGACCTGGCAAGCCAGAAGAGGCTGGCAAGATATATTCAGGGCACTAAATGAGAAGAACATGCAGCCAAGAATACTTTATCCAGCAAGACTGACATTCAAAATGGATGGAGAGATAAAGAGTTTCCAAGACCGGCAAGACTTAAAAGACTATGCAACCACCAAGCCGATACTGCAGGAAATATTAAGGGGGGTTCTATAAAAGAGGAAAAATCCCAAGAATAGCATTGAACAGAAATATAGAGACAGTCTACAGAAAGAAAGACTTCAAAGGTAACTCGATGTCAATAAAAACGTATCTATCAATAATCACTCTCAATGTGAATGGCCTCAATGCACCCATAAAACGGCACAGGGTTGCAGATTGGATAAAACGACAGGACCCATCCATATGCTGTCTACAAGAGACCCATTTTGAACCTAAAGATACACGCAGACTGAAAGTGAAGGGGTGGAGAAGCATCTTTCATGCCAATGGGACTCAAAAGAAGGCTGGGGTAGCGATTCTCATATCAGATAAATTAGACTTCAAACTAAAGACTGTAGTCAGAGATACAGAAGGACACTACATAATCCTTAAAGGGACTATCCACCAAGATGATCTAACAATTGTAAATATCTATGCTCCCAATATGGGAGCAGCCAATTACTTAAGAAAACTGTTAATCAAGATAAAGAGTCATATTGATATGAATACACTAATCGTAGGTGATCTTAACACGCCTCTTTCAGAATTAGACAGATCATCGAAGCAGAAAATCAATAAAGAAACAAGAGCATTGAATGACACATTGGACCAGATGGACCTCATAGATATATACAGAACATTCCACCCTAAAACAGCAGAATACTCATTCTTCTCAAGTGCACACGGAACCTTCTCCAGAATAGACCACATACTGGGTCACAAATCAGGACTCAGCCGATACCAAAAGACTGAGATTATTCCCTGCATATTCTCAGATCACAATGCTTTGAAACTGGAGCTCAATCACAAGGAAAAGTTCCGAAGGAACTCAAACACCTGGAAGCTAAAGACCACCTTGCTTAAGAATGCTTGGATCAACCAGGAGATCAAAGAAGAACTGAAACAATTCATGGAAACCAATGAGAATGAAGACACTTCGGTCCAAAACCTATGGGATACAGCAAAGGCGGTCCTAAGGGGAAAATATATAGCCATCCAAGCCTTGCTCAAAAAAATTGAAAAATCCAGAACACACCAGCTGTCTCTACACCTTAAAGAACTGGAGGATCAACAACAAATCAAACCAACTCCACACATAAGAAGGGAAATCATCAAGATTAGAGCTGAGATCAATGAGGGAGAAACCAGAGATACAGTAGAACGTATCAATGAAACTAGAAGCTGGTTTTTTGAAAGAATCAATAAGATCGATAAGCCACTGGCTACACTAATCCAAAAGAAAAGAGAGAAATCCCAAATTCATAAAATTATGAATGAAAGGGGAGAGATCACAACTAACACCAAGGAAGTAGAAACAATCATCAGAAGTTACTACGAACAGTTATATGCCAATAAGCTTAGCAACCTTGATGAAATGGATGCATTCCTGGAAAAATATAAACTACCAAAATTGAACCAGGAAGAAATCGACAACCTGAATAGACCGATATCTAATAACGAGATTGAAGCAGTGATCAAAAATCTCCCAAAAAACAAGAGCCCAGGACCTGACGGATTCCCTGGGGAATTCTACCAAACCTTCCAAGAAGAAATAACACCTATTCTCCTGAAGCTGTTTCAAAAAATTGAAGCAGAAGGAAAACTTCCAGACTCTTTCTATGAAGCCAGCATTACCCTGATCCCCAAACCAGGCAAGGACCATACCAAAAAGGAGAATTTCAGACCAATATCACTGATGAATATGGATGCTAAGATTCTCAACAAGATCCTAGCCAACAGGATCCAACAACACATTAAAAAGATTATCCACCATGATCAGGTGGGATTCATCCCTGGGCTACAAGGATGGTTCAACATTCGTAAATCAATCAATGTGATACAACAAATTAATAGGAGAAGAGAGAAGAACCACATGGTCCTCTCAATTGATGCAGAAAAAGCATTTGACAAAATCCAGCATCCGTTCCTGATTAAAACGCTTCAAAGTATAGGGATAGAGGGAACATTCCTGAACCTCATCAAATCTATCTATGAAAGACCCACAGCAAATATCATCCTCAATGGGAAAAAGCTTGCAGCCTTCCCGTTGAGATCAGGAACAAGACAAGGATGCCCACTTTCACCACTCTTGTTCAACATAGTATTAGAAGTCCTAGCAACAGCAATCAGACAACAGAGAGAAATAAAAGGTATCCAAATTGGTAATGAAGAAGTCAAACTCTCTCTCTTCGCAGATGACATGATTCTTTATATGGAAAACCCAAAAGACTCCACCCCCAAACTACTAGAACTCATACAGCAATTCAGCAGCGTGGCAGGATACAAAGTCAATGTGCAGAAATCAGTGGCTTTCTTATACACTAACAAGGAAAATACAGAAAGGGAAATTAGAGAATCGATTCCATTTACTATAGCACCAAGAACCATAAGATACCTGGGAATAAACCTAACTAAAGAGGTAAAGGATCTATACTTGAGGAACTATAGAACACTCATGAAAGAAATTGAAGAAGACACAAAAAGATGGAAGACCATTCCATGCTCTTGGATCGGAAGAATAAACATCGTTAAAATGTCTATACTGCCTAGAGCAATCTATACTTTTAATGCCATTCCGATCAAAATTCCACCGGCATTCTTCAAAGAGCTGGAGCAAATAATCCAAAAATTT
The DNA here is from genome assembly GCF_020171115.1 of Neogale vison. Lineage (NCBI taxonomy): Eukaryota > Metazoa > Chordata > Mammalia > Carnivora > Mustelidae > Neogale > Neogale vison. The sequence goes on along the minus strand of NC_058102.1, from coordinate 135,120,272 downwards.
GTATGGAATCAGAAGAGACCCCGAATCGCTAAGGAAACGTTGAAAAACAAAAATAAAGCTGGCGGCATCACCTTACCTGATTTCAAGCTTTATTACAAAGCTGTGATCACCAAGACAGCATGGTACTGGCATAAAAACAGACACATAGACCAGTGGAACAGAGTAGAGAGCCCTGATATGGACCCTCAACTCTATGGTCAATTAATCTTCGACAAAACAGGAAAAAATATACAGTGGAAAAAAGACAGTCTCTTCAATAATTGGTGCTGGGAAAACTGGACAGCTATATGTAGAAGAATGAAACTCGACCATTCTCTTACACCGTACACAAAGATCAACTCAAAATGGATAAAAGACCTCAACGTGAGACAGGAATCTATCAGAATCTTAGAGGAGAACATAGGCAGTAATCTCTTCGATATCAGCCACAGCAACTTCTTTCAAGATACGTCTCCAAAGGCAAAGGAAACAAAAGCGAAAATAGACTTCTGGGACTTCATCAAAATCAAAAGCTTCTGCACAGCAAAGGAAACAGTCAAAAAAACAAAGAGGCAACCCACGGAATGGGAGAAGATATTTGCAAATGACAGTACAGACAAAAGGTTGATATCCAGGATCTATAATGAACTCCTCAAACTCAACCCACACGAAACAGACAAACACATCAAAAAATGGGCAGAAGATATGAACAGACACTTCTCCAATCAAGACATACAAATGGCTATCAGACACATGAAAAAATGCTCATCATCATTAGCCCTCAGGGAGATTCAAATTAAAACCACATTGAGATATCACCTTACACCAGTTAGAATGGCCAAAATTAACAAAACAGGAAACAACATGTGTTGGAGAGGATGTGGAGAAAGGGGAACCCTCTTACACTGTTGGTGGGAATGCAAGTTGGTGCAGCCTCTTTGGAGAACAGTGTGGAGATTCCTCAAGAAATTAAAAATAGAGCTTCCCTACGACCCTGCAATTGCACTCCTGGGTATTTACCCCAAAGATACAGATGTTGTGAAAAGAAGGGCCATCTGTACCCCAATGTTTATAGCAGCAATGGCCACAGTCGCCAAACTATGGAAAGAACCAAGATGCCCTTCAACGGATGAATGGATAAGGAAGATGTGGTCCATATACACTATGGAGTATTATGCCTCCATCAGAAAGGACGAATATCCAACTTTTGTAGCAACATGGACGGGACTGGAAGAGATTATGCTGAGTGAAATCAGTCAAGCAGAGAGAGTCAATTATCATATGGTTTCACTCATTTGTGGAGCATAACCAATAGCATGGAGGACAAGGGGCGTTAGAGAGGAGTAGGCAATTTGGGTAAATTGGAAGGGGAGGTGAACCATGAGAGACTATGGACTCTGAAAAACAGTCTGAGGGGTTTGAAGTGGCGGGGGGGGTGGGAGGTTGGGGGTACCAGGTGGTGGGTATTATAGAGGGCACAGCTTGCATGGAGCACTGGGTGTGGTGAAAAAATAATGAATACTGTTTTTCTGAAAATAAATAAATTGGGAAAAAAAAAGATATCAGGCAGTATTATAGAGGGCACAGCTTGCATGGAGCACTGGGTTGTGGTGAAAAAATAATGAATACTGTTTTTCTGAAAATAAATAAATTGGAAAAAAAAGAAAAAAAAAATAAAGTCTAAGTAATCATTCTCTTCAACTGCTCATTTGCTCAATTTCAGTTAGATGAATTTTCCATGTCTTCATTCTTTAGGCAGCCGCAGCCTGGACTGTCCTTCTCTAGACTGGCTGCACTTCAGGACCTCAGATTTTGTGGCTGTTTGCTTGCCACACAGCTCAGCAGCCTCACTATGAAGGATCTAAAGCATATAAAATTACACAGCAATTGTTTTTCATACCTACACATTAACTAAAATAAAACAATCCCCAAATCTTAGGATAGTTAACCCAAACATAATTATGCTCCAAATCTCAGCACTTAGTGTCATCAAAAGTCATAATAGAAACTCAAAATTAGCTGAAAAATATTTCTTTCAACTTTACTAGTCAACCTATGTTGCTTGTCTGAGGCCCATGATTATAACCCTAAAAACCAATTAGGATTGCACAAGAATGTCCATAGCAGGGCCCCTGGGTAGCTCAGTTTGTTGGGCGACTGCATTCGGTTCAGGTCATGATCCTGGAACACCAGAATTGAGTCCCACATTGGGCTCACAGCTTGGTGGGGAGTCTGCTTCTCCCGCTGACCTCTTTCCTCTCATGATCTCTCTCTCTCATTCATTCTGTATATCTCTCTCTCAAATAAATAAATGAAATCTTTGAAAAAAAAAAAAGAATGCTCATAACATTATGCATAACAGCCAAAACAAAATGCAAACAATCCAGGGGTGCCTGGGTCCTCAGCTGAGTACTCAACTCTTGCTTTCAGCTAAGGTCGTGGTCTCAGGGTCACTACACTGAGCTCAGCTAGGCTAAGTGCTCAGCAGGGAGTCTGCTTCTCTCCTTCCCCTTCGCCCTCTGTCCCTCCCCACTGCAGTCTCTCTCTTTCTCAAATTAATAAATAAATAAATGTCTAAAAATAAATGTAAACATTCCAATGCTATCAACTGATGAATGGATGAACAAATGTGGCTCATCTATGCAATGAAAAATTATTCTGCTAAAAAATAATGGGAGTTGCTACATGTGACAATATGGATGAACTTTGAAAACATTATGCTGAAGTGAAAGAAGTCAGTCACAAAGGCTACACACTGTATGATTCCATTTATATGAACTATCCAGAATTGGCAAATCTGTAGAGATAAAAAGTAGATTAGTGATTACCAGGTGGTGGAGGTGGAGAGAAATGTGACTGACTGCTAGTAGATGTGGGGTTTCTTTTTGGTGTGATGGAAATATTCTGGAATTTGTTACTGGTTTTAGTTAATGGTAAACTGGCAATAGTGATAGTTAATATACTAAAAATTACTGAAATGTACATTTTTTTTCAATTTATTTATTTTCAGAAAAACATTATGCATTATTTTTTCACCACACCCAGTGCTCCATGCAATCCGTGCCCTCTATATTACCCACCACCTGGTACCCCAACCTCCCACCCTCCCGCCAATTCAAACCCCTCAGATTGTTTTTCAGAGTCCATAGTCTCTCATGGTTCACCTCCCCTTCTAATTTACCCAAATTCCCTACTCCTCTCTAACGCCCCTTGTCCTCCATGCTATTTGTTATGCTCCACAAATAAGTGGAGCATATGTACATTTTTAAACCATGAATTTTATTTATATTTATTTATTCATTGATTCATTCATTTTTAATTGGGGTGCCTGGGTGGCTCAGTCATTTTTAATTTCAATCATTTTGTTTTTTTAATTTTAATTCCAGTGTAATTAACATGGTGTTAAATTAGTTTCAGGTGTATAAGATAATGATTCAACACTTCTATACATTACTCAGTGCTCATCATAAGTGCACTCTCTCTTTTCTTTTTTTGTTTTAATTTTATAAATGTACTCGTAATCCCCTTCATCTATTTCATCCATCCCCCCACCCATCCCCCCTCTGGTAACCATCTAATTGCTCTCTACAGTTCAGAGCCTGGTTTTTGTAAACAAGTCCTTTTATATCTCAATTTTTAAAACCCTTGGGAGAATATCTCAAAAGAGGTTAAATTTGATACTATGAGATTTACCACTTTTGTGGGACAAGGATGTGGTAGGGGCTGGGAGTCACTCATTTCTTTTCTCAGGCATTGTCATTTGAGATAATCCTCTCTCTCTCTCTCTCTCTCTCTCTCTCTCTTTTTTTCCTTTAAACTGGCAAGGGAGGCAGTTGGCATCAGACCCTGAGAAGCAGTTTTTCCCGTTCAGTTTCTACTTCCCCTTGACGGCCATCTTTCTGCATCAGAGTGGGCTCCCACATGGTGACAGGGTCTGCACTCTCTCCCAGGAACAGGTGTTTTGGGTCCCAAGCCACAAAGGAGACTGCCCCTTGGTATGGAACATCTTAGGTCTGTGAACCCAGCTTCCCAGGGAATGTTCATCCCCAGAACTATTTCAGCAGGAGATCCACTTTCAGCAAGTTCCTGAAATAAAGGGGCTTTTGGTGAAGTGCGCCTCTAGAGGCCTTGTGGGACAAATCCCCATGTCATTTCTACTGGAGACCGCGCATCCTAGGGATTGAGATGTTACAGGCTCTGGATGTCAAAGTGGGGAATGATCTTAAAGGCTTTTATAAACCATGCATATCCATGGCTTAGTCCCTCCATAGATTCCTCCCTTGGCTCTGAATTCAGTTCAAACACTATTAACTGGGGCACCTGGGTGGCTCAGTTGGTTATGCATTTGCCTTTGGCTCAGGTCGGGATCCCAGGGTCCTGAGATTGAGTCCCTGCTCAGCTGAGGGCCAGCTTCTCCCCCTCCCTTCCCCTCTGCCTGCAGCTCCACCTGCTTGTGCTCTCCCTCTGTCAAATAAATAAAATCTTAGCAAATACAATCTAAAGGGGAAAAAAAGCACAAAAGGAGAGCAGCCAACCCACACCTGCATAAGCCCTTTGCTTGCATGCTAGTTATCAAGCTCATACACATGATTTAGCTGCATTAAATTCTTGGCCTGTGGTCCTGGTTGAAGATCAGATTGTAAAAGCAGCAAATAATTACCCCCAGTCAAGATGCTCTTGTCCTTTTGAGTGAATCCTTGCCTCAGATGCACTTGTTACTGAGGTTCTGATGGCCCCCTGTCTGCAGGCAGTGAGACCATGTAAAGCTATTAAATACCAGTGTCATTCAAAATAAAGCTGTTGTAATTCAAATTCTAAAGCCAGCCCCTGCTAGGCACCATGACCACCCACCAGTTAGTTCAAGACCAACATCTAAAACAACCACTTCCCTGTGGTCAGAGTGGCCATAAATTACAGTGACTCATCAAAGTCAAAATCTCAGGTTGCCTAAGACTTGAAGTGTTTGCCAGGGGCCATGAGAAGTTAGAAAGCATAAAATTATTTTAATCTCACTGCACAAAATAGGCCACTGCAAACCCCTACGGATATGAATCCTCATGGCCTGGCTATAGAGAAACCAGTCTGAATATCATTGTGTTCCTGATTCACAAACAGAAATGGATAGATTATCTGTAACTTCCTACATAACCTCAAAGCCCTCAAACCTTAATCAAACACATAGCTCTATATAATGATCTCAATGGCTTTAAAAATAAGCACCAAAATCCTATGCTCCAAAATAGAATATATAAAAATGATAATAACAACTGTCTTCAAGTGATTGGATGGTGAATGATTTCTATTTTCTAATTTTAATCTCTAAAATTTTTCTATAAAAGTTTCAATCACTTACACAATCAGAAAATTCCCTAATTGACTCTGTGTCATGGAAGGGCCACACCTCCTGCTTCTACCTTCAGAAGCCCAGGGATGATTAGGATTCTGACACTTCCTAGAAACTGCTACAGCCTCCTGACATTGGAATGAGTCTGGATTTCACACTGTATCACCGCTAGCTCAGGAGCCTCTATATCTCCCATGAAGTTATGGGGTTTAACATAGAATCTCTGAAATTATAAGCCAAACAAAAATAAAGCAAAGTGGCCAAATGTTTGGATTTGACTTCATTTACCAGATAGCCAGTAAGCTCACTAAAGCCTTGACTGTCTTCCAGAGAGAGTCGTAGAGAATAGAGAACAGGACACAGTTGTACCTTCACTCGCTAAACAAGTTCACAAGATGGGGCTATGATCAATTTCAATTTAGAGCATTAGCTGAACTAGAAGAAATCTCAGCAGGCACTAAATAGATGTTTACTGTCACGGTGAAGTCTATAAAGATACATTTTAAAGTTAAAAGAATATTTGATCAATCTAAATTGAACTCAGCATGATGAACAACATGCCGTATATGCGCATACACAGCCCCATTCAACGTTTATCAATGTATGGATTAAAAAAAAAATTGAGTCATCTCCCCATCACCTAGTAAGAAAAGCAGTTGAAGTAATAATTTGAAATTCCCTTCCCTCCACTGATGGGTAAACCAGCCCTCCCTCTTCTGCAAGAGTCCTGAAGGAGAAGAGAGTGGCACGGGCCTTCCTCCAACCCCACTGTCTCTTCTTCATCTCCCTTGTCCCTCCTTAGCTTTCCCCAACAAGCCACTGAAACTGCTTTTGCCCTCCTGGTTACCGGATTCAATGGGGACTTTCTTGCCCTCAACTGTATTCAATGTTGACCCCACTGTCTTTCTGCCACCACATAGTCCTGGTTTCCTCCTCCCTTTTGGACAATTTCTTCCTGGCTCCTTGGCTGGCTTCCCTATTGCTGAAACAATGAATGTTTCAGGGCTTCAGGGATTCAGGGCTCAGTTCTGGTCCTCTTCCCTATACAAATTCTCTGCAAGTGACTTCACCTAGTTGCATAGCTTGGAAGACCATATACAGACACTGACTTATATTTCTGGGTCAGACTTTCATCCAAGTTCCAGTCTCATGGACCACACTACTCAACACCCCCAACTGGCTGTCTATCAAGCATTTCAAATTTCCTATGTCCCTAATGGAACACTCCCTTTCTCTTTCCCTTTCCCATTTCAATATGTTCCTTTCTATTCATCACCACCTCAGCAAATGATACCCTTACATATTCAGCTATTCAAGCCAAAACCTAGGAGTCATCTTTGATTCCCCCTTTCCTGGGCCTCCCAGTCCAATCTAGCACTGTCTAGTTGACTCAGACCTGAAAAGATATCTTATCTCTACCCTAGTCCAAACTATCAACATACCTTACCTGGAAATTTCCAATTGTCTTCTAAAAGATCTTTCAATTTACATTCTGGCCTCCTTATGTTCCAAAAGGCAAAGTTTGAAAACATAAATTCAGATAATGTCACTCTGTTGCTTAAAATCTTTCAATGACAGGTGACTGGGTGGCTTAGTCAATTAAGTGTGTAACTTCAGCTCAAGTCATGATCCAGGGTCTTGGGATGGAGCCACACATCTGGCTTCCTGCTTCTCCCTCTCCTCTCTGCTTGTGCTCTCACTATCTCTCTCTCTCTCTCAAATAAATAAATAAAATCTTAAAAAAATCTTTGAGTGATGTCCTATCATACTTAAAACACAAATTTTTAAAGATAGTCTACAAAGCACCCTGTATGATCTAGTTTACAATTTCATTTTCTACTATATATCCATATATTTGATTTTTTATATATTTCTTTGTTACCTCAGATCTTTGCACTTTCCCCTTTTACTTTTGTGCTACACCTGAAGAATTTTTAAATAAGTCTTGAGATTCTTTTGACCAAACCAATACTTTAGATAACCTATGGGAGTTGTTTTCAAACCTTCATAAAAGTATGGCCAATTAAGGATATATCCAAATTCTTTGGCCATGTCTTCCCTTGGGAGCTATAGGGACTTCCTTGAACCTATAGACTGTAGAAATGTTTCATTTAGCCTCCTAAGATTACTGCTTCAACCATCTAATGACAACATGAACATTGGTTCCCCTCAAATCTTAAATTGTTAACCCTAGCTCCCCTGATAAATTCTTGGGACTCCTTGCAAGCCTCCAGTCTTGCTGGAATGGACGGATTCAAACTCTTAGTGTTTATGCTGCTTGCACTGTCTAAATAGTACAAATATGGAAGGATCTTTACATAGTGCAGCTTAATGAGGCCCACTATTCCCAATGCAGATTCGGTGTGGCCACTGCTGCCTTTCACTGACCAACCTTCAGAACAGGAGTCCCCTGGCACTTATTTCTTCCAATGGTGTTTGCCAAGGTCTCCACTTTAGTGGGATCTCCAGCAGACATTCCCATGCTGTGACTCTTGTACTGTACTCTTAATGGGTCAACATGAGTCAAATAGATGCTCTGCAGGGGCCTCTCCTGCTCTTCTGAGATGGTCTGGTGATAAGATAGCTGACTTTGATGGACAGCGATGCCACTGATGACTCCCCAGACTGTGGTATGGCCTTCTAGAGCTTGATAAAGGAAGTAATAAAAACATTATAGCTTTTATTTCCAAAAATTAAGTATAAGGGTAACAGTGATAATAAGTAAATAATGTAAATTTTTAATGACTGTCAATATAAGGAATTGTGCTAACTCAGGATCCATAAAACATGGTTCTTGACTTCTCCCTCTGTTACTATATAGCACAATGATTCACAAATTTTGGAGTGAATTTAAAAATCTGGGAAAGTTGTGAGCGACATCACCAAAATATCAATGTGGGAGACCTCCATCCCTTCACAAAGATCATTAATCAGAAAGCTATCCGTGAATAAAAATGGCTCTGAGAGAGCTCAGGAGTCCTCTTAAGAAATTTTAGCAACACAGTAAAGCAAAAACGCTTAAGAATAATTACACAAGAAAAGAAGAATGTTTCATTTTGCCTGCATCATCTCACCCCTCAAGTTGGAACTGCTCAGTGCCAAGGGCCCCAGTCAGAGAAAGTTCCACTTACCACAAAAGAAAAAGCAGAGTGAGTGACCAGCTTCTCCAGGCTTTCAGGGTACTACACAAAGGTCCCAATTCAGTTTTACCCCACCCAGAGACCAACAAAAGTAAGATAAACAGAGATGACTAGGAACAAGAAGAAACACAGTAGCTACTAATAGCAGTCACATAGCAGGACCCACTGCAGTGAAGCCAGGCAGGTTTAGCCAGTAAAAAAATCAATTGCCAGCTTAGCTTCCATGGAAGTAAAGTCTCTTCCCATTAATTCCCCTCTCTGGCTGAGAAAAGAGCCTGGAAACTGCACCAGCAGGCAGCCCAGGCCTCTGTTGTTGCACAAGTGTAAGATGCCAGTCTAGACCCCCGACAATGACCCCACCAACATGTGTGCAATTAGGGCCATCCCATCTATCTGTGCACTTGCACACTGCAACCCTGACAATCCTGATAATTGTCACTGGCCTCTGCTGAAGTTTTCAGGCCTTGGAGTAAGATTGTGGAGACATAGGGGAGCACACCAACAGCCAGGGATTCTGCAATTGCTTGTGGGCCTGGACTAGGCCCTGTCTTCTGTCACTAGCCCCACCAGCTGTGCACCCACACATCCCAGGTTTGAATCCTGTCAAGAGTCTACATTGCTGTACACCCATGGAAATACCCAACAGCCATAGTAATGCAAGCCAGTGAGCCTGTAGCTGGGCCTGTCCTTTGCTGCCTTCCATGACCTCACCACTGCAGGACGTGCCCAACTGACACATGACATGACACAGGCACCTGCAGTTGGACTCTGCAGCCAAGTATGCCATCACAAGGTCTGGCCACCACCACTACATGCCTAGTCCCTAACCATTGTACCAGGAAGTGTCCCTGAGGACCCCAGCTGCCCTTGAAACCACTATGGATCCCTTCAATGCTTACCAAGGACAACAGTGTTGTCAATGCTGTGGACCCTAGTGGCCTTAGCCAAAGAAAACCATGCCACCCACACCCCACACTTGGTGCCCTGCATCAGCATGCCCCCCTCTGAGGTCAAAGTCTTATATTACCCAAGTCAGGCCATAAAGTTCAGGTGACTACTTCAAAAGGCTATTGGAATCACAAAAAAAAAAAATAGGAAAACATGACTCCACCAAAGGAATAGAGTAAATCTCCTGTAACTGGTCCCAAAGAAATGGAGATCCAAGAATTGCACAACAAATAATTCAAAACAGTCATTCTAAAGATGTTCAGGAAACTATTAAAAAAACATATATGAACAACAAAATTTGGAAGACAATACAAGAAAAAAATGGAAAGCTCAGAAAAGAGAAAACATTTTTTAAAAACACCAAACAGAAATTTTGGACCTGAAGAATACAGTAACTGAATAGTTCAATAGAGAGCTACAATATCAGACTTGACAAAGCAGCATAAGGAATCAGTGACATAAAAGAGAGATTAACTGAAATTATCCAAATAGGGGAGCAAAAAGGAAAAAGAATTAAAAAGAATAAAGAAAACCTATGAAAATTATGGGGCACCATCAAAACAAAACAAAACAAAAAACAACATAAAGATCACTGGAGTCCCAGAAGGAGGAGAGAAAAATGTGGTAAAGAGCTTAGTTAAAGAAATAATGGCTGAGAACTTACCAAACCTGGGGGAGGGATTTGGAGATCCAAGTTAATGAAGGTAATAATAAGTCACCACAAAATTTCAACCCAAAATGATCTACAAGATGCATTATAATGTAACTCACTAAATCAAAGACAAAGAAAGAAATTTCAAAAGCAACAAGAGAAAAAAAACTCTATCTTACAAGGTAAGTCGCATGAGGCTACAGCAGGTTTCTGAGCAGGGACCTTGCAGGCCAGGAGAGAATGGGATGATATATTCAAAATCCTGTGAGAAAGAAACTTCCAGCCAAGAATACTTAACCTGGCAAAGTTGCCTTCAGAAAGGAAGGCAAAATGAAGACGTAGCCTAAAAAACGAAAGCTGATGGAGCTCACTACCACTAGAACTGCCTTAGAAGAAATGCTGAAAGGAGCACTTGAAACTGAAGTGAATGTATGACAATTAGTAACATGAAAGCACATAAATACGCAACACTGGTATGGTAACCATTTAACTCTGGTTTCACAGTTAAAGGACAAAAGTTTTTAAAAATAACTACAGCTACGTATTGCCTGGAGTACTGGGTATGGTGCATAAACCATGAATTTTGGAACACTGAAAAAAAAATAAAATGAAATTAAAAACTACAGGTTCAATGATTTATTAATGGATACACAATATAAAAAGAAGTAAACTGTGACATTAAAAATACAAAAGGGGAGTAAAAGTGTAGAGTTTTCACATGTGATTGAAGTTTAATTGTTATCAGTATGAAATAGACTGCTATACATATAGAAGTTTCTTGTAAGCCTCATGGTAACCAAAAAGCAGAAACCTATGATACATTCACAAATGATACAAAAAAGAGAATCAAAGCATTCCACTATAGAAAATTATCAATTCAGAAAGGAAGGAAGTCAAAGAGAAAGAAAGGTATAAGGAAACTATAATACAGCTAGGAAACAATGAGATGGCATACGTAAGTCTTCACCTATCAATAATTACTGTAAATGAAAATGCACTGAATTCTTCCAGGAAAAAAACACAGAGTGGCTGAACAGATAAAATATATAAGACCCATATATATGCTTCCTACAAAAGACTCCCCTCAGCTTTAATACACATAGGCTAAAGGTGAGTGGATGGAAAAAGATATTCCATGCAAGTGGAAACCAAAAGAGAGCAGGAGTAGCTTTACTTACATTAGACAAAATAGACTTTAAGCCAAAAATAGTAACAAAAGACAAAGAAGGCCATCATAGAATGATGCAAGAATCTACTGATCAAGAAGATACAACAATCATAAATACATATATGCATCCAACACGAGAGCACCGAAATATATTAAGCAAATACTACTAGATCTGAAGAGAGGGGCGCCTGGCTGGCACAGTTGGTAGAGCATCCAGATTTGGGTTTTGGCTTAGGTCATGATCAGGGTCATGAGATGGAGCCCCGCATCAGGTTCTGTACTCAATGCAGAGCCTGCTTAAGACCCCCGTCCCCTCTGCCTTTGCCCCTACCCCATGCTCTCTCTCTAAAATAAATAAATCTTGGGGTACCTGGGTGGCTCCGTGGGTTAAAGCCTCTGCCTTCAGCTCAGGTCATGATCTCAGGTCCTGGGATAGAGCCCCGGTTCAGGCTGTCTGCTCAGCAGGGAGCCTGCTTCCTCCTCTCTCTGCCTGCCTCTCTGCCTACTTGTACTCTCTGTCTGTGAAATAAATAAGTAAATAAAATCTTAAAAATAAAATAAAATAAGTATTATTTTATTTATTTATTGGGAAAAAAAAGAGGAAATAAAGACATTTACTTATTTTTAAAAATTTTGTTATTCATTTGGAAGAGAGTGAGAGAAGAAAAGAGAAAGAGGGAGCACAAGTGGTGGGGAGGGGTAGACAGAGAGGAAAAGGACTCCAGGCTGAGCAGTGAGCCTGAAGTGGGGCTCGATCCCAGGACACTGGGATCATGACTTGAGCCAAAGCCAGACATTTAATCAACTGAGCCATCCAGGTGCCCAATAAAGACATTTTTAAATAGAGGTTCATTACCTGGATGTTCTCACTTATGAAAATTTTAAAGTATGTATATGATGTATGTACCTAAAGTATGTACATAAAGTATGTATATAATCCCAAATAGAAATTCTGAGATGTAAGAAAAAAGAAAAAAACTTAAATACATAGTTCAATTTAAATGAACATTGAGAGTATCATATAAAAGTTATAAAAATGGTCGATTATTTTTTAAAGATACAAGACAGAAAACACAAAGCAACAATACACATAAGTTTGAAGCCAAGTAAATTGAGTTAAATGTATTCAAAATTCCTTGTATTAACATTATCCATGGACAGGAGAAATTCCTCACTAGGATATTAGCATATCAATAGTAGCAATATATGAAACAAATGAATGAAATCACAACGAAAGGAATGAAATTCAGTTTCCCTAAGAAATGCAAGGTTGGTTTAACATGAGCACATAATGTAATTCAACACACTGACAAATTAAAAAAAATTATCTCAATATATGCAAAAGAAACATTCATTCAACATTCATCCATGATAAAACTTAGAAAACTAGTAGTATAAGGGATCTGTTAATATAATTGTAAAATAAAGACCCTCGGTGACCCCATAATAAATGCTCTTTGGTGATCTCACCTTTTATAATCCTTTTCCCTGAAGTGTAGCCAAGATCTGTGACTTGACTCTAGCCATCAGAACATGGCAACTGTAAAGAAATCTTGCAGATATAATTAATTGTTAATTTCGAGTTAATCAAAAAGGGTTATTCTACGTAAGCCTGATTGAAGCAGGTGAAATCCTTAAAAGACCACTGAGCCCTCTTTGCAGGGAAATTCTCCTTATTGGCCTCACGAAGTAAAAAGCCATATTGGAGAGGTCTACCTGGCAACAAACAAGGAACAGCCTTGCTACAGACTGAATATTTCTGTCCTCCCAGCTCCCAAATTAGGGTGTTAAATCTTAGTGTTCAATGTAATTGTACTTAGAGGTAGAGACTTTGGGAAATGATTACTCGTGAAGGTGGAACCCTCATGAATGGGATTAGTGCCCTCATAAAGGAGTCCTGAGAGAGCTCCCTTGGCCCTGTGCAGTACGAAGAAACAGGAGGAAGACCACCATCCATGAACCAGGAAACAGGCCCTCACTGGACACTGAATCTGCTATTGCCTTGAATTAGGAATTCCCAGCCTCCAGAACTATAAGAAACAATATAATAAGATAGTTTAGCAAGATAGGTGAATCTAAGCTCAATATGCAAAATAATTTTATTTCTATAACCTAGCAACAGGAAACGAAACTGACTTTTTAAAATAATATTTATAATAGGAACAAAAGTATCAAATACCTGGGAATAAATCTAAAAAATATCTGCAAGATCCTTGTAGGAAATTTTTTAAACATTGAGAGTTAATCAATTAAAATAGTATTTGGAAAACTCAAGCAGGGAGAGCAGCAGGCAGAGGGAGAAGCAGCCTCCCCAGTGAGCTCGGAGCTCGATGCAAGACTCAGTCTCAGAACCCTGAGATCATGACCTGAACCACCCAGGCATCCCTGATCTCAATTTTATCAGAAGGAAACATAAGAAAAACCTGCACTGAAAGACATTCTACATTACTGGAATTAACTCTTCAAAAAATTAAACGTCATGAAAATCCGGGAAAGACTGACTATGGAACTGTTCAAAACTCAAAGAGACTAAGAGACACAACATCGGAATTAAATACATGGCTCTGAACAGGACCTTCCTTGCTGTAAAGGATATTACAGACAAGTGACAAAACTTAAAAGAGCATGAGAATTAAATGATTAAATGATAGAATGTATAGAGTGCTTAGGTGGCTCAGTCGGTTAAGCAACTTCCTTGGGCTCACGTCATGATCCCAGGGTCCTGGGATGGTGTTCTATATCAGTCTCTGTTTTCAGCAGGGAGCTCACTTCTCCATCTCCCTTTGCCTGCCACTCTGCCTACTTGTGCTCTTTCTCTCTCTCTGTCAAATAAATAAATAAAATCTTAAAAAAATGTATATTTAATACAGTTTGAATGGGTGCAGCTATATGCATATTTTTTCAATAAATACATGACAGTACTGTCAGTGTATTTTCCCTTCCTTAAGATTTTTTTCTTTCCTTTATTAATTTATTTACTTTAAGAAAAACAGTATTCATTATTTTTTCACCACACCCAGTGCTCCATGCAATCCGTGCCCTCTATAATACCCACCACCTGGTACCCCAACCTCCGACCCTCGCCCCCGCCACTTCAAAGACCTCAGATTGCTTTTCAGAGTCCATAGTCTCTCATGATTCACCTCCCCTTCCAATTTATCCCAACTCCCTTCTCCTCTCTAACACACCTTGTCCTCCATGATATTTGTTATGCTCCACAAATAAGTGAAACCATATGATAATTGACTCTCTCTGCTTGACTTACTTCACTCAGCATAATCTCTTCCAGTACCATCCATGTTGCTACAAAAGTTGGGTATTCATCCTTTCTGATGCAGGCATAATACTCCATAGTGTATATGGACCACATCTTCCTTATCCATTCTTCCGTTGAAGGGCATCTTGGTTCTTTCCATAGTTTGGTGATCATGGCCATTGCTGCTATAAACATTGGGGCACAGATGGCCCTTCTTTTCACGACATCTGTATCTTTGGGGTAAATACCCAGGAGTGCAATTGCAGGGTCATAGGGAAGTTCTATTTTTAATTTCTTGAGGAATCTCCACACTGTTCTCCAAAGAGGCTGCACCAACTTGCATTCCCACCAACAGTGGAAGAGGGTTCCCTTTTCTCCACATCCTCTCCAACACATGTTGTTTCCTGTTTTGTTAATTTTGGCCATTCTAACTGGTGTAAGGTGAAATCTCAATGTGGTTTTAATTTGGATCTCCCTGAGGGCTGGTGATGATGAACATTTTTTCATGTGTCTGATAGCCATTTGTAGGTCTTGATTGGAGAAGTGTCTGCTCATATCTTCTGCCCATTTCTTGATATGTTTGCCTGTTTCGTGTGAGTTGAGTTTGAGGAGTTCATTATAGATCCTGGATATCAAACTTTTGTCTGTACTGTCATTTGCAAATATCTTCTCCCATTCCGTGGGTTGCCTCTTTGTTTTTTTGACTGTTTCCTTTGCTGTGCAGAAGTTTTTGATTTTGATGAAGTCCCAAAAGTTTATTTTCGCTTTTGTTTTCTTTGCCTTCAGAGACATATCTTGAAAGAAGTTGCTGTGGCTGATATCGAAAAGATTACTGCCTATGCTCTCCTCTAGGATTCTGATGGATTCCTGTCTCACACTGAGGTCTTTTATCCATTTTGAGTTGATCTTTGTGTACGGTGTAAGAGAATGGTTGAGTTTCATTCTTCTACATATAGCTGTCCCATTTCCACAGCACCATTTATTGAAGAGACTGTCTTTTTTCCACGGTATATTTTTTCCTGCTTTGTCAAAGATTAAATGACCACAGAGTTGAGGGTCCATAGCTGGGCTCTCTACTCTGTTCCACTGGTCTATGTGTCTGTTTTTATGCCAGTACCATGCTGTCTTGGTGATCACAGCTTTGTGGTAAAGCTTGAAATCAGGTAACGTGATGCCCCCCAGCTTTATTTTTGTTTTTCAACATTTCCTTAGCGATTCGGGGTCTCTTCTGATTCCATACAGATTTTTAGGATTATTTGCTCCAGCTCTTTGAAGAATACCGGTGGAATTTTGATCTGAATGGCATTAAAAGTATAGATTGCTCTAGGCACTATAGACATTTTAACAATGTTTATTCTTTGATCCAAGAGCATGGAATGGTCTTCCATCTTTTTGTGTCTTCTTCAATTTCTTTCATGAGTGTTCTGTAGTTCCTCAAGTACAGATCCTTTACCTCTTTGGTTAGGTTTATTCCCAGGTATCTTATGGTTCTTGGTGCTCTAGTAAATGGAATCGATTCTCTAATTTCCCTTTCTGTAAATTCATTGTTAGTGTATAAGAAAGCCACTGATTTCTGTACACTGACTTTGTATCCTGCCACGTTGCTGTATTGCTGTATGAGTTCTAGTAGTTTGGGGGTGGAGTCTTTTGGGTTTTCCATATAAAGAATCATGTCATCTGCGAAGAGAGAGAGTTTGACTTCTTCATTACCAATTTGGATACATTTTATTTCTCTTTGTTGTCTGATTGCTGTTGCTAGGACTTCTAATACTATGTTGAACAAGAGTGGTGAAAGTGGGCATCCTTGTCTTGTTCCTGATCTCAACGTGAAGGGTGCAAGCTTTTTCCCATTGAGGATGACATTTGCTGTGGGTATTTCATAGATAGATTTGATGAGGTTCAGGAATGTTCCCTCTATCCCTATACTTTGAAGCGTTTTAATCAGGAACAGATGCTGGATTTTGTCAAATGCTTTTTCTGCATCAATTGAGAGGACCATGTGGTTCTTCTCTCTTCTCATATTAATTTGTTGTATCACATTGGTTGATTTGCGAATGTTGAACCATCCTTGTAGCCCAGGGATGAATCCCACCTGGTCATGGTGGATAATCTTTTTAATGTGTTGTTGGATCCTGTTTGCTAGGATCTTGTTGAGAATTGTAGCATCCATATTCATCAGTGATATTGGTCTGAAATTCTCCTTTTTGGTAGGGTCTTTGCCTGGTTTGGGGATCAATGTAATGCTGGATTCATAGAAAGAGTCTGGAAGTTTTCCTTCTGCTTCAATTTTTTGGAACAGCTTCAGGAGAATAGGTGTTATTTCTTCTTTGAAAGTTTGGTAGAATTCCCCAGGGAATCCGTCAGGTCCTGGGCTCTTGTTTTTTGGGGAGGTTTTTGATCACTGCTTCAAACTCGTTACTAGATATTGGTCTATTCAGGTTGTCGATTTCTTCCTGGTTCAATTTTGGTAGTTTATAGTTTTTCAGGAATGCATCCATTTCATCTAGGTTGCTAAGCTTATTGGCATATAACTGTTGATAATAACTTCTGATGGTTGTTTCTACTTCCTTGGTTAGTAGTTATCTCTCCCTTTTCTTTTCTTTTTTCTTTTTTTTTTGGTTTTTAAACTTTATTCATTGAGTTATCTTCCTATATGAAATCAACAAGCTCATTACCCTTAGAACATAATTTTTCTCAAAATATATAAAATGATATACATCAATGAAACTGTGCCTTGGGCACTTTACTTAAAAGAGGTTAAGTGTTTTTTTTTTTTTTTCAATTTATTTATTTTCAGGAAAAACATTATTCATTATTTTTTCACCTCACCCAGTGCTCCATGCAAGCTGTGCCCTCTATAATACCCACCACCTGGTACCCCAACCTCCCACCCCCCCGCCGCTTCAAACCCCTCAGATTGTTTTTCAGAGTCCATAGTCTCTCATGGTTCACCTCCCCCCTTTTCATTCATAGTTTTATGAATTGGGATTTCTCTCTTTTCTTTTGGATTAGTGTGGCCAATGTTTTATTGATCTTATTGATTCTTTCAAAAAACCAGCTTCTAGTTTCATTGATACATTCTACTGTATCTCTGGTTTCTACCTCATCGATCTCAGCTCTAATCTTGATGATTTCCCCTCTTATGTGTGGATTTGGTTTGATTTGTTGTTGATTCTCCAATTCTTTTAGGTGTAGAGACAGCTGGTTATTCTGGATTTTTTCAATTTTTTTGAGGGAGGCTTGAATGGCTATGTATTTCACCCTTAGGACTGCCTTTGCTGTATCCCATAGGTTTTGGACCGAAGTGTCTTCATTCTCATTGGTTTCCATGAATTGTTTCAGTTCTTCTTTGATCTCCTGGTTGATCCAAGCATTCTTAAGCAAGGTGGCCTTTAGCTTCCAGGTGTTTGAGTTCCTTCTGAACTTTTCCTTGTGATTGAGCTGCAGTTTCAAAGCATTGTAATCTGAGAATATGCAGGGAATCATCTCAGTCTTTTGGTATCAGTTGAGTCCTGATTTGTGACCCAGTATGTGGTGTATTCTGGAGGAGGTTTCATGTGCACTTGAGAATAATGAGTATTCTGTTGTTTTAGGGTGGAATGTTCTGCATATATCTTTGAGGTCCATCTGGTCCAATGTGTCATTCAATGCTCTTGTTTCTTTATTGATTTTCTGCTTTGATGATCTATTTTTGAGAGAGGTGTAAGATCTCCTACGATTAGTGTATTCATATCAATAGGACTCTTTATCTTGATTAACAGTTTTCTTAAGTAATTGGCTGCTCCCATATTGGGAGCATAGATATTTACAATTGTTAGATCATCTTGGTGGATAGTCCCTTTAAGCATTATGTGGTGTCCTTCTTTATCTCTGACTACAGTCTTTAGTTTAAAGTCTAATTTCTATGATGTGAGAATCGCTACCCCAGCCTTCTTTTGAGGCCCATTGGCATGAAAAATGCTTCTCCTCCTTTCACTTTCAGTCTGGGTGTAACTTTAAGTTCAAAATGGGTCTCTTGTAGACAACATATGGATGGATCCTGTCATTTTATCCAATCTGCAACCCTGTGCCATTTTATGGGTGCATTTAGGCCATTCACATTGAGAGTGATTATTGATAGATATGTTTTTATCGACATTGTGTTACCTTTGAAGTCTTTCTTTCTGTAGACTGTCTCTATATTTCTGTTCAATGCTATTCTTAGTATTTTTCCTCTTTTATAGAACTCCCCTTAATATTTCCTGCAGTGTCAGCTTGGTGGTTGCATAGTCTTTTAAGCATTGCCGGTCTTGGAAACTCTTTATCTTTCCATCCATTTTGAATGTCAGTCTTGCTGGATAAAGTATTCTTGGCTGCATGTTCTTCTCATTTAGTGCCCTCAATATATCTTGCTAGCCTTTTCTGGCTTGCCAGGTCTCTGTGGACAGGTCTGACGTTATTCTGTTGGGTTTCCCTCTAAGTAAGGGAGCCTCTTTGCCCTAGTGGCTTTCCAGAGATTATACCTACAATTATAATTCCTCAATTTGACTATCAGGTGTCGTGATGTTTTTTTGGGATGTATAACCTTGGGTGGAGACCGTTCAGCCTCTAGTACATGAACGCTGGTTCCATTCGCGAGATTGGGAAAATTTTCACGAAGGACTTGTTCCACTAGATCTTCTAGATTTCTTTCTTTCTCCTCCCCTTCAGGGATTCCAATAATTCTGATGTTGGACTGCTTCATGGCATCATTTATTTCCCTGATTCTGTTTTCGTGGTTTCTAAGCTGTTTGTTCCAGGCTTCCTTCTGATCCTTTCTATATCTTTGTCTTCCAGATCACCTATTCTATCTTCTGTCTCAGTTACCCTAGCTTTGAGAGAGTTTAGATTGGAACTCATTGAGAGCATTGTGAACCTCCTCCCTGGTAGCTTTAAGCTCTGCCCTAATATTGTGAACATCATCTCTCATCGCTTTCAGCTCAGCCCTAATCAATTCCGTTTGGTCATCCATGGATTTCTCCAACCTAGCTATTGCCTGGATAATTGTTAGCCTAAATTCTCTTTCTGACATATTGTCTATGTTGAGAGCCGTTGCCTCTGTTGCAGAAGGTCCATCCTCTGTATTTTTCTTCTGTTGGGCATTCCTCCTCCTAGTCATTTTGGTGGGAGAAGACTGAACAGATGTAGCTGGATGTATCAACTGTGGTGCAGTCAAGGTGCACCCTGGAACACTTCTGAGCAATCAGGATTCCCCACCCAAACTAGAGACAAAAGAAAAGAAAAAGAAAAAGAAAAAGAGAGAGAGAGAGAGAGGGAAGAAAGGGAAGATGAAAGAGAAGGTTCAACAAAAATGGTCCCCAAGGTAAGATTTATGAAGTAGACAAACAAAAACAGACAAACAAAAAGACTGATACAAGTATATGACAAGAGAAAAAAATATGCAAATAAAGGAAGAACCTCATCAAAAGGAACCCCAAGTGTAAGATTTATATGCTATCAGGACAAACACAAAAACACAGAAACACTGGTGGAAGAAAAAGATGGGAGAGTGGTTATAAGTTCTCAGTGTGCATGAGGAAGGTTGTTTTGATTCTTCCTGGATATATCTTGATATCTTTGTTAAAGGATTCAACTTTCCTAAGATAAAGGGGGATTAAAAATTGGTTTACCTATAGGGGTAGTATTGATTGGGGAAAGGTAGTATTGATTCAAACTTACTTTGGAGTTTAACTCTGTATGAATATTAGAAGATAAATATAAAAAGGAATAAACTAGGCTAAGCTAAACTAAAATTAAAAAAAAAGAATTCAAAAAATTGAAATGCAAAAGGAAAACATAGGTGTATGTATCAAAAAGTTCAGCTTAGAAGGCGATTATGAAATTTGATGTACTGTACAGCTCGCTATGATGGTAAATAGGTTAAAAAATTACCTATGTATTAAAAAAAAATGAACCAGAATAGTGGCAACGAGTGAAAAATAAAAGTTTTCCTATGAGTTAGTGGTTGTTCTCTTGTAGTCCTTTTTTTTTCCCCCTCTGTTTTTTCTTTCTTGGTATGTTTTCTGGGGGAAGGGTCTGCCACGTGGGTTTTCAGTCAATGATGTTCCCTGTGTTAAGTCCTCCCACCCACCTCAAGGGGGTGGGCTCTGAGGAAACTTTTTTTTTTCAGGCTTTTGTTCTTTGGCGGTTTTTATGTTTGTTCACTTTTTTCTCTCTCTCTCTCACTTTGACTGCTTTTGATGGTTTTTGTAGTTTTAGAGGAAAGCAAACCACACCCTGATCTCCCTCTCAGAGAGAAGCCTCAGTCTGGGTGCAGAGCCTAAATAAGTTTCCCCTTGGCTGCTGGCAGAGCAGGTTCCGAGTCGCGGTCCCTGGGGATGTAGGATCTTTTGCTTGTACCTTAAGCCAAGGCCGTGGCAGCTGTCTGGGCAGCTCCAGACCACCAGAGAGGGTCCAAGCAGCAATAGCACACTGAGATTTTCCCGCTGGCCAGGGCTGGGAGTGCCTGGACTTTCTGGGTCTAAGAACGCCCGGCTTGTGCGCACCAATTTCAGGGGAGACTGTGGGTTGCGCGCGGGTCTCAGGCTCTGAGAATGGGGTGCAGGTCCTAAAGCACCAGGCTAGGCCCTCCGCGAACCTCTCTGGGGGGAGAGTTTGGTCTGAAAGAATGGCGCGTATCAAAGGGCACCGCCTGGGCCTTTGTATCTCTCTCAGGGGAGTATCTCAGACTCTATAGCAGGGCTCCATGTTCTGTCGCCCAGCGCGGCTCCCATCCCCTCACAGGAAATGGACCCCACGCATTCTCGGGTGTGCTGGCGGCTTAGGGACCAAGAGCTGGTTTCCCCGCCGCACTCTCTCTGCCTCAGCACCAGGGGAGGCTGTCCTGGGACTGGGGACTTAAGCCCTGTCCCTAGCCACCCCGATTCCCACAATTTCCCCCTGCAATCCTTTGCTCTTTTGGAGTGCTTTCAACCAGTCTCTAAGTTAATGCTGGTCCCCAGACGCAGGGCGCTCTCGCTTGATTGGGGTATTACTTTCCAACCGGTCACCTCTGGTGGCTCCCTCCCCCTTCTGTTTATCTTCTGATATCAGTCTACCGTTCCCACTCAGCTTTACCTGCCCACTGGCGTCTTCTGCCCCTGTAGAGATCCAGACGTGTAATCTCGGGCTGATTTCATGGGTGATCAGAGTTCTTTGGTAGGTAATCAGCTCACTTTGGGGTATAGGCTGAAAAGACGCCTCTTCCTACTTCCCCGCCATCTTGTCCCCCCTTCCTTATGATTTTAATAACACTTTCTTTTCTAGCTTATTATAAAAATATAATATGGAATACATATAACAAACAAAACTCAGGCTAATTAACTGTTTTTGTAAAAGTTAGTTTTCTGGTCAATAGCAGATTAGTACTCAAGTGCCTGGGGAGTCAAAAGTTATTCACATATTTCTGACTGCAAATGGTCAGTGCCCTTAACCCTTGCAATTATTCAAGGGCAACTGTATTAGAATTGTCTGATTGTCAAGGTTGTACAGTAGTTATGCGGAATGTACTGACTTGTAGGATATAAATGCTATGGGAATCAGGCATAATTTAACAATTGTCTTGCAAATGGTTCTGGGGTAAAAGTTCTTTTTTTTTTTTCTTCTAATTTTAAGACTCTTTGTCTTAAAATTAATGTCTGTCTAAATCTCTAGATTCATATGTAGTAATAAAAATTGGAAAATACCAAAAAGTTCTCAATTAACAAGACTGAAGTATTCATGAAAACTTGGTTGGTTGGGTGCTGTTTAGAAAGCTGGTATTTGGGCAGCCTGAAGCATGTAAAACCCAATAATGCTGATTTCCACATTAAAAAAAATCTGCTTAAAAGTTAATTAGCTACCAAGAAACATAGCTAAAATATTATATAAACTTTCATTACACACATGATCCAAAAATATTTTCCTTTAAGAAAGATTTTTGCATATCATCCATTTAATAGGAAACTATTAAAATGTTGTATAAACATCCAGTAAATAAATTTCTACTATTTATGTTTCAGATGCTATACTTTTTCTTCAGAAACTCTGAGTATTCTCTGTGTGATTTCAGTACGTCATCACAATTTATATGACTTTCAAAAGTAGATTCTAAATAGGTGGTCCCACCAGATGAGCCTGATTCAAATTCAGCAGCACCTGAAAAGAAAAAGAATTACAGTCTTTATCTAAAATACTTCATTCTTAACTAAAAGTTATTAAAAAAACAAAGTTGAAGCTTTATGAGTGTTATGAAGAATGAAAAACATCTAATACAACTACAATATAAAATACAAGATTACTTTTAAATCTATTTTGCTCACAGTTGCCCACTGAGGTAATTGCTATTGTGGATAAATATCAGAGCTTCTGTTTTTCTCATTACAAGATGATAACAGAGCCCACCCGTGAACAATCATGTACAACAGACTGAAAAAAATCAAACAGGCAATTTTCAGAGTTGAACATAAGAACGTACAGAAGGAAAACCCTAGTTTTCTATGAATATTGTCTGCTTTTTGGTGGAGGGGATATGTAAGCTGATACCTGAAGGACAGGGAAGAAGCATGCCAGGTGGAGGGAAGACGCATATACAAAGAACATACACAGAGAGTGAGGAAGAACACTTGTGGAATTGCAAGTAGTCAATGCTGAAGAGGTGCAAGAGCAAAGCAGCAGAGTAGGGTAAATGTTAGCGATAGAGAAGGCTGAAAAATCTGACAAGAACCAAACTGATGTGGGTGTTTTTATTCCATGTATGGAGCTTGGAATTTTATCCAATGGCAAAAGGTAAATCAATGACAAAATCAACGACTGGAGGTTTAAATGTCACCTGTCAAGTGACGGCTATTTGAACTATAATTGCTTAAGTAAGTATCACCTAAGACAAGACTGCTTTTTTTCTTTTTTTAAAAATTTTGGTTTTATATCATTAGCAGAAATAAGGATTTAAGAAAGTCCTCATAGGGGCACCTGGGTGGCTCAGTGGGTTAAAGCCTCTTCCTTGGGCTCGGGTCATGATCCCAGGGTCCTGGGATAGAGCCCCACGTTGGGCTCTCTGCTTAGTGGGGAGCCTGCTTCTCCCTCTCTCTGTGCCTGCCTATCTGCCTACTTGTGATCTCTCTGTCAAATAAACAAAATCTTAAAAAAAAAAAGAAAGTCCTCATATTCAGGTTGACAGTTCCAGAGGGATGGCAGAAGTGAAGGAAGATTACAGCTTGAAATAACATATAAATAGACATTTGGAGATTTTTTTTAAGTCTGAAAAATGATGACTAAATGAGGAATAAGTATGTTCCTCATTATGTTTATGTTTTACATTTTTATTAGATATATATATTAAAAAAATTAACATAGTACCTATTATCCAAACAATAGAAAGCAATGGATTTACCATTCATAGTTTATTTCAGAAATCAATGACCATCTTAATTCAGAAATTTGGCAACATACCTTCTTCTAGTTCTCTAGTTATATTTTTTTCCAACTCTTGCTGCTTCTGAAATAAGTCAAATATTTATAATGTTCAAGTTAAACAAGACACATAATTGTAGGAATTATATATAGCTTATGAAATGTGAACTTAAAATAACACTATTAGAGATTAAAACTAAGTTAGGGATTGCTTAAATAGAAAGATAATCACATAAATAAAATAAATCCCTACTTATTTTAATCTTAGGTAACAGAAGAAAGAGATATAACACTATTTAGATAAATCTGAGAAAAAGTACAATTAATATTGGTCTATTAAATATACGTAATTTCTGGGAGAAGAGGAATATGGCAGAGGCATAGGGGGCCATAGTTTTGTCCAGTCCCTGGAATTCAGCTAGATAGCTTTCAAATCATTCTGAACACCTGTGAACTCAATCTGAGATCTAAGAAAAGAACTGTGATAATTCTACAAATAGAAAAGTGACCACATTCTGCAAGGTAGGAGGTGTGGAGTGGAGAAATGAATCCAAGGTGATACATGGGAAGATAAATTGTTGGGGGGATGCATAGACTGCTTATCAGAAAGTGATATAGTAGTGGTGTGCAAACAGGAACTTTTTTGTTTTTGTTTTTTTGTTAAGAGATTTTATTTATTTGAGAGAGAGAGAGAGACCACACGCACAAAGGGAGAAGCTGACTCTCCACCGAGCAGGGAGCCCAGTGGTGGGGCTTGATCCCAGACCATAACTTGAGACAAGAGCACAAACAGGAACTTTTATACGTATAATCTGATGAGGGACATCCCTGCTTGAAAAGCACTCAGGTGGAGAAGTGGGGTAGAATCCTAGGTAGAACTGCCTGATCTCGGGATCCCCGGGGTCACACAGAATGGGGTGCCTGAGTATGGGAGAGTTCCCAGGAGTTTCAGCAGGGAAACCAGCTGCAATCAAAGAGCGGAGGAGGGGGCTTTCAGCTCAGTGTTGCCATTAACCACAAACCCCAGACCATTGGGTAACCACTCTCAGAGCAGGGCCAAACATGCAGAAGAACCAGGACAAGACCTCCTCCCTCCCCCTAGAGGACTGGCATGAATGCAGCCACAGAAGACTGCAAAGTTTAGATACTCCAAAGGGGGTTGCATGGCTGAGATAAAAATGCTCAAAGGCTGGGTGTACACAGAGTGCATACAGAAACCAGGGAGACGAGAGTGTTTGACAGTTCTTCTGTGAGGGCACACTGAAGAGTGGAGGGTGCCTGCTTTCAGCTCAAGGGCTGGACACTGGGAGGCTCACATTTTTATTCTAATCCTCTCAAGCAGTGCAGAAAACCAGCAGGGAATGAAAGCCACAAAGAGGAATCTGGAGGCCCTAAATTAGCCTGGAACCCTGGCAAGGGCAGTGCAATACCATCAGGGCAAAGACCTCTGAGAATTAGCGCAACAGGCCCCTCCCCCAGAAAATCAGCAAGAACTTCCTGCTAGGATCAAGTTTAAGGAATCACAGACAACTGCAAAACTCTAGTGCTGGGGGAAAATACTATATAGAATCCGTGGCTCCTTAAACTTTCAAGTTTAATTTTCTTTTTCTTTTTCCATTACAATCAATTTCTCATTTTATCAACTCAGGTTTTTTAAACATTTTTAATTTTAATTTTTATAGTTACATCCTATCCTTTCATAGTGCTTAAATTTATTTTTGCATATATATATATATTTTTCTTTCTTTACAATTCTGGGATGTAGTTTCCTCTAAGAAACAGACCAAAATATACCCAGAATCTAGTGTATTGCTCTGTTCTCATCACCTGTCTGATTATATTTTTGCTTTGTAAATTTTTATTTAATTAATTAATTTATTTATTTATTTTGGTTTATAAAGATTATAGAGATTTGGTTTATAGAGATTATATTTCTCTGGGGTTGTTGTTGTTATTTTAGTATTTTGTTCTCTCATTTTCTATTCTTCTCTAGACAGAATGACTAGATGGAAAAACTCACCTGAAATAAGAGAACAGGAGGTACGACTGTCAGTTACCTAATCAGTATGGATATAACTAAATGGCAGAATTAGAGTTTAGGATAACAAGTATAAAAATACTAGCTGGGCTTGAACGAAGCACAAAAGACACTGGAGAATCCCTTTCTGGAGAAATAAAAGAACAAAAATATTACCAAGTTGAAATCAAAAGGTTATTAATGGGATGCAATAAAAAAAAATGGAGGCTTTACTTCTGGAAACAGTATGGAGGTTCTCCAAGAGTTAAATATATGATCTAGTAATTGTACTGCAAGGTATTTTCCCCAAAGATGCAAACATACTGATCTGAAGGGGCACCTGGACACCAATGTTTATAGAAGCAATCTCCAAAATAGACTAACTGTGGAAACAGCCCAAATGTCCATCAACAGATGAATGGATAAAGAAGATTGGTCGGGGAGGAGTCAAGATGGCGGAGAAGTAGCAGGCTGAGACTACTTCAGCTAGCAGGAGATCAGCTAGAGAGCTTATCTAAAGAGTGCAAACACCTGCAAATCCATCGGCAGATCAAAGAGAAGAAGAACAGCAATTCTAGAAAGAGAAAAACCACCACTTTCTGAAAGGTAGGACTGGCAGAGAAGTGAATCCAAAGCGCCGGGAAGATAGACCCTGGGGGGAGGGGCCGGCTCCTGGCAAGCGGCGGAGCGACGGAGCACAAAATCGGGACATTTAAAAGTCTGTTCCGCTGAGGGACATCGCTCCAGAGGCTAAACCGGGGCGAAGCCCACGCGGGTTCAGCATGACCTCAGGTATCGCAGGGTCACAGAAGGATCGTGGGTGTCTGAGTGTCACAGAGCTTGCGGGTATTGGAGCGGGAAAGCCGGCTACAGAGACAGAGCCAACAGTAAGCTCGCAGTTCGGGGTTACCTTGAACCGGTCGCAGGCTCGGTGAGCTCGGAGTGCAGCCGGAGGTCAGGCAGACGGGAGTTACTGGGTGCTGTTCTCTGAGGGCGCACTAAGGAGTGGGGCCCCGGGCTCTCCGCTCCTCCAGGCCAGAGACCAGGAGGCCGCCATTTGTATTCCCGTCCTCCGGAACTCTACGGAAAGCGCTCAGGGAACAAAAGCTCCTGAAAGCAAACCCGAGCGGATTACTCAGCTCGGCCCCTGGTAAGGGCGGTGCAGTTCCGCCTGGGGCAAAGACACTTGAGAATCACTACACCAGGCCCCTCCCCCAGAAGATCAACAAGAAATCCAGCCAAGACCAAGTTCACCTACCAAGGAGTGCAGTTTCAATACCAAGGAGAGCAGTAGAATTCCAGAGGAGGAGAAAGCGAAGCACGGAACTCATGGCTTTCTCCCTGTGATTTTTGAGTCTTGCAGTTAAAGTAATTTTTTTCTTTTTCATTTTTTTCTCTTCTTTTCTTAATTTTTCTTAACTTTGGCCCTTTTCATTTTTAATGTTTTTTAACTAGTTTATCTAATATATATATATTTTCTTTTTCATACTTTTCTTTATTCGTTTTCTTTTTTAATTCCATTTTATTTTCCTTTCTTTTTTTTGAACCTCTTTTTATCCCTTCTCCCCACTCACGATTTGGGATCTCTTCTGATTTGGTTAAAGCATATTTTCCTGGGGTTGTTGCCACCCTTTTAGTATTTTACTTGCTCCTTCATATACTCTTATCTGAACAAAATGACAAGGCAGAAAAATTTACCACAAAAAAAAAGAACAAGAGGCAGTACCGAAGGCTAGGGACCTAATCAATACAGACATTGGTAATATGTCAGATCTAGAATTCAGAATGACAATTCTCAAGGTTCTAGCCGGGCTCAAAAAAGACATGGAAGATATCAGAGAAACCCTCTCCAGAGATATAAAAGCACTTTCTGGAGAAATAAAAGAACTAAAATCTAACCAAGTTGAAATCAAAAAACTATTAATGAGGTTCAATAAAACATGGAGGCTCTCCCTGCTAGGATAAATGAGGCAGAGGAAAGAATTAGCGAAATAGAAGACCAAATGACAGAGAATAAAGAAGCTGAGCAAAAGAGGGACAAACAGCTACTGGACCACGAGGGGAGATTCGAGAGATAAGTGACATCATAAGATGAAACAACATTAGAATAATTGGGATTCCAGAAAAAGAAAGAGAGAGGGTAGCAGAAGGTATACTGGAGACAATTATTGGGGAGAATTTCCCCAATATGGCAAAGGGAACGAGCATCAAAATTCAGGAGGTTCAGAGAACGCCCCTCAAAATTAATAAGAAGAGGCCCACACCACGTCACCTGATAGTAAAATTTACAAGTCTTAGTGACAAAGAGAAAATCCTGAAAGCAGCCTGGGAAAAGAAGTCTGTAACATACAATGGCAATACAATGGCACTAAATTCATATCTCTCAAGAGTTACCCTGAATGTTAATGGGCTAAATGCCCCAATCAAAAGACACAGGGTATCAGAATGGATAAAAAACCAAAACCCATCTATATGTTGCCTCCAAGAAACTCATTTTAAGCCCTAAGACACCTCCAGATTTAAAGTGAGGGGATGGAAAAGAATTTACCATGCTAATGGACATCAGAAGAAAGCAGGAGTGGCAATCCTTATATCAGATCAATTAGATTTTAAGCCAAAGACTATAGTAAGAGATGAGGAAGGACACTATATCATACTCAAAGGGTCTGTCCAAAGAGAAGATCTAACAATTTTAAATATCTATGCCCCCAACATGGGAGCAGCCAACTATATAAACCAATTAATAACAAAATCAAAGAAACACATCAAAAATAATATAATAATAGTAGGGGACCTTAACACTCCCCTCACTGAAATGGACAGATCATCCAAGCAAAAGATCAACAAGGAAATAAAGGCCTTAAACGACACACTGGACCAGATGGACATCACAAATATATCCAGAACATTTCATCCCAAAGCAACAGAATATACAATCTTCTATAGTGCACATGGAACATTCTCCAGAACAGATCACATCCTCGGTCCTAAATCAGGACTCAACCAGTATCAAAAGATTGGGATCATTCCCTGCATATTTTCAGACCACAATGCCCTAAAACTAGAACTCAGTCACAAGAGGAAATTTGGAAAGAACCCAAATACATGGAGACTAAACAGCATCCTTCTAAAGAATGAATGAGTCTAACAGGAAACTGAAGTAGAATTGATAAAATTCATGGAAACAAATGATAATGAAAACACAATGGTTTAAAATCTGTGGGACACAGCAAAGGCAGTCCTAAGAGGAAAATGTATAGCAATACAAGCCTTTCTCAAGAAACAAGAAAGTTCTCAAATATACAACCTAACCTTACACCTAAAAGAGCGTGAGAAAGAACAACAAAGAAAGCCTAAACCCAGCAGGAGAAGAGAAATCATAAAGATCAGAGCAGAAATCAATGAAATAGAAACTAAAAAAACAATAGAACAAATCAACGAAATTAGGAGCTGGTTCTTTGAAAGAATTAATAAGATTGATAAACCCCTGGCCAGACTTATCAAAAAGAAAAGAGAAAGGACCCAAATAAATAAAATCATGAATGAAAGAGGAGAGATCACAACTAACACCAAAGAAATACAAACGATTATAAGAACATACTATGAGCACTCTACGCCAACAAATTTGACAATTTGGAAGAAATGGATGCATTCCTAGAAACATATAAACTACCACAACTGAACCAGGAAGAAATAGAAAGCCTGAACAGACCCATAACCAGTAAAGAGATTGAAACAGTCATTAAAAATCTCCAAACAAAAGCCCAGGGCCAGACAGCTTCCGGGGGGAATTCTACCAAACATTTAAAGAAGAATTAATTCCTATTCTCCTGAAACGGTTCCAAAAAATAGAAATGGAAGGAAAACTTCCAAACTCATTTTATGAGGCCAACATCACCTTGATCCCAAAACCAGACAAGGATCCCATCAAAAAAGAGAGCTATAGACCAATATCCTTGATGAACACAGATGCGAAAATTCTCACCAAAATACTAGCCTATAGGATTCAACAGTACAATAAAAGGATTATTCACCACGACCAAGTGGGATTTATTCCAGGGCTGTAAGGTTGGTTCAACATCTGCAAATCAGTCAGTGTGATACAACACATCAAGAAAAGAAAGAACAAGAACCATATGATACTATCAATAGATGCTGAAAAAGCATTTGACAAAGTACAGCATCCCTTCCTGATCAAAACTCTTTAAAGTGTAGGGATAGAGAGCACACACCTCAATATCATCAAAGCCATCTATGAAAAACCCACCGCAAATATCATTCTCAATGGAGAAAAACTGAAAGCTTTTCCGCTAAGGTCAGGAACACGGCAGGGATGTCCATTATCACCACAGCTATTCAACACAGTACTAGAAGCCCTAGCCTCAGCAATCAGACAACAAAAGGAAATTAAAGGCATCCAAATCGGTAAAGAAGAAGTCAAACTATCACTCTTCACAGATGATATGATACTATATGTGGAAAACCCAAAAGACTCCACTCCAAAGCTGCTAGAACTTGTACAGGAATTCAGTAAAGTGTCAGGATATAAAATCAATGCACAGAAATCAGTTGCATTTCTATACACCAACAACAAGACAGAAGAAAGAGAAATTAAGGAGTCAATCCCATTTACAATTGCACCCCAAACCATAAGATACCTAGGAATAAACCTAACCAAAGAGGCACAGAATCTATACTCAGAAAACTATAAAGTACTCATGAAAGAAATTGAGGAAGACACAAAGAAATGGAAAAATGTTCCATGCTCCTGGATTTGAAGAATAAATATTGTGAAAATGTCTATGCTACCTAAAGCAACCTACACATTTAATGCAATTCCTATCAAAGTACCATCCATCTTTTTCAAAGAAATGGAACAAATAACCCTTAATATTTATATGGAACCAGGAAAGACCTCGAATAGCCAAAGGAATATTGAAAAAGAAAGCCAAAGTTGGTGGCATCACAATTCCAGACTTCAAGCTCTATTACAAAGCTGTCATCATCAAGACAGCATGGTATTGGCACAAAAACAGACACGTAGATCAATGGAACAGAATAGAGAGCCCAGAAATAGACCATCAACTCTATGGTCAACTAATCTTCGACAAAGCAGGAAAGAATGTCCAATGGAAAAAAGACAGCCTCTTCAATAAATGGTGTTGGGAAAATTGGACAGCCACATGCAGAAAAATGAAATTGGACCTTTTCCTTACACCACACATGAAAATAGACTCAAAATGGATGAAGGACCTCAATGTGAGAAAGGAATCTATCAAAATCCTTGAGGAGAACACAGGCAGCAACCTCTTCGACCTCAGCCACAGCAACATCTTCCTAGGAACATCGCCAAAGGCAAGGGAAGCAAGGGCAAAATGAACTATTGGGATTTCATCAAGATCAAAAGCTTTTGCACAGCAAAGGAAACAGTTAACAAAATCAAAAGACAACTGAAAGAATGGGAGAAGATATTTGCAAACGACATATCAGATAAAGGACTAGTGTCCAAAATCTATAAAGAGCTTAGCAAACTCAACACGCAAAGAACAAATAATCCAATCAAGAAATGGACAGAGGACATGAACAGACGTTTCTGCAAAGAAGACATCCAGATGGCCAACAGACACATGAAAAAGTGCTCCATATCACTCGGCATCAGGGAAATACAAATCAAAACCACAATGAGATATCACCTCACACCAGTCAGAATGGCTAAAATCAACAAGTCAGGAAATGACAGATGCTGGCGAGAATGCGGAGAAAGGGGAACCCTCCTACACTGTTGGTGGGAATGCAAGCTAGTGCAACCACTCTGGAAAACAGCATGGAGGTTCCTCAAAATGTTGAAAATAGAACTGCCCTATGACCCAGCAAGTGCACTACTGGGTATTTACCCTAAAGATACAAACGTAGTGATCCAAAGGGGCACGTGCACCCGAATGTTTATAGCAGCAATGTCCACAATAGCCAAACTATGGAAAGAACCTAGATGTGCATCAACAGATGAATGGATAAAGAAGATGGGGTATGGGGTGCCTGGGTGGCTCAGTGGGTTAAGCCGCTGCCTTCGGCTCAGATCATGGTCTCAGGGTCCTGGGATCGAGTCCCGCATCAGGCTCTCTGCTCAGCAGGGAGCCTGCTTCCCTCTCTCTCTCTCTGCCCGCCTCTCCATCTACTTGTGATTTCTCTCTGTCAAATAAGTACACAAAATCTTTAAAAAAAAAAAAAGAAGAAGTGGTATATATACACAATGGAATACTATGCAACCATCAAAAGAAATGAAATCTTGCCATTTGCGACAACATGGATGGAACTAGAACGTATCATGCTCAGCGAAATAAGTCAAGCAGAGAAAGACAACTATCATATGATCTCCCTGATATGAGGAAGTTGTGATGCAACATGGGGGCTTAAGTGGGTAGGAGAAGAATAAATGAAACAAGATGGGATTGGGAGGGAGACAAACCATAAGTGACTCTTAATCTCACAAAACAAACTGAGGGTTGCTTGGGGCAGGGGGGTGGGAGAAGGGGGGTGGGGTTATGGACATTGGGGAGGGTATGTGCTTTGGTGAGTGCTGTGAAGTGTGTAAACCTGGCGATTCACAGACCTGTACTCCTGGGGATAAAAATATATGTTTATAAAAAATAAAAAAATTTAATAAGAAAAAGAAGATGTCTCCATCAGAAAGGATGAATACCCAACTTTTGTAGCAACATGGACGGGACTGGAAGAGATTATGCTGAATGAAATAAGTCAAGCAGAGAGAGTCAATTATCATATGGTTTCACTTATTTGTGGAGCATAACAAATAGCATGGAGGACAAGGGGCGTTAGAGAGGAGTAGGGAATTTGGGTAAATTGGAAGGGGAGGTGAACCATGAGAGACTATGGACTCTGAAAAACAGTCTGACTGGTTTGAAGTGGCGGGGGAGGTTGGGGGTACCAGGTGGTGGGCATTATAGAGGGCACGGCTTGCATGGAGCACTGGGTGTGGTGAAAAAATAATGAATAATGTTTTTCTGAAAATAAATAAATCGAAAAAAAAATTTAAAAAAAGATGTGGTGTATTACAAATGAAATATTACAAAGCCATCAAAAAGGATGAACTCTTTACAATTTACATTGATGTGGATGGAAACGAGCGTACTATACTGAGAGAAATAAGTCAATCACAGAAAGGCAATTATCATATTGTTTCATACATATGGGGAATATAAGAAAAAGTGCATAGAATCATAGGGGAAGGTAGGGAAAACTAAATGGAAGAAATCAAAGTGGGAGACAAATCATGATGAGAGACTCTTAACTATTGGAAACAGACATTTGCTGAAGGGGAGGTGGGATGGGGGTAGGGGTAATTGGGTGATGGGCATGAAGGAGGGCATGTGATGTGTAGAGCACTGGGTATTACATACAACTGATGGTTAACTGAACACTATATCTGAAACTGATATATCATATATCAGCTAATTGAATAGAAATTTAAAAAAATTCATCACGTACATAATGGGTAATGGAGAAATAAAACCCTACTTATCTTTTACACACTTACTGAGCTATAATTAACTAATAAATATTAACTATTTCAAATTTTAAAAATTGGAGGCTCTAACTGCTAGGATAAATGACACAGAAAGGAGAAGTAGTGACAAAGAAGACAAAATGATGGAGAATAAAGAAGTTGAGAAAAAAAAGAGAGATAAACAATTACTGGATCAGTAATTCAAGGGGAGGGGAGAATTCAAGAGATAAGTGATACCATAAAGCAAAACAATATTAGAATACTGGGATCCCAGAAGAGGAGGAAAGGGTGTGTGGAAGAAGGTATATCTGAGAAATTACAGCAGAGAACATCTATAACCCGTGGAAGAAAAAAGTCATTCAAATCCAGGAGGCACAGAGAAACCCCTTCAATTTCAATAAGAATAGGCCAACACTTTGATATATAGTAGTGAAGCTTGCAAATTTCAGAGAAAAAGAGAAAATCCAGAGAGCAGCTCAGGACATGCCAGAAAGGACTGGCATGGTATAGTCAGGGTGCTAAACCAGAAAAATATGCAGCCAAGAATACGTTACCAGCAAGGCTGTCATTCAAAATAGAAGGAGAGATAAAGAGTTCCCAGGACAGAAAGAAATTAAAAAATTTGTGACCTCCACACCAGCCCTGCAAGAAATACTAAAGGGAATCCTGCAAGCAAAGAGAGAGCCCCAAAGTGTCATAGACCAGAAAGGAATAGAGACAATGTACAGAAACAATGATATTACAGGTAATACAATGGCACTCAATTCATATCTTTCAATAGTTAGCCTGAAAGTAAATGGGCCACATTCCCCAATCCAAAGACACAAGGTATCAGATTGGATAAAAAAGCAAGACCCATCAATATGCTGTCTGCAAGAGACTCATTTTAGACCCAATAACACCTCCAGATTGAAAGTGAGGAGGTGGAAAACC
Source organism: Neogale vison (assembly GCF_020171115.1). Lineage (NCBI taxonomy): Eukaryota > Metazoa > Chordata > Mammalia > Carnivora > Mustelidae > Neogale > Neogale vison. Next base: position 135,085,902 of record NC_058102.1, on the reverse strand, counting down.
ATTTACTGTGCTAATGGACATCAAAAGAAAGCTGGGCTGGCAATCCTTTTATCAAATTAGATTTTTTTTCAATTTATTTATTTTCAGAAAAACATTATTCATTATTTTTTCACCACACCCAGTGCTCCATGCAAGCCGTGCCCTCTATAGTACCCACCACCTGGTACCCCAACCTCCCCCCCCCCCCCGCCACTTCAAACCCCTCAGATTGTTTTTTCAGAGTCCATAGTCTCTCATGGTTCACCTCCCCTTCCAATTTACCCAAATTCCCTACTCCTCTCTTACACCCCTTGTCCTCCATGCTATTTGTTATGCTCCACAAATAAGTGAAACCATATGATAATTGACTCTCTCTGCTTGACTTATTTCACTCAGCATAATCTCTTCCAGTCCCGTCCATGTTGCTACAAAAGTTGGGTATTCATCCTTTCTGATGGAGGCATAATACTCCATAGTGTATATGGACCACATCTTCCTTATCCATTCTTCCGTTGAAGGGCATCTTGGTTCTTTCCATAGTTTGGCGACTATGGCCATTGCTGCTATAAACATTGGGGTACAGATGGCCCTTCTTTTCACGACATCTGTATCTTTGGGGTAAATACCCAGGAGTGCAATGGCAGGGTCATAGGGAAGCTCTATTTTTAATTTCTTGAGGAATCTCCACACTGTTCTCCAAAGAGGCTGCACCAACTTGCATTCCCACCAACAGTGTAAGAGGGTTCCCCTTTCTCCACCTCCTCTCCAACACATGTTGTTTCCTGTTCTGTTAATTTTGGCCATTCTAACTGGTGTAAGGTGATATCTCAATGTGGTTTTAATTTGAATCTCCCTAAGGGCTAATGATGATGAGCATTTTTTCATGTGTCTGATAGCCATTTGTATGTCTTCATTGGAGAAGTGCCTGTATCAAACTAGATTTTAAGCCAAAGGCCATCATAAGAGATGTGGAAGGACGCTATCATAATTAAAGGGTCTCTCCAAAAAGAAGATCTAACAATTGTCAAGATTTATGCCCCAACATGGGAGCAGTCAATTACATAAGCCAACTAATAACAAAATTAAAGAAACACATCGAACATGATACAATAAATAGTAGGGGACTTTTACACCTCACTCACTGCAATGGACCAGTCATCTAAGCAGATCAACAAGGACACAAGGGCTTTGAATGACACACTGGACCAGATGGGCTTCACAGATATATTCAGAGCATTCCATCTTAAAGCCACAGAATACACATTCTTCTCCTGTGCACATGGAGCTTTCTCCAAAAGAGATCACATATTGGGTCACAAATCAGGTTTCAACCGGTACCAAAAGTCTGTGATCATTCCCTGCATATTTCCAGACCACAGTCCCTTGAAACGTGAACTCAATCACAAGAGGAAATTTGAGAAAAACTAAAAAACATGGACTCTAAAGAGCATCCTATTAAAGAATGCATGGGTCAACCAGGAAATTAACAAACAAGTAAAAGAATTCATGGAAACAAAGGAAAATGAATACACAACTGCTCAAAATCTTTGGGATGCAGCCAAGGAAGTCCTGAAGAGGGAAGTATAGAGCGATACAAGCCTTTCTCAAGAAACAAGAAAGGTCCTAAATACACAACCTAACCTTCCACCTACAGGAGCTGGAGAAACAACAGCAAAGAAAGCCTAAATCCAGCAGGAGAAGAGAATTAATAATGACCAGAGCAGAAATAAAAGAAATAGAAACCGAAAGTACAGTAGAATATAGCAACAAAACTAGGAGCTACCTCTTTGAAAGAAGTAATAAGATCGATAAACCCCTGACCAGACTTTGCAAAAAGAAAAGAAAAAGGACCGAAATTAATAAAATCATGAATGAAAGAAGAGAGATCACAACCAACACCAAGGAAACACAAACAATTTTAAGAACGTATAATAAACAACTACTTGCCAACAAATTAGGCAATCTGGAAGAAATGGTAAGAGAAAAACCTGAACAGACCCATAATCAGCAAGGAAACGGAAACAGTCATCAAAAATCTCCCAAAAAACAAAACTCCAGGACCCGATGGCTTCCCTGGACAGTTCAACCAAACATTTAAAGAGGCATTAATACCTATTCTTCTGAAGCTATCTCAAAAAATAAAAACGACGGAAAACTTCCAAACTCTTTCTATGAGGCCAGCATTACCTTGATCCCAAAACCAGACAAAGACCCCGACAAAAAGGAGAATTACAGACCAATATTGCTGATGAACACGGATGCAAAAATTCTCACCAAGATACTAGCCAACAGGATCCAACAGTACATTGAAAGGATTATTCACCGTGACCAAGTAGGATTTATTCCTGGTCTGCAAGGGTGGTTCAACATCTGCAAATCAATCAGTGTGACACCATACATTAATAAAAGAAAGGACAAGAACCATATGATACTCTCAATAGATGCAGAAAAACCACCTGACAAAGTACATCATCCCTTCTTGATTAAAACTCTTCATGGTGCAGGGATAGAGGGAACATACCTCAATATCATAAAAGCCATCTACAAAAAGTCCACAGTGAGTATCATTTTCAATGGGGAAAAACTGAGAGCTTTACCCCTAAGGTCAGGAACACGGCAGGGATGACCACTCTCACCACTGTCGTTCAACTAGTACTGGAAGTCCTAGCCTCAGCAATCAGACACAAATGAAATAAAGGCATCTGAATCAGCAAGAAGTCAAACTCTCACTCCTCGCAGATGACGTGACACTCTACGTAGAAAACTCAAAAGACTCCATCCAAAAATTGTTAGAAGTCCTACAGGAATTCAGCAAAGCGGCAGGATATAAAATCAATGCACAGAAATCAGTTGCATTTCTATACACCAACAATGAGATAGAAGAAAGAGAAATTAAGGAGTCAAACCCACTTACAATTGCACCGAAAACCATTAAGATACCTAGGAATAAACCCAAACAAAGAGGCAAGGGATTGGTACTCTGAAAACCATAGAACACTCATGAGAGAAACTGAGGAAGACCCAAAGAAATTGCAAAAACCTTTCATGCTCATAGATTGGAAGAAAAAATACTGTAAAAATGTCTATGCTTCCCAGAGCAATCTATACATTCAACGCAATCCCTATCAAAATACCATCAACATTTTTTCAGAGCTGGTACAAATATTCCTAAAATTTGTATGGAACCAGAAAAGATCCCAAATGGCCAAAGGAATGTTGAAAAAGATAACCAAAGCTGGTGGCATCACAATTCCAGACTTCAAGCTCTATGACCAAGCTGTCATCATCAAGACAGTATGGTATTGCCACAAAAACACATGCATAGATTAAAGAGCCCAGAAATGGACCCTCAACTCTATGGTCAACTAATCTGTGACAAAGCAGAAAAGAATGTCCAATGGAACAAAAGAAAGTCATTCCAACAAATGGTGTTGGGAAAACTGGACAGCCACAAGCAGAAGAATGAAACTGGACCATCTTGTCACCCTACATTAGACCCCATTTGGGGCATAAAAATAAGATTCAAAATGGATGTAAGACCTAAATGTGAGACAGGAACCCATCAAAATCCTAGAAGAGAACCCAGGTTGTATTCTCTCTGGCTTTGGCCAAAGCAACTTCTTGCTAGACACGTCTCCAAAGGCAAGGGAAACAAAGACTTCATCAAGATAAAAAGGTTTTGCATAGCAAAGGAAACAACTGACAACACTAAAAGATGACCTACAGAATGGAAAATGGTATTTGTAATTGACATATCAGATAAGGGGTAGTATCCAAAATCTATAAAGACTTATCAAACTCAACACCCAAAGAACAATCCAGTCAAGAAATGGGTAGAAGAAATGAACAGACATTTCTCAAAGAAGACACACAAATGGGCAACAGATTTGAAAAAATGCTCAGCATCACTTGGCATCAGGGAAATAAATATAAATCAAAAGCACAATGAGATATCACCTCACACCTGTCAGAATGGCTAAAATGAACAAGTCCGGAAACAACAGATGTTGTCAGGCATGCAGAGAAAGCAGAAGCCTCTTATACTATTGGTGGGAATGTAAACTGGTGCAGGCACTCTGGAAAACAGTATGGTGGTTCCTCAAAGAGCTGAAAAGAGAGTTACCCAATGACCCAGCAATTGCACTACTATGGATTTACCCCAAAGATATAAATATATTGATCCAAAGAGGCATCTGCACCCCAATGTTTATATCAGCAATTTTATTGATTTATTTATTTGAGACAGAATGAGAGATAGCACGAGTGGGGGAAGAGGCAGAGGGGGAGGAAACAGCAGACTCCCCACTTAGCAGACAACCTGCAGTGGGGCTCTATCCCAGGACCAAGGAATCATGAGCTAAGCTGAAGGCAGTCACTTAACCAACTAAGCCACCCAGGCACCCCTCAGTACCCTACATTAGACACCTTTTGGGGCATTCAATGAGAGGGTACCTTTTATAAGAAAGGTCTAAGTAAGAAAATTCTAGATGGGAATGCTTGTAATATACAGCTGACCGTTGACCAACATGGGTTTGAAGGGTGCAGGTCTACTCTACTTACACATGGACTTTTTTTGATACAGTATTTTAGTGTAGTTTCTCTTGTGTTTTTCTCAATAACATTTTTTCTATAGCTTTATTATGAGAATATAGTATATAATACATGTAATGTAAAAAAAACTGTGTTAATGAACTATTTATGTTATCAGTAAGGCTTCCAGTCACCAGTAGGCTATTAGTAGTTTGTTTTTTTAGATACCATGCAGAAGTGAAATCATATGGTATATGCCTTTCTCTGCATTATTTCACTTAGCAAAATACTAGGTCTACCAATGTTGTCACAAATGGCAAGATCCCATTCTTTTTTATAGCTGAATAAATACTTCATTGTATATGTATCACACATCTTCTTTATCTGTTCATCTATTGATGGACACTGAGGTTGCTTCCATACTTTGGTTATTGTAAATAATGTTTCAAAAAACATAGGGGTGCACATAACTTTTAAAATTAGTGTTTTCATTTTCTTTGGGTAAATACCCAGTAGTGGAATTGCTGAATGGTACTGCATTTCTATTTTTAATTTTTTGAGGAATCATACCACTTTTGGACAATAACATTATATTCAGGCCTTATAAAATTAGTAATATGACAACATTACTAGACAGCCTTGTAAAATTAATAACTCAATACCACTTGATGGGAGAAACTTTTACTGAAGCAATTTTATAAAGCATTAATAAATACTATGTAACATATAAGACACCTTTTTATATGACATGACTTAAGGAATTACCAGTGTGATGTTATTGTCTTTTCCCCAAAAGCTTATCCTAAATATTTACTTCTGTGACCTTTATTTCCAAGTGAGAACTGTGTTTAGATGGTGGAAATAGCTTGAAGTCCACTAATAAGGAGAACACATTTGCAATTTTATTTATACTTTTCCACTTATCAAAAAAAATAGGAGGGTAAGAAAATTATACACAGAAAAACAACGTGATATGTATCAGCAAATATTAATTCAAAGAATTATTAACGAAGAATTTTCTCATAAATGTTAGTTTGAAAACTATGGCTCATAGAAATCTAAGGGTCCCCTTGGACACAGCAGGATTGAGGGACAAGGAAGTCTACAGGTGTAGTCTTATCTCGCCTTTAGCTAAACAGCTCTACTTGTCTCTGTTTTATATAATAGAGTTTAATGCAAAAAAAAAAAAAGATAAGTTCTATTCTTTGGAAAAAACAATTTATCCCCAGAGGTATAAAAGTCACTAACTTAGTCAACGTCCCTAATTTCACGTAAGAGACAAAAAGGCCTCGGAGAGATTGTAATTTCCCTGAGGTCAAAAAACCACCTAGTTGCAGGCCAGGAATGTGTTTTAGTTACTTCCTCATATTCAGGTATGGAATCAGAAGAGACCCCGAATCGCTAAGGAAATGTTGAAAAACAAAAATAAAGCTGGCGGCATCACCTTACCTGATTTCAAGTTTTATTACAAAGCTGTGATCACCAAGACAGCATGGTACTGGCATAAAAACAGACACATAAACCAGTGGAACAGAGTAGAGAGCCCAGATATGGACCCTCAACTCTATGGTCAATTAATCTTCGACAAAACAGGAAAAAATATACAGTAGAAAAAAGACAGTCTCTTCAATAAATGGTGCTGCGAAAACTGGACAGCTATATGTAGAAGAATGAAACTCGACCATTCTCTTACACCGTACACAAAGATCAACTCAAAATGGATAAAAGACCTCAACGTGAGACAGGAATCCATCAGAATCTTAGAGGAGAACATAGGCAGTAATCTCTTTGATATCAGCCACAGCAACTTCTTTCAAGATACGTCTCCAAAGGCAAAGGAAACAAAAGCGAAAATAAACTTCTGGGACTTCATCAAAATCAAAAGCTTCTGCACAGCAAAGGAAACAGTCAACAAAACAAAGAGGCAACCCACGGAATGGGAGAAGATATTTGCAAATGACAGTACAGACAAAAGGTTGATATCCAGGATCTATAATGAACTCCTCAAACTCAACCCACACGAAACAGACAAACACATCAAAAAATGGGCAGAAGATATGAACAGACACTTCTCCAATCAAGACATACAAATGGCTATCAGACACATGAAAAAATGCTCATCATCATTAGCCCTCAGGGAGATTCAAATTAAAACCACATTGAGATATCACCTTACACCAGTTAGAATGGCCAAAATTAACAAAACAGGAAACAACATGTGTTGGAGAGGATGTGGAGAAAGGGGAACCCTCTTACACTGTTGGTGGGAATGCAAGTTGGTGCAGCCTCTTTGGAGAACAGTGTGGAGATTCCTCAAGAAATTAAAAATAGAGCTTCCCTATGACCCTGCAATTGCACTCCTGGGTATTTACCCCAAAGATACAGATGTCGTGAAAAGAAGGGCCATCTGTACCCCAATGTTTATAGCAGCAATGGCCACAGTCGCCAAACTATGGAAAGAACCAACATGCCCTTCAACGGACGAATGGATAAGGAAGATGTGGTCCATATACACTATGGAGTATTATGCCTCCATCAGAAAGGATGAATACCCAACTTTTGTAGCAACATGGACGGGACTGGAAGAGATTATGCTGAGTGAAATAAGTCAAGCAGAGAGAGTCAATTATCATATGGTTTCACTTATTTGTGGAGCATAAAAAATAGCATGGAGGACAAGGGGCGTTAGAGAGGAGTAGGGAATTTGGGTAAATTGGAAGGGGAGGTGAACCATGAGAGACTATGGACTCTGAAAAACAGTCTGAGGGGTTTGAAGTGGCGGGGGGATGGGAGGTTGGTGTACCAGGTGGTGGGTATTATAGAGGGCACGGCTTGCATGGAGCACTGGGTGTGGTGAAAAAATAATGAATACTGTTTTTCTGAAAATAAATAAATTGGAAAAAAAATTGAAATAGAAGTGTTATAAGTTTTAAAAAATGCTCCAAGTAAGACAACAATTAAGGATGTACTCTCAGGTAAGAAAATGACAACAATTACAACTTAAAAAGAAAAATTAATCTTTTAGCATTACAAGTTTATTTAATTCATAAAAAGGACTTATCGTGGATTCTTTTAAATGATAAATATCCATATTTGATTAAGTGTTTGGATTCTTATTGTTGACTTATACATCGGGGTGGGAAAAATGGGTAACAGCAAACTTTAAAATTGTTATGAACAACTGCCAACCAGGAAATTAGTCAAAGCATCTAAGTATAGATTTCATTCGTGAGCAATAATATTTACTTTCTAAAATCGAATTTAGATGTAAGTTTTCAAGAAATTTACAATGTGTCCATTTTGAGGTGCCGGGGTAACTTAGTCAAGTGTCTGACTCTTGTTTTCGGCTCAGGTTATGATCTTAGGGTTGTGAGACTGGGCCCCATGTAGGGTACCACACTCAGCAGGAAGTCTGCTTGAGAATCTCACACTCTCTCCCCCTCTTGTACACTCTCTCTCTAAAATAAATAAAATCTTGAAAAAATAATAAATATGTCAGTTTAGTTTTAATTATTGAATAAAGATAATAATAGGTATCTCTTGAAAGAGCTCCAGGAACAAAGAAAATAATCAAAATTTATGTCTCATTTCTTTATCAGCAAAAATAATTATGACATTTACTTAGTATGTAATAGTTAGCTAAGCAACTCAGAATCTTACCAAATGAAAAACAAAAATTATATGAGAAATCTGAAACCCAAGGAAAAAAAGGTAAGATAATATAACTAACCTTGAACAAGAAAGTCTCAATGTCATTACTTGAACGCCATGAGTTTGAGGTAGGAACCACCACGTTTTCTCTTAGAGCAACATTTCTATTGAATAGTGAACTATTATTAACATTTCTACCATAAGGCAGATGTAGGGCTGGCCTCATATTAATAGTGTCAAGCAAAGTTTGCTTTTGCTGTTTCTCCACCAGAAGTTTGGTACTGGTCTCTGCCAGCCTCTCACTAGTCCTGTTAGGATTACAAAACACAATACTTAGTATTTCATTTCTCCCCAAATCAGTCCTAAATTACTTGCATTTTTTTAAGTCTCCATAATAGTAAACAAAATGTGCCATTAAATAGTGTTTTAACATAATAAATGTGACAGAGCAGACCTACTATGTATAATTATAGGTTTAAAACTGTTCTAAAGAAGTCCATGTATCTCTAGGGTTCCTACCTAACAAGTAATTCAAATTAAGGAGAGAGAGAAATGGCTATCAGTGATGTCCACGGCCTAACAGGTTATACCTGCTGCCTTCTGGAATAGTTGTACTTAAAAGATTCTTGGGGATGCCATGATACATACTTATATTTAGTAAACCAGTTTAGAGCTGCAAAAATAAACCATCCTGGGGGGTCTGGGTGGCTCAGTCGGTTAACCATCTGCCTTCAGCTCAGGACAGGACCCCATAGTCCTGGAATTGAGCCCCATACTGGGCTCCCTGCTCAGCGGGAAGCCTGCTTCTCCCTCACCCTCTGCCTGCTGCTCCCCTCTGCTTGTGCTCACTTGCTCTCTCTCTCTCTGTCAAATAAATATGACAAGGGGCGTTAGAGAGGAGAAGGGAATTTGGGTAAATTGGAAGGGGAGGTGAACCATGAGAGACTATGGACTCTGAAAAACAATCTGAGGGGTTTGAAGTGGCAGGGGGGGTGGGAGGTTGGGGTACCAGGTGGTGGGTATTATACAGGGCACAGCTTGCATGGAGCACTGTGTGTGGTGAAAAAAAATAATGAATAATGTTTTTCTGAAAATAAATAAATTTTTAAAAAAGTTTAAAAAAATAAATATGCCCTTCAATGCATGAACGGATAAGGAAGATGTGGTCCATATACACTATGGAGTATTATGCCTCCATCAGAAAGGACAAATATCCAACTTTTGTAGCAACATGGACGGGACTGGAAGAGATTATGCTGAGTGAAATCAGTCAAGCAGAGAGAGTCAATTATCATATGGTTTCACTCATTTGTGGAGCATAACCAATAGCATGGAGGACAAGGGACGTTAGAGAGGAGTAGGCAATTTGGGTAAATTGGAAGGGGAGGTGAACCATGAGAGACTATGGACTCTGAAAAACAGTCTGAGGGGTTTGAAGTGGCGGGGGGGTGGGAGGTTGGGGTACCAGGCGGTGGGTATTATAGAGGGCACAGCTTGCATGGAGCACTGGGTGTGGTGAAAAAATAATGAATACCGTTTTTCTGAAAATAAATAAATTGGGAAAAAAATAAAAATAAAATAAAATAAAATAAAAATAAATAAATAAAAAATAAATATGTAAAATCTTTAAAGGAAAATAAAAATTTTAAAAATCCCTCAAAGACATTTTTCAAATATTGGCTTTCACCACTCTTGTATATTTCACACATTACCTCAGAGAGATTGAGCATTTGGCACTGAGGAAAAATTTAGATGAACAATGGCTAGAGAACTAGTAGATGGCAGAGCCATGATCAGAAAGAACTGAAACAGCTCCAGAAGCAATTAGGTTATAACACAGATACCAGGGTACTGGAGGTGGAATCTACCATTTCCAACTTCACCTTTTGGGTTAAAGATGTACTCTTCCAAAAATAAACTAACATTAATAAATAAATATTATAGCGGGGGGATGGGAGGTCGGGGGTACCAGGTGGTGGGTATTATAGAAGGCACGGCTTGCATGGAGCACTGGGTGTGGTGAAAAAATAATGAATACTGTTTTTCTTTCTTTTTTTTTTTTAAAGATTTTATTTATTTGTCAGAGAGAGGGAGAGAGAGCGAGCACAGGCAGACAGAGAGGCAGGCAGAGGCAGAGGGAGAAGCAGGCTCCCCGCCAAGCAAGGAGCCCCATGTGGGACTTGATCCCAGGACGCTGGGATCATGACCTGAGCTGAAGGCAGCTGCTTAAGCAACTGAGCCACCCAGGCGTCCCTGAATACTGTTTTTCTTAAAATAAATAAATTGGAGAAAAAAAATTATACTATCTAGTTGGCTTTCACTTACTACTGATCTCATGAACGTGGCTCCAAAAAATTATGGTTTAGAGGCAAATTAATAAGCTAACTCTACTTTCTATGATTGTTTTAACTTACTTGTTCAGTTCATTTGTCAATGACATTCGATGTGTTACTTCTTCTAGGTAGAGATGCTTGTATATGTCCAATTCTGTTTTAGTAACGTCTTGAAAACTTTTCATTTTGGATAATTCAAATTCCAGCTCTTTAATTCTGAGTTCCATTTGACTTCTTACTGAAGCATTATTATTTTCTCTTAACTGTGCTACGCTTTCTTGAAATGCTACTTGCGTCTAAAGCAAATTAAAAGCATAGTTTTAAAATTGTTACAACCTGGGTAATTACAGTATATTTCTTTCTTTTAGTTTTGTGTCAATGATTCAGAGAGCAATTTTTAAAATGGAAAAAAAAGCTGAAATGTAAAATATTTATCATTAATGTGAAATTGAATTAAATGTGAATAATGTTCATTCTTACATTAGAACTCATGCAATCTGATAATTCAAAGAGTAATAAAATCATTTAAATTTTTTAAAAACTGAACAATACAACTTCAGAATAATCGAGGTACCTGGGGTGCCTGGCTGACTCAGTCATCTGAGTGCTTGACTCTTGTTTTCTGCTCAGATAGTGATCTCAGTGTCCTGAGAGAAAGCCCTGTGTCCTACTCAGCATGAAATATGCCTGGAATTTTCTCTCTACCTGTCCATCCCCCACTCATGCTTTCCAAATAAATAAATAAGATATTTAATATAAAGAAAAGGAATAATCCAAGTATGGTACCATTTCTTTTCTGTAGGAATGCCCAGAATGGAGCCCAAACAAGCAACTGACTGAGCCACCCATGTACCCCATGGTCAAAATTTTTAAAGCACAGTTTTTTTCTTTTCCTCTCAATAGCCTTGTTTTATACTAACTGGTCTTAAAAAATAAAATGACTTTCTACTGTGAATCATTCTGAAAGATCAATTTAGTGTGAATAATAATGAAAACTGAAATTTTTAAAGGGAAGGAACAAATGCTTTCAGAAATTTACCAAATTGCTATAAAGGAAGTAGAGGAAAACTCTACACTGCATATAACCAAAATGTAATTTGCAGTAAAATGAATTAAAGCATTTTATAGACAAATAAATTAATCTCTAAAAATAGATCGACTTCTTTTAATTTTTTTCTACGTTCAGTCTTGTCCTTTCTTCAAAATCCCGTTTATATTGTTCTATTTTACTATATCCTACCACGTTGCCTTCTACACAACTTCTGAGGTTTACTTCTTGTTGTTCCAACTTCTTTTTATTCTTCTCTAGCTTTTCACATTTCATCTGTATTTCTTTCATAGATGATAACTCCTGAATAAGAACCTGGTTTCTTGAAGACATAGTTTCCAGTTTTGCTGTAAGATCATCAACCTGCATGAATAAAATAATACAGTTTGGAGGCAGAGTGAAAAGAGTCTAATGCAAAAATAAGACCCCAATTTTTTTTCTAAGATTTTAAATCTCTGCACCAAACATGGGGCTTAACTCACACCCCCAAGATCAAGAGTCACATACATTACTGACTGCTCCAGGCAGGTGCTCAGATTTTAAAATAAGTTCATTTTCAATAAAATGTTATCTATATTCCAGTACGGTCTTGGAATGCGGAACCTCAAATAACTCAGAAAATGAAGAACAAAATTCAAACCACTAGGAGTTGCTAAAATCTATCTCTGCTGTCATCCTCTTTGCCACACATTTGTATTTAATATTTATACTTTTATTTTTATGATTGTTTCAGATTTTTCCTCCGTAAAATAACTGTAAGTCACGTCTTAGTAGAAAGTCTCTTAACCCTTCCCTCATCTTAACACTCCATAACTTTTTCTAAAGATTTTATTTATTTATTTGAGAGGGAGAGAGAGCAAGACAGCAAGAGCACAAGAGCAGGGAGAGGGAGAAGCAGACTCCCCACTGATCAGGAAGCCAAGCATGGGGCTCAATCCCAGCATCCCAGGATCATGACCCAAGCCAAAGGCACTTAACTGAGCCACACAAGTACCCTCGTACTCCTTAATTTTTAAAGAAGTTTTAGGAATACCGTATTGACTTATGTAGGTCTGAGCCAATAAATGCTTACCAAAATAAAACTTTGAAAATAAGACTCTAATTAATGAATCTATAAATACTGATTCTATTGCCATCAGCCTTTTTATGAATTACAAATGTTTTATGCTAATTTCAATTGCATTCTGAGGAGAAATGATTCACAAGGTTAAGAAATCACATCTCTCAGTAAAAAAAAAAATAGTGGGGAAAAAATTTAGTGAGATGATCCATATATTTTTGGATAAAATTTCTTTAACTCGACAGTGTTACAATTTTTTGTTACTTCTCACAAAATAAGAGGATATACTAAGCAATGAAAACAACCAAAAAACTTGCTGGAGTTTCAGTGATGCTGAGTTGGGAAGAACTCCTTTCCTTTAGATATGACTGGAAAGACAAGTGGATGTGGTGGTTTTATACACTGACACTTCTCCCATGACAACCCCTCCGCTTCATATGTGCTGGCCTTAGTAACTGGTTCCTAGTGAACAGAATATGGCAGAGCTACTGTGTGATTTTTAAGGCGAGGTTAGAAAATGTGATATAGCTTCCATCTGACTTTCTTCTTCTAGGAAACCTCACCCTTAGAATCCAGCTGTTATGGGAAAGCCCAGGGTACCTAGTGAGTCTTCATGCAAATATTCCAGCTGAGACTGCCCTAGCTAACATCCTAGCCAAAAGCCAGCCTCAACAGCCAAACATGTGCATGAACAAGGTGTTAGATGATGCTAGTTCCCAGCTTCCAGTCATCCCAGGTGATGCCAAATGAAGAAGAAATGAGTTGGCCTTACTCAGCCTTGTCCAAAGATTTGTGAACAAGATAAATGCTGTTTTGAGCCACTAGGTTTTGAGATGGTTTATTATGCAGCAATAAATAACTGGCACAGATACTGATATTAAAATGGGGTGCTGCCATTAAAAAAGAAAACCAAAAAACTGAAACTAAACCTTCTTTGGACCAGGAGGTGGGTGGAACCTGAAAGAAGAGTAAGAGTGAGAAGGAGAAAAGCAATCTGAGGGGTTTGAAGTGGCAGGGGGGTGGGAGGTAGGGGTACCAGGTTGTGGGTATTATAGAGGGCACGGCTTGCATGGAGCACTGGGTGTGGTGAAAAAATAATGAATACTGTTTTTCTGAAAATAAATAAATTGAAAAAAAAAAGAGTGAGAAGTAGAGAAGAGTAAGAATGAAAACCAAAAGGGCTTCCAAGAGACTGTGAGTGGAAACCTGATGGCCCTTGAAGGGGCTTACAGCAAAGGTTTCTAGACAAGTGAAGAAAATGACACTAGAGGGAAAAGGAACTCATGCCACAAACCACATGAAAGTAAAACTGGTAGGAGAGATAAGCTAAAGAAAGACTATTCAATATGAAGGAACCAGGACTTACTGGGATCATCTATCTGTTCCTCATTTATAGCCTCTCCACATGCTGTATTATCAAATAACGCTAAAATAAAGAAATGTTTCTGGGTTAAAAGCAAATCCAGGATATCAAGCTTTTGTCTATACTGTCATTTGCAAATATCTTCTCCCATTCCGTGGGTTGCCTCTTTGTTTTTTTGACTGTTTCCTTTGCTGTGCAGAAGCTTTTGATTTTGATGAAGTCCCAGAAGTTTATTTTCGCTTTTGTTTCCTTTGCCTTTGGAGACGTATCTTGAAAGAAGTTGCTGTGGCTGATATCAAAGAGATTACTGCCTATGTTCTCCTCTAAGATTCTGATAGATTCCTGTCTCACGTTGAGGTCTTTTATCCATTTTGAGTTGATCTTTGTGTACGGTGTAAGAGAATGGTCGAGTTTCATTCTTTTACATATAGCTGTCCAGTTTTCCCAGCACCATTTATTGAAGAGACTGTCTTTTTTCCACTGTATATTTTTTCCTGTTTTGTCGAAGATTAATTGACCATAGAGTTGAGGGTCCATATCAGGGATCTCTACTCTGTTCCACTGGTCTATGTGTCTGTTTTTATGCCAGTACCATGCTGTCTTGGTGATCACAGCTTTGTAATAAAGCTTGAAATCAGGTAAGGTGATGCCGCCAGCTTTATTTTTGTTTTTCAACATTTCCTTAGCGATTCGGGGTCTCTTCTGATTCCATACAAATTTTAGGATTATTTGCTCCAGCTCTTTGAAGAATGCCGGTGGAATTTTGATCGGAATGGCATTAAAAGTATAGATTGCTCTAGGCAGTATAGACATTTTAACAATGGTTGATATCCAGGATCTATAATGAACTCCTCAAACTCAACCCACACGAAACAGACAAACACATCAAAAAATGGGCAGAAGATATGAACAGACACTTCTCCAATCAAGAAATACAAATGGCTATCAGATACATGAAAAAATGCTCATCATCATTAGCCCTCAGGGAGATTCAAATTAAAACCACATTGAGATATCACCTTACACCAGTTAGAATGGCCAAAATTAACAAAACAGGAAACAACATGTGTTGGAGAGGATGTGGAGAAAGGGGAACCCTCTTACACTGTTGGTGGGAATGTAAGTTGGTGCAGCCTCTTTGGAGAACAGTGTGGAGATTCCTCAAGAAATTAAAAATAGAGCTTCCCTATGACCCTGCCATTGCACTCCTGTGTATTTACCCCAAAGACACAGATGTCGTGAAAAGAAGGGCCATCTGTACCCCAATGTTTATAGCAGCAATGGCCACAGTCGACAAACTATGGAAAGAACCAAGATGCCCTTCAACGGAGGAATGGATAAAGAAGATGTGGTCCATATACACTATGGAGTATTATGCCTCCATCAGAAAGGATGAATACCCAGTAGCAACATGGACGGGACTGGAAGAGATTATGCTGAGTGAAATAAGTCAAGCAGAGAGAGTCAATTATCATATGGTTTCACTTATTTGTGGAGCATAACAAATAGCATGGAGGACAAGGGGCGTAAGAGAGGAGTAGGGAATTTGGGTAAATTGGAAGGGGAGGTGAACCATGAGAGACTATGGACTCTGAAAAACAGTCTGAGGGGTTTGAAGTGGCGGGGGGGGTGGGAGGTTGGGGTACCAGGTGGTGGGTATTGTAGAGGGCACAGCTTGCATGGATCACTGGGTGTGGTAAAAAATAATGAATACTGTTTATCTGAAAATAAATAAATTGGGAAAAAAAAAAAGCAAATCCAGGAAGACAAGGCCTATGGATGAAGCCAAAGCTATAAACCCTTTATTAAGACTTGAGAAGGACTTAAGGTGTGCCTCAAATTTCTTTAAGGATCTTAAGAGTGTGAGAGTTTGAAAGGCATTGTCAAATGAGAGCTGCACAGGAAACCTGAGGTGAAAGCTTATCTCAAAAGACCCGGGAGAATGGCTTTTCTAATGGCACGAAATCCAATCATATTCAAGGAAAACTCAAAAAACTAAGAGAATTATAGTAGCAAAAACACTGTTTGCGAGCTTGGACTAAAAGAGACCAATGTAGTACAAACTAAAAATAGGTCTTTGAGTCTTAGAATTCCCATCAGGAGGAAGCAGGCTGAAAAACAGGCTGAAAAAGCAGCTACAAATACGCATCATTCCTTATGAAAAGGACAGAACCAAGAGCTCAAAAAGTAAAGCAAACAGCCATGGAGAAGCATTCCCATGGTTAGGACTAAGTCCTCACTGAAGAACTGACAGCATGCTTCAGGGTGTGTTTCAAAACTGCTATGGACTAGTGTGCCTCCCATCTTCTTTCAATGGGAGAGTCCTTAGCAGGTTACCAGAGTGTTCCATTTTGAGTGGTAGAGAACTGTCTTACTTAATTCCCAAGTGCTCAGATGGAGAGGACTTGCACTCAAGGGACTATACTTCAGGCACCTTATCCCTGCGGTACCTGATTAAGATGGTAAGATCTTGGACTCAAGCCCAAACCCAATGGCAGGAGAACTGAGATTTGTGGGAGGTATGGGGGGGTGAGTGTATTTTTCATGTGGGAGGAATACAAAAAATTGTGGCCAGCGGGTAAATCATGCTGCTTTTAAAATGTGTCCATAGGTTTTTAAATATTCATTCCATTAAAAAAAAAAAAAAGACCATGGGCCTACCTTTGTGACTTTCCTCTAACAGAATATGGTGAATGTGATGCTCTGTGTATTCCAAGGCTAGGTTACAAAAGACAATAGAGCTTCTGCCTTGCTCTGCAGATCAGGCAGCTTTTTTTGGATTGGAATTTAGCCCCTCATCTTGTAAGAAAACTCAGGCCACAAAGAGTCTAGGTGTGCCAGTGTAAGTGTTTCGGCTGCCTGCCCCAACTATAGTCCTAGACAATAGCCAGCATCAACACCACCAGATGTGAGTGAACAAATCTTCAAACATTTCCATCCCCAAGCCTTTCAGCTGCCCCACCTGAAGCTAGGCGAAGAGAACAAGCTGCCCTAGCCAGACTTTTCCTAACAGTAGATTTGTGAACAAAATAAATGTTATTTATTTAAGCCACTAAACTTTGGGGAGTTTGTTAAGAAAAAACAGATAGAAAAATGGATGACAAAAAGAGTTAATAAGATACATACTCTATATATTAGAAATTGGTCTCCATTAAAGTGGGAAGTAAAAAAGGTTAAGATTATTTTTTTTTAATTTTAAAATATTTATTCATTTGGGAGAGGTACAGAGAGTCAGAGAACAAGCAAGGGGAGAGGCAGAAGAGAGGGAGGAGCAGACTCCCTGATGAGCTGGGAGCCTGACATGGGACTCGACAGGACCTGGAGATCATGACCTGAGCCGAAGGCAGACACTTAACCATCTGAGTCACACAGGTGCCCCTAAGATTAATTTAATAATGACAAACAGTGCTAATGAGAAGAAGCCCATAACTAGAAGCAAGACCTAAGAAGTTTTTCTTTCTGTTTTCCCCCATTTAGAGTGTCATTACCTGTGCAATTTTTATATATGACCTTTATTAAGTTGAAGTATATTCCTTCTAAACCTACTTTTTGAAGCTTTTTATCATGAATGGATTTTTTACTCTCTTATCATGAATGGATGTTGCACTTTGTCAAATGCTTTTTATAAAAGATTTTATTTATTTATTTGACAGACAGAGATCACAAGTAGACAGAGAGGCAGGCAGAGAGAGAGGGGGGAAGCAGGCTCCCCACCTAGCAGGGAGCTTGATACGGGGCTAGATCCCAGGACGCCAGAATCATGACCTGAGCCTAAGGCAGAGGATTTAACCCAATGAGCCACCCAGGTGCCCCTCAAATGCTTTTTCTACATCTTTTGAAATAATCAGATGATTCTTCTCCTTTTATTAATTTGGTGTATCACAATGATTGATTTGCAGATATTAAAACACCCCCATAACCTAGGAATAAATCCCATTTGATCATGGTGACGATTTTTTTAATGTATTATTGGATTCAGTTTGGAGTATTTTGTTGAGGATTTTTGCAACCATGTTCACCAAAGATACTGGCTTAGAGTTCTTTTTGTGGTGTCTTTGTCTCGTTTTGCTATCAGGGTAATACTGGCCTCATAGAGCGAATTTGGAGTTTTTCCTTCCTTTTCTGTTTTTTGGAATAGTTTGAGAATAGGTACTAACTCTTCCTTTAAAATGCTCGGTAGAATTTGCCTCTGGTCCTGGACTTGTGTTTGTTCATGGTTTTTGGATTAATGATTCCATTTCTTTGCTGGTTTTCAGTCTCTTCAAATTTTCTATTCTTGTTTCAGTTCTGGTAATTTATAAGTTTCTAGGAATTTATCCATTTCTTCTACATCGTCCATATTGTTGGCATATAGTCATTCATAATATTCTTTTATAACTGTGGTGTTGATTGTTATTTCTCCCCTCTCATCTGTGATTTTATTGGGGTGCTTTTTCTCTTCTTTCTGATAACTCTGGCTAAAACCTTATCGGTTTTATTAATTTTTTCAAAGACCAGCTCCTGGTTTCATTGATCTCTCCTATTTTTGTCTTTTTAAATTTTCTATAGTGTTTACTTCTGCTCTAACTTTAAAAAAAATATTTGAGAGAGAGAGAAAGTGGGGAGAGGGTCAAATGGAGAGGGAGTAGAGAATCCTCAAGTAGACTCCCTGCTGAGCACAGAGCCAGAAGCAGGGCTCAATCCCAGGACTCTGAGATCATGACCTGAGCTGAAATCAAGAGTCTGCTGCTTAACCAACTGAGCTACCTACTACTACTACTGCTCTAATTTTTATTATCTCCTTCCTTCTGCTGCCTTTAGGCTTCATTTGTTGTTCTTTTTCTAGCTTCTTTAGGTGATGGTTAGGTTGTTGTAGATTTTTCTTATTTCTTGAGATAGGCCTGCATTGCTATATACTTCCCTCTTAGAACCATATTTACTGTGTCTCAAAAGTTTGGTCAATTGTGTTTTCATTTTCATTTGCTTCCATGTATTTTTAAAAATTTATTCTCTTATTTCCTCATTGGTCCATTCATTGTTTAGTAGAATGTTACTTAGCCAACATGTATTTGTGGTCTTTCAGATTGTTTCCTGTAGCTGACTTCTAATTTAATAGTATTGTGATCAGAAAAGGTGCATGGTATGACTTCAATCTTCTTGTATTTATTAAGACCGGTTTTGTGGGTATTATGGAGGGCACGTATTGCATGGAGCACTCGGTGTGGTGCGTAAACAATGAATTTGGGAACACTGAAAAAAAATTAAATTTTAAAGAAAGACTTGTTTTGTTGCCTAATATGTGATCTATTCTACAGAATGTTCCAGAATGTGTATTCTGTTGTTTAAGAATGGAATATTTTGAATATATCTCCTTAGTCCATCTAGTCCAATGCATCATATAAAGCCACTGTCTCTTTGTTGACTTTCTGACCTGTCTATTGATGTAAGTGGTGAGTTAAAGTACCCAACTATTGATTATTTCTATTCCTTCCTAAAATATCTGAAGTGTACATTGTCTTCATGGATACTTTTGCAATTGGGAATAAAAGAAATGAATTTCATTTAAAACATATATAATAAAATTAAAGGACCCTAGTATTACTGTATTATTATCAATTAGTTCTTTTATGTTAGTCATTAATTGTTTTATATACTTGGGTGATCCCATGTTGGGTGCATAAATATTTACAACAGATAGTTCTTTTTCCTGTCAGATTGTCCTCTTCATTATGATATAGTGCTCTTGTCTCTTACTGCAGTCGTTCTTTTAGACTCTGTTTTGTCCAATGTAAGTATTACTATTCTGGCTTTCTTTTTATATCCATTTGCAGGATACATGCTTTTTTCATCCCATGACTTCCAATCTGCAGGTGTCCTTAGGACAAAAATAAAACTCTTGCAAGTGGCTTATACATGGGTCTTGATTTTTTCTTATTCTTCTTCTTTTTTTTTATTTTTTTTAAAGATTTTTATTTATTTATTTGAGAGAGACAGTGAGAGAGAGCATGAGCGAGGAGAAGGTCAGAGAGCGAAGCAGACTCCCCATGGAGCTGGGAGCCTGATGTGGGACTCGATCCCGGGACTCCAGGATCACGCCCTGAGCCGAAGGCAGTCGTCCAACCAACTGCGCCACCCAGGCGTCCCTTATTCTTCTTCTTTTTAATCCACTCTGACATCCTATGTATTTTGATTGGAGCACTTACCCCATTTATATCCAAAGTAATTATTGATAGATATGTATTTGTCATTTTACTACTTGCTTTGTGGTTGTTTCTAGAGATTTTCTCTGATCATTTTTTGTGTCTTTGATGTTTTACTGGTTTTCTTTAGTGATGTATTTGGATTTCTTTCTCCTCTTTGAGTGTTTATCAGTGGTTTTGTTTTCTTTTTAGAGAGGGCATGAGTGGAGTGGGGAGAGGGAAAGAGAATCTTAAGCAGACTCCATGGCCAGAATAGAGTGGAGTGCAGGGCTCAATCTCACAACCCTGAGATTATGACCTGAGCTGAAATCAAGTCAGATGCTTAACCAACTAAGCCACACAGACACCACTATTAGGGGGGTTTGATACATAATTTGTATATAACCTCTTCTGCATATAGCAGTCTATATTAAGCTGCTGGTCTTTAAGTTTGAGCCCATTCTTTTCTCTTCTTCTTCCCATGCTTTAGGTAAAGTATTATATTTTATATCCTTTTTTCCTGAGTTCCTTAACTTATTTTTTATATAAATGTTCATTTTTGCTACTTTTGTGTTTCCTGCCTTTATACTGTCACATTTTGTCTCTTCTTTCCACTCAAAGAGTCCCCTTTAATATTTCTTGTGGGGCTAATTTAGTAGTCACAAACTCCTTTAGTTTTTATCTGGGAAACTCTATCTCTCCTATTCTGAGTAATAGGCTTGCTGGATAGAGTATTCTTGGCTACAGATTTTTCTCATTCACCACGTTGAATAGATAATACCACTCCCTTCTGGCTTGCACAGTTTCTGCTGAAAAAGTTCCTGCTAGCCTTAAGGGGTTTCCCCTGAAAGTTACTGACTTGTTCTCCTGCTTTTAAGATGTTTCCTTTATCAGTATATTTTGCAAATTCAGTTACAATAGGTCTTGGTGTTAGCCTACTATTGTTGATTTGGATAGTTTTCTGTGTCTCCTGGATCTTGATGTCTGTTGCCTTCCCAAGATTAGGGACATTTTCAGCTATATTTCTAGAAACAAGTTTTCTTACACCTTTTTTCTCTCTTCTTCTACTGGGACTCCTGTAACATGAATGTTATTACATTTGATGGAGTCACTGAGTTCCCTAGGTCTGGTCTCATTTTGCATAATTCTTCTTTCTCCCCCTTCTTTGGCTTCATTGCTTTCCATTACTTTGACTTCTTAGTTGTTAATTTGTTCCTCTGTTTTTTCCAGCCTGCTGTTCATTGAATTACGTGTGTTTCTTAGGCTCATTTATTCCACTCTTCAACTCTGACTCTTTTTTAACTCTTTTATCTCTGTTGTAAGGGTCTCACTGATGTTGTCATTCTTTTCTCAAGTCCAGTGAGTGTCCCTATGATCACTGCTTTAAATCCTCCATCAGCCATGATATTTACATCTGTCTCACTTCAATCTCTGGACCCGTGGCTTTATCCTGTTCTTTCATTTGAGATAAATGCCTCTGTTTTCTCATTTTATCTAAGTCTCTGCCAGCTTCTCTGTGTTATAAAAGCCAGTTATGTCATCTGCTCCCAAAAGTAATGGACTTATGCAAAAAGACGTCATGTAGCACCCAGGGTCTCGTGCTTAGGGGAGTATGTCTAGTGTGTGCAGCATGCACTCTGCTGTTGTGTTCTGGCTGCTCTATCCTTCAGGCCAGACATCTGCAGAGGCACTCCCTCACTGCTGTGGGCAGTGTTTGGTATCTGGCCTGAATGTAGCAACTTTTAACTAGTTGTGCCCTGGTATGCTTGTAAAATGAGACCTGTCACCAACTCCACTGGAACTGAGGCCTTCCTGAATCTGGTCCAATGAGGTGTGGGCAGGGGCTTGTGCTGATTTTCTGGGGGAAAGGCCTGCTGTGGTGGAACTGAGGCAAGAATGATTGAGCAGGGCAGTTCCACTGGAGTACGAGGGGATGGTGCTCGGTGTAAGCAGTTTAGGCAGCCAGTGTCAGAGCTGCACTGCTTCCCACAGATGGCTCTGTGCTTGTGCTGAGGGGCACTGGAGGGAAATGGTACCAGCTGGTTCCTTTGTTCCTAGAGGGCGTTCACAGTGTTCTCTGTGAACACTGCCTCTCAGGGAAATGCTCTAAAAAGAGTGAGTAATTTCCCTACTGTATGCCCCAGACACTGTCCAGATCACTGTTTCCATGCTGTATGCTCCCGGGTTGTTTGCCTGCCTCTTCTCCAAGAGCAGCACAGTGCACTACAAGCTCTATCCCAGCCAAGCCCAATCACCTTTAGAATTCCAGGTTTTAAGCCCCCCTAGTTGTAAGAACTCATGAAATTAAGCTCTCACTTTCCAGTGTAGACAGTGGCTACAGGGAAATGTTCTTTTTGCACAGTCCCGTGTCTCGCTCCTGCCCTTCTCCATGACCATGACTCCCTCTCCTCTGCAGCAGCCAGGATCTGTTTCTCTCCTAAACCACCTCTCTGTACTTCCTACCTTCTTTGGTGTGGCCTCTTCTCTCAAATAGTGGACTTTGTTCTGTTAGTCTTTAGGGATTAGGTAAACCTAGGCTCCTCTTACTCTGCCACCATCTTCTTTTCTCTTGAGATATCTTTCTAAGTTTCCCTTCAATTACAAATTATTACAACTGGCAGGAACGCATTTTGAGATTTCCCCCTCAAGTTAGGGGAAAAGAAAAACTCACAAGCAGGGAGACAATATGATTTGAAGTATAATAGCTAAAAAACTAGAAATGGTTCAATAACCAAAATTTGACCTTTTACCTGATTTCCATTAACTGAAATTCTAAAAGAAATAGACAGCTTTGAGTAATTTTTAATCAATCTAATACTCAATCTTTATTCTGCTTTCATCAGTGAGGAAATAAAGAGAACATTATGGAATCATTTTTAATCTTTTCAGTAGAAAACCAAAGATACTGTCCTTTGGCATTATTTAAATCGAGTATAACTTCTCCTTTATCTTACTCCAAGCTTATTTATGTGGGGAGGTAAGTAAGACCATCTCGTCTTTATGTTGTGCCACAAAGCTTTCCCATATCATACAAACTGATATGGGAAATCAGTTTGGAATTCAAACTGATTATCTACTATTTGTCTCTGAGAACTCCATTAAATAAAACCTGATAATTTACAGCTGTGTTCTTGAAATAATGTAATAAATGTTTATTCCATTAACTACGTATTGAGCCATTAAAGTACATATCTTTCTATTTAAACTAAAAGAAGATGGATAAAGACAACTGTGTTTTCTGACAATGTAGGATCTGTGCCAAGAACAGGATCAACACCAGTGTTATACACAAGAACCAGGTCAAAAGAGTATCTAATTGTGAGTTGCAATTTTGGATTAGCAAGATTTCAAAACAGGAAAGTTAAACGCCCAGAGTTCATCTTTTCCTTCCTAGATGGTGAAATTTATGGATGAGTCTACACTTTATAACAAGTTCATAAAACATAATGAAGTAAATAGTAGACAGCAGATCCTACAACCAAGATTTCATGAAAATGGATATGGGAAGCACTGAGTGAGAGACTGAAGATATGAATGGAGAAAAGAAACAAGACTCTAGCTTTTTGAGCCTAACTTCTCATCAGATCATGGAGTCAGCAAGGCATAAGTTGGTAAAACTCTCCTTTTTAAGAAGCAAAAAATGTCTACAGGAGTAAGGTTAAGTTCTACTACAGTAACTTTTTATTATTACATAAGTGAGCGGTAATTTGCAAGAGGACAAGGGAAGATGTCTCAGAAAATTTGATTGGAGAGTGACATAAGGATAGACATATAGATCATTGTATTAGAATTGACCTTCTAAAAAGAAAATGCTACATTATGGTGAACTGATGTACAACGAGGGTATAAAACAAATGGAATAAGAATAGTCTTTTTAGGGGCGCCTGGGTGGCTCAGTGGGTTGAGCCGCTGCCTTTGGCTCGGGTCATGATCTCGGGGTCCTGGGATTGAGTCCCGCATTGGGCTCTCTGCTCAGCGGGGAGCCTGCTTCCTCTCTCTCTCTCTGCCTGCCTCTCTGCCTACTTGTGATCTCTCTCTGTCAAATAAATAAATAAAATCTTTAAAAAAAATAAGAGCTAAAACTATAAAACTCATAGAAAAAAAATAGGTGTATCATTTGTGACTGGATTTGGCAACAGTTTCTTAGATATGACACCAAAAGACAAAAAATGATTAAGTATATTTCATCAAAATTAAAAACGTCTTTGCTTCAAACGTCACCATCAATAAAGTGAAAAGTCAATCTACTGAATAAAAGATTTCAAAATCTTATATCTGATAAGGGATCTGTATTTGAGATATGCAAATAACTCTTACAATAATGAAAAGACAACCCAATAAAGAAATGGGAAAATAATTGATTCAGTCTATAAGGAAGATATAGAAATGGATAATAACACACATAAAAAGATGAGATGCTCAACATAATTAAGTTTCTGTGTTTTTTTTAACATCTTAATTATTTGACAGACAGAGAACACAAGCAGGGGGAGCTGCAGAGGGAGAGGGAAAAGCAGGCCCTCTGCTGAGCAGGGAGCCTAATGCAGGGCTTAATGCCGGAGGCATCACAATTCCAGACTGCAAGCTCTATGACAAAGCTGTCATCATCAAGACAGTGTAGTACTGACACAAAAACAGACACATAGATCAATGAAACAGAATAGAGAGCCCAGAAATGGACCCTCAGGTCTATGGTCAACTAATCTTCAACAAAGCAGGAGAGAATGCCCAATGGAAAAAAGACAGTCTCTTCAACAAATGGTGTTGGGAAAATTGAACAGCCACAAGCAGAAGAATGAAACTGGACCATCTTCCTATACCACATGCAAAACTAGACTCCAGATGGATGAAAGACCTCAATATGAGACAGGAATCCATCATAATCTTTGAGGAGAACACAGACGGCAACCTCTTTGACCTCAGCTGCAGCAAGTTCTTCCTAGAAACATCCCCAAAAGCAAGGGAGAAAGGGCAAAAATGAACTATTGGGACTTCATCAAGAGCAAAAGCTTTTGCACAGCAAAGGAAATAGTCAACACAACCAAAAGACAACTGACAGAATGGGAGAAGATAATTGCAAACGACATATCAGATAAAGGGCTAGTATCCAAAATCTATAAAGATCTCATCATACGCAACACCCAAAGAAGAAATAATCCAATCAGGCAATGGGCAGAGGACATGAACAGACACTTCTGCAAAGAAGACACCCAAATGGCCAACAGACAGATGAAAAAGTGCTCAACATCACTTGGCATCAAGGAAATACAAATCAAAACTACACTGAGATACCATCTTATACTAGTCAGAATGGTTAAAATTAACAAGTCAGGAAACATCAGGTGTTGGCAAGGAGGCAAAGAAAGGGGAACCCTCCTACACTGTTGGTGGAAATGTAAGCTGGTGCACCCACTCTGGAAAACAGCATGGAGGTTCCTCAAGAAATTGAAAATAGAGCTACCCTATGACCCAGCAACCACACTACTGAGTATTTACCCTAAAGATACAAATGTAGGGATCCGAAGGGACACGTGCATCCAAATGTTTATAGCAGCAATGTCCATAATAGCCAAACAATGGAAAGAACCTAGATGTCCATCAACAGATGAATGGATAAAGAAGATGTGGTATATACACACAATGGACTACTAGGCAGCCATCAAAAGAAATAAAATCTTGCCATTTGCAATGACGTGGATGGAACTAGAGGGAGGGTATTATGCTGAGTGAAATAAGTCTATCAGAGAAAGACAATTATGATATGAGCTCTCTGATATGGAGGAATTTGAGAAGCAACGTGGGGGGTTTGGGGAGTAGGAAAGGAAAAAATGAAACAAGATGGGACTGGGGAGGGAGACAAACTCTTAATCTCAGGAAACAAACTGAGGGTTGCTGGAGAAGAGGGAGGTGCAAGGAATGGGATGGCCAGGTGATGAACATTGGGGAGGGCATATGCTAAGCTGAATGTTGTGAATTGTGTAAGACTGATGAATCACAGACCTTTACCCCTGAAACAAATAATACATTATATGTTCATTAAAAATAAAAAGACTGAGAGATGGTGAAATCGACCCAATTAACTGAGAGGATAAAATGTGATGGCAGGAAAATAAAAATAGATGTCCAGACAATAATGAAATGAACGTTCACAGCAGCATTATTAATGGCTAAAAAGAGGAAACGACCCAAAGGTGCATCAAATGATGAATGAACAAGGGTTTTAGCCCACAATGGAGTACTGTTTGATAATAAGGAATGAAACACTGATATATGCTATGACACAGGTAAACCCCAAAAACATTAAGTGAGGGAAGCTAGTCACAAAGGAAAACACATTGTGTGATTCCCCATATATGAAATATTCAGAATGGGAAACACTATTGAGGCAGAAAGTAGACTGGTGGTTGCGTGAGCCTGGGGGCAAGGATTAAGGGTTTCTTTTCAGGGTATGCAGCCATCAAAAGAAACGAAATCTTGCCATTTGCGACAACATGAATGGAACTAGAGCGTATCACGCTTAGCGAAATAAGTCAAGCAGAGAAAGACAACTATCATATGATCTCCCTGATATGAGGAAGTGGTGATGCAACATGGGGGCTTAAGTGGGTAGGAGAAGAATCCATGAAACAAGATGGGATAGGGAGGGAGACAAACCATAAGTGACTCTTAATCTCAGAAACAAACTGTGGGTTGCTGCAGGGAGGGGGGTTGGGAGAAGGAGGGTAGGGTTATGGACATTGGGGAGGGTATGTGCTTTTGGGTAAATTGGAAGGGAGGTGAACCATGAGAGACTATGGACTCTGAGAAACAATCTGAGGGGTTTGAAGTGGCGGGGGGTGGGAGGTTGGGGTACCAGGTGGTGGGTATTATAGAGGGCACGGCTTGCATGGAGCACTGGGTGTGGTGAAAAAATAATGAATACTGTTTTTCTGAAAATAAATAAATTAGAAAAAAAAACGTCCTACTTGATGGCAGTAATGGTTGCACAATTCCATCAATATACCCAAACATTGAACTACAAATATTAAATGGGTGAATTGTATGGAATGTGCATTCCATCTCAATACAGCTTTAAAAAAATCCAAATAAGACAATTTTCTTAAACATTCTATTAAACATTATCTTCTGCTTTTACATAGCTTAGCTCATGATGGTAACAGAGAGATCATTAAAAAACATTATTTAGCACACCTGGGTGGCTCAGTTGGTTAAGCATTCAACTCAGGATTTTAGCTCAGGTCATGATCTTATGGGTCATGGAATCAAGCCAGCATGGGGCTCTCTGCTGGGCAGGGGTCTGCTTGAAATTCTTTCCATC
Source organism: Neogale vison (assembly GCF_020171115.1). Classification (NCBI taxonomy): domain Eukaryota; kingdom Metazoa; phylum Chordata; class Mammalia; order Carnivora; family Mustelidae; genus Neogale; species Neogale vison. The sequence continues at coordinate 135,058,462 of NC_058102.1, read as the reverse complement.
TCCCTCTGCCTCTCCAACTGCCTCCACCACAAATAAATAAATAAGTCTTTTTAAAAAATTATTTAGTAGGAAAAAAGTCCCAATTTCTGTGAAGAATGATGTATAAGTTTCAACTTTCCTAAGGGTAACTACTATAAGAAAAAATGTATAAAACAAATAACAGAATGAAAGTCAAAGTTTAAGATAAGTACATTGTGAAGATACTAAAATTATACTAAATTAATTATAATGAAAAATAGAAGGAAGTGGTCCATGGAAATAAGCATCCTAAAACACTTCATATTATTTAACCAACTACAGATTAACTTGACACGTGACATTTCATACATACCTGATTCATACTCTGAGCCAGTTTTTCCTTTAAGTCTTTTACCTCATCTTCTAAATTCATACGACAACGTGATGTCACCTCCAGTGAAGCCTCTGACATAGATGGTTTTTTTAGGGTATTGGCCAGTTCTTCTTGAAGTTGTCTCACAGCAACCTAATAAGACATTTCTGTTACTGGTTTTATAAATCACCTTACTATTAAATTATGTTAACAATATATAACTTTGACCTATGTACTTGGAAAATTTCACTACAAACATCAATTCATGTTCTTTTCCTAACATGTATACATTATGGCTGTTTAATGAATTTGGCTAAAGACACAAAAAGATGTTATCTGCCTAGTCAGTATTATGTTACTTAGATAATTAATTCAGCCCCACTATCCTTTCCTAGTGGGTGAATTTTCCCAAAGCTTCCCAATCGACTGAAGTCTCAAAAAGAAATGGGTATATAGGTGGGACTAGCATTGGTCAAGTCTACAGTATGAAATGTTTTCCCTCTTTTTTATTAGAGGCTTCAATTAATGTCAGAGTTCCACACATGTTCAATCCTCTGCTCAAATCCTTTTAATAGATAACTATCTCAGAACGTAAGTGAAGTCATTCTAATGGCCTTCAAGACCCTAGATGACCTGGCTTTCACCTCTCTCCATGACCTCCATTCCTGCTACACAAGGATCCTGCCACCCCTCATTAATCTGAAAATGGAGATCCAATGCCCAATTAATAAATAACAGAGATACAGTTCTCTTTGTGTTGGATAAACTTAGGCCCAAATGATAGTAACTGAGATTTGAAATGAGCAAATTATTTGTAAAATTGCTTAAAAAATTATAAATAGCAGTGGGAAGATTAAATCAAATATAGTTTTGCTAAAGCTCATCACAATAGTCCCAAATTATGATTTCATGAAAAGGAAGGGCCTGCAAAGGATTAAAAGGTCATAAGGATACATGATTTCAGACTAAAAATTCAAATTTATATAAATAAGAATAAAATTATGCCAACCTAAAATGTATATAAAGCTACTATGTATAGTTTGCATAAATGTATAAATATATAAAAGTATATATGTATATAAATATATATATTTATACTTATAAACATATACTTATATATATGTATAAAAAGTACTGAGATACTGTACTTTTTATTCAGTTCACTTGGGAAATCTGGAGCTAACTGTCAAGTTAATCCACTTAATTGAATCTCAATTTCAAAATATGCATGCTTTAAAAATCCTCTATACTTGCAGTGTTGGCTTTTAAAATATATGTACATACATACATGGAGAAAATATATATATACAAATATATATGTACACATATATATATACACAGATATGAAGTGTATATATATATACACACACACACACACATATGTACACACATGTAGATAAAACAATAATTTCAGAAAATAAAATATATATGCATACAAATACATACACAAGTGTACTTCAAAATAACTAAAGAAAATACCCCAGAACTCCTTTTGTTACCCACTTCTATCTCCTCTTGTTTGCAAAGGTGATTCTTTAGAATTCCATCTTGTAATATTCTGGCATCCTGTTCTCGACAAAGTTGTTTTTCAGTATAATACCGTTCTTCCACAACCTAAAGACATATTTTCATTAGGATTTTGGATGACACCGTTAAAAAAAAATCAACACATACTGTTTCCTGTTTTGTTAATTTTGGCCATTCTAACTGGTGTAAGGTGATATCTCAATGTGGTTTTAATTTGAATCTAGTGTTGGAGAGGATGTGGAGAAAGGGGAACCCTCTTCCACTGTTGGTGGGAATGCAAGTTGGTGGAGCCACTTTGGAGAACTGTGTGGAGATTCCTCAAGAAATTAAAAATAGAGCTTCCCTATGACCCTGCCATTGCACTCCTGGGTATTTGCCCCAAAGATACAGATGTCGTGAAAAGAAGGGCCATCTGTACCCCAATGTTAATAGCAGCAATGGTCATGGTCGCCAAACTATGGAAAGAACCAAGATGCCCTTCAACGGATGAATGGATAAGGAAGATGTGGTCCATATACACTATGGAGTATTATGCCTCCATCAGAAAGGATGAATACCCAACTTTTGTAGCAACATGGACGGGACTGGAAGAGATTCTGCTGAGTGAAATAAGTCAAGCAGAGAGAGCCAATTATCATATGGTTTCACTTATTTGTGGAGCATAACAAATAGCATGGAGGACAAGGGGTGTTAGAGAGGAGAAGGGAGTTGGGGCAAATTGGATAGGGAGGTGAACCACGAGAGACTATGGACTCTGAAAAACAATCTGAGGGGTTTGAAGTGGCAGGGGGGTGGGAGGTTGGGGTACCAGGTGGTGGGTATTATAGAGGGCACGGATTGCATGGAGCCCTGGGTATGGTGAAAAAATAATGAATGCTGTTTTTCTAAAAATAAATAAATTGGAAAAAATCAAAAGCTTAAGAGAACTTAAAAAACTGTTCAAAAGAAGTAGCCTTTTTAAATACAAAGATTTTTATCCTACACGAATAATTCAAATTTTAATTTAAATGACAGCTAAATTTGTCATAGATATACAGGTAGATATAGTATGTGAAATAAAATTTCTTTACAAAACATTTAACTAATTCCATCAGAGTCTCAAGGTGATTTAGCCTATATTTTAATATAAAAGATCCAAAACCGGGGTGCCTGGGTAGCTCAGTTGCTTAAGTGTCTTACTCTTGGTTTCAGCTCAGGTCATGATCTCAAGGATTTAAGATCGAAGCCTAAGTCAGGCTCTGCACTCAGAGTCTGCTTGAGATTCTTATCCCTCCTTTTCCCTCCCCCTCTACACTTTCCCCTACTCATGCTCTCTCTCTCTAAAAATAAATATTTTTTAAAAAGTAGCCAACATGCATATTTATGTCAATTTACCCTCCATCCCTTCATTCAGAAAATATACATAGGGTTTATATGAGAAGCCAAGAATTCCAATAAATTAATGATTTTAGCTATAAATATCATAGTTCCTATTCGTATAAAACTAAATTTTTTATCTATTTTATACCTAAGTAATATACATTAAATCAAAGGGATATTATAAATAATAGTGATAGAAATATGCAATATTTATCAGACTTACCTGATTGAAATTATTTCTTACATTCCTCAATTCTGCATCTAGTGCTCTAAGCTTAAAATCAAGTTCTTGTTTTATTTCAACTTCTTTCTTATACTGCTCTTCTCTTTTTGTTAGTTGCTCCTGAATCTTTTCATATAACATTTCAGCGTTTCTTCTTTTTTGTTTTTCTTGTTTTAAAGTTAATCTGCAAATAAATGTGCTTATTTTAAAAGTTGTTTTGTAAACAATAAAAAGCTCATGTTATGAACTGGTGCCACATATGCTGGTTTATTATCCAAATGAAATTTGTATGTTCTCATTTTTTTTCCTTTCTAGGGCTCATGTTTGTAATTTCTCACTTCAATCTCTTCCAAAAGGTGTATATAATTGAAAAGAAGCAATGAAAAAGCATTATGCTGCTTAGTACTAATATCTCTGGGAGACATCTCTGGGAGATACTAGGGAAAGGAAATTTGAAATTATTCAAGAAAGATTGGAAAATTATTGTTTTGTCCACATACTCATAATTACTCCTCCACTAGAGAACATAATTTAGTTACTATTTAAAAAGAGAAGTTCCTGTCTCACATTGAGGCCTTTTATCCATTTTGAGTTTAACTTTGTGTACGGTGTAAGAGAATGGTCGAGTTTTTCTCTTCTACATGGATAAAAGACCTCAATGTGAGACAGGAATCCATCAGAATCCTAGAGGAGTACATAGGCAGTAATCTCTTCGATATCAGCCACAGAAACTTCTTTCAAGATATGTCTCCAAAGGCAAAGGAAACAAAAGCGAAGATGAACTTTTGGGACTTCATCAAAATCAAAAGCTTCTGCACAGCCAAAGAAACAGTCAAGAAAACAAAGAGGCAACCCACGGAATGGGAGAAGATATTTGCAAATGACAGTACAGACAAAAGGTTGATATCCAGGATCTATAAGAACTCCTCATACTCACACACAAAAGAGACAATCATATAAAGAAATGGGCAGAAGATATGAACAGACCCTTCTCCAATGAAGACACACAAATGGCTATAGACACATGAAAAACTATTCATCACTAGCCATCAGGGAGATTCAAAATAAAAACACATTGAGATATCGCCTTACACCAGTTAGAATGGCCAAAATTAGCAAGACAGGAAACAACATGTGTTGGAGAGGATGTGGAGAAAGAGGAACCCTCTTCCACTGTTGGTGGGAATTCAAGTTGGTGCAGCCACTTTGGAGAAGAGTGTGGAGATTCCACGAGAAATTAAAAATAGAGCTTCCCTATGACCCTGCAATTGCACTACTGGCTATTTACCCCAAAGATATAGATGTAGTGAAAAGAAGGGCCATGTGTACCCCAGTGTTTATAGCAGCAATGGCCATGGTCGCCAAACTATGGAAAGAACCAAGATAACCTTCAACAGACGAATGGATAAGGAAGATGTGGTCCATATACACTATGGGGTATTATGCCTCCATCAGAAAGGACAAATACCCAACTTTTGTAGCAACATGGACGGGACTGGAAGAGATTCTGCTGAGTGAAATAAGTCAAGCAGAGAGAGTCAATTATCATATGGTTTCACTTATTTGTGGAGCAAAACAAATAGCATGGAGTACATGGGGAGATAGAGAGGAGAAGGGAGTTGGGGGAAATTGGAAAGGGAGGTGAACCACAAGAGACTATGGACTCTGAAAAACAATCTGAGGGGTTTGAAGTGGCAGGGGGGTGGGAGGTTGGGGTACCAGGTGGTGCGTGTTAGAGAGGGCACGGATTGCATGGAGCACTGGGTGTGGTGCAAAAATAATGAATACTGGATTGCTGAAAATAAATAAAAAATAAGTTAAATAACTTTTTAAAAAATCAAAAAAAAATAAGTTCCTGTTTATAAAGAAGTTATAATTCACTACAAATAAATAGCTACTTCATGAAACATCACAAGTAAGGTAGTGTACGACAGCATCTGCAGATGCATTTACACAATGTACACCCACAGATTACTGTGATCTAGGACTAGGCTAGGGAGTCGAATATCTGTTGCCCTATGATTTTTATGTTTCTTCTTCTGAAATACTCTCAATTTACCTTGTTGATTATTATTCATTTCATTTTTTTCAATATTTTATATATTTGATAGAGAGAACACAAAAAGGTGGAGTAGCAGGCAGAGGGAGAGGGAAAAGCAGGCTCCCCACTGAGCAAGAAGCCCAATGGGAGACTCAATCCCAGCACCCCGGGATCATGACCTGCAAAAGGCAGACACTTAACCAACTGAGCCATCCAGGTGCCCCTGCTCCATTTTTTTCCCAATTATACACAGATTTTAATTCAGGTAAAGAAGTACAAGGAACACTGGGAGAATTTGGTAATTGTGAGACAACATTTTCACAGAACACAATGTGTTTATTTTAATCTCTTCAGTGGAGGTTTTTTAAAAAGTATCTTAAAAGCCTTCTGTTGAAGATTATACATGTAAATTTGGACTGTAACTCTATAATAGAAACATGGATTATTTTGGTGAAAATGGTCTATAGCAAATTTTCAGTTTTAGATAACAGAATACTCAGATATAGAGCTTGTTAATTCTCATTGCAGGTGACACTCAAATTACACATTTATACATCTTGTTTTTAATTTACTTTTTATTTATTTTCAGCATTACAGTATTCATTATTTTTGCACCACACCCAGTGCTCCATGCAATCCGTGCCCTCTATAATACCCACCACCTGGTACCCCAACCTCCCACCCCCCACACCTTCAAAACCCTCAGATTGTTTTTCAGAGTCCATAGTCTCTCATGGCTCACCTCCCCTTCCAATCTCCCCCAACTCCCTTCTCCTCTCTATCTCCCCATGTACTCCATGCTATTTGTTATGCTCCACAAATAAGTGAAACCATATGATAATTGACTCTCTCTGCTTGACTTATTTCACTCAGCATAACATATAATGTATTATTGGTTTCCCCTATCATCCATTGATGTATTATTTTGAAGAATCTCATACTTCACAATACTAAAGAAGTTTTCTTCCCTATAAAATCCCAGAAGGTAAGTTAGCAATTTCAAAACTTCTATGCATCTGTAGATAAAAGTAAATAATTCAAAGGGTGCCTTGCTGGCTCAACTGGTAGAGCATGCGACTCTTGATCTCACTCTTGACTTCAAGCCCTATTTAAAAAAAAAACACACAAGGTAAATAGGCCAAGTATTTCCTTAAACCAAGATATCATACCTCAAACTGCAGAGTTCATGCTCCCATTCTACTTTTTGAAGCTCCAACTTAGATATCATTTCTTTTGTTTCTGATAGCTCCTTTTGTAGTCCCTTAGCCATATTTTCCATTTTTTTATTTTTTCTTTTAAGTTGTCCACAGTGATATTTTATAAGTTCTATTAATCTTTCATATGAAAGAACCGCATGCTGGATTTTCAATAAACTGACAGAATCTACATCAGAGAAAAAATAAAAACAAATAAAATATATAGGGCACCTGGGTGGCTCAGCTGGTTAAGCATCTGACCTTTGGTTTCAGCTCAGGTCATACATAACCCCAGATTCGTCGGATCGAGCCCTGCATTGGGCTCCACTCAGCACAGAGTCTTCTTGAGATTCTTTCCACCCTTCCTCCCTCCAGCTCTGTTCTTTCCCACAGCCCCAGTCATGTTCGTTCTCAAATAAATTAATTAAATATAAAAAAGAAAAAATATATGAGTACTTTTTTCCAATTTACTTATTTTTAGAAAAACAGTATTCATTATTTTTTCACCACACCCAGGGCTCCATGCAATCCGTGCCCTCTATAATACCCACCACCTGGTACCCCAAACTCCCACCCCCCCGCCACTTCAAACTCCTCAGATTGTTTTTCAGAGTCCATAGTCTCTTGTGGTTCACCTCCCCATCCAATTTACCCAAACTCCCTTCTCCTAACATCCCTTGTCCTCCATGGTATTTGTTATGCTCCACAAATAAGTGAAACCATATAATAATTGACTCTCTCTGCTTGACTTATTTCACTCAGCATAATCTCTTCCAGTCCCGTCCATGTTGCTACAAAAGTGGGTATACATCCTTTCTGATGGAGGCATAATACTCCATAGTGTATATGGACCACATCTTCCTTACCCATTCGTCCGTTGAAGGGCATCTTGGTTCTTTCCATAGTTTGGCGACCATGGCCATTGCTGCTATAAACATTGGGGCACAGATGGCCCTTCTTTTCACGACATCTGTATCTTTGGGGTAAATACCCAGGAGTGCAATTGTAGGGTCATAGGGAAGCTCTATTTTTAATTTCTTGAGGAATCTCCACACAGTTCTCCAAAGAGGCTGCACCAACTTGCATTCCCACCAACAGTGTAAGAGGGTTCCCCTTTCTCCACATCCTCTCCAACACATGTTGTTTCCTCTTTTGTTAATTTTGGCCATTCTAACTGGTGTAAGATGATATCCCAATGTGGTTTTAATTTGAATCTCCCTGAGGGCTAATGATGATGAGCATTTTTTCATGTGTCTGATAGCCATTTGTATGTCTTCATTGGAGAAGTGTCTGTTTATATCTTCTACCCATTTTTTGATGTTTGCCTGTTTTGTGTGTGTTAAGTTTGAGGAGTATATGAGTACTTTTTGCATATCAAAGACTGTATGTTTTCACATTCACTCATTCATACATTAATCAAATATATATTGAATGATTTCAATATCAAATATATTACTGGGATGCCTGGGTGTCTCAGTTGGTTAAGCATCTGCCTTCAGCTCAGGTCATGATCCCAGGGTCCTGAGTTCAAGCTCTACATTGGGCTCCCTACTCACTGGAGAGTCTGCTTCTCCCCCTGCCCAGCTCCTTCCCCGGCTTATGCACTCTTTTTTTTTTTTTTTTCAGGTCATGAACCATTTTATTCCAAACAAGACAAAAACAAACAAACAAAAACACTACTTTTTTCAATAGGCTTTCTTTTTTTCAATAGGCTAGATTTAATTTGCTATTTTAATTGGAATATTCATATACCATAAGTACAGTAGATTATTTTTAGAGCTGATTTGATTTGGATGTTGTCCTTTTCCAAGTTTCTTTATAGGGTTATGCTAGCCTCATAGCTGTGACTGTATCTTGGAAACTTAGAAGATTTTATGTTAGATATTCTGATACTAGAGGAATCATGTATACCTATTTAATCAGTTTTTTTAATTGGTTCTTACTTTATTCAGAAAATACTCTTTCAAGATTTCAGCCATGCTTTAAAGAGCTGAATATACACACACACAATACAGTGCTGAATGTAAAAAGCATATAAAAACCATTTCCCATGTCTTACTAAAGTAGAATATATGTGTACCCATTTAAAAGATATTTAATAATGCTCTTCCACATTTTCAGATATAGTATAAAAAGCTGAATATACACATTTCCTCATCTTACTAAATTAAAAATGTACACACACACACACACACACACACACACACATACATTTTTTCCCCAGGACTCAAGTCTATCATAAAAAATTGAGTATAAACTTAAAAGAGATATGCATGAAGTTTGTTATTTTACTCAAAATTCAGGGGCAGGGCAGCTCTGCATCGTTTCCTCAGTTCAACAACGTCAAGGATACAGGTAATTCCAATCTATCCTGCATATCAATCTCAGCCTTTCACCCCTCCGGTAGCAAAATGGCCACAATTCCGGTATAACACAGACATACATCCTGTATATAAGAGGACTATTTCCTCCTATTTTGTTGGGCAAGAAAATTTAACCTGAAGCCTACTTGCAGAATTTTGCTCAGATCTTGTATGGCTAGGACTGGACATACATGCCCAGATGCAAAGCAAACTAGGAGAGCAAGACCTAGACTTTCGATGAGCAGCGGACAGTCCTGGCAAAGGGAGAATGGCTAACACCAACAGATAGGCAACCAACAGTGTCTGTCACAACAATATTGCCTTTTTTCTTTAAAACTCCTTTTTTTAGTTACATTTCCTCTCATTCATGATGCTTGAGGGTTTTTTCCTCCCACCTCAGGAAGTTTTCAAGGATTGTTGTTGTTGTTGCTTTGTTTTTGGCTTTGCTCTTAACTGGTTAGTTAGAGCTTTTCTACACACTAGAGCTGACTGCTTATTCATTCCCTCTCTCATTCCTCCGATTTCAACAAGTGTTTCCAGGGAACCTATTAGAACAGGCTGTGCACCAAGTACAGTGCACTTACAATGAACCGTGGCCATTAACTGTCCAAATTTTCTACACATATTAAAAGAAGTTAATTTTCCTAAGGATAGCTCTATTGCATCCTACAACTTTCAACATGGAGTTGTTTGTCATTCACTCCAAATTGTAACTTGCCTTGATTTTCTTTCCCCTAGTGAGGCAAGAGGGCAAGGTGAACAAAAAGTTCGGTTTTCAATTGTTCTCCAGAAGGAATTACCTGACATTCAAAAGATGATAGAAGATGCTCCCATAGTCATGGTACACATAAAAGCCTTCCTCTCATATGATCTCTATCCACAAATATGAAAATAAACAGAAGCAGCTATTTAACTCACTTTCAATATGAGCCATACAATATTCTTTGGGATTTAATGTAATTATTTAATCTTATAATGCTAGTAAGATGGTGCTAACATTAATTTATAACTGAGGAAGTTTAGATCTAGTTAAGTAATTTGCCCTAAAAGGCAAGTAAGACTGAGCATTGCTTAAATCCTTTACCACTCTGCCTCAGTTTAAGTTAATTTTAGAGGAAAAGCTTGCAAATATTTAAGATCTGAGTGGGATGGAAGAATCAGCTGCATTTTTAACATTACTGCAGTCTTCCTCAAGTATGAAGTGAGATGAGTAATTTGTTGGCTAAAGCAAATTGGTCTCCTATATTTAAGATATTTATATTATAAATCCTCTTGATTTCCCCCAGGCCAAATGACCTTGATGTTGTGAATTGTTGGTATGACAGTCTCTGACACATTAACTGCCTTCCAAAGCCTTCCCACTTTCCTTACATTCAAGGAGTTTTTTCACTTTTGTATCAATTGAACCTTGATATCTAATAAATTTTGAAACATAAATAGAACCCTCTCAATCCCTAACATTTATAAAGTATATCAACATTAACACATGTCAAATAAATTATGGCCCTCAAATAAAGGCCCTGTATCCACAGTGTAAGCTCCGATATTAAGTGATTTTCAAAGGCTATCCCACATTCCTTAAAATCACAGGGGTTTTCGTGTTTTACTAGTTTGACTTTGCAGAGGTCCATAAAATTTTGAGTCTTCCCACTCCACTTCATTCACTCCTCTTTCCTGTGTGAATTCTTTGATGTTTACTAAGGTGTGAACCACGAATAAAGGCCTTCCCACATTGCTTGCATTTGTAAGGTTTCTCACCAACATGAATTTTCAGGTGTCGATTAAGTTCTGAGCCACGACCAAAGGCTTTTTCACATTCCTTACACTTATAGGGCTTTTCACCACTATGACTTCTCTCGTGATGAGTAAGTTCTGACTTTCGAATAAAGGCCTTCCCACATTCCTTACATTTATGGGTCTCTCACCCGTGTGAACTTTTTGATGTCGAATAAGTTCTGTGCTACAAGTAAAGGCCATTTTACATTCCTTACATTTATAGGGTTTCTCACCAGTGTGAGCTCTCTGATGTCGAGTAAGTTCCGAGCCACGACGACAGGCCCTCCCACATTCTTTACATTTATATAGTTTCTCACCAGTATGAACACTCTGATGTCGAATAAGATGGGAATCAGAGATAAAAGCTTTCCCACATTCCTTACATTTATGAGGTTTCTCACCAGTATGAATTCTTTGATGTAGACTCAGTTGTGAGGCACAACTATATACCTTTCCACACTCCTTACATTCATAGCGTCTCTCACCAGTATGAATTATCTGATGAAGACTAAGTTGCGTGTTGTAACAGAAAGCTTTCCCACATTCCTTACATTTATGGGGTTTCTCACCAGTATGGGTTCTCTGATGTCGAAGAAGATGTGAGGGACGGGTAAAGGCTTTCCCACATTCCTTACATTCATAGTATTTCTCATCAGTATGAATTCTCTGATGTAAACTAAGTTGTGAGGTAGACGGAAAGGCCTTCCCACACTCCTTACATTTATAGGGTTTCTCACCTATGTGGATCTTTTGATGTTTCCTAAGTTGTGAGTTAGAATGAAAGGCTTTCCCACATTCCTTACATTTATAAGGTTTCTCACTAGTATTAATGCTCTGAGGTTTAGTTGTTTCAGAGCCATGGATAACAGCACATTTCTTATTTTCTTTACTTTTTTTGCTTTCATGAATTCTCTGATGCTTAATCAAGTCTGACTTACTACTAAAGGCTTTCCCACATTCTCCACATTTAGAGTCTTTTTCCTTATTACGATTTCTTTCATGTTGAAAATGGTGTGACTGGCACCTGGAAGTTTCCTTACATCTCTTGCATTCGTAGGTTTTCACTCTGGTGTGAACTGTCTGAGGCACTCTCTGAACTGTGTTCTGAGTGGAAGTGAACCTTTCCTCAGAGGTTATAACAGGTTGTCTGAAATGTCCCTCCTGTTGTTTCTCCAAGTGGCATTTGATTTCTCTGCTATTTCCAAACCTAGTGCACTCAAGGCCGGAGCTTGTGAGTCTTTTTATCTCCAGGGGCAATGATTTAATTTCATAACTGTGCTCCTTTGGACATAAATTCTTGGTTTCTCTTCTGGACTCCCAATCTGGGGACCATTCTTTTTTATCCTGATTTTTAACCACCCAGGGCTCCTTCCCCTGCTCCAATAAGGAGATCATATCTGGCTTAGAATCAGAAAGTCCCAGTGAGATCTCCAACATTACATCACAGTACAAACCCTTCTGGGCAGAGTGCAAGCATTCCCACTCCTTTTGAGAGAAGTAAATGGCCACATCTTTGAACGTGAAGCCCTCTGCCATGACTTTTGATGTACAGTGGCTTTTCTCTCCTCTTCTGGATTCTTCTTGAACTTCTCCCGGGTCCTCACACACCAGTCTGGTCGAATCCGCAGGCGGACCGCAACGCCCCAAACCCTCGTCGCCAAACTCCCGCCAACTCACTAACCGCCAGCCAACTTCGGGAGGAAGTGGCAAATGCCGCAGAGCCCTCAGGAAAATGTAGTCCCGAGGAGGAAAAATCCAGCCAGAGCCTGGCGGGTACAAGGTTTCACCGCTCAGTGCGCGTCGCGTACTTAGCCTTCAGGCCAGTACTGACGGCCCACGCTAGCCTGAGCATCGTGAGGACCTGGGCGAACCGACAGGTCCAAGCAGCAGGAGTCGTCTGCTGGGGGGGAGAGAAAAAAAGTTGTGGACCGTGGAGACTTCTGGGAAATGTAGCCCACAGCGGAGGAAAGGGTGGGCTGGTCGGCCACCAGCACAACCCGAGTCCTCAAAGTTAACCGGTGAGCAACAGTCCTCGCTGCAGACTGCGCAGCGCACAGAGGCGGGAAGTTCAAAGCCGGGAAGCAGACGGTTCAGAGTTCTCTCCGCCAGGAACCGCGCTCTGAGAGCGGGATCAGAGGGGACGACTCCCCGCTACACCATGAATTAGGAGTCCTCCCGGACCCGGGCTATTCAGTCCGCCCCATGATCCTGCCTGGTGGAGTTTGGGTGCTCAGGTTTCAGTTGAGAATTCATCCCCCAGTCCCGGGCGCCACCAGAAAGTGCAGTACTCCCTTAGTCCATATGCTGCAAGGTAGCAGCCCGGCATCCCGACCTTTCCACCCAATTCTGCACTCTGTCTCTTAAATAAATAAAATTTTTAAAAAAGCAAAAGCTATTACACTAAGCTCTGCAGATCTCTGGCTTTTATTTAGCTTAAAGTCTAGTGAAGGAGAACACAATTATGAATTCAGATAGTTCCTATAATAAAAGAGTTCTATGATCACATAACATAACTTGATCTATGGTAAGAAGGGAAGATTTCCCTGAGGAACTATTCTGAGAAATGAAGGAGGAGCGGGAAGCATGTGAGCAAACGAGGAAGGAGAGCATTAAAGACAGTCTACAGCATGTGACAAAGTTCTATTGCAATCTGCTTCTGGCCAAGATAGAGTAACAGGTACTGATTCATCTTCCTACCTGAAAAAAAGCCAAACAAAAACAGGTAAAATACACTTTAAAATCATTTTCAAGAAAAAGGAATCCAGGCAATGAAGGACAATGAACCCTGAAAACACAGGAAGTTAGCCTAACACATACCTGAGCTCACTGCCTTGGGACAATTTCCAGGCCATGACACAGGTGAAAAAACTGAGATAGACTCCACCAGACTCCCTGAGTTGAGGTGATGAAACTGAGTCTGGTGAAACCAAGACAGATGAGATCAGCGGTCAAAGCACAGGTGAGGAGAAAGCAGAAGAACGAACGAACCCTGGAGATCAGAAGAGTAATAACCAATGCATGCCCGTAAAGAAATCTCCTGCGACCAGGGGAAAGATCTGTCTAGAAAGAGCAGAGGAAACCCTTCCTGGAGCTCACATGGCACCAGGGGCAGTATCTATCCCCATTAGCCATGCTGGAAAAACTCATAACCCACAGCACAATGAATAGAGTTAAGTAGGTCGTGCCTCAGCAGTGGGGAATTATGAGCTCTAGGCTGAACACTACTCTGGATTCACCTAACAATTCATAAGAGCAGGATGGGAAAGGATCAAACTGTTTGTCATTAACTTAGCTAGAATTCCAAAGAAAGCATAAAAAGGTAAGTGGAGGCGTAGAAGCTAATTTTTAAAAAAGCAAATAGCACTGACAGAGATGTAAATTATGTCAGACATGAAAAACACACTGGATTGGAATAAACACATATTAGACAGCTCAAAATAAAAGACTGAAATTTGACATCGGAAAACTGTGAGAAAACTTCAGGTAACTAATATACAATTCCCCAAAGAGGCAGAGGAAAGGAACTAGAAAAAATATTCGAAGAAAAAAACAACAGGGTCACCTGAGTGGATTCGTCAGTGCGTGTCCACCATCAGCTCAGGTCATGATCTCATGATCTCAGGGTCCTAGGATCAAGCCCGGGATTAGACTCCCCCGATTAGAGGGGAGTCTGCTTCTCCCCCTCCTTCTGCCACTCCTCCCTGGCTCCTGCACTCTTTCTCTTTCTCCTTCTCTCTCTCAAATAAATGAATACAATCTTTTTAAAAAAAGAAAAGAAAAAATGGCCAAAACCTTTCTAAACTTAATGAAAACTATAAACCCACAGATCCAGAAGGATCTGGCTAGGAGTGAAGAAAAGGAAGTAAACCTTTATAATTTTCTTAAACGACATATGATGTGTTATAACATTACTAGATGGAGGACTATGATGCTCAGGTCATATACTTTAGACTCTAATCACCAAAATAGCAAAACTAAAGAGTTATAGCTAGTAAGCAAAATACATACATACACATACACACATAAATAAAACTAAATCATAAAAATTACTTGCTCAATCTGAAAGAAATCAGAAAAGAAGAGAATGGAATGAAGAGCAGAAAGGACAAATTGAAGTCAAACAACATGATGACAGATTCAAATCAACTACATCAATAATCACATTAAATGAAAATGGTCTAAAAGCCTCAATGAAAAGGCAGACGTCAAAATGGATAAAAATGGAAGACCCAGCTATCTGCCACCTATTAAAAAATGCATTTTAAATGTAAAAACTGCAAATGTGTTAAGAGGTCAGAAATATGACAGACCACACTAACACTGGGCAAAAGAAGGCTGAGCCTGAGTGGTTACATTAATAGCACACAAAATAGATTTCAAAACAAAAAACATTAGCAGCAATAAATAAGTTCATTTAATAATGATAAACCAGTCAACTAAAGGAAGCATAATAAACCTAAATGTTTATGCATCTATTAACAGGTTCAAAATACACAAAGTAAAATTGACAGAACTTCAGAGGAACAAGCAAATTCACAATTATAGTCAGAGATTTCAGTAGGCAGAAAATCAGCAAGGACATAGTAGACTTGAATGCCACTGTTCTTCTCAAGCATCCATGGAACACTTGCCAAAAGAGATGATATTCTGGATCATAAAATAAATTAAAATAGGAGGGGTAAGTCAAAAGAAATGAAGTCATAAGAGTGTATTTTATGACCACAAAGAAATCAAATTAGAAATCAAGAATAAAAATATCTCTGGAGAATACTCAAATATTTGCAAACTAATTAACACACATCTAAATAAACCCTGGGTCAGGGCGCCTGGGTGGCTCAGTCAGTTAAGTGTCTGCCTTCGGCTCAGGTCATGATCTCAGGGTCCTGGGATCAAGCCCCACACTGGGCTCCCTGCTTAGAGGGGAGTCTTCTTCCCCCCCAGCTCATGCTCTTTCTCTCTCTCTCTCTCTATCTCTCTCAAATAAATAAAATCTTTAAATAACCCCTGGGTCAAAGAAGTAAAGAAAAAAGAAATTAGAAAATATTCTGAACTGAATGGAAATGAACATAGAAAACATATGAATTTCTGGAATCCTGCAGTAGCAGCACTCACATGAACATTTATAGCACTGAAAGTATGTACTAAAAAAGAAGAAAAGCCTCAAACTGATGACCTTTGGCTCCACCTTAAGAAATTAGTAAAACAGTAGTTAAAGAAAAAGTTTGATAAACTTTGGTTATATAGAAAAATCTGAAAGAATTTTTTAAAAAGATACTAAAACTAGTAAGTAAACTTACTAAGTTCAAGAATAAACCTGGACCATACCCTGTATCATAACTAAAAAAGAATTCAAAATGGGGGCGCTTGCATGGCTCAGTCAGTTAAGTGGCTGCCTTCGGCTCAGGTCATGATCCACGGGTCCTGGGATCGAGCCCCATGTCCAGCTCTCTGCTCAGCAGGGGGACTATTTCTCCCTCTCCCTCAGCCTGCCATTCCCCCTGCTCATGCTCTCCTTCTCTGTCAAATAAATAAATAAACAAATAGAATCTTAAAAAAAAAAGAATACAAACTGGATCTCATTAGTCACAGATAGAAATGTAAGACCTAAAACTATAAAATTTGGTTATTCAACTGCAAAACTTCTAAAAGAAAGCAGAGAGAAAACCTCTGACCTTGTGCTAGGCAAAGATTTCTCATATAGGAACACCAAAAGCAAAAATTCATAAAAGAACAAAGATATAAACTGGACTTCATCAAAAAAAAACTGCTCTTCAAAAGATACTGCTGAGAGAATGAAAAGTCACAGTCTGGGAGAAAATCTTTGCAAAAAAAAATACAGGTGATAAAGGAATTATATCTAGAATATACAAAGAATTCTCAAAACTCAACAGGTAAGAAAACCCAATTTTTAAAATGACAAAGGATTTGGACAGTTCAAAGAAGATATACAGATGGCAAATAAGCCCACAAAGATATGCTCAACATTATAAGTTATTGGGGAAATGTATATTAAAACCATAATGATACATACACTACAGACCCATCGGAACATCTAAGATTTAAAAAACTGACAATACTAAGTGTTCATGAATATATAGGGAGAAATCAGAACTCTCAGACATTGCTGGTGAGAATTGAAAATGGTGCAACTACTTTAGAAAACCATTCAGCAGTTTCGTAATGAGGGAATACAAAGAGACACGAGACTTAAGGGTTATTACCTGCCTGAATTACAGTTATGGTTTCATATGCATATACCCCTATGTCAAAACTATCAAATTATACACTTTATACATGTGCAGTTGTCCTAACTTAAGCTGTTGAGGGGGAAAAAGCTCTATTGTAAGGAAAAATATCTAAAACAGTGGCTGAGATATGGACAGAAGGATATGAAACAATCCAAGATTAGGCTGAGAACTGTGGTCTTTCACCCCAGAATGATGAGAAGTAATAGCTAAGCTTTAAACAAGGGGGTCACGTGATGAAATATAAATTTTTTTTAAATATATGGTAACTATGGTTGCAGAGTAGACCAAGATTCTGGGAGGTGGAATGACAAGGAAAACAGTCCCAAGGTTGTTTCAGTATTCTAGGACAAAAACAGTGGTAACCTGACCTTGGGTGAAGGCACAGAAGAGGAGAGTTAACACACATCAGGTGTGCCATTCCCATGATGAAAAGCATAGTGGAAATTATGGCTCTTTGCTAAGAGTATTCAACATTTCTCTATTTTCATATAAAACGTATTTCTGAGATGAGTAGCTCTATAACACATCAGAGTTGTATGGTACAGCACTAGACAAGAAGTGCACATATTACTATAGTAATGTACATACAAAGGCTTCATATTTACACAATGGTCTTACCTTTACAATCCATGGCATGCTGTTCAATTAGCGACATGCAAATCATATGATTAGAGTCAGGCATGTGGAAACCCTCCAAAATTGTTTCAGATGACAGAGTTAAGACACCGAAGTCATCCATAGAATCAATTTGTTTTTTGACCTACAAATAAATAATACTACTTCAAAATGTCCCCTAAATATTGATAAAATATACTGAATGTAGAGAGATGATAAATACCCATATCTCTTTATAAGAGCAAAAAAAAAAGGTACTTTCAAAAGGACTGATTTTTATCAAAACAACCTTTATCAATAACTAGTATTTCTGAACAACTTTTTCAAAGTATATGTCTGTACAACAAAGGCAGATTTTCTCTTTTTTCACTATACCTTTCCTAAACTAATTTTTTTATCATGGAATAATATTTCCGATAAACATTATTTATCAAAATAACATAATAAAATAAAAATTTAAAAATTAATAAATGAAAAAAATTTTCCTATATATGTATTTACCTCTTCCTTGTCACTAGATGTTTTCTTTGAAGATCTAAAAAAAAACAGTTCTTTTCAGGCAAATATTAAATACTTAAAATATAAGGAATTTCTAAATCATATCTAAACTATATTATTAATAATGTTAAGAAAGCATTAAATTTAAATCAAACTGAGCAAAGGAAAATCATAACGTTACTTGCATTATTTGATATGATGAAATATACCACATTTTTGTTGTCATTTTCAATAAAAACAAGCTTTTATTGGTTCTGAAAACTATTTGGAAAGTGCAAATTAAGTTCTTATATGGAAGAAACCCTTTTTTAATAATCATGATATTAGTGTTTTGAGGATCTATTGTGTAAATACTATGCATTATTATGAAAACTTCACATGTTTTAAAGCTATTTTAAGCCTCACAACAATCTTACAAAACATAGGTAATTATATTTGGTATTTTACACAGGAAGAAAATGAGGCATAGAAAAAAGTAACTTCCCAAAGCTGGTACAGGTGGTCAGGAGTAGACCCAGGATTCAAATCCAGGAAATGTGCCTTCAAAACACGTGTTTTACAGTATATGGTGAAAGTAATATTTAAGTGTTTTTAAGTAATCTGATAGCAATTGAATCTATTAGTATTCCATTTTTAGCTATAGTTGTAATAATAATTCATAAATTTTAACCATTTTTTAAATAAAAAGACTTCATAAGTAGACAATATTGAAAATCTACTTTCAAACAACTCAAGATTTGCTTCTTCTACAGAAGCTGATCAATGGGCATTTGTTTATTCCCAAACAGACACTTATTGAGTATACTATATATGTGTCAATGACACTGTTGGTACAGGAATCTTCGGCTTTTGTAATTTAGAACTTTATAAACCAAAAGTAATAATCTATGATAGATTGATAAATATGATAGATAAAGTCTTTCCCCTTCCCCCAGAATCTAAACAAATGTTAAGTAAATATAACCAGATAATTCAAAGTCCCTAATAAATCCATAACCATTCATGATACTGTCAAAGGCACTGAATATCTAAAATTATCAAGGAATGGGGGTGCCTGGGTGGCTCAGTGAGTTAAAGCCTCTGCCTTCTGCTCAGGTCATGACCCCAGGGTCCTGGGATCAGGCCCCGCATTGGGCTCTCTGCTCAGCAGGGAGCCTGCTTCCCTTCCTCTCTCTCTCTCTACCTGCCTCTCTGCCTACTTATGATCTCTGTCTGTCAAATGAATAAATAAAATCTAAAAAATATTTTTAAAATAAAATTATCAAGGAATGATTTGTTCTATTCAGAATGGCCTAAGGTTTGTATATTTACTATTATATGTATAGTTTGAAATCCACGAATGATAGTATCTGCATATTCAATTTTACGAGAATACTCCACTGTGGAACCAATTCTGAATAAACAATTTCTTGACACAAAACTACATGAATAGGAGTACTAAGGACAATTACTATATCATCTTTAAAAGAATGTAATACAATCAATAAGCTTTCTAACATTTGGAAATGTGAACAAAATTTAATTAAATAACCATGCCTATCTCTATTGGATCATTTCTGGGAGCATACAAAGGTATTCTAAAAGCTCCCATCTTAAAATTAAAAAATAAAAAAAAATTCTTTTGAACTCCACATTCTTTTTCAGTTATCATCCATTTCTCTATTACCTTTCCCCATAAAAATTCTCTAAGAAGTTCTTTATACTTATTCATTACAGTCCAGCTTCCATGGTGACTGTTGAAACTGCTCCTTCTCAAAGTCACTTGTCCTCATCTTAACCTTTCAGGCAGTGTGTCAGATATACTTGAGTATTTCTTGTCTTCGCCTGTACCTACACTGCAGCATTTTATTTCCATAAAAAGTAATCACTGTTAAAATTCCTTCAGAGGGAAATAAAGAATTTATAGATTTTACCTTCCTTCATCCTGATCGGTTCCACTTGAAGTGCTGTCATTATTCATTTGCAGAGGACAAGAAGTTAGACAAGGGGCTTTCTCAAACCTTGATGTAATCACAGATTCTTTTGATGTTTGTTTTCCTTTATCCTTGGCCCTTCCTTTTTTTATATCCAAAGCAGGATCACTATTTTTAAAAATCCATTTAAAATATCCATTAAAAAGCTAATGTTTTCGGGAGCCTGGGTGGCTCAGTTGGTTTAGCCACTGCCTTTGGCTCAGTGGCCTTCTCCCCTCTTATGCTCTCTCTTACTTTCTATCCCTCTCTCTTAAATAAATGCTCGACATTTCTCTTATACCATACACAAAGATAAACTCAAAGTGGATAAAAGACCTCAATGTGAGGCAGGAATCTATCAAAATCCTAGAGGAGAACATAGGCAGTAATCTCTTCGACATAGGCCACAGCAGCTTCTTTCAAGACATGTCTCCAAAGGCATAGGAAACAAAAGTGAAAATGAACTTTTTGGGACCTCCTCAAGAAAAAAAGCTTTTGCACAACAAATGAAACAATCAACAAACAAAAAGACAACCCATGGAATAGGAGAAAATATTTGCAAATGACACTACAGACAGAAGGCTGATATCCAAGATCTAATAAAGAACTCCTCAAACTTAACACACACAAAACAGAAAATCACATCAAAAAATGGGCAGAAACATGAACAGACACTTCCTCAAAGAAGACATACAAATGGCTAATGGACACATGAAAAAATGGTCATCTTCACTAGCCATCAGGGAGATTCAAACCAAAACCACATTGAGATACCACCTTACACCAGTTAGAATGGCCAAAATCAACAAGACAGTAAACAACAAGTGTTGGAGAAGAAGTGGAGAAAGGGGAACCCTCTTACACTATTGGTGGGAATGCAAGTTGGTGCAGCCAGTTTGGAGAACGGTGCAGAGATTCCTTAAGAAATTAAAAATAGAACTTCCCTATGACCCTGCAATTGCACTACTGGGATTTTACCCCAAAGATACAGATGTAGTAAAAAGAAGAGCCATCTTTACACCAATGTTCATAGCAGCAATGGTCACAATCCCCAAACTGTGGAAAGAGCCAAGATGCCCTTCAACAGATGAATGGATAAAGAAGATATGGTCCATATGTACAATGGAATATTATGCCTCCATCAGAAAGGGTGAATACCCAAATTTTTTATCAACATGGACGGAACTGGAGGAGGCCATGCTGAGTGAAATAAGTCAAGCAGAGAGAGTCAATTATCATATGGTTTCACTTACTTGTGGAGCAAGTAATAACATGGAGCACATTGGGAGATAGAGAGGAAAAGTGAGTTGGAGGAAATCGGAGGGGGAGACAAACCATGAGAGTGGTGGACTCTGAGAAACAAACTGAGGGTTTTGGAGGGGTTGGGGTGGGGGGTTGGTTGAGCCTGGTGGTGGGTATTAAGGAGGGTACATATTGCATGGAGTGCTGGGTGTGGTCCATAAACAATGAATATTGGAGCACTGGGAAAAAATTAAATTTTTAAAAAATCCTTTAAAATTTTTTTAAAGGATTTAAAAAACCAATGTTTTCTAATAATTTTACTGGTAAAGAATAAAAAACAATTTTTTGTAAAATTCTGCTAGCCATCTCAATTCATTTATTAGTTCACAGAACAGTTATGAAGTCCAATCATATATAAGCAAATACACATCCCTTGCTTCAAAGATTGATAAATATACAATTACAATACAATGTCTTTGTGGCAACAAAACAGCTGTGGACCTCTTTGTAGGAGCTGTGGAACCAAGCATCATAAACCAAGGGACCTAGGAAAACTCTTGCCTACCCATGCATCAGATAACAGACACACTCACTACAGTCCCAGCTATAGAGGCAGCAATAGCCCACAGACTGGCTCCAGCCCCTTCCTCTCAACCACATCTGGGAGCCCTTGGAACACACCTAGATAATCACCCATTGAAGAGAGAGCCTTTTTGGAAAACTAGATTTCCTACAGTAAAGTTCCAGCACACCACTAGAGCAAAAACAAAACAAAACAAAGCAAAACAGGTTTGGATACACTGGAAAGGTAGTCATTAAAGACTATTTCAAATGCAAAGACAGCAATGTAAAACTTCAAAGAATATAAAAAGTCAAGGAAATATGATACCACAAAATGATCACAATAATCTTCCAATAATTGATCTCAAACACATGAAGATCAGTAGTTTATCCAAAAAAGAATTCAAAATAGAAGTTTTAAGTAAACTCAGTGAGCTACAAGAAAACACAAAAAGCCAATTCAGGGGTGCCTGGGTGGCTCAGTCTGTTAAGCGCCTGACCTTTGATTTTGTTTCAGGTTATGATAGCAAGGTCATGAGATCCACCCCTGCATCGGGCTTATGCTCAGTGCAGTCTGCATGTCCCTCTCCCTCTGCTATTCACCCAGCTCACACACATGCTCTCTCTAAAATAAATAAATAAACAAACAAATAAAATCTTAAAAAAAAAGCCAGTTCAATAAGATGAGAAAAATACTAGAAGAACAAAATGAGAAGTTTAATAAAGAGTTGGAAGGGCACCTGGGTGGCTCAGTCGTTTAGGTGTCTGACTCTTGGTTTTAGCTAAGGTCATGACCTCAGGATTGTGGGATTGAGCCCCAGGTCTGCTTGACATTCTCTCTCCCTCTCTCTGTCCCACTCCCAACCTGATCTCTTTCACTTTCTCTCTTAAGTAAATAAATAAAATATACATTTTTTAAAAGAGCTGGAAATAGTTAAAAAATAACTAAAAAATTCTGGAGCTGAATAATATAGTGAATGAAATGAAAAAAAGCAATAGAAATCACTGACAGGGGTGCCTGAGTGGCTCAGTTGGTTAAGCGTCTGCCTTCAGCTCCCGTCATGATTTCAGGGTCCTTGGATCCAGCCTGGCATCAGGCTCCCTGCAGGGAGCCTGCTTCCCCCTCTCTATCTTCCTGCTTCTCTGCCTACTTGTGATCTTTCTTTCTCTGTCAAATAAGTAAAAATAAAATCTTTTTAAAAAGAGAGAGAAAAGAAAAGAAATCACTGAGAGGAAAATGGATCAAAAAAATCCTGTGAATTTAAAATTTTCAAATTTTAGAACTTTCAAATTATCCAATCAGTGGAGAACAAAGAAAAAAGAAAGAAAAGAATGAGAAAACCCTATGTGATTACGGGATACCACTAAAAGAAACAATGTGTAAATTACTGCAGTTCTGGAAGGAGGAAAAGGGAGAAAAAGACATAAAGCTTAAAGAAGTCATGGGTGAGAACTCTCAAACCTGGGGAAACATTTGGAATCCAAGTTTATGAAGTTCAGTCATCAAAAAACTAATTAAAGAGATTTTCTCCAAAACACATTATAATAAAACCATCAAAAATCAAAATCAAAGAGAGAATCATAAAAGCAGCAGGAGAAAAGCAGCTTGTCACCTACGAGTGAATCCTCATAAGGCTATTAGCAGTTTCTCAGCAGAAACCTTATATGCCAGGAGAAGAATGGGATTGTATATTCAAAATGCTGAGAGAGGGGCTCCTGGGTGGCTTAATGGGCTGGGCCTCCACCTTCAGCTCAGGTCATGATCTCTGGGTCCTGGGATTGAGCCCCACATCAGGCTGTCTGCTCAGGGGGGAGCCTGCTTCCCCCTCTCTCCAGCCTGCTGTTCTGCCTACTTGTGATCCCTCTCTCTGTGTCAGATAAATAAAATCTTTAAAAAAAATGCTGAGAGAAAAGAACTGCCAACCAAGAATACTTTACTGAGCAAAATTATCCTATAGAAATCAATCAAACCAAATCAGTAAGTTTGATACACATTAACAGAATGAAGGAGACAAGATGGCGGGGAAGTAGGAGGAGGCGCCTTTTTAACCTGTACCCCATAGTGAGCTGATTACCTACCAAGGAACTCCAATCACCCATGAAATCAGCCTGAGATCAGAATTATACACGTCTGGATCTCTACAGGGGCAGAAGACGCCAGTGGGCAGGTAAAGCAGAGTGGGAACGGCGGACTGGTATTGGAAGATAAACAAAAGGGGAAGGGAGCCACCAGAGGTGACCAGTTGGAAAGTAATACCCCAGTCCGAGAGTGCCCTGTGTCTGGGGACCAGCATTAACTTGGGAGACTGGCTGAAAGCACTCAAAAAGAGCAAAGGATCACAGGGGACAAAGTGTAGGAATCGGGGTGGCTAGGGACAGGGGCTTAAGGAAAAAATAAGATAAAAACAGAGATGGAAGCAAACCGTAAGGGACTCTTAACTAGAGGAAAGAAACAGGGCTGCTGGTGGGGAGGTGGGCAGGAAGATGGTCTAACTGTGTGGTGGGCATTAGGGAGGGCACTTATGATGAGCACTGGCTTTACATGCAAGTGATGAATCACTAAAGTCTACCCCTGAAACTAAGAATACAATGTATGTTAACTAAGTTGAATTTAAATAAAATCTAAAAAACAAAGCAGAAACAAGTAACATAATGAAAAAGCAACCTACAGAATGGATGAAAATATATGTAAACCACACTATCTAAAAAAAGATTAATATGTAAAGTATATAAAAAATTCATACAATTCAACAGCATAAAAACAATTCAATTAAAAACTGGGCAAGGCATCTCAATAGACAGCTTTCCTCAGAAGATATTCAAATGGCCAACAGGACCAAAAAAGGGGCTCGACATCACTATTCTTCAGGGAAATGCATATCAAAACCATAAAGATATACCTATCACCTCACACCTGTTAAAATGGCTTACATCAAAAAGGGAAGAGATACCACTGGCAAAGATGTACAGAAAAGGGAATCCTTACACACTGTTACAGGACTGTAAACTGGTACAGTCACTGTGCAAAACAGTGTGGAGGTTCCTCAACAAACGAAAAAATAGAACTATCAGAATATCCAGTAATCCCATTTCTGGGAACATTCTGACAGAAATGAATCAGTATCTCAAAGAGGTATCTGTGCCTCTACATTTACTGCAGCATTATTTACAACAGCCAAGACACGGAAACAACCTATGTGCCCATCAGTGGATCCACTGATTTTAAAATGTGGTATACATTTACAATGGAATATTTTTAGCCACAAAAAAGAGGGGAAACCCTGCCATCTGCAACAACATGAATGAACCTTGAGGGAATTAAGCTAAGTGAAGGAAGTCACGCAAAAAGATAAATACTCTATGATCTGACTTACACATGGAATCGTGAAAAAAAACACATTTATAGATTTGTGGTTGCCAGGAGTAGGAAGCTGAGGGAAATGGGTAGATATTGGCTAAAGGGTACAAACTTCCTGTTACAAGATTAGTAAGATCTGAGGATGTAAAGTACAGAATGGTGATTACAGTTAATAATACTGTTATATATTTGAAAGTTGCTAAAAGAGTTGCTAAAAAAGAAATGATAATTATGTGAGGTGATAGAGCTATTAACACTATTATCATTTTACAATATAAAAGTGTATGAAAGTAATACAGGTATACCTTACACTTACACAGTTATCTGTCAATTATACGTCAAAATATCTGGACAAAATTCAACAATACTCACATGTCAAAAATAGCAATAATGTGATTAATTTTGTTTGAAAATAAAATTATTGGGGGTGCGTGGGTGGCTCAGTCAGATAAGGTCTGCCTTCAGCTCAGGTCATGATCTCCAGGTCCTGGGATCGAACCCCAAATCAGGCTCCCCACTGAGCTTCCCCCTCTCCCTTTGCCCCTCCCTCCTGCTCATACTCTCTCTCTCACAAATAATTTCTTTTTAATTTTCTTAAAGAAAATGATTTGGTAACTTTTGTATACTTTTAGCTTACTATTTAATCCTAATATAAAAAGCTAGATTTACTAATACAAAATTATAATTATTTTTTCATGGACTAAATGCATGCAAGAGAATATTATTAGCATATAGCTACATAAACTCACAAAAAGACTACATTTCCCACAAGAGATTATTAATTTAGGAATTGAACATGAGCCCCTAAGAGCACTGTAAACAAAAACAAAGCTAGCAATTATTGTTTTAAAACTGTTAAACAGATAACAATTCTAGTTAAAATTTAACATCCAAAAAAGTAGGATCTTCCTGAAAACAATTAGCTGCAGCGTCATGGAGCCATTGCTGTGGTGTGCCAGCCTTAGGGCAGGAGAAGGGAGAGCAACCAGGCAGGGGGCCGAGGCCCAGCGACTGCCATGCTCCCCTCCCCTAGAACTGCCCAGCCTGGCGCTGCCGCCACTCTCAGGTTGGGAGAAAGGTGTTCTCAAGAGGAGGGCGAGCCCTGGACTGGAGAAGCACTTTTCCTCCTCCAACTACCTCCTGACTGGCAGTGCCCCCCTCAGGGACAGATCCCCGTCTCGCTGACCTGTCCTCACCTCTGCACTGACCTTGGCGATATGCTGAGGCCCAGCTTGGTGTTCCCTCTCATCTGAATCAATGGTGACATGTGCTTTTTATTTCTGCCCCGAGGGGTCAGGAAGAGTCTTCTGGAAGGTTTTGCCTTGGACATTCATAATCCAGCTCAGAGGCCTTGCCCTGCCCCTCCCTCCCTGCCCCCAATCACTGCAGTGTCCAGCCCAGTGTTGAACAGATTGTAGTGTTTTTTCTCATTACAAAGAAACAGACTTTAATTGGTAAAAAAAAAAAAAACCATCATATTTCAGTTTCCTTAATAAAATATAAATGAAGTTTGTGATTCCTTTGATCCATTTTACTATAATTAAAACGAATATCCAACTTTTGTAGCAACATGGACGGGACTGGAAGAGATTATGCTGAGTGAAATCAGTCAAGCAGAGAGAGTCAATTATCATATGGTTTCACTCATTTGTGGAGCATAACCAATAGCATGGAGGACAAGGGGCGTTAGAGAGGAGTAGGGAATTTGGGTAAATTGGAAGGGGAGGTGAACCATGAGAGACTATGGACTCTGAAAAACAGTCTGAGGGGTTTGAAGTGGCGGGGGGGGGGGTTGGGGTACCAGGTGGTGGGTATTATAGAGGGCACAGCTTGCATGGAGCACTGGGTGTGGTGAAAAAATAATGAATACTGTTTTTCTGAAAATAAATAAATTGGGGAAAAAAAAAAAAAGAAAATTATAGGAAGATAAAGCAAATATTACAAACTGTTAGCTTTTAAACTGGGTGGGGGTTGGATGGTAAATGCATGTTCATTATCCTTTTCAACTTTTCTGTGTTTATAAGTTTTCATAATGACAAGATGGGGAAGTTTAATGGGCAGTTTTCCTCCTGTTACCCTTTTGATAATTTCTAATAAAGAAGAAGTGTAGATAAAAAAAAAAAAAAAAAAAGAATACCCCCCCAAAAAAAAAAAAAACTAACATGAATACCAGTAAAAGAATAAGTAGAAAGTAACCACAATATTGGGCCCCCAAAAAATTTAAAAAAAATGCATACAACTGACAAGTTAAATTGTCAGAAGGGACCCATGACAAACTTTCCTTTTGTTTAAGTGAGAATTAGTATTATGTTAGAAACAGTATATGCAGTTTAAACCCCATTCACTCAATAAACATATATTGAATAGAACTATATATGCTAGAACATTTTCTAGGCACTGAGAACATGGCAATGAACAGATAAAAATCCTACTCATGAGTGAAGTAAATACAATAAACAATAAACTACCCAGGCAAAATAGACAGTAGTAGAGGAGAAAAACTAAAGCAGAGAAATCAAATTTTGATGTGCTATAGGATAACCAAGAAATCAGGGTATTTCCTGAAATATAGAATAACCAAGAAATCGGGATAACCAAGAAAGGCCTTAATTTTTTTTAAGATTTTATTTATTTATTTGACAGAGAAAGAGATCATAAGTAGGCAGAGATGCAGGCAGAGAGAGAAGGGGAAACAGGCCCTCTGCTGAGCAGAGAGTACTATACAGAGCTCCATCCCAGGACCCCCGCATCATGACCTGAGCTGAAGGCAGAGATTCAACCCACTGAGCCATCCCGGCACCCCGAAAAGCCTTAATTTTTAAGCAAAACTTTAAAAAAAAAAGGAAGGAGCAAGGAGCAAGCAAGCTGTAAGAGTATTGTTGGGAAAAGCACTCCAGACAGAGTCAACAGCAAGCAGAGAGGTATGCTCAAAGTGTTGATAGTGAGCAAAAAAAAGAGAAAGAATGAAAAGAAAAGAAAAACATTCAGTGTGCCTCAACAGAGTGAAAAGGACAGAAAATAGGAGTTCAAATCAAGGAGAGGTGGTAAGCAATAGGGAGAGACCCGAGATGAATGGATCATACAAGGCTTTGTAGGTGTTAGAAAAAACTTCGGCACATACTCTGAGTGAAATCGTAGACAATTGGGGTTTGAGCAGAGGAAGACATAATCTGACTTGTGTTTTAAAAGATCCACTGTGTTTAGAATTAATGGAAAAAGAAAAGGCAAAAGAACAAACAAACAAGAAGACCAATTAGTTAATTATTACACTTATATAGACAACAGATGACGGTGGCTTGGTCATGGAGGATGTGTTTGGCTTCTGGATATATTTTGAAAGAAGACCTGACAAGATTTGCTGACAGAATAGATGGGACATGTACGAAAAAGAAAAAGACAGGAGTCAAAGATGATACCAAGTTTTTTGGCAGAGCAACTAGAAGAATTGTCATTAACTTAATTGGGAAAGACAAGAAGGGCAGGTATAAGAAAGCATATCAGTAGTTCAATTTTGGACATGATAATTTTGCAATACCCAATAACTATCCCAAAGAAATATCAAATAGGTGGTTTTGTATGTAGGTCTGGAATCCCACAGAGAGATGTGGGCTGGCGATACAACCTTGAGGATCATTAGAATATTCAAGATAGTAAAAGTCAAGAGAAGGAAGATCAAGGACTGATTCCTGGAAGACTTCAATGTGGAAGAGGTGGAGAATGAAGAGAAAGAAGCAAATCGGGCTGAGATGTACAGACTAGAAAGGCAGTGGGGAAACCAGGTGAGTGAGTGATATTCTGAAAGCTAAACGAAGACAGAATTTTGGAGAAGAGAGTTTTCCAATGGGTCAAAGATTGCTGATAGGTTAAATAAAACGAGATCTAAGAAATTATGTCTAGATTTATTAAAATGAAAATCGGTGGTAACCTTTGAAAAGTCAATTCTGGAGTAATGGGAGTGAAAATTACTAGTGAGAATTCAATAGTGAATGGGAGGGAAATAAGGATCACTGAGTTTACATGGTTCTTTTAAGGATTTCATAGCTAAGTGGAATGATCATAGATGACTTAATTTTCTTGTTTAGTTCAATCCTTACACAATGATGATGTAGTATTTTTGTAATATCTTGAAATTTTTTAAATTGCATATATGTAGCACTATTTTTTTTTAAGTGCCTGACCAAGGGGATGCCTGAGTGGCTTAGTCGGTTAAGTCTCTGATTCTTGGTTTGGCTCAGGCCATGATCTCAGGGTTGTGAGATCAAGCCCTGCACAGGGCTCTTCTCTCGGTGCCAAGCTGGCTTGTCCCTCTCCCCACCACCACACCTCACCCCCCACTCTCTTTCTAATATAAAGAAAAAAAAATCTTTTTAAAAAGCCAGACCAAGGAATTAAATAATTCATGAAATTATACAAGCAAAAGGCTCCTTAAACATTTTCTAGATATATAGTATTATATAACCTGAATATCATTTTTCTCATGCTTGGAAAGACCACAGAAAAACTCTAAGTTCCAACAGCAGTATTTCATGCTTGATAAAAATCATCTAACTCTAGGGTATCTTCTACTATCCAAAATCATTAGTCAGATTAAAATTCTGTAAGGAAAGTACAAGGGGTTTAGAATGTAGAAAATATTCCTATTTTGTAAATTGAATTCTCATAAATTCTATAATTTGAAGTTACTATTGAAAATTTTGGTGGGGTGCATATAGAAATAGATTCTCTTTAAAAAGGAAGGATAATAGCACGCATGCATGGTACCTTAAGAAGATGATTCAACACATTAGCAGCATCTTAGTTTATAGCACAGGGGTCAAATGAAAGTTTGCATAGAACATGGGACAAGTTGCCATATGAAATCTCTTGGTAATATTCAGATCAATTTGAGGGTCCAACATTTGAGCACTCATGCATTAGGAACCAAAACCAAAACCTAGTGACTAGCAATTTTGTTGGTAATAAGTGTGCCAGTATAGCAGGTAACTTCCTTTTGCAACACATCAGATTTTAAAAGTATTCTATTTTTCAAAAAAAAAAAACTCGACCATTCTCCTAAACCATAAACAAAGATAAATTCTAAATGGATGAAAGACCTCAATGTGAGACAGGAAACCATCAAAATCCTAGAGCTGGCAGGGGGGTGGGAGGTTGGGGTACCAGGTGGTGGGTATTATAGAGGGCACGGCTTGCATGGAGCACTGGGTGTGGTGAAAAAATAATGAATACTGTTTTTCTGAAAATAAATAAATAAATAATAATTTAAAAAAAAAATCCTAGAGCAGCCCATAGGTAGTAACCTCTTCAACATCAGCCACAGCAAATTCTTTCAGAACATGTCTCCAAAGGCAAAGGAAACAAAAGTGAAAATGAACTTTTGGGACTTCCTCAACATAAAAGGCTTCTGCACAGCAAAGGACACAGTCAACAAAACAAAGAGACAACCCACAGAATGGGAGAAGATATTCACAACTGACACTACAGATAAAGGGCTGGTATACAAGATCTATAAAGTACTTCCCAAACTCCACACCCAAAAAACAAATAATCAAGTCAAAAAATGTGCAGGACTACAGACCCATGAAAAAGTGCTCCACATCACTCCATATCAGGGAAATACAAATCAAAACCACAATGAGATACCACCTCACACCAGTCAGAATGGCTAAAATTAACAAGTCAGGAAATGACAAATCCTGGTGAGCATGCGAAGAAAGGGGAACCCTCCTACACTGTTGGTGGGAATGCAAGCTGGTGCAACCACTCTGGAAAATAGCATGAAGATTCTTCAAAAAATGAAAAATAGAGCCACCCTATGACCCAGCAATCGCACTACGGGGTATTTACCCTAAAGATACAAATGTAGTGATCGGAGGGGCACAGGCACCCGAATGTTTATAGCAGCAATGTCCACAATAGCCAAACGATGGAAAGAACCTAGATGTTCTTTCAAGATGAATGAATGGATATCAACAGATGAATGGATAAAGAAGATGTGGTACACACACACACACACACACACACATACATACATACAATGGACAACTATGCAGCCATCAAAAGAAATGAAATCCTGCCATTTGCGATGATAGAACTAGAGGGTATTGTGCTGAGCAAAATAAGTCAATCAGAGAAAGACAATGATCATATGATCTCCCTGAGATGAGAAAGTTGAAAGGCAACATGGAGGACTTGGGGGGTAGGAAAGAAATAAATGAAACAAGATGGGATCAGGAGGGAGACAAACCATAGGAGACTCTTAATATCACAAAACAAACTGAGGGTTGCTGGAGGGGGGGGTAGGGAGAGGGTGGTTGGGTTATGGACATTGGGCAAGGTATATGCTATAGTGAGTGCTGTGAAATGTGTAAACCTGGCGACTCACAGACCTGTACCCCTGGGGCTAATAATACATTATATATTAAAAAAATAAAAAATTATATTTAAAAAATGGGCAGAAGACATGAACAGACACTTCTCCAAAGAAGACATACAAATGGCTAACAGACACATGAAAAAATGTTCATCGTCATTAGCCATCAGAGAAATTCAAATCAAAACCACATTGAGATACCACCTTATACCAGTTAGAATGACTCAAATTAACAGGACAGGAAACAAGTATTGGAGAGAATGTGGAGAAAGGGGAACCCTGTTGCACTGTTGGGAATGTAAGTTGGTGCAGCCGCTTTGGAAAATAGTGCGGAGGTTCCTCAAAAAGTTAAAAACAGGGTGCGGGGGTGGCTCAGTGTGTTGGGCCTCTGCCTTCAGCTCAGGTCATGATCTCAGGGTCCTGGGATTGAGTCCTGCATGGGGCTCCCTGCTCAGCAGGGAGCCTGCCTCCTCCTCTCTCTCTGCCTGCCTCTCTGCCTACTTGTGATCTCTCTCTGTCAAATAAATAAATAAAAACCTTATATAAATATATATTAATATCTAATCATATATATTTTTTCATATAAAAAAGTTGGGTATAGTCTAATATACATATTAGATATATTATATATATAACAGAGCTACCCTAAGACCCAGCAATTGCATTACTAGGTATTTACCCCAAAGATACAGATGTAATAAAAAGAAGGGCCATATGCATCCCAATGTTCATAGCAGCAATGTCTACAATAGCCAAACTGTGGAAGAAGCAGAGGTACCCTTCAACAGACGATATGGTCGTCTGTTGGTTAAAGAAGATATGGTCCATATATACAATGGAATATCCCTCAGCCATCAAAAAGGGTGAATACCAACATCTGCATCAACGTAATGAAGGAGATTATGCTGAGTGAAATAAGTCAAACAGAGAAAGACAATTATGACATGGTTTCACTTATTTGTGGAACATAAGGAATAGCATGGAGGAATTAGAAGGAAGTGGAAAATGAAGGGGGGAAAATCAGAGGGGGAGATGAACCATGAGAGACTATGGACTCTGGGAATCAAACTGAGGATTTTAAAGGGGAATGAGGTGGGGGAGTTGAGTGAGCCCAATGATGGGTATTAAGTAGGGCATGTGTTGCATGGAGCCCTGGGTGTTATACACAAACAACAAATCACAGAACACTACATTAAAAACTTATGATGTACTGTATGGTGACTACCATACCATAATAAAAAAAAAAAGAAAGAAAGAAAAAGAAATGCTGGGATAGAAAAATAAATAAGTAAATAAAAGTATTCTAAAATTTGCATAAAACATGACATCAAACCAAAAAATTTAAATATACTTTGTTAAACAATCAGTACCTTGTAGACCTAAACTCATTTTTTCCAACAGTAAAACATACTACATTGTTTTACAGGGGTGAAAATTTACTTCCCTATTGACAGATACTTAAGACTATCTCCAACTTTTTTATATGAAAATAATGCTATAATAAATATCCTTAATGTATGTCATTATATATATATATATATGTATGTATATATATATAATGTATAATAAATGTCCTTATAATGTGTGTGTGTGTGTTTACACAAGTCACATTTTCCTATAGGATCTAGTTCTGGCAATGAAGTTCTTGGGATAAGGGGTCAGAATATTTAAAATTTTTGAAACACACTGCTAAATCACCTTCAGAAAGGGTTTACCAATTTTATTTAACAACAGTGTATAAGAATGTCCTTTCCTCCAAAGAGGCTGCACCAACTTGAATTCCCACCAACAGTGTAAGAGGGTTCCCCTTTCTCCACATCCTCTCCAACACATGTTGTTTCCTGTTTTGTTAATTTTGGCCATTCTAACTGGTGTAAGGTGATATCTCAATGTTGGTGGGAATGCAAGTTGGTGCAGCCTCTTTGGAGAACAGTGTGGAGATTCCTCAAGAATTTAAAAATAGAGCTTCCCTATGACCCTGCAATTGCATGCCTGGGTATTTGCCCCAAAGATACAGATGTCGTGAAAAGAAGGGCCATCTGTACCCCAATGTTTATAGCAGCAATGGTCACGGTCGCCAAACTATGGAAAGAACCAAGATGCCCTTCAACGGATGAATGGATAAGGAAGATGTGGTCCATATACACTATGGAGTATTATGCCTCCATCAGAAAGGATGAATACCCAACTTTTGTAGCAACATGGACGGGACTGGAAGAGATTATGCTGAGTGAAATAAGTCAAGCAGAGAGAGTCAATTATCATATGGTTTCACTTATTTGTGGAGCATAACCAATAGCATGGAGGACAAGGGGCGTTAGAGAGGAGTAGGGAATTTGGGTAAATTGGAAGGGGAGGTGAACCATGAGAGACTATGGACTCTGAAAAACAATCTGAGGGGTTTGAAGTGGCGGGGGGGTGGAAGGTTGGGGTACCAGGTGGTGGGTATTATAGAGGGCACGGCTTGCATGGAGCACTGGGTGTGGTGAAAAAATAATGAATAATGTTTTTCTGAAAATAAATGAATTGAAAAAAAAAGAATGCCCTTTTCTTCACATTTGCTAAATTTGGTTGTTAATTTTTTAATAAAATATTTATCATTATGATTGCAAAAAATGGTATCTCATTATTTAAATTTTTCTGATTAGTACCCAAGATGAAATAGCCTTATTAAAAAACATAAAATTTGTTAATCATGAGTGTAGCTCCAACTAGAATTTGTTTTATAGGAAAATAATAATTACCTACTATTTAAATATTGCTACAGGCTTACCCATTAGATTCTTCATTTTCTGTAATAGGACATAGGTTGTTACCAGTTTTTCCACTCCCTTTTGGATGCATTAGTCCAGCAGCAGAAGAAGAATATATGCTTTCTAATACTGCCACTTCATCATTTTGGTGCTTCTCCGTTTCTTCAATCTTTAATAGAAGTTTGATACGAAGGACAATTGTTACTAGTTTATTCATTAAAATGAACTTTTTTCATTAATTATACATGTTTTAAAGATTTTATTTATTTATTCATCAGAGAGAGAGAGAGAGAGAGCACAAGCAGGAGGAGGTGCCAGCAGTGGGAGAAGCAGGCTCCCTACTGAGCAGGGAGCCTAATGCAGGACCCCATCCCAGGATCCTGGGACCATGACCCGAGCCAAAGGCAGGCCCTTAACTAACTGCACCACCCAGGCATCCCAGAACTTTTTTCATTAATTATATCATTTGACTCTTAGTTTGTCATAATTTTAATTGATAAAAATATTTTATGTTTATCATTACAAGTAACTGCAATTTTTATAAATTCTACTTCATTTCTGTTTCAATAAAAAGAGAGGAATTGGGACGCATGGGTACCTCGTTGGTTAAGTATCTGCCTTGGGTTCAGGTCATGATCCCAGAGTCCTGGGACAGAGTTCAGGCCTGCTTCTCCTGCCAGTACTTCCCCCTGCTTGTGTGCACACACTGTCTTGCTCTCTCTCTCTGACAAATAAATAAAATCTTTAAAATAACTAGTTTGGTTTATACTTTTTTGCCATTTGCATGTCAAACTCTTGGTCTTCTTTCACTTCAAATGTAACCCGTGGATTCCTTACTTTTTTATGTTCTCTGTCACTATCAAAACTCATTTTTGTTAAAAATATGCTCAAAGTCTGATTTGTTATCATTTTCAGAGTCTGATTTATTTTCACTTAAGGAAAGATCAGAAGATGACCGGCAACTACAATCCCAGAATGAATGAGAAAGAACGACATTTTTGAGTCTAGACTCTTTCTGTTCAGGTAATGCCCGAAGTGTGACAAAGACAGGCACTGCAAATGCATCTTTTTTCTCACAATAAAATCTATCATTTGTCAAATTAGAAGGTATTTCCATTAAGTTTGCTCCTTCTGTAAAGGGACCATGTAGTGACTCTTCCTTAGGATAAGCAGTAATGTTGTTTTTGTTTTTTGTTTTGGTTTGGTTTGGTTTGGGGTTTTTTTGTTGTTTTTTTTTTGTTTTTTTTCACAAACTTCACCAAACTTCTGCTTTAACTCTCTGTTGATGAGTTTTAACTTATTTTTCCACTCTAATGTGTCCTGTTTGGTCCACATGTCCTCACACTTTTGAACAGAGGGATGTTCTGAATATAACAATATATCATCCTCTCTATCACATTCCTTATTCATTCCTGGTTCCTGGGCCATTTTTGACAGATACAAAACTGGAAAGTGAAAGTGCTGTATTTGATTTTCAGATGTCCTGTCAGCATACATGTTTGTAAAATAAATTTATCTTTAAGTAATCAAGTATGGACAAAGTAAAAACTAGAAAATAATTAAAATTTAACTGTTAAATTTCTTAATCTATGTTAAGCTGCTCCCAAGTCACTGGATTGTAACTAAGAAGCGAAAAATAACTTGCCTAGCCTGAAACAGAAGAAAAACACAAATCCATAAACTTAACTTTGTCAGTTTTTTAAACTAAACAATTCATTACATGTTACATCTACCAAACAATGAATTACATGATTTTCAATGTTACAAACTTAAAAACATTTTATCTTGCCATACCTTAAACAGTGAGCCCCAATACGGCATTTGAGGATGTTTTTTAAAGATTAATAACTAGAGAATAGGCAAACTTATTATGGAGCCAAAATCAATAAACATCAATCAGAAAAGAAAAATAAATTCCTAAATTTTAATTCAAATTATATACTATGATAGTATTATACATCACTATAAATTATCTGCCTGTATCCAGCTATTGTAATGTCCACTGAGAGTAGATAAAAAAAAATGTTAATAATATTTACAGATTCCCTATACTGAAATGAAATAACTGAAAATGTGCCTGTTTATTACCCAACTACAAAGGTCCCATCCTGGAAGGTGTGATTCTACAATAGGCAATTGTGTTGATTTTATGACCCTACTCTCTGAAGTCAACTACACAGAGATCACAAGGCAAAATAAATCTTTAATCTTGGCATTAGTGACAGGCAATATAGAACTGCACATTTTGAACCACTGAGAACTGCACATTAAGAACCACCAAGAACCACTCCTTCTACATGAGTCTAAGTCAGTAGTCATCATTGTTATACTGCTCATAATTTCAACTGCTTAAACATACGGTTCAGTATTTGATGTTACCTTTTTAGCATGTAAAAACTTACAAAAATGGAAGAAGCAAACAATATTCAGGAATTTTTTTGGTCCAAATCCAAGGATAAAGTTTAACT
The DNA here is from genome assembly GCF_020171115.1 of Neogale vison. Classification (NCBI taxonomy): domain Eukaryota; kingdom Metazoa; phylum Chordata; class Mammalia; order Carnivora; family Mustelidae; genus Neogale; species Neogale vison. The sequence goes on along the minus strand of NC_058102.1, from coordinate 135,021,581 downwards.
ATAAGCTACTATAAATTCTAACAATATCTTAAATTTGGTAACTTGTAAAATTTTACAAAAACTAAATATTAAGTTATAATCTATCAAATTCGATACGTTCTGTTCAGAAGATAATTTCAATTGAACTATGTTACATTCTTAAAGCAGGGAAAACAATATAAAATTGGAAATTTAAATTTAAATTTGTATATACCTGAAGGTGTTTATTTTCACTTTCATTAAAACTTTCTTCCTCTTTTTCTGTTGTCATTCCTAAGTCTAGTTCTGCTGAAAAATCTATATATTTTATTAAAATGGACAAATTAGAATGGTTAGATAAAAACTATGACTTTCATAAAGATAGAAAACAACATCTCATCAATTAAGAGTTTAAATTAAACTTAATCTTTAGCTGAATATTTAAGAAATACTTTTAATTATCAAAAATTTCAGCAAACCATTTGGGAAATACTAAATGTCACTAGGTTAAAGGCATACAAACATCTCAAAGAATCATTCACAAATTTGCCCACCTAATATCAAGGAACAAAACAATCAGAAACAAATTTTTAAAATGCAGCAGAAAGAGGGGCCCCTGGGTAGCTCAGTGGGTTAAGCCTCTGCCTTTGGCTCAGGTCATGATCCCAGGGTTCTGGGATCAAGCCCCGCATCAGGCTCCCAGAGAGCCTGCTTCCCTTCCTCTCTCTGCCTGCCTCTCTGTCTACTTGTGATCGCTCTCTCTCTCTCTCTGTCAAATAAATAAAATTTTTAAAAATGCAGCAGAAAGATATAAAATCACAACAGACTATTCTTTACCTTGTTGTAGTATCTCTTAAAAAACACCCTAAGCTTCAACTGCAACATTATTCATGGTTTCCAAAATTACTAGTATTTTTTATGCCTGTATCAGTGTACAGCCTTCCTAGGGGTGTATTTCCCTGATGAATGTAAACATTCCTAAAATGTTTTCCTCTACTACTTGACAAATTTCTTCACATCTTATAGGACACAGACTGCTACATAAAGTCATCCTTGATTAAGGCTACCCTTCCTTAGATAAATAGATTTTTTTCCTTGGGGCTACATTAGTACTATACAGATTTTTCTAGTGCGTCTTCACCACATGAACTGTAAGATACTTCTTTATGTATATATATTCCTTTTGTTACTTGACTGTATGGGACAATCTCTCTCTTTCTCTTTTTTTAAGGGGGGGGAGGAGAAGAGGGAGAGAGAATTTTGACCAGGCTCCCAACCCAGCACTGAACCCCACATGGGGCTTGATCTCACAACTCTGAAATCATGACCTGAGCCAAAATCAAGAGTTGGACACTCAACTGACTGAGCCCCCCAGGAGTCCCTGTATGGGATAATCTCATAAATCATCTCTGTGTAAACACTCTTTATTTTACTCAGTAATTATTTACTGAGTACCCAGTAAGTGCTAGGTACCCAGGTTTAAAGAAGAATGTAGATAAAAGGTGTCAGGAATGGATTTTGTAGAGATAATGCCTGAACTGAGACAGCAACACTGAGGTCAGACAGATGCAAAGGGGCCAGAGGGCGGAAAATGGGCGGGGTATACAAGCCCGTAATAAGACAAGGGAGAGAAGCAAGCAACAGGGTAAATATCTGTCTAAAATACAGGAATCAAAGAGGAAGACATCACCAGCAGTTCAGAATGGCAGAGAAAAGGGCAGGCAGTAGAAAGGGTTAGAGAGTTTAGCAGAACTCAAAATTATGAAAGCTTTATATGTAATTTTAAGATACCTGGACACAAACATATTTTCAGCAATGGTTCACAGTCATATTTGCATTTGAGGCAGATCACTCTAAATGCTGTGGGGAGGGATGAATTTGAGAGGCATTGTAATAAAAGATGGGAGATGAATGAGAAGGCACTGATGCAAAATAAAGATGAAGTACACCTAAACTGACAGAATCGTTCTAGAAATATTGAGGATATAAAATTATCAGGGCCAGTACAGAATAAATCTATATTAAATGAATAAACACACAATCTTGGGTCCCGAGCAACCAACTCTGCTCATTACTTTACAAAAGGCATCAAGTGGGAATTATTCTACATGAACTGTTTTAAGTTGCATGTATTTATTTTATAATTTTTCTGTCCCATATCTTCCTGTAGGTGCTTTGTTTTAAAAGTCCTGCTTCTTGGATCCACCAAGCTCATGAGGAAGTAACAGGAGCAAGTCCCTTGTAGAGGTAAAGAACTTTGAATTTATTGTCTGTATTCACTACTCTAGGAGATAATTGAAAATCTTTTGAAAATACAGTGTTAGTATACAAGTAAAGAAAGAACATAAAACTACAAGGGTGAAAAAAATACTGTACAATTTATTAGTACCAATCTGATCATATGACTGATGAAAGGTCCTGAGTTAACTGGTATATTAAGTAGAGCACAAATTAGATATGGTTAATCAATAGACTGAGTATCAGGAGAATATTATATTTAAATGATATAGTACTCCTGAAAACCAATATTCCACCTATTCATCAAAATTAATGAAGGGGGGCACCTGGGTGGCTCAGTCAGTTAAATGGCTGCTTTCAGCTCAGGTCATGACTGGGTCCTGGGATGGAGTCCTGCATCAGGCTCCCAGGTCAGTGGGGAGTCTGCTTCTCCCTCTGCCCCTCCTCCCAATTTTCTCTCAATCTCTCTCAAATAAATAAAATCATTAAGTAATAATTACAATAATAATAATAATAAAGGGGCATCTGGGTGGCTCAGTGAGTTAAGTGTCTGACTCTGGATGTCAGCTCAGGTCATGATCTCAGGGTCATGAGATCGAACCCCACATCAGACCTCATGCTAAGCATGAAGCCTGCTGCTTAGGGTTCTCTCCCTCACTCCCTTTCTGCCTTCCCTCTCTCCCTCCCCACTTTCTTGCTCTCTAAAAAAAAATAAAAATAATACAACAAGGAGATAGACAGTGCATACATAGTTGAGAAGATGGTACCATATAGTAAATTCTCAGTGATTCCCATTATTGCTGGGAAAGCCAACTCTAAAATAAAGTCATAGAGAATGAGGAAATATTTTAATATTTGGCTTGGGAAGCTGCTTTTTCTAGTTACATTGAATATAATTTGACCAAAACTTGTAAATTTAAAGCTATAAAAATAAGGCTAAGAAACTTTGTTTTCAATAAGCAATCTTTAGACCTCTACCTAGTATTCCCAGCAGGGCACAAATGTCTAAATATAATCCTGCCACCCACTCTCAAGTGAATGCTAAAAAAAGCCTAAAAGAAATTATTTTCTCCTAATTCATTTTTTTAAAAAGATTCTATTTATTAAAATTTTAAAAATAAGTATTTCAGAATTAGTTTCACACTTACTAATAATAAAAATTTTAACATTTAGGGAACTAATCCTGTAATTCTATAGTTTCCAAAAAGAGTTTGATTTGGTAGATCATATCAGTCTTTCAAGGGTTTTTGGAAACAACTATCATATCAAAAAATTAAATATCTTTACAAAAAAAAGGCATAGCTTCAGTATCTCATTTGAATAATAAATACCATAATAACCTGTATCTTTGATGTCCAATAGACCTGAAGAGGATGAATATGTGGCTATGATTTACCCCATGTCTAGCACTCCATCTGCTTTCAGTATTCTTTGTGGCGCTGCTATGATTAAATACGTTCTAGTGCAAATACCCTTGAACGATCTTAAGTGAATTCTCTGGAGTTTCTTGCTCAACTCCAAAACTTCTCAGCTAACATGCTTTTTTTTTTTCCCTTGTTCCCATCACTGTCCCCTTCCTCAAAAGTAATTTCTGAAAAAAAGAAAAAAAAAGTAATTTCTGGGGACATGTGAACAGAGCCTCAGATTGCACATCTGGCTCTTGATTTCAGCTCCCATCATGATCGAAATGTCCCGGGATAGAGTCGGACATCTGCCTCCAGGCTTGGAAGCAAGTCTCCTTGAGGAATCCCTCCCCTCTCCCGTTGCCCCTCCCCCGATCACTCTCTGTCATTCTCATTCTCTCTCCATAGAATAAATACAGAAATCCTTACGACAGAGTTATTGCTGGAACTATGGTATTGATTGTTCTGCTTTGACATCCCTTTTATTATGGATTATTCCAAGATTTCTCTCCGCTTTATTTAGCACTGTTATCTTACATTTATGACAACCCTTTCTGCATCTCCTTGCTCGCCTCAAGCTGAAAACATGCTTACAAATAAAAAGAAAATAATGTTTTCCTTCATCCTGTGGGGTCTTGAAGTATCCAGTGGCCTTTCCAAGTGTGCGTAGGTGGAAGTCTACACCCTTGCAATGGAGCACATGACTCAAGGATCACTGGCATTCACATCACCTGACAGGTCAGAAGGCAGGAGCCCAGACCTGTGGTCATACTGTTCATTACTTTTTGAAAGATTTTACTTATTTATTTGACAGACAGAGATCTCAAGTAGTCAGAGAGGCAGGCAGAGAGAGAGGTGGAAGCAGGTTCCCTGCGGAGCAGAGAGCCAGATGCGGGGCTCAATCCCAGGATCCTAAGATCATGACCTGAGCCCAAGGCAGAGGCTTAACCCACTGAGCCACACACGCGCCCCTCACCATGTGCATTTCTAACAAGGTCTCCGATGATTCAGTAAAATTGGAGAAATTCTGGCCCATACTGAGTCGCTGCCACATTCTGTTACCTTAACTTCACCTTCCAGAGCAAGCCTCACGTTTGTCACTATCAATTCTTCAAAACTGGAAATGCCTTAAAAGTCATTAACTTTCTAATGGACTTTGAATCATGGCTAAAGCTTCCCTGATTCTAGCAAACTGACCCTGCTTTCGTTCCCCTTCCAATTCTCTTACTTTGCACACAATGATACTACTTAGGAAGTACCACCATGTTATAGCCATTAAGACACACACACTTACTGCTAACCAAGATATAGCTCTGCATAATCTGCCACATCAGTCCTTAATGTTTGCCAAACTGTGAGGAAAGCAGGAAGGGGGGGGGAAATTTGGGTCCACTACTCTGACAGGTTTTAGTAGTGGAAACTCACTTGATATTATTCCTGCATATCAAATAGTCTGCTTCTCATTTTAAAATAACGGACCTAAAACTAATAAATATTAAAAGCTCTTTTTCTAAGGGGGAGGGGTTATGGACTTTAGGGAGGGTATATGCTTTAGTGAGTGATGTGAAGTGTGTAAACCTGGTGATTCACGGACCTGTATACATGGGAATAAAAAATAAAAAATTTAAAATGCAAAAAAGGCTCTTTTTCATAGGCTTGTAAATATCTTTTGTTCTAACATGAATATCAGCAATACCCTCTCCCTTATTTATGTCCAATCCTCCACATGAACTTGGTCAAAAAAAATTAATCATAATTCAGAAGAAGAAGACTGTGAGCATTTTAAATATTGAAATGTACTTCTTTCCATTCTTATATTCCTATGGTAAAATTTACCTGACTTGGATATTTGTGTTTCCTCCATTTCTCCTCCTTTCTTAGGACCAGAATGTTTCTCCTCGACAGGAGGCTGCCGAGGTATTGAAACAATAGGATTAGTACGTAGTGTACATTTCATACAATCTGTAGTTAACGATTCAAAATAAAAATATAAGTTTTACCTTCAACAAAGAATATTCTCCCGGAGACTCTGAAACGCAAAAGGGACATATAGTTAATTATATGTACCTATGAAAAACAACTACATTATCATGCAGTTAGTACTAAGATGAATCCTCATGCCTGGCTGTGGACACATTAGGTTTTCATTTTCTCTTTCTAGAGATAGGAAGGTGGCTTAGGACAGTGACAAGACAGAAATATGAACCCATTATAAGTATTGAACAAAATAACAGAATATATGCCCCAAAAAACATGCAGTTAGGATTTCGAAAGTCAGATGATGTTTCAAAGGAGCATAACTAATGGAGAAGACTGCACATATACCAATGTGAACATGCTGACTGTGGGGAGAAAAGCAACTTTTAATGAGAGGAATAAATAATGACCCTGAGAGGACAAATATGAAAGCCAATGGTAGAATGCTACATCACATCCTTAGTGCAGTACAGCAGAATCCTTTTTATCATTATACGACAAGCATTAACCACGTTCTTCCGTTTGCCCTGTAATTTAGGCAGTCCACGTTTGCAAGGATAGCTCAACTGAAGGCATGATTGAGTTTTCATCAGAGAGAGCATTATGAATTGATTGCCTTGGATATACACTTGTGGGATAAGGGTTACTAAAAGTACTCATTTTTTCCATCCCCATGTGAGCTACTGCTATGCCTACATTTCCTGTATCCTCTAGTTTAGCCAACTTAAAGTTTCTGGTTTGTTGGTTTCATGGTTCGTTTGTTTGTTATATTTTATTTATTTATTTATTTATTTTATTAGTTTTATTTATTATTTATTATTTATTTTTATTATTTTATTCTTTATTAATAAAATTTTATAATTTTATTTATTCATTTATTTATTTGTCACACAGAGAGAGAGAGCACAAGTAGGCAAACAGGCAGACAGAGAGGGAGGGGGAAGCAGGCTCCCTGATGAGCAGAGAACCCAATGCGGGGTTCAATCCAAGGATCCCGAGACCATGACCCGAGCTGAACGCAGAGGCTTAAACCCACTGAGCCACCCAGGTGTCCCCATCTTAAAGTTTCTTGATCCACTCATGCAAGAAGGTATATAAAACACATCTAAGAAATAATGTACAATAAGCTTTCAATAGGGAAATATGACTATCAAAGTGGAAGAACTCTATTTAGTTGCCACAGAATACTTAGGCACTGAAAATCTTTTGTATTTCAAAATCAGTGTCATACTTACTGATACTAACAATTTTAGCATGTAGGGATCCAACCCTATAAGTACTTTTGCTTGCAAAAGTACTTTGATTTGGTAGACAATGTCAGGGTTTTTTTCTTAATTTTTTATTTCTTTTCAAGTAACAGTATTCATTGTTTTTGCACCACACCCAGTGCTCCATGCAATCCGTGCCCTCTCTAATACCCACCACCTGGTTCCCCCAACCTCCCACCCCCTGCCCCTTCAAAACCCTCAGATTGTTTTTCAGAGAGTTTGTTATACATTGTGTCTCACGGTTCACCTCCCCTTCCAATTTCCCTCATCTCCCTTCTCCACTCCATCTCCCCTTGTCCTCCACGTTATTTGTTATGCTCCACAACTAAGTGAAACCATACGATAATTGACTCTCTCTGCTTGACTTATTTCACTCAGCATAATCTCTTCCAGTCCCGTCCATGTTGCTACGAAAGTTGGGTATTCATCCTTTCTGATGGTGCATAATAATTTGCATCTCCCTATTGGCTAGTGATGATGAACGTTTTTTCATGTGTCCGATAACCATTTGTATATCTTCATTGGAGAAGGGTCTGCTCATATCTTCTAGCCATTTCTTTATATGTATGATTGTCTCTTTTGTGTGTGTTGAGTTTCAGGAGTTCTTTATAGATGCTAGATATCAACCTTTTTTAAATTTTTTTATTTTTTATACACATATATTTTTATCCCCAGGGGTACAGGTCTGTGAATCGCCAGGTTTACACACTTCACAGCACTCACCAAAGCACATACCCTCCACAATGTCCATAACCCCACCCCCCTTCTCCAACCCCTCTCCCCCCAGCAACCCTCTGTTTTGTGAGATTAAGAGTCACTTATGGTTTGTTTCCCTCACAGTCCCATCATGTTTCATTTATTCTTCTCCTAGACAACAACCTTTTGTCTGTACTGTCATTTGCAAGTATTGTCTCCCATTCCGTGGTTGCCTCTCTGTTTTGCCAATTCTTTCCTTTGCTGTGCAGAAGCTCTTGATCTTCATGACGTCCCAACAGTTCATTTTCAATTTTCTTTCCTTTGCCTTTGGAGACATAGCTTGAAAGAAGTTTCTCTGGCCAATGTTGAAGACGTTACTGCCTATGTCCTCCTCTAGGATTCTGATGGATTCCTGTCTCATGATGAGGTCTTTGATCCACTTCGAGTTTATCTTTGTGTACGATGTAAGAGAATGGTTGAGTTTCATTCTTCTACATAGAGCTGTCCAATTTTCCCAGCACCATTTATGGAAGAGACTGTCTTTAAGCCAGCATTAACCTAATGCCCAAATCCGGCAAAGACCCCACCAAAAAGGAGAATTTCAGACCGATATCGCTGATGAGTATGGGTGCTAAGATTCTCAACAAGATCCTAGCAAATTGGATCCAAAAGCACATTAAAAAGATTATCCACCATGACCAGGTGGGATTCATCCCTGGGTTGCAAGAATGGTTTAACATTCGCAAATCAATCAATGTGATAGAGCTAATCAATAATAGAGGAGAGAAGAACCACATGGTCCTCGCAATTGATGCAGGAAAAAGCATTTGACAAAATGCAGCATCCATTCCTGATTCAGACTCTTCAAAGTACAGGGAGAGAGGGAACATGCCTCAACTTCATAAAACCTATCTATGAAATAACCACAGCAAATATCATCCTCAGTGGTAAAAAGCTTGCAGCCTTCCCACTGAGATCAGGAACACTACAAGGAGGCCCACTCTCACCACTCGTGTTCAACATAGTGGTGGGTATTATAGAGGGCACGGCTTGCATGGAGCACTGGTGTGGTGAAAAAATAATGAATACTGTTTTTCTGAAAATAAATAAATTGGAAAAAAAAAAGAAGTCCTAGGATGGAACTAGAGCGTATCATGCTTAGCGAAATAAGTCAAGCAGAGAAAGACAACTATCATATGATCTCCCTGATATGAGGAAGTGGTGATGCAACATGGGGGCTTAAGTGGGTAGGAGAAGAATCCATGAAACAAGACGGGATAGGGAGGGAGACAAACCATAAGTGACTCTTAATCTCAGAAACAAACTGTGGGCTGCTGGGGGGAGGGGGGTTGGGAGTAGGGGGGTAGGGTTATGGACATTGGGCAGAGTATGTGCTTTAGCGTAAATTGGAAGGGGAGGTGAACCATGAGCGACTATGGACTCTGAAAAACAATCTGAGGGGTTTGAAGTGGGGGGGTGGGAGGTTGGGGTACCAGGTGGTGGGTATTGCAGAGGGCACGGCTTGCATGGAGCACTGGGTGTGGTGAAAAATAATGAATACTGTTTTTCTGAAAATAAATGAATTGGAAAAAAAAGACACACACACACACAAAAAGAAGTCCTAGCAACAGCAATCAGACAACAAAGAGAAATAAAAGGTATCCAAATTGGCAGTGAAGGAGTCAAACCCTCTCTCTTCGCAGATGACATGATACTTTATATGGAAAACCCAAAAGGCTCCATCATCAAACTACTAGAACTCATACAGCAATTCAGTAATGTGGCAGGATACAAAGACAATGTACAGAAAACAGTGGCTTTCTTATACACTGACAATGAAAATACAGAGAGGGAAATTAGAGAATCGATTCCATTTAATATAGCACGAAGAAACATAAGATACCTAGGAATAAACCTAACCAACGAGGTAAAGGATCTGTCCTCAAGGGACTACAGACACTCATGAAAGAAATCAAAGAAGACACAAAAAGATGGAAGACCATTCCATGCTCTTGGATCGGAAGAATAAACATTGTTAAAACGTCTATACTGCCTAGAGCAATCTATACGTGGAATGCCATTCCGATCTAAACCCCACCAGTATTTTTCAAAGACCTGGAGCAAATAATCCTAAAAATTTGTATGGATGGAATCAGAAGAGACCCTGAATCGCTAAGGAAATGTTGAAAAACAAAACCAATACTGGGGGCATCAAGTTACCGGATTCCAAGCTTTACTACAAAGCTGTGATCACCAAGACAGCATGGTACTCGCATAGAAACAGACACATAGACCAGTGGAACAGAGTAGAGAGCCCAGCTATGGACCCTCAACACTATGGTCAAATAATCTTCGAAAAAACAGGGGAAAAGACAGTCTCTTCCATAAATGGTGCTGGGAAAACTGGACAGCTATACGTAGGAGAATGAAACTCGACCATTCTCTTACACCATACACAAAGATAAACTCAAAATGGATAAAAGAAAATCAACGTGAGACAGGAACCCATCACAATCCTAGAGAAGAACATAGGCAGTAAATTCTTCGATTATCAGCCACAGCAACTTCTTTCAAGATATGTCTCCTGGAGATGCGACAAGGGAGGTTAAGGGGGTAGGAGAAGAATAAATGAAACAAGATGGGATTGGGAGGGAGACAAACAATAAATGACTCTTAATCTCACAAAACAAACTGAGGGTTGCTGGGGGGAGGGGGATTGGGAGAAGGTGGGTGGGGTTATGGACATTGGGGAAGGTATGTGCTATGCTGAGTGCTGTGAAGTGTGTAAACCTGGCGATTCACAGACCTGTACCCCTGTGGATATAAATATCATATTATAGGATTATAAAAATATAAAAATTTTAAAAAAATGATATGTCTCCAAAGGCAAAAGAAACAAATGCAAAAATGAACTTTTGGGACTTCTTCAAGATTTGCTCTTCTTTTAAAAGAATTGAGCTAGGGGCGCCTGGATGGCTCAGTGGGTTAAAGCTTCTGCCTTCAGCTCAGGTCATGATCCCAGGATCCTGGGATCGAGCCCCACGACAGGCTCTCTGCTCCGCAGGGAGCCTGCTTCCTCCCCTCTCTCTCTCTGCCTACTTGTGATTTCTCTCTCTGCCAAGTAAATAAAATCTTTTAAAATAAATAAATAAAGAAATAAATAAATAAAAGATTTCAGCTAAAGCTTACATGTTTCTTAAGCTCTTTTTCTTAGGCTTGTAAATATCTTTTGTTCAAACATAGATATCTGCAATAACATCTACCTTCTTTATGTCAGAACAGTCACTGAAGGTTCCCCAAAGAAATTAAATAAATAAATAAATAAATAAATAAAGAGACTTCAGAAGAAGAATGCTTTGAGCATTTCAAATATTTTAGTGGACTTCTTTACACCGTTACATTTGCATTGTAAAATTTACCTGATTGGGATTCTTTAATTTCCTCCATTTCTCTGGGCCGATTAGGAATACAATATTTCCCCTCCACAGCAGGCTGAATGGGCATTGAAACAATATGATTAAGACATAATGGACATTTCATGCAACCTGTAGTTAAAACCTCAAAATAAAAATGTAAGTTTTACCTTCACGTAGGAATATTTTCCTGGAGAAGCTAAAAAGCAAAAGGGTCATATAGTTAACTCTCTGTACATATAGAGGCCAACAAACATTCATGCACTGAGTACTAAGCTGAATCCTCGTGGCTGGCTCAGATTACAAATGGGTTTGGGGGTGTTTCTGCAGACAGGAAGGTGGGTTGGGCAGAAGAACAATTTCTAAGGAGAGGAACAAATCGTGACCCTGAGCGGACAAACGTGAAAGCCACTGGTAGAATGCTACACCACATCCTTAAGGCAGCACAGCAGAATCACTTACACCATTGGACTCTAAGTATATATGACCTTCTTCAATTTGTCCTGTAATGTAGGAGTACAGAGTGCTGATGATAGGTCCACTGAATGCATAATTGACTTTTCATCAAGCAAAGACTTATGAACTGATCATCTAGAATATACACTTGTGGGATAAGGGTTACTAAAAGTACTCATTTTGTCCATCCCCATGTGGGCTACTTATATGCCTACATTTCCTGTATCCTCTAGTTTAGGCAACTTAAAGTTTCTGGGTTTTGGTTTGTTTGTTTGTTTAATTTTATTTATTTCTTTGTCACACACAGAGAGAGAGCACAAGTAGGCAAACAGGCAGACAGAGAGGGAGGGGGAAGCAGGCTCCCTGCTGAGCAGAGAGCCTGATGCGGGGCTCGATCCCAGGACCCCGTGACCATGACCCGAGCTGGACGCAGAGGCTTTAACCCACTGAGCCACCCAGGTGTCCCCATCTTAAAGTTTCTTGATCCACTCATGCAAGAAGGTATATAAAACACATCTAAGAAATAATGTACAATAAGCTGTCAATAGGGAAATATGACTATCAAAATGGAAGAACTCTATTTAGTTGCCACAGAATACTTAGGCACTGAAAATCTTTTGTATTTCAAAATCAGTGTCATACTTACAGATACTAACAATTTTAGCATGTAGGGATCCAACCCCATAAGTACTTTTGCTTGCAAAAGTACTTTGATTTGTTAGACAATGTCAGGGTTTTTTTCTTAATTTTTTATTTCTTTTCAGAGTAACAGTATTCATTGTTTTTGCACCACACCCAGTGCTCCATGCAATCCGTGCCCTCTCTAATACCCACCACCTGGTACCCCCAACCTCCCACCCCCTGCCCCTTCAAAACCCTCAGATTGTTTTTCAGAGAGTTTGTTATTCATCGTCTCTCATGGTTCACCTCCCCTTCCTATTTCCCTCATCTCCCTTCTCCACTCCATTTCCCCTTGTCCTCCATGTTATTTGTTATGCTCCACAACTAAGTGAAACCATAGGACATTTGACACTCTCTGCTTGACTTATTTCACTCAGCATAATCTCTTCCAGTCCCGTCCATGTTGCTGCAAAAGGTGGGTATTCATCCTTTCTGATGGAGGCATAATACTCCATAGTGTATATGGACCACATCTTCCTTATCCATTCGTCCGTTGAAGGGCATCTTGGTTCTTTCCACAGTTTGGCGACCGTGGCCATTGCTGCTATAAACATTGGGGTACACATGGCCTTCTGTTCACTACATCTGTATCTTTGGGGTAAATACCCAGTAGCGGAACTGCAGGGTCATAGGGAAGCTCTATTTGTAATTTCTTGAGGAATCTCCACACTGTTCTCCAAAGTGGCTGCACCCACTTGCATTCCCACAAACAGTGGAAGAGGGTCCCCCTTTCTCCACCTCCTCTCCAACATACGTTGTTTCCTATCTTGCTAATTTTGGCCATTCTAACTTGTGTAAGTTGGTATCTCGATGTGGTTTTAATTTGCATCTCCCTGATGGCTAGTGATGATGAACATTTTTGCATGTGTCTGATAGCCATTTGTATGTCTTCATTGGAAAAGGGTCTGTTCATATTTTCTGCCCATTTTTTATATTACAGCATGGTACTGGCATAATAACAGACACATAGACCAGTGGAACAGAGTAGAGAGCCCTTATATGGACCCTCAACAATATGGTCAAATAATCTTCCACAAAACAGGTAAAAATATACATTGAAATAAAGACAGTCTCTTAAATAAATGGTGCTGGGAAATCTGGACAGCTACAAGTAGAATAATGAAACTTGACCATTCTCTTACCGTACACAAAGATAAACTCAAAATGGATAAAAGACCTCAACATGAGACAGGAATCCATCAGAATCCTAGAGGAGTACATAGGCAGTAACCTCTTCGATATCAGCCACAGCAATTTCTTTCAAGATATGTTTCCAAGGGCAAAGGAAACAAAAGTGAAAATGAACTTTTGGGACTTCATCAAGATCAAAAGCTTTTGCACGCAAAGTAAACAGTCAACAAAACAGAGAGGCAACCACGGAATGGGAGAAGATATTTGCAAATGACCGTACAGGCAAAAGGTCGATATCCAGGATCTATATAACTCCTCAAACTCAACCCACACAAACAGACAATCATATAAAAAAATGGGTAGAAGATATGAACAGACAATGTCAGTTTTTAAAGGGTTTTTCAATCAGCAATAATATCAATAAATTACCTATGTTAATAAAATAAAAAGCTATAGCTTCCATATCTCATTTAAATAATGAATATTAATCAAACATATATCTTTGGTGTCCAGTAGACTGGAGGAAGATGAATACGTGGCTATGATTTACCCCATGTCTAGCACTCCATCTGCTTTCAGTTTTCTCTGTAGAGCTGCTATGATTTAATCTGTTTAGTGCAAATACCCTCAAGCCATCTCAAGTGAATTCTCTGGAGTTTCCTCATCAACTCCAAAATTTCCCAGCTAATGTGTCCTTCTTTTTTCCCTCATTCCTGTCACTATCCCTCTTCTTCAAAAGTAATTCTGGGGGCACCTGGGTGGAACAGCGGATTGGCCATCCAGCTGTTGATTTCGGCTCAAGTCATGATGGCACCGTCTTGGGATTGAACCCCGCATCAGGCTCTAGTCTCAGAAGTGAACCTGTTTGAGGCATCTCTCTCCCTCTCCCTTTGCCTGTCCCCCTAATCACTCACTGTCTCTCTCATTCTCTCTCCCTAAAATAAAGAAAGAAAGAAATCTTTAAAACAGAGTTATTTCTGGATCTATGGTCTTGATCGTTCTGCTTTTACACCCATTTTACTAGGGTTTATCTTCACCGCTTCTTTCCTCTTTATTTAGCCCTAGTATCTCACATCTATAACCTCTCTGTGTCTCCTTGCTCCCCTCTAGCTAAAAGCATGCTCACAAATAAAAACAAAATAATGCTTTTCCTTGATCCCATGGTGTCTTGAACTATCCACTGGCCCTTCCAGACTTCTCTACAGAAACCCCTTGCTACAGAGCACATGACACAGGGACCACAGACATTGGCATCACCTGAGAGGTCAGAATGCAGAATCCCAAACCTGCTGCTCACAATCTGCATTTTTAGCAAGGTCTCTGATTACTAAAGTTGGAGAAATTCTAGTCCATACTGTGTCTGCTACCACATTTCTTTACCTTAACTTCACCTTCTAGAAGCAAGACTTATGTGCATCACTATCAATTCTTTGAAACTGGAAATGTCTTAAAAGTCGTAAGCATGGGGGCTTAAGTGGGTAGGAGAAGAGTCCATGAAACAAGATGGGATAGGGAGGGAGACAAACCATAAGTGACTCTTAATCTCATGAAACAAACTGTGGGTTGCTGGGGGGAGGGAGGTTGGGAGAAGGGGGGTAGGGTTATGGACATTGGGGAGGGTATGTGCTTTTGGGTAAATTGGAAGGGGAGGTGAACCATGAGCGACTATGGACTCTGAAAAACAATCTGAGGGGTTTGAAGTGGCGGGGGGGTGGGAGGTTGGGGTACCAGGTGGTGGGTATTCTAGAGGGCACGGCTTGCATGGAGCACTGGGTGTGGTGAAAAAATAATGAATACTGTTTTTCTGAAAATAAATAAATTGGAAAAAAAAGGACACACACACACAAAAAAGAAGCCCTAGCAACAGCAATCAGACAACAAAGAGAAAGAAATGGTATCCAAATTGGCAGTGAAGGAGTCAAAAACTCTCTCTCTTCGCAGATGACATGATACACTATATGGAAAACCAAAAAGGCTCCATCATCAAGCTACTAGAACTCATACGGCAATTCAGTAACGTGGCAGGATACAAAGACAATGTACAGAAAACAGTGGCTTTCTTATACACTGACAATGAAAATACAGAGAGGGAAATTAGAGAATCGATTCCATTTAATATAGCACCAAGAAACATAAGATACCTGGGAATAAACCTAACCAACGAGGTAAAGGATCTGTCCTCATGGGACTACAGAACACTCATGAAAGAAATCGAAGAAGACACAAAAAGATGGAAGACCATTCCATGCTTTTGGATCGGAAGAATAAACATTGTTAAAACGTCTATACTGCCTAGAGCAATCTATACTTGGAATGCCATTCCGATCTAAACCCCACCAGTATTTTTCAAAGACCTGGAGCAAATAATCTTAAAAATTTGTATGGATGGAATCAGAAGAGACCCTGAATCACTAAGGAAATGTTGAAAAAAAAAACCAATACTGGGGGCATCAAGTTACCAGATTCCAAGCTTTACTACAAAGCTGTGATCACCAAGACAGCATGGTACTCGCATAGAAACAGACACATAGACCAGTGGAACAGAGTAGAGAGCCCAGCTATGGACCCTCAACTCTATGGTCAAATAATCTTTGAAAAAACAGGGGAAAATATACCGTGGAAAAAAGACAGTCTCTTCCATAAATGGTGCTGGGAAAACTGGACAGCTATATGTAGAAAAAAGAAACTCGACCATTCTCTTACACCATACACAAAGATAAACTCAAAATGGATAAAAGAACCTCAATGTGAGACAGGAATCCATCACAATCCTAGAGGAGAAGATAGGCAGTAACCTCTTCGATATCAGCCACAGCAACGTCTTTCAAGATATGTCTCCTGGAGATGCAACAAGGGGGGTTAAGGGGGTAGGAGAAGAATAAATGAAACAAGATGGGATTGGGAGGGAGACAAACAATAAATGACTCTTAATCTCACAAAACAAACTGAGGGTTGCTGGGGGGAGGGGGGCTGGGAGAAGGTGGGTGGGGTTATGGACATTGGGGAGGGTATGTGCTATGCTGAGTGCTGTGAAGTGTATAAACCTGGCGATTCACAGACCTGTACCTCTGTGCATAAAAATATCATATTATACGATTATAAAAAACAAAAATTAAAAAAATGATATGTCTCCAAAGACAAAGGAAATAAATGCAAAAATGAACTTTTGGGACTTCTTCAAGATTTGCTCTTCCTTTTAAAAGAATTGAGCTAGGGGTGCCTGGATGGCTCAGTGTGTTAAAGCTTCTGCCTTCAGCTCAGGTCATGATCCCAGGGTCCTGGGATCGAGCCCCACGACAGGCTCTCTGCTCCGCAGGGAGCCTGCTTCCTCCCCCCCCCTCTCTCTGCCTACTTGTGATTTCTCTCTCTGTCAAATAAATAAAATCTTTTTAAATAGATAAATAAATAAATAAATAAATAAATAAAAGATTTCAGCTAAAGCGTACATGTTTCTTAAGCTCTTTTTCTTAGGCTTGTAAATATCTTTTGTTCAAACATAGATATCTGCAATAACATCTACCTTCTTTATGTCAGAACAGTCACTGAAGGTTCCCCAAAGAAATTAAATAAATAAATAAATAAATAAATAAAGAGACTTCAGAAGAAGAATGCTTTGAGCATTTCAAATATTTTAGTGGACTTCTTTACACCGTTACATTTGTATTGTAAAATTTACCTGATTGGGATTCTTTAATTTCCTCCATTTCTCTGGGCCGATTAGGAATACAATATTTCCCCTCCACAGCAGGCTGAATGGGCATTGAAACAATATGATTAAGACATAATGGACATTTCATGCAACCTGTAGTTAAAACCTCAAAATAAAAATGTAAGTTTTACCTTCACGTAGGAATATTTTCCTGGAGAAGCTAAAAAGCAAAAGGGTCATATAGTTAACTCTCTGTACATATAGAAGCCAACAAACATTCATGCACTGAGTACTAAGCTGAATCCTCGTGGCTGGCTCAGATTACAAATGGGTTTGGGGGTGTTTCTGCAGACAGGAAGGTGGGTTGGGCAGAAGAACAATTTCTAAGGAGAGGAACAAATCGTGACCCTGAGCGGACAAACGTGAAAGCCACTGGTAGAATGCTACACCACATCCTTAAGGCAGCACAGCAGAATCACTTACACCATTGGACTCTAACTAAGTATGACCATCTTCAATTTGTCCTGTAATGTAAGAGTACAGAGTGCTGATGATAGGTCCACTGAATGCGTAATTGGACTTTTCATCAAGCAAAGCCTTAGGAAATGATCAGCTTGGATACATACTTCTGGGATCACAGTTACTAAAAGTACTCATTTTTGTCCATACCCACGTGGGCTACCGGTATACCTACATTCCCTGTATCCAGTAGTGTAGCCACCTTAAAGTTTCTTCATACACTTATGCAAGAAGGTGTATAAAACACATACAAGAAATAAGGTACAATAGCTGTAAGTATGGAAATATGACTATGTATATGGAACAAAATCTATTTAATGGCCACAGAAATCTTATGTACTGAAAATCTTTTGTCACTGTCATACTTATTGATAAAAACAATTTTAGCATTCAGGGAACCAACCCTATAATTTCTCTTGATTCCAAACGTAGTTTGATTTGGTAGATCATGTCAGTCTTTCAAGGGTTTTTGGAAACAGCTATCATATAAAAAAATTACCTATCTTAAAAAAAAAGTCACAGATTGCTTATCTCACTTGAGTAATGAAGAGCGACGTAGCCCGTACCTTTGACGTCCAATAGACCTGGGGAGGATGAATACGTGGCTATGATCTACCCCATGTCTAGCACTCCATCTGCTTTCAGTATTCTTTGTGGAGCAGCTGTGATTTAATCTGCTCTACTGCAAATACCCTCGAACCATCTAAAGTGAATTCTCTGCAGTTTCCTCCTCAACTCCAAAACTCCACAGCTAGCGTGCCTGTCCCTTTCCCCTTGTTCCCATCACTATCCCCCTTCTTCAGAGGAATTCCTGGGGGCGCCTGGGTGGAGCAACGGATTGGGCATCCAGCTCTTGAGTTCGGCTCACGTGGCAATGGCACGGTCCTCACAAAAAGCCTCGCATCCGGCTCCAGGTCAGAAGGGACCCTTCACTATGCCCTTCAAAAGTAATTTCTGGGAGTGCCCGGATGGAATAGCGGATTGAGCATCTGGCTCTTGATTTCGACTTAGGTCACGAGGGCAGGGTCCTCAGACTGAACCCGGCATCGAGCTCCAGGCTCAGAAGTGAGCCTGTTTGAGGAATCTCTCTCCCTCTGCCTTTGCCCCTCCCCAGATCTTTCTCTGTCTCTCTCTTTCTGGCTCCCTAAAACAAGTAAAGAAAATAAATCCAAATAAAAGACTTATGTGTGAGTCTATGGCCTTGATTAATCTGCCTTTACACCCTCTTTATTAGGGACTATCTCCACCACTTCTTTTCTCTGTATTTAGCACTAGTACCTTACATCTATAACCTCTCTTTCTGCATCTCCTTGCTCCCCTCTAGCTGAAAACATGCTTACAAATAAAAAGAAAATAATGTTTTCCTTCATCCTGTGGTGTCTCGAGGTATCCAGTGGCCTTTCCAGGTGTCTGTAGGTGGAAGTCTGCACCCTTGCGGTGGAGCACATGACCCAAGGACCACTGGCATTCGCATCACCTGACAGGTCAGAATGCAGGATCCCAGACCTGTGGTCATACTGTTCATTATTTTTTGAAAGATTTTACTTATTTATTTGACAGACAGAGATCTCAAGTAGTCAGAGAGGCAGGCAGAGAGAGAGGTGGAAGCAGGCTCCCTGCGGAGCAGAGAGCCAGATGCGGGGCTCAATCCCAGGATCCTGAGATCATGACCTGAGCCCAAGGCAGAGGCTTAACCCACTGAGCCACACACGCGCCCCTCACCATGTGCATTTCTAACAAGGTCTCCGATGATACAGTAAAATTGGAGAAATTCTGGCCCATACTGAGCCACTGCCACATTCTGTTACCTTAACTTCACCTTCTAGAGCAAGCCTCACGTTCGTCACTATCAATTCTTCAAAACTGGAAATGTCTTAAAAGTCATTAACTTTCTAAGCTTCCCTGATTCCCGCGAACGGACCCTGCTCCCTTTCTCCTTCCAATTCTCTTACTTTGCACTCAATGATACTACTTAGGAAGTACCACCGTTTTATAAGCCATTAAGACACACACACTTACTGCTGATCAGGACATAGCTCTGCAAAATCTGCCACGCCAGTCCTTAATGTTTGCCCACCTGTGAGGAAAGCAGGAAGCGGGGGAAAATTTGGGTACACTACTCTGACAGATCACTTGATATTATTCCTGCATATCAAATAGTCTGCTCCTCCTCCTTAAAGAACTGACCTAAAGCTTACATGGTTTAACAGCTCTTTTTCTTAGGCTTGTAAATATCTTTTGTTCTCACATGGATATCAGCAATAACCTCTCCCTTATATATGTCCAATCCTTCACTTAAACTTGGTCAAGAAAATTAATCATAATCCAGAAGAAGAAGACTGTGAGCATTTTAAATATTGAAATGTACTTCTTTCCATTGTTATATTCCTATGGTAAAATTTACCTGATTTGGATGTTTGTGTTTCCTCCATTTCTCCTCCTTTCTTAGGACCAGAATGTTTCTCCTCGACAGGAGGCTGCAGAGGTATTGAAACAATAGGATTAGTACGTAGTGTACATTTCATACAATCTGTAGTTAACGATTCAAAATAAAAATATAAGTTTTACCTTCAACAAAGAATATTCTCCCGGAGACTCTGAAACGCAAAAGGGACATATAGTTAATTATATGCACCTATGAAAAACAGCTACATTATCATGCAGTTAGTACTAAGATGAATCCTCATGCCTGGCTGTGGACACATTAGGTTTTCTTTTTTTTTTTTTTTTTTTTTTGTTGTTGTTGTTTTTGGATACAAAGCTTTATTATTTTTTTTAATTTTTTCCCCAATTTATTTATTTTCAGAAAAACAGTATTCATTATTTTTTCACCACACCCAGTGCTCCATGCAAGCCATGCCCTCCACAATACCCACCACCCGGTACCCCAACCTCCCACCCCCCCGCCACTTCAAACCCCTCAGATTGTTTTTCAGAGTCCATAGTCTCTCATGGTTCACCTCCCCTTCCAATTTACCCAAATTCCCTACTCCTCTCTAACGCCCCTTGTCCTCCATGCTATTGGTTATGCTCCACATTAGGTTTTCATTTTCTCTTTCTAGAGATAGGAAGGAGGCTTAGGACAGTGACAAGACAGAAATATGAACCCATTGTAAGTATTGAACAAAATAACAGAAGATATGGCCCAAAAAACATGCAGTTAGGATTTCGAAAGTCAGATGATGTTTCAAAGGAGCATAACTAATGGAGAAGACTGCACATATACCAATGTGAACATGCTGACTGATGGGGAGAAAAGCAACTTTTAATGAGAGGAATAAATAATGACCCTGAGAGGACAAATATGAAAGCCAATGGTAGAATGCTACATCACATCCTTAGTGCAGTACAGCAGAATCCTTTTTATCATTATACGACAAGCATTAACCACGTTCTTCCGTTTGCCCTGTAATTTAGGCAGTCCACGTTTGCAAGGATAGCTCAACTGAAGGCATGATTGAGTTTTCATCAGAGAGAGCATTATGAATTGATTGCCTTGGATATACACTTGTGAGATAAGGGTTACTAAAAGTACTCATTTTGTCCATCCCCATGTGGGCTACTGGTATGCCTACATTTTCTGTATCCTCTAGTTTAGCCAACTTAAAGTTTCTGTTTTTTGGTTTGTTGGTTTGTTTAATTTTATTTATTTCTTTGTCACACAGAGAGAGAGAGCACAAGTAGGCAAACAGGCAGACAGAGAGGGAGGGGGAAGCAGGCTCCCTGCTGAGCAGAGAGCCTGATGCGGGGCTCGATCCCAGGACCCCGTGACCATGACCCGAGCTGGACGCAGAGGCTTTAACCCACTGAGCCACCCAGGTGTCCCCATCTTAAAGTTTCTTGGTCCACTCATGCAAGAAGGTATATAAAACACATCTAAGAAATAATGTACAATAAGTTTTCAATAGGGAAATATGACTATCAAAATGGAAGAACTCTATTTAGTTGCCACAGAATACTTAGGCACTGAAAATCTTTTGTATTTCAGAATTAGTGTCATACTTACTGATACTAACAATTTTAGCATGTAAGGAACCAACCCTATAAGTACATTTGGTGACAATGTCAGGGTTTTTTTCCTTAATTTTTTATTTCTTTTCAGGTTAACAGTATTCATTGTTTTTGCACCACACCCAGTGCTCCATGCAATCCGTGCCCTCTCTAATACCCACCACCTGGTTCCCCCAACCTCCCACCCCCTGCCCCTTCAAAACCCTCAGATTGTTTTTCAGAGAGTTTCTTATTCATCGTCTCTCACGGTTCACCTCCCCTTCCTATTTCCCTCATCTCCCTTCTCCACTCCATCTCCCCTTTTCCTCCACGTTATTTGTTATGCTCCACAACTAAGTGAAACCATACGATAATTGACTCTCTCTGCTTGACTTATTTCACTCAGCATAATCTCTTCCAGTCCCATCCATGTTGCTGCAAAAGGTGGGTATTCATCCTTTCTGATGGAGGCATAATACTCCATAGTGTATATGGACCACATCTTCCTTATCCATTCATCCGTTGAAGGGCATCTTGGTTCTTTCCACAGTTTGGCGACCGTAGCCATTGCCCCTATAAACACTGGGGTACACATGGCCCTTCTGTTCACTACATCTGTATCTTTGGGGTAAATACCCAGTAGCGCAACTGCAGGGTCATAGGGAAGCTCTATTTTTAATTTCTTGAGGAATCTCCGCACTGTTCTCCAAAGTGGCTGCACCCACTTGCATTCCCACCAACAGTGGAAGAGGGTTCCCCTTTCTTCACCTCCTCTCCAACACACGTTGTTTCCTATCTTGCTAATTTTGGCCATTCTAACTGGTGAAAGGTCGTATCTCAATGTGGTTTTAATTTGCATCTCTCTGATGGCTAGTGATGATGAACATGAGCAATCTATACTTGGAATGCCATTCCGATCTAAACCCCACCAGTATTTTTCAAAGACCTGGAGCAAATAATCCTAAAAATTTGTATGGATGGAATCAGAAGAGACCCTGAATCGCTAAGGAAATGTTGAAAAACAAAACCAATACTGGGGGCATCAAGTTACCGGATTCCAAGCTTTACTACAAAGCTGTGATCACCAAGACAGCATGGTACTCGCATAGAAACAGACACATAGACCAGTGGAACAGAGTAGAGAGCCCAGCTATGGACCCTCAACACTATGGTCAAATAATCTTCGAAAAAACAGGGGAAAAGACAGTCTCTTCCATAAATGGTGCTGGGAAAACTGGACAGCTATATGTAGGAGAATGAAACTCGACCATTCTCTTACACCATATACAAAGATAAACTCAAAATGGATAAAAGAAAATCAACGTGAGACAGGAACCCATCACAATCCTAGAGAAGAACATAGGCAGTAAACTCTTCGATTATCAGCCACAGCAACTTCTTTCGAGATATGTCTCCTGGAGATGCAACAAGGGAGGTTAAGGGGGTAGGAGAAGAATAAATGAAACAAGATGGGATTGGGAGGGAGACAAACCATAAATGACTCTTAATCTCACAAAACAAACTGAGGGTTGCTGGGGGGAGGGGGGTTGGGAGAAGGTGGGTGGGGTTATGGACATTGGGGAGGGTATGTGCTATGCTGAGTGCTGTGAAGTGTGTAAACCTGGCGATTCACAGACCTGTACTCCTGTGGATAAAAATATATTATATGTTTATAAAAAATATAATTTTTTTTTAAAAATGATATGTCTCCAAAGGCAAAAGAAACAAATGCAAAAATGAACTTTTGGGACTTCATCAAGATTTGCTCTTCCTTTTAAAAGAATTAATCTAGGGGAGCCTAGATGGCTCAGTGGGTTAAAGCTTCTGCCTTCAGCTCAGGTCATGATCCCAGGATCCTGGGATCCAGCACCACATCAGGCTCTCTGCTCCGCAGGGAGCCTGCTTCCTCCCCTCTCTCCCTCTCTGCCTGCCTCTCTGCCTACTTGTGATTTCTCTCTCTCTGTCAAATAAATAAAATCTTTTAAAATAAATAAATAAATAAAAGATTTGAGCTAAAGCTTACATGTTTCTTAAGCTCTTTTTCTTAGTCTTGTAAATATCTTTTGTACAAACATAGATATCAGCAATAACGTCTACCTTCTTTATGTCAGAACAGCCACAGAAGGTTCCCCAGAGAAATTAGATAAATAAATAAATAAAGAGACTTCAGAAGAAGAATGCTGTGAGCATTTCAAATATTTTAGTGGACTTCTTTACACCGTTACATTTGCATTGTAAAATTTACCTGATTGGGATGCTTTAATTTCCTCCATTTCTCTGGGCCGATTAGGAATACAATATTTCCCCTCCACAGCAGGCTGAATGGGCATTGAAACAATATGATTAAGACATAATGGACATTTCATGCAACCTGTAGTTAAAACCTCAAAATAAAAATGTAAGTTTTACCTTCACGTAGGAATATTTTCCTGGAGAAGCTAAAAAGCAAAAGGGTCATATAGTTAACTCTCTGTACATATAGAGGCCAACAAACATTCATGCACTGAGTACTAAGCTGAATCCTCGTGGCTGGCTCAGATTACAAATGGGTTTGGGGGTGTTTCTGCAGACAGGAAGGTGGGTTGGGCAGAAGAACAATTTCTAAGGAGAGGAACAAATCATGACCCTGAGCGGACAAACATGAAAGCCAGTGGTAGAATGCTACACCACATCCTTAAGGCAGCACAGCAGAATCACTTACACCATTGGACTCTAAGTATGTATGACCTTCTTCAATTTGTCCTGTAATGTAGGAGTACAGAGTGCTGATGATAGGTCCACTGAATGCGTAATTGACTTTTCATCAAGCAAAGCCTCATGAAATGATCATCTAGAATATACACTTGTGGGATAAGGGTAACTAAAAGTACTCATTTTGTCCATCCCCATGTGGGCTACTGGTATGACTACATTTCTTGTATCCTCTAGTTTAGCCAACTTAAAGTTTCTGGTTTGTTTGTCTGTTTAATTTTATTTATTTCTTTGTCACACAGAGAGAGAGAGAGCACAAGTAGGCAAACAGGCAGACAGAGAGGGAGGGGGAAGCAGGCTCCCTGCTGAGCAGAGAGCCCGATGCGGGGCTCAATCCCAGGACCCCGAGACCATGACCCAAGCTGAACGCAGAGGCTTTAACCCACTGAGCCACCCAGGTGTCCCCATCTTAAAGTTTCTTGATCCACTCATGCAAGAAGATATATAAAACACATCTAAGAAATAATGTACAATAAACTTTCAATAGGGAAATATGACTATCAAAATGAAGAACTCTATTTAGTTGCCACAGAATACTTAGGCACTGAAAATCTTTTGTATTTCAGAATCAGTGTCATACTTACTGATACTAACAATTTTAGCATGTAGGGAACCAACCCTATAAGTACTTTTGCTTAACAGAACAGGAAACAACATGTGTTGGAGAGGATGTGGAGAAAGGGGAACCCTCTTCCACTGTTGGTGGGAATGCAGGTTGGTGCAGCCTCTTTGGAGAACAGTGTGGAAATTCCCCAAGAAATTAAAAATAGAGCTTCCCTATGACCCTGCCATTGCACTCCTGGGTATTTACCCCAAAGATACAGATGTCGTGAAAAGAAGGGCCATCTGTACCCCAATGTTTATAGCAGCAATGGCCACAGTCGCCAAACTATGGAAAGAACCAAGATGCCCTTCAACGGATGAATGGATAAGGAAGATGTGGTCCATATACACTATGGAGTATTATGCCTCCATCAGAAAGGATGAATACCTAACTTTTGTAGCAACATGGACGGGACTGGAAGAGATTATGCTGAGTGAAATAAGTCAAGCAGAGAGAGTCAATTATCATATGGTTTCACTTATTTGTGGAGCATAACAAATAGCATGGAGGACAAGGGGCGTTAGAGAGGAGTAGGGAATTTGGGTAAATTGGAAGGGGAGGTGAACCATGAGAGACTATGGATTCTGAAAAACAATCTGAGGGGTTTGAAGTGGCAGGAGGGTGGGAGGTTGGGGTACCAGGTGGTGAGTATTGTGGAGGGCACGGCTTGCATGGAACACTGGGTGTGTGAAAAAATAATGCATAATGTTTTTCTGAAAATAAATAAATTGGAAAAAAAGTTAAAAAAAAGTTGTAAGCTTTCTAATGGACTCTTTTTTTTTTTAAGATTTTATTTATTTATTTGAGAGAGAGAGACAGTGAGAGAGAGCATGAGAGGGGAGAAGGTCAGAGAGCGAAGCAGACTCCCCATGGAGCTGGGAGCCTGATGTGGGACTCGATTCCGGGACTCCAGGATCACGCCCTGAGCCGAAGGCAGTCGTCCAACAAACTGCGCCACCCAGGCATCCCTCTAATGGACTCTTTATCATGGCTAAAGATTCCTTGATTTCCCCCACACTGACCCTCCTCCCTTCTTCCTTCCAATACTCTTACTTTGCACTCAATGATACTATTTATGAAGTACCACCATTGTTACGCCATTAAGATACACACACTTATTGGTGACTAAAACATAGCTCTGCATCATCAACCAGGGCAGTCCTGAATGTCTTCCCAACCATGAGGAAAGCAGTAAGAGCAGGAAACTTTTGGTATCCTACTCTGACAGGTTTTGGTACTAGAAGCTCACCTGATATTATTCCTGCATTTCAAATAGTCTGCTCCTCATTTAAAAGAATTATTTTGGTGGGGTTATGGACACTGGGGAGGGTATGTGCTATGGTCAATGCTGTGCAGTGTGTAAACCTGGAGATTCACAGACCTGTACCCCTGCAGCTAAGAACACATTATATGTTAATAAAAAAATAAAAGATTTTAAAAAGAAAATAAAAAATAATTGTTTTACTTTACCACCTTCCACTCTAAGAGCTGCTTATTGTCCTTCATTTACTCCCTGTATTCTTGACTTTCTCATCAGTCACTCTTTTTATCCTTTCCACTTATTTCCTGACGTTCCTTGGGTCTTAGAGTATCTTGAAATGGAACCACTAATTAAGCTCCTTTGTGGCACCCTCAATTTCATCTGCTCCTGACACTGACACCTGATAATACTTCAACCTATCTCCTTTTCAATCTTTCTCTTTATCTCTAATTCAATAGGTGATTTTCTATGGATATTGAAAAATATCAGTGCTCCCAATTTACACCAATATTTTATCCAATGACTTTTAATAAAATACAATTCTTACCTTCTACTTTCTCATTTAATGTACTTGCCCCTTTCTGATCTGCATTCCCAGATAAAGGATCAAGGTAGGTGTCTGGGAGACTCTCCAAATTACTCTGTTAAAATGAACAACAAAAATGAGTTGCATAAAGATTTCCTAATCCTTTTCTAAGAAAATATCTGAATTTCCTACTTTCATAGTAATCAGACTCACAAATAAGAAAAGCATATACTGAAAACCAAAACATTTTAAAAACTCACATATGCTTTCTAAATTAAATATAATGTTTAATCTTCATTTGGCCACTGGCTATAAACTGAACATCAAATGCCAGAGTAAATATTTTCTTGGACAGAACACTGACTTATATGTACATTTCAACAGGAAGTAACAAAACACCTAACTCTCCTTTGCATTCCTCACCAAAATAAAAGGATATTAAAAATATGTATTTAAATAAATTCTTTAGTAAGTATATTTGCTACAAATTTAAACTGTTCCTAACAGCAGAACCTTTTTCCATGTTAAAATAGGACAGCTATATGTAGAAGAATGAAACTCGAACATTCTCTTATACCGTACACAAAGATCAACTCAAAATGGATAAAAGACCTCAACGTGAGACAGGAATCCATCAGAATCTTAGAGGAGAACATAGGCAGTAATCTCTTTGATATCAGCCACAGCAACTTCTTTCAAGATACGTCTCCAAAGGCAAAGGAAACAAAAGCGAAAATAAACTTCTGGGACTTCATCAAAATCAAAAGCTTCTGCACAGCAAAGGAAACAGTGAAAAAAACAAAGAGGCAACCCACGGAATGGAAGAAGATATTTGCAAATGACAGTACAGACAAAAGGTTGATATCCAGGATCTATAATGAACTCCTCAAACTCAACCCACACGAAACAGACAAACACATCAAAAAATGGGCAGAAGATATGAACAGACACTTCTCCAATCAAGACATACAAATGGCTATCAGACACATGAAAAAATGCTCATCATCATTACCCTCAGGGAGATTCAAATTAAAACCACATTGAGATATCACCTTACACCAGTTAGAATGGCCAAAATTAACAAGACAGGAAACAACATGTGTTGGAGAGGATGTGGAGAAAGGGGAACCCTCTTACACTGTTGGTGGGAATGCAAGTTGGTGCAGCCTCTTTGGAGAACAGTGTGGAGATTCCTCAAGAAATTAAAAATAGAGCTTCCCTATGACCCTGCCATTGCACTCCTGGGTATTTACCCCAAAGATACAGATGTCGTGAAAAGAAGGGCCATCTGTACCCCAATGTTTATAGCAGCAATGGCCACGGTCGCCAAACTATGGAAAGAACCAAGATGCCCTTCAACGGATGAATGGATAAGGAAGATGTGGTCCATATACACTATGGAGTATTATGCCTCCATCAGAAAGGATGAATACCCAACTTTTGTAGCAACATGGACAGGACTGGAAGAGATTATGCTGAGTGAAATCAGTCAAGCAGAGAGAGTCAATTATCATATGGTTTCACTTATTTGTGGAGCATAACAAATAGCATGGAGGACAAGGGGCGTCAGAGAGGAATAGGGAATTTGGGTAAATTGGAAGGGGAGGTGAACCATGAGAGACTATGGACTCTGAAAAACAGTCTGAGGGGTTTGAAGTGGCGGGGGGGGTGGGAGGTTGGGGTACCAGGTGGTGGGTATTATAGAGGGCATGGCTTGCATGGAGCACTGGGTGTGGTGAAAAAATAATGAATACTGTTTTTCTGAAAATAAATAAATTGGAAAAAAAATAGGACACTTGACATAAGAAACCTTGGAGTAGATCATGTTGAGTATAAAGAATACAGTGTGGTAACTGCTGCTTCATTTGTATAAACAAAGGCTTGGAAACTTTATTGATAGGATAATGGTTAAATGTAATGACAAAGTAGGAAGAAAAACTTTTCTTGAAATTATGTTTAAATAATAGCAAAAGGTTTTAGATATAGGTATGAAACTCTCCAAAAAGTATAATAAGCTTTCATAAGGGAATAATAAGAGCATTTATTTATTAATTACCTAAAAGGTACCAGGCACTTATTTTAGTATACCCATTTTCTTTTCTACAAACAACAATAATACCAATGGTTATGTCAATGGGGTGGATCTTCCTGCTTCCTGGTCATTCCAAGACATTAGAGCAAAATGATGAACAGGTGTGATCCATGGTTCTGTCTGTCTAGAATGTCTAAAAGGTCCCCAAGACCTTCACACAACTGGTCCTTCTCATCCTTTACTTGGCAGCTCTTGCCACACTCAGAGAGATTGTTTCTGACCAACAAAATTCCATACACATTCTCATCCCCATCCTAACTGCAAACTCCCCCACTGTTCCCTAACCTAACATTCCCATTTTCTTTATATGAACCACTAACAGTGTTTACAGTGGGTTGTTGTTTCCTCATTTTTCTGCTTCAACCACTACAGCCTAACCCCTCAACTTGTACAGCCTGGTACATAGCTGGTATTCAATAACAAATGTATTTAAGGTCAAAACACTTAAAATAATCTCACTGAGGGGGCGCCTACATGGCTCAGGCAGTTAAGCAACTGACTGTTGATTTCAGTTCAGTACATGATCTCTGGGTTGGGAGATTAAGCCCCATGTTGGGCTCCATGCTGAGCACAAAGCCTACTTGGGAATCTTTCTGTCTCTTTTCTTCTGCCCCCCCCACCCCTCTCACATGCTCTCTCTTTCTTTTTCTCTAAAAAATAACAACAACAAGCTCACTGAGAAGGTCTCAAGTACCAAGTCACT
Source organism: Neogale vison (assembly GCF_020171115.1). NCBI lineage: Eukaryota > Metazoa > Chordata > Mammalia > Carnivora > Mustelidae > Neogale > Neogale vison. The sequence goes on along the minus strand of NC_058102.1, from coordinate 134,992,265 downwards.
ATACTCGGTATCGACCCTCGCACAATGCAAGGTTTAAGAGCATTGATAGCCGTGCAGTCCAAACTCCACATATAACTTTGGATTGCCCAAAAACTTTACTCATCTCCTATTGAACTTCCTACTTCAAAAGCAATTAGACTTAAAAATAGCAAAAGTGTATATTAAAAACCAAAATATTTAAATAGAAGACCTTAGATCTCTAGAGTAGAGATCATTAGATCTGTAGATCTAATCTACTTCTTAATCCTCATTTGAATATTGACTCTGTAAACTGATCACGGAAGGTCAGAGTAAATTATAACCTAATGCTGACCTTACCAATAAGGTAAAGTCAATTAACACATTTTGCATGTCCTGTATATTATATACTATACTCCTACAATTTAAACTAAAGAAGAGGTTATGAAGAAAATCATAAGGAAGAGGAAAATACATTAACAGTACTGTACTGTATCAAAAAAATCTCGAGTGTAAGTGGACAAACAATTCAAACCCATCTTGTTCAAGGGTCAACTGTATACCTACACAATGTCACTGAAATTTAACATAGCCCAAATTAGAAATCCACCTGCCCATTCTAACTTTCCCCCTTCTTTTCTTGACACCTACTGCCATTTATTTTATTGTCCTTCAGAAATCTTCACATTTGAAAAAAGTGTCCTCGATATTTAGTAAATCACTAATACTGCTGTGATCATTTTTGTCTTGTGTTTCTATAGTGCCCTTAACAGTTTACAAAGTGTTTCCATATTTGTTCATTACACATACCTGAGAGGTAGGTATTAGAACCATTTTTATGAATGACGTCTGTGACATTCAAACAGGTTAAATAAGTTTTTCTGGGATCCCACAGCTACCAAGTGACAGAACCTGGATGCCACTGTATCTTTTGACTTCAAACACAGTGCTTGCCACGCTGTGTAGCACCTACTTGTGCTAAGAGATCAGGCCCTTTTTACCTCCCTCCATAGTCCGTCACCTTAGAAAAGGTCATCGTTACCTTACACTTATGTTTCTGTAAGTAAGGCTGCCACAAAGATACTCAAGGCATACTATTTTAACTATCCGAAATAGTTTTTACCTATTGAAAGCACCACTAAACAAGGGATGCCTGGGCATTTCTGGGATCTAGCCCCATATGACAGTGGGGAGCCTGCTTCTCCCTTGCCCTCTGTCCCTCCCCCCGGCTCATGCTCCCTTTCTCTCTCTCTCAAATAAATTAATAAAATCTTTTTAAAAATAAATAAAACACTACTAACCAGTGGTAATAATACCACTAATACCATTATATTATTATAATTTTTATTATAATCACAATGCTCCTTGTAAATCTACTTAACAATCCAAATATAATAGTTTCAGGGGCCCCCCATGGTTCAGTTGAGCTCTGTGCTCAGACTGGAGTCGGCTTCAGATTCTCCCCTCTCCCTCCCACTCACTAACTCTCTCTCTCAACTACATAGATACACAAAATATTTTTAAAATATACATATGCATACATACAGATAGATAGATAGACAGACAGATAGATACACTTTCAAGTCCCAGGCATCATCTTTTCCAATTCCAACTTGTGAAAAACTAAAATCCAAACTCTTTCTAGATCTCCTCAGGAGTTTTGCACATCCATATACACCACAGAATCATATATCTGGCCATAAGCTGGCCTGCAGTAATTCTTGGTTATCTAGATAACTTAATTTCAAAACACAAACTAATTCCTTATCACGTCTAAGCCTCTGTTTTCTGCATTAATACTACACAGTTTTATTAGGATTAGTTTGTAAATTAATAGAACTGTATTATGCTGGACTATTATATTTAGCACATAAATATTTTATCAATTACAGATAAAAAGTATAAGGAAATAGTTTTTATGGGCAAATATAGAGATGAGTGAGTAAAGTCTAAGCATCCCTTTTACGTTTTAAAATCACTCCTTGCTTTTATTTTAAAATAATAATAAAACGGTACCTCAGAATCCCAAGGTGATTCTTCATTTTGTTCTGAGAACCTTAATGCTGACAGCATAACTATAAAATACAGTCACAGATACATTAATGAGAACTTGTATTATGAATTTTAAATGTATATACAAGCCTATCCCCCCTTCATGAATACTTCAATAAAATAAAAGTAAAAGCAGTAAAGATTTTCAGAGGGTTGAAGAATTTTCAGGAAGAAAAAGCTGGTATACTTAAAAAGAAAAAAGAAAAAGAAAAATATCTTAATGAAATGGGGAACATAACTGGATCTACATACTGTGATTTTTTTATACTAGCATTTAAGCCTAGAAAAAAATGTGGAGATGTTCACTAACTTACCATGTCTATCATCTTCTGCCCTGTCAGCAGAAGTCAAACAGTCATTAGCTGTTTGTGCTTGTGGAACACTTTCAGTGATACCATGGTCCTTTGTTCCAACCTCTGGCCGCTCCTCTCCTTCCTATAAAAACAACACAAAACAAAAACCCAACTTCAGAAAACATCACATCAATTCATGTGCTCACCCACTCACTCAGAAAGACAAATGCGTCCGTCAAGTCATAGGCACTATCCAGGGAGAAGCTGGAAATATAAATAAAAGAGACTTCCATGTATACTTGTAGGGGTAGAGATGGACAAAAACAAGAACAGAAGTGTATCATTTACTAGTTCTACAGGTGAAGTGAATAAAGCACAGTGAAGGCACAAAGGGGAAAACAGTTGTATATGGGAAGCTCAGGAAATGCTGCAAAGGTAGGGCTGTATCTTGAGAGAGAGACTACACAAAGACAGTGTGAAGGGTATTCTAGAAAAGGTAGAATGAGCAAAAGGATGACGTATGGAATAACACAGTAAGTGACGATAGCTACAGAAGGTGGCAAAACTGGAACACAATTTTGGGGAGTGGCAAAGAGAGATAGAATTGGAAAACCAGGACTGAAACAAAAAAGGCAAGTGTGAGGCTGGAATATAAACTTTCTCCTTCAGGTAATGGGCATCCACTAAAGAAGCAGAGGAGTTACATCACCACAAATATATTCTAGAAAGATCACTCTGACAGCAATGTAGAAATGAACATAAAGGAACCCCACAAATATATTCTAGAAAGGTCAATATGACAGCAATGTAGAGATGAACAAAAGGAACCCAAGGGGCACCTGGGTAGCTCAGTGGGTTAAAGCCTCTGCCTTTGGCTCAGGGATCATCAGGTCATGATCCATGATGTGGGTGATCGAGCCCCGCATCAGGCTTTCTGCTCAGTGAGGAGCCTCCTTTCTCATCTCCTCTCTGCCTACTTGTGATCTGTCTGTCAAGTAAATAAATAAAATCTTTGAATAAAAAAAATGAACCCAAGCCAGAAGAGGATTTCAAAATTATAGGAGAGAGAGAGAGAGGGAATTATATTAAGATATGAAAAATGGGAAGCAGATACAAAATAGTGAATGGAGAGAGTGACTGAATGTGGTTTTTTCTTTTTTTTGCTTTTTAATATTTTTTAAAGTTTTTATATTTATTTTTCAGAGAGAGCACAAGCAAGAAGAGCAGCAGGCAGAGAGAGAAGCAGGACTCCTCGCTGAGCAAGGAGCCCAACGAGGGACTCAAGCCCAGAACCCTGAGATCCTGACCCGAGCTGAAGGCAAACCCTTAATCGACTGAGCCACCCAGGTGCCCCTTTTTCTAATTTAAATTCAATTAATTAACATATAATGTATTATTGGTTTCAGAGGTAGAGATATGATTTTTTTTTTTCTAAAAGATTTAATTTATTTATATTTAGAAGGAGAGGGTGTGCTTGCAGGTGGAGGGGCAGAGGAAGAGGAAGAGAGAGAATCCTCAAATAGACTCCCTGCTCAGTATGGGGCCTGACCAGGGGCTTCATACCAGGACCCTGAGATCATGACCTGAGCAACACCAACAGTCAGATGCTTAACCGAGCAAGCCACCGAAGTGCCCCTGGAGGTAGTAATTTCAGGGAAGTTTGGAGTCCAGGATTTTTCCTACTTCAGTGTTTCAGTCGTGCTATCTACTAGGATGGGGAAAACAAATGACAGAGCAGATTACAAAAAGTCAGGGAAGAAGAAAGCGTCAGAAACAATGTCTTCAATCTGGGACTTACCAAATTTGAAGCACCCTGGAGCCTTTTTCTTTTTTTAAGATTTTATTTATTTGTTTGTCAGAGACAGGGAGTACAAGGAGAGGGAGGGGCAGGCAGAGAGAGAAGCAGGCTCCCCGCTGAACAAGAAGCCCAATGCAGGACTCAATCCCAGCACCCTGGGATCACAACTTGAACCAAAGATAGATGCTTAACTGACTGAGCCACCTAGATATCCCAAAGCACCCAGAAGACTTATGAAGAAAGTTCTAGACAAATACATTTGGAGTAGGAAAAATGACATTACTCATGATGTTAAAAAAATAAATATCGGGTGCCTGGGTGCCTCAGTGGGTTGAGCCTCTGCCTTCAGCTCAGGTCTTGATCCCAGGGTTCTGGGATCAAGCCCAGCATCGGGCTCTCTGCTCAGCAGGGAGCCTGCCTCCACCTCTCTCTGCCCGCCTCTCTGCCTACTTGTGATCTCTGCTTGTCAAATAAATAAATAAAATTTTTAAAAAAGAGTAATAAAGATTTGACTGCAAAACACCAAGATTTTTGTAAGAATACTCATTTTTAAAAATTAATCTTAAAAGATGTATTATATAAAAGAAATATGGGATCTTAAAAATTTGAGGCATTTTTAAGTACTACTATGATATATGATAAAATACAAAACTCTATTTTAAAATTCACATGGTTTTCTTATTCCACTGTGAACAGCCTATTTTACCAGTAGTTAATGACCAGAGAAAGAATCTAGTATTAAAAAATAATCATGATCATCTAAGTTGAAGATTTTAAAGTCTCCAAATACATGTGCCATTACAAGCAGGACCCAATATTCACATGAGGAAAGAAGAAAGGGACATAAATAAATAAATAAATAAATAAATAAATAAATAAATAAATAAATTTAAAAAATCACCAGTATTTCTGAATTTCAGATATGAAAGAATTCACGTGTTAAATTTAACAACTATGGGAGCTCCTGGCTGGTTTAGTGGGAAGAGAGTGTCACTCTTGATCTCAGGGTTGTGAGTTCAAGCCCCATTCTGGGTATAGAGATTACTTAAAATTTTTTAAATTTAAAAAGAACCCCCCAAAACTAATAGCTATGAATACTAAAGTTCCTGATAATATAAAATGTATCCACTGTTGGAGATATTTGAAAAAGTAAAAATCATCTTCCAGAAATAATTCTGTATACTCTGTTAGCAAACTTTCCTTCCTTATGATTCTATAATGACAACTAGTTCATATTAGGAAAAAACTATAAATTGTGAGTTCATTCATTTGATGTGTGTGGATGTGTCTATTGCAGATACAATTCAAAATAAATCAGAATCAAAAAACAAGATGTTAGGGGCACCTGGGTGGCTTAGTGGGTTAAAGCCTATGCCCTCAGCTAAGCTCATGATCCCAGGGTCCTGGGATCGAGCCCCACATCAGGCTCTTTGCTGAGCAGGGAGCCTGCTTCCCCCCACTCCTCTCTCTGCCTGCCTCTCTGCCTACTTATGATCTCTGTCTGTCAAATAAATAAATAAAATCTTTTAAAATTTTTTTATATTTTTCTTTAAGAGTATTGCAGCTTAAAATTTATTTCAATTAATGGATAAAGATTAAGAACCTCACTTATATAGTCATAAATTTCAGTTTTAAGTAATGAAAAGACTACATAAGGTGTTTACTTATCTCCTCTCTTTATTCTCAAAAAGATCTAAAACTTTCCAAGATTATACCACACAGTAAATAAATTAGAAACCACAAGAAAGAGCACCTGGTTGGCTCAATTGGTTAAGCATCTGCCTTCAGCTCAGGTCATTATCCCAGGGTCATGGGATAGAGTCCTGCATCAGGCTCCCTACTCAGTAGGGTGTCTGCTTCTCCACTGCCCCTCCCCTTGCTCTTATACTCTCTCTCACACACACAGAAAAATAAATAAAATCTTTTTAAAAAAGGATAATGGCCAAAATTCAAAATTCATAATAAATCTGATTAAGGCCTAAAACAGATTTCACTTTGCATTATCTATAAACACAGGTTTTGCTAAATTAAATATACAATATCACACCTTATCAACTGAAAAGAAAGAATAAAATTTTCTTCCACTTCTTCATAGAAATAAACTGTAAGTCATTCAGAGGAGTGAGCATTTTTTTTATTACCTGTCTTCGTTTTCTTAATTTGCACTTAAAATAATTTCTACCATATTTTATAATGTAGAGTATCTGCTCTCCCATAGCCCCACAACTGCTATTGTGTTTTTATAATAATCTCTCTCAACTCTGCAAGCTTTACAGTCATCTAGCCCTTCTTAAATGAATTCTTTCCCTTCACCTCCTCCCTCATCTTCATATTCCATCTATAGCTGTTCTTTCCAGTTGCTCTGTAATTCTTTCCTTCCATAATGGCATACCTAAGAACTGTTCACTCCCACCAACCTTTATAAATCTCAATCCAATTACCTCTCTACCAGTATGACACTGTTTTCTCTTATGATCTTGAGGACTTCCATTTCTTCCTAAGATTCCTTTCATTAGAAGGATCAAGAGGATAAAATATGAAAAAAAACATAGGGGAAAAGTTTAAAATGAAACAACTTACCTTTGAAGGACCAAGGCCTAACAATGTGAAAGGAGGTTTTAGAATAGAATCAGGTGATGGCAAAGCAGGAGGAGAAGAGTCACAGATGTCAACAGATGGTTTGGAAGGAACACCAACTGTATCTTCACATTTGTTTTCAGAATGATCATCCTCAAATAAAGTTTTATCTCCCGGTGATACAAGGCCAAGTTCTATTTCCACTTAGTAAAAAAACAAAATAAAGAGTATATGAAAATATCTGTAATTTCAAGTGACAACACAAGAATGGACAAAAATCAGTGCATAACCAGTCTTCAAACAGCTTACAGTTCTTGAAAAGCTGAGAAGCATTCATTAGTTTTCTTAAGTTTGGTTTTGAGGTATTCTGGAAAAAAAAATTAATAGTATTAAGGATTACAAATAACACATTTGGTAAAATAACTATAATATTCACCATTGTCAAATGAGAACCATTACACAAAGAACATGGTTTTGGAATCATTCAAATGTAGATTCAAATCTCAGTTCTGCCATTTACTAGCCTACATTTTCTCATGGGGTGAGGATTAGGAGAGATGTCTGTGTTCCAAAATTCATTGTTTATGCACCACACCCAGTGCTCCATGCAATACGTGCCCTCCTTAATACCCACCACCAGGCTCAACCAACCTCCCACGCCCCGCCCCCTCAAAACCCTCAGATTGTTTTTCAGAGTCCATAGTCTCTCATGGTTCTTCTCCCCTTCCAATTTCTCTCAACTCCCTTCTCCTCTCCATCTCCCTATGTCCTCCATGTTATTTCTTATGCTCCACAAGTAAGTGAAACCATATGATAATTGACGCTCTCTGCTTGATTTATTTCACACAGCATAATCTCCTCCAGTCCCGTCCATGTTGATACAAAAGTTGGGTTCTCATCCTTTCTGATGGAGGCATAATACTCCATAATGTATATGGACCACATCTTCTTTATCCATTCCGCTGAACGGCATCCTGGTTCTTTCCACAGTTTGTCGACTGTGGCCATTGCTGCTATGAACGTTGGGGTACAGATGGCCCTTCTTTTCACTACATCTGTATCTTTGGGGTAAATACCCAGCAGTGCAACTGCAGGGTCATCGGGTAGCACAGTTTTCCAAAGTGGCTGCACCAACTTGCATTCCCACCAACACTGTAAAAAGGTTCCCCTTTCTCCACATCTTCTCCAACACTTGTTGTTTACTGTCTTGTTGATTTTGGCCATTCTAACTGGTGTAAGGTGGTATCTCAATGTGTTTTTGCTTTGAATCTCTCTGATGGCTAATGATGATGAACACATGGAACTGGCACAAAAACAGACACATAGACCAGTGGAACAGAATAGAGTCCATATATGGACCCTCAACTCTATGGTCAAATAATCTTCAACAAAGCAGGAAAAAAATACAGGAGAAAAAAGATAGACTCTCTATCTAAAATTCTAAGCTCACAATTAAAGGATAGTAAAAAATAGATTGTAAGCTTCTTTCTCATTTATTTATTTCCTCAACATAATTCATTTGCACTTATAAATCCTAAACATGAAAAGGGAATATAAATTTTTAAATTATGTATTTTAAAAATTTTATATTTAGTTATGACACATTATGCACATTACATTACTTATAACATTCCATTATACAGAATTCCATCTGTCTGCTCATTAATTCACATTCAAAAAATATTAAAATTGCTTCTTCAAGCAAGGTTTTATTCTAGGTGTTCCAGGAGATGCACAATTATGTTTCCTAACACCCAATAGCTTATAAGATGCAGGAGCTTTAACATGAATATTTAAATAAAATATAAAGTGAATAGAAGTTTGAATCTTAGAATCTGATACAAAGATTCTGAGTAGGTATTTTAAAAAAAACTAATATAAAAGATTTCTGAAAATAGACATTTTACCATATGGGTATGAAAAGCCTCTGCTTCTAGTGTTAATTATTATTTTAGGCAAAACATGTATTCTTCACTTAGATAAAGAGTTTTAACTATACTCTTTATGGAATTATTTTCAAAACACAGTAGAATGCCTTTGCAATATAAATTTAGGAAATTTAAATTTCTTATTTTGGTCTAAATGTAGAACAAGGGATAGAAATAGTGAAAAAAAAACTTCTTTCATAAAACTGTATGCTACCAAAATAAAAAATGTCCAAGAAAAAGCAATCTGTAATAAATAACTGGGTCCACTGAAGATTCATTTAGGCATGAGTATTATAAAAGCCACGTTAGAAGAAAAGAAAGAGAGAGATAAAGAGGAAAAGAAAAGTCATGATAAGATCATTTAAAACTCAGAGTAAGAATCCGTATCCTTGACCAAATGTCATATTTCCTCCATCATGGGAAAGCTTTTCCCAATATAATTTTCCCATCATTATATATTTCCAGCCCATTCTTTCTACCTTTGATATTTAACAGAGTTAAAAAAATTCAACTTGTCATATTTCTATAAAATGGTTTGTTCTGACCAACTTTCCACTTCAAACATAAAATGATGATAGGCAGGCCACTGCTAAATTTTAGGAGTAAATAATACACAAAACTACATTCAGAGAAGAAAAATTAATTTCGCGAGAGTACATTACCTTCATATTCAAACTTAAGTCTTCATCATCTGATGTAGGCCATGAAGCATTATCATCACCAGGTTTAACGGAAATACTTTAGAGCAAAAATATACAACAAAAACAAGTTAATGAAAAAGAAGAATCAAGTGAAAAGTCATCTATTTATTTATTGAATGAAGTTTCTTGATGTAATTGAACTTTAGCCTCTGTTTTTGTTATTAAGTTTTTATTTTAATTCCAGTATCATTAACACACAGTGCTGCATTATTTTATGTATACAATATAATGATTTGGTAATTCCATCACCAAGTGCTCATCACGACAAGTGCATTCCTTAACCCCTAGCTCCTATTTCACCTGTTCCCCCACCCATCTCCCCTCTGGTAACCATCAACTTGTTCTCTATGGTTAAGAGTCAGTTTCTTGGTTGTCTGTCTCTCGTTTTTTGTTGTTTTTTTTCTTTGCTCATTTCTATTGTTTCTTAAATTCTACATGTGAGTGAAGTCATATGGTATTTGTCTTTCTCTGACTTAACTCCACTTAGCATAATACTCTCTAGTTCCCTCTATTTCACTGCAAATGGCAAAATTTCATTCTTTTCTATGGCTGAATATTCCATTGTATATATATGTGCCACTTCTTCTTTATCCATCCATCTCTCAATGGACACTCGGGCTGACTATTGTAACTAATGCTGTAGTAACCATAGGGGTACATGTATCCATTCAAATTGGTATTTTCATATTTTGGGGGATAAATACCCAATAGTGTGATTACTGGATTGTAGGGTAGTTCAGTTTTTACCTTTTGGAGGAAACTCCATACTGTTTCCACAGTGGCTGCATTAGTTTGCATTCCCACCGATAATCCAAGAGGATTCCTTTTTCTCCACATAATTGCCAACACTGTTATTTATGTTTTTTATTTTAGCCATTCTGACAGGTAGGCAGTGGTATCTCATTGTAGTTTTGATTTCCATTTCCCTGATAATGAGTGATGCTGAGTATCTTCTTAGGTGCCTGTTGTTCATTGTGTGTTTTCTTTGGAAAAATGTCTGTTCGTGTCTTCTGATAATTTTTAAATTGGGTTGTGTTTTGGGTGCTGAGCTCTATCGATTCTTTTTATTTGTATACTAACCCTTTATTGGCTATGTCATTTGCAAATATCTGCTCCTATTCCATAGGTTGCCTTTTCATTGTGTGGATTGATCCCTTCACTGTGTAGAGCTTTTGATTTTGATGCAGTCCCAACAGTTTGTTTTTGCTTTTACTGCTCCTGAGGCAAGAGAGTAAAAGCAAAAATAAACAGAAACAGATCCAGAAATACAGAGAATTCTGTATCGCCAAAAGAGAAGAGGATGGGAAGATGGACAAAGTGGGTAAAGGGGAATGGGAGGTTCAGGATTCCAGTTATAGTAAGTCACAGGGATACAAGTACAGCATACAGAATACAGTCAAGGGTACTGTAATAGCATCATGCAGTAAGAGATAGTAGCTACGCTTGTGGTAGGCATGGTGTAACATTCAGAGTTCTTAAATCACCTGAAACACAACATAACATTATGGATCAACTATGCTTCAATTTAAATAAATAAACAAATATACACATGTTAAAGAACAAATTTATGTTATTAGTGGGAATACTGTTCCCAGAGAGATTAAAAACTATAGGGTCCAACTTTTTCCCTACACAGGTTCTGCCTTATTTAGGTCTATAAGAACTAGCAAGAACTTAATAGCCTTCATAAGCACTGAGATACACAGGAAGAGAGACTGCTATAAAAATAGAGTCCTGGTAGCTGTACTTCTATTTCCCTATACACGGCCTAATATTTTCTTTCTGTGAGCTCTTAGATCATTCTTTTGTAGGGCTCAGTGGTACCCTCTTTAGCCTATGAAAGCAGATTCCCAAAACAAGCATAGCATCAAATGGCCAAGAGCAGGAGCCATTTCCTGCTCCTGGAGGACAAGCTAAACAGACTTTCAGTCATCCATGCAATCATCTCAATGTAGACATGTTACCAACTACCCAAATGAAGCTCTGTTACTGATTTGACAGCCAGTCCTAGCCCACCAAACCCTACATGTACATGGGAAGGACATCAGAGAATTAGAAAAAGAGGTGGAGCGAGGAGACCCCTACCTTGGGCCATATATCTGTGTACTTCCGAATCTCCATTCCCCCATTACTCGAGAGGATCTAAGCCAAGATTGGGCTGGAAGTAGATGGTATCACATTCCTATATGCTGTAAAAAGTCTTCCCTGTGGCTCAAATGATTTTAATACCTCTCAACAGAAAACCTGAAGTATGCTAGTTCATTCAATTCAACCAACCAACAAAAAAAAACTGCTCATGATTCTCCTGAAACCTCTATTTTAATATGCTTTTCTAAACAACTCCCAATATCCTGTGTCCTTCATTCCTTTCTGTGTGTGTGTATCCTTCATTTCTGTAATACATCTTTTTTTTTCCCAATTTATTTATTTTCAGAAAAACAGTATTCATTATTTTTTCACCACACCCAGTGCTCCACGCAAGCTGTGCCCTCTATAATACCCACCACCTGGTACCCCAACCTCCCACCCCCCCGCCACTTCAAACCCCTCAGACTGAAATTGGAAGGGGAGGTAAACCATGAGAGACTATGGACTCTGAAAAACAGTCTGAAAAACAGTCTGTAATACATCTTGATCTAACTTATCATAAGCCCAAATATTCTGACATCCTTTCTAAAATTCTTATTCCTATCCAACCCAGTGTTGTTATTCTTGAAACTCAACCTCTCCTGCCAATTCCTTCCTTACGTACCTTCACTGTGTTCACTAGACCCACTCCCCATCTTTCTATTATTAAAACATTCACCTATTAAGATGAGAAAAAAAGGAAAAAAACCTGAATGTAAATCTCATTTCTGTCACTTATCATATCCAAGTAAGTCACTTTAGTCTCTTTTGCATTTCAAATTCTCCATTTAAATAATCACTTGGTGAGGATGTTAAACACAGGTTGTAGTACCAGAGGGCATTTTGATTAATTCATCTCTAAGATGCCCTAAAATCCTGAAATTCTATGTGCTTTTGATTTTGTCTATAGAAAAACAGAAAATACTTAGCTGGCAGAAAGGGAAAAAGTTAATGGAATAAAAGAAAACACCAAGAAAAGCAGAGAAGAAAGAAAAAAAAAAAAAGAACAAGAAAAGTCAATGGAGAAAAGGAAAAAAAATCTACAAAAAAAGAAAAAACGTCAAGGAACTGGTCAAAGGAACTAGCCTAAAGGGAAAACTAGACGGGGAAGTCAGTAAACAGGAATCATTTAGAAATAGCCTCTAAATAGATGACAAAATTAATTAATGTATCATGGCCTACACCTAGATTACATATCCATCACTTCTGGAAAAAGCATTCATCTCAAGGAGAGCAGACATCTCTATATCTAAGAACTTGCCTGATTAGGTCTTGCTTATGTAAAACCTAGGTACTATGGCCATAGATAATGAGAGCCATCCTAAAATCTTTGACAGTAAAAACAAGAGACTAGTTGCCACTGCACTAATTACCCCTAGTTATCACTAGTTGTCAAATATATTAGGACAAATGCTTGGACTAACCTGGTTTCTGAGGAAAACTCTAAATCAATAAACACATAACTAAATTTGACTCTCTGAGTTGATCTGACTAGGATCTGTAGCTTAACCCCAGTGCTGCTAAGGGACAAAAGAATCAATGTGGGAGTCACGCAGGCTGACAGTCAAATCATGGGTCTACTACTCATTTTTTTTTTTACGTTAAAGGATTCCTTTATATTATGATACCCTCCTTAAACAGAAACACAATTCAAATATCAACACACTTGTAAAACTCTTATTCTCTTAATCAAACCTTTGTTGACAACCACACTCAGCTACTAGCAGCATTTGGATGCAAAGGTTTCACTTGTGCTAATCTGGGCAAGCCAGGCAGAGACTCTGATTTGAAGACGTAACAGACACCCCTGCCAGTGGGCTCCTGCTGCTGCTGCTGCTGCTGCTGCTGCTTCCAGACAGCGCTGGTGGCATCTACTTAGGTTTTCTGCTTCCAGCTGAAGGTTTGCATATTTGTAATGGTTTCCGAATGGCCTCTTCACTGATAAAGCCTTTTTTGGTGAAGGCTGAGATTCTGATTTCAGGGCAGTTGGAGCACAGTCTCCTGAAGTCACTTCCAAAGTGACTTTGGATCACGTTTGGATGTAGGTTTCTTCTTTTTTTCAACTGGGGATTTCTACCTTCACTTCTTTCCTTTTAATTTCTTCCACTTTATTTTCTCCCAGAGTGAAGTTCGCATCATCATCTTCACTCTCCCTAAAATCAGACTCAACCTCAGACTCTCCACCAGTAGCTTGGTTCAGAGTTCTCAGCACTACCGCCATGACTGCCTTCCGAAAGGCTCTTCCTCTGCTGTACCACAGCTTTTGATGCTGCTTTTCTTTTCCCTTGAGCACCGCACAAATCATCTCCCTCGGTAAGCTTATCCCAATCTAAATCATCACTGGCTACACTGCAATCGGAGAGATGGATTAGTCATTGTCCCAATTTCGCTGCTACCACATTTTTTTTGGCATTTTTGGCACATTTTTCTGTCTGGGGCCTCTCCCACATCAATGGTGACGGCTGGAAGTTCCTTCACTGATAAAGCTAGCGCCACTTCTAAGTCTCGCTGGTAGAGTTCCTCACCTAAAGCCATCCTTTTTTAGGGGTTTTCTCTTGCAGTGGGAGATCTTCTTTCTGGAGATTCTTCAGTTTCAGTTTCCTTGTTTCTAGTATTAACTCCTTTGGTGCTGTTCTGGGCTTCTTATTCAAAGGTGTGGTTGCGGAAAAAAAGTCATCATCACTGCAAGAATTTTCAAACTGTGAGTAACTGACTAGTTTCTTATGCCTCATGGGGGGCACCGTGGCCCCCTCTAAGACTGAAAATTCACAGCGTTCAAGCTCTTGTTACCAGCAGTGGCAGTTTCTGGGTCTGCTACTCTTTAACTATAGGATCATAGGTCAATTAATCAACATTGCTGAACCACAGAAGAGTAATTCATAAAAAAATAGGCTGTAATAGCACATCTACTTTGTGATGCTATTGTAATGACTATATAAGTAAAATAAATGACAAGCATATAATATAGTGCCTAGCACACAGTAGAACTCTCAACAAATGCTTTGCTCTGCATTCCCTTGTTAACACAGAATTTGTAAAAAAAAAAAAAAATCCACAAAAATCCTACCTGCTTAAAGAGTCTTCTTCAAAAGTCTTATTCGCCACTAGAGAAAAAAGCAAAGTACATTTTAAATCAACAACAGAAAAATACAGAATATTCAAAGTGTAAGACTGATGTGTTAAAAAGTATTCTTCGGGACCATACCTGGCAACCACACTGGAGTGAATATTAATTATACTATTGGTAGGCAGTTAACTCACTAAGAAATCTTACTTTCTCCTCTACATTTACCAAATGGAAGAAAAGAATGGTATCCATCAGAATTTGATACCTACAAGTGGATGTTTATAATGACCACAATTTTAACCAAACCCTTGAGACTGACAGAAAATCGTGTCATTAGCACAATCATCATCATAGACTGACAATGTCAGGATTCTTCTAAATTCTTCAGGACTTTCACTATGAGGTGCAGTTAAAAGAGACTATACTTATTTTGGTGTAACACAACAGAACTTCTCCAGATCTCCAGCAGGGGCTGTTAAGTTTGGGGTGAAACACCTCATCACAAAGTTTGGTCTACAGCCACGCTACTTTGCAGCATGGAAAAACATAGTAAACAGGGGCACCTGGGTGGCTCAGTGGGTTAAAGCCTCTGCCTTCAGCTCAGGTCATGATCTCAGGGTCCTGGGATCGAGCCCCGCATCGGGCTCTCTGCTCAGCGGGGGCCTGCCTCCCCCTCTCTCTCTGCCTGCCTCTCTGCCTACTTGTGATTTCTGTCTGTCAAATAAATAAATTTTAAAAAAATATAGTAAACAGACTCTCTCTGGTCTTATTTCCAATTGCAAGGTAAATATAAAAGCTTTTAGCGATTTTAGTGTTTCTGGTTCTATAAAGTATAACCTCTTGAGACAACCTATTTTCATTGCTGGAGAGTCTATCTGGATCCACCTCTTAGACCAGAATGGTACCAAAGATTAGTGCTAGGTAGCAGGATATGACGTCATTGTTCTCAACCTTCCCCACTATGTGACAAACGTCTGTAGAAATCACACTTTTTCAGTCTGTAAGGCATATGTCATCAGATCCTACACTGATGAACATAACAAAGGACAAAGATTATCTTGAATCACTATATTCAATTACCTCGGAATTTTAATTTTTTAAACATTCAAGAAGATATCCACTGTATGATTGCAACTAGATGACATTCTGGTAAAAGTAAAACTTTTTAAGTTAGGAGATAAGGGTTGTGACAAGGGGAACAGGCACAGCACAGAGAACTTTTAAGGCAGTGAAACTATTCTATGTGATACCACATGATAGATACATGTCATCACACATTTGTTAAAACCCATAGAATGTATAACACCAAGAATGAACCCTGATGTAAATTATGGACTGTGGATGATAAAGATGAGCTAATATAAATATAACAATGTACCACTGTGGTTCAGGATGTTAACAACAAGAAAGGCTACGTGTGAAGAGGAACATGCGGTAAATGGAAACTCCCTGTACTTTCTGCTATATTTTGCAATGAACTTGAAAATGCTGTCAAAAATAAGGTCTATTTACTGTGAAGGAAAAAAACAAAAGGTATCCATTGAGACTGCTAAGTGTTGGTACAAACCAGGTGATTTATCAAGTACTTATTACTTGATTTGCTTCCGGGAACCAAAATTTTGATATATGCTAGGGAGAAGATGCCTACATGATTATCACTTAAAGAAAACTTCAGGCGGGCGCCTGGGTGGCTCAGTGGGTTAAGCCGCTGCCTTTGGCTCAGGTCATGATCTCAGAGTCCTGGGATCGAGTCCCGCATCGGGCTCTCTGCTCAGCAGGGAGCCTGCTTCCCTCTCTCTCTCTCTCTCTGCCTGCCTCTCTGCCTACTTGTTATTTCTCTCTGTCAAATAAATAAATAAAATCTTTAAAAAAAATAAAAGAAAGAAAACTTCAGGCACTGAGTATCTATAAGATTCCTGTATTGGCAGACAACATCTCACATGAGCTGTTGTGATTTAATGCTGGAGGAATTTAGCACACCCATAGGCAGAGGATTCTTAGAAGCCTGCACTTGACTTCCTCTAGACGTTACTCCATGCACCTTTTCTCTGCTGATTTTGCTTTGTATCATTTCACCATAATAAACCACAGGCATGCATACAAATTTGCTGAGACATGTGAGTTCTTCCAGTGAATAACCACATCTGGGTGTCATTTTGGGAGCCTCTAATACCAATGCATCATATGCAATTTTTATGATTAAGGTTGATGTTTTAAGACACGATTACAGTTAGAAGGTTATTTCACAGAACACCTTTCCTTGAATCTGTTTTTCTTAGTATTTGCCTGGAAGACTGATGTATTTCTATATCCATTTGAATAAAGGCATAAAAGGAATAGATGAAATGTCAGAAAATAATGTGAAACAATCAACAATTTTATTTTAATTGGGAAAAAAAAGAGAATTCTGATGATTACCAATATGTCCTACAGTATAAAAGTTCCTATAAAAAAACTAAAAGGTCACATAAATTTTCTGCAACTAAATAGGGCTTAATTCACTTCTATTGTAGTTAAGAATCGATAAGCTAAGGGATAATTATAGAAAAATATATAACTATCATACACAGTACAATAACACACTATTGGTTATAGAGTTTTTTGTTTCCACTCATTTTCTTAATTTCTTATAGAATTAGAAACAGTTCACCTATTAATGGCAGTTGTTGACAAACTGCTTAAAAACTCAGAAATACTACATTCAAAATGTAGGATGAGTTATCCACTCCAGCCTGAAAATAGTGGATTTGATCTTTAGAGATCAAGAGAACTCATTTGGGGGAAAACAAAGTGAGTTATCTTATATACAGAGATGGTTAAAAACTTGTCAATCTAATTGGCCACATATTCTTGTTAAGCCACAGTTTACCAATTTCTGAAAAAATACAAAATCATGTCACATTAAAACTGTTATCAGGTAAAAATTTCTGATAATCCAGAAAATGCTTTCAATCTTGGCTAAACATCATCACTAACTCTGTCACTGTGGTACAGGTACAAAGAAGTTTAGCATAAGAAACAACAAAATATGAAATACATTTTAGATGGGGTAGCCTGTTACCTTAGAAGGAAATATACATATGGTAGAAATGTTTTCCAATAGTGATAGATTCCAAGACAATTTTCCTTACTGCTTTCTTTACAGATGAAATTCAGAAAGGAGCAGTAAAAGTAGAGATATCAGAAGAAGGCAAATGAAAGAGGATGGAGAGAGACAGCACTAACAAAAATAGTCCAGTACTGACGTTTTTTACTGACACCGAATCCCTAGCAAGTGAGAACTAGTATATTCAGCATATCACCTTATATTTCCTCCTGGATATTATACTAGTTTTCTGCAATAAAATACTTAAAAAGAGGTCAGTTTCTCCCAAACTGCTGGTCTGTATAAAATATTTCTGATCAAAATTTAAAACTGTCAAAATACAGCTGCATCGTGATTCCATTTCAGAGAAAGGGACTGACAGTGGCTTCCTGCTTATGCTTCCAGATTTTTGTCCTAGTATTCATCCAGGAGAATGTACCGGGGACTTGAAGAAAAGCTCAACTATCTCTACAAAAAAACAGGTAAGAAAGACAACACTTTTCCTCACACTAGACCCCTAGGTTTTGACAATTATGGAAAAATGTTGGCCAGTCTCCTCACAAGGCTAGAACATTTCCCCTTGACCCTGTCCAGGTAGATACCGCAGTTAGAAAAAGTTAGGAAGGACCTTACTTGATGTGTTATTTTTCCATATTTGGACACAAAATGTACCAGTCACATAAATAACAGACCTTACAACTCAAAAATGGTTCTTTTAAAAAGGTTACCACCAAAGAACTTTTAAAAGTTAAATCCAACTTTTTTTAGTGATTTTATTTGATATAATTGATAATCCATGAAATTTTTTTTCAAATTTTTCAACAACATTTCCTCTAATTCCTCTCCTAAGTTTCCCCAGCCACTTCTCAGTCTTCTGTACCAAGTCTTACACCTCCATCCACACTTTATATACTGGTATTCCCAGGCTTTGTTCACTGGCCTTCATCTATTTCTATATGTTTTCCATCATGGACAAGCTCAATCTTTGTCCAAGCTGTGACTTTGCCTAATAATTCTAATCAGTTTATTTCAAATCAGCACCTCCAAACTTGATGCTCTATCTCCAGCTAGAAACTCCTAGTATTCAATTATCCAATTACTGAAAATATACTACATGGATATTCCATCAAATTCAACATATAGAGAAAATACCTGGTCTTCCCTATTCCCACTGCACTCTGATAAAGTCCTACTCATTCTTCACGGCCAGGTTAAATGTTAGTGCACAACCTGGAAATATATGACTCTTCTAAGATTTCTTCTTCCCTCTCCCTTTTTTAAGATTTTATTTATTTATTTGAGGCGGTCCTAAGGGGAAAATATATAGCCATCCAAGCCTCACTCAAAATAATTGAAAAATCCAGAACACACCAGCTGTCTCTAAACCTTAAAGAACTGGAGGATCAACAACAAATCAAGCCAACTCCACACATAAGAAGGGAAATCATCAAGATTAGAGCTGAGACAATGAGGGAGAAACCAGAGATACAGCAGAACATATCAATGAAACTAGAAGCTGGTTTTTTGAAAGAATCAATAAGATCGATAAGCCACTGGCTACACTAATCCAAAAGAAAAGAGAGAAAGCCCAAATTCATAAAATTATGAATGAAAAGGGAGAGATCACAACTAACGCCAAGGAAGTAGAAACAATCATCAGAAGTTATTACGAACAGTTATATGCCAATAAGCTTAGCAACCTAGATGAAATGGATGCATTCCTGGAAAAATATAAACTCCCAAAATTGAACCAGGAAGAAATCGACAACCTGAATAGACCGATATCTAATAACGAGATTGAATCAGTGATCAAAAACCTCCCAGAAAACAAGAGCCCAGGACCTGACGGATTCCCTGGGGAATTCTACCAAACCTTCAAGGAAGAAATAACACCTATTCTCCTAAAGCTGTTTCAAATTCTTCTTTCTATGAAGCCAGCATTACCCTGATCCCCAAACCAGGCAAGGACCCTACCAAAAAGGAGAATTTCAGACCAATATCACTGATGAATATGGATGCTAAGATTCTCAACAAGATCCTAGCCAACAGGATCCAACAGCACATTAAAAAGATTATCCACCATGATCAGGTGGGATTCATCCCTGGGCTACAAGGATGGTTCAACATTCGCAAATCAATCAATGTGATACAACAAATTAATATGAGAAGAGAGAAGAATCACATGGTCCTCTCAATTGATGCAGAAAAAGCATTTGACAAAATCCAGCATCCGTTCCTGATTAAAACGCTTCAAAGTATAGGGATAGAGGGAACATTCCTGAACCTCATCAAATCTATCTATGAAAGACCCACAGCAAATATCATCCTCAATGGGAAAAAGTTTGCCATCTTCCCATTGAGATCAGGAACAAGACTAGGATGCCCACTTTCACCACTCTTATTCAACATAGTATTAGAAATCCTAGCAACAGCAATCAGACAACAGAGAGAAATAAAAGGTATCCAAATTGGTAATGAAGAAGTCAAACTCTCTCTCTTTGCAGATGACATGATTCTTTATATGGAAAACCCAAAAGACTCCACCCCCAAACTACTAGAACTCATACAGCAATTCAGCAACGTGACAGGATACAAAGTCAATGTGCAGAAATCAGTGGCTTTCTTATACACTAACAATGAAAATACAGAAAGGGAAATTAGAGAATCGATTCCATTTATTATAGCACCAAGAACCATAAGATACCTGGGAATAAACCTAACTAAAGAGGCAAAGGATCTGTACTTGAGGAACTTTAGAACACTCATGAAAGAAATTGAAGAAGACACAAATAGATGGAAGACCATTCCATGCTCCTGGATCGGAAGAATAAACATTGTTAAAATGTCTATACTGCCTCGAGCAATCTATACTTTTAATGCCATTCCGATCAAAATTCCACCGGCATTCTTCAAAGACCTGGAGCAAATAATCCTAAAAATTTGTATGGATGGAATCAGAAGAGACCCCGAATCGCTAAGGAAATGTTGAAAAACAAAAATAAAGCTGGCGGCATCACCTTACCTGATTTCAAGCTTTATTACAAAGCTGTGATCACCAAGAGAGCATGGTACTGGCATAAAAACAGACACATAGACCAGTGGAACAGAGTAGAGAGCCCAGATATGGACCCTCAACACTATGGTCAATTAATCTTTGACAAAACAGGAAAAAATATACAGTGGAAAAAAGACAGTCTCTTCAATAAATGGTGCTGGGAAAACTGGACAGCTATATGTAGAAGAATGAAACTCGACCATTCTCTTGCACCGTACACAAAGATCAACTCAAAATGGATAAAAGACCTCAATGTGAGACAGAAATCCATCAGAATCCTAGAGGAGAATATAGGCAGTAATCTCTTTGATATCAGCCACAGCAACTTCTTTCAAGATACATCTCCAAAGGCAAAGGAAACAAAAGCGAAAATAAACTTCTGGGACTTCATCAAAATCGAAAGCCTCTGCACAGCAAAGGAAACAGTCAAAAAAAAAAAAAAAAGAGGCAACCCACGGAATGGGAGAAGATATTTGCAAATGACAGTACAGACAAAAGGTTGATATCCAGGATCTATAATGAACTCCTCAAACTCAACCCACACGAAACAGACAAACACATCAAAAAATGGGCAGAAGATATGAACAGACACTTCTCCAATCAAGAAATACAAATGGCTATCAGACACATGAAAAAATGCTCATCATCATTAGCCCTCAGGGAGATTCAAATTAAAACCACATTGAGATATCACCTTACACCAGTTAGAATGGCCAAAATTAACAAAGCAGGAAACAACATGTGTTGGAGAGGATGTGGAGAAAGGGGAACCCTCTTCCACTGTTGGTGGGAATGCAAGTTGGTGCAGCCTCTTTGGAGAACAGTGTGGAGATTCCTCAAGAAATTAAAAATAGAGCTTCCCTATGACCCTGCCATTGCACTCCTGGGTATTTACCCCAAAGACACAGATGTCGTGAAAAGAAGGGCCATCTGTACCCCAATGTTTATAGCAGCAATGGCCACAGTCACCAAACTATGGAAAGAGCCAAGGTGCCCTTCAACGGATGAATGGATAAGGAAGATGTGGTCCATATACACTATGGAGTATTATGCCTCCATCAGAAAGAATGAATACCCAACTTTCGTAGCAACATGGACGGGACTTGGAGAGATTCTGCTGAGTGAAATAAGTCAAGCAGAGAGAGTCAATTATCATATGGTTTCACTTATTTGTGGAGCATATCAAATAGCATGGAGGACATGGGGAGTTAGAGAGGAGAATGGAGTTGGGGGAAATTGGAAGGGGAGGTGAACTATGAGAGACTATGGACTCTGAAAAACAATCTGAGGGGTTTGAAGTGGCAGGGGGTGGGAGGTTGGGGTACCAGGTGGTGGGTATTATAGATGTCACGGCTTGCATGGAGCACTGGGTTTGGTGAAACAATAATGAATAATGTTTTTCTGAAAATAAATAAATAAATAAATAAACAAAGATTTTATTTATTTATTTGACAGAGGAACACAGCGAGAGGGGGAACACAAGCAGGGGGAGGGGGAGAGGGAGAAGCAGGCTTCCCATGGAGCAGGGACCCCAATGTGGTGTTTATCCCAGGACCTTGGGATCATGACCTGAGCTGAAGGCTGCTATTAAATGACTGAGCCACCCAGGCATCTGCCTCTCTCCTCTTTCTACATCCAATAATCATGAAACTGTATTAACTATACTTATTTTCTATCATTGCTTTATATTTCCCCTGCCACTGCTCTACACAAACATGAGCTCTTAACTGATGACTTCCAGAAGGAAAAAAAGCCACCAACTAGTATTGTTATTTCTTAAATGAATAAAAAGATTTTAAGCAAAACAAATGAGAAAGGGGGCACCTGGGTGACTCAGTTAAGCGTCTGCCTTCACCTCAAGTCATGGTCTCAGGGTCCTGGATCAAGCCCCATACTAGGCTCCCTGCTCAATGGGGAGTCTGCTTCTCCCTCTCCCTCTGCCCCTCTGCCCCACTTGTTCTCTCTGTCTAATAAATAAAATCTTTTAAAAGTTTTAAATTTTTAAGAAATGAGAAATACATGAGGCCTAGTAAAAGAACAACATTGTAAATTGATTAAATTGAGCCTCCTGACTTTTTCAGTAAAGAGGAGTGAACAGTTCATAATGGGCTGATACTAGACTAAGGAAATATCTGTGTCCATTATCTTCCAGTCTCTTTACATGGTTTTTCCCAATCTATCCTCCACATGAGGGGTGACCAAACTATGGCCACAGGCCAAGTCGGACCAGTCACATGTGCCTGTGCCCCCATAAAACTTTATTTACAGAACCAGATGGTTGGTTCTTGCTATTCACCTACATATTGCTACAGCTGCTTTCACACTATAGTGGTAGTTGTAGGTGAAAAACCACAGGGCCTAAAATATTCACTATCTGGCCCTTTAGAGAAAAAGCTTGGTGATCACTATTTTGTGCCACAACCAGAAGGCCCTAATTCAAATCTAATCTTGTTACCCTTCTTCATATTCTCCAGTGAGTCTCTGCATCAAGTACTGCTGGCTCCCTCCCCAATAACCATATCATAGTCTTCATTCTTGCTGGAAAATCACAACTTTATTTGGATATTTATTGTCCCAAACACGAAGAAGGTTGCCTTACCCCAACTTCAAAAGAATAAAGGATTATTATAAGCTAATTACAGTACCTGGTTTACCAGTGGCTGGTTTAGGAACAAGCATGTTATATAACCTAGCTTATAAGATGTTAGAGGAAAATTGCTGCAAGCCTCTGAGTTTTCTTCTTATTTAAAAGAAACATATAGGGGTGCCTGGATGGCTCAGTTGTTAAGTGTCAGCCTTCAGCTCGGGTCATGATTCCAGGGTCCTGGGATCCAGCCCCACATCAGGCTCCCCACTCAGCAAGAGGCCTGCTTCTCCCTCTGCCGCTTCCCCTGGCTTGTATTCCCTCTCTGTCTGTCTCTCTCTGTCAAATAAACAAATAAAATCTTTAAAAAAAATAAAAGAAGCATATAAAGAAAAACAGTCCTTCCATTCACTGGATATTGTCATGTGAGAATATGCCTCAAACTGTTGCTAATTAGCCAATCAGGAAAGGGCATACAAAATATTGCCAACCTCAAAGCCAAAAAGAGACAACTGGGATCCTGGAGACATCACTGAACCATCAAAACAATTCTGGTTCCTACTGTTTAAGTCTCTGTTTGGTTTGGTTTGCTTTTTTTAGATTTATTTATTTGAGAGAGAGTGAACGCGTGCTAGAGAGAGTGCATGAATGGGAGAATGGCAGAGGAAGAGAATCGTCAAGCAGACTCCATGCTGAGCACAGAGCCCTGTGGGATGTGGGGCTTGATCTCATGACTGATGAGACTGTGACCTGAGCTAAAACTAAGAGTCAACGCATAATGACTAAGCCACCCAGGTGGCCCCGTTTTAGTCACTATTATAAGTCACCTGTTATTTGCAGCTAAAAGCATTCAACCTGATAAATTTCCCAAGGTCTACAGGGTAAGATCTACACCTTTCCATGGTACTGAAAAACTTTCATTAGCTTGCCTTAGCTAAGTATTCACTCATTCCAACCATTCCCATAGCACACTTTTTGCACCAGCAAAACTGAACTGCTCGTAAGTGCTCCAAAGTTCACTCATACATCTGAGCGTCCGCACTGCTGTTCCCTCTGCAAAACATGTAATCTTGATGGACGTTCCTCTTGCCAAACATGGTTCTTCTGCTTATTTACCTGGCAAACTTACTACTCAGTCTGCATACTATCGACTCAATATTAAATACCAATAAAAACATAACAATGAGAATTATAAACACTAGGGCACTCTGGCACATAGTAAGCACGGAATAAACTAAATAATAAAAATAAAGTAGTAAAAATAGAAGAAATAATAAAAATGACAATGATAATAACAAACTCCTAGAGGGCAAGGATTGTGTTTTTTGAATGTTTGTATTCTCCATCAGAGTGACAGTAGCTAAAAGACACTTGATAATTATTTGCTAAGTGAACAAATGAAAATGAGTAAATTGCCAAACCAACCTACAGATATTCTTTGATAAAAGTCTACTAAATTAAATGTTTCTTCATGCATTTTAGATTGTACAATGTACTAGATGCCACATCTAGGGAGAATGGTAGCATTTTTGTTATTGTGAACCATTTTTCTTCTTTTATTATAATCTGTTGAGCCTCAGTTGCCCATTTGAATTTTTATTATGATAATCTTTTTACTAATGGCAACTGAGTATCATGTTCTAACAAAATTACACTATCCCGGGGCGCCTTGGTGGCTCAGTGCGTTAAATCCTCTGCTTTCGGCTCATCATGATCCCAGGGTCCTGGGATACAGCCCTGCATTGGGCTCTCTGCTCAGCAGGAAGCCTGTTTCCGTTCCACTCTCTGCCTGTCTCTCTGCCTACCTGTGATTTCTCTCTGTAAAATAAATAAAATATTTTTTAAAAATTACACTATCATGACAATTATGCAACAAATGGAAGAAAAGATTGTTCTAATAAAGTCAACATATCTCATTCTCTTTTACTAATGAGAAATTAGTAAATAGCTGTTAATGGTGAGATCTTGTTGATACAACAATATGTAAAACACCCTATGCTTCTCAAGGCTTTTCTTTTCTGATTCCCGTACCATAGACGGTCACCTTTAAAGAAAAAAAAAACAGTCTCACTGGTATTGCTGCATACTAGCTAAGTTTTCCAGTTCGTATTTTTTGCCATTTGTTTCTGGTACCAGGAAAGTATTGTAGAGTTCCCAGTTTTAAGGATAGCTCCTTTTTTAATGAGACAAATCAGTATGTAATAATATTTACTAAATGTAATCCACTTGTAAAAATTTAAAGATCCATTTTCATAACAAGTTCAATTTGTTTTAATATGATTAAAGAGGAAGTATAAAACATACTAACTTAAAAATCTTTCTCTCTAATGGGAAGGAGTCAAGATGGCGGAGAAGTAGCAGGCTGAGACTACTTCAGCTAGCAGGAGATCAGCTAGAGAGCTTATCTAAAGAGTGCAAACACCTGCAAATCCATTGGCAGATCGAAGAGAAGAAGAACAGCTATTCTAGAAACAGAAAAACCACCACTTTCTGAAAGGTACGACTGGCAGAGAAGTGAATCCAAAGCGCCGGGAAGAGAGACCCTGGGGGAGGGGCCGGCTCCCGGCAAGCGGCGGAGCAACGGAGCACAAAATCGGGACATTTAAAAGTCTGTTCCGCTGAGGGACATCGCTCCAGAGGCTAAACCGGGGCGAAGCCCACGCGGGTTCAGCATGACCTCAGGCCTCGCAGGGTCACAGAAGGATCGTGGGTGTCTGAGTGTCACAGAGCTTGCAGGTATTGGAGCGGAAAAGCCGGCTACAGAGACAGAGCCAACAGTAAGCTCACAGTTCGGGGTTACCTTGAACCGGTTACAGGCTTGGTGAGCTCGGAGTGCAGCCGGAGGTCAGGCAGACGGGAGTTACTGGGTGCTGTTCTCTGAGGGCGCACTGAGGAGTGGGGCCCCAGGCTCTCCGCTCCTCCAGACCAGAGACCAGGAGGCCGCCATTTGTATTCCTGTCCTCCGGAACTCTACGGAAAGCGCTCAGGGAACAAAAGCTCCTGAAAGCAAACCCGAGCGGATTACTCAGCCCGGCCCCTGGTAAGGGCGGTGCAGTTCCGCCTGGGGCAAAGACACTTGAGAATCACTACACCAGGCCCCTCCCCCAGAAGATCAATAAGAAATCCATCCAAGACCAAGTTCACCTACCGAGGAGTGCAGTTTCAATACCAAGGAGAGCAGCAGAATTCCAGAGGAGGAGAAAGCAAAGCATGGAACTCATGGCTTTCTCCCTGTGATTTTTGAGTCTTGCAGTTAAAGTAATTTTTTTCTTTTTCATTTTTTTCCCTTCTTTTGCTAAATTTTTTAATGTTTTAAAATTTTTTTAATTTTTTTTAAATTTTTTAAAATTTTTACCCTTTTCATTTTAACGTTTTTTAACTAGTTTATCTAATTTATATATTTTTTCTCTTTCATATTTTTCTTTCTTCGTTTTCTTTTTTTAGTTCCTTTTTTTTCCTTTTTTTTTTCTTTCTTTTTTTAGAACCTCTTTTTATCCCTTTTCTCCCCCCTCACGATTTGGGATCTCTTCTTTTTTTTAAAGATTTTATTTATTTATTTGAGAGAGAGAGAGACAGTGAGAGAGAGCATGAGCGAGGAGAAGGTCAGAGAGCGAAGCAGACTCCCCATGGAGCTGGGAGCCCGATGTGGGACTCAATCCCGGGACTCCAGGATCACGCCCTGAGCCGAAGGCAGTCGTCCAACCAACTGAGCCACCCAGGCGTCCCTTGGGATCTCTTCTGATTTGGTTAAAGCATATTTTCCTGGGGTTGTTGCCACCCTTTTAGTATTTTACGTGCTCCTTCAGATACTCTTATCTGGACAAAATGACAAGGCGGAAAAATTCGCCACAAAAAAAAGAACAAGAGGCAGTACCGAAGGCTAGGGACCTAATCAATACAGACATTGGTAATATGTCAGATCTAGAATTCAGAATGACAATTCTCAAGGTTCTAGCCGGGCTCAAAAAAGACATGGAAGATATCAGAGAAACCCTCTCCAGAGATATAAAAGCACTTTCTGGAGAAATAAAAGAACTAAAATCTAACCAAGTTGAAATCAAAAAAGCTCTTAATGAGATGCAATCACAAATGGAGGCTCTCACTGCTAGGATAAATGAGGCAGAAGAAAGAATTAGCGATATAGAAGACCAAATGACAGAGAATAAAGAAGCTGAGCAAAAGAGGGACAAACAGCTACTGGACCACGAGGGGAGGATTCGAGACAAAAGGACACCATAAGATGAAACAACATTAGAATAATTGGGATTCCAGAAGAAGAAGAAAGAGAAAGGGGAGCAGAAGGTATACTAGAGAGAATTATTGGGGAGAATTTTCCCAATATGGCAAAGGGGACAAGCATCAAAATTCAGGAGGTTCAGAGAACACCCCTCAAAATCAATAAGAATAGACCCACACCACGTCACCTGATAGTAAAATTTACAAGTCTTAGTGACACAAAGAAAATCCTGAAAGCAGCCCAGGAAAAGAAGTCTGTAACATAAAATGGTAAAAATATTAGATTGGCAGCTGACTTATCCACATAGACCTGGCAGGCCAGAAAGAGCTGGCATGATATTTTCAGAGCACTAAACGAGAAAAACATGCAGCCAAGAATACTATATCCAGCTCGGCTATCATTGAAAATAGAAGGAGAGATTAAAAGCTTCCAGGACAAACAAAAACTGAAAGAATTTGCAAACACCAAACCAGCTCTACAGGAAATATTGAAAGGGGTCCTCTAAGCAAAGAGAGAGCCTACAAGTGGTAGATCAGAAAGGAACAGAGACAATATACAGTAACAGTCACCTTACAGGCAATACAATGGCACTAAATTCATGTCTCTCAAGAGCTACCCTGAATGTTAATGGGCTAAATGCCCCAATCAAAAGACATAGGGTATCAGAAAGGATAAAAAAACAAAACCCATCTATGTGTTGCCTCCAAGAAAGTCATTTTAAGCCCTAAGACACCTCCAGATTTAAAGTGAGGGGATGGAAAAGAATTTACCATGCTAATGGACATCAGAAGAAAACAGGAGTGGCAATCCTTATATCATATCAATTAGATTTTAAGCAAAAGACTATAATAAGAGATGAGGAAGGACACTATATCATACTCAAAGGGTAGTCCAACAAGAAGATCTAACAATTTTAAATATCGATGCCCCCAATGTGGGAGCAGCCAACTATATAAACCAATTAATAACAAAATCAAAGAAACACATCAACAATAATACAATAATAGTAGGGGACTTTAACACTCCCCTCACTGAAATGGACAGATCATCCAAGCAAAAGATCAACAAGGAAATAAAGGCCTTAAACGACACACTGGACCAGATGGACATCACAGATATATTCAGAACACTTCATCCCAAAGCAACAAAATATACATTCTTCTCTAGTGCACATAGAACATTCTCCAGAATAGATCACATCCTCGGTCCTAAATCAGGACTCAACCGGTATCAACAGATTGGGATCATTCCCTGCATATTTTCAGACCACAATGCCCTGAAGCTAGAACTCAATCACAAGAGGAAATTTGGAAAGAACCCAAATACATGGAGACTAAACAGCATCCTTCTAAAGAATGAATGGGTCAACCGGGAAATGAAAGAAGAATTGAAAAAAATCATTGAAACAAATGATAATGAAAACACAACGGTTCAAAATCCGTGGGACACAACAAAGGCAGTCCTGAGAGGAAAATATATAGCGGTACAAGCTTTTCTCAAGAAACAAGAAAGGTCTCAGGCACACAACCTAACCCTACACCTAAAGGAGCTGGAGAAAGAACAAGAAAGAGACCCTAAGGCCAGCAGGAGAAGAGAAATCATAAAGATCAGAGCAGAAATCAATGAAATAGAAACCAAAAAAACAATAGAACAAATCAACGAAACTAGGAGCTGGTTCTTTGAAAGAATTAATAAAATTGATAAACCCCCGGCCAGACTTATCAAAAAGAAAAGAGAAAGGGCCCAAATAAATAAAATCATGAATGAAAGAGGAGAGATCACAACTAACACCAAAGAAATACAAACTATTATAAGAACATACTATGAGCAACTCTACGCCAACAAATTTGACAATTGGGAAGAAATGGATGCATTCCTAGAAACATATAAATGACCACAACTGAACCGGGAAGAAATAGAAAGTCTGAACAGACCCATAACCAGTAAGGAGATTGAAACAGTCATTAAAAATCTCCAAACAAACAAAAGTCCAGAGCCAGACGGCTTCCCGGGGCAATTCTACCAAACATTTAAAGAAGAACTAATTCCTATTCTCCTGAAATGGTTCCAAAAAATAGAAATGGAAGGAAAACTTCCAAACTCATTTTATGAGGCCAACATCACCTTGATGCCAAAACCAGACAAGGATCCCATCAAAAAAGAAAGCTATAGACCAATATCCTTGATGAACACAGATGCGAAAATTCTCACCAAAATACTAGCCAATAGGATTCAACAGTACATTAAAAGGATTATTCACCACGACCAAGTGGGATTTATTCCAGGGCTGCAAGGTTGGTTCAACATCTGCAAATCAGTCAATGTGATACAACACATCAATAAAAGAAAGAACAAGAACCATTTGATACTCTCAATAGATGCTGAAAAAGCATTTGACAAAGTACAGCATCCCTTCCTGATCAAAACCCTTCAAAGTGTAGGGATAGAGGGCACATACCTCAATATCATCAAAGCCATCTAGGAAAAACCCACCGCAAATATCATTCTCAATGGAGAAAAACTGAAAGCTTTTCCACTAAGGTCAGGAACATGGAAGGGATGTCCATTATCACCACTGCTATTCAACATAGTACTAGAAGTCCTAGCCTCAGCAATCAGACAACAAAAGGAAATTAAAGGCATCCAAATCGGCGAAGAAGAAGTCAAACTATCACTCTTCGCAGATGATATGATACTTTATGTGGAAAACCCAAAAGACTCCACTCCAAAACTGCTAGAACTTGTACAGGAATTCAGTAAAGTGTCAGGATATAAGATCAATGCACAGAAATCAGTTGCATTTCTCTACACCAACAACAAGACAGAAGAAAGAGAAATTAAGGAGTCAATCCCATTTACAATTGCACCCCAAACCATAAGATACCTAGGAATAAACCTAACCAAAGAGGCTAAGAATCTATACTCAGAAAACTATAAAGTACTCATGAAAGAAATTGAGGAAGACACAAAGAAATGGAAAAATGTTCCATGCTCCTGCATTGGAAGAATAAATATTGTGAAAATGTCTATGCTACCTAAAGCAATCAACACATTTAATGCAATTCCTATCAAAGTAACATCCATCTTTTTCAAAGAAATGGAACAAATAATCCTAAAATTTATATGGAACCAGAAAAGACCTCGAATAGCCAAAGGAATATTGAAAAAGAAAGCCAAAGTTGGTGGCATCACAATTCCGGACTTCAAGCTCTATTACAAAGCTGTCATCATCAAGACAGCATGGTACTGGCACAAAAACAGACACATCGATCAATGGAACAGAATAGAGAGCCCAGAAATAGACCCTCAACTCTATGGTCAACTAATCTTCGACAAAGCAGGAAAGAATGTCCAATGGAAAAAAGACAGCCTCTTCAATAAATGGTGTTGGGAAAATTGGACAGCCACACGCAGAAAAATGTAATTGGACCATTTCCTTACACCACACACAAAAATAGACTCAAAAGGGATGAAGGACCTCAATGTGAGAAAGGAATCCATCCAAGTCCTTGAGGAGAACACAGGCAGCAACCTCTTCGACCTCAGCCTCAGCAGCATCTTCCTAGGAACATCGCCAAAGGCAAGGGAAGCAAGGGCAAAAATGAACTATTGGGATTTCATCAAGATCAAAAGCTTTTGCACAGCAAAGGAAACAGTTAACAAAACCAAAAGACAACTGACAGAATGGGAGAAGATATTTGCAAACGACATATCAGATAAAGGACTAGTGTCCAAAATCTATAAAGAGCTTAGCAAACTCAACACCCAAAGAACAAATAATCCAATCAAGAAATGGGCAGAGGACATGAACAGACATTTCTGCAAAGAAGACATCCAGATGGCCAACAGACACATGAAAAAGTGTTCCATATCACTCGGCATCAGGGAAATACAAATCAAAACCACAATGAGATACCACCTCACACCAGTTAAAATGGCTAAAATCAATAGGTCAGGAAATGACAGATGCTGGCGAGAATGCGGAGAAAGAGGAACCCTCCTACACTGTTGGTGGGAATGCAAGCTGGTGCAACCACTCTGGAAAACAGCATGGAGGTTCCTCAAAATGTTGAAAATAGAACTGGCCTATGACCCAGCAAGTGCACTACTGGGTATTTACCCTAAAGATACAAACGTAGTGATCCAAAGGGGTACGTGCACCCGAATGTTTATAGCAGTAATGTCCACAATAGCCAAACTATGGATAGAACCTAGATGTCCATCAACAGATGAATGCATAAAGAAGATGTGGTATATATACACAATGGAATACTATGCAGCCATCAAAAGAAATGAAATCTTGCCATTTGCGACAACATGGATGGAACTAGAGCGTATCATGCTCAGCGAATAAGTCAAGCGGAGAAAGACAACTATCATATGATCTCCCTGATATGAGGAAGTGGTGATGCAACATGGGGGATTAAGTGGGTAGAAGAAGAATAAATGAAACCAGATGGGATTGGGAGGGAGACAAACCATAAGTGACTCTTAATCTCACAAAACAAACTGAGGGTTGCTGGGGGGAGGGGGGTTGGGAGAAGGAGGGTGAGGTTATGGACATTGGGGAGGGTATGTGCTTTGGTGAGTGCTGTGAAGTGTGTAAACCTGGCGATTCACAGACCTGTACCACTGGGGATAAAAATATATGTTTATAAAAAATTAAAAAAATTATAAATAAATTAATTAATTATATACAGTTTTTAAAAATCTTTCTCTTATTTACACAAAGATATAAAGGGATTTTGGGGGGTCATGACTATAATAATGAATTTCTTTTCAGACAATAATGGCTTATATTTTAAATTGCCTACCATTAACTTCCTTTTTGTTGTTGTCACACTGAGGTACTTTTTTTTAAAATTATGTTCAGTAGCCAGCATATACTACATCATAAGTTCTGGATGTAGTGTTCAATGATTAATTAGCTGCGTATAACACCGAGTGCTCATCACAACATGTGCCCTCCTTAATACTCATCACCCAGTTCCCCCATACCCCAACCCCCTCCGTTCCATAACCTTCAGTTTATTTCATGGAGTCTGGTCTCTCTAATAAATTTGTTCCTATTGTTCATGACAGTATTTAAATTCTTAAATAATTCTGAATATGGGACTATTAAGAAAGATATTAAGAGACTGTCTTTTTTCCACACTGTATTTTTTCCTGCTTTGTCGAAGATTATTTGCCCATAGAGTTGAGGGTCCATATCTGGGCTCTCTACTCTGTTCCACTGGTCTATGTGTCTGTTTTTATGCCAGTACCATGCTGTCTTGGTGACCACAGCTTTATAGTAAAGCTTGAAATCAGGTAATGTGATGCAGCCAGTTTTACTTTTGCTTTTCAACATTTCCTCAGCAATTTCGAGTCCCTTCTGATTCCATACAAATTTTTAAAATTATTTGCTTCAGCTCTTTGAAAAATACTGGTGGAATTTTAATTGGAATGGCATTAAAAGTATGGATTGCTCTAGGCAGTATAGACATTTTAACAATGTTTGTTCTTCTGATCCAAGAGCATGCAATGATCTTCCATCTTTTACTGTCTTCTTCGAGTTCTTTCATGAGTGTTCTGTAGTCCCTTTAGTACAGATCCTTTACCTCGTTGGTTAGGTTTATTCCCAGGTAGCTTATGTTTCTTGGTGCTATAGTAAATGGAATCAATTCTCTAATTTCCCTTTCTGTGCTTTCATTGTTAGTGTATAAGAAAGCCACTGATTTCGGTACATTGACTTTGTATCCTGCCACGTTACTGAATTGCCGTATGAGTTCTAGTAGTTTGGGGATGGGGTCTTTTGGGTTTTCCATATAAAGTATCATGTCATCTGCAAAGAGAGAGAGTTTGACTTCTTCATTGCCAATGTGGATACCTTTTATTTCTCTTTGTTGTCTGATTGCTGTTGCTAGGACTTCTAATACTATGTTGAACACGAGTGGTGAGAGTGGGCCTCCTTGTCGTGTTCCTGATCACAACGGGATGGCTGCGAGCTTTTTCCCATTGAGGATGATATTCTCTGTGTGTTTTCCATAGATAGATTTTATGAATTTGAGGAATGTTCCCTCTTTCCCTGTACATTGAAGCATCTGAATCAGGAATGGATGCTGGATTTTGTCAAATGCTTTTTCCTGCATCAATTGCGAGGACCATGTGGTTCTTCTCTCTTCTATTATTGATTTGCTCTATCACATTGATTGATTTGCAAATGTTAAACCATCCTTGCAACCCAGGGATGAATCCCACCTGATCATGGTGGATGATATATTTAATGTGCTGTTGGATCGCATTTGCTAGGATCTTGTTGAGAATCTTAGCATCCATAATCATCAGGGATATCGGTCTGAAATTCTCCTTTTTGGTGGGGTCTTTGCCAGCTTTGGGGATCAGGTTAATGCTGGCTTAAAGACAGTGTCTTCAATAAATGGTGCTAGGAAAACTGGACAGCTATATATGAAGAATGAAACTCAACCATTCTCTTACATCGTACACAAAGGTAAACTCGAAGTGAATCAAAGACCTCAACATGAGACAGGAATCCATCAGAATCCTAGAGGAGAACATAGGCAGTAACCTATTAGACATTGGCCACAACAACTTCTTTCAAGCTAGGTCTCCAAAGGCAAAGGAAACAAAAGTGAAAATGAACTGTTGGGACGTCATGAAGATCAAAAGCTTCTGCACAGCAAAGAAAACAGTCAACAAAACAGAGACGCAACCCACAGAATGGGGAAGATATTTGCAAATGACAGTATCCAAGATCTAGAAAGAACTTCTCAAACTCAGCACACACAAAACATATAATCATGTCAAAAAATGGGCAGAAGACATGAACAGACACTTCTCCAATGAAGACATACAGATGGCTATCAGACACATGAAAAAATGTTCATCATCACTAGCCATCAGGGAGATTTAAATTAAAACCACATTGAGATACCACCTGACACCAGTTAGAATGGCCAAAATTAGCAAGACAAGAAACAACATGTGTTGGAGAGCATGTGGAGGAAGGGGAACCTTCTTACACTGTTCGTGGGAATGCAAGTTGGTGCAGCCTCTTTGGAGAACAGTGTGGAGATTCCTCAAGAAATTAAAAATAGAGCTTCCCTATGACCCTGCCATTGCACTCCTGGGTATTTACCACAAAGATACAGATGTAGTGAAAAGAAGGGCCATCTGTACCCCAATGTTCATGGCAGAAATGGCCACGGTCGCCAAACTATGGAAAGAACCAAGATGCCCTTCAATGGATGAATGGATAAAGAAGTGGTCCATATTCACTATGGAGTATTATGCCTCCAACAGAAAGGATGAACACCCACCTTTTGTAGCAACATGGAAGGGACTAGAAGAGATTATGCTAAGTGAAATAAGTCAAGCAGAGAGAGTCAATTATCATATGCTTTCACTTATTTCTGGAGCATAACAAATAACATGGAAGACATGGGGAGATGATGAGGAGAAGGGAGTTGAGGGAAATTGGAGGGGGAGATGAACCATGAGAGACTATGGACTCTGAAAAACAAGCTGAGGGTTTTGAAGGGGCGGGAGGTGGGAGGTTGGGAGATCCAGGTGGTGGGTATTATGGAAGGCACATATTGCATGGAGCACTGGGTAGGGTGCATACACAATGAATTCTGTTACACTGAAAAGAAATTTTAAAAATAATAGAAAGATATTAGGGGCCCCTGGGTGGCTCAGTTGGGTAAGCATCTGCCTTCAGCTCAGGTCAAGATCCCTGGACCCTGGGATTGAGTCCCACATTGGGCTCCCTGCTCCGTGGGAAACCTGCTTCTCCCTGTCCCTCTGCCTGTGCTCTCTCACTTTCTCTCTCTCTGTCAAATAAGTAAAATCGAGAGGTGGGGGAGAGAAAGAGAAAGAAAACAAGACAGTGAACTTACACAATTTACACATTCGGGTTTTTTTTCCCCCACTGTTCTTTCATTATCAAAACTTTTTTACTCTGACCTCATCTATGTGACCACCAAAAGTACTTCACTCTGAAAAGTCTTACCTGGATTGTTATTTTGTGAAAAATTTTTAAGTCTTTCTTCTGTATGTTTGTCAATTATTTGGTGATTGCTACATATAAAAAGGGTGATAAATAATGTTACTATTTTAATAGATATGAAAAACATTTACCAAATATATCAAACTCATAAGTGTATTTGAAATAATATCAGAGCTAATATCAAAACTTAAATTACCCCATATACTTCAAAGTAAGGTGAACTAGTCATGAAGTAGTAACTTAGCAATTAGTCGTGTTCACTTGCCATAATGGAACGTGTTTTGAATTCAGTGGTCCTAACTCTATAACCACAGCTATTTGCTCTTGGAGGAGCCACTTCTCTCTGTCTCCAAGTCTTCCTCTATAAAACAGGCATCTTACTGCTTTATTTCACAATGTTGTTAAGAGGATTTAATGAAATATTTTATCCAAAACATGGCCTCTCAGGAAAGGTGATGCCCACCACTCTGGCAAGGTCAGTATGAGACCTTTCATCACCTCATAAGAAAAGGCGCTCTGCAGGACTTAAATCAGGCTTGAGATACAGGCCTAATAACAAAGGAGAAAGGAAAGTCCAGGCTCTTCCTATAGTATTATTTGAACCTCTTTAAGAGCTTAGAAGGTCCCAACTATCATCTGCTAACAAGATAGACAAGGAAAATCCTCAAGTGGAACTTCATTATGAAGGTCTGCACGAACATATGGGCTTCACGTAAGACTTGTGAGTGTGAAGGGAAGGGTGTGTGTGGCTAAAGCCAAGGGGGCCAGCAGCCAGAACAGGGTGCTGGTGCCTCAGAATAGCAGCTGAGCATATAAGCATATGTCACAAACTAAAAAATGTTGTAACTTTGAAGTCTCATTGTGGGTCACCATGAAGACTGGGGAATGCAGATCAGCAAGGGCTTCCTGGGAGCAAAGGTCAATCATAAACAGACTACAGGGGGAAAAATTTGCCTTCTAGAGGACAGGTCTGTATAAAAAGTTATTTGCAGGGGTGCCTGAGCGGCTCAGTCATTTAAGTGTCTGCCGTCAGCTCAGTCATGATCTTGGGGTCCTGGAATTGAGCCCGACTCAATTCATACTCTGGAATTGAGCCCCACTCTGGCTCCCTACTCAACCCCTCCCCCTGCTCATGCTCTTGCTCTCTCTCTCTATCTCTCTCTCAAAAATTAATTCTTTATTTTTCTTTCTTTCTTTTCTTAAGATATTTATTTATTTATTTGAGAGAGAAAATGAGAGAGGGAGAGAGAGAACATGAGAGAGGGGAGGGTCAGAAGGAGAAACAGACTCCCCTCTGAGCAGGGAGCCCACCTGGGGGGACTCAATCCTGGGACTTCAGGATCATGACCTGAGCCAAAGACAGTCGCTTAACCAACTGAGTCACCAAGGCACCACACAGCAATACTGCAGCAATAGAATCAAAGGAAACAAGGGAATTATAAGAATGTCATTTTTTCCTTCCAAATGACTTGAGAAAGAGGATGGTCTCTTTGGTCTTTGGGAACTCTTTAGGTTCTTGGAAAATTCAAAGGGGAAAGAATAGGAGAGAACCCTCAAGGGAAAGGATAGGGTTTTCTACTAAACTGAGCATCTCAGGACCCAAGTAACTAGTTGGAGGCGGGGGAGGTGATGTTGGGGCACCTAGGTGGCTCACTTGGCACTTGGTTAAGCATCTGCATTCAGCTTGGGTCACAGTCTTGGGGTCCTGGGATTGAGACCCACATCAGGCTCCCTGCTCAGCAGAGAATCTTCTTCTTCCTCTGTCCCTACTCTGCCCCTCTCTGAAAGAATTATAAATGAAATCTACAAAGAAAGGAAATGAGGAGAGGGAGGGAGGGAGGCAGGAAGGAATAAACACACAAATATAACATTCTTTGTACCCCATGCATAACAGTTATCCTTGGAATGAAACAGATACAGTTAGGATCCCTAAAGATAAAGGTCTCAATAGTACTGAGATCAAAAAAATCCTGCACTCATTTCTAATGCTGACTAGTCTAGCCTTTGTCTTGGTTTCTGGCAAGTGACATGGGCTAACTCACTTCGGTCCCCAAATTGCCAGAATCAAACTACGAACGCTCATCTGTTACATAAGAACTAAGAGTTCAATTATTTTAAACTTCACTTTAGTAATAACTAACATTTTAATGTAAACACTTACCCATCAAATCCACTAAAAAGAGCATAGTCTCCTGCCGTCCATCCACGTTCATCCCGAGAAGAGGTATTAACACCTTGCTGAAGGAGAAGCCTGACTATATCTGGAGATTTAGAAGGTGCAGCAAGCATGAGGGCTGTTCTAAAATAACAGAGACATAACTTCACCCTTAGGAACTTAGGGTTATCTAAACAGCAAATTTCATACACTTTACCAGGTTAATATCTTGCCTGTCGGTACAGAATTGACCATTAACAACTTCAAGTGTTTATCTTTGTAAATTACCTCCATGGCTAAAATTAAAAGACAAAAAAGAAGCCTCTTGTCCCACCTGGGTATGATAATAGAAGTTGCTAGTTTAAAGTCATTTGATGAACAAGAAACTATGCTGAGGTCACTTAACTGAACGAGTGAAGATTTTAAAAAAGAATTCCCATTTTTTTTCCCTTAAACTGATTCAGTGTATTTCCAAGTCTTCTAGAGGACAGGTCTGTATAAAAAGTTATTTGCAGGAGTGCCTGGGTGGCTCAGTGGGTTAAGCCTCTGCCTTCAGCTCAGGTCATGATCTTAGGGTCCTGGGATCGAGCCCCACATTGGCCTCTCTGCTCAGTGTGGAGCCTGCTTTCCCTCCTTCTCTGCCTGCCTCTCTGGCTACTTGTGATCTCTGCCTGTCAAATAAATAAATAAAATCTTTTTTTAAAAAAGTTATTTGCAGGGGTGCTTGGGTGGTTCAGTCTTTTAAATGTCTGCCTTCAGCTCAGTCATGAACTTGGGGTTCTAGAAGTGAGCCCCACATCTGGCTCCCTGCTCTAACCCCTTCCCCTGCTCATTCTCTCTCTCTCTCTCAAAAAACTATATCTTTAAAAATAAAAAAAAATTTAAAAATCTACTTGCAGGCTTAAAATAACAGCATTCATACTAACAGTAATAAAAGACTATAGTTGCAGTTAATGGTACTAAAATAAGCATGGTTAGGCCCTAAATTAAATACTATATATATAAGATATTATTTACACACAACAACCCTTGAAGGATATATTATCCTTCTTTTCATATCAGAGAACGTATCTGATGATGATAAGTAATGTTTCCAGAGTCACATACCCAGCAAGTAGGAAAGGAATTAAACCTAGTCTTGTGTCTATCTAAAGTCCATCTCTTTTCTCTTTATCATCAACCTATGATTTGTCCTCACAAAAAGGAAAATCTATTCGATTAAAGTTATCTTTCATCCTTCTACCCTTACCAATGAAAAAATATATATGTATATATAACACATGAAAAGGATGATAAGCTCACCCTATCTGGAATAGTAATTAATAATCACTTAGGGATCGTCTAACATCAGTATTCTTTTATAAAAAATTTAAAGCAAGGAGTCATCCAAAAGATAAAACAACTCCTATTTATGTTTAATATGCATCTTTTAAGGAAAATGTATATGAAGTAGAAGTTTCTAAAAAATACTATTAAAGGGTTAAGAAGTTTAATATTGTGTCATAAAATAAAAGGAGTCCACACTTTATAATAAAACTAATATGAAACCCTTTTAGCTAACATAAAATCATATGGCAGAAAAAAAAAGAACGCAGATCACATCAGTCAATAATAGGAAGGAATATAAATTCTGTGTATACTGTTCTTCATGTTGCCCCATCAGAATAATTGCTTTCTAACTGATGACATGTCGACATTTTTCGCTATATAATTATAAATTAATCCTCTTCTTATTAAGTTACTCTTTCTGACTTAATTATTACCACACTAGAACAATATACGGTTTAAAAAACACAACTACTGTACCTTTTAAACTTATCAACCACATGTACATCTGCTTTTTTTCTAATTAACAATTCCACCATTTCGTGATTGTTTTCATTTACAGCAAGTAAAAACGGTGTGAATTCAAACTGTAAAAGTGTAAAAACAATTTATAATTTACAAAATTACATACTTCCATACTGAATTTTAAAACCGGTAAAGGATCCTCTAACCTTAAACACATACATAAGTACTCTCAACACCCCACCTTCCCCAGCCCTCCATCCTCCCCACCACCTCCCACCACCCTTACCCTCCCCCTGACCCCCTCACCCCGCTCTTTCACCATTGCTCCTTCTCTTGGCAACAGCCCTCCTCAGGGAACCTGGGAGGCTCAGTGTGAGCTTCTGCCTTCAGCTCAGGTCATGAGCCCAGCGTTCTGGGATCCAGGCTCACGTCAGGCTCCCTACTCAGTGGGGAGTCAGCTTCTCCTTCTCCCTCTGCCCCACCCCTCTGCTCACGTCTCTCTCCCACTCTCACTCTCTCAAATAAATAAATATTTTTGAAAAAAATAAATTAAATTAAGTTAAATAGCCCTCCTCCACCTCTTCAACAGATTAACTGTACTCATTCTCCAAATCTTACTTCAAACATTGACCGGTTCCAAGAATCTCGGCTTCTATCACAGCATTTACCACTGTATACTCCACTTATTTGATTGCACCCATCGAAACCAAGAGCTTCTTGAGGGAAGGGACTATATTTTATCTCTATATCTCCAAACTCTAAAACATAGCTGTAAAAGCCTAAAGTATTTTTACTGAGTTAACAGCCTAAATGATTATCTCTGGAGTAGTATTTCGTAAATTATATTCCAAAGAACATATACTTTGCTGGAAGGGGAGGATTGTGCCTCACTAGAAAGATTCAATGATCCTCTATGTTTGAGAAATATTACAGAACTGAACATTATCTCTAGTGCAAAAGAAATCGGTTTAAATTTGCTTATCCCCATTTGACAATACTTTCATGGCAAACATTAACATTTCAGAAATTAGTTTCAGGGATACAGTGTCGAGAGCTTTCCAATAAAGGTGAAGCTTTTCTCCAGGCTATATCAACATGCTTGATTCTCTTCTATCAATGGTCTCAGGTTCCCAGATGTCAACATAAAGCACTCTTGCTCCAAGTGGGTCACTAAGGAGATGGACTCTGAATTAAAAGAGCAGCTCTGGGGCATCTGGGTGGATCAGTCAGTTAAGCGTATGCCTTTGGCTCAGGTCATGTTCTTGGGGTCCTGGGATCCAGCCCTGCATCAGGCTCCCCTACTTTTCCCTCTCCCTATGCCCTTCCTCCCTACTCATGTGTGTTCACTCTCACGTTCTCTCTCAAATACATAAAATCTTTCTTTAAAAAAAAGTTCATTAAAGTGAAATCTTAAAACTTCAAATAACTGACTTGACAGTTTACAGCACTGTTAGCCAAAGCCGGCCTCTTTCAAAACTTGAAGAAAACCAACACTTGGGTCAACGAAAACTTAATAACTATAGTCAATTGTAGATAATTGCTGCATTTAAGAATGAAAATGTATCAAAAACTAGTATTAATATCAACTGAATCATAGAGACATAGATCACTTCTCTATCCCTATAATTAGATCATGGTCTTAGAGCAGAATAAGGCATATTCCATGTAAAATTACTCAAAATTACTACTTGGGTTAGAAGTCAAGGCATAAAATTCTTGCTATGTGAAGAACATGCTTT
Source organism: Neogale vison (assembly GCF_020171115.1). Lineage (NCBI taxonomy): Eukaryota > Metazoa > Chordata > Mammalia > Carnivora > Mustelidae > Neogale > Neogale vison. The sequence goes on along the minus strand of NC_058102.1, from coordinate 134,951,110 downwards.
TCTTCTTATAAGTCTGTATATGTGCTTTCTTCCTGCTTTCTTTCTTTACAGCCCCTACAAAAATGTATTTCCTAAAAGTATGCTCAAGAAAAAAAATAAAAAATAAAAATAAAGTGAAATCTTAGACAATGAAGTTATTTCAAAATATTTTCATTTAGGGAATGCTCGAGCTTCTATATATGAAAAATTGACCCTATCTATGTGAACCAACAATGCTTCCTTAAGGGCCGCGGTAGGAGGTAAGGCATGCCAAAGAAATAACAAATGGAAGAGTGAGTGCGGTTCCCCATGACTCCCCATGCACAGCTACTACCCCCTGAGGACCTACACAATGCTGAGCAGGAACTACTCTGTGAAATGGGAGACCCCAATGCGGGACATGGCAGGCAGAGTGGCTATGAGCACAAGTAGATGCCCCTGGAGGATGCCATGACCCGATCCCCTTGCTCTCATCTTCAGAACCTTGGGGCCTGGAGTGCCCGGAGACTGCAACCTGCTGCTTTCTCCTCCCACTCACACTCACCCAAGTTACCCCACTGGGTCAAGGTCTCCCACCCCTTCCCAGAAGCACCTGTTTCCTAAGCCCCTGCACAGCACCCAGCCTCCATCATCACCTCACTCCCCTCAGGCCTTCAAGCCTTTGTGGGCTCTGAGCCCACCATCCACTCCTAAGCACTAATGGAAATATTCTTCTTCTGGGGTGGAAGGGCAGCTGGGAAAGAGAACTCTGCCCTTTCCGTGGGCTTCATCGTTCTCTAGTCCTCCCTGCCCTGGCTTTGGAGTTGTTTCCATGGTACAGGACTTGATGTATAGAATTCAGTATTTATTATTTATTACATATATGAATAAATATGTAAATAAATGTTTTGTAGCTAAAAAAATTTATATATATATATATGTTTTAAAATTTCAAATACTTTATACATAATGTTGACATACCTTGTTTCTTGCTTCAATACTTGCATGGTATAAAATCAGCTTCTCTACTATTGACGTGCTCTCACCAGCAACAGCATAGTGGAGGGCAGTATTGCCAAACTTATCCGTAAGATGTGGATTAGCACCATGTTCTAAAAGAGTAGTTACACATGCCTCTTCCTGGTATTGTACAGCCTGTCAGTAGTATCCCAAGAAACAGAGTGTAAATTCTGGGAATTTAAAGCAAGCATGCTACAACCAATTAGTTACATTTAATTGCAATAGATTTGCATTCTAAGTAATTAAATCAAATCCATCTCAGGCAGACACAGCTGCCACCACACACCTTCATTAGAGGAGTCCTACAGTCTCCATCATAGAGGTCAAGCTTGCATTTCCTCCCTACAAGAAAATCTACCATGTCGGCATGGCCGATGGTACAGGCCAGATGGAGAGGCGTCCTATAAAAGTGAAAGAAAGTTTTAGGAAATTATAGTGCACTATTTCAAAACATGCAATTAATTCATATAACTGTAAACTTTAAATAGCATCTTATTCCTTTGACTCAAAAACAAAGACTTCATTTACTTTCGAAGAAAGTACAATATTTATTAGTGATCATTCACCATACTAATAAAAGAGCAGGCTATCTGACTAGGTAGAGCATGACCTCAGGATTCAGCTCAACCTGGGTTTAAATCCTACTTAATAGGATTTAAACTTAATAGTTATGGTTCAGCCTTATCTTCAATCTCCTCATCAAAATAATGGAGATAAAAACAGTTATCTCATGTTCCCTGCCTTGCTCAGTTTGAAGGTCATGTGACTCTTGATCTCAAGGGTCATGAATTCAAGCCTCATGTTGACTACAGAGATTACTAAAAACTAATAAAAATAAAGAATAGTTATCTCCCAAGACCTCGTCACCATGCTTAAATGAGGATCTATGCAAAGTTTGTTTCATATTATTATTATGACTATTACTATTGCCACTATTGTACAAAGACAACACTCCCATTAGGCAAAGTGATACAATTATGCCTACTTCTCAGATATGTTTTAAATATTCACAAGAATACTATATATCAATGATTCTAGGAGGCTCATTTTGTCACCTTTTAGTATCTCTGACATTGGAATGTGATTTATAATTCAAAATGTCTTACAACTATAATTGGCAGAATTTTTAAAGGTTTCTTCTTGGTATACAAAATGGTGGGGCATCACACAATCAATGTGCCTTACGTTAAATGAAATAATGGTATATACATACAACAGCTCTACTGCAGTTCTAGTCACATGGTTGGCATTTAAATAAATTTTAGTTCTTGAAAGCACTATGGGAAAAGAGGACTAAAATAACAAAGAATTCTTTTTAAGTAAGTCTACACTCTGATTTTCAAGCCAAAGTAAGCTCAGGATTCAAATAAACAGGAAAAGTTTTATTTTTGTACCCTATGTATTTTATATATATTTTATATATGAAATAATGTATATTTTATATATCTTATACATAAATATATATTTATATACAATATATTTTCATATACATTATATCAAATAATAAATGAAAATTTTTTTTCATTTTATTAGATATTTAGATTTATAGATCATATGAAAATCAAGAATTACCAATTATCAATATTAGTACCAAGACTTCTTCTCCAGATAGTTTTCCATAGGTTTCAACTGGTTTTCCCTCCACTTCAATTTTTACCTGAGGTTCAGGGAGGGGCTCCGAACCACAGCCCCTTCAGTCTCTGGAGGCCAGCATGGCCATCTTCCTTTTGGGGCACTCCCTGGCCCAACGCCCTTTTTCCTTATGGTAAGTGCACTGATCTGAATCTACATCTTCCTGCCTGCCTTCTCTGTGCTTAGGCTTTTCCTTCCATTTACCATCCCCTACCTGCCTCATTGTAATGCCAAAAAATTCCTCCTGTGCATCCCTGTTGTTAAACACCTTTTCTGCTATTCCCACTCACTCAGTCAGATTCTTCCCTTCAAATTCTTCAATTTTCTGAAGTTTCCTCCCTATATCAGGGGCTAACTGACTGGCAAAAGCAAGATCATCTAAACGCGCTATCATGCAACTTCCCTGAAGTTTACCTCAAGTTGTCTAGCTTAGGTAAACAAGCATTTAAAAACAATCAAATGGAGAATTTAACATCCATAAAGGTGTGTTATTAAAACATAATTTTTCTCTCTAAAATAACCCTCATTTCCAGAGATACCCAAATCAGGACTAATTTATTTGAAAAACAAGTCCAGTTTTAACATACTTGGCCTAATTATTTACATAAGCTCTGCAAGAACAGTGAGTGATCATATCAATCCTTTAGAGTCTCCTTTGCTGGAACTTCTCATATAGAATCTCTAGGTTGAACTTCTAGTAGCCTCTCCAGGCCAGAAGCCAAGCCACGTACTTGCCATCAGACATGCCTGCAATACCTCTCGATTTGGGCGAATTCCTCTTCCTGAGGTCCCCAAAGTATCCGGAGGTTCCTGCACCTGCCAGGAAGTGATATCCTTTACTCGCCTGGTGAGGCTGCTGGGAACTCTGTAAGCAAGGTATCAGGCCAACAGTATCAAAGGGCTTTCAGGCTCCAGGTTTTATAAAGTCAACCTTAGTTCCTTTAAGCTGTCTAGTCATAGCTGAGTCTTTTCAAATATGACATTCCAGTCAAAGCCTTGGTAAAATAACCAGTGTTTCCAATGGTGTCTTGTTACAAGGAGAACAGATTCTTATGGAACTTATGCAAATGACTGATTGCTATGGAAGAAAGAATACTTGCTGAGACCTTTCAGTTTCAGAGGGTTCAGATAGAAAGAGTCGAATACCTTGATTTGTTTACAAATGACTACTTTTACATCTCTATAAGTTACAGATAACTTAAGATAAAGTGTAACGAGCCTGGAAGAGCAAACACTACAGAACCAGTAATGTTTAAAATAAGACAAAAAAAAAAGAGATACAACATGACAATCTTTCAGCTCATCTAGTCCCATGTTACTAATTCTGGTTTAGTCTGAATGCAGCTTTTACTTCTGGCAATTCTTACCCATTTTAGTTCCAGGATTTTAACATATCAAAGACCTGTAGTTGTTCTGAAAGTCTTCCCATATGAATTTCCTTTAAGGCGGAAGTCATTTTACAAGAGAATTCTTAGAAGGCAAATTTATGAATCAGTTAAGTACAAAACATGTTCACCAGCAGATTTCAAAAGCACAAACACAGTTCCAGCAACAAACGCTCTAGCATTTTATCCCATTTGGTTAAGACCTAGATGTACAACAAATTTAATTCCATTTGTCATTCAAGCAAACCTTCAAACTTTCCCAGTTTCAGGTTACCAAAGACTTTGAGAGCTCCTTAACATTTACTCATTAATACCCTGAGACACACAATTAACCATCAGTTTAGTCACCACTTTGCTAACAGATTTCATGTTCCACCTGGGCCCACTCCACTTCAAATGCCATGCTCTCCTGCCAGCAAGGGGGAGGGGCTAGGCAGTCCACATCGGGCCACAGAAGACAGGAACTGCCCCAAAACAAAGAGAGTTTCAGCAGCTTCTTGGGAATATTCCTTAACGTCTCTGTCTCGCGTTAGACTAGCCACAGTTGGCTCCAGTTATAGCCATTAAAAGTCAGAGTCCCCTTACTCTCTGCTTGCCCCATTTCTTCAAACACAGCAAACAACACAACAGACAACAACAACAACAACAACAACAAAAAAGACAAAGACAACTGCAGGCCTGTGGTCCTGCCACAGGTGGGGATTTTCTAGGGGGACTTGAACCCCCTGGACACCTAGGGGGACTCAAACCCCCTGGCTGCCTATGGGGACTCAAACCCCCTGGTGACCTACCAGTGGAGGGAAGGGGCGTCCCCGCATCCACTCTAGCCCTGGGGAGCATGGCTGCTCCAGCTTCTCCCCGGTGGGCCATACCCTGGAGCTCCACACCCAGACAGACAGGATCCCGTGATCTTACCTCCAGAGGCTTTTCCCAGAAATTCTGATGCTGGCTCAGTGTTCGTCGTTTGTTCCCGGACAATCCCGTAATCAAAGGAACGAGACTGATACAAAGCGAAGGTCAAGCAAAGCTTTATTTCGCGCCAAGCATCGAGAATCAAACTGACTGCCCAGGGCCATCTCTTGCAAAGAGATGACCCCCTCCCAGCCTCACAGACTTTTCTAGAGGTCGTTTAGCCAGGCTATACAAAGGTGGCCAATGAGATTGCGATACACAGAGAAAACTGCAGAATCATGTTAGGTCTGCAAAACACAGAGAAAACTGTCTGGGCTTTCTATGTGTGGCCAACTGAATTTCAATTTACCCTAGTAAATATACGGATGGCCAACTGAATTTCAATTTACCCTACTAGATATGTGCTTTCTATGTGTGGCCAATTGAATTTCAATTTACCCTAGTAAATATACGGATGGCCAACTGAATTTCAATTTACCCTAGTAGATATATGCGCACCCTACTGATTGGATGGCTTCACCTGGCCTGACCTGCCCTTGTACCTAGCCTTTGCAAGTTTTCCTCTGGGAGGGACGTGGTCAATCTAAGTTCACTACATAAACACAAAATGATTCCCTCTGGATAAGCAGGCCCTTAATGCCTATTACCGTTTCCTCTTGTCTCTTTTATTCACGTCTTGCCCACGCAGTAGCAACCGCTGCATTTTGACTATGTTGTCCATGACAGCAACTTTGTGGATCTTTTTGAGCTCTTTCACGCGGATGTTATACCGGGGCTGGGTCTCCGTGACTTCCTCCTTGTGAACCGAAGCCCTCAAGTCATTCATCAGCTCCATGTCAAAGGTCGAGGATGACTGCACCTTCGCAGTCCTGAAACCAAAAAACTTCTTCATTGTAAAGCCTGGCTTAACCAACACTCCACCTTCCGCTCGGCTCTTGGCCGCTTCTAGACACCAGCACCAGTGCTAGAGATAAGCCAAACGTAATGAGCAACAGTTAGGAATCTTGGAGCACCTAACAACCGTAACCATGATGCCAAGCACAAATGCGCTTGCGCACCTCTGAATCCCGCGTGGCTGCGCCTGCGCATAACGGGCAGCGACTAAAGGTGCCCAAAGCGCATGTGCGAGGCCCAAGCCTCTCAGATCTCAGTGTGACAGGGCCTCCGCTCGCCTCGCGCCTCGGGGCGGCTCCGGGCGGCGGGGCTTCCGCTCGGCTCGCGGCTCCAGGCGGCTCGGGGCGGCGGGGTCCCCGCTCGGCTCGCAGCTCGGGGCGGCGCGGCCTCCGCTCGGCATGCGGCTCGGGGCGGTGGGGCCTCCACTCCGCTCGCGGCTCGGGGCGGCGGGGCCTCCGCGCAGCTCGGGACGGCGGGGCCTCCGCTCGGCTCGCGGCTGGGGCGGCGCGGCCTCCGCTCGGCACGCGGCTCAGGGCGGCGTTGCCTCCGCTGGGCACGCGGCTCGGGGCGGCAGGCCTCCGCTCGGCTCGCTGGCTCGGGGCGGCGGGGCCTCCGCTCGGCTCGCTGGCTCGGGGCGGCTGGGCCTCCGCTCGGCACGCGGCTGGGGGCGGCGGGGCCTCCGCTCGGCTCGGGGCGGCGGGGCCTCCATTCGGCTCGCAGCTCGGGCGGCTGGGCCTCCGCTCGGCTCCCGGCTCGGGGCGGCGGGGCCTCCGCTCGGCTTGCGGATGGGGCGGCGGGGCCTCCGCTCGGCTTGCGGATGGGGCGGCGGGCCTCCGTTCGGCACGCGGCTGGGGAGGCGGGGCCTCCGCTCGGCTCGCCGCTCTGGGGCTTGGGACGGCGGGAGGGCAGGGCCTATACTCCACTCGCCGCTCGGAGGCTAGATCTGGGTAATAATATTTTAAAGACTCTGAAGACCTATAACAAACTAAGAAGTGTTTATTCATGAAAACTACTCAAGTTTTGGGGCGCCTGGGTGGCTCAGTGGGTTAAAGCCTCTGCTTTCGGCTCGGGTCATGATCCCAGGGTCCTGGGATCGAGCCCCACATGGGGCTCTCTGCTCAGCAGGGAGCCTGCTTCCTCCTCTCTCTGCCTGCCTCTCTGCCTACTTGTGATCTCTGTCTGTCAAATAAATAAATAAAATCTTTAAAAAAAAAAAGAAAGAAAATTACTCAAGTTTTGATTAGAGTTGTGTGAGTCTGTGCTGTTCTCTTACTTCCCGTGCCAGAAACCTGTCACTTAGACAAGGGACTTGCCTGACATGAAGCAGAGTAAGTCAAAGAGGTGGCCTCCATGCTAAGCAGACAGGGTTCTCTAGCCTGAGGTTGCAATGCTGTTTGGGGGAAACAAGGTAAGAGTAGCAAGGTACTTACCTGTAGGCTCTGAGAGGTCAGGGAGCCATCTGAATGTGATAAGCACTCCACAGAAGCTCCAGGTTTACCCCGGGCATGCAGTCCAAACTGAAGCTGGTTCAAGCCACCCACATACCCATGGTTGCCAAGCCATGCGCATACACGCAAAGAAGCAAAAAGCTTGTTAGCAAGCAAAAACCAGGCAGCCTTGAAAATGACCCAAATGTTGAATGGACTTGGAAGCCCACACAGATCCATCAGTAGAGGAGAAAGCATGAATAATGGGGTCTGCACACAACATCTGCCCAATCTTTGGCTAAATGTTAAAGAATGCAGGCACAGCAGCAACATGTAGGAAGCAAGGCTTAAAAATTTAAGAAATGAACAGAGACATCAATGGCAGCACACTGCAGGAGAGACAGACTTCATAAATTTGCTGGAGGCAAGTTATTAAGCAAAACAAGACAACCCCCTGGGGTGGAAATCAGAACCCCTAATTGCTACATTACCTGAAATTTAACAAGATTATAAAACAAAGAGACAAGAAAGGTGACCCTTACTACAAAAAGCATTAAGGAGAAACCATCGAAGTATTTCCAGATGGTAGATTCAGCAAAGATTTAAAAGCAGCTACATGGACATGGTCAAAGACTAATGGAAATAGTGTTGAAAACCATGATGAAAATGACACAACACATGAAGAGTCTCAATAAAAAGATATACAGGGGTGCCTGGGTGGCTCAGTGGGTTAAGCCTCTGCCTTCAGCTCAGGTCATGATCTCAGGATCCTGGGATCTAGGCCCACATTGGGCCCTCTGCTCCGCAGGGAGCCTGCTTCCCCCTCTCTCTCTGCCTGTCTATATGCCTACTTATGATCTCTCTGTCAAATAAAAAAATCTTTAAAAAATAAAAATAAAAAAATAAAAAGATACAAAGTAAATTAAAGAATTGAATGGGAACTTATAGCTGAAAAATACAGCACCTGCAATGGAAAATTCAACTGATTCGAGATGACAGAAGAATCAGTGAACTTGAAGAATCAGAAATTAATCTTAAGCAGAGAGGGAGAAAAAAAACAATGAAGAAAAGGAACAAAGCCTGAGACCAGATCAACGATAAGTGTACCAACACATATGTAAGAAGACCCCCAGAAGGAAGACAGACGAGGATCAATAAATATATTTGAAGAAGTAATCACCAAAAACTGCTTAAATTTGATGAAAATCTAATCTGCAGATCCTTGAAGCCCAGGAAATCCTAACTAGGAAATAGACAAGCACATCCACACCTAAACATGTCATCATGGGGTCAAACTGCTAAAATCAAGGATAAGCAAAAAAAACCAAACCTTGAAATCTGCAAGAGAAAAAAACCAACCTATCACAAAAGGAGACCAAAATTATGATTAACAGCTGACTTCTTACAAAAAAATAAGGGGAGCTAGGAGTCTATGGGATAACATAATCTAAATGATTAAAGAATTTCAAAAAGGCAACCATGTGTTCTATATCCAGTAAAACTATTCTTAAAAAAACAAAGGCAAAAATAAATGACATTCCCAGAGAAAGACTGTGGAAATAAGATTCTATAAAGCACTAGTTATGTCACTGTATTGTTGAGCTGCTGTAACATGCACAGATATAACATATGACACAAGGAGCACAGAGAAGAAAATAAGATCTACTGAAACAAAGTTCCTACATTTGACCAGAATTAGAGTAGACTGACAAGATGCACACAGTCATACCTAGATCAATCACTAAGATGTAACTCAAAAAAGGAGGAACAGAAGGATCTCTTGAGATATGAGAAAAATAGGAAAGAAAAGGCAAAATGGGAAGTGTAGAAACAAGTATATCAAAACTAAATCTCAATTAACTAAACACTCCACTCAACAGAGATTGTCAATTGGATTTTTAAAAAGCAAGATTGATAAAGAACTTGTGTTCAGAATATATGATCTCTCACACCACATAATAAGACAACCCAAAAGGGACAGTGAGGGTGCTCTGAATGGATGTTTCTCCAAAGAAAATATACACATGGCCAATAAAACAGGAGAGGATATCACTAGTGTAGATAACCGTATGTTAATCCATGAGATATTATTTCATTCACACCAGAATGACTCTAAGAATGACTTTTTTTTTTTTTTATCAAAAAGACTCTAAGAATATGCTGTAGAAGATACAGAGAATGATGCATTTCATCAGGTCCGTAAAAAGGTAAACAGAAACTTACTACATGACCCAGCAATTTCTACCCCAGAAGTCTATCTAGGAAAAATAAAAACATGCATCCACACGAAGACATGTATACACACGGGGAGAAGGAAGGAAGGAGAGAGGGACAGGGAAGGATGAAAGAGGAGAGAAAGGGGAAAGGGAAGTGGCCAATCAGAAAATGGGATAATGAATCTGGACCAAAGTTTGGAATTTAGATCAAGTTTGAAATTAGATCAAGATTTAAAGCTACCAAAAAAAAAAAAAAAAGAGGCAAGATACTGTAGAGCAAACTCGCTCTATCAACTTCTTCAATGAAGACCATATACAGCTGAAAAGTTATTAGAAAACTGTAGGTAATTTTAATAGAATCACTTCAAGAATATAATCTGGTTGTAAAGCCAATACAATGAGCTCTAAAATAATTCTCTATTCAGTTAAATAAAGCCATCTGTAAATCCTGTAACAACATGTTCATATTCACAAAATCTGAGTGAAAAGCAAATATGACTTTCCATAACCAGGAGGGTAATTCAAAGTTCACCTTGAAAGGACTGAGATTTGGGGTTAATCTTTCTTTTAATACCAAGCATAATTATATAGTTATTCAGATTTTGAAGTGACTCACTTTTTATATAACAAAATATTTGTTGCTCTGAAATAAATCTCATTAGTAAGAATGATGATGTTTAAAGCAAAGCAAAAAAAAAAAAAAAAGACCATGAAAATGAAGCTGCATTTCTAAAAGGTTGTCATCATTTTAAAAATTCTGATTAAATCTGTACATTTACAATTCTCTATTAGATAGACAAAAACAGAACTATTTTATATGTGGACAATTGGGAGCACAATAATTAAGTGCATTTTAATGAAGTTTCCACTGACCTGTATAGAAATATGCTTCACTTGAGCCAAACGGCAGCATCTCTTCATCAAAGATAAATGGTACTATCTAAAAACAAAGATAATCCTTCGATAATTTTACGTTGCCAAGTAAAAGTACTTCCCAAGAGCTAAAGGCACAATTTTTATTTACATCTAGTAGAGGAACCAACCATAAAATCATTACTTATTTTCAACTGAATAACTGATTAACACTTCTCAAATAAGCTTCTTCCAGCCCTAATAGTTCTTTATTTTTCTTAACATATTTGCTAGGTTGATAATTTGCCATAGGTGTCATCATGAGAATAACCAGAATTAGATTAAATGTGACAAAAGAGAGACAAAGTGTTTCACACTCTTGAGTGATACCAAGGCAAGAATGGGAGAAAAGCATCGCAAAAGGAGACTACGGAAATGCTCCTTATAAATTCCTGCAGCAAAACCGGCAATGCATCCATGTTAAGAGTTCTCATCTCACTTCCAATTTCTTTCCCTCAAGAACAATTTGAATCTCTTTGGCATCCAAAGTCTCATAGGTTAGTAAAGCTTTTGCTAGATTCTTACGCTCTTTTGCATGAGTCTTCAAGAGACGTTTCGCTCGTTCTTATGAGTCCTGAAATGAAAAAAAGGAGGTATCTAAGAGGCAGAAAACTTAGTAGAAGATAAAATCATAAATAAGAAAAAAAAGTATATCCCTTAAGAATGTGAATTCTATTCATTTCTATTTATAAAAGATAAAAGCATGAATCTCTTTTTAAAAATTAATATAGAATGTATTATTTGCCCCAGGGGTACAGGTTTGTGAATCATCAGGCTTACACATTTCACAGCACTCACCATAGCATATACCCTCCCCATTGTCCAGAACCCAGCCACCCCATCCCTCTCCCCACCTCCCCCTAGCAACCCTCAGTTTGTTTTGTGAGATTGAGTCTCTTAAGGCATGGAGCTTTTAAACACCCAGCATGAAGCCTACTTGATTAATTGATTGATAGATAAGGCAACCTTGGTTCTCAAAGATTAGTTTCAGACTTGAAAACGTTCTATTTTAACCTCAAAATGTATCACATGGATAAGTGAGGACTACTTAGGCAGCTATACTTAAAGATACATAAACATATACTAACCTTATCTGCTTTTTAGATAGGGTCTGCAAACAAAGAAATCTATTTCTCTCTTCAATATACATGTTAAAAGGAAAGACAGGTTTGCTCCATTTGCCTTGTGGGATTTCACCAATTTATTCACTTTAAAGGGTGAGAAAAGATCTACTTTTCTATTCTTATTTGGTAACAACTTACCTGTCAGTCAGTGACCACTATACCACTGTAAAATGAGTTTACCAACAGCAAGAAGCATACGTCATATAAAAATAACACAAGTATTAAAAATAAACATCCTTAGACATTCTGAACAAAACTGTTATGGTCAAGTGAAATATCAAATTAAAGAGAACATATAAAGTATTATAAATATGTTATGGAATATTGAAACTAATAACCTAGGATGAATTAGTATTAACTTTAAAAACTCCACTGGAATGAAACCCGTACACTGTAACATGTAAGACTACGCTAAGGTTTTTATATCTTTAAGTTTCATATACATTTGAACCTAAAATGTATACTAGCTAAGCATCATTTTCCTTAATAACAATGTAAGTGTGCCATCTAGTGGAATGAGTACCTACCGCCCTCGCAAACTTAACATTTCAGAAAAGGATTAAGAGCAAAGAAAGAGTATTTCCGATGCTCTAATACTAGAAGAGATAATTTACTCAAGATAACATAAATAGTAAAAAAAAAAAAAAAAGAATGAAGATTCAGGCAAGGGAGAGAGAATTCCTCTTCTGAAACACCTTCTAAACCTTTCCATCATATAAACTTTTCATAAACTTAATGACTTTAAAGCTTTTACCTCCTTGAGTTAATCAAAACCTGGCCCTCCTGGGGACACTCCGAATCCCTCGACTGACAGCTACTGATTCCCGCCTATCCCAGATCTTTCAGAGTAAAGAGGTGAGACCATTGCTCCCCTCACCGCTGACAGACGATTATTTTACCATCCTCTTCCATAAAGCATGATTCCTTTGAAGTTTACACCATCTGACTTCAACATCTTCATTCGGCCATCTACAACCCTAATTCCAGTTCTCGTTCACTAGACTTTCTGCCATTTAGCTCAGTCTTTTCCATTCTAAGACCTGCCTTCATGTACAACCAAATGGAATGCACATATCCAACCTCTGCACTAAGCACCAGACCCACGTATCCCTCCCCACGTGAAATCTTCACTAAGACACCTCAAATTCAGGGGCTGAGCTGGTTATGTGTCTGCCTTCAGCTCAGGTCATGATCCCAGAGTCCAGGGATGATGCCCCACATCAGGCTCCCTGCTCAACAGGGATATCTGCTTCTCCCTCTGCCCCTCACCCACCCCACTTTATGCTCAGGCTCTCTCGCTGTCTCTCAAATAAACAAGTAAAACCTTAAAAAAAAGAAAACACTTCAAATTCAATATGTATAAAACTCAGCTTATAATCTACACACTTCCCCACCTTAGGCCATCATCCGTGGTTTCTCAGTCAATGGCACACACAAACATTCTGAGGGTTTTGAAGGGGCGGGGGGGGGTGGGAAGCTGGGCCAGACTGGTGGTGGGTATCATGTAGGGCACGTATTGCATAGAGCACTGGGTAGGGTGCATACACAATGAACTCTACTACACTGAAAGGTAATTTAAAAAATAAAAAATCTTTTAAAAAATAAAAAAATAAAAATTCTAGTATCATTTGATAGATATTTTCATGTTTGGAAGAGTAAATATGATTCAGTCTTGTAAGATAATGCCTCTCAAATCCATTAACATTAAATATTTGTGAAGGACTATTATCTTGGAAGGAGTTTTGTTTCTTATTTCAATTCCAGGACAGCCAACATACAGTGCTATGTTGGTTTCAGGTGCACAGTACAGTGATTCGACAATTCCACACGTCACCCACTGCTCACCACAAGTGCGCTCCTTCATCCCCATCACCTATTCCAGCCTAGACGGGCATTCTGAATATAAATATTCAGAGAACCCCTTGTAAAACATGGCTCAAGTAACAGTTTCAATAACCAGAAGGCAGAACAAGGGTTGATAGAGATAGATAGCAGGCAAGCCTCATAAACAAAAGCATGCAAGCTAGTCGCTCTAGGAACAATAATTCTACAGCAGTCCATTATGAGAGCTACACTGTGACCGCTTCCTATCACAACTGCTGTAAGTACAGAATGTTAAACCACAGACTTGGGCAAAGATTACAAAAAACGATTAGATCAAATTAAAATATGAATAACTTCTTTGATAAAATAAAAAATTTAAAACTGCAATAAATTTTATTTTAAAAATGCTCTCCACCACCCCCAGACTTTTGTGATAGAAAGTTGTCAGAAGATTCTTTTAACAACTTGACTGAAATTTAATTCACACATCACAGAATTCAAAGTAGATAATCCAGTGGTTTTTAATATAGTCAGATTTGTGCAATTACCAACAATCTAACTTAAGAATATTTTTACTCCAAAAGAAATCCCACAGCCACCAACAGTCACTCTCCAGTCTTTCCTCCTTCTGGAAGCCACTTATCTACTCTCTGTTGCCCCCGATTGGCTGATTCTGGACATTTCACATAAACAGAATCATATGTGATGTTTGGTGATGGGCTTCCTTCTCTTTTAAAGTTCATCCACGTTTCAGTATGTATCAGTACTTATAAAAATGGTCTTTTAATAAGTACTGATCGAATGCTTCTGGGAAGCTTGTGGCTCCTATTATAACTCCTTCTCTGGGTTTAAAGCTAGTAAAAAAAGGAGGAAAGTAACATTTCACTGAAAATTAAAACAATATACATATAGAACTGCTCTGCACAAAACTATAATTAAATTTAGTAACAGTAAAGAAAAGGGACTGATCCTTTTTATACCCAAAGTGATAAGACATCCCTATTTTTTTTTTTTCAGGAGGAAAGGAGGAGGGCGTGTTATGGAAGGCTTCCAGGAAGGGCGTGCGGGTCCGAGGACCGCCCCGGGAAACACCAGTGACTCTGCATCTCCGGGATTTACCTCAGCTGCCCCGTGCTCGCATGTCCACTGGCTTTAGAAGAGTCCGGGACAGAAACCGCGTGTCAAGATTACACCGAAAATGCGACCGGCTTCACTGGGCTGCCCCGAAGCTCCAGCGACCGACCATCGGGCCAGGGGCCGGACACCCCCCCCCCCAAAACACCAGCCTAACCCGCCCCTCTCCCTCGCTGCCCCGAACACGAACACGGAGCTGCCCGCCGGCGTGCCCCCCACGGTTGCTGGGAGCACCGGTACCGGTTAACCCGCTGAGGGAGTGCGGGGGGCGGGGGCACGTCTGCCCGAAAGTCCTGTGTTAAGGAATCCCAGGCACAGCCCCGCGGCAGCCCCAGGGAGAGGGGGAGTGCGGTACTGGGCCTGAGGAGGGGAAAGGATGGCGAGCGTATAAAAGTTCAGCTATGGGGGCGCCTGGGTGGCTCAGTGGGTAAGCCGCTGCCTTAGGCTCAGGTCATGATCTCAGAGTCCTGGGTTGGAGCCCCGCATCAGGCTCTCTGCTCAGCAGGGAGCCTGCTTCCTCCTCTCTGCCGGCCTCTCTGCCTGCTTGTGATCTCTCTGTGTCAAATAAATAAATAAAATCTTTTAAAAAAATAAATAAAAAATAAAAGTTCAGCTATGCACACAGAGCTTCGGTTTCTGGTTTCTTTTCCTTTCTCCTTTGTAAAAACTTAGCTGCTTTTTAAAACAAAAAGCCTCGAACTAAAATGGCCCTGCTGCCAAACCACTACGCCTGGGGCTGTGGGTGCGGGGGGGGGGGGGGGGGGCAGGGAGGGAGGGAGAGGGATGGGGTCATCTGCACTGCACAAAGGCTCGAGTCACTCCACGGTCACTGTGGACAGGAGGCGGGGACGACATGGGGACGGGGTCGTTTGCTTGCTTGTTTGCTTCGTAGTAAAGCGAGCAGGTCAATGCCACACATCCACAGGGGCAAGCTGGCTGGACACAGAGCTTTCGGGAGTGGAGAAGGGAAGGGAGGTCTCTCAGTCTGGGCCGGGTGGTTGGACGGTGGATCTGGCGAGGTGTCCGAGATGTCTGCGAGTCTGGCTGTGTCCGGGCCCAGCGGCGGCCCTGTCCTCGAGGTGGGGGCGAGGCGTGGCCAAGCACCTTCAGGCCTTGCTCTCCTCCACTTTGACCGGCCCAGGCTTGATTGCTCCGGTTCGCTTCATCTGGGAGGCGGCTGAGGGGGCCTCCTGCAGTTTCAGGCTTCCCAGGCTGGGTTTTTCATCCACTCCTTGTTTGGCCTGTAAGTCTGCGGTGACGCCACGGAGCCTCCGGAAGGAACATTCTGTTTACTGTCGGCAAAGTGGAAGCCCTTCATCTCCATCTGAGAGGACTCTCTGCTGGTGTCAAGGACCGAAGGCTGGGAGCCAGGTGGAAGGATTCTTCGGGGGCCCGACAGAGAGGCTCTGCCCCTGGGGCGGCTGGATGGACTGCGGCAGAATCAGGGGCTGCTGCCCAGAGCCCTACCGTGGCAGGGGGAGCTGGGAGCCCGGCAGCGGCATCTTCAGCTGTGGGAGCTGGGAGTCCAACAACTGGGAGGCGCCCAGGCCAGCAGCCTGACCCAGCTGGCCCTCGTACACCAGAGCTTGGTTTCCACTCATGGGCTGGTAGGGGGAGCCGGACTGGGGCTTCACCATCTCTAAGGGCTGCATGCCTGGGAACGCCGAGTACGGAGGCTTCAAGGCTGTGCCTCCAGAGAGAATCACGGTGCTGGGCGGTGACAGGCTGGGATGCATGTACACCTGAGATCTGAAGGGCTGCAAGGAGCTGAAGATCTCCTGAGCCTGGGAGGCAGGCAGCCCGCCCCTCAGTCCCAGCTGGGCTGGAGCCTGCAGAGACGTGTGAAGGGAAAGCGGGATCTGCCCGGCAGCGGCAGCCTGCTGGTAACTCTGCTGCTGAGGTATGGTCTGGGGAACCAGCCGGGGCTGACTTGCGAACATGTGGCCGTCCAGGTAGAGAGGCGGCAGGTGACTGCCTGGAAGAGAAGCTGAAGGCGCGACAGAGGCCACAGGCATGGGCGGCATGGACACCCCACGGAAGGAGCTGTAGCTGACCCCATTGGAGGCTCCCACAGACGATGGGGGTTGGATGCCTGAGCCCGTCCCACTGGGAGAGCTCTGCACCGGCAAACTGGGGGAGTTTTCCCAAGCCTTGCGTGCAGACTCCATCTTCAGGGTGAGGTCCGCGGTGGGGAAGGACATCTGGGAGAGGCCGATGGCCCTCTGCATGTGATGGTCGCGCCGGAGGATGGGAATACTCGGGGCCAAGCCCGCGTTACTGGCCAAGGCATCCTGAAGTTTGACGACCGGATTCCCCGCAGGACCAGAGGCAGAGCCAGGCGGCAAGCTGAAATCAGAGTCTTCTGGATTGACTCCAAATTCAATGGGCGGCACCGGCAACACAGAATCCACGTGAAACAGGCTGGACGACGGCCCCCTGCAGCCGGTCGGCCCCCTCCGAGCCCTTTCTGTTTTTCAGAGACCGCTCATTGCCGGTGGGTCCTGGTCTGTGCTCCTTGCTCTGTCCTGACGCTTGTTCTGCATCCTTCGGCTGGGACTGCTTCTGAGCCTGCTCCTTGTGGCCGTCAGCCTTGGGCTCCAGGCCAGGTCCGCTCATGTCCTCCGCTTTCAGGGTGTCCTACGGGGAGCTGCACTGGGAGGAGGTCGCAGACGACTCCCGAGACTCAGCGCTCAGGTCAACGCCGCTGTCCCCCTGGCTGCTCTTAAAACCCTCGGCGGAGCCGGGCTCGGCGCTGCTGAAGGCAGTGGCGGCTTTTGTCCAGGAGTCGTTGGTCGGGGCCTGAACGGGGAGGGCCTGGCTGCTGCTCTCCCAAATCTCGGTGCCCAGGCTACTGCCGGGCACGGTCATGTCACTCTGCTCCAGGCACAAGTTGTTTTGCTTTTTAGCAAACCGGGGAGGAATACGGGAGGAAGACCTCGCCCCTTGACAGGCATCTGCACGGCCTGCTCCTTCCTCCTCCTCTCTTCTTCCAGCAGGCGGCGCTGCTTCTTGGTAAGGACCTCGATGCAGCCTTCACCCGGCAAGGGGCCCACTTCACTCTCCTCCCCAGGGCTGGACCCGCACTTTTCAATGATGGAATTTCCGTAGCTCAGGTCAAACTGTTTCATGGTCTCTCCCTGTTCACCCGCCCTCTGAACAGCCAGCTTGGCCTCCTTCTCTGCCTTCTCACAGGGGACATCAGGGGCGTCAGAAGTGGCATGGGCTGGTCGCTCCAGCGCGTAGTGGTCGCTCCCACCACCGCCTCCACCAAGACCTCCAGGCAAGGCCTCGTCTGGGGACCTTTTGGCTTTCAAAGGCGTCCCACTCTGTTGGCTCTCCTAACGGGGAGAAGCGTCACCGCCACCTGGCCTAACCGACTTCTCCCCAAAACCCCCGGATCCAGCTTTCCGCTCTGCCTGTCAGCCAGGGGCCTCTGGCTGGAGAAGCTCCTCTTGGCCAGCTCCTTCTTCTCGCCCACAGCAGCCCCGGGCAGGCTGCCGTCCGCCTGGGGGTCGGGTTCAGCCCCTGGGCCCTCGCGCCACTCCCCCCTCTCCATGAAGTCGCTGCTCTCAGAGGCCAACTCCCACTCCTCATTGGCGTGATCAGATGAGTTCTGGTATGAGAGCTCGGGGGACCCACTCTTATCCCCGGGGCAGAGCTTGGGCCGGCCTGGCCATGGCCCTGCCGGCAGGTGGGGCTCCTCCTCGGGCCCCCAGAGGCCCAGGGACTCTCGCTCCTGCCGCAGGCGCCGAAAGCCTGGTGGCTTGTCCTGGCGAGGGGGGCGCCTTCTCCGGAACGGCCGGTTCTCTGCGCCTTCTGAGTCGGCCATGTGGTCGTCAGGGAAGAAGGGCCTCTTGTCCTCCAGGCGGCTGTCCTCGAAGGCCCTGGCACCAAAAGAGTCAGAATGTCTGTAGGCATCGGGGACACAGTCCCTGTCTGCGGGTCGCCGGGACCCGCACGCATCTGGGGAGCTGTACTCCTGCCAGGAGGCGCCCAGGCTCTTGCTCGGCCAGTGGGCGGCCTCTTTGGACACGAAGGTTCTCCGCGTGTAGCCTCAGCTGCTCAGCCAGGGAGGGAGCACCCGGCCAAAGGCAGGAGGGCCTCGGCTCTTAGCCTCCAGGCTTCTGTGGTCCTCGGAGCACACCTTGCTAGAGCGCCAGGAGTCCCTGAGTCCCCCTTCCTCAGGGAACTGCCCTCCCGCTCCAGGAGGGAGGCTTCGTTCCCGTTCTCTGGGCCTCGCTGCCGCCGCCGCTTGGGAAGCTCTTCCTACTCAGAGCCCTCACTGTGGGTCTCGCTGGCGATTCGCCGCCGCGGCTTGGCCCTGGGGAAGTCTTCCGGCTGGCCGAGGTCCCGCAGCCTCCGGCCACGGCCGCTCCTCGGGCCGCCGCCGTAGATGCCCGGCGCCCCGAGTACCCCCCACTGCAGAGGCCAGGACCGCCGCCCACAGGCCGCCCTCGGAACGTGAACTCTCGGAAGCCGCGGCCGCGGCCCCGGGCCTGCCCTCGGCCCCCAGAGGCTTGCTCCTCATCAATAAAGATCCAGTTGTTCCTCTTTGTCGGGGGAGTGTCGCTGGACTCCCGGGGCGGTCTGCTCTCCCAGGCCCGGTCGGGCTTCTCGTCCTCTTCGCACCTGCCGGCCTCAAGGCCCAAGCCAGCGCGGGCGGAGCCCTGGTCCTCCAACGGGAGGGGGAGGAATTGGCCAGCGCAGGGTCCTTCTCTTCATCCTCATCCTTGTCCGTGGTGCGAACCGGCCCCTTCTCCTTGGCCATGCGGGCACCCTCCTCCCCCAGCTCCTGCTTCACCTTCTCGAGTTCCTTCTCCTTGTCCTCTACCTTGAGGGCTTTCAGCACGGGCTTCTTGATGGGCCGGACCTCCGCGTCCTGCCGGTCTGCTCTGGGTGCTGGGTGCTGGGTGCTGGGGCCCCGGGGCTCAGGCGGCCACTCAGGCTGCAGGGGAGGCTGATTGTTGGGGCTCCCTTCCTTCTCCCAGGAGGAGACATTAAATGATGGCTCCTCCCGGGGCGCCCCCTTCTCGATGCTGTTGGCTGTGTCGGTGGCCTCTGGTGGGTGGCTAACGTCCCAACTGTTATACTCTGGCTTTTTCTCGGCTGGGGCAAAGTCGGGCTCCAGCGGGGAACACCTGAGGTCTGGGGTGTGACCCCCAGGAGCACCTGCTTCCTGAACATGGTCTTGGGGTGGAAACAAAAGCTCCTGGCCTATTCTTTGAGAAGAGACACAGCTGTCAAAGTCGGCTTGGGCCTTCTTGTCAAAAGCACTCAAGAACTCCTCCCCTCTCTCCTCAAGGAGATCGCGCTGGGCGCCTACACCCCCTGACCTTCCGGGTGAGGCAGAGTAAGAGCTTTCATTCCTGACCTGCATGTCCATGGCCAAAGTGTCGTTGGATTTCGGCTGGGGAAGCGAGTAGCCCTTGCTCTGCAACGCCATGTAACCCTCGGGGCTCCACACGGGGGCTGGGTCGAGGGTGGCCACTTTCCTTTCTTGCAGTGGGGGCACGCAGCTCTGGTCCTCAGAGCGACAGCCAGTCCCCCCAAGGGCATCTGGGGCATCATGGGCTTCATCAGTCCCGAGGGGTGGAGGGCAGACGGGTAGAAATCCATGGGGGCGCGAGTGGGCGGGATTCGTGGGTCCATGTAGGAAGGCATCATCATCCACCTGGGATCGAAGCCCAGCATCTGGGGATGGTGGGGGTAGAAGGTGCGCTGTGGGTGCGATGGCGGCGGGTACACCGGCTGCCAGTGCTGCATTTTGTACAGCTGCTCCTGCTGCTGCTGGCGCTGGAATCTGGGAGGAAGTGACTTCTGGTACTTGCTGAACTCCTGCGCGGGGGACCCGGCCTCCCTGGCCCCCTCCTCACTGACGCCGCTCTGGGCCACGGCTGGAGGAGCCTTGGGGGCTTCTTCTGAAAACGTGCTGGGGGCTCCCTGGGCAGAGAACTCAGGAGAGCCTTTGCGCACAGCAGGGCCATTCTCCTGTGGGGGCGGCTTCTCAGTGCCTGGAGATTGGGGCACCTCCTTCTCTGCCTGCTTCTGGGCCTCACCCGCCTTCTGAGCCTGCTTGCACTTCTGATCCAGCTGCTTAAGCTTGGCGGCACAGGCAGCCAGCCTCTCTTCCCGGGCTAGGCGCTCCTCTTCCTCCTGGCGCTTTCGGGCTCGCTCCACAGCCTCGGACATCTCTGACTGCACAAACTTCTGCCGTGGGGCTGGCTTGTCCTCTTTGTCCTCAAGAGACTGTTATGGGAACATGCTGCCCAGCGAGGACTTCTGGTAGTCAGGGCCGGATGCCCAGCTGTGAAGTTTCCTAGAAGTTGGCTGAGGTTCTGGCACTTTCCGGACAACAGGGGTCACTGCTTCGCCCCAGTCTTTTCCTTCCTCCTGGGGACGCTTGGCATCAGCACTGTCCGCGGAGCTCATGGACAACTGCCGCTGCCGTCTGGGGTCCCAACTGCTCCACTTGGGCCTGCCGTCCTTCCCAACGTCCACCTCCTCTTCGTCATCACTGAACTTCAGCTTCTCGGAGTAGTCCACTTCCTCGTGCAGGCCTGCCCAGCCGTCATCGGCGTCGGCGTCCAGGTCATCCAGGCCCTTCAGGTTTTCCGCGTTGATGATGGTGGGCCGTGGGGCCCGGCCCACCAGCTGCCTCAGCGGGCGGATGGGGCGAGTCGTGCCCAGCCTGCTTTCCTTCCCATCTTGGTCATTCATCTGGAACTGTCTAAAAGGAACACGGGGTTCAAGACGGAGCTGGGGAAGGGGAAAAGATCCTCGTTCCTCTGTACCCTGGTTCTCTGATGACTGCGGTGAACACATAAAAGCAGGAAGCATGTCATGGTATGTAGGTGGGTGGTATACATTTCCCACGAACTGTGAAGCCCCTTTGCGGACAGGCTGAGCCGGCGGAGACAGGGGTCCTTAGAATCGCTGGTGCATGCCGAGGAGGGGGCTCCGTCTCCTGCACTCGAGTTCCTGCTGCCCAGCTCAGTTGGCGAGGCGCTCAGAGACCTGGCAGAAATTATGTTTCGCCCACCGCCCTCCCTCCAGCTTGTCACATTCTGAGGGCGGAGGCTTGGTCCTGGCCCATAGGACAGATCAAAGACGCCCCTTTCCTTGCCAGCCTTGTCCTGCCCTCCAGCTGCTCTCAGCGGAAACTCCTCGGGAGAGAAGGATAACAGTCGGCTTGAGCCCCTTAAACCACCTTCGTGTCCTGCTGGCTTTCCATTCAGCTGTGCCCATGACTTTGGTCCACCTGGCACTGAATTTGTGTTCTCCTGGCTGCTCGACTGTGTCGGCTTCTGTAAGCTGGAGACAGGCCTCTGCAAACCCGGCTGCGGCAGCGCCTCCGGCGGCGGAGAGCCCGTCGCACTGGAACTCTTTGGGTTTGCTGATCCTGCTTGTTTGCCCATCCTCCCGTCCTTGGGAACTATCACGATGTTGGGGTCCTTTCCTCTGTTTTCAGACTTCAAGCTCGGCAGGTTTGCAGGTGGGGGCATGCGTCGGGCTGTGGCCACTTTCCCGAGACTCTGTAAGCCGCGTCTAGGAATGACTGAGGATCTGACCGCGTCTACTGATTTTCCTTTATACTTATCAAACAGGCTGAGAGTCCAATACTTGCTTTTCCCATCCTTGCCCTTGTTTATTTGCCCCAAACGATCGGACATTGCGATGAAATGTCATCTAGGAAGGACATTTTCTCGGCACCACTCCCGATCTGCCTGGTCTGGTTCCGCGGGCGCGACGGGGCCGGCCGATGGCGGTCGGGCAGCGGTCGGGCGCGGAGGCGGCGGGATGGCGGCGGATTGTGAGGCCGCGGCGCGGCTGCTCGCTCGCTCGCTCCCTCCCGGGCTCGCTCGTCGCTCGCTGGCTCGCTGGAGCCTCAGAGCCTGCGTCTGGCCGCTCGCCTCCCACTCGCACTCGGCTCCCCGCCCCCCGCCTGCCGCTGCCCCCGCCTCCTCCGGCCTCCGCCTCCCGCCGCTGCCCGCAGCGCGCCCTCCAGCCTGAGGGGGCCGAGCAAGGGGGGGAGGAGGGAGAGGGATCCCGGGGAGGCTGGGGGGGAGGGATCCCCGGGAGGCTGGGGGGAAGGGCACGGGAGATGGAGCAGTGGGGGGTGCGGGGGTCCCGGCCCCTATTATTTTTTTAAAACAACAAATGTTACTAGGCCAGTACTCAATAAAACTGCTAACAATAAATCACAAAGTCATCTATGATTACACGGCTTCACGGTATTTGTTCTACTTAGGAAGACATGACCTGACAGAAGCTAGGGTGAAAGATCTCCCGGGGCTCCAAGCACCCCGGAATGGACCCCTTCTCAGGAGGAGACCCCCGGACCCAAAAACCAAGCCGAGTCCACTGATCAGATGCAAACAGCACGAGGTTTATTGAGTTGACACAGGTACCTGTGGGCGATCAAGTCTTAGGAAGACTCGCGCGCCAGCCCTTTGTTCAGGGCCTTTTTATGGGGTTTGGGGAAGCGAAAGCATACGTACAGAAGCAGAAACATAGTTACAAGGTTCTTATTGGCTGGTTTGAATGTAAGGCATACTCGGTGTTTGTAGATTGGCTTTGAAGGACCCCAGCGAGCGAAGAGAAAGGTGGGGAGGGGGAGTGAGGAGGGGGAGTTGGACCTTATTACTCAGCAGAGAAACATCCTGCCTACGTGACTAGGCCCACGTACCTAGGCGACCCCCTTGCCTATGTGACTATGCGCATAAGGTATCCTGTTGAAACAGGAGACCAGTATCACCCCCTAAAAGCCAAGTGGTTACAGAAAGGCAAGGGAGTGGTTAAACAATTAACTGGGGGAGGGGTCTAACAGGGGAAGGGCGAGCGATTACAGAAAAGCCAAGAAGCAGTTAGTTAATCAATGGCTGGGGGGGGGGTGTCTATATGCGGAGTCTTTCATTCCCCCCTTTTTCTTTATCATGGATAGAATCTTATATCCATTCGCTCTGGTCCTGTACCAGGTCAGTTTGGGATCCGGTCTGTCGAATTAGCTGATATTGCTGTGTCACCAGTGGTTTTGCAGCCCCAATAGCGACAATAAAAGTGGGATGTCCCACTACAGTAGGTCCACTCTCTGGGTCTGTGAAACACGGGGCATAAGTGTTCTTAACATACTTTGTTGACTTCAGTCCCCATAGCTTCCCCAAGGATTTAACCCGAGTCACCCCGGGGGGGATGGTTGTGAAGGCGGTCAAAGTAATTTTCTACGTCCTAATTGGCTGGAGTTCCCATTGCTAGCTTGCAGATGTTAGGGTGTACTAGCTGCAGGGCTTGCAGATGGGCTTGAGGAACTGAGTTATGTGTCTTTGGAAATTGGGCTATTGATAAGGTAACTTCTTTGTTGTAAATCTCAAGGACATTTGCAAACAAAGGGAGACTCCTGCCTTACAAGACTGTGATCTCTGCAATATAAACATTTGTTCTTTTTTCAGGGCAGTCAGGGGTGCCTGTGAAATGTCATACATATTACCAAGGGGAGGGGTGGAGAGGGGGTGCAAGGCGCCAGCCCCTGCTCCCTCTTCAGCCAGCCTCCTGAACAATTTTGACCCTTAAATCTTTAAGGTGGTTGAAGGTGGAAGGTCTTATCTTCTGTAACTTCTTCCTGCTGAATAGGGGCGTAGAGCTGTCCCTACCTACTCAGGTCAACATTGATCAGTGGAGGAATGTATAGGGGAGTTACGAAAGGCGGAGGCAGCTGAATCCAGTGCTGACAGTGAAAAAGTATCTTTGCGCATGGTAAGGATCATCTGTCATGGTGAAGTCATTGCAGCGATGGAGTCTCGGCACCAAGTAGAGAAACAGCGAACAAAGCAACATATTAAGGCTAATAAGGCAATAAGAATGAGAAGCCCAAAAAGGAGATTTGGCTACAGTCCTCCTCCAAACCAGTAAGCTAACCAATTGCTGAGAGAGAGAGAAGGATCTTGTAGAGCTTTAATCTGGGCATTCATATCCTTTATTAATCCTGTGACACTTTTGTGATAGTCTGGGATGTACACACAACATTCTGTCTTGATAATTACATATATGCCACATGACATCCTCTAGTCACAAAGATGGAACAAAAATGGATGCTAAGTGATTATACCATTTAAAAAATAGATCGCATCCATCTTTGTTTTAAGTTGGGGAGACTAGCTGGAGTTGTAATGGTTTTAGTAATGCGCCCATGAATCCAGGCAAATCCTAAGGTACAGCGACCTATCCACCCTGGAGGAAGCCAGGGCCACAGGTTTGTTTCACATATCCAGTGGGTTCTGTTTGGAGCTGGCCATCTAATGCCAGGTCGCCTTGCCCAGTCAGTAGCAAACCAGTCAGTAGCCTGGAGTACTGTTACTTGGGAACACATTTCTAGTGATAGCCATCCTAGATATCGTGCGTTCTTTGCCCAAGTATCACTCGTATGATTTCTTTGTTCCCAGCATAAAACTGCCTTCTGACTGAGCCGTCCAATCGTGGGTGTAAGCCACAGATATGCATCCCAGATTTGATATACACCATCCTTAGTAAGTTAAGGAGGGTTTTGTAACTTAGGCTCATATTTGATTGGGGAGTTATGGCTTGATAGCAATCCCCTTTTTTTTCCAAATTGCTCCATGGGCATGTAGTACCAGGAAGGCATATTTGGAGTCAGTGTTAATGTTTATTCTTAGGCTTTGGCAATTGCAAAGTGCTAGTGAACACTACAGTATACCTAGCTTTTCTTATTTTTTTTTTCTATGAAAACTATTGTCATCAGTAAACTGTCATTCATCTGGCATATCTGTAAGTATAGCCCAATATTTAATTAGTCGGCCTTCATCATTCTTTGGTGGCCTTTGGCTTCTAAGACAAATCTGGGCCTGATGTAAAGTCATCACTGTCAGGGACTGTCCCATCGTGAGCTTTGAGGCTCTTTTATGAGGGCTGTTCTAGGTTTCACTAAAGCATCTATTTGCAATTGCACCTCAACAGAGGTGGCCTCTAGGATAAATATGACTAAGGGATGAAACCAATAAGAAGACCTTTGAGTGGTCCAGCCTTAACAATATCCTGATTACAGAGGATCACTGGCAAGTGAGAAAACTTGTCAAGAGATAAGGGGAGGCCCCCATGCATCATCCGATCTAATTATAAAGAAAGTGGGGTCATCCATTATCTCTGTAAGTCCATAGTTAATCCTATGGAGTGCAATAGGCTGGCCTTTAGGCAATTTTATTATCCCAGCCACAAACAAGGTGTTAGTTAAGTTATATAATTATAGGGGAATGGATCCCATTTTCCAGTTGTTTAATCATGTGCCGTGGGGTCTTGTTAATATACCCACAAGATAATAAGATCGATTAAAGAAGCTATTGTGTAACTTCTCTGAAGTTTACCTCAAATTGTTTAGCTTAGGTAAACAAACATTTAAAGACCATCAAATCTAGAATTTAACATCCATAAAGGTGTGTTACTAAAACATAATTTTTCTCTCTAAAATAAAAACCTCATTTCCAGAGATAGCCAAATCAGGACTAAATCACTTGTGAAACAAGTCCAGTTTTAACAAACTTGGCCCATTATTTACATAAGCTCAGCAAGAACAGTTGAGTGTGATCATATAGATCTTTTAGAATCTGCTTTGCTGGAACTTCTTATAAGGAATCTCTAGGTTGAACTTCTAGTAGCCTCTCCAGGCCAGAAGCCAAGCCACATACTTGCCATCAGGCATGCCTGCAATACCTGTCGATTTGGGCATATGCCTCTTCATGAGATTCTGCACCTACCAAGGAGTGACATTCTTTACTCACCTGGTGAGGCTGCTGGGAACTCTGTAAACAAGGTATCAGGCCAATAGTCCCAAGGGGCTTTATGGCTCCAGGTTTCATAAAGTCAACCTTAGTTCCTTAAAGCTGTCTGGTCATATCTGAGTCTATGCATGTCTTTTTCAACTATGACATTCCAGTCAAAGCCTTGGTAAAATAACCAGTTTCCAATGCTGTCCTGTTACAAAGAGAACAGATTCTTATTGAACTTATGCAAATGACTGATTGCCATGGAAGAAAGAATACTTATTGAGACCTTTTGGTTTCAGAGGGTTTAGATAGAGAGAAAAGTTGAATGCCTTGAGCACTTTTACATCTCTGTGAGTTACAGATAACTTAAGAAAAAGTATCCCTAGTCTGGAAGAGCAAACATTAGAGAGAACCAGCAATGTCTAAAATAAGAGACACAACATTATAATCTTTTAGTTCATTTAGTTCCATGTTACTAATTCTGGGGAATGCACCTTTAGTTAGTTTTGGAAATTCTTACCCATTTCAGTTTTAGGATTTTCAAGTATATCAAATATCTGTATTTGTCCTGGAAGTCCTTTATATAAATCTCCTTGAAGATAAAACTCATTTTACAAAAGAATTAAAACAATTACAAATGACAAAACTCGGAATGGATATGGTTAGAGCTGATGAGACAAGAGTTTACAATTTAGCTGGCAAGGAAATCAGGTTACTTCTGTGACATATAACATTTCTGTAATTATAATATCAAGCGATGATCTTTTAAAACATTTAAAACTTTAGGAAATGTATAGAATCTCTAGAATAATTATAGCATTTTCCCAAATGTAACCCAAGGTTTATCATTGGTTTAAATCTTGTCAACAATTGCTAAAATCTTAGAAAGTTTTAAAGCACATGCCTAAATATAATTAGGGATGTTAAACACGTGATAAAACAAAACATAGAGACTGGGTTTTCTGGGCTGGCAAAGAGAAAACCATTTACATTCTCTTATCTGATCAATTAATCTAAGAAAACTTTGTCCTTTTAAACAAAGAAAACCAGCTTTTTTTTTATACCAGTGTCTTTCCCTTTTTAATTTTATTTCTAAGTGTGCAGTCTTAAGATAGGAGTTTTCTGGGTTTTTCTCCCATCATGAATGATGTCGCAGACAAGGGAGGGGGATCTTTCCCCTGCTGTCCTGCTCGCATTCCCCACAGGAACTTAGGAGCGTTTTAGCTAAGGCCTGTCCGAATAAACCCTAGACCAGGCTACTCCGTGGAGTAGATGACCGTTCTGCCATATGACGCCCTGCGAGACTCAGGGTGCAGCCCACTCAGACTCCGTAGCCGAAGCAGTGAAGCCGTACAGACAGATTTACACAGTCAGGCACTCTTCAGATTCAAACAGGTTGGATACCCTCCCTTTTGGGTATCTCTGGCTAATGGGAGGTGATCAATCTCCCTTTTTACTCTTTACAGATTAGAGTGAATTTCTATGGTTACAGGCAATGGAGGATGGCAACCGGGTGTTTTCGCAGTCTCTCAAGGTTGGGCTGCTTTCTTAATCTCTCAAGGCCAAATGGCCCTTATACTTGGAAGTATAATCTATGTGGAGGCAGGTCAGGAGAGTATTAAATCACCTTGGAGGCTGTTTTTCTTTTTTTAGTCTGTCCTGACCATATCTAAAATTCCTTTTCTGAAGATTTCCCTTTACAAACCTTTTACATCTTTCCTTTGCATTCAGGTTTTGTCCCAAGCCATTTTCTTTCAAACAACCATTTTATTGAGGACAAAATTACCTTCCCTAACCTTCAACAAAATGTATTCCCATTCCTTAAATCTTTCTTACATATCTCCTACTTTCCTATATATAGTTTCCCTTTATTTTCATCAGTCTCAGTTACACTAAGCAGAATTTTGTATTGTTAGAAACACCTTTAGTTATTAGCCATTTGTGAACTGTTACAACAGAATTCTTCAGGTGGCAAATTTATGAATCAGTTAAGTGGAAAACAAGTTTACCAGCAGATTTAAATACTCTTAGTTTCTTTGCAGTAAGAAGTCAAAAGCATAAACCTACATCCAGTAATTAACGACTTAGCATTTTATCCTGTTTGGTTAAGATATAGATGTCCACAATTCAATTCCGTTTGTCATCCAAGCAAAACTTTAAAACTTTCAGGTTACCAAAGACTTTGAAAGCTACTTCAGCAATTACCCATTAGAACTTTGAGACAGACAATTAACCATCAGTTTAGTCATCTCTTTGCTAACAAATTTTAATAAATAACACAAGCTTATTTGACCTTTAATAAACTTTGATAGAATAAAAGCTTCACATTTACTGCTGTAACTTCAAAGACACATCTTATCTTAATTAAACCAACAAACTTAACTTAGTTCCAATAGTGATTTACATTTCACCTGGGCCCACTCCACTTTGAATGTTTACCTGAGACATGCATGGGAAGATCTGGAGTGGGGGTGCGTTAGGTCCAGGGGCTGCTCTTCTTGCTCCTTGACAGTGAAGAGAGAAGGAGCCATGGTGCATGATTGAGAGGCTAGTCATGCAGGCTGCACGCACATTGGTACAGAAATACGATAAGGGGGAAACAGAAGAAACAAAGTGCTGCCAGGAGGCAGAGAAAAGATTCCCGGTTTTAGAGCTCATAAGCCCCAACAGAGGAGCAGATGCCATGCTTTCCCACCAGCAAGGGGGGAGGGGTTAAGCAGTCCAAGTCGGGCCAGAGAACACAGGGAAACTTCCCCGAAACAAAGAGAGTTTCGGCAGCTGCTCGGGAATATTCCTTATGGTCTCTGTCTCGAGTTAGACCAACCCGTTGGTTCCAGTTATAGCCATTAACATGGGAAGTGAGTGAGGGAGAAACCCCCACATCTATTAGGAGAAACTCAGAATCTCTCCAGTGACCTAAAGTGAGACTTAAGGGGGTGGTAAGTGTTTGCCCCATTTTAGAGTCAAAGAAAACACCAAGGACAATAAGTAAGACACACAAAACAGTTAACAAGAAGGACGCTGCGCGATTTCGGTACAAAACCGAAAGCAAAAACTCAAGCGGAGATCCTGGGGGTCCGGATTCCCCCTCTCCAACCAAGGCCACGTATCTCTCTGATACAGGCTGAGCTCCAAATGCCCCGCTGCACCGGGGCCCAAATGTCCCGAAGGACTCAAATGTCCCGCCCGGGAGGACTACAAACGCCTCTGGAACGTCTTCCAGGGCTGCGAGGGAGAAGTCCGAGCCCGTCAGCTCCTTCTGGCCCCCGCCAAATACAAATGGATCCGATCGAACCCCAAACCAAACGCATGCGCAAATACTCAAATGTCCCGTCCGGCGGGACTACAAACGCCTCTGGAACGTCTTCCAGGGCTGCGAGGGAGAAGTCCGAGCCCGTCAGCTCCTTCTGGCCCTCGCCAAATACAAATGGATCCGATCGAACCCCAAACCAAACGCATGCGCTTATTCACAAGTAACAGGTTCAGACGCAGCCACAGACGCAACGAACAGACACAACGAATAAAGTGCTGGCCAGCTTACCTCCTGACAGTGGGTCGGTGGTCCTTGGGTGGGGGGTCTCGTATCCCGGACGAGCCCCCAAATGAAAGATCCCCCGGGGCTCCAAGCACCCCGGAATGGACCCCTTCTCAGGAGGAGACCCCCGGACCCAAAAACCAAGCCGAGTCCACTGATCAGATGCAAACAGCACGAGGTTTATTGAGTTGACACAGGTACCTGTGGGCGATCAAGTCTTAGGAAGACTCGCGCGCCAGCCCTTTGTTCAGGGCCTTTTTATGGGGTTTGGGGAAGCGAAAGCATACGTACAGAAGCAGAAACATAGTTACAAGGTTCTTATTGGCTGGTTTGAATGTAAGGCATACTCGGTGTTTGTAGATTGGCTTTGAAGGACCCCAGCGAGCGAAGAGAAAGGTGGGGAGGGGGAGTGAGGAGGGGGAGTTGGACCTTATTACTCAGCAGAGAAACATCCTGCCTACGTGACTAGGCCCACGTACCTAGGCGACCCCCTTGCCTATGTGACTATGCGCATAAGGTATCCTGTTGAAACAGGAGACCAGTATCACCCCCTAAAAGCCAAGTGGTTACAGAAAGGCAAGGGAGTGGTTAAACAATTAACTGGGGGAGGGGTCTAACAGGGGAAGGGCGAGCGATTACAGAAAAGCCAAGAAGCAGTTAGTTAATCAATGGCTGGGGGGGGGGTGTCTATATGCGGAGTCTTTCAGGGAACTTAATTTGTGAAAAATTATCCTCAAGCTTACGAATTCAAATTATTTGCTCCTAGACTTCCTGTTTGGTTCCAAAAGGTCATACATGGTTTTAAGAAGTCTTTCCTTCTGGGATACCTGGGTGGCTCAGTGGGTTAAAGCCTCTGCCTTTGGCTCAGGTCATGGTCTCAGGGTCCTGGGATTGAGCCCCACATTGGTTCTCTCTGCTCAGCAGGGAGCCTGCTTCCTCCCTCTCTCTGCCTGCCTCTCTACTTGTGATCTCTCTCTGTCAAATAAATAAAATCTTTAAAAAAAAAAGATGTCTTTCCTTCTTCCAAAGCAACCCTCCTTCTTGCTCTTTATATTATAAAAACTGATGCAAACTTTTAATCTACCACAACACTAAAAGCGAGTCACGAATTTTGTAGGAACCAGCAAACACTCTTTAAGTCTCCAAACAGACTAGAATTCTCAATGGGAATCATCACTTTCCTGTCATGATACAATCAATGAGAAAAGGTAGAGAGTCACCAATTAAGAAAGGTTCACTTATTTGTGGAGCATAACAAATAGCATGGAGGATATGGGGAATTAGAGAGGAGAAGGGAGTTGGGGGAAATTGGAAGGGGAGGTGAACCATGAGAGACTATGGACTCTGAAAAAAATCTGAGGGTTTTGAAGGGGCGGGGGATGGGAGGTCGGGGTACCAGGTGGTAGGTATTATAGGGGGCACGGATTGCATGGAGCACTGGGTGTGGAGCAAAAATAATGAATACTGTTATGCTGAAAATAAATAAATATAAATTTAAAAAAAAGAGAAAGGTTGATACTTCAGTCACCCCACGAGTAATGGAAAGAACACAATGCAGAGAATCCAGCTTGTCTTGACTTCATGCACAGGGACTACTCTGTTGCCTACATTTTTTCCTCTTTCTTTCTATTTTTTTTTAAGATTTTATTTTAAAGTAATCTCTATACCCCACGTGGGGCTCAAATGTACAACTCCGAGAGGAAGAGCTGCATGCTCCACTGACTTAGCCAGATGCCCCGCTATTTCTCCAATGTTCCCAAATATATTACCATATCCCAAAGACAGATGAAGATTCAATTACCCATCCATTTCAGCAAGAAGCTGATTTACAGTCTGCCTTGAATATGGATGCATTGGAGACTCAATTCGCTTCCCACCAACAGATCTAATTCTTCAGTAAATATAACACAGGGAGCATTTGCTTTTGCTTCCCCTAGGAAAAGAGAAGAGATACAAATAAGCTTAATGAAGTCAATGTTTTTTGAACAAAATCATGTAAGTATTAAAAACCTGTAAAACTGTCAAAGGCAACAAAAGACATTCATTAAGGAGAAAGTCCATAAAGATGAGATCTCTCTTTCTTTTAAAAGTGATTTAAGAATGGTAGCCTCAGGAAAAAAACTGAAAAAAACAAAATGATATATAATAAAAACAGCCGAGTATTCATTCTTCTGACTGTACAAGCCACAGTCAGATTTGAGGCTAAATTATGAATTAATGAATAAGATAAATTCTGAATTAATAATTCAGAATAAATTCTGAATAAATTCTGAAAAATTCAGAATAAATTCTGAATTAATGAATAAGATAAAAAGGACAACAACAACAGAAAACCCAGCTTTTCAGCAGGCCCCAAGCTCACATAACACCTATAGCTCCTCTATTTGGGAAAGTACAGTTCTGTTTTAGGTCACACATTAAATTACCTAAAACCAAAACCCCACAATGGCGAGGTCAGCTATCAATCATAATCGAATAACAAACAGGTAAGAATCCCTCTTCCCCTAAAATTAACAAAATTTCGTATTGTATGAAAGGTACATTAAAGCGTACTAAATAGATTTCTGATATGGCTGGCTCCCACACTCACAAACATTTCATCAAATTCTGATCCAGAAGAATAATAAAAAGGAACATCAGCTTCTCCAGCTACAGCTCGAGCAAGAAGCATCTTTCCTGTCCCTGGTGGTCCAACTAAAAGTATTCCTGAAAGAGAAAACAAATACACTGATTCAACTTAAAAAATAAAAATAAAACCTGATGTGAACCTATGAAACAAACAGTTATTAATTAATGCATACATAGTTTTGAGGTTGAAAGCACATGACTATTATTTTGAAACAAAGCAAAACATATGTCTCTAGTAATGATTCTCTTCAGGAACTTCTTTAAAACTAACTTCCCTCCACCATTTAAGTCTTGAGAGAATGGAACATAATAAATTTATCTGTCATTAAACAAGTAAGATAAAATTCACATAAACACAGATTAAGAGATTAAGCAACCAAATGTGACACATGAACCCTTGACTTGATGTTCTTCCATAAAACACCTATTTCAGAAACTCTGATGAAAATTTGATGTGAACATCTGAGGAAATTTTGAAAAAATTCCGGAGTACAAGATATTAAGGAAATAATATTCAATTTTATTTGGTAGGATAAATTATTCTCTTCAGGATAATGTCCTTAGTCTTAGGTGACACATAACAAAGTATGTAGAAGTAAAGTAGTTCACTTCTGTAGCTTTGTAACTTTTCCTATGTTTGAAAATTTTTATAACAGCAGTACTTTTTCATAAGTTGGAATAACAGATTTCTCTGGTTTCCACAACTTTTCATTTAAAAAGGTAAAAAACCCTTTATTAGTTAATGCTATATTTTAACATAAAAACTATCTTTAAAGGAAAGTTGTTGAAAAATACCCCTAAGACTACCCCTTGTATTGCCATGTTATCGTCATTCTTAACTGGTTTAAGTGGTAGAATGTATTTTTGTAACTGAGAATTTTCCCATAATTTTGTAAAAGATCTCTTGTGATTAGAAAGAAAAGTGTTTAACTATTCTATGACTTTAAACTTTAAACTTTCTGATGTTATAGTACTGATTCTAATAAATGAATTCTAAATTTGCAGAGATTCATACCAACACTTTTATACACTGCTGAACACTGTCAGTAGAGATAGTGGGTGGTATAGAAACAAACCTTAACTATGAGTGCCGCCTTTAACTTACCAATTCCGTTTCTAGAATTAGAATCCAGAATAATGAATAAATAAATGAGCAAATCTAGACTTTATTCTGAAGAGATAATTAAGGATGTAGGCAAAGCCTTGAGATAATAAGATGATCATCACAGTGCTGATTTTATCGTTTTAATTAAAAATGTCTGAGTATAGTTAACACACAGTTACATTAGTTTCAGGTGTACAACATAGTGATTTGACAAGTTTAAACATTATGCTGTGCTCACAAGTGTAGCTACCCTCTGTCACCATACAACACTATTACAGTATCACTGACGGTATTTCCTATGCCTTTTACTCCTCTGACTCACTCATTTGACAACTGAAAGCATGTTTCTCTCATTCTTCTTCATACATTTTGCTCAGCCCTCACACTGCTAATTTTAACCACAAAACACTGGAAACCACAAAAGCTTAATGTAAGTGATTACAGCATAGCATGATCATTTGGTCCAGGGACACCACAAAGTCATTACAATCTTGGACCCAATTCTAGCATATGGTTTTCCCTCACACCAAGAAACAATTCTCCAACACCAGTTGGGCACCCTAACTTTCCAATCAATTCTGATGCTACCTACCTGGAGATAGCATCAAATACCGTAAGTTAAGGACTTCACCCCAAAAGACTGCAGAATACATACTAACTTGTGGAAAGTTCCAGCCCTCTTATCACATGGTTGATTGTCCTGGCAACCAGATGCTACCGTTAGGTGTGCTGTAAGAGCCGACTCATTAACAGAAGACAAATCTATTCCTATCATCACTATAAAACTACAAGAAATGGGACTAAGGCCACATATATATTTTATTTTATTTATTTTATTTATTTATTTATTTGACAGACAGAGATCACAAGTAGGCAGAGAGGCAGGCAGAGAGAGAGAGGAAGGGAAGCAGGCTCCCCGCTGAGCAGAGAGCCCGATGCCGGACTTGATCCTGGGA
Source organism: Neogale vison (assembly GCF_020171115.1). Taxonomy (NCBI): domain Eukaryota; kingdom Metazoa; phylum Chordata; class Mammalia; order Carnivora; family Mustelidae; genus Neogale; species Neogale vison. Next base: position 134,916,677 of record NC_058102.1, on the reverse strand, counting down.
CCCTGGGATCATGAACTGAGCTGAAGGCAGAGGCTTTAACCCACTGAGCCACCCAGGCACCCCTAAATATGTATTTCTAATTATAAATCACAACAGTAATTAAAAGAGAAAACATCAAAAACAAACAGGACTATTCCACAAATTAGTATGTATATTGCACAAATTTTAAGGTCATGAAAGATCCACACCCACTCCCATAATAATAGAGAGGGGAGAGGAGACTGGGTGACTGAATCACTTAAACATTAGACTTCGGCTCACCTCATGATAGGGTCGTGAGACTGATCCCAGCATGGGGCTCTACACTCAGTGCACAGTTTGCTTCAGATTCTCTCCCTCTGCCCTCCCCCTCACCGGCTCCTGCACTTGCATGTGTGCTCACTCACTCTCTCTCAAATAAATAAATAGGCTAAACAACTTTTTCAGATTGAAGAAAAATCAAGGGGTGCCTGGGTGGCTTAGGCAGTTAGGCAGCAACTCTCGATTCTGATTCAGGTCATGATCCGTCTGATTGAAGATTCTCATTCTCTCTCTCCCTCTGCCCCTCCCCACTGCCTGCTCTCTCTCTCTCTAAAATAGTTTTTTAAAAAAGATTAAAGAAAAACTAAATGTGTAAACCTGGATTGAGTCTTAAACATGGATTTGGGGTGGGGGATGGGAAGACCTCACTACAAAAGGTATTAATAAGAGAAATGCAGAAATTTGAATATAACTAAATTTCATCATTAATTCTGGAACCGTGTGAAATTTCCTGACTTTAATAACTATACTGGAGTTATGTAATAGAATATTCTTATACTTTAGGATATACATAACAATGTATTTGGGTTAAAGGAGCAGGATATCTATGATTTATGCTTAAACAGTTTAAAAATACATTTATGTAAAGCAAGTGAGCAAATGACAAAGTGCTAAAAAACTACTAGTTTAGTTAAGAGTACAGCCTGGGTGGCTCAGTTGGTTAAGCAGCTGCCTTCGGCTCAGGTCATGATCCCAGCATCCTGGGATCGAGTCCCACATCGGGCTCCTTGCTCGGCGGGGAGCCTGCTTCTCCCTCTGCTTCTACCTGCCTCTCTGTCTGCCTGTGCTCGCTCTCTCTCCCTCTCTCTGACAAAAAAAAAAAAAAGAGTACAGAAAGTTCTCTGCACTATGCTCACAATTTAAAATCTGAAATTGTAATAAAATTCAAAATCCCCTTCCTCTCAAAAAAAGGTTATAAATGGTATGTTCAGAATGAAGACTTATTTGTAAAATAGCCATTAAGAACTAAACCTTAAGCATTTGAATCAATAAAAATTAAATCAGCAATGGATTATTGTATTTTTTTAATGTCAAGTCATGGTAAAGGGAAGGTACCTTACCCATGGAAGTTTACCTCCAACTACAGTAAATTTTTGTGGGTTTGTCAAGAATTCAACAGACATCATTAAAAATGTTAGCTATCAATTTAAATTAAAAGCACATTTATGTGTGTACTTTTATGTATTTATTTTAAATTACTCTGGTTTAATAATACATTTGCAGCCAATTTGCAACCCTGTATTAGACAACTTTAAAGAGTTCTCAGTGGGGAAAAAAAGAACTCAAGTACACTGGTCAGGGTTAAAAAGAAACTACCTGATACGAAGTATAGCAAAACATAAAATATCTCTGGGCTGAAGGGCATTATGAAAATCTAGAATTAAACTCATGACTCTCTTAGATTCCTAGATCATTTTCTAGGACTTTCTCTAGGAAGAATACAATCGTTACACAGTAAACGAATGTTTTTTATTATGCTTAGAATGGTCTTTGAAAGTTACTGATTAAATTATTAAAACTTAATAAAATGTTTGTAAAGTTAACAGTTGTATGTAAAGCTCGGTCCATCCCTAAGGAGAAATGCATACATATGTTCACCAAGAAACATAAGAAATATTCACAAGACCACTCTTTAGGCCAAAACTAGAAACAACCAATGTCTACCTAATGGAGAATACACAATATTGTGATTCACAGAATGCTATGCAATGGGGATGAATGAAGTAAAACTTCATGTAAAAACATGGATGGATCTCATAAACATCACGTTGAATGAAAGAAGCCATATACACTACATGTATTATGTTTATGTAAAGTTCAAATGCAGGCCAATTAATGTATGTTATGAGTCAGAACAACGATACGCTTGTGGTGGGAAGAAAGGGACACTAGGAAGTTTCTGGTAACATTTCACTTCTTGAGCTGGGCGCCAATAATATACTGAGTTCACTGTGTGAAAACTTACTGAGGTACAGACTTGTGATTTGTACAGTTTTGTGTGAATGCTAAGCTTCAAAATTTATGTTTATAAAGAAATCTGGGGGGCTCAGTCATGATCTCAGGATCCTGGGATCAAGCCCTACTTCAGGCTCTCAGCAGGGAGCCTGCTCCTCCCTCTCCCTCTGCCACTCCCTCTGCTTGTGCTCTTTGGCACAGGCTCTCTCTTGAATAAATAAATAAAATCTTAAAGGGCACAGATTGCATGGAGCACTGGATGTGGTGAAAAAATAATACTGTTATGCTGAAAATAAATAAATTTAATTTAAAAAATTTTTTAAAAAATAGCATCCCCTCCAAAATAAAAAAAAAGTAGATAAAAAGAAATCTAGCCCTTTATCCATTAAAATACATTTTTAAAATATTCAAAGATATCCATATACTGAATGAAGGCCAAAAGACATTTGGTCAAGGTAATCAATAACTTTAAACTGTAGGAAAAGGGAAACAGATTAGATGTCATCTACTACTAAAGCTACATTTTCTCTGCCCAAACTTTCTGTCAAGAAAATTCCCAACTGAGGTATATAAAATCTTTATAGAATGGAGTTTAGGGATCAAGACAATGAATGAAGTTATAAAAGCCCTTATTAGTATTTTTATGGCAACTATATGTAAAATTATTCCTACAGAACCAGAAATTCTAGGTAAGGAAATGAAATTCCTATACTAGCTCTTTAAGAGTCAGTAAAACTGATCACAGGTACCACCTACTGACCCACCTATTTTGGTAAATGCTATAAATTACATTGGTCTATATAAATTTAGATTCGATAGCGATGGTGGCAATATAAAATTGTAACATTAATTATAATATCTGTTTAGATTAGCACAGAAAATTTTGTGATAATCTACAAACTTTGGGATGAGCCCTTTCTAAGATTATCTATACGTCTTCTTTAGCTTCATAATCAGAATTGGACACATTCCAAAAGAAGTGTAGTCTATTGAGTACTGAAGTGTATACACTGCAGGGAGAAAGGAAGAACGCCTCGCTGACCATAATCTCAGCACAGGTTCAAGGCGCATCTTAACATGGGCAGGACCCTTTGCACTCATCAGTTTTCAAATACTCACCGCACCAACCTCTTCCTCAATTATTCTCTTATCACATTCCGACAGGGTTCACAGCTGTTTAAATTGCCAAGGGAGGGGAGCCTGGGTGGCTCAGTGGGTTAAAGCCTCTGCCTTTGGCGCAGCTCACGATCCCTGGGTCCTGGGATTGAGCCCCGCATCCGGCTCTCTGCTCAGCACGGAGCCTGCTTCCCCTCTCTCTCTGCCTGCCTCTCTGCCTACTGTGGTCTCTCTCTCTGTCAAATAAATAAATAGTATCTTTTTAAAAAATTGCCAAGGGAAGGGAAGGACTACTTGGTATAAAATTATCATAGTGACTCCTGATACTTTATTCCCTAATAGTCGAGGCTGTGAAAAATATTTATGCATAGATAGGGAACAGAGTGTGGAAAGAGTAGGTGCTCTCATTCTACTCCATATTAAAGTAGCCTTTTGACTGATCAAGCAAGTCAGGCCCATTAATTATCAAGATCTTTGCTCTCTCTCTTCCTCTGGCTAGAAGTGTCCTTTGCTCAAATACATACATGGTTTAGGCACACCTGACTGTCTCAGTCAATAGAGCATGTGATTCTTGATCTCAGGGTTGCACATCTGAGGCCCGTGTTGGGCGTAGAGGGTATCAAGTTGAGCCCTGTTTTGGGTGTAGAGATCACTTAAAAAAAACATGCATGGTTTACTCCATCATCTTCAAATCATCACTCAGCGTCACATTCTCAATCAGACACTGAATATCCCCATTTAAAATTGTGATCTTTAGGGGCACCTCGGTGGCTCAGTGGGTTAAGCATCTGCCTTTGGCTCAGGTCATGATCTCAGGGTCCTGGGATTGAGCCCCGCATCAGACTCTTTGCTCAGCAGGGAGCCTGCTTCCTCCTCTCTCTCTACCTGCCTCTCTGCCTACTTGTGATCTTGTCTGTCAAATAAATAAATAAAATATTTAAAAATAAATAAATAAAGATAAAATTGTGATCTTTCACTCAAAATTCCCAGTCTTCTTCATGCCGCTCCATATTTTTCCTATAATGCTTCATCACATTTGAGCATACTCTATTATTTCCTCATATGCAATATCATGGTTTAGTTTCTGCTAGAAATGACAGCAGAGATTTATTTCTTCTGTCCCAATACCTAAAAGAGGGCTGGAGAATATGCAGTGAAGCTAAAACTTCCAAGGTTCTAATCACGGCTTCATTTTTCCTAGGGTCCAGCCCCACCCAGGAGCCCACCAGAATGGCTTCATACAAATGACAGTGCCATCGCCCAGGAAATTCCAAGGGATTTAGAAGCCCTGTGTCAGACATCAGCATCAAAGACCAAACTGCAGAAGCAAAGATGCACTTAGTACTCTTGTCATTTAGGGAATTACAAGAGTTTTAGTGCCTCGAACTGGAGGTAGAGACCAATATATATATATATTTTATACTTTTAAAATCAAATATTGGTCTTATATAATTAGTAATATTTGAAGAGTGCAGGGTAAACTTTTTAACTTACTCCTTTAATATGTTCAAAGGTGACATTTTTCATCTGGACGGGATCTACTGCAGATTCAAGCCCTGTTGTCCGGAAGCAGACTAAAGAGAACAAAAATAATTGTTTATATATTTGTTAGTTTCCTAAAATTTCAACCACCCTATTATTCAGATGTAAGAAAGCACAGAAAATTATATCTAAGTTTACATACATTAATTCATAGTGAAGTAAAGAAACTACATCTTCCAGATTTCTAGACCATGTTCAAGGAATAAATGACTCACATTAAAGTGACATCTTTTTTTTTAAGATTTTATTTATTTGACAGAGAGAGACACAGCGAGAGAGAGAACACAAGTAGGGGGAGTGGGAGAGGAAGAACAGGCTTCCGCCAAGCAGGGCATCTGATGCGGGCTCCATCCCAGGACTCTGGGATCATGACCTGAGCTGAAGGCAGACACTTAACAACTAAGCCACCCAGGGGCCCCTTCAGTAACATATTTACACCTTCCAATTAAAATAAAAAATTGGGGGCGACTGGGTGGCTCAGTGGGTTGGGCCACTGCCTTCAGCTCGGGTCATGATCTCAGGGTCCTGGGGTCTAGTCCCATGTCGGGCTCTCTGCTCGGCAGGGAGCCTGCTTCCTCCTCTCTCTCTCTGCCTGCCTCTCTGCCTACTTGTGATCTCTCTCTGTCAAATAAATAAAATCTTTTAAAAAAATAAAAAAATAAAAAATAAATAAAAATAAATAAAAAATTGGGGCACCTGTGTGGCTCAGTGGGTTAAGCCTCTGCCTTTTGCTCAGGTCATGATCTCAGGGTCCTGGGATCCAGCCCCGCATCAGGCTCTCTGCTCAGAAAGGGAGTCTTCTTCCCCCTCCCCCTCTGCCTGCCTCTCTGCCTACTTGTGATCTCTCTCTCTCTCTCTCCGTCAAATAAATAAATATTTTAAAATTAAAAATTATTTCCCTCTTCCCTTATCATATTTAACAAGAGAAATTTAAACCAATCATTCTCAAACTCAACTCTGCATAAAAATCACTTGAGAAATGTGTAAATGCAAGTTCCCAGGCCATGGCCCAGAATTCTGGTTTGTAGTTCTAGAAAAAGGCCCAGGACAGTTTGCATTTTTAACCATCACCCTAAATTATCCTGATACAACTAGTCAGGGATGCACACCACGAGATACACTGCCTTAAACCCAATATAAAAGCTGGCACTAGCATATTTTTTAAAGTGTATACCTTAAAAGGGATTATTTCACTTTTCATGTAGCCTCCTCCTCTAGCGACTGTTATTACTTGCCCTCAGATGATCTATATCAGTAATGACATCATTAAGAATGACATTGAAAACTTGGAAAGACAGTAAAACACTTCAGATCAACTACAGGGGACTATTACAAAGCTTTCTTAAAACCTCTCCCCTTTGGTTAAACTTCCCTACTGAACAGATGTAAGTGAGTAAATAGAGCAATTTCTAATTTCCTCAGAAAAAGACAAAAATATTGTCTTTAAGACAGAAATTTAGATGCAAAAAAAAAGATCAGTAAGCAAAACTAGAGTTTTGCTGAAAACACTTAACATACCAAGAATACACAAGTTGGCAGAGCAAATGTACACTGGACCCTAACAGTTTTAGCCCACTACATTGTTTATTTAAGGATCTACACAGTGAGACTTTATAAGTTATGCAAATTAAATTTATAGCCAAACCACGTGAACCTTATAAGAAATTATAAGGCAATGCACTTCATATTTTGATATATATTTTGGTTTCATATAAGAAATTAAGAAACATAAAACAATAGCCAGAACTAACCCCACCCCTCCAATATCGATCATATGGTGTCCCTACATTAGTTGTGTTTTGAAAATAAGGAGACAAAAGAAGGTGACTAGCTATAAAAAGAATATTCTGGGGGTGCCTGGATGGCTCAGTTGGTTAAGCATGACCTCAGGATCCTGAAACTGAGCCCCACATCCGGCTCCCTGCTCAACGGGGATCCTGCTTCTCCCTGTGCCTGGTGCTCCCCATGTTTGCACTCACTCTCTGTCAAATAAATAAAATCTTAAGGAAAGAAAAGAATATTCCTGGATGTTAAAATCTCATCTAAGATTTGATGCCACAAAAAACTTAAAATAGGGGCGCCTGGGAGGCTCAGTGGGTTAAGCCGCTGCCTTCGGCTCAGGTCATGATCTCAGAGTCCTGGGATCGAGTCCCGCATCAGGCTCTCTGCTCAGCAGGGAGTCTGCTTCCCTCTCTCTCTCTCTCTGCCTGCCTCTCCATCTACTTGTGATTTCTCTCTGTCAAATAAATAAATAAAATCTTTAAAAAAAAAAAACTTAAAATATCTGGGGTAACATGCAAGTTCTGGCATGAAGTCCTGATCCAGACGAACTGTTATTCTTTAATTGTTATTAGTTTTTTCTCTCAAGGTAACCAATCATAAAGAACATAGAAAACACGAGTAAAAACTGAATAGCTCTCTACTCTGTTCCACTGGTCTATGTGTCTGTTTTTACGCCAGTACCATGCTGTCTTGGTGATCACAGCTTTGTAATAAAGCTTGAAATCAGGTAACGTGATGCCGCCAGCATTATTTTTGCTTTTCAACATTTCCTTAGCGATTCGGGGTCTCTTCTGATTCCATACAAATTTTAGGATTATTTGCTCCAGCTCTTTGAAGAATGCCGGTGGAATTTTGATCGGAATGGCATTAAAAGTATAGATTGCTCTAGGCAGTATAGACATTTTAACAATGTTTATTCTTCCGATCCAAGAGCATGGAATGGTCTTCCATCTATTTGTGTCTTCTTCAATTTCTTTCATGAGTGTTCTAAAGTTCCTCGAGTACAGATCCTTTACCTCTTTGGTTAAGTTTATTCCCAGGTATCTTATGGTTCTTGGTGCTCTAGTAAATGGAATCGATTCTCTAATTTCCCTTTCTGTATTTTCATTGTTTGTGTATAAGAAAGCCACTGATTTCTGCACATTGACTTTGTATCCTGCCACGCTGCTGAATTGCTGTATGAGTTCTAGTAGTTTGGGGGTGGAGTCTTTTGGGTTTTCCATATAAAGAATCATGTCATCTGCAAAGAGAGAGAGTTTGACTTCTTCATTACCAATTTGGATACCTTTTATTTCTCTCTGTTGTCTGATTGCTGTTGCTAGGTTTCTAATACTATGTTGAACAAGAGTGGTGAAAGTGGGCATCCTTGTCTTGTTCCTGATCTCAATGGGAAGGCTGCAAGCTTTTTCCCATTGAGGATGATATTTGCTGTGGGTCTTTCATAGATAGATTTGATGAGGTTCAGGAATGTTCCCTTTATCCCTATACTTTGAAGCGTTTTAATCAGGAACGGATGCTGGATTTTGTCAAATGCTTTTTCTGCATCAATTGAGAGGACCATGTGATTCTTCTCTCTTCTCATATTAATTTGTTGTATCACATTGATTGATTTGCGAATGTTGAACCATCCTTGTAGCCCAGGGATGAATCCCACCTGATCATGGTGGATAATCTTTTTAATGTGCTGTTGGATCCTGTTAGCTAGGATCTTGTTGAGAATCTTAGCATCCATATTCATCAGTGATATTGGTCTGAAATTCTCCTTTATGGTAGGGTCCTTGCCTGTTTGGGGGATCAGGGTAATGCTGGATTCATAGAAAGAGTCTGGAAGTTTTCCTTCTGCTTCAATTTTTTGAAACAGCTTCAGGAGAATAGGTGTTATTTCTTCTTTGAAGGTTTGGTAGAATTCCCCAGGGAATCCGTCAGGTCCTGGGCTCTTGTTTTTTGGGAGGTTTTTTTTATTTTTTTTTTTTTTTTTATTTTTTTTTCTTTCCCCAATTTATTTATTTTCAGAAAAACAGTATTCATTATTTTTTCACCACACCCAGTGCTCCATGCAAGCTGTGCCCTCTATAATACCCACCACCTGGTACCCCAACCTCCCACCCCCCCGCCACGTCAAACCCCTCAGATTGTTTTTCAGTGTCCATAGTCTCTCATGGTTCACCTCCCCTTCCAATTTACCCAATTTCCCTACTACTCTCTAACGCCCCTTGTCCTCCATGCTATTGGTTATGCTCCACAAATGAGTGAAACCATATGATAATTGACTCTCTCTGCTTGACTGATTTCACTCAGCATAATCTCTTCCAGTCCCGTCCATGTTGCTACAAAAGTTGGATATTCCTCCTTTCTGATGGAGGCATAATATTCCATAGTGTATATGGACCACATCTTCCTTATCCACTCATCCGTTGAAGGGCATTTTGGTTCTTTCCATAGTTTGGCGACTGTGGCCATTGCTGCTATAAACATTGGGGTACAGATGGCCCTTCTTTTCACGACATCTGTATCTTTGGGGTAAATACCCAGGAGTGCAATTGCAGGGTCGTAGGGAAGCTCTATTTTTAATTTCTTGAGGAATCTCCACACTGTTCTCCAAAGAGGCTGCACCAACTTGCATTCCCACCAACAGTGGAAGAGGGTTCCCCTTTCTCCACATCCTCTCCAACACATGTTGTTTCCTGTTTTGTTAATTTTGGCCATTCTAACTGGTGTAAGGTGATATCTCAATGTGGTTTTAATTTGAATCTCCCTGAGGGCTAATGATGATGAGCATTTTTTCATGTGTCTGATAGCCATTTGTATTTCTTGATTGGAGAAGTTTCTGTTCATATCTTCTGCCCATTTTTTGATGTGTTTGTCTGTTTCGTGTGGGTTGAGTTTGAGGAGTTCATTATAGATCCTGGATATCAAACTTTTGTCTGTACTGTCATTTGCAAATATCTTCTCCCATTCCGTGGGTTGCCTCTTTGTTTTTTTGACTGTTTCCTTTGCTGTGCAGAAGCTTTTGATTTTGATGAAGTCCCAAAAGTTTATTTTCGCTTTTGTTTCCTTTGCCTTTGGAGACGTATCTTGAAAGAAGTTGCTGTGGCTGATATCGAAGAGAATACTGCCTATTTCTCCTCTAAGATTCTGATAGATTCCTGTCTCACGTTGAGGTCATTTATCCATTTTGAGTTGATCTTTGTGTACGGTGTAAGAGAATGGTCGAGTTTCATTCTTCTACATATAGCTGTCCAGTTTTCCCAGCACCATTTATTGAAGAGACTGTCTTTTTTCCACTGTATATTTTTTCCTGTTTTGTCGAAGATTAATTGACCATAGAGTTGAGGGTCCATATCAGGGCTCTCTACTCTGTTCCACTGGTCTATGTGTCTGTTTTTATGCCAGTACCATGCTGTCTTGGTGATCACAGCTTTGTAATAAAGCTTGAAATCAGGTAAGGTGATGCCGCCAGCTTTATTTTTGTTTTTCAACATTTCCTTAGCGATTCGGGGTCTCTTCTGATTCCATACAAATTTTAGAATTATTTGCTCCAGCTCTTTGAAGAATGCCGGTGGAATTTTGATCGGAATGGCATTAAAAGTATAGATTGCTCTAGGCAGTATAGACATTTTAACAATGTTTATTCTTCCAATCCAAGAGCATGGAATGGTCTTCCATCTTTTTGTGTCTTCTTCAATTTCTTTCATGAGTGTTCTATAGTTCCTCAAGTATAGATCCTTTACCTCTTTAGTTAGGTTTATTCCAAGGTATCTTATGGTTCTTGGTGCTATAGTAAATGGAATCGATTCTCTAATTTCCCTTTCTGTATTTTCCTTGTTAGTGTATAAGAAAGCCACTGATTTCTGCACATTGACTTTGTATCCTGCCACGCTGCTGAATTGCTGTATGAGTTCTAGTAGTTTGGGGGTGGAGTCTTTTGGGTTTTCCATATAAAGCATCATGTCATCTGCGAAGAGAGAGAGTTTGACTTCTTCATTACCAATTTGGATACCTTTTATTTCTCTCTGTTGTCTGATTGCTGTTGCTAGGACTTCTAATACTGTGTTGAACAAGAGTGGTGAAAGTGGGCATCCTTGTCTTGTTCCTGATCTCAACGGGAAGGCTGCAAGCTTTTTCCCATTGAGGATGATATTTGCTGTGGGTCTTTCATAGATAGATTTGATGAGGTTCAGGAATGTTCCCTTTATCCCTATACTTTGAAGCGTTTTAATCAGGAACGGATGTTGGATTTTGTCAAATGCTTTTTCTGCATCAATTGAGAGGACCATGTGATTCTTCTCTCTTCTCATATTAATTTGTTGTATCACATTGATTGATTTGCGAATGTTGAACCATCCTTGTAGCCCAGGGATGAATCCCACCTGATCATGGTGGATAATCTTTTTAATGTGCTGTTGGATCCTGTTAGCTAGGATCTTGTTGAGAATCTTAGCATCCATATTCATCAGTGATATTGGTCTGAAATTCTCCTTTATGGTAGGGTCCTTGCCTGTTTGGGGGATCAGGGTAATGCTGGATTCATAGAAAGAGTCTGGAAGTTTTCCTTCTGCTTCAATTTTTTGAAACAGCTTCAGGAGAATAGGTGTTATTTCTTCTTTGAAGGTTTGGTAGAATTCCCCAGGGAATCCGTCAGGTCCTGGGCTCTTGTTTTTTGGGAGGTTTTTGATCACTGATTCAATCTGGTTATTAGATATCGGTCTATTCAGGTTGTCGATATCTTCCTGGCTCAATGTTGATATTTTATATTTTTCCAGGAATGCATCCATTTCATCTAGGTTGCTAAGCTTATTGGCTCTATGGTCAATTAATCTTCGACATAACAGGAAAAAATATAAAGTGGAAAAAAGACAGTCTCTTCAATAAATATTGCTGGGAAAACTGGACAGCTATATGTAGAAGAATGAAACTCGACCATTCTTTTACACCGTACACAAAGATCAACTCAAAATGGATAAAAGTCCTCAACGTGAGACAGGAATCCATCAGAATCCTAGAGAGAACATAGGCAGTAATCTCTTTGATATCAGCCACAGCAACTTCTTTCAAGATACGTCTCCAAAGGCAAAGGAAACAAAAGCGAAAATAAACTTCTGGGACTTCCTCAAAATCAAAAGCTTCTGCACAGCAAAGGAAACAGTCAAAAAAACAAAGAGGCAACCCACGGAATGGGAGAAGATATTTGCAAATGACAGTACAGACAAAAGGTTGATATCGAGGATCTATAATGAACTCCTCAAACTCAACCCACACGAAACAGACAAACACATCAAAAAATGGGCAGAAGATATGAACAGACACTTCTCCAATCAAGAAATACAAATGGCTATCAGACACATGAAAAAATGCTAATCATCATTAGCCCTCAGGGAGATTCAAATTAAAACCACATTGAGATATCACCTTACACCAGTTAGAATGGCCAAAATTAACAAAACAGGAAACAACATGTGTTGGAGAGGATGTGGAGAAAGGGGAACCCTCTTCCACTGTTGGTGGGAATGCAAGTTGGTGCAGCCTCTTTGGAGAACAGTGTGGAGATTCCTCAAGAAATGAAAAATAGAGCTTCCCTATGACCCTGCAATTGCACTCCTGGGTATTTACCCCAAAGATACAGATGTCGTGAAAAGAAGGGCCATCTGTACCCCAATGTTTATAGCAGCAATGGCCACAGTCGCCAAACTATGGAAAGAACCAAAATGCCCTTCAACGGACGAATGGATAAGGAAGATGTGGTCCATATACACTATGGAGTATTATGCCTCCATCAGAAAGGATGAATACCCAACTTTTGTAGCAACATGGACGGGACTGGAAGAGATTATGCTGAGTGAAATAAGTCAAGCAGAGAGAGTCAATTATCATATGGTTTCACTTATTTGTGGAGCATAACAAATAGCATGGAGGACAAGGGGCGTTAGAGAGGAGTAGGGAATTTGGGTAAATTGGAAGGGGAGGTGAACCATGAGAGACTATGGACTCTGAAAAACAGTCTGAGGGGTTTGAAGTGGCGGGGGTGGGTGGGAGGTAGGGCTACCAGGTGGTGGGTATTATAGAGGGCACGGCTTGCATGGAGCACTGGGTGTGGTGAAAAAATAATGAATAATGTTTTTCTGAAAATAAATAAATTGGAAAAAAAAGAAGAAGCTTTAACAGCTTTCTGTGAAAGCTGTGTTTAGCAGAGTAAAGATTTATTCTTTTGTAAAAAAAAAAACAAAAACTGAATAGCTGAGAAAGCAACAGGAACTACTTAGGATGGGCATTATTGCTTCATTTTAGACTGGTCAACTGAAAACTATGAGAATCACTTGAGGCAATTCTTAATTATATACTAAATTTATATATGTGTGTGTGTGTATATAGATACATATATTTTTTTCAATTTATTTATTTTCAGAAAAACATTATTCATTATTTTTTCACCACACCCAGTGCTCATATATTTTTTTAAGATTTTATTTGAGATGGGGAGAGAGAAAGCACACAAGTGGGGGAAGGTGCAGACGTTTCGATCCAAGGACCCTGAGATCATGACCTGGACTGAAGGCAGATGCTTAACCAACAGAGCCACCGAGGAGCCCAAAATTTTTATATACTTATGTATAATATATAAATTTTTCATAAATTTATTAGTATGTCTTTGTATTCTTATTATACAATTATTCTACCTGTTTTTAAGTTTTATAATTGGACAGGTGTAACTTTCTAGAAGTCTGGAAAACCAACCACTAACAGAAGCTAAGCTAACATTTTTGCTCTAACATAATCCTTGGAACATTAACAAAATATTAATTATTTTCTCAAAATAAAACTTGAAATTCATACAGTGTCTGCAGGAACTTTTCTTGTAACCCACAAAGCAATGTAAATATAATGAGCCCTGATAATGCAGTTGGCATGTAACCATAACTGATTAAAACTTTTCTACTTCAATGCAAAAAAAAAAAAAAACAAAAAAAAAACCTCAAATTGACCCAATCTGTGAACTGTTGACTCAGGAAAGAAAGGCCTAGACACCAGAACAGTAAATGCTGGGGTGCCCGGGTGGCTCAGTGGATTAAGCCTTTGCCTTTAGCTCAAGTCATGCTCTCAGGGTCCTGGGGTCAAGCCCCACATCAGGCTCAAGTCATGGTCTCAGGGCCCTGAGATCAAGGCCATCAGGCTCTCCGCTTAGCAAGGAGACTGCTTTCCCCGCTCTCTCTGCCTGCCTCTCTGCCTACTTGTGATCTTTCTCTCTCTCTCTCAAATAAATAAATAAAATCTTTAAAAAACAAAAACAAAACAGGAAATACTTCTTTTCTCCTGTCTAAGGTAGACTATGAAAAAAAAAGTCGAGTATTTAAAAGATTAAAAGTAAAAGTCAGATAAATAAAAAGAGCCTTTACCAGATAAAAATGGATTTTTTAAGAGTCCATAAATGCCAAACAGCAGCAGAACGAAGAGAATCAGACAAGTTTGTCTCAGAGAATATGGAAGAGGAAAAGAAAAAAACAATCCTTAAGTCAAATAACAACAATGACAAATGACACCTTGATGAAAAGCAAGAATTAGGTTATTGATGGTAATCATATTCCATCATATGCAATTTGGGAACCTGACATTCTTTTTTTTTTTTAAAGATTTTATTTATTTATTTGACAGAGAGAAATCACAAGTAGATGGAGAGGCAGGCAGAGAGAGAGAGAGAGAGGAAGCAGGCTCCTGCTGAGCAGAGAGCCCGATGTGGGACTCGATCTCAGGACCCTGAGATCATGACCTGAGCCAAAGGCAGCGGCTTAGCCCACTGAGCCACCCAGGCGCCCATGGAACCTGACATTCTTTTGTATAGTTGCCATGATTTCCTTTCAGCACCCTGTTATCAAAAACCTCATGAAGGAACTCCTGCTTCTGTCCTTGACTCTGGTTCTCATTTGAGAAAAGGGAGAGTGTCAACAGGTATTTCCATTTTGACACAGCTTAAGTGACAGATATAATGGAATATAACCAATGAAAAGGTGCATATGTGTTAGAAAAGTATGTGTAACCACTTAAAGGTAGGACTCTGACTTCCTTTTAGGTATACTTCCCAAATATGGATAGTGTCTAATCAACTTACCATTGGTTTTTTGCATTAGGGCTTGAGCTTTCAGACTGGTTTCTGCAAAACCAGTTTTAAGTGCATCTTGGTGAGCTTCAGGTATATTTTTGGTTTTCATGAGTTTGTCCAAACTCTCAACATCTGATCCCCTGTCCAACAGGAATCCCTAAATACACAAACAAGGCATCAGTACTGACTTACTATATAAATAACCCAATAATATAATGATCACTTACAAGAAAAATCCTTTCAAAAATTCTAGAATTTCTAGTTTTTGTTGACCATCAGAAGAATTACACTAAGACTTAAAAATAAATTACTTAATCAACATCAAGGAAACTAACCCTGGAACTTACCCTTCCATCAGTCGATTAAGAAAGAAACTCTCTGTAAGAACACAATATTGAAAACAATAGGTCACCTGTGGACTCAGGGTTCCAATGGTTTAATGTTCACACTCCTTTATCTCTACTAGAGGAAAAACCTCATTAATTTATTAAATGTTTATTGAGTACCTTTTACAAACTTGGACTTGTATAGGTTGTGAAAATGTAAAGATAAATAACCAATGATCAGAATGTTTTCAGTCTACTGGGGAGAGATAAACAAATAACTAATTTTTTGAAATCATTTTGATATTATGTTAGAAATACTAGGTCTAAAAAAAAGAAAGAAAAGAAATTCTAGGTCTGGGAGCACCTGGGTGGCTCAGTCAGTTAAGTATTCGATTTTGGTTTTAGGTCAGGTCATCATCTCAGAGTCATGGGGTCAAGCCCAACATTAGGCTCTGAGCTCTCAGCAAGGAGTCTGCTGAAGATTCTTTCCCCTCTCTTTCCCTCCCCCGCTTTGCTCCTTGTCTGATTGCATGCATTCCCTCTCTCAAGTAAAGAAGATCTTAAAAAGAAAAAAAAAAGAGGTTCTAGGTCTGGTGGTAAAATAAATGCTACCTCAGAAGTCAAGAGAGATGGATGGTACTTTGATAGGAATTGCATTAAATGTATAGATTGCTTTAGGTAGCATAGACATTTTCACAATATTTATTCTTCCAATCCAGGAGCATGGAACATTTTTCCATTTCTTTGTGTCTTCCTCAATTTCTTCATGAGTACTTTATAGTTTTCTGAGTATAGATTCTTAGCCTCCTTGGTTAGGTTTATTCCTAGGTATCTTATGGTTTGGGGTACAATTGTAAATGGGATTGACTCCTTAATTTCTCTTTCTTCTGTCTTGTTGTTGGTGTAGAGAAATGCAACTGATTTCTGTGCATTGATCTTATATCCTGAACTTTACTGAATTCTGAACTGTACAAGTTCTAGCAGTTTTGGCGTGGAGTCTTTTGGGTTTTCCACATAGAGTATCATATCATCTGTGAAGATTGATAATTTGACTTCTTCTTTGCCGATTTGGATGCCTTTAATTTCCTTTTGTTGTCTGATTGCTGAGGCTAGGACTTCTAGTACTATGTTGAATAGCAGTGGTGATAATGGACATCCCTGCCGTGTTCCTGACCTTAGTGGAAAAGCTTTCAGTTTTTCTCCATTGAGAATGATATTTGCAGTGGGTTTTTCATAGATGGCTTTGATGATATTGAGGTATGTGCCCTCGATCCCTACACTTTGAAGAGTTTTGATCAGGAATGGATGCTGTACTTTCCAAAGGGATATTGAAAAAGAAGCCAAAGTAGGTGACATCACAATTCCGGACTTCAAGCTTTATTACAAAGCTGTCGTCAGCAAGACAGCATGGTACTGGCACAAAAACAGACACATAGACCAATGGAACAGAATAAAGAGCCCAGAAATAGACCCTCAACTCTATGGTCAATTAATCTTTGACAAAGCAGGAAAGAATGTCCAATGGAAAAAAGACAGCCTCTTTAATAAATGGTATTGGGAAAATTGGACAGCCACGTGCAGAAAAATGAAATTGGACCATTTCCTTACACCACACACAAAAATAGACTCAAAATGGATTAAGGACCTCAATGTGAGAAAGGAATCCATCAAAATCCCTGAGGAGAACACAGGCAGCAACCTCTTCGACCTCAGCCGCAGCAACATCTTCCTAGGAACATCGCCAAAGGCAAGGGAAGCAAAGGCAAAAATGAACTTTTGGGATTTCATCAAGATCAAAAGCTTTTGCACAGCAAAGGAAACAGTTAACAAAATCAAAAGACAACTGACAGAATGGGAGAAGATATTTGCAAACGACATATCAGATAAAGGACTAGTGTCCAAAATCTATAAAGAACTTAACAAACTCAACACCCAAAGAACAAATAATCCAATCAAGAAATGGGCAGAGGACATGAACAGACGTTTCTCCAAAGAAGACATCCAGATGGCCAACAGACACATGAAAAATTGTTCCATATCACTCAGCATCAGGGAAATACAAATCAAAACCACAATGAGATATCACCTCACACCAGTCAGAATGGCTAAAATCAACAAGTCAGGAAATGACAGATGCTGGCGAGAATGCGGAGAAAGGGGAACCCTCCTACACTGTTGGTGGGAATGCAAGCTGGTGCAACCACTCTGGAAAACAGCATGGAGGTTCCTCAAAATGTTGAGAATAGAACTGCCCTATGACCCAGCAATTGCACTACTGGGTATTTACCCTAAAGATACAAACGTAGTGATCCAAAGGGGCACGTGCACCCGAATGTTTATAGCAGCAATGTCCACAATAGCCAAACTATGGAAAGAATCTAGATGTCCATCAACAGATGAATGGATAAAGAAGATATGGTATATATACACAATGGAATACCATGCAGCCATCAAAAGAAACGAAATCTTGCCATTTGCGACAACATGGATGGAACTAGAGCGTATCATGCTTAGCGAAATAAGTCAAGCGGAGAAAGACAACTATCATATGATCTCCCTGATATGAGGAAGTGGTGATGCAACATGGGGGCTTAAGTGGGTAGGAGAAGAATCCATGAAACAAGACGGGATAGGGAGGGAGACAAACCATAAGTGACTCTTAATCTCACGAAACAAACTGTGGGTTGCTGGGGGGAGGGGGGTTGGGAGAAGGGGGGTAGGGTTATGGACATTGGGGAGGGTATGTGCTTTTGGGTAAATTGGAAGGGGAGGTGAACCATGAGAGAATATGGACTCTGAAAAACAATCTGAGGGGTTTGAAGTGGTGGGGGGGTGGGAGGTTGGGGTACCAGGTGGTGGGTATTATAGAGGGCACAGCTTGCATGGAGCACTGGGTGTGGTGGAAAAATAATGAATACTGTTTTTCTGAAAATAAATAAATTGGAAAAAAAAAGAAGTCAAGAGAGGCATCACAGAGAATAGGATTTCTAAACCACAGAGAACACAAAGCATAAACACTGTGACAGAGCCATGAAATAACAGGCCTAAGCAGTCAGGAATGGCAAGCGATCTTGTATGACAGGACTTTAAATGCCAAGAAACAAGCGGAGCAGAGGATCAGAGGGGGTGCCATATTTAAAGATGAGAACAGAAAAATGGTTGGCAGAGGCCAAATTGATACTACAGCAGGAAACTGACAAGAAAGCAGGGAAGGGGCTAGGAGAAGAATAAATGAAACAAGATGGGATTGGGAGGGAGATAAACCATAAGTGACTCATAATCTCACAAAACAAACTAAGGGTTGCTGGGGGGAGGGGAGTTGGGAGAAGGGGAGTGGGGTTATGAATATTGGGGAGGTATGTGCTATGGTGAGTGCTGTGAAGTGTGTAAACCTGGCGATTCACAGACCTGTACCCCTGGGGATAAAAATATATTATATGTTTATAAAAAATAAAAAGAAAGCAGGGGAATACAATTATTACATTAAAACACTTTAGACAGATGGTGGGTTGGTGGCAGTCTGGAGGCTGGAGTCTGGAGAACTAGGCTGCAGCTCAGAGCTTTCTACCTTGCCTCTCTGCCATGCTCAGCATGTCTCTCATCTGCAGACTAGTTCCCACGTCACAAGCTGGCTGTAGCCTTCTCAGGACCCCATTCAGACACAACAGCATTGAGCAGAAGGAGGGGGACTGCTTATCCAGGTGCCTCTGATAACAAGAGAAGAGCCTTTTCTCCAAGAACACGAAGGCCTCTCACAGGCAGTGGCATGCCCGCATCAGATTCAATAACTGACAAGGAAACCGGGTCACAGTGACTGGCTTAGATCCATTAGAATTTCTTGCTGGGGTCTGGATACTGTATCTTTCTCAAGGCACATGAGTTAGGGTTACACACTGCAATGCAATAAAGGCTCTACATCCCCAGGAAAGGTGGGAACAGCTTTTAAGTAGGCAAACAAGATTTTTATTTTAGGTAACACTTCTGGAAACTTCGACATGCTTCCTAATGTGTATGGAAGAACACTAATTGCAACTGTCCACATCCAATCTCAGACCACCTTGACTATCCTATAATGCTATCCCATCCCAGTAATAGTGTGAGACTTCATCTAAAACTGTGCTAAATTAACTTGCTCCATTTAGTCTGCTTTTTACGTGGCTAGAGAGGAAATAAGGTGGGAGCAACATCTATTTCTTCTGAGAAATTGGGCTACTCTATCCACAACCTCCTCTGGAAGAACATACACAGTAGCCTGCTACATCCCTTTCATGTATGCCATTGAAGGTTCTGCTGACCATTTCACAACAATGCTCAAGACAGCCCAAACCTAACCATCATCACACACTGCTTTCTTTTAGATAGAAAAGTAAATTGTAAAGCAATATAAGAAATCTTTCATCTAACTCCTATTTTTTGAGCTCCTATTACATTCTCTTGCCTGGGACTATGGAATTAATGATTGGCAGACATAAGTCATGACCTTGTAGAGCTTGAATTGAGTAGGGAAGACAGGCATTATTGGCCAACAATAATAATAGAAGCAAATGTAAAATTATCAGTGATAAGCACCAAGAAAGAGCTGCAAGGCAGGTCCACAAAGGCAGACTTGAGGAGCTAAAGCTTGAGCTTATATCACGGAAAGATAGGAGTCCACCTGCTAAGTAGTGGAGAGGTAGAAGAGTGATCCAGACAGAAAGAGCCTCATGTGAGAAGACTCTGTGGCAAGAGAGAGCATGGCCAGAGAGGTCGGAGCATAGAGGAGTGAGGGAGGTGGTGCCAGAGAAACCCAGAGTGTAAGGGAGGGGCCAGATCATATAGGCACTGGTGACTTACGTTTAGAAACTGAGTCTTTATCTTCAATGTAAAGGGGAAATTCTAAGCAGTGGTATCAATAGATTCATATTTGAGGGGCACCTGGGTGGCTCAGTGGGTTAAGCCGCTGCCTTCGGCTCAGGTCATGATCTCAGGGTCCTGGGATCGAGCCCCACATCGGGCTCTCTGCTCAGCAGGGAGCCTGCTTCCTTCTCTCTCTGCCTGCCTCTCTGCCTGCTTGTGATCTCTGTCTGTCAAATAAATAAATAAAAATGTTAAAAAAAAAGAAATAGATTCATATTTGAAAGGGTTACTCTGCCAGGGTGAAGATCAGATTGCATCCAAGAAAGACATTTTTTAGGCTAATAATGCAGTATTCCACATTAAAAAAAATGTCATTCAGACTATGGTAGAAACTGACAGAAGAATTCAAAAGATGTTTCGAAAGTAAAAATTACAGAATGAAGTGGTCGATCGGATGAGTGGAAAACTAGCCTGTCCAAATGAATGGTGGTGCCAGTCAATGAAAAGGGAACATAGAAATAGGACTTGGAGTAGAGCGGATATCAAAAATACATGAAGATCTCATACAATTCAATAGCCAAACAAAACAAAACACAGTCTGATTTTGCAATGAGTAGAGGCTCTGAAGAGACATTTTTCCAAAGAAGACATACAGATGGCCAACAGGTACTTGAAAAGATGTTGGCCAACATTCCTAATGAAGGCATTTCTAATATACATGCCAACTTTTCAGACATTGTGCCTTCTTAGTCCACTAAGAATGGATGATTGTCTATCTCATTTCCTTAAGGCCAATAGGACAATTAACAGGGTAGAAATTATTCCTTAAAGTCAGGCTTCTTACCTGGTGTTTGGTTCATACCACTCAGATAGAACCTTTCTTTCCACAGCTTTGCTGTCAGAGTAAATGTTAAATACTCTGAGAATTTTGTGTAAAATAGTGTAGAAACTATCATTGTAAGACTATGATCAATTCTTTCAAACTAAGCAATCTAGTTTTCATAGTGAGGGGGAGGCAGGGGGACATTTTATTATAAGTCTGTTTCCAAGTTTTCCACAAGAAAACACAGTCATCATGTTAATATAATGGGTCAACCCATTATAAAATAAACTTAACCTAAAATATGTGAGTATATAATTAAACTTCTCAGTATTCTGTTGAGCTCTACAAAAGCTTCTAATACCGGCACTAAGAATGTTTACCCAGAAGAACACTTCTTTTCTTATATTCTCCAGATTTGGCAAGAGCCATCTTCCCAGACACTCACTACAGAACACTTATTACCTTTGTGAGATGGAAATTAATGAAAGTAACTACACCTAGAGCTTTCATTATTGGCACAATTACATGGCCACACATCAGTATAAGGAAACATCTCCAATTCCCTGCTTTGAACACAAAAATTTTAGTCCCAAGATTTCTGTTGGATATCTCATTCCAGGATTCCGAATGAGTCCTACATACAATGGGTCAAAGGAAATCTAGTCACATTTGATGATGCGGTGGGAAGGTACAGAGGGAGGGATAGAAGGAGGGAGAGGGAAAAACACTGATTTTAGTTCAGGAGACTCTGAGACCAGAAATTCTTCTCGAGTCAACCTGCCCACCATTATGCTTACCATAGAAGTAAATGACTAAAAAGAAGAGGAAATACTAGAGGATAACAACAGATCAAACCTTTAATTCTCTCTAAAAGACTTTCCTCCTAGGTTGAAGATCTCCAAACTTAGATCTAGTCCTTATCCATAATTATAAGCTGTGCATTTTCCCTGCATTTAGTAGATTAGTTCTCACGCCATTGGGAACATTGGCCTGGGGCCATGTTACTATCCAGATACTTTCTTAGGAAGATATAATGCACATGGGTTACATTTAAAATCTGCCCATAAACCTCTTCTTTTGAGTATGGCACCTTGTGTGGTCCATATAATTCTTGTGCCAAGTGGACACACAACCCAGACCCATCAATGAGGGTCTTTGTAGGAATACTAGGAGAGAAACTAATGGCTTCTGAGATCGATGGCTATGAAAATCATGAACGTCTAGTGCAGCTGGGGCAGTCTATCCTGCAACCTGGACAGATGTGAGGAAGAATGAAGACAACAGGGGAAAAACAACAACAGCAACAACAGAACCAACAGTGGAACATCTATATGCAGCTGTTTGAAGTTATTCAAACCCTGAACTTTTAAGTCTCATGTGTGGATAAATTCCCTTGTGTTTAAGGTACTTTGCACTGCATTTCTACTACTTATAACCAAAAGGAATTGGACTGATGAAGAGAAGGAGAACAGGGAATGAAGGGATGGTGAGGACAGGAAGGTCTTAGAACTATAGCTAGACAACAGCCTTACAACAGCATTTATGACAGGAAGGTAGCTGGTTCCCCATTGGTTCCCTTCATTTGTCTTTTGTAGGCCAAAGACAGATTGCTAAACCAGAATATGGTTAACAGAGTTAGGCCAGAGCTGAGAAGTGGGTGGAATTGCCTTCTATTTTTTGCTTCTGCTTTAGGCACGCTTAGGCACACTGATCTCTTCCTTCTCCTTCCTCAAACACAACCTCAGTACTCCCCTCACTTCAAAATATCATTTCTAGGAGAGTTCAACTCACAGCACAGCTGACCTTCTTACCCTCCTTCTCCTCCTGCCTATATTCTCTGCCAGCTCATACCCTTGGACCAGACAGGAAACCCCTGGCCAAGACCACTTTACATCTGACTTCTCGTGGTAACCCAGTTTAAGTTGCCCAATGCCCTTTCACTTACAAAACCCCCAGAGAAACTCCTTTCCCTTGGGCTGAGATTTCAACCATTTCAACCAATTAATCCCATGCATATGCGATGCATATTATAAACCTTATTCCACCTACAAATTCTTATTTAATACCGTAACTCTAGCCTTATAGTCTATGAGCCCGTATTTGAGGGAAAGTTATAACCAAATGTCCCTAAACAGCTTGTAATCTTTAAAAAAACGTAAAAAAAAATGAAAAATAGCAATGCCAAACGTTTAAAAATAGGAAACTGGTGCCATCTTGTGGTTACAAAGAAGTAAAAATAAAAATTTTATCTCACTTTTTCAATATATTAAAGAACCACTGCCAAAATCAGGCCCACCTTAAACAATCATTTCTCTCAGTGTTCTGAAATTCCCAGATAAAACTTCTTATTCCTCCTTTAGAATATTGTTCATGTGGAGAGTTTTCCTTCTCAACCACACTCATTGCTATCTCAGCCAGGAAAATCTAATTTCCTGAAAAAAATAGTTTCCATTATACTTTGATTTTTGAAACAGAGACAGATCTTAATTCTGAATGCTAAGGTAATGCATTCATGGAAAAGAGCTCTAAGACATTTTTTAGGCATTAACATGCTAATCAGCAAATGTCTTTGAGAGATGATTCCAAGCACTGGAAACAACACATGACTGGATTTTTTAAGAGCCCATGAAAGTATAGGTTGACTTCCAGAAAATGTAATGCTTACAAATAGCATGGAGGACAAGGGGCGTTAGAGAGGAGTAGGGAATTTGGGTAAATTGGAAGGGGAGGTGAACCATGAGAGACTATGGACTCTGAAAAACAGTCCGAGGGGTTTGAAGTGGCAGGGGGGTGGGAAGTTGGGGTACCAGGTGGTGGGTATTATAGAGGGCACGGCTTGCATGGAGCACTGGGTGTGGTGAAAAAATAATGAACAATGTTTTTTTCTGAAAATAAATAAATTGGAAAAAAAAGAATAAAAATAAAACCCACATCAAAAAAAAAAAAAACACAAACATAATGCTATAAAAAGTGTTAAAATCCTTCTTCCCAGAAATGTCTGGGTTGACCAAAAAATAAGATGACCATGAGCTAAGACGTCCTCCCGAATGCTGCCCATCTTACAGACTAAAGGAAAATGCCATGAGCTAACTAACAAGCATCCTTACTTTGAATACAAAATGTGCCATGGAAAGCAGAAGCAGACCTTCTGCATTGTAAAGGCATTCTGGTACTTCACATCTGTCCATGAAGACTAAAGGGATATCCCCATAAGCAATAATATTTGGGTGGTCTGCATTTAAACTTATAGGACCTCCTAGTATAAGTTGATACAGTAATTTAAATAGTTCATGTTTAAATTTAATAATATACCTCAATAAGCAACATATTCGTGGGTGCCTGGGTGGCTCAGTCATTAAGCATCTGCCTTTGGCTCGGGTCATGAATCCAGGGTCCTGGGATGGAGTCCCTCTTTGGGCTCCCTGCTCTTTGGGAAGCCTGCTTCTCCCTCTCCCACTTTGCCTGCTTGTGTTCCTGCTCTTGCTGTCTCTCTCAGTCAAATAAATAAATAAATAAAATCTTAAAAAAAAAGGAAAGAAGAAACACATTTGTACTTTATAGGACTAGAAAGTAAATATACAGGTGAGCCTGCATGGCTCAGTTATTTAAGCATCTGCCTTTAGCTCAGGTCATGATCTCAGGGTCCTAGGATCTAGCCCCACGTTGGGCTCCCTGCTCAACCAGGAGCCTGCTTCTCCCTCTTCCTTGGCCCAACCCCCACCACTCATGTGCTCTCTTTCTCTCTCTCAAATAAATAAATAGAATCTTTTTTTTAAGTAAACACACAAATCTGCACTCTTTGCCTGATGGGAGTTATTGACAGGAACAATGAGAATAGAAATAGTAGCAGGTTTAGAGGATGATTGTGGAACTGACCAGAGCAAGAAGAATAGAAAAAAAGTGAAGAATGCCAGGTCGGGGAGAGAGAAGGAAAGCAAAAAAGTATTACATAAGCATAGGGTAAAATTGTTGTGTGATGATCACATGTGTCTGAGCAAATGAAAGAGTAGTAACAATAAAAGCCAACATTTGTTGAACACTCACCATATGCCAGGTAGAATGTGAAATTCTGACTGTGTATTATTTAATCATCTTTGAAAAAGAAAAAAAAAGTAATTCGGGGTCTCTTCTGATTCCATACAAATTTTAGGATTATTTGCTCCAGCTCTTTGAAGAATGCCGGTGGAATTTTGATCGGAATGGCATTAAAAGTATAGATTGCTCTAGGCAGTATAGACATTTTAACAATGTTTATTCTTCCGATCCAAGAGCATGGAATGGTCTTCCATCTTTTTGTGTCTTCTTCAATTTCTTTCATGAGTGTTCTATAGTTCCTCAAGTATAGATCCTTTACCTCTTTAGTTAGGTTTATTCCCAGGTATCTTATGGTTCTTGGTGCTATAGTAAGTGGAATCGATTCTCTAATTTCCCTTTCTGTATTTTCATTGTTAGTGTATAAGAAAGCCACTGATTTCTGCACATTGACTTTGTATCCTGCCACGCTGCTGAATTGCTGTATGAGTTCTAGTAGTTTGGGGGTGGAGTCTTTTGGGTTTTCCATATAAAGAATCATGTCATCTGCGAAGACCCCGAATCGCTAAGGAAATGTTGAAAAACAAAAATAAAGCTGGCGGCATCACCTTACCTGATTTCAAGCTTTATTACAAAGCTTTGATCACCAAGACAGCATGGTACTGGCATAAAAACAGACACATAGGGGCACCTGGGTGGCTCAGTGGATTAAACCGCTGCCTTCGGCTCAGGTCATGATCTCAGGGTCCTGGGATCGAGTCCCGCATCGGGCTCTCTGCTCAGCAGGGAGCCTGTTTCCCTCTCTCTCTCTGCCTGCCTCTCCGTCCACTTGTGATTTCTCTCTGTCAAATAAATAAAATCTTAAAAAAAAAAAAAAACAGACACATAGACCAGTGGAACAGAGTAGAGAGCCCTGATATGGACCCTCAACTCTATGGTCAATTAATCTTCGACAAAACAGGAAAAAATATACAGTGGAAAAAAGACAGTCTCTTCAATAAATATTGCTGGGAAAACTGGACAGCTATATGTAGAAGAATGAAACTCGACCATTCTCTTACACCGTACACAAAGATCAACTCAAAATGGATAAAAGACCTCAACGTGAGACAGGAATCCATCAGAATCCTAGAGGAGAACATAGGCAGTAATCTCTTTGATATCAGCCACAGCAACTTCTTTCAAGATACGTCTCCAAAGGCAAAGGAAACAAAATCGAAAATAAACTTCTGGGACTTCATCAAAATCAAAAGCTTCTGCACAGCAAAGGAAACAGTCAACAAAACAAAGAGGCAACCCACGGAATGGGAGAAGATATTTGCAAATGACAGTACAGACAAAAGGTTGATATCCAGGATCTATAATGAACTCCTCAAACTTAACCCACACGAAACAGACAAACACATCAAAAAATGGGCAGAAGATATGAACAGACACTTCTCCAATCAAGACATACAAATGGCTATCAGACACATGAAAAAATGCTCATCATCATTAGCCCTCAGGGAGATTCAAATTAAAACCACATTGAGATATCACCTTACACCAGTTAGAATGGCCAAAATTAACAAGACAGGAAACAACATGTGTTGGAGAGGATGTGGAGAAACGGGAACCCTCTTCCACTGTTGGTGGGAATGCAAGTTGGTGCAGCCTCTTTGGAGAACAGTGTGGAGATTCCTCAAGAAATTAAAAATAGAGCTTCCCTACGACCCTGCAATTGCACTCCTGGGTATTTACCCCAAAGATACAGATGTCGTGAAAAGAAGGGCCATCTGTACCCCAATGTTTATAGCAGCAATGGCCACGGTCGCCAAACTATGGAAAGAACCAAGATGCCCTTCAACGGATGAATGGATAAGGAAGATGTGGTCCATATACACTATGGAGTATTATGCCTCCATCAGAAAGGACGAATATCCAACTTTTGTAGCAACATGGACGGGACTGGAAGAGATTATGCTGAGTGAAATCAGTCAAGCAGAGAGAGTCAATTATCATATGGTTTCACTCATTTGTGGAGCATAACCAATAGCATGGAGGACAAGGGGCGTTAGAGAGGAGTAGGGAATTTGGGTAAATTGGAAGGGGAGGTGAACCATGAGAGACTATGGACTCTGAAAAACAGTCTGAGGGGTTTGAAGTGGCGGGGGGGGTGGGAGGTTGGGGTACCAGGTGGTGGGTGTTATAGAGGGCACAGCTTGCATGGAGCACTGGATGTGGTGAAAAAATAATGAATACTGTTTTTCTGAAAATAAATAAATTGGGAAAAAAAAAGAAAGAAAAAAAAAAAGTAGGTGAGCTTCCTAACACTACTAGAATTAGACAGCGAGGTGGGATATTTCGCAGAATTTTTTTTCCCAATTTATTTATTTTCAGAAAAAACATTATTCATTATTTTTTCACCACACCCAGTGCTCCATGCAAGCTGTGCCCTCTATAATACCCACCACCTGGTACCCCAACCTCCCACCCCCCCGCCACTTCAAACCCCTCAGACTGTTTTTACTCTAACTTCCAAATTCCAGAGATGGCTTTTAATGTATATGACATTCTGCTTCATAACCTTGCATGGTGTCCATACATTAACTAATCAAATATTCCAGACTTTTTTTTAAAGGAGATTTGAAACATTTTAAGTGTCCTAAAGTCAGGATAAAATGGCCATATATGCACAAATTTTTGAAATCTCTCTCTTTCTTTAAAATTTATTTATTTAATAATAAATAGAGAGAGTGCAAGCAGGCATGCAAGAGGTGGACTGAAGGAGAGGGAAGAAGAGAGAGGATCTCAAGAAGACTTCCCACTGAGTGTGGAGCCTGACATGGGGTCCAATTCCACGACCCATGTGATGACCACCTGAGCCGAAATCAAGAGTCAGATGCTTAACCAGCTGATCCACCCAGGCGCCCTTCTTGAAATCCCTTTCGAAATCACTCTCAAAAGTGAATGACATGAACTTAAGAAATAAAAACAGTAAAGAACAGGTCTTTTATGATGAAACAAACAAACAAACAAAAGGTCCAATCTTATACCACAACCTTGCACCAAATTAAGATATAATGTCAGGAATGGAATACTGACTTCCTTTCCAGAGAAGAGTATGCAAAGTAGCAGTAAATGGGAAAATTCTGGAAAACCCACAGTGCTAACAGCTCAGGGGCAGAAAGAGCATACCTGGTTTCCATCCTCTTTCCCATGCTGGCAGGAAAGGGCTCAAGGCCTATGCTTGTAAGAATGGCCAAATTTACCTTCCACTTTGGCCCAAGGAGAAAAAAACTGAAGGGCCAAAGTCCAATCACCATTTTTACACTCCTGGCAGTGGAAGTAGCAGTGATTCAGTAGGAGAGGAAAATCCAGAACTATTTTTTTCACATTTGAATGTCTCTGTAATCTAACTTCTTAAAAAACTACAGCAAAAGAAATTTTCCATCTCCCAGATGGAAGAGTAAGTGATAATACAATCATCATTCCTTGTATTTTTCCTTTACCTTTGAATAGAAGAGTTAACTTTGCTGTGTTTTTTAAAAATTGTATTCTAAACGTAGGTCTCTGATTTTTTTTTTTTAGATTTCTTCTAAAAATTAGTCAATGAGGCATTATTAGCATAGAACTAATACGCATTTACCATAGTGAAGAAAATATTTGTTATAAGAAAATAACTCCCCTTCCATACTCATTTGTGGATCTCTCTGGGACTTTCTAGGACCTTTCTTACTGCTAATAGAATTGGATTTTTCTCTAGGCTCTGAAATGGGACAGAATGGTGTATTAATTGAATGATCTCAGTGGCTGTTCTGAATTTAAAGATGAATGTTCACTTCTTTTCTATTTCCTATTCCAAATTTTGCCCAGCTATATGGTCCAATGTAGCCTCTCAGAGTTTCTGCAATGAGGTCAGATAACAGCACTAAAACATTAAAATGAAATCAAATATTCTAAATTAAATTAAAATATTCCAAAAATCATATATCAACATACCACGGTGATACCCCTAAATTCAATTTTTAAAAAACCTCCCATTGTTAATTTCCCAGTGATATCATTTAAAGATATAAATCTTAAAAAATTAAAATCCAAAATCTTTTAGTTGAAGACCCAAAGGGGATAAGTGTGAAAAAATTCTGCTGTCTGTGTGCATTACGAATCCAAGAAATTAAAGTCCCCAATTTCAGTTTAAAGTCTAAGTAATCATTCTCTTCAACTGCTCATTTGCTCAATTTCAGTTAGATGAATTTTCCATGTCTTCATTCTTTAGGCAGCCGCAGCCTGGACTGTCCTTCTCTAGACTGGCTGCACTTCAGGACCTCAGATTTTGTGTCTGTTTGCTTGCCACACAGCTCAGCAGCCTCACTATGAAGGATCTAAAGCATTTAAAATTACACAGCAATTGTTTTTCATACCTACACATTAACAAAAATAAAACAATCCCCAAATCTTAGGATAGTTAACCCAAACATAATTATGCTCCAAATCTCAGCACTTAGTGTGATCGAAAGTCATAATAGAAACTCAAAATTAGCTGAAAAATATTTCTTTCAACTTTACTAGTCAACCTATGTTGCTTGTCTGAGGCCCATGATTATGATCCTAAAAACCAATTAGGATTGCACAAGAATGTCCATAGCAGGGCCCCTGGGTAGCTCAGTTTGTTGGGTGACTGCATTCGGTTCAGGTCATGATCCTGGAACACCAGAATTGAGTCCCACATTGGGCTCACAGCTTGGTGGGGAGTCTGCTTCTCCCGCTGACCTCTTTCCTCTCATGATCTCTCTCTCTCATTCATTCTGTATACCTCTCTCTCAAATAAATAAATGAAATCTTTGAAAAAAAAAAGAATGTTCATAACATTATGCATAACAGCCAAAACAAAATGCAAACAATCCAGGGGTGCCTGGGTCCTCAGTTGAGTACTCAACTCTTGCTTTCAGCTAAGGTCGTGGTCTCAGGGTCACTACACTGAGCTCAGCTAGGCTAAGTGCTCAGAAGGGAGTCTGCTTCTCTCCTTCCCCTTCGCCCTCTGTCCCTCCCCACTGCAGTCTCTCTCTTTCTCAAATAAATAAATAAATAAATGTCTAAAAATAAATGTAAACATTCCAATGCTATCAACTGATGAATGGATGAACAAATGTGGCTCATCTATGCAATGAAAAATTATTCTGCTAAAAAATAATGGGAGTTGCTACATGTGACAATATGGATGAACTTTGAAAACATTATGCTGAAGTGAAAGAAGTCAGTCACAAAGGCTACACACTGTATGATTCCATTTATATGAACTATCCAGAATTGGCAAATCTGTAGAGATAAAAAGTAGATTAGTGATTACCAGGTGGTGGAGGTGGAGAGAAATGTGACTGACTGCTAATAGATGTGGGGTTTCTTTTTGGTGTGATGGAAATATTCTGGAATTTGTTACTGGTTTTAGTTAATGGTAAACTGGCAATAGTGATAGTTAATATACTAAAAATTACTGATATGTACATTTTTTTCAATTTATTTATCTTCAGAAAAACATTATGCATTATTTTTTCACCACACCCAGTGCTCCATGCAATCCGTGCCCTCTATAATACCCACCACCTGGTACCCCAACCTCCCACCCCCCCGCCACTTCAAACCCCTCAGATTGTTTTTCAGAGTCCATAGTCTCTCATGGTTCACCTCCCCTTCTAATTTACCCAAATTCCCTACTCCTCTCTAACGCCCCTTGTCCTCCATGCTATTTGTTATGCTCCACAAATAAGTGGAGCATATGTACATTTTTAAACCATGAATTTTCTTTATATTTATTTATTCATTCATTCATTCATTTTTAATTGGGGTGCCTGGGTGGCTCAGTCATTTTTAATTTCAATCATTTTGTTTTTTTAATTTTAATTCCAGTGTAATTAACATAGTGTTAAATTAGTTTCAGGTGTATAAGATAATGATTCAACACTTCTATACATTACTCAGTGCTCATCATAAGTGCACTCTCTCTTTTCTTTTTTTGTTTTAATTTTATAAATGTACTCGTAATCCCCTTCATCTATTTCATCCATCCCCCCACCCATCCCCCCTCTGGTAACCATCTAATTGCTCTCTACAGTTCAGAGCCTGGTTTTTATAAACAAGTCCTTTTATATCTCAATTTTTAAAACCCTTGGGAGAATATCTCAAAAGAGGTTAAATTTGATACTATGAGATTTACCACTTTTGTGGGACAAGGATGTGGTAGGGGCTGGGAGTCACTCATTTCTTTTCTCAGGCATTGTCATTTGAGATAATCCTCTCTCTCTCTCTCTCTCTCTCTCTCTTTTTTTCCTTTAAACTGGCAAGGGAGGCAGTTGGCATCAGACCCTGAGAAGCAGTTTTTCCCGTTCAGTTTCTACTTCCCCTTGACGGCCATCTTTCTGCATCAGAGTGGGCTCCCACATGGTGACAGGGTCTGCACTCTCTCCCAGGAACAGGTGTTTTGGGTCCCAAGCCACAAAGGAGACTGCCCCTTGGTATGGAACATCTTAGGTCTGTGAACCCAGCTTCCCAGGGAATGTTCATCCCCAGAACTATTTCAGCAGGAGATCCACTTTCAGCAAGTTCCTGAAATAAAGGGGCTTTTGGTGAAGTGCGCCTCTAGAGGCCTTGTGGGACAAATCCCCATGTCATTTCTACTGGAGACCGCGCATCCTAGGGATTGAGATGTTACAGGCTCTGGATGTCAAAGTGGGGAATGATCTTAAAGGCTTTTATAAACCATGCATATCCATGGCTTAGTCCCTCCATAGATTCCTCCCTTGGCTCTGAATTCAGTTCAAACACTATTAACTGGGGCACCTGGGTGGCTCAGTTGGTTATGCATTTGCCTTTGGCTCAGGTCGGGATCCCAGGGTCCTGAGATTGAGTCCCTGCTCAGCTGAGGGCCAGCTTCTCCCCCTCCCTTCCCCTCTGCCTGCAGCTCCACCTGCTTGTGCTCTCCCTCTGTCAAATAAATAAAATCTTAGCAAATACAATCTAAAGGGGAAAAAAAGCACAAAAGGAGAGCAGCCAACCCACACCTGCATAAGCCCTTTGCTTGCATGCTAGTTATCAAGCTCATACACATGATTTAGCTGCATTAAATTCTTGGCCTGTGGTCCTGGTTGAAGATCAGATTGTAAAAGCAGCAAATAATTACCCCCAGTCAAGATGCTCTTGTCCTTTTGAGTGAATCCTTGCCTCAGATGCACTTGTTACTGAGGTTCTGATGGCCCCCTGTCTGCAGGCAGTGAGACCATGTAAAGCTATTAAATACCAGTGTCATTCAAAATAAAGCTGTTGTAATTCAAATTCTAAAGCCAGCCCCTGCTAGGCACCATGACCACCCACCAGTTAGTTCAAGACCAACATCTAAAACAACCACTTCCCTGTGGTCAGAGTGGCCATAAATTACAGTGACTCATCAAAGTCAAAATCTCAGGTTGCCTAAGACTTGAAGTGTTTGCCAGGGGCCATGAGAAGTTAGAAAGCATAAAATTATTATAATCTCACTGCACAAAATAGGCCACTGCAAACCCCTACGGATATGAATCCTCATGGCCTGGCTGTAGAGAAACCAGTCTGAATATCATTGTGTTCCTGATTCACAAACAGAAATGGATAGATTATCTGTAACTTCCTACATAACCTCAAAGCCCTCAAACCTTAATCAAACACATAGCTCTATATAATGATCTCAATGGCTTTAAAAATAAGCACCAAAATCCTATGCTCCAAAATAGAATATATAAAAATGATAATAACAACTGTCTTCAAGTGATTGGATGGTGAATGATTTCTATTTTCTAATTTTAATCTCTAAAATTTTTCTATAAAAGTTTCAATCACTTACACAATCAGAAAATTCCCTAATTGACTCTGTGTCATGGAAGGGCCACACCTCCTGCTTCTACCTTCAGAAGCCCAGGGATGATTAGGATTCTGACACTTCCTAGAAACTGCTACAGCCTCCTGACATTGGAATGAGTCTGGATTTCACACTGTATCACCGCTAGCTCAGGAGCCTCTATATCTCCCATGAAGTTATGGGGTTTAACATAGAATCTCTGAAATTATAAGCCAAACAAAAATAAAGCAAAGTGGCCAAATGTTTGGATTTGACTTCATTTACCAGATAGCCAGTAAGCTCACTAAAGCCTTGACTGTCTTCCAGAGAGAGTCGTAGAGAATAGAGAACAGGACACAGTTGTACCTTCACTCGCTAAACAAGTTCACAAGATGGGGCTATGATCAATTTCAATTTAGAGCATTAGCTGAACTAGAAGAAATCTCAGCAGGCACTAAATAGATGTTTACTGTCACGGTGAAGTCTATAAAGATACATTTTAAAGTTAAAAGAATATTTGATCAATCTAAATTGAACTCAGCATGATGAACAACATGCCGTATATGCGCATACACAGCCCCATTCAACGTTTATCAATGTATGGATTAAAAAAAAAATTGAGTCATCTCCCCATCACCTAGTAAGAAAAGCAGTTGAAGTAATAATTTGAAATTCCCTTCCCTCCACTGATGGGTAAACCAGCCCTCCCTCTTCTGCAAGAGTCCTGAAGGAGAAGAGAGTGGCACGGGCCTTCCTCCAACCCCACTGTCTCTTCTTCATCTCCCTTGTCCCTCCTTAGCTTTCCCCAACAAGCCACTGAAACTGCTTTTGCCCTCCTGGTTACCGGATTCAATGGGGACTTTCTTGCCCTCAACTGTATTCAATGTTGACCCCACTGTCTTTCTGCCACCACATAGTCCTGGTTTCCTCCTCCCTTTTGGACAATTTCTTCCTGGCTCCTTGGCTGGCTTCCCTATTGCTGAAACAATGAATGTTTCAGGGCTTCAGGGATTCAGGGCTCAGTTCTGGTCCTCTTCCCTATACAAATTCTCTGCAAGTGACTTCACCTAGTTGCATAGCTTGGAAGACCATATACAGACACTGACTTATATTTCTGGGTCAGACTTTCATCCAAGTTCCAGTCTCATGGACCACACTACTCAACACCCCCAACTGGCTGTCTATCAAGCATTTCAAATTTCCTATGTCCCTAATGGAACACTCCCTTTCTCTTTCCCTTTCCCATTTCAATATGTTCCTTTCTATTCATCACCACCTCAGCAAATGATACCCTTACATATTCAGCTATTCAAGCCAAAACCTAGGAGTCATCTTTGATTCCCCCTTTCCTGGGCCTCCCAGTCCAATCTAGCACTGTCTAGTTGACTCAGACCTGAAAAGATATCTTATCTCTACCCTAGTCCAAACTATCAACATACCTTACCTGGAAATTTCCAATTGTCTTCTAAAAGATCTTTCAATTTACATTCTGGCCTCCTTATGTTCCAAAAGGCAAAGTTTGAAAACATAAATTCAGATAATGTCACTCTGTTGCTTAAAATCTTTCAATGACAGGTGACTGGGTGGCTTAGTCAATTAAGTGTGTAACTTCAGCTCAAGTCATGATCCAGGGTCTTGGGATGGAGCCACACATCTGGCTTCCTGCTTCTCCCTCTCCTCTCTGCTTGTGCTCTCACTATCTCTCTCTCTCTCTCAAATAAATAAATAAAATCTTAAAAAAATCTTTGAGTGATGTCCTATCATACTTAAAACACAAATTTTTAAAGATAGTCTACAAAGCACCCTGTATGATCTAGTTTACAATTTCATTTTCTACTATATATCCATATATTTGATTTTTTATATATTTCTTTGTTACCTCAGATCTTTGCACTTTCCCCTTTTACTTTTGTGCTACACCTGAAGAATTTTTAAATAAGTCTTGAGATTCTTTTGACCAAACCAATACTTTAGATAACCTATGGGAGTTGTTTTCAAACCTTCATAAAAGTATGGCCAATTAAGGATATATCCAAATTCTTTGGCCATGTCTTCCCTTGGGAGCTATAGGGACTTCCTTGAACCTATAGACTGTAGAAATGTTTCATTTAGCCTCCTAAGATTACTGCTTCAACCATCTAATGACAACATGAACATTGGTTCCCCTCAAATCTTAAATTGTTAACCCTAGCTCCCCTGATAAATTCTTGGGACTCCTTGCAAGCCTCCAGTCTTGCTGGAATGGACGGATTCAAACTCTTAGTGTTTATGCTGCTTGCACTGTCTAAATAGTACAAATATGGAAGGATCTTTACATAGTGCAGCTTAATGAGGCCCACTATTCCCAATGCAGATTCGGTGTGGCCACTGCTGCCTTTCACTGACCAACCTTCAGAACAGGAGTCCCCTGGCACTTATTTCTTCCAATGGTGTTTGCCAAGGTCTCCACTTTAGTGGGATCTCCAGCAGACATTCCCATGCTGTGACTCTTGTACTGTACTCTTAATGGGTCAACATGAGTCAAATAGATGCTCTGCAGGGGCCTCTCCTGCTCTTCTGAGATGGTCTGGTGATAAGATAGCTGACTTTGATGGACAGCGATGCCACTGATGACTCCCCAGACTGTGGTATGGCCTTCTAGAGCTTGATAAAGGAAGTAATAAAAACATTATAGCTTTTATTTCCAAAAATTAAGTATAAGGGTAACAGTGATAATAAGTAAATAATGTAAATTTTTAATGACTGTCAATATAAGGAATTGTGCTAACTCAGGATCCATAAAACATGGTTCTTGACTTCTCCCTCTGTTACTATATAGCGCAATGATTCACAAATTTTGGAGTGAATTTAAAAATCTGGGAAAGTTGTGAGCGACATCACCAAAATATCAATGTGGGAGACCTCCATCCCTTCACAAAGATCATTAATCAGAAAGCTATCCGTGAATAAAAATGGCTCTGAGAGAGCTCAGGAGTCCTCTTAAGAAATTTTAGCAACACAGTAAAGCAAAAACGCTTAAGAATAATTACACAAGAAAAGAAGAATGTTTCATTTTGCCTGCATCATCTCACCCCTCAAGTTGGAACTGCTCAGTGCCAAGGGCCCCAGTCAGAGAAAGTTCCACTTACCACAAAAGAAAAAGCAGAGTGAGTGACCAGCTTCTCCAGGCTTTCAGGGTACTACACAAAGGTCCCAATTCAATTTTACCCCACCCAGAGACCAACAAAAGTAAGATAAACAGAGATGACTAGGAACAAGAAGAAACACAGTAGCTACTAATAGCAGTCACATAGCAGGACCCACTGCAGTGAAGCCAGGCAGGTTTAGCCAGTAAAAAAATCAATTGCCAGCTTAGCTTCCATGGAAGTAAAGTCTCTTCCCATTAATTCCCCTCTCTGGCTGAGAAAAGAGCCTGGAAACTGCACCAGCAGGCAGCCCAGGCCTCTGTTGTTGCACAAGTGTAAGATGCCAGTCTAGACCCCCGACAATGACCCCACCAACATGTGTGCAATTAGGGCCATCCCATCTATCTGTGCACTTGCACACTGCAACCCTGACAATCCTGATAATTGTCACTGGCCTCTGCTGAAGTTTTCAGGCCTTGGAGTAAGATTGTGGAGACATAGGGGAGCACACCAACAGCCAGGGATTCTGCAATTGCTTGTGGGCCTGGACTAGGCCCTGTCTTCTGTCACTAGCCCCACCAGCTGTGCACCCACACATCCCAGGTTTGAATCCTGTCAAGAGTCTACATTGCTGTACACCCATGGAAATACCCAACAGCCATAGTAATGCAAGCCAGTGAGCCTGTAGCTGGGCCTGTCCTTTGCTGCCTTCCATGACCTCACCACTGCAGGACGTGCCCAACTGACACATGACATGACACAGGCACCTGCAGTTGGACTCTGCAGCCAAGTATGCCATCACAAGGTCTGGCCACCACCACTACATGCCTAGTCCCTAACCATTGTACCAGGAAGTGTCCCTGAGGACCCCAGCTGCCCTTGAAACCACTATGGATCCCTTCAATGCTTACCAAGGACAACAGTGTTGTCAATGCTGTGGACCCTAGTGGCCTTAGCCAAAGAAAACCATGCCACCCACACCCCACACTTGGTGCCCTGCATCAGCATGCCCCCCTCTGAGGTCAAAGTCTTATATTACCCAAGTCAGGCCATAAAGTTCAGGTGACTACTTCAAAAGGCTATTGGAATCACAAAAAAAAAATAGGAAAACATGACTCCACCAAAGGAATAGAGTAAATCTCCTGTAACTGGTCCCAAAGAAATGGAGATCCAAGAATTGCACAACAAATAATTCAAAACAGTCATTCTAAAGATGTTC
Organism: Neogale vison; assembly: GCF_020171115.1. Classification (NCBI taxonomy): domain Eukaryota; kingdom Metazoa; phylum Chordata; class Mammalia; order Carnivora; family Mustelidae; genus Neogale; species Neogale vison. Next base: position 134,879,685 of record NC_058102.1, on the reverse strand, counting down.
AGGAAACTATTAAAAAAACATATATGAACAACAAAATTTGGAAGACAATACAAGAAAAAAATGGAAAGCTCAGAAAAGAGAAAACATTTTTTAAAAACACCAAACAGAAATTTTGGACCTGAAGAATACAGTAACTGAATAGTTCAATAGAGAGCTACAATATCAGACTTGACAAAGCAGCATAAGGAATCAGTGACATAAAAGAGAGATTAACTGAAATTATCCAAATAGGGGAGCAAAAGGGAAAAAGAATTAAAAAGAATAAAGAAAACCTATGAAAATTATGGGGCACCATCAAAACAAAACAAAACAAAAAACAACATAAAGATCACTGGAGTCCCAGAAGGAGGAGAGAAAAATGTGGTAAAGAGCTTAGTTAAAGAAATAATGGCTGAGAACTTACCAAACCTGGGGGAGGGATTTGGAGATCCAAGTTAATGAAGGTAATAATAAGTCACCACAAAATTTCAACCCAAAATGATCTACAAGATGCATTATAATGTAACTCACTAAATCAAAGACAAAGAAAGAAATTTCAAAAGCAACAAGAGAAAAAAACTCTATCTTACAAGGTAAGTCGCATGAGGCTACAGCAGGTTTCTGAGCAGGGACCTTGCAGGCCAGGAGAGAATGGGATGATATATTCAAAATCCTGTGAGAAAGAAACTTCCAGCCAAGAATACTTAACCTGGCAAAGTTGCCTTCAGAAAGGAAGGCAAAATGAAGACGTAGCCTAAAAAACGAAAGCTGATGGAGCTCACTACCACTAGAACTGCCTTAGAAGAAATGCTGAAAGGAGCACTTGAAACTGAAGTGAATGTATGACAATTAGTAACATGAAAGCACATAAATACGCAACACTGGTATGGTAACCATTTAACTCTGGTTTCACAGTTAAAGGACAAAAGTTTTTAAAAATAACTACAGCTACGTATTGCCTGGAGCACTGGGTATGGTGCATAAACCATGAATTTTGGAACACTGAAAAAAAAATAAAATGAAATTAAAAACTACAGGTTCAATGATTTATTAATGGATACACAATATAAAAAGAAGTAAACTGTGACATTAAAAATACAAAAGGGGAGTAAAAGTGTAGAGTTTTCACATGTGATTGAAGTTTAATTGTTATCAGTATGAAATAGACTGCTATACATATAGAAGTTTCTTGTAAGCCTCATGGTAACCAAAAAGCAGAAACCTATGATACATTCACAAATGATACAAAAAAGAGAATCAAAGCATTCCACTATAGAAAATTATCAATTCAGAAAGGAAGGAAGTCAAAGAGAAAGAAAGGTATAAGGAAACTATAATACAGCTAGGAAACAATGAGATGGCATACGTAAGTCTTCACCTATCAATAATTACTGTAAATGAAAATGCACTGAATTCTTCCAGGAAAAAAACACAGAGTGGCTGAACAGATAAAATATATAAGACCCATATATATGCTTCCTACAAAAGACTCCCCTCAGCTTTAATACACATAGGCTAAAGGTGAGTGGATGGAAAAAGATATTCCATGCAAGTGGAAACCAAAAGAGAGCAGGAGTAGCTTTACTTACATTAGACAAAATAGACTTTAAGCCAAAAATAGTAACAAAAGACAAAGAAGGCCATCATAGAATGATGCAAGAATCTACTGATCAAGAAGATACAACAATCATAAATACATATATGCATCCAACACGAGAGCACCGAAATATATTAAGCAAATACTACTAGATCTGAAGAGAGGGGCGCCTGGCTGGCACAGTTGGTAGAGCATCCAGATTTGGGTTTTGGCTTAGGTCATGATCAGGGTCATGAGATGGAGCCCCGCATCAGGTTCTGTACTCAATGCAGAGCCTGCTTAAGACCCCCGTCCCCTCTGCCTTTGCCCCTACCCCATGCTCTCTCTCTAAAATAAATAAATCTTGGGGTACCTGGGTGGCTCCGTGGGTTAAAGCCTCTGCCTTCAGCTCAGGTCATGATCTCAGGTCCTGGGATAGAGCCCCGGTTCAGGCTGTCTGCTCAGCAGGGAGCCTGCTTCCTCCTCTCTCTGCCTGCCTCTCTGCCTACTTGTACTCTCTGTCTGTGAAATAAATAAGTAAATAAAATCTTAAAAATAAAATAAAATAAGTATTATTTTATTTATTTATTGGGAAAAAAAAGAGGAAATAAAGACATTTACTTATTTTTAAAAATTTTGTTATTCATTTGGAAGAGAGTGAGAGAAGAAAAGAGAAAGAGGGAGCACAAGTGGTGGGGAGGGGTAGACAGAGAGGAAAAGGACTCCAGGCTGAGCAGTGAGCCTGAAGTGGGGCTCGATCCCAGGACACTGGGATCATGACTTGAGCCAAAGCCAGACATTTAATCAACTGAGCCATCCAGGTGCCCAATAAAGACATTTTTAAATAGAGGTTCATTACCTGGATGTTCTCACTTATGAAAATTTTAAAGTATGTATATGATGTATGTACCTAAAGTATGTACATAAAGTATGTATATAATCCCAAATAGAAATTCTGAGATGTAAGAAAAAAGAAAAAAACTTAAATACATAGTTCAATTTAAATGAACATTGAGAGTATCATATAAAAGTTATAAAAATGGTCGATTATTTTTTAAAGATACAAGACAGAAAACACAAAGCAACAATACACATAAGTTTGAAGCCAAGTAAATTGAGTTAAATGTATTCAAAATTCCTTGTATTAACATTATCCATGGACAGGAGAAATTCCTCACTAGGATATTAGCATATCAATAGTAGCAATATATGAAACAAATGAATGAAATCACAACGAAAGGAATGAAATTCAGTTTCCCTAAGAAATGCAAGGTTGGTTTAACATGAGCACATAATGTAATTCAACACACTGACAAATTAAAAAAAATTATCTCAATATATGCAAAAGAAACATTCATTCAACATTCATCCATGATAAAACTTAGAAAACTAGTAGTATAAGGGATCTGTTAATATAATTGTAAAATAAAGACCCTCGGTGACCCCATAATAAATGCTCTTTGGTGATCTCACCTTTTATAATCCTTTTCCCTGAAGTGTAGCCAAGATCTGTGACTTGACTCTAGCCATCAGAACATGGCAACTGTAAAGAAATCTTGCAGATATAATTAATTGTTAATTTCGAGTTAATCAAAAAGGGTTATTCTACGTAAGCCTGATTGAAGCAGGTGAAATCCTTAAAAGACCACTGAGCCCTCTTTGCAGGGAAATTCTCCTTATTGGCCTCATGAAGTAAAAAGCCATATTGGAGAGGTCTACCTGGCAACAAACAAGGAACAGCCTTGCTACAGACTGAATATTTCTGTCCTCCCAGCTCCCAAATTAGGGTGTTAAATCTTAGTGTTCAATGTAATTGTACTTAGAGGTAGAGACTTTGGGAAATGATTACTCGTGAAGGTGGAACCCTCATGAATGGGATTAGTGCCCTCATAAAGGAGTCCTGAGAGAGCTCCCTTGGCCCTGTGCAGTACGAAGAAACAGGAGGAAGACCACCATCCATGAACCAGGAAACAGGCCCTCACTGGACACTGAATCTGCTACTGCCTTGAATTAGGAATTCCCAGCCTCCAGAACTATAAGAAACAATATAATAAGATAGTTTAGCAAGATAGGTGAATCTAAGCTCAATATGCAAAATAATTTTATTTCTATAACCTAGCAACAGGAAACGAAACTGACTTTTTAAAATAATATTTATAATAGGAACAAAAGTATCAAATACCTGGGAATAAATCTAAAAAATATCTGCAAGATCCTTGTAGGAAATTTTTTAAACATTGAGAGTTAATCAATTAAAATAGTATTTGGAAAACTCAAGCAGGGAGAGCAGCAGGCAGAGGGAGAAGCAGCCTCCCCAGTGAGCTCGGAGCTCGATGCAAGACTCAGTCTCAGAACCCTGAGATCATGACCTGAACCACCCAGGCATCCCTGATCTCAATTTTATCAGAAGGAAACATAAGAAAAACCTGCACTGAAAGACATTCTACATTACTGGAATTAACTCTTCAAAAAATTAAACGTCATGAAAATCCGGGAAAGACTGACTATGGAACTGTTCAAAACTCAAAGAGACTAAGAGACACAACATCGGAATTAAATACATGGCTCTGAACAGGACCTTCCTTGCTGTAAAGGATATTACAGACAAGTGACAAAACTTAAAAGAGCATGAGAATTAAATGATTAAATGATAGAATGTATAGAGTGCTTAGGTGGCTCAGTCGGTTAAGCAACTTCCTTGGGCTCACGTCATGATCCCAGGGTCCTGGGATGGTGTTCTATATCAGTCTCTGTTTTCAGCAGGGAGCTCACTTCTCCATCTCCCTTTGCCTGCCACTCTGCCTACTTGTGCTCTTTCTCTCTCTCTGTCAAATAAATAAATAAAATCTTAAAAAAATGTATATTTAATACAGTTTGAATGGGTGCAGCTATATGCATATTTTTTCAATAAATACATGACAGTACTGTCAGTGTATTTTCCCTTCCTTAAGATTTTTTTCTTTCCTTTATTAAATTAATTTATTTACTTTAAGAAAAACAGTATTCATTATTTTTTCACCACACCCAGTGCTCCATGCAAGCTGTGCCCTCTATAATACCCACCACCTGGTACCCCAACCTCCGACCCTCGCCCCCGCCACTTCAAAGACCTCAGATTGCTTTTCAGAGTCCATAGTCTCTCATGATTCACCTCCCCTTCCAATTTATCCCAACTCCCTTCTCCTCTCTAACACACCTTGTCCTCCATGATATTTGTTATGCTCCACAAATAAGTGAAACCATATGATAATTGACTCTCTCTGCTTGACTTACTTCACTCAGCATAATCTCTTCCAGTACCATCCATGTTGCTACAAAAGTTGGGTATTCATCCTTTCTGATGCAGGCATAATACTCCATAGTGTATATGGACCACATCTTCCTTATCCATTCTTCCGTTGAAGGGCATCTTGGTTCTTTCCATAGTTTGGTGATCATGGCCATTGCTGCTATAAACATTGGGGCACAGATGGCCCTTCTTTTCACGACATCTGTATCTTTGGGGTAAATACCCAGGAGTGCAATTGCAGGGTCATAGGGAAGTTCTATTTTTAATTTCTTGAGGAATCTGCACACTGTTCTCCAAAGAGGCTGCACCAACTTGCATTCCCACCAACAGTGGAAGAGGGTTCCCTTTTCTCCACATCCTCTCCAACACATGTTGTTTCCTGTTTTGTTAATTTTGGCCATTCTAACTGGTGTAAGGTGAAATCTCAATGTGGTTTTAATTTGGATCTCCCTGAGGGCTGGTGATGATGAACATTTTTTCATGTGTCTGATAGCCATTTGTAGGTCTTGATTGGAGAAGTGTCTGCTCATATCTTCTGCCCATTTCTTGATATGTTTGCCTGTTTCGTGTGAGTTGAGTTTGAGGAGTTCATTATAGATCCTGGATATCAAACTTTTGTCTGTACTGTCATTTGCAAATATCTTCTCCCATTCCGTGGGTTGCCTCTTTGTTTTTTTGACTGTTTCCTTTGCTGTGCAGAAGTTTTTGATTTTGATGAAGTCCCAAAAGTTTATTTTCGCTTTTGTTTTCTTTGCCTTCAGAGACATATCTTGAAAGAAGTTGCTGTGGCTGATATCGAAAAGATTACTGCCTATGCTCTCCTCTAGGATTCTGATGGATTCCTGTCTCACACTGAGGTCTTTTATCCATTTTGAGTTGATCTTTGTGTACGGTGTAAGAGAATGGTTGAGTTTCATTCTTCTACATATAGCTGTCCCATTTCCACAGCACCATTTATTGAAGAGACTGTCTTTTTTCCACGGTATATTTTTTCCTGCTTTGTCAAAGATTAAATGACCACAGAGTTGAGGGTCCATAGCTGGGCTCTCTACTCTGTTCCACTGGTCTATGTGTCTGTTTTTATGCCAGTACCATGCTGTCTTGGTGATCACAGCTTTGTGGTAAAGCTTGAAATCAGGTAACGTGATGCCCCCCAGCTTTATTTTTGTTTTTCAACATTTCCTTAGCGATTCGGGGTCTCTTCTGATTCCATACAGATTTTTAGGATTATTTGCTCCAGCTCTTTGAAGAATACCGGTGGAATTTTGATCTGAATGGCATTAAAAGTATAGATTGCTCTAGGCACTATAGACATTTTAACAATGTTTATTCTTTGATCCAAGAGCATGGAATGGTCTTCCATCTTTTTGTGTCTTCTTCAATTTCTTTCATGAGTGTTCTGTAGTTCCTCAAGTACAGATCCTTTACCTCTTTGGTTAGGTTTATTCCCAGGTATCTTATGGTTCTTGGTGCTCTAGTAAATGGAATCGATTCTCTAATTTCCCTTTCTGTAAATTCATTGTTAGTGTATAAGAAAGCCACTGATTTCTGTACACTGACTTTGTATCCTGCCACGTTGCTGTATTGCTGTATGAGTTCTAGTAGTTTGGGGGTGGAGTCTTTTGGGTTTTCCATATAAAGAATCATGTCATCTGCGAAGAGAGAGAGTTTGACTTCTTCATTACCAATTTGGATACATTTTATTTCTCTTTGTTGTCTGATTGCTGTTGCTAGGACTTCTAATACTATGTTGAACAAGAGTGGTGAAAGTGGGCATCCTTGTCTTGTTCCTGATCTCAACGTGAAGGGTGCAAGCTTTTTCCCATTGAGGATGACATTTGCTGTGGGTATTTCATAGATAGATTTGATGAGGTTCAGGAATGTTCCCTCTATCCCTATACTTTGAAGCGTTTTAATCAGGAACAGATGCTGGATTTTGTCAAATGCTTTTTCTGCATCAATTGAGAGGACCATGTGGTTCTTCTCTCTTCTCATATTAATTTGTTGTATCACATTGGTTGATTTGCGAATGTTGAACCATCCTTGTAGCCCAGGGATGAATCCCACCTGGTCATGGTGGATAATCTTTTTAATGTGTTGTTGGATCCTGTTTGCTAGGATCTTGTTGAGAATTGTAGCATCCATATTCATCAGTGATATTGGTCTGAAATTCTCCTTTTTGGTAGGGTCTTTGCCTGGTTTGGGGATCAATGTAATGCTGGATTCATAGAAAGAGTCTGGAAGTTTTCCTTCTGCTTCAATTTTTTGGAACAGCTTCAGGAGAATAGGTGTTATTTCTTCTTTGAAAGTTTGGTAGAATTCCCCAGGGAATCCGTCAGGTCCTGGGCTCTTGTTTTTTGGGGAGGTTTTTGATCACTGCTTCAAACTCGTTACTAGATATTGGTCTATTCAGGTTGTCGATTTCTTCCTGGTTCAATTTTGGTAGTTTATAGTTTTTCAGGAATGCATCCATTTCATCTAGGTTGCTAAGCTTATTGGCATATAACTGTTGATAATAACTTCTGATGGTTGTTTCTACTTCCTTGGTTAGTAGTTATCTCTCCCTTTTCTTTTCTTTTTTCTTTTTTTTTTGGTTTTTAAACTTTATTCATTGAGTTATCTTCCTATATGAAATCAACAAGCTCATTACCCTTAGAACATAATTTTTCTCAAAATATATAAAATGATATACATCAATGAAACTGTGCCTTGGGCACTTTACTTAAAAGAGGTTAAGTGTTTTTTTTTTTTTTTCAATTTATTTATTTTCAGGAAAAACATTATTCATTATTTTTTCACCTCACCCAGTGCTCCATGCAAGCTGTGCCCTCTATAATACCCACCACCTGGTACCCCAACCTCCCACCCCCCCGCCGCTTCAAACCCCTCAGATTGTTTTTCAGAGTCCATAGTCTCTCATGGTTCACCTCCCCCCTTTTCATTCATAGTTTTATGAATTGGGATTTCTCTCTTTTCTTTTGGATTAGTGTGGCCAATGTTTTATTGATCTTATTGATTCTTTCAAAAAACCAGCTTCTAGTTTCATTGATACATTCTACTGTATCTCTGGTTTCTACCTCATCGATCTCAGCTCTAATCTTGATGATTTCCCCTCTTATGTGTGGATTTGGTTTGATTTGTTGTTGATTCTCCAATTCTTTTAGGTGTAGAGACAGCTGGTTATTCTGGATTTTTTCAATTTTTTTGAGGGAGGCTTGAATGGCTATGTATTTCACCCTTAGGACTGCCTTTGCTGTATCCCATAGGTTTTGGACCGAAGTGTCTTCATTCTCATTGGTTTCCATGAATTGTTTCAGTTCTTCTTTGATCTCCTGGTTGATCCAAGCATTCTTAAGCAAGGTGGCCTTTAGCTTCCAGGTGTTTGAGTTCCTTCTGAACTTTTCCTTGTGATTGAGCTGCAGTTTCAAAGCATTGTAATCTGAGAATATGCAGGGAATCATCTCAGTCTTTTGGTATCAGTTGAGTCCTGATTTGTGACCCAGTATGTGGTGTATTCTGGAGGAGGTTTCATGTGCACTTGAGAATAATGAGTATTCTGTTGTTTTAGGGTGGAATGTTCTGCATATATCTTTGAGGTCCATCTGGTCCAATGTGTCATTCAATGCTCTTGTTTCTTTATTGATTTTCTGCTTTGATGATCTATTTTTGAGAGAGGTGTAAGATCTCCTACGATTAGTGTATTCATATCAATAGGACTCTTTATCTTGATTAACAGTTTTCTTAAGTAATTGGCTGCTCCCATATTGGGAGCATAGATATTTACAATTGTTAGATCATCTTGGTGGATAGTCCCTTTAAGCATTATGTGGTGTCCTTCTTTATCTCTGACTACAGTCTTTAGTTTAAAGTCTAATTTCTATGATGTGAGAATCGCTACCCCAGCCTTCTTTTGAGGCCCATTGGCATGAAAAATGCTTCTCCTCCTTTCACTTTCAGTCTGGGTGTAACTTTAAGTTCAAAATGGGTCTCTTGTAGACAACATATGGATGGATCCTGTCATTTTATCCAATCTGCAACCCTGTGCCATTTTATGGGTGCATTTAGGCCATTCACATTGAGAGTGATTATTGATAGATATGTTTTTATCGACATTGTGTTACCTTTGAAGTCTTTCTTTCTGTAGACTGTCTCTATATTTCTGTTCAATGCTATTCTTAGTATTTTTCCTCTTTTATAGAACTCCCCTTAATATTTCCTGCAGTGTCAGCTTGGTGGTTGCATAGTCTTTTAAGCATTGCCGGTCTTGGAAACTCTTTATCTTTCCATCCATTTTGAATGTCAGTCTTGCTGGATAAAGTATTCTTGGCTGCATGTTCTTCTCATTTAGTGCCCTCAATATATCTTGCTAGCCTTTTCTGGCTTGCCAGGTCTCTGTGGACAGGTCTGACGTTATTCTGTTGGGTTTCCCTCTAAGTAAGGGAGCCTCTTTGCCCTAGTGGCTTTCCAGAGATTATACCTACAATTATAATTCCTCAATTTGACTATCAGGTGTCGTGATGTTTTTTTGGGATGTATAACCTTGGGTGGAGACCGTTCAGCCTCTAGTACATGAACGCTGGTTCCATTCGCGAGATTGGGAAAATTTTCACGAAGGACTTGTTCCACTAGATCTTCTAGATTTCTTTCTTTCTCCTCCCCTTCAGGGATTCCAATAATTCTGATGTTGGACTGCTTCATGGCATCATTTATTTCCCTGATTCTGTTTTCGTGGTTTCTAAGCTGTTTGTTCCAGGCTTCCTTCTGATCCTTTCTATATCTTTGTCTTCCAGATCACCTATTCTATCTTCTGTCTCAGTTACCCTAGCTTTGAGAGAGTTTAGATTGGAACTCATTGAGAGCATTGTGAACCTCCTCCCTGGTAGCTTTAAGCTCTGCCCTAATATTGTGAACATCATCTCTCATCGCTTTCAGCTCAGCCCTAATCAATTCCGTTTGGTCATCCATGGATTTCTCCAACCTAGCTATTGCCTGGATAATTGTTAGCCTAAATTCTCTTTCTGACATATTGTCTATGTTGAGAGCCGTTGCCTCTGTTGCAGAAGGTCCATCCTCTGTATTTTTCTTCTGTTGGGCATTCCTCCTCCTAGTCATTTTGGTGGGAGAAGACTGAACAGATGTAGCTGGATGTATCAACTGTGGTGCAGTCAAGGTGCACCCTGGAACACTTCTGAGCAATCAGGATTCCCCACCCAAACTAGAGACAAAAGAAAAGAAAAAGAAAAAGAAAAAGAGAGAGAGAGAGAGAGAGAGAGAGGGAAGAAAGGGAAGATGAAAGAGAAGGTTCAACAAAAATGGTCCCCAAGGTAAGATTTATGAAGTAGACAAACAAAAACAGACAAACAAAAAGACTGATACAAGTATATGACAAGAGAAAAAAATATGCAAATAAAGGAAGAACCTCATCAAAAGGAACCCCAAGTGTAAGATTTATATGCTATCAGGACAAACACAAAAACACAGAAACACTGGTGGAAGAAAAAGATGGGAGAGTGGTTATAAGTTCTCAGTGTGCATGAGGAAGGTTGTTTTGATTCTTCCTGGATATATCTTGATATCTTTGTTAAAGGATTCAACTTTCCTAAGATAAAGGGGGATTAAAAATTGGTTTACCTATAGGGGTAGTATTGATTGGGGAAAGGTAGTATTGATTCAAACTTACTTTGGAGTTTAACTCTGTATGAATATTAGAAGATAAATATAAAAAGGAATAAACTAGGCTAAGCTAAACTAAAATTAAAAAAAAAGAATTCAAAAAATTGAAATGCAAAAGGAAAACATAGGTGTATGTATCAAAAAGTTCAGCTTAGAAGGCGATTATGAAATTTGATGTACTGTACAGCTCGCTATGATGGTAAATAGGTTAAAAAATTACCTATGTATTAAAAAAAAATGAACCAGAATAGTGGCAACGAGTGAAAAATAAAAGTTTTCCTATGAGTTAGTGGTTGTTCTCTTGTAGTCCTTTTTTTTTCCCCCTCTGTTTTTTCTTTCTTGGTATGTTTTCTGGGGGAAGGGTCTGCCACGTGGGTTTTCAGTCAATGATGTTCCCTGTGTTAAGTCCTCCCACCCACCTCAAGGGGGTGGGCTCTGAGGAAACTTTTTTTTTTCAGGCTTTTGTTCTTTGGCGGTTTTTATGTTTGTTCACTTTTTTCTCTCTCTCTCTCACTTTGACTGCTTTTGATGGTTTTTGTAGTTTTAGAGGAAAGCAAACCACACCCTGATCTCCCTCTCAGAGAGAAGCCTCAGTCTGGGTGCAGAGCCTAAATAAGTTTCCCCTTGGCTGCTGGCAGAGCAGGTTCCGAGTCGCGGTCCCTGGGGATGTAGGATCTTTTGCTTGTACCTTAAGCCAAGGCCGTGGCAGCTGTCTGGGCAGCTCCAGACCACCAGAGAGGGTCCAAGCAGCAATAGCACACTGAGATTTTCCCGCTGGCCAGGGCTGGGAGTGCCTGGACTTTCTGGGTCTAAGAACGCCCGGCTTGTGCGCACCAATTTCAGGGGAGACTGTGGGTTGCGCGCGGGTCTCAGGCTCTGAGAATGGGGTGCAGGTCCTAAAGCACCAGGCTAGGCCCTCCACGAACCTCTCTGGGGGGAGAGTTTGGTCTGAAAGAATGGCGCGTATCAAAGGGCACCGCCTGGGCCTTTGTATCTCTCTCAGGGGAGTATCTCAGACTCTATAGCAGGGCTCCATGTTCTGTCGCCCAGCGCGGCTCCCATCCCCTCACAGGAAATGGACCCCACGCATTCTCGGGTGTGCTGGCGGCTTAGGGACCAAGAGCTGGTTTCCCCGCCGCACTCTCTCTGCCTCAGCACCAGGGGAGGCTGTCCTGGGACTGGGGACTTAAGCCCTGTCCCTAGCCACCCCGATTCCCACAATTTCCCCCTGCAATCCTTTGCTCTTTTGGAGTGCTTTCAACCAGTCTCTAAGTTAATGCTGGTCCCCAGACGCAGGGCGCTCTCGCTTGATTGGGGTATTACTTTCCAACCGGTCACCTCTGGTGGCTCCCTCCCCCTTCTGTTTATCTTCTGATATCAGTCTACCGTTCCCACTCAGCTTTACCTGCCCACTGGCGTCTTCTGCCCCTGTAGAGATCCAGACGTGTAATCTCGGGCTGATTTCATGGGTGATCAGAGTTCTTTGGTAGGTAATCAGCTCACTTTGGGGTATAGGCTGAAAAGACGCCTCTTCCTACTTCCCCGCCATCTTGTCCCCCCTTCCTTATGATTTTAATAACACTTTCTTTTCTAGCTTATTATAAAAATATAATATGGAATACATATAACAAACAAAACTCAGGCTAATTAACTGTTTTTGTAAAAGTTAGTTTTCTGGTCAATAGCAGATTAGTACTCAAGTGCCTGGGGAGTCAAAAGTTATTCACATATTTCTGACTGCAAATGGTCAGTGCCCTTAACCCTTGCAATTATTCAAGGGCAACTGTATTAGAATTGTCTGATTGTCAAGGTTGTACAGTAGTTATGCGGAATGTACTGACTTGTAGGATATAAATGCTATGGGAATCAGGCATAATTTAACAATTGTCTTGCAAATGGTTCTGGGGTAAAAGTTCTTTTTTTTTTCTTCTAATTTTAAGACTCTTTGTCTTAAAATTAATGTCTGTCTAAATCTCTAGATTCATATGTAGTAATAAAAATTGGAAAATACCAAAAAGTTCTCAATTAACAAGACTGAAGTATTCATGAAAACTTGGTTGGTTGGGTGCTGTTTAGAAAGCTGGTATTTGGGCAGCCTGAAGCATGTAAAACCCAATAATGCTGATTTCCACATTAAAAAAAATCTGCTTAAAAGTTAATTAGCTACCAAGAAACATAGCTAAAATATTATATAAACTTTCATTACACACATGATCCAAAAATATTTTCCTTTAAGAAAGATTTTTGCATATCATCCATTTAATAGGAAACTATTAAAATGTTGTATAAACATCCAGTAAATAAATTTCTACTATTTATGTTTCAGATGCTATACTTTTTCTTCAGAAACTCTGAGTATTCTCTGTGTGATTTCAGTACGTCATCACAATTTATATGACTTTCAAAAGTAGATTCTAAATAGGTGGTCCCACCAGATGAGCCTGATTCAAATTCAGCAGCACCTGAAAAGAAAAAGAATTACAGTCTTTATCTAAAATACTTCATTCTTAACTAAAAGTTATTAAAAAAACAAAGTTGAAGCTTTATGAGTGTTATGAAGAATGAAAAACATCTAATACAACTACAATATAAAATACAAGATTACTTTTAAATCTATTTTGCTCACAGTTGCCCACTGAGGTAATTGCTATTGTGGATAAATATCAGAGCTTCTGTTTTTCTCATTACAAGATGATAACAGAGCCCACCCGTGAACAATCATGTACAACAGACTGAAAAAAATCAAACAGGCAATTTTCAGAGTTGAACATAAGAACGTACAGAAGGAAAACCCTAGTTTTCTATGAATATTGTCTGCTTTTTGGTGGAGGGGATATGTAAGCTGATACCTGAAGGACAGGGAAGAAGCATGCCAGGTGGAGGGAAGACGCATATACAAAGAACATACACAGAGAGTGAGGAAGAACACTTGTGGAATTGCAAGTAGTCAATGCTGAAGAGGTGCAAGAGCAAAGCAGCAGAGTAGGGTAAATGTTAGCGATAGAGAAGGCTGAAAAATCTGACAAGAACCAAACTGATGTGGGTGTTTTTATTCCATGTATGGAGCTTGGAATTTTATCCAATGGCAAAAGGTAAATCAATGACAAAATCAACGACTGGAGGTTTAAATGTCACCTGTCAAGTGACGGCTATTTGAACTATAATTGCTTAAGTAAGTATCACCTAAGACAAGACTGCTTTTTTTCTTTTTTTAAAAATTTTGGTTTTATATCATTAGCAGAAATAAGGATTTAAGAAAGTCCTCATAGGGGCACGTGGGTGGCTCAGTGGGTTAAAGCCTCTTCCTTGGGCTCGGGTCATGATCCCAGGGTCCTGGGATAGAGCCCCACGTTGGGCTCTCTGCTTAGTGGGGAGCCTGCTTCTCCCTCTCTCTGTGCCTGCCTATCTGCCTACTTGTGATCTCTCTGTCAAATAAACAAAATCTTAAAAAAAAAAAGAAAGTCCTCATATTCAGGTTGACAGTTCCAGAGGGATGGCAGAAGTGAAGGAAGATTACAGCTTGAAATAACATATAAATAGACATTTGGAGATTTTTTTTAAGTCTGAAAAATGATGACTAAATGAGGAATAAGTATGTTCCTCATTATGTTTATGTTTTACATTTTTATTAGATATATATATTAAAAAAATTAACATAGTACCTATTATCCAAACAATAGAAAGCAATGGATTTACCATTCATAGTTTATTTCAGATATCAATGACCATCTTAATTCAGAAATTTGGCAACATACCTTCTTCTAGTTCTCTAGTTATATTTTTTTCCAACTCTTGCTGCCTCTGAAATAAGTCAAATATTTATAATGTTCAAGTTAAACAAGACACATAATTGTAGGAATTATATATAGCTTATGAAATGTGAACTTAAAATAACACTATTAGAGATTAAAACTAAGTTAGGGATTGCTTAAATAGAAAGATAATCACATAAATAAAATAAATCCCTACTTATTTTAATCTTAGGTAACAGAAGAAAGAGATATAACACTATTTAGATAAATCTGAGAAAAAGTACAATTAATATTGGTCTATTAAATATACGTAATTTCTGGGAGAAGAGGAATATGGCAGAGGCATAGGGGGCCATAGTTTTGTCCAGTCCCTGGAATTCAGCTAGATAGCTTTCAAATCATTCTGAACACCTGTGAACTCAATCTGAGATCTAAGAAAAGAACTGTGATAATTCTACAAATAGAAAAGTGACCACATTCTGCAAGGTAGGAGGTGTGGAGTGGAGAAATGAATCCAAGGTGATACATGGGAAGATAAATTGTTGGGGGGATGCATAGACTGCTTATCAGAAAGTGATATAGTAGTGGTGTGCAAACAGGAACTTTTTTGTTTTTGTTTTTTTGTTAAGAGATTTTATTTATTTGAGAGAGAGAGAGAGACCACACGCACAAAGGGAGAAGCTGACTCTCCACCGAGCAGGGAGCCCAGTGGTGGGGCTTGATCCCAGACCATAACTTGAGACAAGAGCACAAACAGGAACTTTTATACGTATAATCTGATGAGGGACATCCCTGCTTGAAAAGCACTCAGGTGGAGAAGTGGGGTAGAATCCTAGGTAGAACTGCCTGATCTCGGGATCCCCGGGGTCACACAGAATGGGGTGCCTGAGTATGGGAGAGTTCCCAGGAGTTTCAGCAGGGAAACCAGCTGCAATCAAAGAGCGGAGGAGGGGGCTTTCAGCTCAGTGTTGCCATTAACCACAAACCCCAGACCATTGGGTAACCACTCTCAGAGCAGGGCCAAACATGCAGAAGAACCAGGACAAGACCTCCTCCCTCCCCCTAGAGGACTGGCATGAATGCAGCCACAGAAGACTGCAAAGTTTAGATACTCCAAAGGGGGTTGCATGGCTGAGATAAAAATGCTCAAAGGCTGGGTGTACACAGAGTGCATACAGAAACCAGGGAGACGAGAGTGTTTGACAGTTCTTCTGTGAGGGCACACTGAAGAGTGGAGGGTGCCTGCTTTCAGCTCAAGGGCTGGACACTGGGAGGCTCACATTTTTATTCTAATCCTCTCAAGCAGTGCAGAAAACCAGCAGGGAATGAAAGCCACAAAGAGGAATCTGGAGGCCCTAAATTAGCCTGGAACCCTGGCAAGGGCAGTGCAATACCATCAGGGCAAAGACCTCTGAGAATTAGCGCAACAGGCCCCTCCCCCAGAAAATCAGCAAGAACTTCCTGCTAGGATCAAGTTTAAGGAATCACAGACAACTGCAAAACTCTAGTGCTGGGGGAAAATACTATATAGAATCCGTGGCTCCTTAAACTTTCAAGTTTAATTTTCTTTTTCTTTTTCCATTACAATCAATTTCTCATTTTATCAACTCAGGTTTTTTAAACATTTTTAATTTTAATTTTTATAGTTACATCCTATCCTTTCATAGTGCTTAAATTTATTTTTGCATATATATATATATTTTTCTTTCTTTACAATTCTGGGATGTAGTTTCCTCTAAGAAACAGACCAAAATATACCCAGAATCTAGTGTATTGCTCTGTTCTCATCACCTGTCTGATTATATTTTTGCTTTGTAAATTTTTATTTAATTAATTAATTTATTTATTTATTTTGGTTTATAAAGATTATAGAGATTTGGTTTATAGAGATTATATTTCTCTGGGGTTGTTGTTGTTATTTTAGTATTTTGTTCTCTCATTTTCTATTCTTCTCTAGACAGAATGACTAGATGGAAAAACTCACCTGAAATAAGAGAACAGGAGGTACGACTGTCAGTTACCTAATCAGTATGGATATAACTAAATGGCAGAATTAGAGTTTAGGATAACAAGTATAAAAATACTAGCTGGGCTTGAACGAAGCACAAAAGACACTGGAGAATCCCTTTCTGGAGAAATAAAAGAACAAAAATATTACCAAGTTGAAATCAAAAGGTTATTAATGGGATGCAATAAAAAAAAATGGAGGCTTTACTTCTGGAAACAGTATGGAGGTTCTCCAAGAGTTAAATATATGATCTAGTAATTGTACTGCAAGGTATTTTCCCCAAAGATGCAAACATACTGATCTGAAGGGGCACCTGGACACCAATGTTTATAGAAGCAATCTCCAAAATAGACTAACTGTGGAAACAGCCCAAATGTCCATCAACAGATGAATGGATAAAGAAGATGTGGTCGGGGAGGAGTCAAGATGGCGGAGAAGTAGCAGGCTGAGACTACCTCAGCTAGCAGGAGATCAGCTAGAGAGCTTATCTAAAGAGTGCAAACACCTGCAAATCCATCGGCAGATCAAAGAGAAGAAGAACAGCAATTCTAGAAAGAGAAAAACCACCACTTTCTGAAAGGTAGGACTGGCAGAGAAGTGAATCCAAAGCGCCGGGAAGATAGACCCTGGGGGGAGGGGCCGGCTCCCGGCAAGCGGCGGAGCGACGGAGCACAAAATCGGGACATTTAAAAGTCTGTTCCGCTGAGGGACATCGCTCCAGAGGCTAAACCGGGGCGAAGCCCACGCGGGTTCAGCATGACCTCAGGTATCGCAGGGTCACAGAAGGATCGTGGGTGTCTGAGTGTCACAGAGCTTGCGGGTATTGGAGCGGGAAAGCCGGCTACAGAGACAGAGCCAACAGTAAGCTCGCAGTTCGGGGTTACCTTGAACCGGTCGCAGGCTCGGTGAGCTCGGAGTGCAGCCGGAGGTCAGGCAGACGGGAGTTACTGGGTGCTGTTCTCTGAGGGCGCACTAAGGAGTGGGGCCCCGGGCTCTCCGCTCCTCCAGGCCAGAGACCAGGAGGCCGCCATTTGTATTCCCGTCCTCCGGAACTCTACGGAAAGCGCTCAGGGAACAAAAGCTCCTGAAAGCAAACCCGAGCGGATTACTCAGCTCGGCCCCTGGTAAGGGTGGTGCAGTTCCGCCTGGGGCAAAGACACTTGAGAATCACTACACCAGGCCCCTCCCCCAGAAGATCAACAAGAAATCCAGCCAAGACCAAGTTCACCTACCAAGGAGTGCAGTTTCAATACCAAGGAGAGCAGTAGAATTCCAGAGGAGGAGAAAGCGAAGCACGGAACTCATGGCTTTCTCCCTGTGATTTTTGAGTCTTGCAGTTAAAGTAATTTTTTTCTTTTTCATTTTTTTCTCTTCTTTTCTTAATTTTTCTTAACTTTGGCCCTTTTCATTTTTAATGTTTTTTAACTAGTTTATCTAATATATATATATTTTCTTTTTCATACTTTTCTTTATTCGTTTTCTTTTTTAATTCCATTTTATTTTCCTTTCTTTTTTTTGAACCTCTTTTTATCCCTTCTCCCCACTCACGATTTGGGATCTCTTCTGATTTGGTTAAAGCATATTTTCCTGGGGTTGTTGCCACCCTTTTAGTATTTTACTTGCTCCTTCATATACTCTTATCTGAACAAAATGACAAGGCAGAAAAATTTACCACAAAAAAAAAGAACAAGAGGCAGTACCGAAGGCTAGGGACCTAATCAATACAGACATTGGTAATATGTCAGATCTAGAATTCAGAATGACAATTCTCAAGGTTCTAGCCGGGCTCAAAAAAGACATGGAAGATATCAGAGAAACCCTCTCCAGAGATATAAAAGCACTTTCTGGAGAAATAAAAGAACTAAAATCTAACCAAGTTGAAATCAAAAAACTATTAATGAGGTTCAATAAAACATGGAGGCTCTCACTGCTAGGATAAATGAGGCAGAGGAAAGAATTAGCGAAATAGAAGACCAAATGACAGAGAATAAAGAAGCTGAGCAAAAGAGGGACAAACAGCTACTGTACCACGAGGGGAGATTCGAGAGATAAGTGACATCATAAGATGAAACAACATTAGAATAATTGGGATTCCAGAAAAAGAAAGAGAGAGGGTAGCAGAAGGTATACTGGAGACAATTATTGGGGAGAATTTCCCCAATATGGCAAAGGGAACGAGCATCAAAATTCAGGAGGTTCAGAGAACGCCCCTCAAAATTAATAAGAAGAGGCCCACACCACGTCACCTGATAGTAAAATTTACAAGTCTTAGTGACAAAGAGAAAATCCTGAAAGCAGCCTGGGAAAAGAAGTCTGTAACATACAATGGCAATACAATGGCACTAAATTCATATCTCTCAATAGTTACCCTGAATGTTAATGGGCTAAATGCCCCAATCAAAAGACACAGGGTATCAGAATGGATAAAAAAACAAAGCCCATCTATATGTTGCCTCCAAGAAACTCATTTTAAGCCCTAAGACACCTCCAGAGTTAAAGTGAGGGGATGGAAAAGAATTTACCATGCTAATGGACATCAGAAGAAAGCAGGAGTGGCAATCCTTATATCAGATCAATTAGATTTTAAGCCAAAGACTATAGTAAGAGATGAGGAAGGACACTATATCATACTCAAAGGGTCTGTCCAAAGAGAAGATCTAACAATTTTAAATATCTATGCCCCCAACATGGGAGCAGCCAACTATATAAACCAATTAATAACAAAATCAAAGAAACACATCAAAAATAATATAATAATAGTCGGGGACCTTAACACTCCCCTCACTGAAATGGACAGATCATCCAAGCAAAAGATCAACAAGGAAATAAAGGCCTTAAACGACACACTGGACCAGATGGACATCACAAATATATCCAGAACATTTCATCCCAAAGCAACAGAATATACAATCTTCTATAGTGCACATGGAACATTCTCCAGAACAGATCACATCCTCGGTCCTAAATCAGGACTCAACCAGTATCAAAAGATTGGGATCATTCCCTGCATATTTTCAGACCACAATGCCCTAAAACTAGAACTCAGTCACAAGAGGAAATTTGGAAAGAACCCAAATACATGGAGACTAAACAGCATCCTTCTAAAGAATGAATGAGTCTAACAGGAAACTGAAGTAGAATTGATAAAATTCATGGAAACAAATGATAATGAAAACACAATGGTTTAAAATCTGTGGGACACAGCAAAGGCAGTCCTAAGAGGAAAATGTATAGCAATACAAGCCTTTCTCAAGAAACAAGAAAGTTCTCAAATATACAACCTAACCTTACACCTAAAAGAGCGTGAGAAAGAACAACAAAGAAAGCCTAAACCCAGCAGGAGAAGAGAAATCATAAAGATCAGAGCAGAAATCAATGAAATAGAAACTAAACAAACAATAGAACAAATCAACGAAATTAGGAGCTGGTTCTTTGAAAGAATTAATAAGATTGATAAACCCCTGGCCAGACTTATCAAAAAGAAAAGAGAAAGGACCCAAATAAATAAAATCATGAATGAAAGAGGAGAGATCACAACTAACACCAAAGAAATACAAACGATTATAAGAACATACTATGAGCACTCTACGCCAACAAATTTGACAATTTGGAAGAAATGGATGCATTCCTAGAAACATATAAACTACCACAACTGAACCAGGAAGAAATAGAAAGCCTGAACAGACCCATAACCAGTAAAGAGATTGAAACAGTCATTAAAAATCTCCAAACAAAAGCCCAGGGCCAGACAGCTTCCGGGGGGAATTCTACCAAACATTTAAAGAAGAATTAATTCCTATTCTCCTGAAACGGTTCCAAAAAATAGAAATGGAAGGAAAACTTCCAAACTCATTTTATGAGGCCAACATCACCTTGATCCCAAAACCAGACAAGGATCCCATCAAAAAAGAGAGCTATAGACCAATATCCTTGATGAACACAGATGCGAAAATTCTCACCAAAATACTAGCCTATAGGATTCAACAGTACAATAAAAGGATTATTCACCACGACCAAGTGGGATTTATTCCAGGGCTGTAAGGTTGGTTCAACATCTGCAAATCAGTCAGTGTGATACAACACATCAAGAAAAGAAAGAACAAGAACCATATGATACTATCAATAGATGCTGAAAAAGCATTTGACAAAGTACAGCATCCCTTCCTGATCAAAACTCTTTAAAGTGTAGGGATAGAGAGCACACACCTCAATATCATCAAAGCCATCTATGAAAAACCCACCGCAAATATCATTCTCAATGGAGAAAAACTGAAAGCTTTTCCGCTAAGGTCAGGAACACGGCAGGGATGTCCATTATCACCACAGCTATTCAACACAGTACTAGAAGCCCTAGCCTCAGCAATCAGACAACAAAAGGAAATTAAAGGCATCCAAATCGGTAAAGAAGAAGTCAAACTATCACTCTTCACAGATGATATGATACTATATGTGGAAAACCCAAAAGACTCCACTCCAAAGCTGCTAGAACTTGTACAGGAATTCAGTAAAGTGTCAGGATATAAAATCAATGCACAGAAATCAGTTGCATTTCTATACACCAACAACAAGACAGAAGAAAGAGAAATTAAGGAGTCAATCCCATTTACAATTGCACCCCAAACCATAAGATACCTAGGAATAAACCTAACCAAAGAGGCACAGAATCTATACTCAGAAAACTATAAAGTACTCATGAAAGAAATTGAGGAAGACACAAAGAAATGGAAAAATGTTCCATGCTCCTGGATTTGAAGAATAAATATTGTGAAAATGTCTATGCTACCTAAAGCAACCTACACATTTAATGCAATTCCTATCAAAGTACCATCCATCTTTTTCAAAGAAATGGAACAAATAACCCTTAATATTTATATGGAACCAGGAAAGACCTCGAATAGCCAAAGGAATATTGAAAAAGAAAGCCAAAGTTGGTGGCATCACAATTCCAGACTTCAAGCTCTATTACAAAGCTGTCATCATCAAGACAGCATGGTATTGGCACAAAAACAGACACGTAGATCAATGGAACAGAATAGAGAGCCCAGAAATAGACCATCAACTCTATGGTCAACTAATCTTCGACAAAGCAGGAAAGAATGTCCAATGGAAAAAAGACAGCCTCTTCAATAAATGGTGTTGGGAAAATTGGACAGCCACATGCAGAAAAATGAAATTGGACCTTTTCCTTACACCACACATGAAAATAGACTCAAAATGGATGAAGGACCTCAATGTGAGAAAGGAATCTATCAAAATCCTTGAGGAGAACACAGGCAGCAACCTCTTCGACCTCAGCCACAGCAACATCTTCCTAGGAACATCGCCAAAGGCAAGGGAAGCAAGGGCAAAATGAACTATTGGGATTTCATCAAGATCAAAAGCTTTTTCACAGCAAAGGAAACAGTTAACAAAATCAAAAGACAACTGAAAGAATGGGAGAAGATATTTGCAAACGACATATCAGATAAAGGACTAGTGTCCAAAATCTATAAAGAGCTTAGCAAACTCAACACGCAAAGAACAAATAATCCAATCAAGAAATGGACAGAGGACATGAACAGACGTTTCTGCAAAGAAGACATCCAGATGGCCAACAGACACATGAAAAAGTGCTCCATATCACTCGGCATCAGGGAAATACAAATCAAAACCACAATGAGATATCACCTCACACCAGTCAGAATGGCTAAAATCAACAAGTCAGGAAATGACAGATGCTGGCGAGAATGCGGAGAAAGGGGAACCCTCCTACACTGTTGGTGGGAATGCAAGCTAGTGCAACCACTCTGGAAAACAGCATGGAGGTTCCTCAAAATGTTGAAAATAGAACTGCCCTATGACCCAGCAAGTGCACTACTGGGTATTTACCCTAAAGATACAAACGTAGTGATCCAAAGGGGCACGTGCACCCGAATGTTTATAGCAGCAATGTCCACAATAGCCAAACTATGGAAAGAACCTAGATGTGCATCAACAGATGAATGGATAAAGAAGATGGGGTATGGGGTGCCTGGGTGGCTCAGTGGGTTAAGCCGCTGCCTTCGGCTCAGATCATGGTCTCAGGGTCCTGGGATCGAGTCCCGCATCAGGCTCTCTGCTCAGCAGGGAGCCTGCTTCCCTCTCTCTCTCTCTGCCCGCCTCTCCATCTACTTGTGATTTCTCTCTGTCAAATAAGTACACAAAATCTTTAAAAAAAAAAAAAGAAGAAGTGGTATATATACACAATGGAATACTATGCAACCATCAAAAGAAATGAAATCTTGCCATTTGCGACAACATGGATGGAACTAGAACGTATCATGCTCAGCGAAATAAGTCAAGCAGAGAAAGACAACTATCATATGATCTCCCTGATATGAGGAAGTTGTGATGCAACATGGGGGCTTAAGTGGGTAGGAGAAGAATAAATGAAACAAGATGGGATTGGGAGGGAGACAAACCATAAGTGACTCTTAATCTCACAAAACAAACTGAGGGTTGCTTGGGGCAGGGGGGTGGGAGAAGGGGGGTGGGGTTATGGACATTGGGGAGGGTATGTGCTTTGGTGAGTGCTGTGAAGTGTGTAAACCTGGCGATTCACAGACCTGTACTCCTGGGGATAAAAATATATGTTTATAAAAAATAAAAAAATTTAATAAGAAAAAGAAGATGTCTCCATCAGAAAGGATGAATACCCAACTTTTGTAGCAACATGGACGGGACTGGAAGAGATTATGCTGAATGAAATAAGTCAAGCAGAGAGAGTCAATTATCATATGGTTTCACTTATTTGTGGAGCATAACAAATAGCATGGAGGACAAGGGGCGTTAGAGAGGAGTAGGGAATTTGGGTAAATTGGAAGGGGAGGTGAACCATGAGAGACTATGGATTCTGAAAAACAGTCTGACTGGTTTGAAGTGGCGGGGGAGGTTGGGGGTACCAGGTGGTGGGCATTATAGAGGGCACGGCTTGCATGGAGCACTGGGTGTGGTGAAAAAATAATGAATAATGTTTTTCTGAAAATAAATAAATCGAAAAAAAAATTTAAAAAAAGATGTGGTGTATTACAAATGAAATATTACAAAGCCATCAAAAAGGATGAGCTCTTTACAATTTACATTGATGTGGATGGAAACGAGCGTACTATACTGAGAGAAATAAGTCAATCACAGAAAGGCAATTATCATATTGTTTCATACATATGGGGAATATAAGAAAAAGTGCATAGAATCATAGGGGAAGGTAGGGAAAACTAAATGGAAGAAATCAAAGAGGGAGACAAATCATGATGAGAGACTCTTAACTATTGGAAACAGACATTTGCTGAAGGGGAGGTGGGATGGGGGTAGGGGTAATTGGGTGATGGGCATGAAGGAGGGCATGTGATGTGTAGAGCACTGGGTATTACATACAACTGATGGTTAACTGAACACTATATCTGAAACTGATATATCATATATCAGCTAATTGAATAGAAATTTAAAAAAATTCATCACGTACATAATGGGTAATGGAGAAATAAAACCCTACTTATCTTTTACACACTTACTGAGCTATAATTAACTAATAAATATTAACTATTTCAAATTTTAAAAATTGGAGGCTCTAACTGCTAGGATAAATGACACAGAAAGGAGAAGTAGTGACAAAGAAGACAAAATGATGGAGAATAAAGAAGTTGAGAAAAAAAAGAGAGATAAACAATTACTGGATCAGTAATTCAAGGGGAGGGGAGAATTCAAGAGATAAGTGATACCATAAAGCAAAACAATATTAGAATACTGGGATCCCAGAAGAGGAGGAAAGGGTGTGTGGAAGAAGGTATATCTGAGAAATTACAGCAGAGAACATCTATAACCCGTGGAAGAAAAAAGTCATTCAAATCCAGGAGGCACAGAGAAACCCCTTCAATTTCAATAAGAATAGGCCAACACTTTGATATATAGTAGTGAAGCTTGCAAATTTCAGAGAAAAAGAGAAAATCCAGAGAGCAGCTCAGGACATGCCAGAAAGGACTGGCATGGTATAGTCAGGGTGCTAAACCAGAAAAATATGCAGCCAAGAATACGTTACCAGCAAGGCTGTCATTCAAAATAGAAGGAGAGATAAAGAGTTCCCAGGACAGAAAGAAATTAAAAAATTTGTGACCTCCACACCAGCCCTGCAAGAAATACTAAAGGGAATCCTGCAAGCAAAGAGAGAGCCCCAAAGTGTCATAGACCAGAAAGGAATAGAGACAATGTACAGAAACAATGATATTACAGGTAATACAATGGCACTCAATTCATATCTTTCAATAGTTAGCCTGAAAGTAAATGGGCCACATTCCCCAATCCAAAGACACAAGGTATCAGATTGGATAAAAAAGCAAGACCCATCAATATGCTGTCTGCAAGAGACTCATTTTAGACCCAATAACACCTCCAGATTGAAAGTGAGGAGGTGGAAAACCATTTACTGTGCTAATGGACATCAAAAGAAAGCTGGGCTGGCAATCCTTTTATCAAATTAGATTTTTTTTCAATTTATTTATTTTCAGAAAAACATTATTCATTATTTTTTCACCACACCCAGTGCTCCATGCAAGCCGTGCCCTCTATAGTACCCACCACCTGGTACCCCAACCTCCCCCCCCCGCCACTTCAAACCCCTCAGATTGTTTTTTCAGAGTCCATAGTCTCTCATGGTTCACCTCCCCTTCCAATTTACCCAAATTCCCTACTCCTCTCTTACACCCCTTGTCCTCCATGCTATTTGTTATGCTCCACAAATAAGTGAAACCATATGATAATTGACTCTCTCTGCTTGACTTATTTCACTCAGCATAATCTCTTCCAGTCCCGTCCATGTTGCTACAAAAGTTGGGTATTCATCCTTTCTGATGGAGGCATAATACTCCATAGTGTCTATGGACCACATCTTCCTTATCCATTCTTCCGTTGAAGGGCATCTTGGTTCTTTCCATAGTTTGGCGACTATGGCCATTGCTGCTATAAACATTGGGGTACAGATGGCCCTTCTTTTCACGACATCTGTATCTTTGGGGTAAATACCCAGGAGTGCAATGGCAGGGTCATAGGGAAGCTCTATTTTTAATTTCTTGAGGAATCTCCACACTGTTCTCCAAAGAGGCTGCACCAACTTGCATTCCCACCAACAGTGTAAGAGGGTTCCCCTTTCTCCACCTCCTCTCCAACACATGTTGTTTCCTGTTCTGTTAATTTTGGCCATTCTAACTGGTGTAAGGTGATATCTCAATGTGGTTTTAATTTGAATCTCCCTAAGGGCTAATGATGATGAGCATTTTTTCATGTGTCTGATAGCCATTTGTATGTCTTCATTGGAGAAGTGTCTGTATCAAACTAGATTTTAAGCCAAAGGCCATCATAAGAGATGTGGAAGGACGCTATCATAATTAAAGGGTCTCTCCAAAAAGAAGATCTAACAATTGTCAAGATTTATGCCCCAACATGGGAGCAGTCAATTACATAAGCCAACTAATAACAAAATTAAAGAAACACATCGAACATGATACAATAAATAGTAGGGGACTTTTACACCTCACTCACTGCAATGGACCAGTCATCTAAGCAGATCAACAAGGACACAAGGGCTTTGAATGACACACTGGACCAGATGGGCTTCACAGATATATTCAGAGCATTCCATCTTAAAGCCACAGAATACACATTCTTCTCCTGTGCACATGGAGCTTTCTCCAAAAGAGATCACATATTGGGTCACAAATCAGGTTTCAACCGGTACCAAAAGTCTGTGATCATTCCCTGCATATTTCCAGACCACAGTCCCTTGAAACGTGAACTCAATCACAAGAGGAAATTTGAGAAAAACTAAAAAACATGGACTCTAAAGAGCATCCTATTAAAGAATGCATGGGTCAACCAGGAAATTAACAAACAAGTAAAAGAATTCATGGAAACAAAGGAAAATGAATACACAACTGCTCAAAATCTTTGGGATGCAGCCAAGGAAGTCCTGAAGAGGGAAGTATAGAGCGATACAAGCCTTTCTCAAGAAACAAGAAAGGTCCTAAATACACAACCTAACCTTCCACCTACAGGAGCTGGAGAAACAACAGCAAAGAAAGCCTAAATCCAGCAGGAGAAGAGAATTAATAATGACCAGAGCAGAAATAAAAGAAATAGAAACCGAAAGTACAGTAGAATATAGCAACAAAACTAGGAGCTACCTCTTTGAAAGAAGTAATAAGATCGATAAACCCCTGACCA
The DNA here is from genome assembly GCF_020171115.1 of Neogale vison. Taxonomy (NCBI): domain Eukaryota; kingdom Metazoa; phylum Chordata; class Mammalia; order Carnivora; family Mustelidae; genus Neogale; species Neogale vison. Next base: position 134,853,178 of record NC_058102.1, on the reverse strand, counting down.
GACTTTGCAAAAAGAAAAGAAAAAGGACCGAAATTAATAAAATCATGAATGAAAGAAGAGAGATCACAACCAACACCAAGGAAACACAAACAATTTTAAGAACGTATAATAAACAACTACTTGCCAACAAATTAGGCAATCTGGAAGAAATGGTAAGAGAAAAACCTGAACAGACCCATAATCAGCAAGGAAACGGAAACAGTCATCAAAAATCTCCCAAAAAACAAAACTCCAGGACCCGATGGCTTCCCTGGACAGTTCAACCAAACATTTAAAGAGGCATTAATACCTATTCTTCTGAAGCTATCTCAAAAAATAAAAACGACGGAAAACTTCCAAACTCTTTCTATGAGGCCAGCATTACCTTGATCCCAAAACCAGACAAAGACCCCGACAAAAAGGAGAATTACAGACCAATATTGCTGATGAACACGGATGCAAAAATTCTCACCAAGATACTAGCCAACAGGATCCAACAGTACATTGAAAGGATTATTCACCGTGACCAAGTAGGATTTATTCCTGGTCTGCAAGGGTGGTTCAACATCTGCAAATCAATCAGTGTGACACCATACATTAATAAAAGAAAGGACAAGAACCATATGATACTCTCAATAGATGCAGAAAAACCACCTGACAAAGTACATCATCCCTTCTTGATTAAAACTCTTCATGGTGCAGGGATAGAGGGAACATACCTCAATATCATAAAAGCCATCTACAAAAAGTCCACAGTGAGTATCATTTTCAATGGGGAAAAACTGAGAGCTTTACCCCTAAGGTCAGGAACACGGCAGGGATGACCACTCTCACCACTGTCGTTCAACTAGTACTGGAAGTCCTAGCCTCAGCAATCAGACACAAATGAAATAAAGGCATCTGAATCAGCAAGAAGTCAAACTCTCACTCCTCGCAGATGACGTGACACTCTACGTAGAAAACTCAAAAGACTCCATCCAAAAATTGTTAGAAGTCCTACAGGAATTCAGCAAAGCGGCAGGATATAAAATCAATGCACAGAAATCAGTTGCATTTCTATACACCAACAATGAGATAGAAGAAAGAGAAATTAAGGAGTCAAACCCACTTACAATTGCACCGAAAACCATTAAGATACCTAGGAATAAACCCAAACAAAGAGGCAAGGGATTGGTACTCTGAAAACCATAGAACACTCATGAGAGAAACTGACGAAGACCCAAAGAAATTGCAAAAACCTTTCATGCTCATAGATTGGAAGAAAAAATACTGTAAAAATGTCTATGCTTCCCAGAGCAATCTATACATTCAACGCAATCCCTATCAAAATACCATCAACATTTTTTCAGAGCTGGTACAAATATTCCTAAAATTTGTATGGAACCAGAAAAGATCCCAAATGGCCAAAGGAATGTTGAAAAAGATAACCAAAGCTGGTGGCATCACAATTCCAGACTTCAAGCTCTATGACCAAGCTGTCATCATCAAGACAGTATGGTATTGCCACAAAAACACATGCATAGATTAAAGAGCCCAGAAATGGACCCTCAACTCTATGGTCAACTAATCTGTGACAAAGCAGAAAAGAATGTCCAATGGAACAAAAGAAAGTCATTCCAACAAATGGTGTTGGGAAAACTGGACAGCCACAAGCAGAAGAATGAAACTGGACCATCTTGTCACCCTACATTAGACCCCATTTGGGGCATAAAAATAAGATTCAAAATGGATGTAAGACCTAAATGTGAGACAGGAACCCATCAAAATCCTAGAAGAGAACCCAGGTTGTATTCTCTCTGGCTTTGGCCAAAGCAACTTCTTGCTAGACACGTCTCCAAAGGCAAGGGAAACAAAGACTTCATCAAGATAAAAAGGTTTTGCATAGCAAAGGAAACAACTGACAACACTAAAAGATGACCTACAGAATGGAAAATGGTATTTGTAATTGACATATCAGATAAGGGGTAGTATCCAAAATCTATAAAGACTTATCAAACTCAACACCCAAAGAACAATCCAGTCAAGAAATGGGTAGAAGAAATGAACAGACATTTCTCAAAGAAGACACACAAATGGGCAACAGATTTGAAAAAATGCTCAGCATCACTTGGCATCAGGGAAATAAATATAAATCAAAAGCACAATGAGATATCACCTCACACCTGTCAGAATGGCTAAAATGAACAAGTCCGGAAACAACAGATGTTGTCAGGCATGCAGAGAAAGCAGAAGCCTCTTATACTATTGGTGGGAATGTAAACTGGTGCAGGCACTCTGGAAAACAGTATGGTGGTTCCTCAAAGAGCTGAAAAGAGAGTTACCCAATGACCCAGCAATTGCACTACTATGGATTTACCCCAAAGATATAAATATATTGATCCAAAGAGGCATCTGCACCCCAATGTTTATATCAGCAATTTTATTGATTTATTTATTTGAGACAGAATGAGAGATAGCACGAGTGGGGGAAGAGGCAGAGGGGGAGGAAACAGCAGACTCCCCACTTAGCAGACAACCTGCAGTGGGGCTCTATCCCAGGACCAAGGAATCATGAGTTAAGCTGAAGGCAGTCACTTAACCAACTAAGCCACCCAGGCACCCCTCAGTACCCTACATTAGACACCTTTTGGGGCATTCAATGAGAGGGTACCTTTTATAAGAAAGGTCTAAGTAAGAAAATTCTAGATGGGAATGCTTGTAATATACAGCTGACCGTTGACCAACATGGGTTTGAAGGGTGCAGGTCTACTCTACTTACACATGGACTTTTTTTGATACAGTATTTTAGTGTAGTTTCTCTTGTGTTTTTCTCAATAACATTTTTTCTATAGCTTTATTATGAGAATATAGTATATAATACATGTAATGTAAAAAAAACTGTGTTAATGAACTATTTATGTTATCAGTAAGGCTTCCAGTCACCAGTAGGCTATTAGTAGTTTGTTTTTTTAGATACCATGCAGAAGTGAAATCATATGGTATATGCCTTTCTCTGCATTATTTCACTTAGCAAAATACTAGGTCTACCAATGTTGTCACAAATGGCAAGATCCCATTCTTTTTTATAGCTGAATAAATACTTCATTGTATATGTATCACACATCTTCTTTATCTGTTCATCTATTGATGGACACTGAGGTTGCTTCCATACTTTGGTTATTGTAAATAATGTTTCAAAAAACATAGGGGTGCACATAACTTTTAAAATTAGTGTTTTCATTTTCTTTGGGTAAATACCCAGTAGTGGAATTGCTGAATGGTACTGCATTTCTATTTTTAATTTTTTGAGGAATCATACCACTTTTGGACAATAACATTATATTCAGGCCTTATAAAATTAGTAATATGACAACATTACTAGACAGCCTTGTAAAATTAATAACTCAATACCACTTGATGGGAGAAACTTTTACTGAAGCAATTTTATAAAGCATTAATAAATACTATGTAACATATAAGACACCTTTTTATATGACATGACTTAAGGAATTACCAGTGTGATGTTATTGTCTTTTCCCCAAAAGCTTATCCTAAATATTTACTTCTGTGACCTTTATTTCCAAGTGAGAACTGTGTTTAGATGGTGGAAATAGCTTGAAGTCCACTAATAAGGAGAACACATTTGCAATTTTATTTATACTTTTCCACTTATCAAAAAAAATAGGAGGGTAAGAAAATTATACACAGAAAAACAACGTGATATGTATCAGCAAATATTAATTCAAAGAATTATTAACGAAGAATTTTCTCATAAATGTTAGTTTGAAAACTATGGCTCATAGAAATCTAAGGGTCCCCTTGGACACAGCAGGATTGAGGGACAAGGAAGTCTACAGGTGTAGTCTTATCTCGCCTTTAGCTAAACAGCTCTACTTGTCTCTGTTTTATATAATACAGTTTAATGCAAAAAAAAAAAAAGATAAGTTCTATTCTTTGGAAAAAACAATTTTTCCCCAGAGGTATAAAAGTCACTAACTTAGTCAACGTCCCTAATTTCACGTAAGAGACAAAAAGGCCTCGGAGAGATTGTAATTTCCCTGAGGTCAAAAAACCACCTAGTTGCAGGCCAGGAATGTGTTTTAGTTACTTCCTCATATTCAGGTATGGAATCAGAAGAGACCCCGAATCGCTAAGGAAATGTTGAAAAACAAAAATAAAGCTGGCGGCATCACCTTACCTGATTTCAAGTTTTATTACAAAGCTGTGATCACCAAGACAGCATGGTACTGGCATAAAAACAGACACATAAACCAGTGGAACAGAGTAGAGAGCCCAGATATGGACCCTCAACTCTATGGTCAATTAATCTTCGACAAAACAGGAAAAAATATACAGTAGAAAAAAGACAGTCTCTTCAATAAATGGTGCTGCGAAAACTGGACAGCTATATGTAGAAGAATGAAACTCGACCATTCTCTTACACCGTACACAAAGATCAACTCAAAATGGATAAAAGACCTCAACGTGAGACAGGAATCCATCAGAATCTTAGAGGAGAACATAGGCAGTAATCTCTTTGATATCAGCCACAGCAACTTCTTTCAAGATACGTCTCCAAAGGCAAAGGAAACAAAAGCGAAAATAAACTTCTGGGACTTCATCAAAATCAAAAGCTTCTGCACAGCAAAGGAAACAGTCAACAAAACAAAGAGGCAACCCACGGAATGGGAGAAGATATTTGCAAATGACAGTACAGACAAAAGGTTGATATCCAGGATCTATAATGAACTCCTCAAACTCAACCCACACGAAACAGACAAACACATCAAAAAATGGGCAGAAGATATGAACAGACACTTCTCCAATCAAGACATACAAATGGCTATCAGACACATGAAAAAATGCTCATCATCATTAGCCCTCAGGGAGATTCAAATTAAAACCACATTGAGATATCACCTTACACCAGTTAGAATGGCCAAAATTAACAAAACAGGAAACAACATGTGTTGGAGAGGATGTGGAGAAAGGGGAACCCTCTTACACTGTTGGTGGGAATGCAAGTTGGTGCAGCCTCTTTGGAGAACAGTGTGGAGATTCCTCAAGAAATTAAAAATAGAGCTTCCCTATGACCCTGCAATTGCACTCCTGGGTATTTACCCCAAAGATACAGATGTCGTGAAAAGAAGGGCCATCTGTACCCCAATGTTTATAGCAGCAATGGCCACAGTCGCCAAACTATGGAAAGAACCAACATGCCCTTCAACGGACGAATGGATAAGGAAGATGTGGTCCATATACACTATGGAGTATTATGCCTCCATCAGAAAGGATGAATACCCAACTTTTGTAGCAACATGGACGGGACTGGAAGAGATTATGCTGAGTGAAATAAGTCAAGCAGAGAGAGTCAATTATCATATGGTTTCACTTATTTGTGGAGCATAAAAAATAGCATGGAGGACAAGGGGCGTTAGAGAGGAGTAGGGAATTTGGGTAAATTGGAAGGGGAGGTGAACCATGAGAGACTATGGACTCTGAAAAACAGTCTGAGGGGTTTGAAGTGGCGGGGGGATGGGAGGTTGGTGTACCAGGTGGTGGGTATTATAGAGGGCACGGCTTGCATGGAGCACTGGGTGTGGTGAAAAAATAATGAATACTGTTTTTCTGAAAATAAATAAATTGGAAAAAAAATTGAAATAGAAGTGTTATAAGTTTTAAAAAATGCTCCAAGTAAGACAACAATTAAGGATGTACTCTCAGGTAAGAAAATGACAACAATTACAACTTAAAAAGAAAAATTAATCTTTTAGCATTACAAGTTTATTTAATTCATAAAAAGGACTTATCGTGGATTCTTTTAAATGATAAATATCCATATTTGATTAAGTGTTTGGATTCTTATTGTTGACTTATACATCGGGGTGGGAAAAATGGGTAACAGCAAACTTTAAAATTGTTATGAACAACTGCCAACCAGGAAATTAGTCAAAGCATCTAAGTATAGATTTCATTCGTGAGCAATAATATTTACTTTCTAAAATCGAATTTAGATGTAAGTTTTCAAGAAATTTACAATGTGTCCATTTTGAGGTGCCGGGGTAACTTAGTCAAGTGTCTGACTCTTGTTTTCGGCTCAGGTTATGATCTTAGGGTTGTGAGACTGGGCCCCATGTAGGGTACCACACTCAGCAGGAAGTCTGCTTGAGAATCTCACACTCTCTCCCCCTCTTGTACACTCTCTCTCTAAAATAAATAAAATCTTGAAAAAATAATAAATATGTCAGTTTAGTTTTAATTATTGAATAAAGATAATAATAGGTATCTCTTGAAAGAGCTCCAGGAACAAAGAAAATAATCAAAATTTATGTCTCATTTCTTTATCAGCAAAAATAATTATGACATTTACTTAGTATGTAATAGTTAGCTAAGCAACTCAGAATCTTACCAAATGAAAAACAAAAATTATATGAGAAATCTGAAACCCAAGGAAAAAAAGGTAAGATAATATAACTAACCTTGAACAAGAAAGTCTCAATGTCATTACTTGAACGCCATGAGTTTGAGGTAGGAACCACCACGTTTTCTCTTAGAGCAACATTTCTATTGAATAGTGAACTATTATTAACATTTCTACCATAAGGCAGATGTAGGGCTGGCCTCATATTAATAGTGTCAAGCAAAGTTTGCTTTTGCTGTTTCTCCACCAGAAGTTTGGTACTGGTCTCTGCCAGCCTCTCACTAGTCCTGTTAGGATTACAAAACACAATACTTAGTATTTCATTTCTCCCCAAATCAGTCCTAAATTACTTGCATTTTTTTAAGTCTCCATAATAGTAAACAAAATGTGCCATTAAATAGTGTTTTAACATAATAAATGTGACAGAGCAGACCTACTATGTATAATTATAGGTTTAAAACTGTTCTAAAGAAGTCCATGTATCTCTAGGGTTCCTACCTAACAAGTAATTCAAATTAAGGAGAGAGAGAAATGGCTATCAGTGATGTCCACGGCCTAACAGGTTATACCTGCTGCCTTCTGGAATAGTTGTACTTAAAAGATTCTTGGGGATGCCATGATACATACTTATATTTAGTAAACCAGTTTAGAGCTGCAAAAATAAACCATCCTGGGGGGTCTGGGTGGCTCAGTCGGTTAACCATCTGCCTTCAGCTCAGGACAGGACCCCATAGTCCTGGAATTGAGCCCCATACTGGGCTCCCTGCTCAGCGGGAAGCCTGCTTCTCCCTCACCCTCTGCCTGCTGCTCCCCTCTGCTTGTGCTCACTTGCTCTCTCTCTCTCTGTCAAATAAATATGACAAGGGGCGTTAGAGAGGAGAAGGGAATTTGGGTAAATTGGAAGGGGAGGTGAACCATGAGAGACTATGGACTCTGAAAAACAATCTGAGGGGTTTGAAGTGGCAGGGGGGGTGGGAGGTTGGGGTACCAGGTGGTGGGTATTATACAGGGCACAGCTTGCATGGAGCACTGTGTGTGGTGAAAAAAAATAATGAATAATGTTTTTCTGAAAATAAATAAATTTTTAAAAAAGTTTAAAAAAATAAATATGCCCTTCAATGCATGAACGGATAAGGAAGATGTGGTCCATATACACTATGGAGTATTATGCCTCCATCAGAAAGGACAAATATCCAACTTTTGTAGCAACATGGACGGGACTGGAAGAGATTATGCTGAGTGAAATCAGTCAAGCAGAGAGAGTCAATTATCATATGGTTTCACTCATTTGTGGAGCATAACCAATAGCATGGAGGACAAGGGACGTTAGAGAGGAGTAGGCAATTTGGGTAAATTGGAAGGGGAGGTGAACCATGAGAGACTATGGACTCTGAAAAACAGTCTGAGGGGTTTGAAGTGGCGGGGGGGGTGGGAGGTTGGGGTACCAGGCGGTGGGTATTATAGAGGGCACAGCTTGCATGGAGCACTGGGTGTGGTGAAAAAATAATGAATACTGTTTTTCTGAAAATAAATAAATTGGGAAAAAATAAAAATAAAATAAAATAAAATAAAAATAAATAAAAAATAAATATGTAAAATCTTTAAAGGAAAATAAAAATTTTAAAAATCCCTCAAAGACATTTTTCAAATATTGGCTTTCACCACTCTTGTATATTTCACACATTACCTCAGAGAGATTGAGCATTTGGCACTGAGAAAAAATTTAGATGAACAATGGCTAGAGAACTAGTAGATGGCAGAGCCATGATCAGAAAGAACTGAAACAGCTCCAGAAGCAATTAGGTTATAACACAGATACCAGGGTACTGGAGGTGGAATCTACCATTTCCAACTTGACCTTTTGGGTTAAAGATGTACTCTTCCAAAAATAAACTAACATTAATAAATAAATATTATAGCGGGGGGATGGGAGGTCGGGGTACCAGGTGGTGGGTATTATAGAAGGCACGGCTTGCATGGAGCACTGGGTGTGGTGAAAAAATAATGAATACTGTTTTTCTTTCTTTTTTTTTTTTTAAAGATTTTATTTATTTGTCAGAGAGAGGGAGAGAGAGCGAGCACAGGCAGACAGAGAGGCAGGCAGAGGCAGAGGGAGAAGCAGGCTCCCCGCCAAGCAAGGAGCCCCATGTGGGACTTGATCCCAGGACGCTGGGATCATGACCTGAGCTGAAGGCAGCTGCTTAAGCAACTGAGCCACCCAGGCGTCCCTGAATACTGTTTTTCTTAAAATAAATAAATTGGAGAAAAAAAATTATACTATCTAGTTGGCTTTCACTTACTACTGATCTCATGAACGTGGCTCCAAAAAATTATGGTTTAGAGGCAAATTAATAAGCTAACTCTACTTTCTATGATTGTTTTAACTTACTTGTTCAGTTCATTTGTCAATGACATTCGATGTGTTACTTCTTCTAGGTAGAGATGCTTGTATATGTCCAATTCTGTTTTAGTAACGTCTTGAAAACTTTTCATTTTGGATAATTCAAATTCCAGCTCTTTAATTCTGAGTTCCATTTGACTTCTTACTGAAGCATTATTATTTTCTCTTAACTGTGCTACGCTTTCTTGAAATGCTACTTGCGTCTAAAGCAAATTAAAAGCATAGTTTTAAAATTGTTACAACCTGGGTAATTACAGTATATTTCTTTCTTTTAGTTTTGTGTCAATGATTCAGAGAGCAATTTTTAAAATGGAAAAAAAAGCTGAAATGTAAAATATTTATCATTAATGTGAAATTGAATTAAATGTGAATAATGTTCATTCTTACATTAGAACTCATGCAATCTGATAATTCAAAGAGTAATAAAATCATTTAAATTTTTTAAAAAGTGAACAATACAACTTCAGAATAATCGAGGTACCTGGGGTGCCTGGCTGACTCAGTCATCTGAGTGCTTGACTCTTGTTTTCTGCTCAGATTGTGATCTCAGTGTCCTGAGAGAAAGCCCTGTGTCCTACTCAGCATGAAATATGCCTGGAATTTTCTCTCTACCTGTCCATCCCCCACTCATGCTTTCCAAATAAATAAATAAGATATTTAATATAAAGAAAAGGAATAATCCAAGTATGGTACCATTTCTTTTCTGTAGGAATGCCCAGAATGGAGCCCAAACAAGCAACTGACTGAGCCACCCATGTACCCCATGGTCAAAATTTTTAAAGCACAGTTTTTTTCTTTTCCTCTCAATAGCCTTGTTTTATACTAACTGGTCTTAAAAAATAAAATGACTTTCTACTGTGAATCATTCTGAAAGATCAATTTAGTGTGAATAATAATGAAAACTGAAATTTTTAAAGGGAAGGAACAAATGCTTTCAGAAATTTACCAAATTGCTATAAAGGAAGTAGAGGAAAACTCTACACTGCATATAACCAAAATGTAATTTGCAGTAAAATGAATTAAAGCATTTTATAGACAAATAAATTAATCTCTAAAAATAGATCGACTTCTTTTAATTTTTTTCTACGTTCAGTCTTGTCCTTTCTTCAAAATCCCGTTTATATTGTTCTATTTTACTATATCCTACCACGTTGCCTTCTACACAACTTCTGAGGTTTACTTCTTGTTGTTCCAACTTCTTTTTATTCTTCTCTAGCTTTTCACATTTCATCTGTATTTCTTTCATAGATGATAACTCCTGAATAAGAACCTGGTTTCTTGAAGACATAGTTTCCAGTTTTGCTGTAAGATCATCAACCTGCATGAATAAAATAATACAGTTTGGAGGCAGAGTGAAAAGAGTCTAATGCAAAAATAAGACCCCAATTTTTTTTCTAAGATTTTAAATCTCTGCACCAAACATGGGGCTTAACTCACACCCCCAAGATCAAGAGTCACATACATTACTGACTGCTCCGGGCAGGTGCTCAGATTTTAAAATAAGTTCATTTTCAATAAAATGTTATCTATATTCCAGTACGGTCTTGGAATGCGGAACCTCAAATAACTCAGAAAATGAAGAACAAAATTCAAACCACTAGGAGTTGCTAAAATCTATCTCTGCTGTCATCCTCTTTGCCACACATTTGTATTTAATATTTATACTTTTATTTTTATGATTGTTTCAGATTTTTCCTCCGTAAAATAACTGTAAGTCACGTCTTAGTAGAAAGTCTCTTAACCCTTCCCTCATCTTAACACTCCATAACTTTTTCTAAAGATTTTATTTATTTATTTGAGAGGGAGAGAGAGCAAGACAGCAAGAGCACAAGAGCAGGGAGAGGGAGAAGCAGACTCCCCACTGATCAGGAAGCCAAGCATGGGGCTCAATCCCAGCATCCCAGGATCATGACCCAAGCCAAAGGCACTTAACTGAGCCACACAAGTACCCTCGTACTCCTTAATTTTTAAAGAAGTTTTAGGAATACCGTATTGACTTATGTAGGTCTGAGCCAATAAATGCTTACCAAAATAAAACTTGGAAAATAAGACTCTAATTAATGAATCTATAAATACTGATTCTATTGCCATCAGCCTTTTTATGAATTACAAATGTTTTATGCTAATTTCAATTGCATTCTGAGGAGAAATGATTCACAAGGTTAAGAAATCACATCTCTCAGTAAAAAAAAAAATAGTGGGGAAAAAATTTAGTGAGATGATCCATATATTTTTGGATAAAATTTCTTTAACTCGACAGTGTTACAATTTTTTGTTACTTCTCACAAAATAAGAGGATATACTAAGCAATGAAAACAACCAAAAAACTTGCTGGAGTTTCAGTGATGCTGAGTTGGGAAGAACTCCTTTCCTTTAGATATGACTGGAAAGACAAGTGGATGTGGTGGTTTTATACACTGACACTTCTCCCATGACAACCCCTCCGCTTCATATGTGCTGGCCTTAGTAACTGGTTCCTAGTGAACAGAATATGGCAGAGCTACTGTGTGATTTTTAAGGCGAGGTTAGAAAATGTGATATAGCTTCCATCTGACTTTCTTCTTCTAGGAAACCTCACCCTTAGAATCCAGCTGTTATGGGAAAGCCCAGGGTACCTAGTGAGTCTTCATGCAAATATTCCAGCTGAGACTGCCCTAGCTAACATCCTAGCCAAAAGCCAGCCTCAACAGCCAAACATGTGCATGAACAAGGTTTTAGATGATTCTAGTTCCTAGCTTCCAGTCATCCCAGGTGATGCCAAATGAAGAAGAAATGAGTTGGCCTTACTCAGCCTTGTCCAAAGATTTGTGAACAAGATAAATGCTGTTTTGAGCCACTAGGTTTTGAGATGGTTTATTATGCAGCAATAAATAACTGGCACAGATACTGATATTAAAATGGGGTGCTGCCATTAAAAAAGAAAACCAAAAAACTGAAACTAAACCTTCTTTGGACCAGGAGGTGGGTGGAACCTGAAAGAAGAGTAAGAGTGAGAAGGAGAAAAGCAATCTGAGGGGTTTGAAGTGGCAGGGGGGTGGGAGGTAGGGGTACCAGGTTGTGGGTATTATAGAGGGCACGGCTTGCATGGAGCACTGGGTGTGGTGAAAAAATAATGAATACTGTTTTTCTGAAAATAAATAAATTGAAAAAAAAAAGAGTGAGAAGTAGAGAAGAGTAAGAATGAAAACCAAAAGGGCTTCCAAGAGACTGTGAGTGGAAACCTGATGGCCCTTGAAGGGGCTTACAGCAAAGGTTTCTAGACAAGTGAAGAAAATGACACTAGAGGGAAAAGGAACTCATGCCACAAACCACATGAAAGTAAAACTGGTAGGAGAGATAAGCTAAAGAAAGACTATTCAATATGAAGGAACCAGGACTTACTGGGATCATCTATCTGTTCCTCATTTATAGCCTCTCCACATGCTGTATTATCAAATAACGCTAAAATAAAGAAATGTTTCTGGGTTAAAAGCAAATCCAGGATATCAAGCTTTTGTCTATACTGTCATTTGCAAATATCTTCTCCCATTCCGTGGGTTGCCTCTTTGTTTTTTTGACTGTTTCCTTTGCTGTGCAGAAGCTTTTGATTTTGATGAAGTCCCAGAAGTTTATTTTCGCTTTTGTTTCCTTTGCCTTTGGAGACGTATCTTGAAAGAAGTTGCTGTGGCTGATATCAAAGAGATTACTGCCTATGTTCTCCTCTAAGATTCTGATAGATTCCTGTCTCGCGTTGAGGTCTTTTATCCATTTTGAGTTGATCTTTGTGTACGGTGTAAGAGAATGGTCGAGTTTCATTCTTTTACATATAGCTGTCCAGTTTTCCCAGCACCATTTATTGAAGAGACTGTCTTTTTTCCACTGTATATTTTTTCCTGTTTTGTCGAAGATTAATTGACCATAGAGTTGAGGGTCCATATCAGGGCTCTCTACTCTGTTCCACTGGTCTATGTGTCTGTTTTTATGCCAGTACCATGCTGTCTTGGTGATCACAGCTTTGTAATAAAGCTTGAAATCAGGTAAGGTGATGCCGCCAGCTTTATTTTTGTTTTTCAACATTTCCTTAGCGATTCGGGGTCTCTTCTGATTCCATACAAATTTTAGGATTATTTGCTCCAGCTCTTTGAAGAATGCCGGTGGAATTTTGATCGGAATGGCATTAAAAGTATAGATTGCTCTAGGCAGTATAGACATTTTAACAATGGTTGATATCCAGGATCTATAATGAACTCCTCAAACTCAACCCACACGAAACAGACAAACACATCAAAAAATGGGCAGAAGATATGAACAGACACTTCTCCAATCAAGAAATACAAATGGCTATCAGATACATGAAAAAATGCTCATCATCATTAGCCCTCAGGGAGATTCAAATTAAAACCACATTGAGATATCACCTTACACCAGTTAGAATGGCCAAAATTAACAAAACAGGAAACAACATGTGTTGGAGAGGATGTGGAGAAAGGGGAACCCTCTTACACTGTTGGTGGGAATGTAAGTTGGTGCAGCCTCTTTGGAGAACAGTGTGGAGATTCCTCAAGAAATTAAAAATAGAGCTTCCCTATGACCCTGCCATTGCACTCCTGTGTATTTACCCCAAAGACACAGATGTCGTGAAAAGAAGGGCCATCTGTACCCCAATGTTTATAGCAGCAATGGCCACAGTCGACAAACTATGGAAAGAACCAAGATGCCCTTCAACGGAGGAATGGATAAAGAAGATGTGGTCCATATACACTATGGAGTATTATGCCTCCATCAGAAAGGATGAATACCCAGTAGCAACATGGACGGGACTGGAAGAGATTATGCTGAGTGAAATAAGTCAAGCAGAGAGAGTCAATTATCATATGGTTTCACTTATTTGTGGAGCATAACAAATAGCATGGAGGACAAGGGGCGTAAGAGAGGAGTAGGGAATTTGGGTAAATTGGAAGGGGAGGTGAACCATGAGAGACTATGGACTCTGAAAAACAGTCTGAGGGGTTTGAAGTGGCGGGGGGGTGGGAGGTTGGGGTACCAGGTGGTGGGTATTGTAGAGGGCACAGCTTGCATGGATCACTGGGTGTGGTAAAAAATAATGAATACTGTTTATCTGAAAATAAATAAATTGGGAAAAAAAAAAAGCAAATCCAGGAAGACAAGGCCTATGGATGAAGCCAAAGCTATAAACCCTTTATTAAGACTTGAGAAGGACTTAAGGTGTGCCTCAAATTTCTTTAAGGATCTTAAGAGTGTGAGAGTTTGAAAGGCATTGTCAAATGAGAGCTGCACAGGAAACCTGAGGTGAAAGCTTATCTCAAAAGACCCGGGAGAATGGCTTTTCTAATGGCACGAAATCCAATCATATTCAAGGAAAACTCAAAAAACTAAGAGAATTATAGTAGCAAAAACACTGTTTGCGAGCTTGGACTAAAAGAGACCAATGTAGTACAAACTAAAAATAGGTCTTTGAGTCTTAGAATTCCCATCAGGAGGAAGCAGGCTGAAAAACAGGCTGAAAAAGCAGCTACAAATACGCATCATTCCTTATGAAAAGGACAGAACCAAGAGCTCAAAAAGTAAAGCAAACAGCCATGGAGAAGCATTCCCATGGTTAGGACTAAGTCCTCACTGAAGAACTGACAGCATGCTTCAGGGTGTGTTTCAAAACTGCTATGGACTAGTGTGCCTCCCATCTTCTTTCAATGGGAGAGTCCTTAGCAGGTTACCAGAGTGTTCCATTTTGAGTGGTAGAGAACTGTCTTACTTAATTCCCAAGTGCTCAGATGGAGAGGACTTGCACTCAAGGGACTATACTTCAGGCACCTTATCCCTGCGGTACCTGATTAAGATGGTAAGATCTTGGACTCAAGCCCAAACCCAATGGCAGGAGAACTGAGATTTGTGGGAGGTATGGGGGGGTGAGTGTATTTTTCATGTGGGAGGAATACAAAAAATTGTGGCCAGCGGGTAAATCATGCTGCTTTTAAAATGTGTCCATAGGTTTTTAAATATTCATTCCATTAAAAAAAAAAAAAAGACCATGGGCCTACCTTTGTGACTTTCCTCTAACAGAATATGGTGAATGTGATGCTCTGTGTATTCCAAGGCTAGGTTACAAAAGACAATAGAGCTTCTGCCTTGCTCTGCAGATCAGGCAGCTTTTTTTGGATTGGAATTTAGCCCCTCATCTTGTAAGAAAACTCAGGCCACAAAGAGTCTAGGTGTGCCAGTGTAAGTGTTTCGGCTGCCTGCCCCAACTATAGTCCTAGACAATAGCCAGCATCAACACCACCAGATGTGAGTGAACAAATCTTCAAACATTTCCATCCCCAAGCCTTTCATCTGCCCCACCTGAAGCTAGGCGAAGAGAACAAGCTGCCCTAGCCAGACTTTTCCTAACAGTAGATTTGTGAACAAAATAAATGTTATTTATTTAAGCCACTAAACTTTGGGGAGTTTGTTAAGAAAAAACAGATAGAAAAATGGATGACAAAAAGAGTTAATAAGATACATAATCTATATATTAGAAATTGGTCTCCATTAAAGTGGGAAGTAAAAAAGGTTAAGATTATTTTTTTTAATTTTAAAATATTTATTCATTTGGGAGAGGTACAGAGAGTCAGAGAACAAGCAAGGGGAGAGGCAGAAGAGAGGGAGGAGCAGACTCCCTGATGAGCTGGGAGCCTGACATGGGACTCGACAGGACCTGGAGATCATGACCTGAGCCGAAGGCAGACACTTAACCATCTGAGTCACACAGGTGCCCCTAAGATTAATTTAATAATGACAAACAGTGCTAATGAGAAGAAGCCCATAACTAGAAGCAAGACCTAAGAAGTTTTTCTTTCTGTTTTCCCCCATTTAGAGTGTCATTACCTGTGCAATTTTTATATATGACCTTTATTAAGTTGAAGTATATTCCTTCTAAACCTACTTTTTGAAGCTTTTTATCATGAATGGATTTTTTACTCTCTTATCATGAATGGATGTTGCACTTTGTCAAATGCTTTTTATAAAAGATTTTATTTATTTATTTGACAGACAGAGATCACAAGTAGACAGAGAGGCAGGCAGAGAGAGAGGGGGGAAGCAGGCTCCCCACCTAGCAGGGAGCTTGATACGGGGCTAGATCCCAGGACGCCAGAATCATGACCTGAGCCTAAGGCAGAGGATTTAACCCAATGAGCCACCCAGGTGCCCCTCAAATGCTTTTTCTACATCTTTTGAAATAATCAGATGATTCTTCTCCTTTTATTAATTTGGTGTATCACAATGATTGATTTGCAGATATTAAAACACCCCCATAACCTAGGAATAAATCCCATTTGATCATGGTGATGATTTTTTTAATGTATTATTGGATTCAGTTTGGAGTATTTTGTTGAGGATTTTTGCAACCATGTTCACCAAAGATACTGGCTTAGAGTTCTTTTTGTGGTGTCTTTGTCTCGTTTTGCTATCAGGGTAATACTGGCCTCATAGAGCGAATTTGGAGTTTTTCCTTCCTTTTCTGTTTTTTGGAATAATTTGAGAATAGGTACTAACTCTTCCTTTAAAATGCTCGGTAGAATTTGCCTCTGGTCCTGGACTTGTGTTTGTTCATGGTTTTTGGATTAATGATTCCATTTCTTTGCTGGTTTTCAGTCTCTTCAAATTTTCTATTCTTGTTTCAGTTCTGGTAATTTATAAGTTTCTAGGAATTTATCCATTTCTTCTACATCGTCCATATTGTTGGCATATAGTCATTCATAATATTCTTTTATAACTGTGGTGTTGATTGTTATTTCTCCCCTCTCATCTGTGATTTTATTGGGGTGCTTTTTCTCTTCTTTCTGATAACTCTGGCTAAAACCTTATCGGTTTTATTAATTTTTTCAAAGACCAGCTCCTGGTTTCATTGATCTCTCCTATTTTTGTCTTTTTAAATTTTCTATAGTGTTTACTTCTGCTCTAACTTTAAAAAAAATATTTGAGAGAGAGAGAAAGTGGGGAGAGGGTCAAATGGAGAGGGAGTAGAGAATCCTCAAGTAGACTCCCTGCTGAGCACAGAGCCAGAAGCAGGGCTCAATCCCAGGACTCTGAGATCATGACCTGAGCTGAAATCAAGAGTCTGCTGCTTAACCAACTGAGCTACCTACTACTACTACTGCTCTAATTTTTATTATCTCCTTCCTTCTGCTGCCTTTAGGCTTCATTTGTTGTTCTTTTTCTAGCTTCTTTAGGTGATGGTTAGGTTGTTGTAGATTTTTCTTATTTCTTGAGATAGGCCTGCATTGCTATATACTTCCCTCTTAGAACCATATTTACTGTGTCTCAAAAGTTTGGTCAATTGTGTTTTCATTTTCATTTGCTTCCATGTATTTTTAAAAATTTATTCTCTTATTTCCTCATTGGTCCATTCATTGTTTAGTAGAATGTTACTTAGCCAACATGTATTTGTGGTCTTTCAGATTGTTTCCTGTAGCTGACTTCTAATTTAATAGTATTGTGATCAGAAAAGGTGCATGGTATGACTTCAATCTTCTTGTATTTATTAAGACCGGTTTTGTGGGTATTATGGAGGGCACGTATTGCATGGAGCACTCGGTGTGGTGCGTAAACAATGAATTTGGGAACACTGAAAAAAAATTAAATTTTAAAGAAAGACTTGTTTTGTTGCCTAATATGTGATCTATTCTACAGAATGTTCCAGAATGTGTATTCTGTTGTTTAAGAATGGAATATTTTGAATATATCTCCTTAGTCCATCTAGTCCAATGCATCATATAAAGCCACTGTCTCTTTGTTGACTTTCTGACCTGTCTATTGATGTAAGTGGTGAGTTAAAGTACCCAACTATTGATTATTTCTATTCCTTCCTAAAATATCTGAAGTGTACATTGTCTTCATGGATACTTTTGCAATTGGGAATAAAAGAAATGAATTTCATTTAAAACATATATAATAAAATTAAAGGACCCTAGTATTACTGTATTATTATCAATTAGTTCTTTTATGTTAGTCATTAATTGTTTTATATACTTGGGTGATCCCATGTTGGGTGCATAAATATTTACAACAGATAGTTCTTTTTCCTGTCAGATTGTCCTCTTCATTATGATATAGTGCTCTTGTCTCTTACTGCAGTCGTTCTTTTAGACTCTGTTTTGTCCAATGTAAGTATTACTATTCTGGCTTTCTTTTTATATCCATTTGCAGGATACATGCTTTTTTCATCCCATGACTTCCAATCTGCAGGTGTCCTTAGGACAAAAATAAAACTCTTGCAAGTGGCTTATACATGGGTCTTGATTTTTTCTTATTCTTCTTCTTTTTTTTTATTTTTTTTAAAGATTTTTATTTATTTATTTGAGAGAGACAGTGAGAGAGAGCATGAGCGAGGAGAAGGTCAGAGAGCGAAGCAGACTCCCCCTGGAGCTGGGAGCCTGATGTGGGACTCGATCCCGGGACTCCAGGATCACGCCCTGAGCCGAAGGCAGTCGTCCAACCAACTGCGCCACCCAGGCGTCCCTTATTCTTCTTCTTTTTAATCCACTCTGACATCCTATGTATTTTGATTGGAGCACTTACCCCATTTATATCCAAAGTAATTATTGATAGATATGTATTTGTCATTTTACTACTTGCTTTGTGGTTGTTTCTAGAGATTTTCTCTGATCATTTTTTGTGTCTTTGATGTTTTACTGGTTTTCTTTAGTGATGTATTTGGATTTCTTTCTCCTCTTTGAGTGTTTATCAGTGGTTTTGTTTTCTTTTTAGAGAGGGCATGAGTGGAGTGGGGAGAGGGAAAGAGAATCTTAAGCAGACTCCATGGCCAGAATAGAGTGGAGTGCAGGGCTCAATCTCACAACCCTGAGATTATGACCTGAGCTGAAATCAAGTCAGATGCTTAACCAACTAAGCCACACAGACACCACTATTAGGGGGGTTTGATACATAATTTGTATATAACCTCTTCTGCATATAGCAGTCTATATTAAGCTGCTGGTCTTTAAGTTTGAGGCCATTCTTTTCTCTTCTTCTTCCCATGCTTTAGGTAAAGTATTATATTTTATATCCTTTTTTCCTGAGTTCCTTAACTTATTTTTTATATAAATGTTCATTTTTGCTACTTTTGTGTTTCCTGCCTTTATACTGTCACATTTTGTCTCTTCTTTCCACTCAAAGAGTCCCCTTTAATATTTCTTGTGGGGCTAATTTAGTAGTCACAAACTCCTTTAGTTTTTATCTGGGAAACTCTATCTCTCCTATTCTGAGTAATAGGCTTGCTGGATAGAGTATTCTTGGCTACAGATTTTTCTCATTCACCACGTTGAATAGATAATACCACTCCCTTCTGGCTTGCACAGTTTCTGCTGAAAAAGTTCCTGCTAGCCTTAAGGGGTTTCCCCTGAAAGTTACTGACTTGTTCTCCTGCTTTTAAGATGTTTCCTTTATCAGTATATTTTGCAAATTCAGTTACAATAGGTCTTGGTGTTAGCCTACTATTGTTGATTTGGATAGTTTTCTGTGTCTCCTGGATCTTGATGTCTGTTGCCTTCCCAAGATTAGGGACATTTTCAGCTATATTTCTAGAAACAAGTTTTCTTACACCTTTTTTCTCTCTTCTTCTACTGGGACTCCTGTAACATGAATGTTATTACATTTGATGGAGTCACTGAGTTCCCTAGGTCTGGTCTCATTTTGCATAATTCTTCTTTCTCCCCCTTCTTTGGCTTCATTGCTTTCCATTACTTTGACTTCTTAGTTGTTAATTTGTTCCTCTGTTTTTTCCAGCCTGCTGTTCATTGCATTACGTGTGTTTCTTAGGCTCATTTATTCCACTCTTCAACTCTGACTCTTTTTTAACTCTTTTATCTCTGTTGTAAGGGTCTCACTGATGTTGTCATTCTTTTCTCAAGTCCAGTGAGTGTCCCTATGATCACTGCTTTAAATCCTCCATCAGCCATGATATTTACATCTGTCTCACTTCAATCTCTGGACCCGTGGCTTTATCCTGTTCTTTCATTTGAGATAAATGCCTCTGTTTTCTCATTTTATCTAAGTCTCTGCCAGCTTCTCTGTGTTATAAAAGCCAGTTATGTCATCTGCTCCCAAAAGTAATGGACTTATGCAAAAAGACGTCATGTAGCACCCAGGGTCTCGTGCTTAGGGGAGTATGTCTAGTGTGTGCAGCATGCACTCTGCTGTTGTGTTCTGGCTGCTCTATCCTTCAGGCCAGACATCTGCAGAGGCACTCCCTCACTGCTGTGGGCAGTGTTTGGTATCTGGCCTGAATGTAGCAACTTTTAACTAGTTGTGCCCTGGTATGCTTGTAAAATGAGACCTGTCACCAACTCCACTGGAACTGAGGCCTTCCTGAATCTGGTCCAATGAGGTGTGGGCAGGGGCTTGTGCTGATTTTCTGGGGGAAAGGCCTGCTGTGGTGGAACTGAGGCAAGAATGATTGAGCAGGGCAGTTCCACTGGAGTACGAGGGGATGGTGCTCGGTGTAAGCAGTTTAGGCAGCCAGTGTCAGAGCTGCACTGCTTCCCACAGATGGCTCTGTGCTTGTGCTGAGGGGCACTGGAGGGAAATGGTACCAGCTGGTTCCTTTGTTCCTAGAGGGCGTTCACAGTGTTCTCTGTGAACACTGCCTCTCAGGGAAATGCTCTAAAAAGAGTGAGTAATTTCCCTACTGTATGCCCCAGACACTGTCCAGATCACTGTTTCCATGCTGTATGCTCCCGGGTTGTTTGCCTGCCTCTTCTCCAAGAGCAGCACAGTGCACTACAAGCTCTATCCCAGCCAAGCCCAATCACCTTTAGAATTCCAGGTTTTAAGCCCCCCTAGTTGTAAGAACTCATGAAATTAAGCTCTCACTTTCCAGTGTAGACAGTGGCTACAGGGAAATGTTCTTTTTGCACAGTCCCGTGTCTCGCTCCTGCCCTTCTCCATGACCATGACTCCCTCTCCTCTGCAGCAGCCAGGATCTGTTTCTCTCCTAAACCACCTCTCTGTACTTCCTACCTTCTTTGGTGTGGCCTCTTCTCTCAAATAGTGGACTTTGTTCTGTTAGTCTTTAGGGATTAGGTAAACCTAGGCTCCTCTTACTCTGCCACCATCTTCTTTTCTCTTGAGATATCTTTCTAAGTTTCCCTTCAATTACAAATTATTACAACTGGCAGGAACGCATTTTGAGATTTCCCCCTCAAGTTAGGGGAAAAGAAAAACTCACAAGCAGGGAGACAATATGATTTGAAGTATAATAGCTAAAAAACTAGAAATGGTTCAATAACCAAAATTTGACCTTTTACCTGATTTCCATTAACTGAAATTCTAAAAGAAATAGACAGCTTTGAGTAATTTTTAATCAATCTAATACTCAATCTTTATTCTGCTTTCATCAGTGAGGAAATAAAGAGAACATTATGGAATCATTTTTAATCTTTTCAGTAGAAAACCAAAGATACTGTCCTTTGGCATTATTTAAATCGAGTATAACTTCTCCTTTATCTTACTCCAAGCTTATTTATGTGGGGAGGTAAGTAAGACCATCTCGTCTTTATGTTGTGCCACAAAGCTTTCCCATATCATACAAACTGATATGGGAAATCAGTTTGGAATTCAAACTGATTATCTACTATTTGTCTCTGAGAACTCCATTAAATAAAACCTGATAATTTACAGCTGTGTTCTTGAAATAATGTAATAAATGTTTATTCCATTAACTACGTATTGAGCCATTAAAGTACATATCTTTCTATTTAAACTAAAAGAAGATGGATAAAGACAACTGTGTTTTCTGACAATGTAGGATCTGTGCCAAGAACAGGATCAACACCAGTGTTATACACAAGAACCAGGTCAAAAGAGTATCTAATTGTGAGTTGCAATTTTGGATTAGCAAGATTTCAAAACAGGAAAGTTAAACGCCCAGAGTTCATCTTTTCCTTCCTAGATGGTGAAATTTATGGATGAGTCTACACTTTATAACAAGTTCATAAAACATAATGAAGTAAATAGTAGACAGCAGATCCTACAACCAAGATTTCATGAAAATGGATATGGGAAGCACTGAGTGAGAGACTGAAGATATGAATGGAGAAAAGAAACAAGACTCTAGCTTTTTGAGCCTAACTTCTCATCAGATCATGGAGTCAGCAAGGCATAAGTTGGTAAAACTCTCCTTTTTAAGAAGCAAAAAATGTCTACAGGAGTAAGGTTAAGTTCTACTACAGTAACTTTTTATTATTACATAAGTGAGCGGTAATTTGCAAGAGGACAAGGGAAGATGTCTCATAAAATTTGATTGGAGAGTGACATAAGGATAGACATATAGATCATTGTATTAGAATTGACCTTCTAAAAAGAAAATGCTACATTATGGTGAACTGATGTACAACGAGGGTATAAAACAAATGGAATAAGAATAGTCTTTTTAGGGGCGCCTGGGTGGCTCAGTGGGTTGAGCCGCTGCCTTTGGCTCGGGTCATGATCTCGGGGTCCTGGGATTGAGTCCCGCATTGGGCTCTCTGCTCAGCGGGGAGCCTGCTTCCTCTCTCTCTCTCTGCCTGCCTCTCTGCCTACTTGTGATCTCTCTCTGTCAAATAAATAAATAAAATCTTTAAAAAAAATAAGAGCTAAAACTATAAAACTCATAGAAAAAAAATAGGTGTATCATTTGTGACTGGATTTGGCAACAGTTTCTTAGATATGACACCAAAAGACAAAAAATGATTAAGTATATTTCATCAAAATTAAAAACGTCTTTGCTTCAAATGTCACCATCAATAAAGTGAAAAGTCAATCTACTGAATAAAAGATTTCAAAATCTTATATCTGATAAGGGATCTGTATTTGAGATATGCAAATAACTCTTACAATAATGAAAAGACAACCCAATAAAGAAATGGGAAAATAATTGATTCAGTCTATAAGGAAGATATAGAAATGGATAATAACACACATAAAAAGATGAGATGCTCAACATAATTAAGTTTCTGTGTTTTTTTTAACATCTTAATTATTTGACAGACAGAGAACACAAGCAGGGGGAGCTGCAGAGGGAGAGGGAAAAGCAGGCCCTCTGCTGAGCAGGGAGCCTAATGCAGGGCTTAATGCCGGAGGCATCACAATTCCAGACTGCAAGCTCTATGACAAAGCTGTCATCATCAAGACAGTGTAGTACTGACACAAAAACAGACACATAGATCAATGAAACAGAATAGAGAGCCCAGAAATGGACCCTCAGGTCTATGGTCAACTAATCTTCAACAAAGCAGGAGAGAATGCCCAATGGAAAAAAGACAGTCTCTTCAACAAATGGTGTTGGGAAAATTGAACAGCCACAAGCAGAAGAATGAAACTGGACCATCTTCCTATACCACATGCAAAACTAGACTCCAGATGGATGAAAGACCTCAATATGAGACAGGAATCCATCATAATCTTTGAGGAGAACACAGACGGCAACCTCTTTGACCTCAGCTGCAGCAAGTTCTTCCTAGAAACATCCCCAAAAGCAAGGGAGAAAGGGCAAAAATGAACTATTGGGACTTCATCAAGAGCAAAAGCTTTTGCACAGCAAAGGAAATAGTCAACACAACCAAAAGACAACTGACAGAATGGGAGAAGATAATTGCAAATGACATATCAGATAAAGGGCTAGTATCCAAAATCTATAAAGATCTCATCATACGCAACACCCAAAGAAGAAATAATCCAATCAGGAAATGGGCAGAGGACATGAACAGACACTTCTGCAAAGAAGACACCCAAATGGCCAACAGACAGATGAAAAAGTGCTCAACATCACTTGGCATCAAGGAAATACAAATCAAAACTACACTGAGATACCATCTTATACTAGTCAGAATGGTTAAAATTAACAAGTCAGGAAACATCAGGTGTTGGCAAGGAGGCAAAGAAAGGGGAACCCTCCTACACTGTTGGTGGAAATGTAAGCTGGTGCACCCACTCTGGAAAACAGCATGGAGGTTCCTCAAGAAATTGAAAATAGAGCTACCCTATGACCCAGCAACCACACTACTGAGTATTTACCCTAAAGATACAAATGTAGGGATCCGAAGGGACACGTGCATCCAAATGTTTATAGCAGCAATGTCCATAATAGCCAAACAATGGAAAGAACCTAGATGTCCATCAACAGATGAATGGATAAAGAAGATGTGGTATATACACACAATGGACTACTAGGCAGCCATCAAAAGAAATAAAATCTTGCCATTTGCAATGACGTGGATGGAACTAGAGGGAGGGTATTATGCTGAGTGAAATAAGTCTATCAGAGAAAGACAATTATGATATGAGCTCTCTGATATGGAGGAATTTGAGAAGCAACGTGGGGGGTTTGGGGAGTAGGAAAGGAAAAAATGAAACAAGATGGGACTGGGGAGGGAGACAAACTCTTAATCTCAGGAAACAAACTGAGGGTTGCTGGAGAAGAGGGAGGTGCAAGGAATGGGATGGCCAGGTGATGAACATTGGGGAGGGCATATGCTAAGCTGAATGTTGTGAATTGTGTAAGACTGATGAATCACAGACCTTTACCCCTGAAACAAATAATACATTATATGTTCATTAAAAATAAAAAGACTGAGAGATGGTGAAATCGACCCAATTAACTGAGAGGATAAAATGTGATGGCAGGAAAATAAAAATAGATGTCCAGACAATAATGAAATGAACGTTCACAGCAGCATTATTAATGGCTAAAAAGAGGAAACGACCCAAAGGTGCATCAAATGATGAATGAACAAGGGTTTTAGCCCACAATGGAGTACTGTTTGATAATAAGGAATGAAACACTGATATATGCTATGACACAGGTAAACCCCAAAAACATTAAGTGAGGGAAGCTAGTCACAAAGGAAAACACATTGTGTGATTCCCCATATATGAAATATTCAGAATGGGAAACACTATTGAGGCAGAAAGTAGACTGGTGGTTGCGTGAGCCTGGGGGCAAGGATTAAGGGTTTCTTTTCAGGGTATGCAGCCATCAAAAGAAACGAAATCTTGCCATTTGCGACAACATGAATGGAACTAGAGCGTATCACGCTTAGCGAAATAAGTCAAGCAGAGAAAGACAACTATCATATGATCTCCCTGATATGAGGAAGTGGTGATGCAACATGGGGGCTTAAGTGGGTAGGAGAAGAATCCATGAAACAAGATGGGATAGGGAGGGAGACAAACCATAAGTGACTCTTAATCTCAGAAACAAACTGTGGGTTGCTGCAGGGAGGGGGGTTGGGAGAAGGAGGGTAGGGTTATGGACATTGGGGAGGGTATGTGCTTTTGGGTAAATTGGAAGGGGAGGTGAACCATGAGAGACTATGGACTCTGAGAAACAATCTGAGGGGTTTGAAGTGGCGGGGGGTGGGAGGTTGGGGTACCAGGTGGTGGGTATTATAGAGGGCACGGCTTGCATGGAGCACTGGGTGTGGTGAAAAAATAATGAATACTGTTTTTCTGAAAATAAATAAATTAGAAAAAAAAACGTCCTACTTGATGGCAGTAATGGTTGCACAATTCCATCAATATACCCAAACATTGAACTACAAATATTAAATGGGTGAATTGTATGGAATGTGCATTCCATCTCAATACAGCTTTAAAAAAATCCAAATAAGACAATTTTCTTAAACATTCTATTAAACATTATCTTCTGCTTTTACATAGCTTAGCTCATGATGGTAACAGAGAGATCATTAAAAAACATTATTTAGCACACCTGGGTGGCTCAGTTGGTTAAGCATTCAACTCAGGATTTTAGCTCAGGTCATGATCTTATGGGTCATGGAATCAAGCCAGCATGGGGCTCTCTGCTGGGCAGGGGTCTGCTTGAAATTCTTTCCATCTCCCTCTGCCTCTCCAACTGCCTCCACCACAAATAAATAAATAAGTCTTTTTAAAAAATTATTTAGTAGGAAAAAAGTCCCAATTTCTGTGAAGAATGATGTATAAGTTTCAACTTTCCTAAGGGTAACTAGTATAAGAAAAAATGTATAAAACAAATAACAGAATGAAAGTCAAAGTTTAAGATAAGTACATTGTGAAGATACTAAAATTATACTAAATTAATTATAATGAAAAATAGAAGGAAGTGGTCCATGGAAATAAGCATCCTAAAACACTTCATATTATTTAACCAACTACAGATTAACTTGACACGTGACATTTCATACATACCTGATTCATACTCTGAGCCAGTTTTTCCTTTAAGTCTTTTACCTCATCTTCTAAATTCATACGACAACGTGATGTCACCTCCAGTGAAGCCTCTGACATAGATGGTTTTTTTAGGGTATTGGCCAGTTCTTCTTGAAGTTGTCTCACAGCAACCTAATAAGACATTTCTGTTACTGGTTTTATAAATCACCTTACTATTAAATTATGTTAACAATATATAACTTTGACCTATGTACTTGGAAAATTTCACTACAAACATCAATTCATGTTCTTTTCCTAACATGTATACATTATGGCTGTTTAATGAATTTGGCTAAAGACACAAAAAGATGTTATCTGCCTAGTCAGTATTATGTTACTTAGATAATTAATTCAGCCCCACTATCCTTTCCTAGTGGGTGAATTTTCCCAAAGCTTCCCAATCGACTGAAGTCTCAAAAAGAAATGGGTATATAGGTGGGACTAGCATTGGTCAAGTCTACAGTATGAAATGTTTTCCCTCTTTTTTATTAGAGGCTTCAATTAATGTCAGAGTTCCACACATGTTCAATCCTCTGCTCAAATCCTTTTAATAGATAACTATCTCAGAACGTAAGTGAAGTCATTCTAATGGCCTTCAAGACCCTAGATGACCTGGCTTTCACCTCTCTCCATGACCTCCATTCCTGCTACACAAGGATCCTGCCACCCCTCATTAATCTGAAAATGGAGATCCAATGCCCAATTAATAAATAACAGAGATACAGTTCTCTTTGTGTTGGATAAACTTAGGCCCAAATGATAGTAACTGAGATTTGAAATGAGCAAATTATTTGTAAAATTGCTTAAAAAATTATAAATAGCAGTGGGAAGATTAAATCAAATATAGTTTTGCTAAAGCTCATCACAATAGTCCCAAATTATGATTTCATGAAAAGGAAGGGCCTGCAAAGGATTAAAAGGTCATAAGGATACATGATTTCAGACTAAAAATTCAAATTTATATAAATAAGAATAAAATTATGCTAACCTAAAATGTATATAAAGCTACTATGTATAGTTTGCATAAATGTATAAATATATAAAAGTATATATGTATATAAATATATATAATTATACTTATAAACATATACTTATATATATGTATAAAAAGTACTGAGATACTGTACTTTTTATTCAGTTCACTTGGGAAATCTGGAGCTAACTGTCAAGTTAATCCACTTAATTGAATCTCAATTTCAAAATATGCATGCTTTAAAAATCCTCTATACTTGCAGTGTTGGCTTTTAAAATATATGTACATACATACATGGAGAAAATATATATATACAAATATATATGTACACATATATATATACACAGATATGAAGTGTATATATATATACACACACACACACACATATGTACACACATGTAGATAAAACAATAATTTCAGAAAATAAAATATATATGCATACAAATACATACACAAGTGTACTTCAAAATAACTAAAGAAAATACCCCAGAACTCCTTTTGTTACCCACTTCTATCTCCTCTTGTTTGCAAAGGTGATTCTTTAGAATTCCATCTTGTAATATTCTGGCATCCTGTTCTCGACAAAGTTGTTTTTCAGTATAATACCGTTCTTCCACAACCTAAAGACATATTTTCATTAGGATTTTGGATGACACCGTTAAAAAAAAATCAACACATACTGTTTCCTGTTTTGTTAATTTTGGCCATTCTAACTGGTGTAAGGTGATATCTCAATGTGGTTTTAATTTGAATCTAGTGTTGGAGAGGATGTGGAGAAAGGGGAACCCTCTTCCACTGTTGGTGGGAATGCAAGTTGGTGGAGCCACTTTGGAGAACTGTGTGGAGATTCCTCAAGAAATTAAAAATAGAGCTTCCCTATGACCCTGCCATTGCACTCCTGGGTATTTGCCCCAAAGATACAGATGTCGTGAAAAGAAGGGCCATCTGTACCCCAATGTTAATAGCAGCAATGGTCATGGTCGCCAAACTATGGAAAGAACCAAGATGCCCTTCAACGGATGAATGGATAAGGAAGATGTGGTCCATATACACTATGGAGTATTATGCCTCCATCAGAAAGGATGAATACCCAACTTTTGTAGCAACATGGACGGGACTGGAAGAGATTCTGCTGAGTGAAATAAGTCAAGCAGAGAGAGCCAATTATCATATGGTTTCACTTATTTGTGGAGCATAACAAATAGCATGGAGGACAAGGGGTGTTAGAGAGGAGAAGGGAGTTGGGGCAAATTGGATAGGGAGGTGAACCACGAGAGACTATGGACTCTGAAAAACAATCTGAGGGGTTTGAAGTGGCAGGGGGGTGGGAGGTTGGGGTACCAGGTGGTGGGTATTATAGAGGGCACGGATTGCATGGAGCCCTGGGTATGGTGAAAAAATAATGAATGCTGTTTTTCTAAAAATAAATAAATTGGAAAAAATCAAAAGCTTAAGAGAACTTAAAAAACTGTTCAAAAGAAGTAGCCTTTTTAAATACAAAGATTTTTATCCTACACGAATAATTCAAATTTTAATTTAAATGACAGCTAAATTTGTCATAGATATACAGGTAGATATAGTATGTGAAATAAAATTTCTTTACAAAACATTTAACTAATTCCATCAGAGTCTCAAGGTGATTTAGCCTATATTTTAATATAAAAGATCCAAAACCGGGGTGCCTGGGTAGCTCAGTTGCTTAAGTGTCTTACTCTTGGTTTCAGCTCAGGTCATGATCTCAAGGATTTAAGATCGAAGCCTAAGTCAGGCTCTGCACTCAGAGTCTGCTTGAGATTCTTATCCCTCCTTTTCCCTCCCCCTCTACACTTTCCCCTACTCATGCTCTCTCTCTCTAAAAATAAATATTTTTTAAAAAGTAGCCAACATGCATATTTATGTCAATTTACCCTCCATCCCTTCATTCAGAAAATATACATAGGGTTTATATGAGAAGCCAAGAATTCCAATAAATTAATGATTTTAGCTATAAATATCATAGTTCCTATTCGTATAAAACTAAATTTTTTATCTATTTTATACCTAAGTAATATACATTAAATCAAAGGGATATTATAAATAATAGTGATAGAAATATGCAATATTTATCAGACTTACCTGATTGAAATTATTTCTTACATTCCTCAATTCTGCATCTAGTGCTCTAAGCTTAAAATCAAGTTCTTGTTTTATTTCAACTTCTTTCTTATACTGCTCTTCTCTTTTTGTTAGTTGCTCCTGAATCTTTTCATATAACATTTCAGCGTTTCTTCTTTTTTGTTTTTCTTGTTTTAAAGTTAATCTGCAAATAAATGTGCTTATTTTAAAAGTTGTTTTGTAAACAATAAAAAGCTCATGTTATGAACTGGTGCCACATATGCTGGTTTATTATCCAAATGAAATTTGTATGTTCTCATTTTTTTTCCTTTCTAGGGCTCATGTTTGTAATTTCTCACTTCAATCTCTTCCAAAAGGTGTATATAATTGAAAAGAAGCAATGAAAAAGCATTATGCTGCTTAGTACTAATATCTCTGGGAGACATCTCTGGGAGATACTAGGGAAAGGAAATTTGAAATTATTCAAGAAAGATTGGAAAATTATTGTTTTGTCCACATACTCATAATTACTCCTCCACTAGAGAACATAATTTAGTTACTATTTAAAAAGAGAAGTTCCTGTCTCACATTGAGGCCTTTTATCCATTTTGAGTTTAACTTTGTGTACGGTGTAAGAGAATGGTCGAGTTTTTCTCTTCTACATGGATAAAAGACCTCAATGTGAGACAGGAATCCATCAGAATCCTAGAGGAGTACATAGGCAGTAATCTCTTCGATATCAGCCACAGAAACTTCTTTCAAGATATGTCTCCAAAGGCAAAGGAAACAAAAGCGAAGATGAACTTTTGGGACTTCATCAAAATCAAAAGCTTCTGCACAGCCAAAGAAACAGTCAAGAAAACAAAGAGGCAACCCACGGAATGGGAGAAGATATTTGCAAATGACAGTACAGACAAAAGGTTGATATCCAGGATCTATAAGAACTCCTCATACTCACACACAAAAGAGACAATCATATAAAGAAATGGGCAGAAGATATGAACAGACCCTTCTCCAATGAAGACACACAAATGGCTATAGACACATGAAAAACTATTCATCACTAGCCATCAGGGAGATTCAAAATAAAAACACATTGAGATATCGCCTTACACCAGTTAGAATGGCCAAAATTAGCAAGACAGGAAACAACATGTGTTGGAGAGGATGTGGAGAAAGAGGAACCCTCTTCCACTGTTGGTGGGAATTCAAGTTGGTGCAGCCACTTTGGAGAAGAGTGTGGAGATTCCACGAGAAATTAAAAATAGAGCTTCCCTATGACCCTGCAATTGCACTACTGGCTATTTACCCCAAAGATATAGATGTAGTGAAAAGAAGGGCCATGTGTACCCCAGTGTTTATAGCAGCAATGGCCATGGTCGCCAAACTATGGAAAGAACCAAGATAACCTTCAACAGACGAATGGATAAGGAAGATGTGGTCCATATACACTATGGGGTATTATGCCTCCATCAGAAAGGACAAATACCCAACTTTTGTAGCAACATGGACGGGACTGGAAGAGATTCTGCTGAGTGAAATAAGTCAAGCAGAGAGAGTCAATTATCATATGGTTTCACTTATTTGTGGAGCAAAACAAATAGCATGGAGTACATGGGGAGATAGAGAGGAGAAGGGAGTTGGGGGAAATTGGAAAGGGAGGTAAACCACAAGAGACTATGGACTCTGAAAAACAATCTGAGGGGTTTGAAGTGGCAGGGGGGTGGGAGGTTGGGGTACCAGGTGGTGCGTGTTAGAGAGGGCACGGATTGCATGGAGCACTGGGTGTGGTGCAAAAATAATGAATACTGGATTGCTGAAAATAAATAAAAAATAAGTTAAATAACTTTTTAAAAAATCAAAAAAAAATAAGTTCCTGTTTATAAAGAAGTTATAATTCACTACAAATAAATAGCTACTTCATGAAACATCACAAGTAAGGTAGTGTACGACAGCATCTGCAGATGCATTTACACAATGTACACCCACAGATTACTGTGATCTAGGACTAGGCTAGGGAGTCGAATATCTGTTGCCCTATGATTTTTATGTTTCTTCTTCTGAAATACTCTCAATTTACCTTGTTGATTATTATTCATTTCATTTTTTTCAATATTTTATATATTTGATAGAGAGAACACAAAAAGGTGGAGTAGCAGGCAGAGGGAGAGGGAAAAGCAGGCTCCCCACTGAGCAAGAAGCCCAATGGGAGACTCAATCCCAGCACCCCGGGATCATGACCTGCAAAAGGCAGACACTTAACCAACTGAGCCATCCAGGTGCCCCTGCTCCATTTTTTTCCCAATTATACACAGATTTTAATTCAGGTAAAGAAGTACAAGGAACACTGGGAGAATTTGGTAATTGTGAGACAACATTTTCACAGAACACAATGTGTTTATTTTAATCTCTTCAGTGGAGGTTTTTTAAAAAGTATCTTAAAAGCCTTCTGTTGAAGATTATACATGTAAATTTGGACTGTAACTCTATAATAGAAACATGGATTATTTTGGTGAAAATGGTCTATAGCAAATTTTCAGTTTTAGATAACAGAATACTCAGATATAGAGCTTGTTAATTCTCATTGCAGGTGACACTCAAATTACACATTTATACATCTTGTTTTTAATTTACTTTTTATTTATTTTCAGCATTACAGTATTCATTATTTTTGCACCACACCCAGTGCTCCATGCAATCCGTGCCCTCTATAATACCCACCACCTGGTACCCCAACCTCCCACCCCCCACACCTTCAAAACCCTCAGATTGTTTTTCAGAGTCCATAGTCTCTCATGGCTCACCTCCCCTTCCAATCTCCCCCAACTCCCTTCTCCTCTCTATCTCCCCATGTACTCCATGCTATTTGTTATGCTCCACAAATAAGTGAAACCATATGATAATTGACTCTCTCTGCTTGACTTATTTCACTCAGCATAACATATAATGTATTATTGGTTTCCCCTATCATCCATTGATGTATTATTTTGAAGAATCTCATACTTCACAATACTAAAGAAGTTTTCTTCCCTATAAAATCCCAGAAGGTAAGTTAGCAATTTCAAAACTTCTATGCATCTGTAGATAAAAGTAAATAATTCAAAGGGTGCCTTGCTGGCTCAACTGGTAGAGCATGCGACTCTTGATCTCACTCTTGACTTCAAGCCCTATTTAAAAAAAAAACACACAAGGTAAATAGGCCAAGTATTTCCTTAAACCAAGATATCATACCTCAAACTGCAGAGTTCATGCTCCCATTCTACTTTTTGAAGCTCCAACTTAGATATCATTTCTTTTGTTTCTGATAGCTCCTTTTGTAGTCCCTTAGCCATATTTTCCATTTTTTTATTTTTTCTTTTAAGTTGTCCACAGTGATATTTTATAAGTTCTATTAATCTTTCATATGAAAGAACCGCATGCTGGATTTTCAATAAACTGACAGAATCTACATCAGAGAAAAAATAAAAACAAATAAAATATATAGGGCACCTGGGTGGCTCAGCTGGTTAAGCATCTGACCTTTGGTTTCAGCTCAGGTCATACATAACCCCAGATTCGTCGGATCGAGCCCTGCATTGGGCTCCACTCAGCACAGAGTCTTCTTGAGATTCTTTCCACCCTTCCTCCCTCCAGCTCTGTTCTTTCCCACAGCCCCAGTCATGTTCGTTCTCAAATAAATTAATTAAATATAAAAAAGAAAAAATATATGAGTACTTTTTTCCAATTTACTTATTTTTAGAAAAACAGTATTCATTATTTTTTCACCACACCCAGGGCTCCATGCAATCCGTGCCCTCTATAATACCCACCACCTGGTACCCCAAACTCCCACCCCCCCGCCACTTCAAACTCCTCAGATTGTTTTTCAGAGTCCATAGTCTCTTGTGGTTCACCTCCCCATCCAATTTACCCAAACTCCCTTCTCCTAACATCCCTTGTCCTCCATGGTATTTGTTATGCTCCACAAATAAGTGAAACCATATAATAATTGACTCTCTCTGCTTGACTTATTTCACTCAGCATAATCTCTTCCAGTCCCGTCCATGTTGCTACAAAAGTGGGTATACATCCTTTCTGATGGAGGCATAATACTCCATAGTGTATATGGACCACATCTTCCTTACCCATTCGTCCGTTGAAGGGCATCTTGGTTCTTTCCATAGTTTGGCGACCATGGCCATTGCTGCTATAAACATTGGGGCACAGATGGCCCTTCTTTTCACGACATCTGTATCTTTGGGGTAAATACCCAGGAGTGCAATTGTAGGGTCATAGGGAAGCTCTATTTTTAATTTCTTGAGGAATCTCCACACAGTTCTCCAAAGAGGCTGCACCAACTTGCATTCCCACCAACAGTGTAAGAGGGTTCCCCTTTCTCCACATCCTCTCCAACACATGTTGTTTCCTCTTTTGTTAATTTTGGCCATTCTAACTGGTGTAAGATGATATCCCAATGTGGTTTTAATTTGAATCTCCCTGAGGGCTAATGATGATGAGCATTTTTTCATGTGTCTGATAGCCATTTGTATGTCTTCATTGGAGAAGTGTCTGTTTATATCTTCTACCCATTTTTTGATGTTTGCCTGTTTTGTGTGTGTTAAGTTTGAGGAGTATATGAGTACTTTTTGCATATCAAAGACTGTATGTTTTCACATTCACTCATTCATACATTAATCAAATATATATTGAATGATTTCAATATCAAATATATTACTGGGATGCCTGGGTGTCTCAGTTGGTTAAGCATCTGCCTTCAGCTCAGGTCATGATCCCAGGGTCCTGAGTTCAAGCTCTACATTGGGCTCCCTACTCACTGGAGAGTCTGCTTCTCCCCCTGCCCAGCTCCTTCCCCGGCTTATGCACTCTTTTTTTTTTTTTTTTCAGGTCATGAACCATTTTATTCCAAACAAGACAAAAACAAACAAACAAAAACACTACTTTTTTCAATAGGCTTTCTTTTTTTCAATAGGCTAGATTTAATTTGCTATTTTAATTGGAATATTCATATACCATAAGTACAGTAGATTATTTTTAGAGCTGATTTGATTTGGATGTTGTCCTTTTCCAAGTTTCTTTATAGGGTTATGCTAGCCTCATAGCTGTGACTGTATCTTGGAAACTTAGAAGATTTTATGTTAGATATTCTGATACTAGAGGAATCATGTATACCTATTTAATCAGTTTTTTTAATTGGTTCTTACTTTATTCAGAAAATACTCTTTCAAGATTTCAGCCATGCTTTAAAGAGCTGAATATACACACACACAATACAGTGCTGAATGTAAAAAGCATATAAAAACCATTTCCCATGTCTTACTAAAGTAGAATATATGTGTACCCATTTAAAAGATATTTAATAATGCTCTTCCACATTTTCAGATATAGTATAAAAAGCTGAATATACACATTTCCTCATCTTACTAAATTAAAAATGTACACACACACACACACACACACACACACACATACATTTTTTCCCCAGGACTCAAGTCTATCATAAAAAATTGAGTATAAACTTAAAAGAGATATGCATGAAGTTTGTTATTTTACTCAAAATTCAGGGGCAGGGCAGCTCTGCATCGTTTCCTCAGTTCAACAACGTCAAGGATACAGGTAATTCCAATCTATCCTGCATATCAATCTCAGCCTTTCACCCCTCCGGTAGCAAAATGGCCACAATTCCGGTATAACACAGACATACATCCTGTATATAAGAGGACTATTTCCTCCTATTTTGTTGGGCAAGAAAATTTAACCTGAAGCCTACTTGCAGAATTTTGCTCAGATCTTGTATGGCTAGGACTGGACATACATGCCCAGATGCAAAGCAAACTAGGAGAGCAAGACCTAGACTTTCGATGAGCAGCGGACAGTCCTGGCAAAGGGAGAATGGCTAACACCAACAGATAGGCAACCAACAGTGTCTGTCACAACAATATTGCCTTTTTTCTTTAAAACTCCTTTTTTTAGTTACATTTCCTCTCATTCATGATGCTTGAGGGTTTTTTCCTCCCACCTCAGGAAGTTTTCAAGGATTGTTGTTGTTGTTGCTTTGTTTTTGGCTTTGCTCTTAACTGGTTAGTTAGAGCTTTTCTACACACTAGAGCTGACTGCTTATTCATTCCCTCTCTCATTCCTCCGATTTCAACAAGTGTTTCCAGGGAACCTATTAGAACAGGCTGTGCACCAAGTACAGTGCACTTACAATGAACCGTGGCCATTAACTGTCCAAATTTTCTACACATATTAAAAGAAGTTAATTTTCCTAAGGATAGCTCTATTGCATCCTACAACTTTCAACATGGAGTTGTTTGTCATTCACTCCAAATTGTAACTTGCCTTGATTTTCTTTCCCCTAGTGAGGCAAGAGGGCAAGGTGAACAAAAAATTCGGTTTTCAATTGTTCTCCAGAAGGAATTACCTGACATTCAAAAGATGATAGAAGATGCTCCCATAGTCATGGTACACATAAAAGCCTTCCTCTCATATGATCTCTATCCACAAATATGAAAATAAACAGAAGCAGCTATTTAACTCACTTTCAATATGAGCCATACAATATTCTTTGGGATTTAATGTAATTATTTAATCTTATAATGCTAGTAAGATGGTGCTAACATTAATTTATAACTGAGGAAGTTTAGATCTAGTTAAGTAATTTGCCCTAAAAGGCAAGTAAGACTGAGCATTGCTTAAATCCTTTACCACTCTGCCTCAGTTTAAGTTAATTTTAGAGGAAAAGCTTGCAAATATTTAAGATCTGAGTGGGATGGAAGAATCAGCTGCATTTTTAACATTACTGCAGTCTTCCTCAAGTATGAAGTGAGATGAGTAATTTGTTGGCTAAAGCAAATTGGTCTCCTATATTTAAGATATTTATATTATAAATCCTCTTGATTTCCCCCAGGCCAAATGACCTTGATGTTGTGAATTGTTGGTATGACAGTCTCTGACACATTAACTGCCTTCCAAAGCCTTCCCACTTTCCTTACATTCAAGGAGTTTTTTCACTTTTGTATCAATTGAACCTTGATATCTAATAAATTTTGAAACATAAATAGAACCCTCTCAATCCCTAACATTTATAAAGTATATCAACATTAACACATGTCAAATAAATTATGGCCCTCAAATAAAGGCCCTGTATCCACAGTGTAAGCTCCGATATTAAGTGATTTTCAAAGGCTATCCCACATTCCTTAAAATCACAGGGGTTTTCGTGTTTTACTAGTTTGACTTTGCAGAGGTCCATAAAATTTTGAGTCTTCCCACTCCACTTCATTCACTCCTCTTTCCTGTGTGAATTCTTTGATGTTTACTAAGGTGTGAACCACGAATAAAGGCCTTCCCACATTGCTTGCATTTGTAAGGTTTCTCACCAACATGAATTTTCAGGTGTCGATTAAGTTCTGAGCCACGACCAAAGGCTTTTTCACATTCCTTACACTTATAGGGCTTTTCACCACTATGACTTCTCTCGTGATGAGTAAGTTCTGACTTTCGAATAAAGGCCTTCCCACATTCCTTACATTTATGGGTCTCTCACCCGTGTGAACTTTTTGATGTCGAATAAGTTCTGTGCTACAAGTAAAGGCCATTTTACATTCCTTACATTTATAGGGTTTCTCACCAGTGTGAGCTCTCTGATGTCGAGTAAGTTCCGAGCCACGACGACAGGCCCTCCCACATTCTTTACATTTATATAGTTTCTCACCAGTATGAACACTCTGATGTCGAATAAGATGGGAATCAGAGATAAAAGCTTTCCCACATTCCTTACATTTATGAGGTTTCTCACCAGTATGAATTCTTTGATGTAGACTCAGTTGTGAGGCACAACTATATACCTTTCCACACTCCTTACATTCATAGCGTCTCTCACCAGTATGAATTATCTGATGAAGACTAAGTTGCGTGTTGTAACAGAAAGCTTTCCCACATTCCTTACATTTATGGGGTTTCTCACCAGTATGGGTTCTCTGATGTCGAAGAAGATGTGAGGGACGGGTAAAGGCTTTCCCACATTCCTTACATTCATAGTATTTCTCATCAGTATGAATTCTCTGATGTAAACTAAGTTGTGAGGTAGACGGAAAGGCCTTCCCACACTCCTTACATTTATAGGGTTTCTCACCTATGTGGATCTTTTGATGTTTCCTAAGTTGTGAGTTAGAATGAAAGGCTTTCCCACATTCCTTACATTTATAAGGTTTCTCACTAGTATTAATGCTCTGAGGTTTAGTTGTTTCAGAGCCATGGATAACAGCACATTTCTTATTTTCTTTACTTTTTTTGCTTTCATGAATTCTCTGATGCTTAATCAAGTCTGACTTACTACTAAAGGCTTTCCCACATTCTCCACATTTAGAGTCTTTTTCCTTATTACGATTTCTTTCATGTTGAAAATGGTGTGACTGGCACCTGGAAGTTTCCTTACATCTCTTGCATTCGTAGGTTTTCACTCTGGTGTGAACTGTCTGAGGCACTCTCTGAACTGTGTTCTGAGTGGAAGTGAACCTTTCCTCAGAGGTTATAACAGGTTGTCTGAAATGTCCCTCCTGTTGTTTCTCCAAGTGGCATTTGATTTCTCTGCTATTTCCAAACCTAGTGCACTCAAGGCCGGAGCTTGTGAGTCTTTTTATCTCCAGGGGCAATGATTTAATTTCATAACTGTGCTCCTTTGGACATAAATTCTTGGTTTCTCTTCTGGACTCCCAATCTGGGGACCATTCTTTTTTATCCTGATTTTTAACCACCCAGGGCTCCTTCCCCTGCTCCAATAAGGAGATCATATCTGGCTTAGAATCAGAAAGTCCCAGTGAGATCTCCAACATTACATCACAGTACAAACCCTTCTGGGCAGAGTGCAAGCATTCCCACTCCTTTTGAGAGAAGTAAATGGCCACATCTTTGAACGTGAAGCCCTCTGCCATGACTTTTGATGTACAGTGGCTTTTCTCTCCTCTTCTGGATTCTTCTTGAACTTCTCCCGGGTCCTCACACACCAGTCTGGTCGAATCCGCAGGCGGACCGCAACGCCCCAAACCCTCGTCGCCAAACTCCCGCCAACTCACTAACCGCCAGCCAACTTCGGGAGGAAGTGGCAAATGCCGCAGAGCCCTCAGGAAAATGTAGTCCCGAGGAGGAAAAATCCAGCCAGAGCCTGGCGGGTACAAGGTTTCACCGCTCAGTGCGCGTCGCGTACTTAGCCTTCAGGCCAGTACTGACGGCCCACGCTAGCCTGAGCATCGTGAGGACCTGGGCGAACCGACAGGTCCAAGCAGCAGGAGTCGTCTGCTGGGGGGGAGAGAAAAAAAGTTGTGGACCGTGGAGACTTCTGGGAAATGTAGCCCACAGCGGAGGAAAG
Source organism: Neogale vison (assembly GCF_020171115.1). Lineage (NCBI taxonomy): Eukaryota > Metazoa > Chordata > Mammalia > Carnivora > Mustelidae > Neogale > Neogale vison. Next base: position 134,814,759 of record NC_058102.1, on the reverse strand, counting down.
GGTGGGCTGGTCGGCCACCAGCACAACCCGAGTCCTCAAAGTTAACCGGTGAGCAACAGTCCTCGCTGCAGACTGCGCAGCGCACAGAGGCGGGAAGTTAAAAGCCGGGAAGCAGACGGTTCAGAGTTCTCTCCGCCAGGAACCGCGCTCTGAGAGCGGGATCAGAGGGGACGACTCCCCGCTACACCATGAATTAGGAGTCCTCCCGGACCCGGGCTATTCAGTCCGCCCCATGATCCTGCCTGGTGGAGTTTGGGTGCTCAGGTTTCAGTTGAGAATTCATCCCCCAGTCCCGGGCGCCACCAGAAAGTGCAGTACTCCCTTAGTCCATATGCTGCAAGGTAGCAGCCCGGCATCCCGACCTTTCCACCCAATTCTGCACTCTGTCTCTTAAATAAATAAAATTTTTAAAAAAGCAAAAGCTATTACACTAAGCTCTGCAGATCTCTGGCTTTTATTTAGCTTAAAGTCTAGTGAAGGAGAACACAATTAAGAATTCAGATAGTTCCTATAATAAAAGAGTTCTATGATCACATAACATAACTTGATCTATGGTAAGAAGGGAAGATTTCCCTGAGGAACTATTCTGAGAAATGAAGGAGGAGCGGGAAGCATGTGAGCAAACGAGGAAGGAGAGCATTAAAGACAGTCTACAGCATGTGACAAAGTTCTATTGCAATCTGCTTCTGGCCAAGATAGAGTAACAGGTACTGATTCATCTTCCTACCTGAAAAAAAGCCAAACAAAAACAGGTAAAATACACTTTAAAATCATTTTCAAGAAAAAGGAATCCAGGCAATGAAGGACAATGAACCCTGAAAACACAGGAAGTTAGCCTAACACATACCTGAGCTCACTGCCTTGGGACAATTTCCAGGCCATGACACAGGTGAAAAAACTGAGATAGACTCCACCAGACTCCCTGAGTTGAGGTGATGAAACTGAGTCTGGTGAAACCAAGACAGATGAGATCAGCGGTCAAAGCACAGGTGAGGAGAAAGCAGAAGAACGAACGAACCCTGGAGATCAGAAGAGTAATAACCAATGCATGCCCGTAAAGAAATCTCCTGCGACCAGGGGAAAGATCTGTCTAGAAAGAGCAGAGGAAACCCTTCCTGGAGCTCACATGGCACCAGGGGCAGTATCTATCCCCATTAGCCATGCTGGAAAAACTCATAACCCACAGCACAATGAATAGAGTTAAGTAGGTCGTGCCTCAGCAGTGGGGAATTATGAGCTCTAGGCTGAACACTACTCTGGATTCACCTAACAATTCATAAGAGCAGGATGGGAAAGGATCAAACTGTTTGTCATTAACTTAGCTAGAATTCCAAAGAAAGCATAAAAAGGTAAGTGGAGGCGTAGAAGCTAATTTTTAAAAAAGCAAATAGCACTGACAGAGATGTAAATTATGTCAGACATGAAAAACACACTGGATTGGAATAAACACATATTAGACAGCTCAAAATAAAAGACTGAAATTTGACATCGGAAAACTGTGAGAAAACTTCAGGTAACTAATATACAATTCCCCAAAGAGGCAGAGGAAAGGAACTAGAAAAAATATTCGAAGAAAAAAACAACAGGGTCACCTGAGTGGATTCGTCAGTGCGTGTCCACCATCAGCTCAGGTCATGATCTCATGATCTCAGGGTCCTAGGATCAAGCCCGGGATTAGACTCCCCCGATTAGAGGGGAGTCTGCTTCTCCCCCTCCTTCTGCCACTCCTCCCTGGCTCCTGCACTCTTTCTCTTTCTCCTTCTCTCTCTCAAATAAATGAATACAATCTTTTTAAAAAAAGAAAAGAAAAAATGGCCAAAACCTTTCTAAACTTAATGAAAACTATAAACCCACAGATCCAGAAGGATCTGGCTAGGAGTGAAGAAAAGGAAGTAAACCTTTATAATTTTCTTAAACGACATATGATGTGTTATAACATTACTAGATGGAGGACTATGATGCTCAGGTCATATACTTTAGACTCTAATCACCAAAATAGCAAAACTAAAGAGTTATAGCTAGTAAGCAAAATACATACATACACATACACACATAAATAAAACTAAATCATAAAAATTACTTGCTCAATCTGAAAGAAATCAGAAAAGAAGAGAATGGAATGAAGAGCAGAAAGGACAAATTGAAGTCAAACAACATGATGACAGATTCAAATCAACTACATCAATAATCACATTAAATGAAAATGGTCTAAAAGCCTCAATGAAAAGGCAGACGTCAAAATGGATAAAAATGGAAGACCCAGCTATCTGCCACCTATTAAAAAATGCATTTTAAATGTAAAAACTGCAAATGTGTTAAGAGGTCAGAAATATGACAGAGCACACTAACACTGGGCAAAAGAAGGCTGAGCCTGAGTGGTTACATTAATAGCACACAAAATAGATTTCAAAACAAAAAACATTAGCAGCAATAAATAAGTTCATTTAATAATGATAAACCAGTCAACTAAAGGAAGCATAATAAACCTAAATGTTTATGCATCTATTAACAGGTTCAAAATACACAAAGTAAAATTGACAGAACTTCAGAGGAACAAGCAAATTCACAATTATAGTCAGAGATTTCAGTAGGCAGAAAATCAGCAAGGACATAGTAGACTTGAATGCCACTGTTCTTCTCAAGCATCCATGGAACACTTGCCAAAAGAGATGATATTCTGGATCATAAAATAAATTAAAATAGGAGGGGTAAGTCAAAAGAAATGAAGTCATAAGAGTGTATTTTATGACCACAAAGAAATCAAATTAGAAATCAAGAATAAAAATATCTCTGGAGAATACTCAAATATTTGCAAACTAATTAACACACATCTAAATAAACCCTGGGTCAGGGCGCCTGGGTGGCTCAGTCAGTTAAGTGTCTGCCTTCGGCTCAGGTCATGATCTCAGGGTCCTGGGATCAAGCCCCACACTGGGCTCCCTGCTTAGAGGGGAGTCTTCTTCCCCCCCAGCTCATGCTCTTTCTCTCTCTCTCTCTCTATCTCTCTCAAATAAATAAAATCTTTAAATAACCCCTGGGTCAAAGAAGTAAAGAAAAAAGAAATTAGAAAATATTCTGAACTGAATGGAAATGAACATAGAAAACATATGAATTTCTGGAATCCTGCAGTAGCAGCACTCACATGAACATTTATAGCACTGAAAGTATGTACTAAAAAAGAAGAAAAGCCTCAAACTGATGACCTTTGGCTCCACCTTAAGAAATTAGTAAAACAGTAGTTAAAGAAAAAGTTTGATAAACTTTGGTTATATAGAAAAATCTGAAAGAATTTTTTAAAAAGATACTAAAACTAGTAAGTAAACTTACTAAGTTCAAGAATAAACCTGGACCATACCCTGTATCATAACTAAAAAAGAATTCAAAATGGGGGCGCTTGCATGGCTCAGTCAGTTAAGTGGCTGCCTTCGGCTCAGGTCATGATCCACGGGTCCTGGGATCGAGCCCCATGTCCAGCTCTCTGCTCAGCAGGGGGACTATTTCTCCCTCTCCCTCAGCCTGCCATTCCCCCTGCTCATGCTCTCCTTCTCTGTCAAATAAATAAATAAACAAATAGAATCTTAAAAAAAAAAGAATACAAACTGGATCTCATTAGTCACAGATAGAAATGTAAGACCTAAAACTATAAAATTTGGTTATTCAACTGCAAAACTTCTAAAAGAAAGCAGAGAGAAAACCTCTGACCTTGTGCTAGGCAAAGATTTCTCATATAGGAACACCAAAAGCAAAAATTCATAAAAGAACAAAGATATAAACTGGACTTCATCAAAAAAAAACTGCTCTTCAAAAGATACTGCTGAGAGAATGAAAAGTCACAGTCTGGGAGAAAATCTTTGCAAAAAAAAATACAGGTGATAAAGGAATTATATCTAGAATATACAAAGAATTCTCAAAACTCAACAGGTAAGAAAACCCAATTTTTAAAATGACAAAGGATTTGGACAGTTCAAAGAAGATATACAGATGGCAAATAAGCCCACAAAGATATGCTCAACATTATAAGTTATTGGGGAAATGTATATTAAAACCATAATGATACATACACTACAGACCCATCGGAACATCTAAGATTTAAAAAACTGACAATACTAAGTGTTCATGAATATATAGGGAGAAATCAGAACTCTCAGACATTGCTGGTGAGAATTGAAAATGGTGCAACTACTTTAGAAAACCATTCAGCAGTTTCGTAATGAGGGAATACAAAGAGACACGAGACTTAAGGGTTATTACCTGCCTGAATTACAGTTATGGTTTCATATGCATATACCCCTATGTCAAAACTATCAAATTATACACTTTATACATGTGCAGTTGTCCTAACTTAAGCTGTTGAGGGGGAAAAAGCTCTATTGTAAGGAAAAATATCTAAAACAGTGGCTGAGATATGGACAGAAGGATATGAAACAATCCAAGATGAGGCTGAGAACTGTGGTCTTTCACCCCAGAATGATGAGAAGTAATAGCTAAGCTTTAAACAAGGGGGTCACGTGATGAAATATAAATTTTTTTTAAATATATGGTAACTATGGTTGCAGAGTAGACCAAGATTCTGGGAGGTGGAATGACAAGGAAAACAGTCCCAAGGTTGTTTCAGTATTCTAGGACAAAAACAGTGGTAACCTGACCTTGGGTGAAGGCACAGAAGAGGAGAGTTAACACACATCAGGTGTGCCATTCCCATGATGAAAAGCATAGTGGAAATTATGGCTCTTTGCTAAGAGTATTCAACATTTCTCTATTTTCATATAAAACGTATTTCTGAGATGAGTAGCTCTATAACACATCAGAGTTGTATGGTACAGCACTAGACAAGAAGTGCACATATTACTATAGTAATGTACATACAAAGGCTTCATATTTACACAATGGTCTTACCTTTACAATCCATGGCATGCTGTTCAATTAGCGACATGCAAATCATATGATTAGAGTCAGGCATGTGGAAACCCTCCAAAATTGTTTCAGATGACAGAGTTAAGACACCGAAGTCATCCATAGAATCAATTTGTTTTTTGACCTACAAATAAATAATACTACTTCAAAATGTCCCCTAAATATTGATAAAATATACTGAATGTAGAGAGATGATAAATACCCATATCTCTTTATAAGAGCAAAAAAAAAAGGTACTTTCAAAAGGACTGATTTTTATCAAAACAACCTTTATCAATAACTAGTATTTCTGAACAACTTTTTCAAAGTATATGTCTGTACAACAAAGGCAGATTTTCTCTTTTTTCACTATACCTTTCCTAAACTAATTTTTTTATCATGGAATAATATTTCCGATAAACATTATTTATCAAAATAACATAATAAAATAAAAATTTAAAAATTAATAAATGAAAAAAATTTTCCTATATATGTATTTACCTCTTCCTTGTCACTAGATGTTTTCTTTGAAGATCTAAAAAAAAACAGTTCTTTTCAGGCAAATATTAAATACTTAAAATATAAGGAATTTCTAAATCATATCTAAACTATATTATTAATAATGTTAAGAAAGCATTAAATTTAAATCAAACTGAGCAAAGGAAAATCATAACGTTACTTGCATTATTTGATATGATGAAATATACCACATTTTTGTTGTCATTTTCAATAAAAACAAGCTTTTATTGGTTCTGAAAACTATTTGGAAAGTGCAAATTAAGTTCTTATATGGAAGAAACCCTTTTTTAATAATCATGATATTAGTGTTTTGAGGATCTATTGTGTAAATACTATGCATTATTATGAAAACTTCACATGTTTTAAAGCTATTTTAAGCCTCACAACAATCTTACAAAACATAGGTAATTATATTTGGTATTTTACACAGGAAGAAAATGAGGCATAGAAAAAAGTAACTTCCCAAAGCTGGTACAGGTGGTCAGGAGTAGACCCAGGATTCAAATCCAGGAAATGTGCCTTCAAAACACGTGTTTTACAGTATATGGTGAAAGTAATATTTAAGTGTTTTTAAGTAATCTGATAGCAATTGAATCTATTAGTATTCCATTTTTAGCTATAGTTGTAATAATAATTCATAAATTTTAACCATTTTTTAAATAAAAAGACTTCATAAGTAGACAATATTGAAAATCTACTTTCAAACAACTCAAGATTTGCTTCTTCTACAGAAGCTGATCAATGGGCATTTGTTTATTCCCAAACAGACACTTATTGAGTATACTATATATGTGTCAATGACACTGTTGGTACAGGAATCTTCGGCTTTTGTAATTTAGAACTTTATAAACCAAAAGTAATAATCTATGATAGATTGATAAATATGATAGATAAAGTCTTTCCCCTTCCCCCAGAATCTAAACAAATGTTAAGTAAATATAACCAGATAATTCAAAGTCCCTAATAAATCCATAACCATTCATGATACTGTCAAAGGCACTGAATATCTAAAATTATCAAGGAATGGGGGTGCCTGGGTGGCTCAGTGAGTTAAAGCCTCTGCCTTCTGCTCAGGTCATGACCCCAGGGTCCTGGGATCAGGCCCCGCATTGGGCTCTCTGCTCAGCAGGGAGCCTGCTTCCCTTCCTCTCTCTCTCTCTACCTGCCTCTCTGCCTACTTATGATCTCTGTCTGTCAAATGAATAAATAAAATCTAAAAAATATTTTTAAAATAAAATTATCAAGGAATGATTTGTTCTATTCAGAATGGCCTAAGGTTTGTATATTTACTATTATATGTATAGTTTGAAATCCACGAATGATAGTATCTGCATATTCAATTTTACGAGAATACTCCACTGTGGAACCAATTCTGAATAAACAATTTCTTGACACAAAACTACATGAATAGGAGTACTAAGGACAATTACTATATCATCTTTAAAAGAATGTAATACAATCAATAAGCTTTCTAACATTTGGAAATGTGAACAAAATTTAATTAAATAACCATGCCTATCTCTATTGGATCATTTCTGGGAGCATACAAAGGTATTCTAAAAGCTCCCATCTTAAAATTAAAAAATAAAAAAAAATTCTTTTGAACTCCACATTCTTTTTCAGTTATCATCCATTTCTCTATTACCTTTCCCCATAAAAATTCTCTAAGAAGTTCTTTATACTTATTCATTACAGTCCAGCTTCCATGGTGACTGTTGAAACTGCTCCTTCTCAAAGTCACTTGTCCTCATCTTAACCTTTCAGGCAGTGTGTCAGATATACTTGAGTATTTCTTGTCTTCGCCTGTACCTACACTGCAGCATTTTATTTCCATAAAAAGTAATCAC